>NC_090265.1:435963766-437210016 GCF_040414725.1 Anabrus simplex | reverse complement strand
GTTGTTTGCGAAAAATAGCGTAGTAGCTTACTCCTAGATCAGGTACAATGGTTTCGTGAGCATAATGATGCCATACATTTATTGATATGAAGGGGGTAGGGGACACGTTGGCATTCTATGATTTGCCGAGCGTAGGAAAGTACGTCGTGTTGTGCAGATGATTTCTTTATCAAGAACACTCCTTAGTAAATTATCTTTCCTAATTGACCTCAACAGGGCAAATTTAAGAATGCTAAAAACTTAAAAAGCTACCCAAAAGTCCGGTAGAAATTGAAATAACATGTACCACTTCGCTTATATTTTTAGTTTACTATTGTAAAATGCTAAAGAAATTTGAAATTCGAACAGTAGTAGTAGTAGTAGTAGTAGTAGTAGTAGTAGTAGTAGTAGTAGCAGCTAAAGTCTGTAACATTTCTTTGTAACGCTTTAAATCAGGGTTATTTTAAATTCTAGAGTTATGTTCTGGTATCATCGCACGAAACTATCTGTACCAGACTGAAAGTTGGTCTCAGAATATCAAGTTGGAAATGATTTTGTTATAAGAGGTGTGGGATTAAATGATAATGATAACTCCATTCAGCTAGGTATTGTTTTAAGATATTGACCTGAAAATATGCAATGTTGCTTCAAGGAAAGATAGTAATAAGGGCTCGAACGGAGAACCTTTATTTTACAGGCAGATATATGGATACACAGCAACGGGGCAGTGACACACATTACTATTCAACATTGGTATGCAAGCAATTGCTCCAGTGGTACACGAAAGCATCGATGCAGGCATGAAAGAAATCTGCGCCCAGGCTCTGAAGTCACGTCATCTCGGCATAATGGCTAGCCGCTTACGACCCAGGTGCTTCTTCAACGGTGCGAAGAAATGGAAAACATTGAGTGGTAATTCGGGATAGAATAATAATAATAATAATATTAATAATGTTATTTGCTTTACGTCCCACTAACTACTTTTACGGTTTTCGGAGACGCCGTGGTGCCGGAATTTAGTTATGCAGGAGTTATTTTATGTGCTAGTAAATCTACCGGCACGAGGCTGGTGTATTTGAGCACCTTCAAATACCACCGGATTGAGCCACGATCGAACCTGCCAAGTTGGGGTCAGAAGGCCAGTGCCTCAACCGTCTCCGCCACTCAGCCCGGCAATTCGGGATAGAAGAGAGGATGGTACAGTACCTCTCTCCCACCCCCTCCTCCAACGTCCCCACCGGAAGACGATAGTGGACCAGTTGTACTTCCTTTTAAAACAATAATCACAATCACCACTATCCCGCTGAAAGTGCCGTAACAGCTCACACGTACTGTTGGCTGCATGTGTTCTGGCGTTATCGTGTAGCAACACGACGCCTGCTGAGAGAAGTCTACAGTACAACGTTTACTGCGAAATCCTGCCCACAACCACTCGAGTGTGTGACTGGCAGCATTCAGTGTGCTTCCCGGACTAGGACATAAACCATTTGAACCATTCTCCCTACAGGCCCGAACTGGCAGCCAGGGATTTCCATCTCTTCAAACCGTTGAAGAAGCACCTGGGAGGTATGCATTTCAACGACGACGTGGCCGTTTAGCATGCATGCTGCGATGACGCGGCTTCAAAGAGTGAACACCTATTTCTTCCATGCCGGTACTGATATCTGGGTGTACCGTTGGAACGAGTGCTTGGACAAGAATGGTGAAAATGTTGAATAGCAATACGTATCATACTGTGTATCAGTATATCTTCGCCTGTAAAATAAAATTTCTGTATGCGAGGTCTTGTCACCTTATTTTTTGAAGCACCGGGCGAGTTGGCCGTGCGCGTAGAGGCGTGCGGCTGTGAGCTTGCATCCGGGAGATAGTAGGTTCGAATCCCACTATCGGCAGCCCTGAAGATGGTTTTCCGTGGTTTCCCATTTTCACACCAGGCAAATGCTGGGGCTGTACCTTAAATAAGGCCACGGCCGCTTCCTTCCAACTCCTAGGCCTTTCCTATCCCATCGTCGCCATAAGACCTATCTGTGTCGGTGCGACGTAAAGCCCCTAGCAAAAAAAAATTTTTTGAAGCACCTTTGTAATATTTGCGAACTTACTTTGAAAATCGCGTAACAGTTTTAAATGAGATGGTATTTCTTAATTTTTCTCTCATTCATCTTAAACTACCGTATTAACTGATTTGAAATTTGGTATGGATATACTTCAGATATCCAATTAAAACATAAGCCTATTCTAATTTTTCAATAATTAATCTTTTCTAATTGGTGGTTATTAATATGCATGAACTTGGCCATTTTTCATCCGATAAAAACCAAAATTTACGGGGAAATGGTGAGTAGTATCATCAAATAAAGCCCAGCATATGTACTTATTTTTTTAAATACAAAGGTGGCCTTATGCATTTTTTATAGTTGCTTTACGTCGCACCGACACAGATAGGTCTCATGGCGACGATGGGACAGGAAAGGGCTAGGAGTGGGATGGAAGCGGCCGTGGCCTTAATTAAGGTACAGCCCCAGCATTTGCCTGGTGTGAAAATGGGAAACCACGGAAAACCATTTTCAGGGCTGTCGACAGTGGGGTTCGAACCTACTATCTCCCGAATACTGGATACTGGCCGCACTTAAGTGACTGCAGCTATCGAGCTCGGTATGTGCATTTTCTTTGCAATGCAATGGTATTCGGGATATTTCGTTTTTTATGTATTAAAACATGCGTTCCGGACTAGCCACCGGCTGTTCGTCTGGACATTTCGCCACTAGTCGGTAGGCCCTGCTAATTCAGACTGGAGTCCATAGCATGCGAAGGTTGTTACCACATTACACATCAAAGTAGGGTAGAAACAGAAATCACTGACATCGTCAAATATTAATAATGATAATATTATTGCCATTACGTAACACTAACTACTTTTACGGTATTCGGAGACGCCGAGGTGCCGGAATTTAGTCCCACAGGAGTTATTTAACGTGCAAATATATCTACTTACACGAGGCTGACGTATTTGAGCACCTTCAAATACCACCGGACTGAGCCAGGATCGAACCTGCCAAGTTGGGGGCAGAAATCCAGCGCTTCAACCGTCTGAGTCACTCAACCTGGTTCGCCAACTATTGGCGTGTACGTTGTGCTAGTAAGTGTATACAGGGTGAAGCGAAATTCGCGCACTCGGGCGTCGCAGCGCGACTCCTCACATGCCAGCAATAAAAAATTGTATCTCACAAAAGTTCGTCCTGCGAGTATATCCGGGAGAAAAAGGACGTTGAAGAGTGGCAATCTGCGCGAATTTCGCTTGGAATTGGAATTGGTCCAGTTTTAGGACTTCCTGCCATAAATCCTGTCTGGAGGAATGTTGCTTGTTTCTGCAGTGTTTGGTACTGTGGTGAGGTGTATGCGAATTGAGACGAATACGAACATCAAGCCCCTAGCAAGAGGAATTAACTTCAAGCAGTTAGAATCATGGGCCCAGCCGGGAATCAAACCCGGCGCCTTCTGAACCGAAGGCTCCTACTCTGACCATTCAGCCAAGACGCCGGACCTTCGGTATAGAAAGGTTCATTTTTCATTACAAACTTGCGTAGGGAAATGAACTCAGCGACAATTTATCTGACAGACTGCACATCAATATGTGGCGTGACCAGCCTTAAGTGATATAATGGATAGTATGAGCATTGTCACATTCGCAGTTTTGGCACAACAGTAACGATATAATAGTCAAGGTGCCATTTCATGTCCATGGCATAGGCACAGGAAGCCATTTTTGTTCAGTCCGTGATATCCGGAATTCTTTGTCTGTGTGTATGTGTGCGATTCCGAGCCAAATCGACGGCACGCAAAGATCTCGATGTTAACATACGTGCACACAAACTTTCACCGATGACGCATGGCTGTGTCAAAGAGCAAATCTTGCTCCAAGAAATGAACCTGTTAACATCATCACCAAGGAATTTTACAAGAATTACCTCGTGTTCTACAAATTTACAAGTCTATGGGCACGACATTTCATGGTACAGACGAGGCTGTCAACTGCACGACAGAGCTTTCGAACAACTTGGAGTCACGTCATCTGGAGCACGCTCTAACATCTTCGATCGGACAATTTTTGCACCGATAATCCTTCTCAGGTAAATACATTATCTTTCCCTCTGCAACGGAACATGACTCTCTGTCAAGAAATTGATGCAGAATATTGTTGAAGCCACCATCATGAGTGGACATGCCGCGGTAGTATTCATTCCTCGGATTGAAATCATCCCTTCGGATAGACTGATTCAATTTATACGTCTGCAGTCACACGTTTGAGTTTCGCTACGTGCATGAAAAAGGCACAAAGGCAATCGCTTAATGTTGTAGGACTCGATCTTCGGAAACAGTGCTTCTGCCGTGCTGAACTGCACGTGGATTGTTCAAGAGTTGGAAGGACAAACGTACTATACAGGGTGTAACATATATGTAATGCACAAATTGCAGGACACATTCCTTACACATAGACAAGGAAATTATGTTATATGAACATGGGTCCAAAAATGCTTTGTTTCCATGTTACACCTCATTTCTCCAACTCATTAATCATGGGAAACACACAAGAATTGAACGTAGCAGCATGAAACCCTTTCTCACAGAAAATGTTCAATGCGCCCTCCGTGAGCTCTGATACTTTCTTGCCAAAGTCGTACTGATCACTGAAACAGTTGATGTTACCCGTAAACAAGCAATGAAGTATGTCGCATGGCAACAGGGACTTGTAAATCAAAACAAAAAACTGGCGGTACACCTTTAATAATGACACCCTAACCAGACGAAACCAAGAGTGAATGTTCCCCATGATTCTAACGTTCTGTTCTCGTCTGTTTCCCATGATTAATGAGTTGGAGACAATAAGGTGTAACATGTAAACAAAGCGTTTCCGGACCCAAGTTCATATAACATAATTCCTTCGTCTACGTGTGAGGAATGTTCCTGCAATTTGTGCCGCATATTTTTGTTACAGCCTGTATATCTTAGCCCCAAATGGAATGACACATTTTAGCCGGAAACTCTAGAAGGAAAAGTTGTTTTTCATATATGATCTTTAATATTGTTCTAATATTATTAGTACCACCGACCAAACCGGTATCTTAAGCACTGATATTAACAATATACAGTATATTAAAAGTTAACAGTTTTTTCATGCAATTTATGTAAAAACGATTTGAGCTAATAAGAATAATTATTGTTTTGTGTTTAAATAAATAGTTCAGAGACATTCAACGGTTGAATTAATGAACGCGGATCAAGCCATATGCACATGCTAGTAACTTAAATAAGAATAATAAATTGATTGTTTGCTCAAATTAGGAACCGTGTTAAGTACTCTGGAGTATAACTAGCAACATTCACAGGGATGCAATGTAACGAAAGGTGTTGTTTAAAAAAAAATATTATATTGGCGTTAGGCCTCGGAAGACCATGCGGCCAACATTTACAGAGTGAGCATACATTTATGTTACATACATTTCGTGGTTGAAAAGAGAAAGTCATATCTTATAAATTAATATTACAGTCTGATAAATATTGGCAAATTACAGCCTATAATTGTGGAGTAATATTTGATAACAGGATGGCAACAGAAGTTGGCAGTGGGGTATTATAGTAATTTCGTGTGGCTATTTTTAGCCGGGCGCAGCGCTTGTAAGGCAGACCCTCCGATGAAGGTGGGTGGCATCAGCCATGAGTAGGTAACTGCGTGTTATTGTGGTGGAGGATAGTGTTATGTGTGATGTGTGAGTTGCAGGGATGTTGGGAACAGCACGAACACCCAGCCCCCGATCCATTGGAATTAACCAATGAAGGTTAAAATCCCCGACCCACCCGGGAATAGAACCCGGGACCCTTTGAACTGAAGGCCAGTACGCTGACCATTCAGCCAACGAGTCGGACAGACGGATATTTAACTTCACCGAAGAAGAGTACAGATGGTTCTGTTGTTGGGAGTACTTCTTACAGGACAGTATGATGTGGTTCAAGTCGACTGTTTCTCCAGGGTCTTCTGGGTAGTGAGGGTTGTCGAAGACCTTGATCCTGTGTAGATGACTTGGATAGCATCCATACCACCGACGCATTCTAACGAAAGGTGTTCGATATTTTGTCGAACAATTGAGTGTGAGCGTCACAGTGTTTCTTGCCATGACGAGAGATGAGCACCAAGGGCTAGAAGACAATAATAATAATAATAATAATAATAATAATAATAATAATAATAATAATAATGAGAATAAGAAGAAGAATACGTTCCACTATTTGTACGGTTCACGAAGATGCCGATATGCTGAAAATTTGGTACCGCAGGAGTTCATTTATGTGCGGGTGAATATACCGACATGAAACTAGTATTTTTGAGCACCTTCAAACGCCACCAGACTGTGCTGGGACTGAACCTACCGACATTGGCTCAGGAAGCTGGCGCTGTGCCAACCGAGCCACTCAGTCTGGCTATAATTTGAGACCAGAGTGAAGTACAAATGATCAGTACATTTAACTACACTTAATTTTGAACTTCACCACTATGTTCGGAAATGTTAATGAAATCATCTGCAGTCGCTTAAGTGCGGACAGTATCCAGTATTCGGGAGATAGTGGGTTCGAGCCCCACTGTCGGCAGTCCTGAAGATGGTTTTCCGTGGTTTCTAATTTTCACACCAGGCAAATGCTGGAGCTGTACCTTAAATAAGGACACGGCCGCTTCCTTCCCACGTCCAGCCCTTTCCTGCCCCATCGTCTCCATAAGACCTTCCTGTATCGGAGCGACATAAGCAACTTGCAAATGAAATCATCTGCTGAGTGGTTGCTGATCCCAGCTGGGGTCAGTGGACTTCTGTAGACCCGAAAATTCGTGGTCTTTCATGCGATTCATACTTTTCCTTTTCTTTTTTACACTTGGCTTTACGTCGCACCGAAAGAGATAGGTCTTATGGCAACGATGGGACGGGAAAGGACTAGAAGTGGGAAGGAAGCACCCGTGGTCTTAATTAAGGTACAGCCTGGTGTGAAAATGGAAAACCACGGAAAACCATCTTCTGGTTTGCCGACAGTGTGGCTCGAACCCACTATATTCCAAACGCAAGCTCACAACCGTGCGCCCCTTACCACATGACCAGTTCGCTCGGTGTAAAATTCCCTACACTACTACTACTACTACTACTACTACTACTACTACTACTACTACTACTACTACTACTACATAGACCTAACGTTTCTGATAAGTGGTTCGAGAAAGACAGACAGCTCTTCTGCAAGACTGATATCAGGCAAGAGGGCATCTCAGATAGAATACTACATAGATTACTGATCAAGCTGCAACCTGCATGGAATTTCAAGGTGGTGAGAAATAAAGCGATACCATCTCATTGTCATCTATTATACGAGTTTGAAAATACGTTCTCAAATATTACAAAGTAACTTCAAAATATAAGGTAACAAGAGGTCGCATGTGGAAACTTCAAAGGCAGATCTACGGATATACAGAGTAGTAAGGCACTAATTAGTTATCTACCTTCGTACTGTAACTTTTAGCGCTATTACCTGCTGACAACAAAGGACTCTGGAACCCTCCCGAAGAAGACAATTTTTTTTCGCAATTTTCTTTACGTCACACTAACACAAATAGGTCTTACGGTAACGATGGAATAGGAAAGGGCCAAGGGTGGAAAGGAACCGGCCATGGCCCTAAAAAAAGGTACATCACCAGCATTTGCCTGGTTGATAATGGGAAATCACGGGAAAACCATTTTCAGGGCTGCCGTCAGTGGGGCTCGAACCCACTATCTCCAGATGTAAGCTCACAGCTGGGCGCGCCTTGCCGTATGGCCAGCTTGCCCGGTAAAAGAAGACTCTTAATACGTGCATGGTACTCATGCAGATTAAACTCACAAAATCAGAACAAATTCTATGTTCTCTACACTAGAGACTAACCCTTCTTAGCAAGGTTTCGCAGTTTTCAGGACCAGCTGTATAGGCAATTAGTTACATTAGCGCTTAACCTTACGCTGGAAGTCCCGGTCTAGAAATCCAGCGTATTCAGTGACTTTTTAGAGTGTCAAACCTGAGAGAGCAAAGTCAGCAATTTACTGATATTTTAAAAAGAACTTATGAAGGCAAAATTCCGACCATGTTGCGTCTTGGAAGTCTGGTAGACTGTCGAGTAATGTCTGAATGAACTCTAAGCTATTTTAGTTATTTCAATTCGTTTCAGGCCATTGGAGACCACGTTAATAAACTTATACGTTTATGATAGCCTTTCTTGCAACCTAAAATCACTGCGTTCTTTCTCTAGCAGCTTGTCTTCTTTCCTGTGCCCATCATCTATTCTTTTTCAGTTCTTCATGGAAGTCCTTGAAATTGTTGAGCTATTATCAGTGTAGTTCTCATTCTGAAATGTCCTCTGGCCTGCGATCAATCCTGCCGAAATTCTTTCTGAACTCTTGAAACCACTTATCAGAAACTATAGTAGTAGTAGTACAATGGGAAGTCGAGAACTTCAGAAAGGGTGTCCTCACTTCTTGAGTAGAAAATTGCTCCTAGGATTCACTAAGTTTACATTAGAAACAACTTAGATACTGGCGGTGAAGTCATAAAACCAACTGCTCAACTACTGCTAGATTGTTGATTATTGCAGTTGAAACGAGCCTTACAGTTAGCTAATCGGCCCACTACTCATAGAAACAAACACATTAGCGTAAACTCTTACAGTAACTTCCATGGCGACAGTATGTTTCTGATGCTGTAGGCGTGAAGGGCATTTTATTTTCAAGGACATGGAATCTTTTTTTTTTTCACGCTCCAAAACTGAGTTCTACAATATTGTGGGTTTATGCATTAACAGTGCTCAACCGGTGTTCAGCAGGTTTATTTGGTTCCAGGTGTGGTGTCATGAGGAATTTTATACTCGCCCTTATCTCAAACTAACCTTTCATTTTTTCCATGCTTAAAGTTCGCCGCAACTTCGATCATCGTGAGTAGAATCAGGCCATCGGCAAACAATATTCATGATCTTCATACTTGCATCACAAATGACTTGTGTATTAATAGAAAAATATCCCTTCCGATTTCTGAAAAGTTCACCGTTATGACCGGGAGGGTAAAAAATGCAGGCAATTGCACCCATGGTGAGTGGGCTAACCTGCCAACGTGAATAATTTCCTCTTATTTTCCGAACATTCATGATCATTTGCAGGCATATTTATGTACGTCCCTCTGAACCTCAATAGTGCTCGAGCCACGCGATGAAAGACACGGGCAGCAGTCGTGCGGTGAACGGCAACTAACTGAAATGTTCCAGTATTAAACACTCGCAGGGCATACAACCACTGTTATTTGGGAGATACAGCTGAATTCCTGTCTGAAATTTGTTGCAAGTGATCTCCAAATATTCCTCAAACTCTCTCCCCGTGTAGGTTACATATCATACACATTTCGCCTTTCACGCACTGCACGTACTACTGCATTTGCACTGTTTTCTTCGTCGAGATCGTCAATATAATCTAAGTAATCCATACACACGTATGAAACGTCTTTCTTTCGTATACGACATGGCATTCTAATTCGTGAACTAGTCTAATCCTAGCTTACTCCATGCACGACATGGGAGTATATTCTAACCTATATTCGAGCCTTATTTACTTCATTAGTAATATACTACAATATGGTAGGTACTCTTCAACATTTTACTATTGTAGTAATTTAGTCCAAGAGCATCTGAAAGGGCTATAATACTTCCGAAGTAATTTACTCTCGTATGGAAGTTGCCAAATGCTGACTTCAACACTACTTTACTACGGAAGTAGAACTTACACTTGGTTGGTGCACGCTGCCCTAAGATTTCTATTTTTAGGATTCTGACTCCTTTTGAACAAATTATACTAATTTATGGGAAGTCCATAAGCTATCCTCATCCCCACTCTGATTTTCCGGAAGGACAAATTGGATACAAGTTCGTCCATTCTTCTACTTCTTAGCTCCATTATCAGTAGATGCCATAACATCGTCATCGCAACTTCTGGTTTGTGAGAAAGACATAGATGTAGTAACATCTTAAGATCGGACAAGTGTGGCAATCTCGTGAAACCTTACATTAAGCAGAAGCTCATCATGGAGTATCTTTTAATCAGAGCTTGCTGTCCTAAATTGTTCACGAAACCCTCTTCAAAGGTTCCTAGCACTAAATGACTGGGAGACCAATACGATTTAGATAAAGTCATGCTGCCTAGTTTAGTGCCTGAATTCTGCCGAGTGATTTCACTGATGTGACTTTAAACCCCTTCCTCTACAATGACGAGTACATCCGTCCATTCAAACTGCAAATGCGTTTTCCTTGCATGATTTATTTCAATTTTGACATTCTGGGTTAATATTCTCCAATTCTCTATATAATGTTGGTCATCTTATTCATAGTGTAAATATCATCAGGATTAACAGAAAATTATTTGCTTATTTTTCTTGATGGTTAAGAAGAAGATTCAGAAACATGTTATAATTGATTGATAACCATGGTATTTGTAATTTTATTAAAGACAAATGGTTGAAAATGTTGAAAATATGAACACAAATTCTCCCACCTACGATCAATAACGTACGGAAGTCAATAGCTATAAAGCATTTCAAGTTAATGTAGACGTCTAAAACGAAAATCGAAATGTTGTTCGCTGTGAACGCCATTTAAACATTTAAAGAACGGTTTAACATACGTCATATTTTTAGATACGTTTTCGAGCTAAATTATTTTATGTCAGTGGGTTGAAACACTAACCCATCATATTTCTGGCATCCCACGTCGCAGCTGAATAGCTAATTTATGCTGTACGAGAGGACAGAATGGATGCACCATTTATAGATCAGAGTTTTGATTTATAGGCCAATGTTATTTTGTTAAACGTTCCTTCAATTGCTATGGATTTCAAGAGGCATCATGGTGTCGGAATTTTGTACAGGTCGAGTTCTTTACCACAGCGCCAGACAATGACTCGGAGTTGTCTCATTTAAATACCAAGAATTACCATTGACCTTCTGCGAGATTGAATATGCTATCATGGAAACAGGATGACAATGACTGATTGCTTATGGTATTGAGGTTGACAATCAGAGGTTTAAATCCTACCAGAAGCTTTTCTGACCGTGGTTTCTCTGCAGTTATTAGCACATCAGATACAGGAAAATTGGAAGACCATAAGCTATCCTCATCCCCAGGTCCCTTAGGATCTGTCCAAGTAAGTATTGCTATACGCCAAGCGAGTTTACTAGAAGATTTAAATAGCTGTAAGCTTGTATTCGGGAGATGGTCGGTAGCAGTACCTAGTCTCACCGTCATTGAGTGCTACTATTCGCCTAGTTAGGTGCTCACTTCATATTCACCGGAATGTTACAAGTTGGGGTCAAAATGTACAGGTTATTATGGACTATAAGAATTGGGTTGTAAACATATTACGTCCTACACGTCAAACATCCACTTGTTCCCTTGGCCTCATTTCAATACCAACATTCACCGCGCCTTTACTACTATTGATTGAAAGTAAATCACGTCATTGGTTGTTTGAATGTATTTCACAGAGTCTGATGAACCAATACAATATACTGACTATTGATGATTGAATAGTTTACGACCGAGCTCGATAGCTGCAGTCGCTTAAGTGCGGCCAGTATCCAGTATTCGGGAGATAGTAGGTTCGAACCCCACTGTCGGCAGCCCTGAAAATGGTCTTCAGTGGTTTCCCATTTTCACACCAGGCAAATGCTGGGGCTGTACCTTAATTAAGGCCACGGCCGCTTCCTTCCCACTCCTAGGCCTTTCCCGTCCCATCGTCGCCATAAGACCTATCTGTGTCGGTGCGACGTAAAGCAACTAGCAAAAAAAAAATAGTTTACGGTACACCGGTGTCCTACTTTCGAACTTCGTTTTCATAACTCAATCTGCATATTGGTGTTCAGTAACCAGTAAGTTCCACAGGTTTATCCCATGAACTAGACCATAATATGCTTCTGACACATTTGTGTACATATTTAAAAAATATTCCACTGTAGTCAACTGCAGCTGATTACGTAATTGAGTGAAAATCCGTGAAGTGCACCTGTTAGGTCGACACGAAGTTCTCCCTCCCTTCAATGTTTTTTAGTGTGCATTTTCATTGTACCGCTCCCTCCCTCAACTCAATTCCCAAATTTAAAATAACTCTAGGCATTATTTTGTTATCCTGAAAAACTTAGGGAAAAAAAGGTTTGATCAAGGTTTTGTTAAGTAACAAGAATGTATAGTTCGGGCCACCTAAATAGGCCAATCCAGCCACTATTCATTGGCGGCCCTGAAGATGGATTTATTTACTTTCCCATCTTCACACCAGAGACTTGCCAAGACCTTTCTTTATCCGGCCATAGCTGATATCTTTCCAGTTCTTGGTCCTTTTGTAGCAGTGATGTGTGAATGGCATAGTCACTGGTTTCTAACTAAGACGGCCATGGTTCGAATCCTGGTCAATGTAAGAGGGATTTTATAGATGAAAGGTCATGACCCTTTGGTTCAAATTTCAAGTATAACTGTAGCTCCCATGGTTATTACTCCGATATCAATAGTAATGTAAGTCAATAAGCTTAATGTTACCGGGCGAGTTGGCCGTGCGGTTAGGAGCGTGCAGCTGTGAGCTCGCATCCAGGAGATAGTGGGTTCGAACACCACTGACGGCAGCCCTGAAAATGGTTTTCCGTGGTTTTCCATTTTCACACCAGGCAAATGCTGGGCTGTACCTTAATTAAGGCCATGACTGCTTCCTTCCCAATCCTAGGCCTTTCCGGCCCCATCGTCGCCATAAGACCTATCTGTGTCGGTGCGACGTAAAGCAAATGGCACTTGGAATTAAGCAGCTACACGAGGACTGGGCGACCGACTCGTTGCCAGGACGACAGGGAGGCACGTGGAGAGTAAATCGAACTGTACTGTAGAGTAGACAGGAAATTGACTGCTATATTATTGAGTTCCAGTTAGATCGGGCCTCCCAGAGAAAAGTTATACAAATGCAAACATTTAGCCTCTTTCGATTTCACCTGTTATTATCCGTAATATCTCTTGTACTGGATTGTGTGCGTGCGTGCGTGCGAAAAGTTTTCATTCCCCACCCGGAAGGGGTGGGGCGGGCCACCTGAACGGTTACGCCCTCCCTCTGGCCAGGACCTTGGGTGAGGTTGGGAAGATTTGTGAGAAGTAGGAGGTGGGAAAAGGTGATGTGAAAAAATAGGGTATGTAAAGGCCTCTTGGCTAAGGGAGGTGTAATGATATGTATGCCTTTCTTATTTGATTACGAGGTAATTACAAGACAGATGATGCATACAGATATACAGAGAAAATAGAGCTGAGTAGATGTGCAAGAGAAAAGGAGGAGAGCAAAGAGGTCATAAAAGGAGAAGTGGACAAGTGACGTAAGGAGAAGGCGAAGATTGTCGGAGGGTAGCGGATGTGGGCAAAAGGAAGTGGATAGGGGTGGGTGAAAATGGAGATTGGAAGTAGAAGTTTGGGGAGGAGGGGTAGGCCGCGGACGTCGACGAGGTATGGGAGATCGGTTGAAAGGCGGGGAAGGAGAGCGAGAATGTTCAACGCGGTGGTGACGGCCGTAGAGATGTAATCATTGGTTGATGAGGTGTTGTTCGTCTTCAGGAGTCGGTAGCTTGAGTCACAGCAGGTATGTAGGTCCATCGGCGTTGAAGATTCGGGAGGCGCGTTGTACCGGAAGTCCTGATTGGCGAAGGGCATGGACGATGAGGTCAGAAGGGAGACCGGGGTCTACCCCACGGACGACGCAGTTATAAGTTGGCTGTTATTCTGGCGGTGGTGATGACGATGACAGGCGATGTGCTGTAGTGGTGGTAGTGTCCTCGGCAGGTGGCCTGGATCTGAGCGGGTTGTTGAGCAGGGGAAGGAAAAAGGAGGAGAGGAAACGTCATGAGGGAGAAAGGATGGGGCATTACGGAAGTTGTGATAGGAATGTGAGGGGAGGAGTGAGCAGAAGTGGTGGTGGTGGTGGTGGTGGTAGTGATGGTCACGACAGGGGAGGTGTAGTGAGAAGGCGAAGGTTGGGGTGGTGAGCGGTATGGAGGAGGCGTTGGTGCTGCAGGCGAAGTGACTGGTGCAGGCGTTTCTTGATCGCTGTCGGGGAGCTGTGCCATGATGTTTGGGGGCGTAGCTACCACTCGATGAGGACGATTCTGGATCAGTACGCCACGATGAACGATGTGGTCGCTGTCGGCAGAAGAGGCCAAATATACCAGTACTGCGTCTGAAGAACCTGGGCCGGCAAGGAGCCTAGAGGCACAATGGACTCCAGATGGACGAAGGGCATTGAGGATGTTCTCTTCTGGAATGACGAGGTTGACATCACAAACTAGGCAAGTGTACATATTGGGAAGGCCGACTTCCAGCTCGGTGCCAGCCTATTTGCTTTATTACGGTCGGAGGGTGCGAATTATAGATGAGGGGTCACCCGGCCGAAGAAAAAGAGAATTGAGAGTCAAAAGAGAATTGAGAGTCCCTCTTACTTGATTTTACCTTCCAACCATGAAGTCAACGTCCATTTGCTGTTTCTACCAATCAATCAGTACTGATCTGCAGACGTGATATGGGCTTTTGGGCTTATGCCGTGTCAAGAAAACAAGGTGAAGCTCCTTACATTTTGCAAAGAACTTTCTCCGCGTCATCAGAAGAATATCTCGACTGTTCACGAGGAAGTCTGCTCCAGTAATGAGGGTTTGAAACGTACGAATTTGGAAAACACCGAAATGAAATAATAGTATAGAAAGGTCTGTGAAGAGAATTGCCTACGTAAATACTTAATGGCTGGCAACCACGTATTACTTGACAGCCAGTGTCCTTGTTGAAATTGTTAGTATTGTTATGTATTTCCAAAGCTTCCCATATTTCTAGACCTGTAATCTTTAGTGCGGGTAAGAGCTGGAACATTTTTGAACACGGCATCATGACCGGACGATAGGGCGTGCTCATTTATTGCTGACTTGTCTGGCTGGTTGAGATGGATGTTCCTTGATGCGAGTCCCAATGGACTGGCTTATTTAGCCAAAGTATACCTAGCCGCAAGTAAAGGGAATTTTATAATAGTGTGGACAATTTGTCCTTGCTTTTACCTGAACTATGAGCAATATTAGTGACGGTGTCAAACAAGGTTTTTTATATTATACTTACGAAGGACGCTGGTAATTCTGTCTGTGGTGTTGTGAATGTACGGCAGGTAGGCAGTTCCCTTCATTTCTTTTTTCTGTGAGCTTTGATTAGTTATCCCTCAGGGATTCAGGGCTCTACGAATTTGTACATCGTTGTAACCATTACCCTTGAACTTGACTTTGAGTGTGTACATCTCCTCCTGGATACTTCATGGCTCCCAAATTCGTGTCACTCTCGTGGCGAATCTCGTGAGAATGCCATGCATTTGTGCTGGATTGTAGTGAGAATCTCCATGGAGGTAGCGATTTGTGTGAGTAGGATTAGGATAGATGGTGTGTCCTAAGGAGCCGTCCGGTTTCTTCCTTACTAGGACATCCAAGAAAGGAAGGCATCCGTCCGACTCCATCTCCACAGTGAAGTTAATTGAAATCAGAAACTACAAACACTATTTAAACAACATTTTATTTCATGAAAATTCATTATTGTTCATGAAATAATCATATTTTTTTGCCGGGTTCAGTGGCGCAGCCGGTTGAGGCGCTGGCTTTCTGACCCCAACTTAGCAGACTCGATCCTGGCTCAGTCCGGTGATATTTGAAGGTGCTCAAATACGCCAGCCTCGTGTCGGTAGATTTACTGGCACGTAAAAGAAATCCTGCGAGACTAAATTCTGGCACCTTGGCGACTCCGAAAACCGTAAATGTAGTTAGTGGGACGTAAATCAAATAACATTAATAAGATTTTTAAAAATATCTATTTCACGCACTCTTATTTTATGGTTAAATGTGGTGTGTGCTATAAATTCGTAATTTATTGAATACTAGCATATGTACCCGTTCTTCGCACGGGAATTGGTAATCCATTTGACGATTCCTTCATGAATGCACGCTAAGTTACATGCCAGTATTCAAACGTCTAATGAAAACCTACAACCTGCTTTGCAGTCTTTGACCAGGTCAGGGATGTAGTGAATGAATCAGATATAGGCTGTTATTACGATGGGGTCGCCACTCCCAAAGTGATTTACATTAATGAGTGATAGATGCTACGAAATGAGAATGGAGAGTGTTGCTGGAATGAAAGATGACAGGGAAAACCGGAGTACCCGAAGAAAAACCTGTCCCGCCTCCGCTTTGTCCAGCATATATCTCACATGGAGTGACCGGGATTTGAACCACGGTATCCAGCGGTGAGATTCCGACGCGCTGTCGTCTGAGCCACGGAGGCTCTCAAACGTTTAATATGGCATGTTAAACTGATATTCTTCTACGAAAACACGTGGAAGGAACGCGAAGTACGATAAATCTGAACAAAGTGGACACAGAATGGGATAGATCACACAGTTTATTGAACGATACAGTTCCTGGTCCGAAGTTGTGCGTAATTCTCCCTATTTCTCGGTTACATGTTGTTGTTCATCTGAAACCGCGAGTGGCGCTGCGGCTGAAGACTCATGAAACCAATCGTTGATGATAACCTCCCTTATAGCTGCCTCTGTGGATCCGTGATAGAGTGTCGGCCTCCGGATCCCAAGATAGCGAGTTCGAACCCGGCAGAGGTAGTCGGATTTTTGAAGGGCGGAAAAAAGTCCATTCGACACTCCATGTCGTACGATGTCGGCATGTAAAAGATCTCTGGTGATACATTTGGTACTTACCCGACAAAATTAATTCAGTCTCAGCCATAGACGCCCAAGAGAGATCCGGTTTACTCTAGGTCCGCTAGATGGCAGACAGAGTAAACCGGAACGTCGAAATTGACGAGCAGACAGCCAGATGGCGTCCAATCGAAATGTCTGCAAAACGGTAGCTGAGGCCATACGATTATTATTATTTACCTCCCTTATTATCTGTACAATCGAAAAGATTAAAATGGCTCTTTTAATTAAACCATCTAAAGCAACTTGAAATGACACGACGGCCTGTAAAACAGTCCATTATTGTTAACTCTCTTGTAATCCTCTATCGAAAATGTGCACATGAGAAACATTTTTAGAAAATGATTTCCCTTAAGGCTGGTAGAGTTCCATTGGCTTTCATCATGTATATTTTGTGGGAGGTTAAATCGCTGTATCGACTTATTATAAACCCAGAGACCAGTCCGTGATCCAAAAATAATATTGACCCTAATACCTACCCAAGGACAGATATAAAGTTTGGTAGAAATAGAGTAGTTTCCCAGTCATAAGAACTCAACGAAAAGTTTTAGAAATTGATTTCCATTAAGGCAGGTAGATTTCCATGATGTTTGGTTGTGTATATTTTGTGTGAGTGCAAAATCACGGTTTCGGATTCGTATAAACCCCCAGTCATTTCAGGGATTTAGAAACAATATTTTTCCTAAAACCTAACCAATTACATGGAGATTCTAAATATGTTTGGTAGAAATATATTCAGTAGTTTTAAGCTTATAAGAACTCAGGCGAACAAACAAACAAATAGGCACCAAAGATAAAATTTATGCAGATGCTCATTATTACACCTGAAACGGATAAGTGAATGAAAATTTCGCCAAAATAGTCAATGTACAGACACACGGTCATTACGATTTTATTTATATAGATTTGAATGATAATGAAAAAAATTCGAAATTATGTAAAGACTAACATAAAAACACGCTCCAGAATTTGTTACAAATCCTTCAAGAAAATATTTATGGTCATAATCGTTACCTTTGTACTATAAATTATTTTTAAACCTAAATTACATATTTAAAAGGAAATACCTTAGTACAGCGCTGGTCGAGTCGTACGCCCTATCGAGCCCTAGCAGCTTGACTACGTCTGGCCAGCACTCCTATTCTCTATCACAGCGATATTCGGTCAAAGTGCATGAGAAAGGGGGTGGATGCTGTCAGTCGCTGCAGGCGGCGTTAGCGGAAAGTGTATTTGTGATGAAATCGGACTAATGAATCGCAATCCGAGTTCACAGTTTTCGTTCTTAATTTCGTGTGGCTATTTCTAGCCGAGTGGAATCCTTGTAAGGCAGACCCTCCGATGAGGGTGGGCTGCATCTGCCATGTGTAGGTAACTGCGTGTTATTGTGGTGGAGGATAGTGTAATGTGTGGAGTGTAAGTTGCAGGGATTTTGGGGACAGCACAAACACCTAGCCCCCGAGCCATTGGAATTAACCAATGAACATTAAAATCACCGGCCGGGAATCGAACCCGGGACTGTCTGGACCAAAGGCTAGCATGCTAACCATTTAGCCATGGAGCCGGACTACATTCGTAATGAAATATAATACGATCACAAAGGAATAAAATATATTTTACAATAAGAGCACTTTGTACACAGGCATGTGCATTTATTCACTTCAGTGAAACGAAGGTTACTCTAAACCAGATTGACGCGTGTTAGTTTATTTACATTCGTATTATACAAAGGGTTCTATGTGTAAAACAAAGATTTGCAATACAGACAACGGCACGAAGTTGTGCAGGTTAAAGTCTGTTGAACCTGCACGTCGCCAGGACTTGGTCAGTTTCATAAGAAAAATTAAATGAAGCTGAGATACAGATATGGAACTACTGAGAGATCTTTAACAGATGGCCTGAGCAGTGGGAGTAGTTTTGAAGAGGAAGTGTTTTATTATAAAAATTGTATAAATTTAAGAATTGTAGAAAGGACCTTCAGCCCGATGATGCACTGCAAATCCACTAACCCATGCTAGAAGTGTGTACCTAATTCTTGTCCCGTTTCTCTACGGGGTCGGGTATGGAGTGGGATGAACCTTCGTAGCAAGATTTTACGACCGGATGCCATTCAAAACGTGAGCCTAAGCCTCGCGTAGCTCGATTAGCGGCAGCTGGGGTACGGTGATTGAAATTCCCGACCTATTTGGTATCTAATTTCATTTTGACGTGGGGCTCTCGGAACGTGGATTTTTGGTATTGTTTGGTATTGAGGAGGATGGGATTGTTGTTGAATGACCTATTTTAAGGTGTGTTCGAAGAGTTTTTCTTTCGTAAAGATTGGTTTAGTTTCTTGTTAATTTATACAGTTCTTGATGAGGTTCGAAGACGGGTTCTTGGGTTCGGTAAGTTTGAGAGCGTGTCCTTGGGTATGGAAGGCACAGCACTTGATGCAGATAGTGGGATTGGGGGTGTTTTCTGCGGGGTTTGCAGTGAGCTTCATCAGAGGAGTTAATGAGGAGTATGACGTGAAATATAAGTGTGCAAAGGGAGAGGGTGAAACCCGGTGGCGGCACATGACTTAAGCTGAACCTAGGCTTCTTCCATGCCATCCTCTGAAGGGCAGTCTGTATGCATATCCTCCCGGAGTGACGTTGCATGTCATCATGCCATCTTGTCTCTCGTCGACCAATACTTCTGCTTGACTCCCGGTTTATCCACTATACCAGACCTTTGGATCACTTGAGGTCTCCTTGCCGTGAACTCACCATTGCCACTTGAGCTCAGCCCCTCTCTCCGCCACATCTGTGATTCCTGTACTGCTACTGGTCTTCTCATTCTGGATTCGGTGTCATAAGATGAGCGCCAGCATCGACCGTACCATCGCTCGCTGAAAGAGTATGAGTCTTTTAGCACTCTTTCGTTACGGCAGCAATTTCGAGCCCATAATTTGCAACCAGGTATGACACACATGTTATGAAATTTTATCTTGAGGCTCAGTGAGATTTTTGAGTCTGAGAGTATGTAAGTGGGCTTGCTGAAGCCCTCCCAGGTCAAGCCTATTATTCTTCTGATCTCAGCTCTCTGGTTGTCACGCCCAAGTTGGATGTTGTGCCACAAGCATACATACTCATCCACTTTATCAAGGATGTTGTTGTCGATGGTATCATGAATGTTATTCAGGCTCAAAATTAGTTTTCTGCAAAGTTCTTGAAACATATTTCCATGATGGCCAGCAACACTACTGGAAAGGAAAATATTATCAGTGAAACGAGGATGGTTCGTTAATATTCGTGCCTTATTTCTCCAAATGTAGACTCCTAACCCTTTCAGACCGAGTACGCACAATTGTGCGGGTTCGTATTTTAGTTATCCCTGATCGTATTTGATGTTTTTTCGGCGCTACACCGGACTGCAGTGATTGTGCAGGACACGTGGCGTGTATTTCAATTGATTTTAGTATGCGCTTGACCGCCAGGGCGAAGGAAGAAGAGTTTAAAAAGCACAGTTGATCGGCGAGATGGCAGGAAGCAATAGTGCCGAAAGTAAGTATTTATTTACTGCGTTTATATTAATCTAGAAGGTTTACTGAATACCGGAATATATTCAATGAAGTGTGTACATTGGTTAGTGAACGTAAATTTTGAAGCTACACCATCGTACGTGATACAACGAGGTTTTGAATTTTGATACGCACAATTGTGTGGATCCTGTTTTTCGGATGTTAGTTTTTATTTTGTAAAATAAACTATTAATATGTGTATTGAGGAGCATTTTAGTCCGTTCTTGACGTACAAACAAAAATTCACACCTCCAGTTTTCTTTCAGGTCTGAAAGGGCTAAAATCATACTCCAGCGCTAACGTGGAACTTCTGGGTAAAAATAGTAACGCATGGACATTAACAGCCACACGTTCTGAAGTATTGGAGATATTTTTTCACTAAATTTGAGAGAAAAACGCTTCTATAAAGAAAACATTACAGTCCAATATATGATCGTGATATCACTGCTCGGATTGCCAAGTAGTCAGGCAGCATTTACCAGAATAAGGTGATGCTTGTGCAAAAGAAAATCCACCAGTCTGAAAACTCAGACATCGTTAGGTGCAGACCGGCATAAGCTGGTGCGAAAGTGGGAAACCACGGAAAACCATCTTCAGGGCTGCCGACAGTGGAATTCAAACCCACTATCTCCCGATTACTGGATACTGGCCGCACTAGTGACTGCAGCTATCGAGATCGGTACCAGTAGGTATCACAAGCACGTAAACAGGTGTATATAGTTAAGGTTCCCCTATCCTCAGTATAGTTCCAGTTGTAAACTTAAGTTGAAAAAGATAAATCTTGCATCTAGATAGTGAACACTGACACCAGCTGGCTGAATGAAAATGTACAAAAGAAGCCAGGACTTAAAAAAGAAATAAGGCCAAACGGGCCCCGAAAAGTCTGAAATCAAAACAGCATAGTGAATTTCTTGCTCACCAAGTAGCGCGATGTAAAATGCCAAGATGGCAATGGCCAAATAATTAGACGGCACACAAGTCCTTGTTACTCTACTACTCCGTAACGATGCGTGACTGACTTGTGAGGGGTGGAGCCCGGGTTATATAGCACGATGGAAAAATCTGGAAGCATTGGTAATGGAGAGCCAGTGTTTTTCCGGAACAATGACGTCACAGTCACATGTCCATGGGTAGAGGTAGCAACAGGCAAGCAATGAAGTACGTAGCGGAGGTACAGCAGTCGAAAAGTGAGGCGGCAGCAGAAGGTAGGAATATAGAATCATAGTTTTAGAAGGAGAATATTAAAATTCTCAACACAGTAGATTTAGAATGGTACTTTCTCTGAAAACTGAGCCTGAGAAGCGCTGTCAGGCACATTGGATAATCTCATTTAACACTGTCGTAAGTTCAATGTGTTAAGTATGCGATATACATACATGTAGTTGGAGCATTGTAGTATAGACCCGTCACTAGCTACAGTATGTGCCCATTGTAGGCGCCGTCTTCAGTATGAGTGTAACCGGTGACATCCACATGATTATCACTGAGCCCACTTTAACCAGCCAACCCAGTTGAGGAGCAAATGAAGATGAAATGAATAACTGTGAATGAAATTAAGTAAGGAGGTGGAGGTAATCGGCTGTGGCCTAAGAATGGGAACCGTCTGGGCATTTGCCTGGAAGTGAACACGAGAAACCACAGAAAACAATTCTTAGGAGATCAGGTGTTCGGATTCGAACACACTCATCTCCCAAGCTTGGCTCTACAGCCTTAATGTGTTAAGAGGCGCAGTTGCTCTACTTGGTAAAATGAGCACCGTAATGTTATTAATGTTTTACAAATCTTCCCTAACCTCCTCACAAACCTCCAGGCAGCACACCGCGTATCGCTGAAGGTACGTTCATCGCTGGTTTTCTTGTCGTAGATCCACGGGATGAGTCGTAAACTAATACCGAATCATTTCATAATTTGTTGAGGAACGTTTGCACTTTTCTGAAAGGGCGAGAGCTCACCTTCCTGAAATGGGGAAGAGTGGCATTTTCTGACAACCTTATCCTGGCGTTCATGTTCGAAACGTATGTACTGTGTATAACTCATACTTGTAAAGACGTTCTACAAAATGAATATTTACTCATGCATGATAGCAATTCATGGAGAAGTCCAATGGGTTCTTAGGAAAGTGTCTCAAACGTCCATAGAGTGATTTTCACAAAGAAAGGGTACGTATATAAATTCATTGAAGTAGCTGAAAATTAATTATCTCACAAGGGGAAACGTGAAATTACTAGTGCATATGATGGTTATGGATGTGGTTTTTACGCAGAGAAACGAATTTTACAACTTGTTGAAGGTGATACCAGCAGGTAGGTGTATCCAACTGTGCCGTCTTGAATTCATTTAGGAAAGAAGTTTAATGACCGTAGCATCTACACCGTACTGAGTACCTGTAGACTTCGTGCATAGTGTTTTATTTTTCGAAGAAGACCTCTCTTACACGGAGAGGTAACATTTACAAAGCATACTGTCGTATCGTCAAAGAGTTCCTTGTTGTGTGACGAACCCATCATCAAATTAGGCTTTTCTTTAATGCTTAGACACTAATTTCGGAGGCATTTCCATATAACCTGTGATACTAACCCAGACACGTTTTCTAAGACATTAGTAGAGCTTATTCCCCTCAAGATCAGATGTCCCTATATAGTTCCAACGGGATGGACCACCCTCCATCATCACCAACTTTGTGAAGAGACCTTCCTTGCCGGCGGATAGGGTGTGTAGAGAAGACAGTGTCAGTAGGTTACAAGAAAACCAGATCTAAATCGCTGAGATTTACTTAACTCGTGAAATGTGAAATATAAGGTATTTTACTAGAGCGGCAAAATTATTGTTTGAAGCTGCTCATGACAAGAGGCACTTTACTAAAGAAACATATGTCTCCATTGGTGCCGGGAATGTGTTGCAGCTAAGGTTGACATTTCGAACATCTCATTTCATAATTTAATAATTTTCAACGATTGCTGTGAAAATTAATTTGGAGTTTGTCTATGAACTTTTCAATATTCACAAGTGTTTTACTCTTTGTAGCAAACAGGATATGTTCCATCGAAATTAATGCCGTATAATTTCATTACGTTTCATTTTATTTGAAATTCAACAAAGTAAATTTATTTAGGGAATTCTGTGAGTTTTAATTAATCGAGCAGTGAATTGCCAATTCCATACTGAAATGTTCACGAGAATGTCATTGTATTTCATGTGTTCGCATTCCTTTCTGAAATCACTTCCACGAAGGGTATCAAGAAAGAGGCTGTAATAGAAGTTTCAATTCTAATAACAATTTCAGAGATATAATAAGAAGAAGAAAAAGAAGAAGAAGAAGAAGAAGAAGAAGAAGAAGAAGAATCGTCGCCATAAGACCTACCTGTGTCGGTGCGACGTAAAGCCACTAGCAAGAAAATAATAATAATAATAATAATAATAATAATAATAATAATAATAATAATAATAATAATAATAATAATAATTTACTTGAGAGCACCAACCGAAGAAATAACTTCGTCAGGAAATGAATTCGAACACGGACCTCCCAGATGAACTGATCACGCCATAACAAGTACCCGACGGTGACATCAGCTGAAACCCACGGTGTGTTCGTTGCTGGTTTCTCTGCAAGGTCCTCAAGCCGGTTTTTAAGTCACGTGCCGATTTATTAGGACCGCCTCGCAAAGCCCATTTGGATTGGGTAACTTCAGCAGCTGATAAAATGACAACGGCAATATACATCGATTTTTTTCAAATTATTTATCGATATAATCAGCCTTCTAAAGCTCATATCTCATATACCCGGTTCACGTTGTTGCAGACCACTCTGTATATGGGTAGCACATCTAAGTTTTCACGTCAAATGTATTCCTACTGGTTGAAGATAGAGAAGACAATTTTCACCTAGGTGAATAACAATAAGAGGCACATGAAAACACGTGCAGAATCTCTCTCATGCTTTACTAAGTACCGAAGCAACGATAGCAAATTACAATTTGATATGGAACACATCCATACTTTTGGAACCGTATTTGCACAGGTGTCCGCCTCTGGGGTGTAGTGGTTAGTGTGATTAGCTGCCACCCCCGGAGGTCCGGGTTCGATTCCCGGCTCTGCCACGAAATTTGGAAAGTGGTACGAGGGCTGGACGGGGTCCACTCAACCTCGGGAGGTCAACGGAGTAGAGGGGTGTTCGATTCCCACCTCGGCCATGCTGGAAGTGGTTTTCCGTGGTTTTCCACTTCTCCTCTAGGCAAATGCCGGGATGGTACCTAACTTAAGGCTACGGCCGCTTCCTTCCCTCTTCCTTGTCTATCCCTTCCAAACTTCCCACCCCCACAAGGCCCCAGTTCAACATAGCAGGTGAGGCCGTCTGGACGAGGTACTTGTCATCCTCGCCAGTTGTATCCCCCGACTCAGTGTCTCATGCTCCAGGACACAGCCCTTGAAGCGGTAGAGGTGGGATCTATCGCTGAATCCGAGGGAAAAACCGACCCTGGAGGGTAAACAGATGAAGAAGGAAAATAAGAATAAGAAGAAGATTTGCACAGGTGAGCGTTACTAATCTTGAAAGGTTTAAAAAATTGAAATAATTTGTAGAAAACACGTGCGACGACAATGGTCGATATATCACAGTAACGGAGAAGGATCTGTGTACCTAGAAGCAACAGTCTGACCTCGGTGTGACGTCATCATGTGATGAAATAGCGCCACCATCTTGAGGTAATAAAATCGGCGTGCCATACAGCATCAGTTAGTGTGGCTTTGGATTCTGACGTGGTAGCACGTCGTGTGAGGTACAGTTTAATTTGTCTCAGTGACTTATACAAGTATACGGGGAATAGAATCAAATAGTGAATATCTGAAAAAATTATGAGAAGAAGTACGAAGAATTTCTTTAGCAACTTGTCGCAACATATGGGGAATAAATGGCTTCAGAATTGTCGGTAACGCACTTGAGAGAATGTAGCGGCTTGACAGAAACCCAAAATCACAAATGCCGAGCGTCAAAAGTCTTATCAGGAGCTTCTCCGAGTTAGGGTGGCTAAGCATCATGAGAAGAGTTCCATATTCCTGGAGCTCATGCCAAGCACATTTACTACGCCAGTGGTAAACACTGATATGGAATTCTTGGATAGGTAAGTATACTGAACACTTTGCTATGACGAAGAGTCTCCAGTGCAGTTATCACAAATGCAGAATAAAAAAAAATGTCAAAAGTAAAATTTATAACCCATAATGACTAGACACATCTATATATATAAAATAACTTGTCCTGACTGACTGACTGACTGACTGACTGATTCATCATCGCCGAGCCAAAACTACTGGACATAAAGAAATGAAATTTTGGGGATATATTCATATTAAGATGTAGGTGCTCGCTAAGAGAGGATTTTTGGATATTCCGTCACTAAGGGGGTGAAAAGGAGGGTGAAATTTTAAAATGAGTGTATCTATATCTCAAAACTCTAAAAGTTTAGAGATGTAAAAATTGGTATTTAGAATCTTCTTTAAAAATAAGGAAACACGTATTTTATTGTTTTCAGAAAATCCCAATAGGAGGGATGAAAAAGGGTGAAAATGGGGGGAAATGGGTTGAATGCCTTTAATCAGGATACCGGTACTTATATCTCAGAAACTGAAGATATTACAGACCTGAAAATTGGTACTTTTGATCTCTTTTAAAAATAAAGAAACACGTATTTTTTTGTTTTTGGAAAATCCAATTAATGGGAGGGTGAAAAGGGGGTGAATTTTTAAAATGAGTGAATCTATATCTCCAAACTTTTAAAGTTTGCAGATGTAAAAATTGGTATTTAGAATCTTCATTAAAAATAAAGAAACACGTATTTTTTTTTGTTTTCGGAAAATCGCAATAGGAGGAGTGAAAAGGGGTTAAAAAGGGTTGAATGCCTTTAATGAGGCTACTTATATCTCAGAAACTGATTATATTACAGACCAGAAAATTGGTGTTTGGGATCTCCTTTAAAAATAAAGAAACACGTATTTTTTTGTTTCTGGAAAACCCAATTAGGGGGGAGGTGAAAAGGGGGTAATATTTTAAAATGAGTGTATCTATATCTCAAAACTTTTAAAGGTTATAGATGTAAAAATTGGTATTTAGAATCTCCTTTAAAAATAAAGAAACACGTATATTTTGTTTTCGGAAAATCCTAATAGGAAGGGCGGAAAAGGTTGAAAAAGGGGTCGAATGCATTTCATGAGTCTACTTATATTTCAGAACCTGAAGATATTACAGACCTGAAAATTGGTATTTTCTATCTACTTTAAAAGTAAAGAAACACGTATTTTTTCGTTTTTGGAAAATCCAAATATTGGGGGGTGAAAAGGGGGGTGAATTTTTTAAAATGATTGTATCTACATCTTAAAACTTTAAAATTTACAAATGTAAAAATTGGTAGTTAGAATCTCCTCTAAAAATAAAGGAACACGTATTTTTTTGTTTCCTCCAAATACTAATAAGAGGGGTGTAAAAGGGTGAAAAATGGGTTGAATGCCTTTAATGAGGATACATATATCTAAGAAACGAAAGATATTACAGAACTGAAATATTGTATATGGGATCTCCTTTAAAAATAAAGAAACACGTATTTTTTAGTTTTTGGAAAATCCAATTAATGGCGGTTAAACAGGAGTGACAAATTGGGGTGAATTTTTTGAAAGACTATATCTACAGAATATCTTGGAAACGTAAAATGTTACAGAAGTAAAAGGTGGGTGTTTGGAATCTCCTGTAAATGTAAAGAAACATAGGTGATTTGTTTTTGGAAACTCCACTTAAGGGGAACTCAAAAGGGGTGAAATTTTAAAAAAAGAATTTTTACAGTATATCTAAAAAGCTTAACATGTTACAGAAGTGAAAAATGGTATTTTTTATCTCTATTAAACATAAAGAAACGTGTATTTTTAGTTTTCGGAAATACCACTTGGGTGGAGGGGGGGAGTAAAAGTGTGAAAATGGTGTTGAATTCTTTTAATTAGGCTACTGATATCTCAAAAATGAAGATGTTACATACGTGAAATTTGATATTTGCAATCTGCTTTAAAAGTAAAGAAACACGTATTCTCGGAAAATCCAATGAAGGGGGGGGGGGGGGGTGAAAGAATTGAAAAATTAATTGACTTTATTGTATGAGAATACATACATCTAATAAAAACTAAAGTTGTTACAGACGTGAAATTTCGTATTTGGATCTCCTTTAAAAACAAAGAAAAACGCGTTTTGGTGGGGAAACCATCTTGGAGGGCGGGGGTGTAAAGCAGTTGGATTCCTTTCATGAGGACACATAAATCAAAAACTGAAGAAGTTAGAGTCGTGATAATTGGTATTTAGAAGATCCTTTACTATTAAAGAAACAAGTATTTTTTTGCGGGAAAATTCACTTAGGGGGGGGGGGGAGTATTGTGAAATGAAGTGAAAAAAACGGAAATTATTTTTATGGGGATACTTATATATCAAAACTGAAGGTAATAGACGTGAACATTGGTGTTTGGAATCTCCCTTAAACATAAAGAAACAAGCATTCTTTTTTTTGTGTGGAGGGGTGTGGCGGTAAATAAACTTAACGGCGGTGGGGTGTAGAAGGAGGTGAGACCAATTGATTTTACTATTATTAATGTACTTATAAGGATCCTCCGTTGCTCAGGCGGCAGCGCGCCGGCCTCTCACAGCTGGGTTCCGTGGTTCAAATCCCGGTCACTCCATGTGACATTCGTGCTGGACAAAACGGGGGCGGGACAGGTTTTTCTCCGGATACTCCGGTTTTCCCTGTCATCAGCCATTCCAGCAACACATAATAATAATAATAATAATAATAATAATAATAATAATAATAATAATAATCCGGAACGTCGTCAAATGTGGGGACCGCGCTGGAAACGGCTCCTGGACGGGTAATGACTAAGAATGCAGTCCGGCCGCGGGTTCAGTGCCGTCAAGGCACCCAATATAACACCACGCCGGATCTCGTGAAGGATTTTATCCATATTAAAAACATTATAGGAAAAGATGGCAAAGATTTACGGACCCAACTGACCGGGAGGAATACCTCAGCCTAGCCCGGGAAGTACGAAATCGATTGCTGGAAAGGAAGATTGAAAAATGGGAGGAAACGTGCCGTAAAATAATAGAAAACCAGTCAGATCGGGAATTTTGGTGGATTCTCGCAGAATACGAGTCAGATCGCGAATTTCGGCGGATTATATATCTAAAACAATAAGCATTCAATTATAAATTTCAGTATAATACCGTAGCGAAGCACGGGTATCTTGCTAGTCATAATATATACATCACCTAAAATGCGGTACTTATTCTACGTCAAACCTTGCGACAGTTTTTATGCAGAGTATTTGGGAGATAAGTAAAAACAACCTTGAGGAAGGTAAAGATGAAAGTCCGCAGTTCTTAAAATATGCGGGGATTTTTTAATTTAGTGAATGGGTTGTGCGAGGGAAGAACGTGAAGTAGAGTAGACTATTGTGTTTGTGAGATAGGTAGTAGCTTCGTTGCCCCTGGGCTTATTCATACGTTGTGTGTAAGAAGTATCTTTTTTCAAAAATTTCCTTTAGGTCGCACCGACACAGATAGGTCTTATGGTGACGATGGGATAGGAAATTCCTAGGACTGGGAAGGAAGCGGTCCTGGCCTTAATTAAGGTACAGCCCCAGCATTTACCTTGTGTGAAAATATGAAACCACGGGAAACCATCTTCAGGGCTGTCGACAGTAGGGTTCAAACCCACTATCTCTAGGATGCAAGCTCACAGCTGCATGCCCCTAACCACACGTCCAGCTGGCTCGGTGAAGTAATTCTAAGTACATCACTGCATTACAACAATACAGATCACTTCACTGTGTCTTTATGGCGTATTCTGCATGTGTAGTATGCAAGAAACGGTGGTTAGTACATCACTGTACTGCATCATCATGTAGTATGCACATGTATGCAAATTTAAGTTGAATGAGAACGTTCACCGTACAAGAAGCGAACGATTTCACACAGGAAAACATTGTTATTTATGTCAGCAAACCCCAAAGTCGCTCGCTTCCTGTATGTCGAACGTTTTCATACAAGGTGCAGTGGATTGCATCTTACAAACGCTTGCACGCTGGCTAAAAATGGCACGGCGGGTGGTATAAGCTGAGGGGCAAACGAAACTGCTACCTACCTCACAATCATCGCACTCTACTTCAAAATTTCCCTCTCAGATAAACCATTCATAATTCTTTTTTAAATGTAATATTTTACAAACGGAGGACATTTGCCTCTAACTTCCGTAAGGTTATTTGTACTTAACTGCAAAACCCTCTGTATAATATTTCCATTAATATGCAGTGGTGTAGCAGCATTAAAAGACCAGAATGGGAAGTGGCAAATTTCCCCGGTAATATCAGTAGTATCGGAAGATGTAAACTACGCAAGTTGTGGAAAATATGATCATCAATCATTTATGTTGATGTGAATGGTGTGAAAATATTGCTGCATGCATTTCGGTGGGCTTGGCAGACTGATGTGTAATAGCAACTTCTGGTTCGGTGAGGAAAGCAACGGGAAACTACCTCACTCCTCATTTTCCTAGTACGCCTCTTCAGTGACGCCTAGGCTACTTATGACAGCTGTTGGCGGAGCTGCAGAGGATCAGACCAGCCTTCGGGCTGAGGACTAAACATACATGCGGCGACTATCGCTGAAAGAAATATTGATCACTCGTCAGTAAAGGTTGTTGTCCCGGTTGTTTTCATCAGTCGCAAACGCTCATAGTCATTAGTCTCTATTAATCAGAAAGATAATAAAAATGTGATGAACGTGAAGGAACGATCATTCGAAGAATTTGGAAAATAGAAATAATAAAATGAGACGGGAAGGAAGTTTGAAAGCTCTAATATCACTGAACAAGAAGTAAACTATCTTGATGGTTAAAATGTTCTAAGCTCCTAAGAAAGAATAATATTAAATTGACTATTGTTAGTTGAGGTATGCTTTGTCCCCCTGTCGATGGGGCGATAGAATACTCTGCCTGTTATAAGATGTAGCTAAAAGTGGGCCAGGGTCTCTTAACTTGGGAGCGTGGGTTTCTGAATACGGTTACTCTAGCTGCGTCTGGCAGTGCTTGCGTCATTCTTTAATATCCAACTTTTTTTCGCCAACTCTTCTTCTTCTTCTTCTTTCCTGACCCAGACGGTATTAGGCTTTTGAGGCCTAGGAAGCCATTTTTACGCCCTTTGAGCCCATTTCCTTTCCTTTTCCGACACCTTCTTTTTTAGAATTTTAGAATTCCCTCAATTTTCCTTCTGATTGGTGTTTACATGATGGTTGCTAAGTTATAGTTCCTCTTACAACATTAATCACCACTACCACGTGTGCTTTCTCTCTTCTGTTGCCTCTCATCTCCGCTGAATGTAATTATTGTTGCAGTTACAAAACTAACCCGTCAAAGACGGGCACACAACAACTAGTTAGAAACACTTACCACTTCAATAGCTAGGAGCAACTATTTTAACTCGTTAGTGCCGAGGTTTCAGCAGTGGAAGTCTTAAATTTCTATTCCTTCACACTTCGTGGTATGTATAAAAAAAGCATTGCTTCATTTTGGAATTGCATATAATATAGTTAATTAGCTATTATTTAAGTGGCCTGGAACTTGAAATAATGCACACAGTGTCCTTAAATCTGTCTGCTATGAGTGTAGAAAAACACTGAGAAAACTTAGGCTATGCGGGAGCAGACCTTAAATGTTCGACTACGATGAGCAGTTACAACTTTAAGAGAGAAACTTCGGGTGTAAAGCAAATAAAACAATCATTCCTCTGAAATTGAATTAATTGTTTGGAAAAGAAATAGTCCTTGTCTTAGTCATTTTATTCAATATCTGAGCAGTGGAGATATTACAGTGGAAGAAGAAAAATGGAGAGTACGGACGAGAACAAAGGAGAGTCACTAATTATGCTGGGTGCTTCTTTTCTACTCAGCCGCATCATTTATCAAACTTGATTACAGGCCCATTAACGGTAATTAAAATGTTTAAGTTAGGAAGAGATCTTAACTACAACGATAGAGTCTCTTCATAACCCAAGCTGTATACAACATTTACTGCTTAATAATGCCTACTAGCTCTGCGGAATGGGGGCCGTCAGTGTACCAAAGTTGGATAGCTACTCGTCGCAGAGCCCAAGGCCTCGGAGTCGAATGCGGACACTGGCAATATTGCATCAGTGGTACGAGAAGATGAAAACGACGACGACGACGATGGTTATGATTGTGTTTTAAGGGGCTTAACATCTAGGTATTCCGTTCCTAATTTTAAAATATGAAATGAAATGAAGTGGTAGACTAAATTTAAAATTTACCCACTTACTAGAATTTAAAAAGATATGACGTCGAGAATGATTTTGAATTTAAATCCAATTAGTGTATCTAATTAGCAATGCCTTATTTTATATAAAATCAGTAAAAAATAAATCAAAATATCATAAAATAAGGCATCGGTTTCGATGTAAATCATATACATTATTCAACATAAAGCTAAAAATGCATTTAAAATATTCAAAGGAATAATTGCGTAGTTCACAATTTCAAAAAATAACGAAAACAAAAACGTCACTTTTAAAAACGATACACCAGGCCACTACCCATCACAAAATGGATGACGAGGTGTACTGACAGCTCGTCATCTCGTAGAACGAGTGAAATGGTACTCGGAAATTTTAGACTAGGGCGCAGATCGCCCAGATCCGCGCACTCCGCAAGGATGTGTACTACGTACTACGGCAGGCAGCAATTCGAGAGTTGAAAACAGAGTTACCAGGTCGTGGCATTGTTGGTCTAAGTAGCTCAGTCGGTAGAGCTGAGCCCAAGAATGCAGGTTCGATGCTGGTTCAGTCCTGTGGTATTTCAAGGTGTTCAAACACGTCAACCTTGTGTCGGTAGATTTACGGGCACGTAAAAGAATTCCTGCAGAACATAATTCCGACTCTTCGTCTTCTTCCAGAACAGTAATTTAGTTAATACAAGCAAAGCAAAGTCATCTCCGTACAGGCCATGAAGGCCCTTGGCGGGGTGGAAAGTAAAGGCTTCCACTATCCGTAACCTCGGCACTTGATGGGGTAGAGTGGTTAGCTCTACGTCCGGCCGCCTTTGCCCCCACGAATTAACCTGGTACTCATTTTTTGTGTAGGCTAAGTGAACCTCAGGGCCAAATGCACCTCCGAAAGTGGAAATCTCGTTTCTTAAATTTTACGACTTCCTGATGGGGTTTCGAAACCACGCCCTTCCGGGCGAGCCGAGCACGCAGTTTCCGCCTTAGCTAGGCAGCCCCTAATTTAGGTAATGGGACGTAAAAATCCAATAACATTAGTGTAATTATTAGGACATGGTTTCAATGAACAACATAATTTGTTTTCAGAAATTATCAAAGATTTCTCAAGCCAAGAATATGAACCGAAAAAGTCAAATCCTCTCCTTTAAAGGACACCTTTTGAGGAAAATATTTACATGTTGGTCTTATTGAAGAGACACTTGAAATTCTCTGGCCATATCTATAAAATGGACAACGGTAGACTCACCAAAATATTATTTAAAATAATCAACTCAAAGAAGTTCAAAATAAACTGGGTAGAAATGACTAAGGCGGACCTCCAAGAAATGAATATCTCGGACATCATAGAACTTCGTGGAGCCTTTAGTACAGTAGTAGCCAAGCTAAATTCGCGGAGAAACTTAATGAAATAAAACTGGGGGAAGTGGTCCATTGAAAGCAAGATGCAACACAGTTCATTAATGAAGAGATTTTGGGAGGATGAGAAGGCGAAAACCATCAGGCCAACGAACAAGTTCAAACGCACGTTTTGAATGGGCATAGCGAAGAAATAATTTTTTTTTTGCTAGGGGCTTTACGTCGCACCGACACAGATAGGTCTTATGGCGACGATGGGATAGGAAAGGCCAAGGAGTTGGAAGGAAGCGGCCGTGGCCTTAATTAGTGTACAGCCCCAGCATTTGCCTCGTGTGAAATTGGGAAAACACGGAAAACCACTTTCAGGGCTGCCGATAGTGGGATTCGAACCTACTATCTCCCGGATGCAAGCTCACAGCCGCGCGCCTCTACGCGCACGGCCAACTCGCCCGGTAAAGAAATAATAATAATAATAATAATAATAATAATAATAATAATAATAATAATAATAATAATAATAACAATAATCTATATCTATAAAATCAGAAGTGTATTTGTTAGATACAGAATTCTACCGAGCTCGATAACTGCAGTCGCTTAAGCACGGCCAGTGTCCAGTAATAGGGGGATAGTGGGTTCGAGCCCCACTGTCGTCAGCCCTGAAGATGGTTTTCCGTGGTTTCCCATTTTCACACCAGGCAAATGCCGGGGCTGTACCTTAATTAAGGCCACCGCCGCTTCCTTCCAATTCCTAGGCCTTTCCTATCCAATCGTCGCATAAGACATATCTGTGTCGGTGCGACGTAAAGCGAATAGCAAGAAAAATAAAAAAGTAACAGAAATCTACACGCCTCCAATGATCAATCCCAGAATTAGCACCAGGGCTCATGAGGCACTCGGACGAGTTGAGGGGTAGTTACATGGTCAAATATTCAATAAAATAAAATAGGTCATTACATGTCACATACGGACATGTGTTCACGCAATTTTTTTAATACCAAATAGTATGGGAATTAAAATCCATGATATAATCTAGTGATATTTCTCCGGAAAATTCACCACATTCCATAAAATTTGTGTAAAGGCTTATTTATATGAATCGAACACATGCATAATATGCTGCGCACTATGCCATCCATATATATAAAATAACTTGTCCAGACTGACTGACTGACTGACTGACTGACTGACTGACTCATCATCGCCGAGCAAAAACTACTGGACATAAAGAAATGAAATTTTGGGGATACATTCATATTAACATATAGGTGCTCGCTAAGGGAGGATTTTTGGATATTCCGTCGCTAAGGGGGTGAAAAGGGCGGTGAATTTTTAAAATGAAGATATTTAAAAAACTTAAAAGTTTACAGACTTAAAAATTGGTGTTTGGAATCTCCTTTAAAAATAATGAAACAAATATTTTTTTGTTTTCGGAAAATCCCATTAAGGAGGGTGCACAAAGGGTGACAAGGGGTTGAAAACCTTTTATGAGGAGACTTATATCTCAAAAACTGAAGATTTTACAAAGATGAAAATTGAAATTTGGACTCACCTTTGAAAATAAACACATGTTTTTTGTTTTTGGATAATCCGATGAATAGGGGGTTAAAAGGAGTGACAAACGGAGTCAATTTTTTAAAAGACGATAATTGAAAATAATCTCAAACACGTAGTATGTTACAGATTTGAAAACTGGTATTTGGAATTACCTGTAAAAGTAAAGAAATATAAATATTTTTTACGGAAAAGCCAATTAAGGGGAACTGAAAAAGGGAGTGAATTTTTAAAATTAGCATATCTACAGTATATCGCAAAACTTGACATGTTGCAGACGTGAAAATTGGTATTTGGAATCTCCATTAAAAATAAGGAAACACGTATCTTTTGGTTTTCGGAAAAAAACCCTTAACGTGAAGAGGGGGTGAAAGAATAAAAAAATTAGATGAATTGATGTCTCAAAACTGAAGGTGTTATAGGCGCGATATTTGGCATTTGGAAGCTCCTTTATAAATAATGAAACAAGTTTCTTTGTACTATGGTTACTTTTATTAGCGATCCGGATGTTTTTGATGCCCTAATGGTATCTGATATCATGATATGCAGAATTTACAATGCCGGTATCTTGAGTGTGTCGTGGCGCTTCTGTTGCTTCCTTTGGTGTACGTTGGAAAGGTGCTTCAAATAAAACATACATAAAATGGCTCATAAATGTTCTGTGACTTATTGTCGCTCTCGTTATAAACTAGCTAATGTACCCGTGCTTTGCCACGGAATTCTACATTAGAATTCTATGTTAGGTGGTGTATATGTTGTGAGCAAGATTGTATGAATTGCATAGCTTTTAACATTACCCTAGAAACGCGACGGGGAAGTCACCAAGCATATTTTCTCATATGAAGACTGAGTTAAAGTATTTTCACAGTATTGGTAGACCCACTTCCATACCATCAGTAACAATGAGGTTAGGAGCTTTCATTATAATGGTAGACACTCTCCACCTGCCTTTTTACATCCTCAGAAAGACTGTCTTAGTGGTTCTCCCAACTGAAATGGACATACATTACAATGACGTCAGTAGGAATGGCGCGGTTAAAAGCAAAGCTTTCATATGAAATACTCAATCAAATAAAAAAAACACAATTTTTCTCACTTTTAAAGAGCAGTACTACGCTGCCGATCTAACAGTCCAAAGTTCCAGAACTGGAATAACCGAGTCGTGAGACGTAAACACTCTTCGTCCATTTTTGGCGGGGAGGGGGTCGAATAGTGATGACTCCCAGGGCAAAAACTATGCCCTTTTACTAATCTGTTTCCTAGGTATTTAAAATTACATTTTAGGCGCCTTCCCCTAAAATACAATTTCATCCAGGGTGAATAAAATTCTTTATAGTTTAGACTGTAGTTTCTTATTCCCCGACTCTCTATACCGATTTTCATTAAATTCTATTAATCCATTTTCTCGTGGCTCGGCGCTGATATGGACTTAGCAACAAAAACACAAATTCATGAATATCTGTATTATCATGGCCGGTACGGTAAAAATGTATAAGACATAAATGGTCGGAAATTTAATTCTATATAACATTGGTTATGTAGTATTTATCGATACGATCACTAATACTATAAATATTTGAGAATTAAACTGTAGGCCTCCCACTATACTACCATTTCACTCAGGGTGAATTAAATTATTTACAGCCTAAATTTTACTGACTCATTCTCCGACTTTGCATACCAATTTTCAGTGAGATAGGACCACTAATAATGTAAATAAATATAACCAAAAAAAATTAAGAATTATAAGGCTTTCCCCTAAACTACCATTTCACTCAGTGTGAATAAAATTATTTATAGCCTAGGTTGTAGCGACTTATTCCCCGACTTTGCATAACAATTTTTATTAAGATAGGACTACTAATAACATAAATATTTGAAAATTAAATTTTAGGCCTTCCCTTAAACTACCATTTCAATCAGCGCGAATAAAATTATTTATGGCCTAGAATGTAGCGACTTATTCCCCGACTTTGCATACCGATTTTCATCAAATTCTCTCTAGCGGTTTTCTAGTGATACGTGTACAGACAGACAGACAGACAGACAGACAGACAGACAGACAGACAGACAGACAGACAGACAGACAGACAGACAGACAGACAGACAGACAGACAGACAGACAGACAGACAGACAGACAGACAGACAGACAGACAGACAGACAGACATTACGGAAAAGTAAAAAGTGCATTTCCTTGTTACAGTGGACATGACCGATACAGAAATACCATGTTTTTAAATTCTGAGCAATGTACAGCCAAATACTTATTTTATATACACTGACTGACAGAGCAAATGCAACACCAAGAAGGAGTGGTTCGAAAGGGATGAAAGTTGGGGAAAAAACAGAGACGGCACGGACGAATAATTGATGTTTATTTCAAACCGATACGCAGGTTACACAATGCGCACGGCATCGACTCAGTAGGATGTAGGACCACCGCGAGCGGCGATGCACGCAGAAACACGTCGAGGTACAGAGTCAATAAGAGTGCGGATGGTGTCCGGAGGGATGGTTCTCCATTCTCTGTCAACCATTTGCCACAGTTGGTCGTCCGTACGAGGCTGGGGCAGAGTTTGCAAACGGCGTCCAATGAGATCCCAGACGTGTTCGATTGGTGAGAGATCCGGAGAGTACGCTGGCCACGGAAGCATCTGTACACCTCGTAGAGCCTGTTGGGAGATGCGAGCAGTGTGTGGGCGGGCATTATCCTGCTGAAACAGAGCATTGGGCAGCCCCTGAAGGTACGGGAGTGCCACCGGCCGCAGCACATGCTGCATGTAGCGGTGGGCATTTAACGTGCCTTGAATACGCACTAGAGGTGACGTGGAATCATACGCAATAGCGCCCCAAACCATGATGACGCGTTGTCTAGCGGTAGGGCGCTCCACAGTTACTGCCGGATTTGACCTTTCTCCACGCCGATGCCACACGCGTCTGCGGTGACTATCACTGACAGAACAGAAGCGTGGCTCATCGGAGAACACGACGTTCCTCCATTCCCTCATCCAAGTCGCTCTAGCCCGGCACCATGCCAGGCGTGCACGTCTATGCTGTGGAGTCAATGGTAGTCTTCTGAGCGGACGCCGGGAGTGCAGGCCTCCTTCAACCAATCGACGGGAAATTGTTCTGGTCGATATTGGAACAGCCAGGGTGTCTTGCACATGCTGAAGAATGGCGGTTGACGTGGCGTGCGGGGCTGTCACCGCTTGGCGGCGGATGCGCCGATCCTCGCGTGCTGACGTCACTCGGGCTGCGCCTGGACCCCTCGCACGTGCCACATGTCCCTGCGCCAACCATCTTCGCCACAGGCGCGGCACCGTGGACACATCCCTATGGGTATCGGCTGCGATTTGACGAAGCGACCAACCTGCCCTTCTCAGCCCGATCACCATACCCCTCGTAAAGTCGTCTGTCTGCTGGAAATGCCTCCGTTGACGGCGGCCTGGCATTCTTAGCTATACACGTGTCCTGTGGCACACGACAACACGTTCTACAATGACTGTCGGCTGAGAAATCACGGTACGAAGTGGGCCATTCGCCAACGCCGTGTCCCATTTATCGTTCGCTACGTGCGCAGCACAGCGGCGCATTTCACATCATGAGCATACCTCAGTGACGTCAGTCTACCCTGCAATTGGCATAAAGTTCTGACCACTCCTTCTTGGTGTTGCATTTGCTCTGTCAGTCAGTGTATATAGATGTGTCAATACTAGAACTTCTAGATTTCCTAAGGACAAATCATTAACGGGAAAACAATTTAGGAGTACTTGGTAACACTTTATTCGGTGTGTTATATATTTATACCGGGTTTATTACCAGCGAAAGCAAAAGTTTCCTTTCAGTTGTGACGTGGAAATGCTTTGTAGGTAGGCTTGTTTCATTCTATTGATGAAAGAAGGGTATGAAGTGTTCATTGTCAATGTTATGTTCGTGTTGCAATGTTTCTTTTCCCGGTGCTGATATGCCAATATCCACGCATCAGCTCGTAATGTTCAGACCTTCGGGCTGAGCACCGTCGCTTGATAGGTCAAGGTCCGTTAACGCTGTAGTGCCATAGGGTTGGGTTTAAAACTGGTTTTAATCCAGTTGGAACAGATTTCTGATTTATAATCGGAAATCCATCACCAACAAACCTACAGAAATTAATCCGTACGTTTGGATTCATAGAAATGAATAACAAACATCTCTCCTCATTGAAAATTTACCAGTTTATATCTGATCAGAATGTGAACAGTTGTGATCGGGAGTTCACTGATCTTAGAAATGCTTAACTACTTAAAGAGTAAAAAGCAGTGAGGCTAGCAGAGGTAGCATAGCCGTTGCACATAACCGCGAAAAACGATAGGTAAAATATTATTCATCACCTTTTTAAAATGAAGGTGAAAACTGGTAAAAATTTAAGGCACGCTGTAATAATTATTAGGAATTAGTAATTACCCGCGACTTCGCGCGCGTGGATTTCGTAATTTGAACAAAGCAATCGTTCCTCGGCATTGTACTAAGACATCCTGAAGTATAAAAAACTCATCCAAAAATTGAGTTTCATTTACCCCAGAAATTTTTTGTAAACCCTGTTTGTGGTATTACCTTTTGGGGCTAAGAAAACCATGCGACATAGAACTGTACATGTGAGAAACAGTCTTCTCTCAAGTAGAAGAAGTAAATACATGTTTCTTTATGTTTAAAGGAGATTCCAAATGCCTATTCCCACATCTGTAACATATTCAGTTTTTGAGATATACATAAGTATCCCAATAAAAAGAATTCAAACCCTTGATCAGTTCTTCCCCCACCCTCACCCCCATCTAAGTGTGTTTTCCTAAAACAAAAATACATGTTACTTTATTTTCAAAGGAAATTCCAAATCCCAATTTTCACGTCTGTAACATCTTCAGTTTTTAAGATATAAGTATCCTCATAAAAATATAATTCAACTATTTTTCACTTCTTTTCACCCCTGTTAAGTGCCTTCTCCGAAAACAAAAATGTACAGTTTCCTGTATTTTTAAAGGACTTTCCAAATACCAAGTTTCTTGTCTCTAACATGTTAAGTTTTTGACATATTATCTAGATACATCTGTACTCATTTTTAAAATTCAGCCGGTTTTCCAGTTATTTTCTGCTCTTTAACTGGATTTTCCGAAAACAAAAATAAACGTGTTTCATTAATTTTAAAGGAGATTCCAAATACCAGTTTTCATGTCTGTACGTCTGTAACACCTTCAGTGAATAAGGAGTTGAAATATGTTTATGAGGATACATTATCTTAAAAACTGAAGCTGTTATAGAAGTGAAAGTTGGCATTATGAATTTCCTTTCAAAATAAAGAAATGAAGTCCTGTTTTCGGAAAGTCCGCTTAAGGCGGGAGAGCGGTGGAAAGAAGTGAAGAAGAAGTTGAAGTATTCTCATGAGTATACATTTACCTCATTCACTTATTTTCAACCCCACACCCCTTACATCGATTTTCAGAATAAACAAATGCTTGTTTATTCATTTTTAAAGGATATTCCAAATACTAATTTTAACGTCCGTAACATCTTCAGTTTTTGCGTTATAAGTATACTCATAAAAGTAACTCAACTCCTTTTTCACCCCTCCCCCCCCCCAATTTTCTAACCGCTTTGTTGATTTTCCCTTCCCTTCTCCATTATTTTTAAAGGAGATTCCAAATACCAATTTTCACGTCTTTAACTTTAGATTTTGAGATATAAGCATCCTCATAAAAAGAATTCAAATCCTTCCTCACCCCATCCCGTTAAGTTGATTCTCCCCTCCATAAAATACGTGCTTCTTCATTTTTAAAGAGATTTCTAATACAAATTTTCATGTGTGTAACCTTAAGTTTTTGAGATCCAAGTTTCTCCATAAAAGGAATTAAATTTTTCACTTCCTTTCATCCTCCCCCCTTAAGTGAAGTTTTCTAACACAAAAACACTAGTTTCATTATTTATAGAGGAGCTTCCAAATGCTAAATATCGCGACTATAACACCTTCAGTTTTGAGATATATGTATCCTCATATAAATGGAATTAAAGTCCTTTTTCACCGACACCGTCCCCAAGTGACCCCCCTTTCCCAAATGCGCGTTTCTTTATTTTTAAGTAGTTTCCAAATACTAATGTTCACGTCTGTAACATCTTTAGTTTTTGAGATATAAGTATCCTCATACGAAGTATTTTGTGGATTTTCCATAGAAAAAAATGTTACGTGTTTCTTTATTTTGAAAGAAAATTCCAAATACAAATTTTCGTGTCTGTAACATCTTCAGTTTTTGTAAAAGGAATTCATCTTCGTTTTCATCCCCCCTACCAAGTTCATCCCCCCCTCCTCCAAATGCGTGTTTCTTTATTTTTATAGGAGATTGCAAATACCAGTTTTAACGCTTGTAACACCTTTAGATTTTTTGGTATATATACAAATATTCATCTATTTTTTAATTCTTTCACCCCCTTCTCCACGTTAAGAGTTATTTTACGAAAACCAAAGGATACGTGTTTCCGTATTTTTAATGGAGATTCCAAATACCGATTTTCACGTCTGCAACATGTTAAGTTTTTGAGTTATACTGTAGAAATGCTAATTTTAAAAATTCACCCTATTTTTCAGTTTCCCTTAATTAGATTTTCCGTAAAAAATATTTATATTTGTTTACTTTTACAGGAAATTACAAATACCAGTTTTCAAATCTGTAATCTGCTACGTGTTTGAGATAATTTTCAATTATCGTCTTTTAAAAAATTGACCCCGTTTGTCACTCTTTTTCACCCCCTATTCATCGGATTATCCAAAAACAAAAACACGTGTTCCCTTATTTTCAAAGGAGATTCCAAATTTCAATTTTCATGTCTATGACATCTTCAGTTTTGAGATATGTCTCCTCATAAAAGGTGTTCAACCGCTTTTCCCCCCTTTTGCACCCTCCTTAATGGGATTTTCCAAAAACAAATAATGCGTGTTTATTTTAAGAGGACATTCCTAACACCAAATTTTACGTCTGTAAACTTTTAAATTTTTGAGATATAGATATCCTCATTTTAAAAATTCACCACCCTTTTCACCCCCTTAGCGAAGGAGTATCCAAAAATCCTCCCGTAACGAGCAGCTACATGTTAATATGAATGTATCCCAAAAATGTAATTCCTTTATGTCAAGTAGTTTTGCTTGGCGATGATTAATCATTGGTTCATTCATTCAGTCAGTCAGTCAGTCAGTCAGTCAGTCAGTCAGTCAGTCAGTCAGTCAGGACAAGTTATTTTATATACAGATAATTACAACCTCAGAATTTTTTCTTTTTGTTATTGATTTGAGTCCCACTAAATAATTTTACGATTTTTGAGACGCTGAGGGGACGGATTTTTGTCCCGTGAGAGTTCTTTTACGTGCCAACAAAACTAAAGCACTATTCTGAAGAACGTGAGCACCTTCAAATACCAGCGGTCTGAACCAGAATCGAACCCCTCAACTTGAGTTCAGAAAGACAGCGCTCTGCCATCGGAGTTATTCATACTGACAGGTTAGGTTTCGATTAAGAACCTGAAAAGAGGGAAATTTAGGTCCAAAATTGCATCCGTTACATGAAAATAGCTGGTTCAATTGCCCTCCACCCAAATAAAAATAAATGTGTATATCTATAAGACCATGGAAGCTACACATTGACATTCAAAAAATCATAAAATATGCAGGAAGATGATAGAGAATTCCCACGGGTGTCCAAAGAAGGGTGTTCAACGAAAAAATTAATTGCCTCAGAAGTCGTGTCATTGTCGTAAAGAGTTCATACTCTACCCATTAATTTAACGGAACCGTTTGGAATCGAGGTATCACGAGAGGTGTTCAGAAATGAACGAAGAATTCATGGACTAGGACATCTAGAAAGCTGGGCATTACACACTATTTGCACCTAGCACCTAGTAAATGAATAAATAGCACAAATAACAAATTCCTTAACCAGTAGTTTAGTTATATGTAACTTTTGATTTTATGATGTAAGATCGATTATTTTTTTGCTAGTTGTTTTACGTCGCACCAACACAGATAGGTCTTATGGTGACGATGGGACAGGAGAGGCCTAGGAATGAGAAGGAAGCGGCCGTGGCCTTAATTAAGGTACCGCTCCAGCATTTGCCTCCTGTGAAAATGGAAAACCACGGAAAACCAGTTTCAGGGCTGCCGACAGTGTGGTCCGAACCCACTACCTCCTGGATGCGAGCTCACAGCTGCGCGCTCCTAACCGCACGGCCAAAAATGCAGATTTAAAAGCTTGGTAAAACAGTACTTTTGAATTACTCAAAAGTCAAAAGGTGTTACATTTGCAACTCTGTCAGATTTCCGCCGGCACCATCTTGGCATAATTGCGCCAAAATTAGATTTTTCAAATATCTCGATTGCCGTGCATTCTAGCGTAAAAGTGAATATCACTAAAATGGTAGAGAACAGAATTTCTTACAAGTAAGGACATACTAATTGTTTTCGTTGAATCGACTATTTCGATGAAACAGTCCTACGTAGGCCTATGTGAGATATTTCCTTTCGTACACTTACAAATATTGTATTTCTTCGTACTTCTTCAACTTAGTTTCATATTTTGAAATCAAGAGGCACTATTTTTATTTCTCACATATCACTTAACCCACAGAAAATCTGGTTCCTTTGTTAAATTGCCACAGAAAATCGAGCGGCATGACATTATTGGGAACGCTATACACGTATTTTAAATGATTTATCATAATATTTTCTTAACCTAGATTCCTGGCGCTGCTGAAGTATTTGAACTGCACAGCTACAGACTGCCTTACTGCTCTTGCAAATGGTATTTTCGAAAGTCGAAGAATTCTTTGATCCGGAGCAATAGCCGTGCTTGGAGGTACACAGTGTATGCCAACCATGCCATGAAAGGTATTTTCACTATCTTAAGTATGTATTTTCATCCCTTAATCCTGTTTGCTGATACGGGACCTTTTAATCATCTAAAGTGTTAATATCAAATATCCATGTTATGAAAAATGAACTGCGAGATTGAATCTGCTTTGACTGAAACTGGTGGATTCGCAGTGCTACATATTTCAGATGGCGGGACCTCATTGTATGATGCGGAGAATCCCACAGAGAAAAGAACTATGAAGTTATTATATTTTGGACCAGTATTCTTTAAATAGAAATGTGGCGAGACAAATTTGCAATGGTGATAGAAATGACACAGGTCTCACTACGGTGAAAATCACATGTGCCAAAGCCGTATATTTTGTCCAAAGATTCTTGTTTGTTTGTGAAAATAACTCACCTTAAGAATATATCTAACAGTTCCAGAATAGGACGTTCTACTTCTTGTTGGATTTTCTCCAGCACAATCACTGTTACCTCAACAATTCTCAGAGGATCTTCATTCGCATTTTCTTTCTTATTTTCATACCATGCTTTGGTAATTGCTTTCCAGCCAGTTTTGGGGAAGTAAACAACAGAAGATTTGTTCGCAGTCTCTACAATAAGGATATCCTCAATATATTTATGAAACAATCTCTGTTTACTGTCCTTGGATCCGCACAAAAATCTTTTCCGATTTAATCTATAAGCTCTATCAGATTAAATTGACATTCCTCACGTTTTGCTCTCTGGAATTCATACGCATTTTTCATTGCAAAATTTGCATTTGTAGCCAGTAGATGATGTTTTCATTACCAGTTGTAGGCGGTCTAGACGGTTTTCGCATGCAGAATTTGTGATATTTCGCACTTGTTGCAACCATATCGGGAGCAAACTGGACTCATTCAATAATTTTACCGGTCCATTCATCATTACGCTTTCTCTCCTATGAGACTGTGTCTTTAACAGTTAAACTTCGGTCGTCGTATACGATTTCACGATCACTTAGCTAAACTTTCTTTTGCTTCATTAAATATTACTTTGTTAATTTTTCCACGCATGGGAAACAGCTTCTTTTAAAGCAAATGAAACCTCACTCTGTCTCAGTGAAGGTAACGGAACACTGGCGGCAAGTTTACGCTGAAAAAATGAAATGGCGTATGGCTTTTAGTGCCGGGAGTGTCCGAGGATAAGTTCGGCTCTCCAGATGCAGGTCGTTTGATTTGACGTCCGTAGGCGACCTGCGCGTCGTGATGAGGATGAAATGATGATGAAGACGACACATTTACCCAGCCCCCGTGCCAGCGAAATTAACCAATTATGGTTAAAATTCCCAACCCTGCCGGGAATCAAACCCGGGACCCCTGTGACCAAAGACCAGCACGCTAACCATTTAGCCATGGAGCTGGAAAAGTTTACGCTGAAATGAACCGACATAATTTTCATTCATGTGCCGTTTACGGTAGCACTGCGCACGGCTACGTAGGTTAATCTTTTGGAAAGTTAATTTTATACTTTACATTTTATTTACTGTAACTTAATATTTAACTCCCGAAAAGTGTTCAATTCTCTCTCCTTCACAAAAAATGCAGCACTTTCATAAATATTCCCAAATAGAATGTTGCTCCGGAGTCACTGGGGCACATTTCTGTACTATGCTATGACAAGCTACTGTCGTGCATTACTGAACAGGAACAGGTTGTGTGTTTTTGGAGAGGCAAATGATGCCTTTTGAAGTGCTAGCGGAGAAGGAAGGCTGCTTCAACTCGAATTAAAGAAGACATATACATCGTCAGAAATCATCTGTCTGTTTCGACGCCTTCTAAACGCAAAAGTAAACGTGTATGATCACCACCACTGGCCTTGTATTGAAGAATTCGAATAATATTACTTAAATAATATTCTAAAAGGCTAAAAATGAATCTTAAGTTCATTTTCTAAGTACGCAATAAAATACACCTTTCGCAGATATCACATTCGCAGGACTGTTTCACTGGAACTGCTGATTCTATGAAAATAATTAATAGGACCTTTACAGTAGAAAATGTTATTTTCCACCTTCTTAAAAATAACCATTTGTACTAGAATGCACGGCAGGCGATATATTGGCAACATATCGAATTTTTAGCGCCATTTTACAAAGATAGCGGTGCCCGTTGAAATCTGACGGGGCTGCGGATGTATTACGTATTTTAAATCACCAAAATATACACTGTACCGAGTTTTTAAAGCTACTTTACTTAATGAAAAATGAATTCAATTTTACTATCAATTGACTCGACCGATAAATAATGAGGGTTGAAATCCGCAGCGCGGCCGGGAGTCGAGCCCCAGGCCCCTTGGACCAGACCAATTAATCACGGAGCCAGACCATGTAGCATATTATACAACCATAAACAAAGCATTTGATTCTTCGACGAATATCGTACTAGTGCCAATGAAGTCGTTTTCCAGTACACAATTGCTGACAGTAATTCAGCGAGACCAACTTTATCAGCGAGAGAACTTCCTTCACTATTCAAGCAAGCAAGTCAGAATGTGTTCAATTATTAAGATAATGAAGGAATTTCCGTGTTACAATTCTGAAGAGCATTCAAGAACCCTCACAGCTGAGCGGGACTGTTGGTGACTTCCAAATTATTCTTCGGGCGCTGCTTAGCAGTCTCACAAATCTTGTTCATCCTTGTTATAAAATAGACAACTCAGTACTAAACAGTTTCATAGCGAAGGTACGAGGATACTTTACTCTATTACATGATAAATCGTTCTTTTTTCTTTATTATTTGTCTTATTGTACATTGTGGGACTAATTCTATAAAGCCTGCTCTTCGATCTGATTATACATTCACCTGGATTTTTATATGATAACTTATTTTAACTTACAGTTAAACAAACAACTAGATTATTAACTTATAATTTAAATGATTTTATAACTACCTGGTTTAAGCTTGATATATAAAGAAGGTTTCAAACTATTTTATATAAAATGGTGATGATGATGATGATGATGATGATGATGATGAAGATGATCTTTGTTGTTCAAAGAGGCCTAACATCTAGGTCAACGGCCCCTTAATGGTACGAAGTGAGACGAAATGTAATGACAATTTAAAAGTTCAAACTCATCAACTGAATATTATTCAAAATGTAATGACGAAGAATGAGTGGATTAATATAAATTTAAAGCAATCAATGGATCCGATCCACAATAGCCACATTCTCAGAAACTATCGTAAAACGATAGTATTACTGACCAAGGGGCTGCTTCCAAAGTACAGTCCTGAATCGATGATGCTTGTTGTCTAAAGGGGTCCAAAATCCAGGTCATCGGTCCCTCATAGACTAATGGTACTTATCGTAGTTAAGTAGAACCATGGTTTTGTCATGTAGCGTAGACTCGCGGTATTCCACACATGATACTACTCACAGGTAATGTAATACGCACATGAAACGCAGACCTATGGTGTTTCTCATACTGCGGCACTACTTACAGGCTACGCAAACCTATGGTGTTCTTCACATAGGTGTACTATTCACAGGGAATCATACCATCCCGTGGTGTTCCTTACATATTGGGTACTAATCATAGGCAACACAGACCCATGGTGTCGCTCATATAGTGGTACTAATCACAGGCAACGCCCAGACGCGTGGTGTTTCTCACATTATGGTACTAATTAGAGGCAACGTAAGCCCGTGGTGTTCCATATTTAGTGGAACTAATCACGGGTACTGTAAACCCCATCCTGATTCACACTCCGTTGCTACTAAGCGCAAACTTATTGTTTACTTAACATAATGGTACTACTCGCAAGTAAAGGCGACTCATGGTGTTCCCCGCGTGATGCTTCTAATTACAAGTAGTCTCATGGTCTTAACTCGATCGTCCCTTGGTCGCTCCTTTCAGTCGCCTGTTACGACAGGCAGGGGATACCGTGGCTCTATTCTTCGTCTGCGTCCCCCATCCACCATCCACAGGGGGTGTGTGTTTGGTCCGTGAAAGCTATTTTATTTCGCTCAAGTCCGCCGGCAAGCCGGTTAGGACCCTCCTATCCACCACCTGGAACGCGCCACGTGGGAGAATCACCTCTCACCTTGCCACGCCAGCGTAGTAGGTTCGTGGTATTTTATATTAATTTACTGCTTAGTTATTATACATCATATGATCTATTCCCTGCATTTTTTAAATTTTGAGCATCCATTTCTTTCCTTGCTTCTTAAAGTGTAATTTCAGTAGGTATAGAAAGCACAGAGCCAGATACTGGTCTCGTTTTCTGGGCTTGTAGAATTAGAACGGACGGTAATAAATCTGAGAGATTAGGGAATACTGGAATATTTAGGATCAGTATGTGATATAAGATGGTGACGTACGAGAGAACCAGACAGAATTTAAGAAATAATAATGTTAGTATTTTATTCAACTCATCAGACGACCTGCAGAGCTTTATAAATAGAAGCAAAAATGAAAATAAATAAATTTCAGACAAAAGTAACAGAATACACGGAATGAAGTCAGGCGAGGTGGCAAAAGATTAGGAAATAAGGTCAAATAATTGCTGATCATAGAGGCAAGGTATTTCCAATAAAGAGTAAATTTCTCTCCTGAAAATTTCTGAAGACGTTAGCATTGTGTTGTTCTTTTTTTTTTTTGTTAGTGGCTTTACGTCGCACCGACACAGATAGATCTTATGGCGACGATGGGATAGGAAAGGGCTAGGAGTTGGAAGGAAGCGGCCGTTGCCTTAATTAAGGCTGGTGTGAAAATGGGAAACCACGGAAAACCATCTTCAGGGCTGCCGACAGTGGGACTCGAACCCACTATCTCCCGGATGCAAGCTCACAGCCCCGCACTACAACCGCACGGCCAACTCGCCCGGTGTGGCATTGTGTGAAAGAGAATGATTTTGATAGGGAGTGTTACAGAAGAATGCGTAAGATGATATAGGTACATCGGATCAGAAATGAATGTAGTTAGTGACAGGAAAACGACTTGGCAAATATATTGACTAGAAAAGGAGATAGCTCAAGTAGAACATCTTGACACATCCAGTTTATTTTGGCCGTGTAGTTAGGCTACTGTAGCTGTGAGCTTGCATTCCAGAGATGGTGGGTTCGAAGGCCTGAAAATGTTCTTTCCGTTGTTTCTCATCTTCACACCAGGAGAACGATTGGGCTGTACATTAATTAAGGCCACAGACATTACCTTCCCAGTCGTAGCCTTTTCCCATCCTCGCGTCGCCGAAAACCTTCGATGTATTAGTGCGATGTTTAACCACTATCAAAAACAAAGTAAGTATACTGTTAGTCAACAGAGTTCCGGTTTCTCTAATATCTGCTAGAGTGAAACGGAAGGTCAAAATTGCCACGGAGTCTTCCTAAATGGCGTCAAATCAAGATGTCTGTATACAGTAGCTGAGGTAATACGATTAATATTATGTCAGCATTGTTTAGAACGTTTACACTAACTATTTTATTACGAAAATTCACATCAATACTGGTTTTATATGAGACACTCAAATTTCTCTCAATTCCTGAAAGGCATCCATTTTACCTTCAATTTACATAGAATTTCATATAAAGAAATACTGCCTGGAGTGGTAAGCTTTAAGTTAATTAACTAACAACACACTTCCATAGGTTTTTCTTTATTGTACATTGCTTAAAAGTACATAGTATTTTCACCACATCAATATTTTCCCACCTCGGCTTTGTAACCCAGGACAGAGAACGTGAAGAAATGTGCTCCAGCCCTGACAAAGCGTTGCCGCCGGCTTGTGTGTATATGAGCGCGCGGCCGTGTGGTTGCAGGGACAAGTTTCCAATCTCAGTCTCTCGCAGCTAGCTTTCAAATATGCATGCTACTAGGCTGCTTCAAAATAATGCTGCGAGCTTGTTTACTATTGCTTGTTTACCGTTACTAACCACCCTTCACATTGTTAAGTGTCTCAGTGAAGGAAATAAAATTAACTCAACAAGATGATTAATCAAATCATCGAGCCGTACTCATATATCTTTTATGCTATTGTGACCTTTAATGAACACACTATTATGCGCCAAAAGGAACGTGATAGTGTGGTATGATGCGAAAAAAAAAAAAAAACGACGCTCAAAGTATTGCTCATCTGCGGTCTACTTTTCTCTGGCAACGTATTGTAATAATAGTTTGAAATAACCTGGATTCATTGTTGTGTTGATTTCTGCAATAAGTGAATATTTCAATAGAGGAGAACATTATTTCCTGTTATACGGACTTGGACATCAGACCGACTCGTTGGCTGAATGGTCAGCGTTGAGACCTTCGATTCAGAGGGTCCCAGGTTCGATTCCCGGCCGGGTCGGGGATTTTAATCGCTTCTGATTAATTCTTCTGGCTCGGGGACTGGGTATTTGTGGCTGTCCCAACACTCTCCTCTTCACATTCACACTACACTACCAACCACCACAGAAACACGCAATAGTGATTGCCTCCCTCCTTATAGGGTTGCCGTCAGGTAGGGCATCCGGCCGTAAAACAGGGCCAAATCCACAAGTGCAGCGCAGTTCGCACCCGCTGTGGGAAAAGTGGTAGGTAAAGAAGAAGAAGAAGAAGAAGAAGAAGAAGAAGAAGAATATACTGACTTGGACATCTGAATAGGACGAGTTTACTCCACATTTAGGAGCAGTGCTAAGAGCGATTTAATAAGAAGGTACGAAATAGCAGAGCAATATTAGCTGTCGGTGACAAGTTCCGTCATACAAAATCAGTTTTATGTCAACGAAAGGGGGCAAGAGGGAACCAAGAACCGTCATCGCAAACGAGAATCGTAGATGACTTCTGGAAGAAGTGTTGCGTGTCCGGCCATGAAATACTGTGCCCTTCTTTTGTCGAAGATACTGCACAGAATTTTAAAAAATAGTGGAACGGGTAGTCTACAGAGACATCATTAATACCCCATTCGTGCTGTATTTGCGCAGTTTTCGTTGCACCAAAACTTACCTCGCCAACGACAATGGATGCAGTAAGGTAGCACACTACGCGGAGAAGTCAATTCCCTTCTGGGACGACACTTTTTGGAAATCGCATAATTTCTCTTGGACCTCCATGTCCGTGTCATTCCTGCTCATGGATCCCACGGCCCCGGATATCTACATGTGGGGCATTTTGAAATAATACGTTTTTAAGAGATGAAGTACCTAAAAATACCCGAGAAGATATCACACTTTTTTGTGTCGTTACAGCAATCTTCGTTCAATAGTCCTTAGAAACGTTCTGAACAGTGTGTGGTACACTTACTGTACCGACGAAATTAAATAATATTTCAGAGTCGTGTGTTTCGCAGCATACGGTATAAATCCATGTTCTTCAGTTAATTACCGTCTGGATCAGGGATAGAGGCGGATTAAACATCTTCACAATTTTCCTGGTCGAAATGGGCTGAATACAACCTGACTTTTCACTTTAAGACAATGACGGTTTACACCATTGAAGAACATTTCCATGTTACAATGCTCGGCGTTGATATCGAATAAGCAACAAAGGTCTAAATTCTTGAATTCTGTTATCATAGTCGTTACGGTAAAACAATGTACTCGTAATGCGTAAATGATCGGAAATTACATTCTCTGTAACTTTTGTTTTGTAATTTTTATCGATAGAACTGCTAATAACACATACTTGAGAATTACACTTCACGCCATCCTCTAAACTACCGTTTCAGCCGGTGTGAATAAAATTATTTATTGCCTAGACTGTAGTGCCTTATTCTCCGACTTAACACGCCGATTTTGATTAAACTCTGTTCAACTATTTTCTTGTGGCTCGGTGTTTACAGTAAATGGACTAAACAACAAAAATATAAATCATGAAAGTATCTTATTATAGCCGGCACAGTAACACTGTGTAAGACATAAATAATGGAAACTTGTGTAACATTCATTATGCAGTCTTTATCGATAGGACGACTAATAACAGAGATTTTTGAGAATTAAATGTTCAACCTTCCTCTAAACTACCATTTCACTCAGCCTTAATAAAATTATTTACAGCCTAAAGTGTAGCGCCTTATTGGCCGACTTTACATAAGGATTTTAATTCTGATTCTTTTCATCTGTTTACCCTCCAGGGTCGGTTTATCCCTCGGACGCAGCGAGGGATCTCACCTCTACCGCTCAAGGGCAGTGTCCTGGAGCTTCAGACTCTGGGTCGGGATACAACTGGGGAGGATGAGCAGGACCTCGCCCAGGCGGCCTCACCTGCTATGCTGAACAGGAGCCTTGCGGGGGGATGGGAAGTTTGGAAGAGATAGACAAGGAAGAGGGAAGAAAGCGGTCGTGGTCTTAAGTTAGGTACCATCCCGGCATTTGCCTGGAGGAGAAGTGGGAAACCACGTAAAACCACTTGCAGGATGGCTGAAGTGGGAATCGAACCCACCTCTCGAGGCTGAGTGGACCCCGTTCCAGCTCTCGTACCACTTTTCAAATTTCGTGGCAGAGCCGGGAATCGAACCCGGGCCTCCGGGCGTGGCAGCTAATCACACTAACCGCTACACCACAGAGGCGGATAACGATTTTAATTCAATTCTTTCTATTCTGCTGTTTTCTTGTGACGCGCGTGCAAACGGACATGATGGAAAATTAAAAATTGCATTTTCTTCTTACTTTGGACACGACGTACATTCTTCTATGATTCTGAGCAATGTACAGAGAAAACTCTTATTTTATATACATGGTGTACAGGAGGAATGGTCAATATTCAGGGATGTGACGGCAACGATCATTTCAAGCAGAAAACGTGACGATTTGAAACGGGTACAAGTTTTCCGCACATAATGTTCACGCATACCTGCAGAAAATCGCTGTGTGCTGGTAGTAAGACTACGCTGCACAATTTCATGAATGTGTAGCTGTTCCTGCACAGGTTGTTGAAATACACGTTCAGAAGGAAAAATGGGAACTTGGAAGAATACGTGTTTCATGCAATGTGCTCAAAACTCTGGTAAACGCTGTATGGTCGACGGTATTCTTTGACAGCAGCAGGAGCACTACCATCGCAGAAGCCGTAAACCAGGGCCTCTCAAACGCCCAAAATCTCACGCGTGCAGAGCGAGGCGCAAGAGCTCCGTGCACTGTGCATCGGTGCCGCTCGGTATAGCTCGGATCAACGCTTCGTCTCTGGGCTACTCGGCTAAGCTCGGCTCTACTCGGCTATACTCGGCTCAACTCAGCCCGGATCTGGAGCGCTACGGCGCAAGTGGGGCAGAGGGAGACAGGCGGAGCGAGAGAGGCGTGAGGAAAGAGAGAGTAAGCGCTATTGCTCAAAATCGAGGAGTGGGGGATCTGCACTCTGGTCAACCAAACCAAGTCGTCTTTAGATATGTGTGTCATTTTTAGCCAGCGCATGTACAAACACAGTTAATGAATCCGATGAAAAATGAAATGGCGTATGGCTTTTAGTGCCGCGAGTGTCCGAGGACAAGTTCGGTTCGTCAGGTGCAGGTTTCTTCATTTGACTCCCCTAGGCGACCTGCGCGTCGTGATGAGGATGAAATGATGCTGAAGACACATACACCCAGCCCCCGTGCCAGCGAAATTAACCAATGATGGTTAAAATTCCCGACCCTGCCGGGAATCGAACCCGGGACTCCTGTGACCAAAGGCCAGCACGCTAACCATTTAGCCATGGAGCAGGACAACTAATCCGATGTTTCTCTTCGATACACTCTCAATTCCTGCACTACTTCACTCAACACACCATGGAAAACTGCGTGTTTAACGGGTTAGTTTAATGGCAGAAAGACATCCTGAGCAAAGAGGTTCAAAGCAGCGAGGTAGGTTGGGCTAGAATAAAATGTCAAAGAGGCTGGGTCGGCGGGCCACTAGCGCAAAAACAAATTAACCTTAAATGTGTTTTATCTCGGAAACTCTTCGGAATAGGGCGTATGTCCATATGAAGTCTCTTGCTTCAAATGTTCGTTACTGCCATATCCCTGAAAATTGTCCATTCATCCTGAGACATTCTGTATATATAGATAGACGAATGTCTTTAAGTGTTCTGTCTACAAGCATTTGTGAACTGAGTATGTGCCTCCAAATTCCATCCTGTGCAACTAGCTCTGTGGCTTGGTATAGATGTACATCTCTTCTGTTTAAATAAAAGCAGTCTAAGCATCGCCACCTCGGTATTCCTAAGCTTTTCTTATGCTCCATGACTGAGTCCATTGATTTCCTACTGTGGGCGCAGAAATTGTGTGTACCCCGGTTTTGATGCTCTATATCTGGAGAACCATGCGCTCTATTTTGATGAAATAAGCTTAGAAAGTAATCTGCATTTATTTAATATTAAGGTAAGGTAAGGGCGTATTCTGCCCAAAGCCAGGTCCCAACCTCCGCAGATGTGTGCCTGAGTTGGAGTTTATGTGCGATAGGGTGGCCAGTTCCTTTCCGCTCCTCCATTATCTTACTCCCACCAACAGCACGTGGTAACCCATCCAACTCTTGACCACGCCCAAAGTTCCTTAACTTCGGAGATCTCACGGGATCCGGTGTTTCAACACGGCTACGGCGGTTGGTATTAAAATTAATCAAGTGTAAATATGAACTTTTTACACTGAAATGAAGTCACAGTTTGGAATCGAGAAAGAAAAACGGTTGTGTTTTTTCTCATCTTTATCAAGCAAGTCCGAACTCTGGAAGACAGTTATAAAGAGGCTGGAGTTATTGTTACTATATTTGAATCCCACATACTTCCATATTTATAAACGTCGTAAAATTTCACACTGATATCTTACATTCTGAAGTAGCTGTTGTTAATTTTGTGGAACTCCAGTATCTGCGAACCTAAAATGCTCAGAATCAAATATTCCACATTGTTAAGAGTGGTAGGATGTTCGGTACTACGATTACAGAATTAAACGCGAAGTATAATTTGGAGCGAATTGTATTTGTTTAAAAACTTGTTTCAAGCTCAGTTAACTCATTTTTCAGCACTCGGGCTGTATAAGTGTTCAGCTGGAACTCGCCTCACAACTCTCCGCTGTCCTAACCTTCAGATGCTTGGCATTGGTAATATTGAACGTTTGTGAAATCTTATAACCCGCTTTATTCTCTGGAATGCGTTTTCGATAACTTTAAATTCATTTATTGTACTTATGTCGCGACACATTGCGAAAAAGAAATTTGTCGCACTTCGCTCCACAAGTTGCTTAAATATTCTGACATTTTAACGTGTAGAACTCGCTGTCGTAAGCCGTGCGGAATGGTGATTCCGTCACCTCAAGAATATGGATATTGTATCACTCGATAAGGCCATACGGAGGTCAGAGTCTTGTTGCAACGTACACTGGTCTTTATTCTTTACAATGAAATACTTGAACACTCGTCGCATGTGTTTCCCAAAACTTTTCTCGATTTTAAAAGTTTCATTAACGCTGATCGGCCCAAGTACAGTTCAAAAACTATACAGAAACTATACAGAAAATTCATACTTCCACTTGATTGATCTTAGATAAATGTTGCTTCACTCTTAAGAAAATTTCGTAAAAATAGCCTGGGCGGTTCTCATGTTATCAAACTCATATTTTCTGGATTGACAGTAGGCAACCAAAAGTTCTCTATCCTTTTATCATAATCCCACCACCAAAGCCGTTTTATTCATCGAGTTAATTCCTAATTTAGCCTTTATCTCTGAGTACCCTTCCATCATCGTTCCCACCTATTTGTACCAGCAATCATTCACGCAATCTTCGTGTCCGTTATTTCCAACTTATGAATAAGATATCCTGAGTCTACCCAGCTTTCCGTACAGCAAAGTCCTTCTGAAGACAGACCGATATAATGAAAATTACATCCGAGGGCTCACTTCTTTCTTACAGAATACCGTTGAATGGAACTGCCACCCCTCTACAGCACCATAGTCCAATTTGCCTTACACTACCATCCTGGGAGAATATAATGTACATTCAAATACTTGAAACTACAGGATGCGATTATCGTTCGTAATCTGTTTACCCACCTCTGTTTACCCTCTACCGCCTCAAGGGCAGTGTCATGGAGCTTCAGACTCTGGGTCTGGGGATACAACTGGGGAGGATGACCAGTACCTCGCCCAGGCGGCCTCACCTGCTATGCTGAACAGGGGCCTTGTGGGGGGATGGGAAGTTTGGAAAGGATAGACAAGTTAGGTACCATCCCGGCATTTGCCTGGAGGAGAAGTGGGAAACCACGGAAAACCATTTCCAAGATGGCTGAGGAGGGAATCGAACCCCCCTCTACTCAGTTGACCTCCCGAGGCTGAGTGGACCCCGTTCCAGCCCTCGTATCACATTTCAAATTTCGTGGCAGAGCCGGGAATCGAACCCGGGCCTCTGGGGATGGCAGCTAATCACACTAATCACTACACCACAGAGGAGGACAGGATAATATTATGCCGGGAGAAATTAATCAAGAATAGCAAACCTGCTATGCTGAACAGGGGCCTTGTGGGGGGATGGGAGTTTGGAAAGGATAGACAAGGAAGAGGCCTGATGACCCGATTTAGTGAATGTAAGGGTAACGGTTCACCATCGTAGTAACATGTACTGGGTTCCTGCGCCGCTATCATAGGAAAGGGCTTGGAATAAGAATTTAGTGGTCGTGTCTTAAATAACGTACATCTTGAGCTTTTCTCTGGTGTGAAAAACGGGGGGAAACGACAGAAAAGAATTCAGGGATAGCGAGGTTCGAACTCACCATCTCCTAATTTACATTTACTTGACTTGTTCAATGTGGTTAACCCGCTTGGTGGATCTTAAGGTTTAACAAATCTAAAATGAGTGCATGACTCTATTTGGTGAAGCAAATGTGACTAGGTGACCCGATTTAATGATCCAATTAACCCAGAGCAATCAATATATTTGTTCTGACTGTTTTCAGCACACATACACCAACGGTCCCAAGATCCTTATATACGCCAGCCCAGTGTCAACGTATTTACTGGTAACTACAAGAACTCTTCTGAGACGAATTATCACCATCTCGATGACTCCGAAAACATAGTTAGTGAGACGTAAGACCATTAATATTATTATTATTCCGGGGTTTCCCGTGGACGCAGAGGTGAAAGAAGGCGCTGGGGTGAATGGGTCTAACTACAATGTCAAGAATTAAATTTAAAACTTTAAAAGGTTATATTTCTTTTCCAAAACAAACTTAACAACATATCAGGTACAAATCAATTTTGAAACAAGAGTAGGAAGGTCCAAGATTAGTGGTTTTTACAAATTCTGGGATTCAAGCCCCTAGTTTTACAATTTTACAAAGGAAGAGGTGTTATTTAGTGAGGGTCAGAAATCCCCTAATTCAAAGAGCACTTGCTCCCAAAAGTACAACATCTACCCTTCAGGAGGCATTCATTAATCTTACAAAAACTTTCAAAAAGAGCAAACAGGCTCTCAGTTTTCCACGCCTACTCAAGGCGACATAGCATGAAACTCTAATACTCTCTGGCCTTACCAGGCACTATTTACACATAGAAATCTAATTACACAGAGGTATCTAGTACCCAACCTACAGGGCCTTAGTGAAAAAGCAGGTTAAATAAACAGCCCGAGTAGAATTTGAATGGAGTCGAAGACTGCGCTCCAAAAAGAATTTTAAAACTTTTAGGGCGCTGGGCCGACGAAACAGGGGCTATTCCCAAACTACTGAGGTAGCACAAATGTAAATAACTTTAATACATTGCAGAAACGAAAGGTTACAAAAACGTGGCACCTCAAATCAAGATGAACGGGAGCTCGAGAGGGTACATCACTCACTATCCCAAATTTACAGTTAAAGTTTTTACGACGTTTTTACATTGGCCGAAAGAAGATTTACATTTTAGAAAAGTTGATTACGTAGTTAAAGTTTCGGACCTTTCCCTCGGGTTAAACTGCAATGTTAGCAAGAAAGAAATATGTTATGTGGCCATTAGCTAGTTGAAGTTCTGCTGCCTGATGAAAGAGGCCGCCCGCTTCCTGCTTTGACACACACACTAGGTCAGATGACCATCAATTGGCCAAGAGATCTGAAAATCCGCAGTTTATAAACCCTCGGGGAAGTTTCGAGACCATTCCAGATAAAACTAGCCACACCCTCTCACGTTTACTGGGTACTTTCAAAGTTACACTCAAAATCGAAGGAGAAGACAGTGATTGGTAGAAAATTAGTTACAGGAATTTGGGATTGGCTAGATTCAAAATTGGCGGAAAGAAAAAATTATTGCCAACCCAAAACTAAACGAACATCAATCAGTAAAAAAAAAACTTATGAATACAAAAGTTCTTTATATCAAAAGTTCTTTCACTTCGCACCAGGGTGCATGATCATAGTTTTTTGGTAGTGTCATCTATGAGAGAATGTCCAAACTTTCTGATGGATAGCAAACAAAACAAGTATAGATGCACACAGTTCAGGAAACTTCACAATATTAAAATTACATCAGATTTCTGTGGTGACATCTTCTGAGTAAAGTTTTAAGTAGGTACAGTTTCAATTTCACTGTTTCACCAGTAGAGGAGTTCTTTCAGGCGCTAGATTTAAATGCGCGGCGTTAGGGTGAACCTCCCGGTACTATTATTATTATTATTATTATTATTATTATTATTATTATTAGTAGTAGTAGTAGTAGTAGTAGTAGTAGTAGTAGTAGTAGTATGATTATGATGATGGTGATTATTATTATTTTTATTTATGTATTTATTTATTTATTTATTTATTTATTTATTTATTTATTTACTTATTTATTAATCCCTTTAACCTCCAGGGTTGGTTTTTCTCTTGGAATCAAAGAGGGATCTCACCTCTACCGCCTCAAGGGTGGTGTTCTGAAGTGTGAAACATTGGGGCGGGGGACACAACTGGTGCTCGCCGAGCCGGCCGCACCTGTTACGGAGAACTAAGACCTTCAGGGCGGGGTATGTGAAGATTGGAAGGCATAGACAAGGAAGAGGGTAGGAAGCGACAGTGGCCTTAAGTTAGGTGCCATCCCGGTATTAGCCTGGAGGAGGCGTGGGAAACCACGGAAAACCACTTCGAGGATGGCTGAGCTGGGAATCGAATCCCGCTCTTCCCAGTTAACCTCTGGAGGCTGAGTGGACCCCGTTCCAGTCCTCGTACCACTTTTTAAATTTCGTGGCAGAGCCGGGAATCGAACCCGTGCCTCCGAGGCTGGCAGCTAATCACACTTACCTCTACATTATTATTATTATTATTATTATTATTATTATTATTATTATTATTATTATTATTATTATTGTACCGGGAGGTACACCTCAACCCCGCACATTTAAAAGAAGCTCCCCAAGGAACTCTATCTATCAAACTAAAATTGAAACCACTAATACATGAAGATGGACATTGACCAGAAGATGTAACCACTGAATAATTGAGTAATGTGTTATTTTGAAGATCCCTAACCTGACTGGATTTAGAACTTTTCTCCATAGATGTCCTTACAAAAAAACTGAAGTAATTCACTCTGGTGCAAGGGAGAAGAATTAGTGATTTAAAGAAGTATTGTGTTTATAGGTTTTCACAACTAAACTAACATTTATTTCAATATTTCAAGGTTTGCAACACTTCCTTCGCATTCCGCCAGCTTTTGAATCTGGCCAATCAGAAATTTTCTGTAATTATTTTTCAGCCAATGATAGGCTTCTTGTACCTTTTGGATTATCCAATAAAATGAGAGGGTGTGTCCGGATTTAGTCCAGAGCCTTCTCGTACCATTCCCTCGGGTATATAAGCTGCGGCTTTTCAAGCTACCTTGTCTTGTTGATCGTCGACTTACTGAGTGTGTGTTAAGACAGAAGGCGGGGCGCGCCTCATTCTTCGGCAGGCAGAACAGCAGCCCAGGCAATGGCCACCATTTTTATATCTCTGTAGCTATCTCCGCAGTCTTACCTGTGGGAAAGGTTCTAATTTCTAATTCTATAACCATCTATTTCTTAAAAATGTAAACTACTTCTTGCTAATGTAAAACTTCATAAAAGTCTTTAACTGTAAATCGGGGATAGAGAGTGCTTTACCCTCTCGAGTTCCCCTTCAATTTATCTTGAGGTGACTATGATTTTGTAACTGTTTCTCTTTCTGTTAAGCATTAATTAACCTTCTTTCTAGTCACCTCAGTAGCTTGGGATTAGCCTCTGTATCATCGGGCCACGAGCCGAAATAGGGTTTTAAAAGTTTGGTTTTCAAGGAGTGCAAGTGTACGCCCCCATACATTTTGAGTTTGGGCCAGTAACGTTAACCTGCTCTTCTTTTACACGAAGGCCCAGTAGCATGGGTACTAGATACCCCTGTATTGTCAGGCTCCATGGCTAAATGGTTAGCGTGCTGGCCTTTGGTCGCAGGGGTCCCGGATTCGATTCCCGGCTGGGTCAAGAATTTTAACCATAATTGGTTAATTTCGCTGGCACTGTGGCTGGGTGCGTATGTCGTCTTCATCATCATCTCTTGAACGGATTCAATACTGTTACCATCCACCATAATGCGGATATTCCGGCCCCGTGGTGTAGGGGTAGCGTGCCTGCCTCGTACCCGGAGGCCCTGGGTTCGATTCCCGGTCAGGTCAGAGATTTTTCTCTGGACCTGAAGGCTGGTTCGAGGTCCACCCAGCCTACGTGATTAGAATTGAGGAGCTATCTGACGGTGAGATAGCGGCCCCGGTCTAGGAAGCTAAGAATAACGGCCGAGAGGATTCGTCGTGCTGACCACACGACAGCTCGTAATCTGCAGGCCTTCGAGCTGAGCAGTGGTCGCTTAGTAGGCCAAGGCCCTTCAAGAGCTGTAGTGCCATGGGTTTTGGTTTGAATTATGCGGATATGGTCTGTGCCCATCGCCCTGTTTTCTTAAGTTTTACGGAGAACCCAATTGACCTTCACACTGTGCTGAGTTCTTCAAGCATGTCAGCTATTTCATTTGGATCACTGCTTGTGAGGATTATGTCATCTCTAAAACGTTCGTGGTTTAGCTAAGCTCCATTGACCACTACTCCTTTCGACTCCCATGAAAGCCTCTTGAAGTCGTATTCGATGGCTAAAGTGAACAGTTATGGAGAAATTGTATCTCCCTGCTAGACACCTCTTTTCACTGGTATATTTTCCGCGCTGCAATCGACTATTGCCGGTCACAATGCCCATGTCCCCACTGAATCAAATACTTTCTGGTAGTCGACGTAAGATAAACATAGCGGAATAATTTACTAACTTCTCTTTTCAAAAGTGTTCGGATACTCTGGAGGTTGTGGCTGGTATCAAATTATTTTCTAAATCCAGAGTGTTCTATGGTCTGACGGAAGTCAAAATTGTTCGTCAAGCGTTTGATGATAATTTTGGTCAGCAACTTATAGATAATTCCGCTCCCGTGGTGTAGTGGTTAGTGTGATTTGCTGACACCCCCTTCCCCCCCTCCCGAGGCCCGGGTACGATTCCCGGCTCTGCCACAAAATTTGATGAGTGTTAAGAGGGATGGAACGTGGTCCACTCAGCCTCGGGAGGTCAACTGATCAGGGCGGGGTTCGTTCGCCACCTCAGCCATCCTCGAAGTGGTTTTTCCTGTTTCCCCACTTTTCCTAGAGGTAAATGCCGGGATAGTACCTAACTTAAAGCCACGGCCGCTTCCTTCCCTCTTCCTTGTCTATGCCTTCCAATCTTCCCATCTCCCCACAGAACCCCCTGTTCAGCATAGCAGGTGATGCCGCCTGGGCGAGGTCCTCGACTTCCTCTCCAGTTATAGCCCCCCGATCCAAAGTCTCACGCTCCAGGACATTGTCCTCGAGGCGGTAGATGTGAGATCCCTCGGTGAGTCCGAGGAAGAAACCAACCCTGGAGGGTAAACAGATTAAGAAAGAAAGAAACCTTATAGATGATACGGAGAATATTGATAGAACGGCATTTATCTATGCAGTCAGGGTTCACTTTTATTTTAACAGAATATTGACTTTGGCATATGAATCAGAGTGCTGTTGCTGACTACCCATAGAAGAAATGAATACATAGTGTACAACAAATGTTTTAATCATAGAGTTGACGTTTAATTAATTTTTAATTCTAACACTATTACCAGTTATGAATTGGAAAGCTTGCAACTCCTGTCAATTCATAATTGATCAGCCTTCAAACTAAAATATTACCGCTCACCATAAACATCGAGAAGTAAATAATTTATCATTGTTCTAGCGAATGGTGATGAATTTGCGGTCGAAGTGCCTCTAGTTCCTTTCCGTCAATAGCCCTAGTAACCAGAAAGGGATGAACTTCGTTCAAATATTTGCCAGAATTTGAATGACATATCCCAAAATTAGTAAGCCGTATATTTAAGAATCAATTAGGATAACAGAATTAGTCACGTTCGGTTCTTGGGCTGACTGGTCAGCAAACTGACCTTCGTTTCCGAAGGCATAAGGTTTGATTCCCGGCCAAATCGGGGATTTTAACCTGCGTATGATTAATTCCTCTGGGTCGGGGACAGGGTGCTTTTGTTTCTGTTAATACATTTCTCTTCATCTGTATGGAATTAAGTACACTATCAACCATAATAGAAACACACAAAAGTGAACCCATCCCTCCATATAAATTTCGCATCAGGAAGGGCATCTGGCCATAAAACTGGGTTAAATCCTCATCAAGTGCTGACCCCAACAAATAGGAAAAAGGGGCCAGGAAGAAGAAAAAACAGAATTACAGTAATGTGAAGACAATTAACACTGATTTTCATATTCATTTCGGAGATAACTCGAGAAAAACTGACTTAAACTGAGGTTCTGGGATCAGTAGCTCAAACGAGAGAGCATTGACTGGCTTTCTGCGTTCTACATGCTGTGCTCGATTCTACCTCAGTCCGGTAGTATTGCAAGATCGAGAAATATGTCAGCCTCGCGTCTGTAGATTTAGTGTCACGTGTCCCGTTGGAAAAAAACTACAGTTCCTCATGGTCACCGAAAACCGTTGGAGTCGTTAGGGAGGCACAAAACCAATAACCCTATTATTAAACAGTTAAGTTGCCGAAAGAAAACGATAATAAATTTCACCGATTGAGAATATTGAATTATTCAAGTTCTCTAGGTGTTTTCGGTTGTGAAATTACCCCAATGTGGCTGCGGGCTCGTTAACTGTAGCCTACTGCCACAACATACCGAGACGCTGCTGTTGAGACAACACAGCGAGCCTCCTTTGTAGGACAACGCAGTGTACAAGTGGAGGTCCACATCTCTTCTAGTGCCCCGACAGCTTTACATATTAGAAATCATTAAAGGAGCGAGTATGAGTCCTGCATATCGGATTGTCTATGCATGAAGTCAAGGGATTGCTATACTTCTACGAATATGGTGAGTTTGATGCAGGTGGCACTGGTATTCCTTGCTCCTGATGTAATCGACAGGCGTCCATAGCATGCGGGATTTCGGCTACGGAAGGTCAGTACTATTACAGCGTCTTAACGCCTAAAATACAGTAACATGGAGGACAATCAACGTGAAGATGTAGCTGAGAACATGGATGGTATGAGTTGCAACTTACACACATACATCATATTACCGAGTATTATTCAAGTAGCTCAGGCGGCAGCACGGCGGCCTCTCACCGCTGGGTTCCGTGGTTCAAATCCAGGTCACTCCATGTGAGATTTGTGCTGGACAAAGCGGAGGCAAGACGGGTTTTTCTCCGGGTACTCCGGTTTTCCCTGTCGTATTTCATTCCAGCAACACTCTCCAATATCATTTCATTTCGTCTGTCATTCATTAATAATTGCCCCAGAGGAGTGCGACAGGCTTCGATAGCTGGCACAATTCCTATCCTCGCCGCTAGATGGGGGCTTCATTCATTCCATTCCTGACCCGGTCGAATGACTGGAAACAGGCTGTGGATTTTCATTTTTCATTTAAGTGCAAATAAGTATCACATGACAAGTAGTAAGTGTAGGAATCCTGCGATGCCATTATTCATGCTTCAGATGGGAAGCATACTAAATTTTTAATATTTAAATTAAGTACATTTATCCTTATGTATTCCACTTACACAGCTAGGAAACCTGTAAGTTCGTCAAACGAGCACAGGATGAAGAGCTATCTGATTCGTACATCCCTGTGGCCAAAACACGCGATATTAGTGATGAAATTTCACTAATGTGCTGCGAGGATCGTCGTCTTTTCACTTCTGTTCATGACTTAGAATATTTCGAAAGGTAAATGGTAACCAACAATTATTATTGGTTTAGCAGGTAAAATATGTAGCGAAGTTTATGGGGAGGCTGTACTACAGCACCAAATTGCGTTTAAAAACCGGGTAGTAGGAGTTGTTGTGCCATGGATCATTGCTGCCATGAAAAAGCAACAAGTATGTTTTCAAACCGATATTTGGATGTATAATATGCATAAAACTACCTAAGGTACTGTCACATAATCCCTTATTAATGAAACGTGATACCCTTTACCGCTCCATTTTCCAAAGAGGAAAGAGAAACTGTTAATTTGTTGTCTAAGCTTATTCCCCGTTTTGCTGCTCTGGATATTCCAGTCTTAAGTCGACGCCGTTTGTAACAGACCAGGGCTCTAATATCGTTGCAGCTAAGAAGGAATTCAGCGAACTCTCGAACGCTTGTTATTGTTATTACACACTCCCTTAAACATGAATTTTCAGCCCTATTTCTTAGCATCACGACCAGAGCATGTTGGAATAAGACACAGTAAGTTTCGTGTAAAGCAGTATATTGTAAGGCGGTTGCCATTTCCAAATGTCTTACAAAATCTCTGAAACAAGAACCGGAAGTCCAATAGAAAATTTCCTTAACTATGATGGTATTGAAATGAAATGGCTTATGGGTTTTAGTGTCGAGAGTGTCCGAGGAGAAGTTCTGCTCGCCAGGTGCAGGTCTTTTGAACTGACACCCGTAGGCGACCTACGCATCGTGATGAGGATGAAATGACGATGAAGACGACACATACACCAGTCCCCGTGCCAGCGAAATTAAGCAATGATGGTTAAAATTTCCGACCCTGCCGGGAATCGAACCCGTGACCCCTGTGACCAAGGGCCAGCACGCTAACCATTTAGCCATGGAGACGGACTAGAATGATGGTTTAAGTGCGTGACACTCTGGCCCAAGTCGAGGAGTTGATTCCAAAGAAAGAGTTGCAGAAAGTAAGAAGCAGTGGAAGTTACGCTCTAAAGCAGTGGTGATGATCAAAGTGTACCAATAGGGGGTGCGCGGAATCGTCTCAAGGGGTACACAAATTTACCGTAGCTTCTAACTGATTTCAGTGAGCAGTTCAGAAATGAATTGAGCCTCTCCATTTTCAATAACATCTTGTTTTGGTTTAGTGCTTTTGTCTACGACTAAACAGAGCCCCCTTTTCGAACTATCTATTCTAGAATATGTGTCAGTTTGTACCTGCCATTGACAAGGTATATAAAATTCCGACTCGTTGACTGAATGGTCAGCGTTCTGGTCTTCGGTTCAGAGGGTCCCAGGTTCGATTCCCGGCCGGATCGGAGATTTTACTCGCTTCTGATTAATTCTTCTGGCTCGGGAACTGGGTATATGTGTCCGTCTCAACACTCAACTCTTCATATTCAGACAACATACCACCACAGAAACACGCAATAGTAATTACGTTCTTCAATGTAGGGTTGGCGTCAGGAAGGGCATCCGGCCGTAAAACAGGGCCAAATCTACATGTGCGACGCAGTTCCCATCCGCGACCCCACAGGTGTGGGAAAAAGCGGTAGCAAGAGACTGACAAGGTATGTAAGAAAGCTTACTTATGCTGCATTGCACTTTTTACATTTTTTGTGATTTTTTTTTCAGTAGCAGTGTATATAGTACAATAGTAATTGTTGCACTAATAATTACACTCGTATATTGATATATATCGTTGCCAGGCAATAAAAATCTCGTAGGCCGAATTCCGCTCACGAGAAAACCACGTTTCTGTCTTGTGAAGCCTTGCCGCGTTGCCTGAGAAGGGAACAGATGACTCCAATGGTCGAATCACTAAGCACTGCAAATGCCATGAACTGTTCTCCGGCCATTGCTGACCGCTCACTTTTCGGCTTCTTCTGTAAATTATACTCCGAAAGAGATATGAGGGTTTCCTTTGCCCAGTGACGATATGCAAATACAATACATTATCGAACTTGTTGGGGGAAAGGGTGTTGTAATGACTTACCTGCTTGCCTGTCATCCCAGCGACCGTGGTTTGAGTCCTGGTATTTTCAGTTGAAAATCCCGTGGTGTCAGGAAGGACATGTAACCTTATATCTTTGCTAGTGGCTTTACGTCGCACCGACACAGATAGGTCTTATGGCGACCATGGGATAGGAAAGGCCTAGGAGTTGGAAGGAAGCGCGCGTGGCCTTAATTAAGGTATAGTCCCAGTATTTACCTGCTGTGAAAATGTGAAACCACGGAAAACCAAATTCAGGACTGCCGACAATGGGATCCGAACCCACTATCTCCCGGATGCAAGCTCACAGCCGCGCGCTCCTAACCGCACGACCAACTCGCCTGGTCAACCTTATATCATCGGCCACAACTCTTTTTTTATGTCACAGTGCGCGCAGAGATTCTGAGCATCATCATTATTATAGTTAATATTATTTGGCATCCAGAAATAATTATTTGTTATTTCTGGTATAATCGCAAGATACTCGTACTTTGGGTATACGAAGCTAAAACGATTGGATTTAGAGGGTATGCCAACCAAAAATATTTGAATACCACTGCTCTGAAGGAACTTACGTTTCTCAAAGTCTATTGTTTAGAGAACCTTGTGTTGACCTTGGAGGAGACCAGTTACAAACCCTCCATATGGTTCTTCTTTGACTCTATAAAGTTCTGGATTATTGAGCCCTTGCGCATCAGACGGTTATGCCACAGCCAGTCTCAACTCATTATGCAGAAGTTACATAAACGCAAGTTTCTTTGCCCCTACATTAAAGGTAGCAAATTTCTTCAGCCCTCTTCTCCTTATCTGTCGATGCGGTGCCTTGACAATAGAAGTTGGTACTCTTTGTACAAATATTTCAAATGAGTATATTCCCTTGTTGTTGTCGATACTATTAGTCTGAATATTAAGTACTAAATGTTACTGTAGCTACAAAATCGAATATTGTCTCCTTTTTTTAGGTCCTGTTCGTAATAGTAGCGACATTTCGGAACCATCAAACCCGCAAACGCATGCGAGAAATCCGAGCCCAGTTCACGTTGACCGCCATGTTTCGTTGTATATCTCCCACACTGAAAGTGGAAAGGATCTAAAGTAATGATGTTCTTATATGGTGGAAGGAACACGATACACTCGCACGCGTGGCCAAAATAATACCTTGTATTCCAGCATCAACAGCATCTGGACAACGAAGTGTCAGTGCTGCAGTGCTGTTACAGAGCGTCGCAATCGCTTTGATCTTATATCGTATGTTTGGTTTCCAGCCCGAAGGCTGATTTGATCCTGAACAGCTCCACCATCAGCTGTCATAGACGGCCTAGGTGTCACTGAAGCGGCATTCAAGGGAAATGAGGAATGAGGTAGTTTCCTGCTACTTTCCTCACAGAGCCAGGAGTTGCTATTACATATCAGTCTGCCAAACCCACTGAAATGCACGCACCAAATGACCCCATGAGTGATGTCTTCACGCCATTCATAACAGCGACTGGCAGCATAAGGAATGGCATTACTATAAAGATTCCTCATTCCCTTTCATATCATCTAAGACTGAGATAGGTCAATGAAAGTAACAAATTTGATCTATCCTATACCAGAAGACATAGTGCACTGTAAACACTAGATCACACCTAATATCGAGGATGACTTTTTTTGGTACTTAGTAACAGAGATTTGTTGCAGAAATCACAAGGCACTCTGTAGTGTTTGTGTTACAAGGAATGTGAGTAGTAATTACTAGTCGAAGAAATTCTGTGAAAACAAGTGATAACAAGGAATATACACACAATCCGAGGCTGTCAACTCTGTTTATGTCACGTGTTCCATATTACGTTTGTTTTCTTACCCATAATAGGTTTTATTTATCAACAGTTCTAGTGATTTACTTCTTCGTCCCATTATCAATGAATATTTTCATGTTTATTTTTCAAGTTAATCTGTCTTGAAATATAGAGGTTTAAGTGCTTTGGGTATATGGTGAAAGGTGTTTATTTATGTTGGTAAACATTCATTCTTATACACTGAACGTAATATTTACATAACATTTACATATAAATTTCATATATTGACTGAAATACCAAGTTCGCGTCATGTTAACGAGTTCCAAAATTATTAAAACGATAGTGAATTATTCCAGTAGATACCACGAAAATTGAAAATCGCACAATATTTTCAACACTTAAAACCATTTTATGAAACACATGAAATTAACTACGTACGTATATTCATCCCCACATCTGTATTTCCTGACTTCGAAACGGACATGAATACCTAATAAAGTACATCAGGAATCAAACCAAAGAATTTTTAAATGTAATTAGGTATACTGACAAAGGTAGTACACGCCTTCTTTATTGGAGGAATTGTCAGTGTACAGTAAGCTATAAAGTACAACGGCACCTATTTAAATGAATACCCTTAGTTGGTTTTAAATGTAACCGTGCTCTATTATTTTAAATAAATGAAAACACATTCCACTTGTAGATATGGCGAAGAGAAAAATAAATCCAAAAAAGGAAAGTAAACTAATATATAAACTAACAAATATCCACATGAATAATAATATTAAGGGCTAATCTTTCGTAAATATTTTTACTTTCAGTAAATAAAGAGAGGCAGCTCCATTTTTTTAACACATGCAGTGCCCGACTCGTTTGGCTGAATGGTCAGCGTACTGGCATTCTGATCAGAGGGTCCCGGGTTCGATTCCCGGCCGGGTCGGGGATTTTAACCTTCATTGGTTCATTCCAGTGGCCCGGAGGTAGGGTGTTTGTGCAGTCCCCAATATTCCTGCAACTCACAAACCACACATAACACTATCCTCCACCACAATAACACGCAGTTACCTATACATGGCAGATGCCGCCCACCCTCATCGAAGGGTGTGCCTTACAAGGGCTGCACTCGGCTAGAAATAGCCACACGAAATTATTAACATATGCAGTGAGTCTGCGAGAATAAATGCCAACCTTTGTGCTCCTTCAAATTTCTCTTTTTTCTTTTTCTTTTTCTTTTTTACAATTTGTTCTACGTCGCACCGACACAAATATGTCATACGGCGACGATGGGATAGGAAAGGCCTAGGAATTGGAAGGAAGCAGCCGTGGCCATAATTAAGGTACAGCCCCGGCATTTGCCTGGGGTGAAAATGGGAAACCACGGAAAACTATCTTCAGGGCTGCCGACAGTGGGGCTCGAACCCACTATCTCCCGATTACTGCATACTGGCCGCACGCAAGCGACTGAGCCTGCTGTTACACTGGTGCGAAAAGATGATAACTTCACGAATAAGCAATACTGAAGAAGTGTAATACTATATTATTATTATTATTATTATTCGACTTAAGTCGGTACTGATTAGTCGGGAGAACCGTGAAATATTCCTACTAATAATAATGTTATTGGTTTCACGTCCCGCTAACTACCTTTACGTTTTCCGGAGACGCTGAGGTGCCGGGATGAGGTGTAGATAAATCTACGGTCACGGGGATGACCTGTTTAAACACTTTCAAATACCACCGGACTGGGTCAGGATCGAGCCTCTCAACTAGGGCTCAGGAATCCAGCACCTTAATCGTCCGAGCCACTCAGCCGGACCGTGAAATAATAACAAAGGCTAAAATACATGTTTATTTGTTTAAATCTAAAATGATATTACTCTTACACTCTTAGCACTGCAAATAATAGTATATTTGGCAACGAGCCTATAATGGTACTTATTAAGGTGTGGGTATATTTATGAAACGACGGAATTTCGTAAGAGCGTATTAATAACCATTACAGGTAAGATCCATACGACTGCATTTGTTCGACCATAATTAAATATGATTTTCATATCCCACACTCGAAGTGCAACACCGTGTGTATACCATCTGCGAATGATAAAATCCAAAAACAATCTTTACTAGAAATAGGTGAAACAGCAAAAGTCACGTATAGTTAGAGTATTACAGTATGGTCGAACGCGCCCAGCATGATCGTTAAGGCGTGACATATAAATGATCTGACACCATGGCTAGCTGGTCGAAACAAGTTTCAACATCAGGATGTTGGCCGGCAGGGTGGTATACAATTTAAAATCTCTAGATTGCGCGCCAAAAACCTGGGTGTGTGTGTGTTAGGTCATCAGCCCAGAGGCTGGTTGTATCCTCAAATAGCACCACCAAAGGTTATGCGGTTATAAGGAAACCGCAAAAACCAATGGCAGCACCAAAATGAGGCGTACTAGGCAAGACGAGGAGTGAGGTAGTTTGCCGTTGCTTTCCTCATTGGGTCAGAAAGTGCTATTGCAGCACGACTGACCCTATGAGCAACAACTTTCATAACACTCAGATGCACTAGTCGTGCTCTGAAGGTCATTACTCAGCACCACCCATACCCCAGCAGCTTTCATATTTTCACAACCATGGATGAGACTGGGACTTCGGTGAAAGCTACACTTTACTCTGGCCTGTGCCAAGAGATGGATACAAAAGTACTGTATCCATCAAGAAATGGCAGCAGGCAAAAAGCCTGGGTTAAATTCCAAATCTCTCCGCAATGCTCATATGGAGTGAGGGCATATGAAGCTGTTGATAGTGATTGGTCTGTCGGATGGAGACGTAAAGCCTTGAACAGACTCCTGGGTACTATTCGATAGGAGTAGGCTATGTGCCGCTACCGCGTTTCAGCCTCTTTCTTCCTACTATAATATATCACGTCATTAATTTCATCGCATTATCTTCTCTGATGAAGTTGACGTCAGGAAGGGCATCCGGTCGTAAAAATCGCTACTAAGATTCATTCACTTCATACCCGACCCCGTAGAGAAACGGAACAAGGGACACACAGTACATACTGTATTGTCGAACGGAAATATATTCACATTTCGTAAGCATAACGGCACGTGACATATTTCAAGCTACTGGCATAAGTTAAGCGAATATCTTCAAAGTATCGAGTATTCTTTGGTGTTAACTTATTCGTTTGCTAGAAGATGGTATTGTGCTTTGTCACACAGTGTCTGCCTAAGATGAAGTAACCAAGAAATGATACCTGTTCCGTAAGTCAGAAGATGTCATTGTTTGTTTATTTAATTATTTGGCAGCACATAATAAAACGATCGTTTCTTTGTAAACCATAAGTGTCTACATTGGTCTATATTGAATAATGAACATGTATCTTGACAGATTGTTCCACTAGGTATTTTATAACATAGCAGTACAAAGGTTTTCGAGGCCGCCAGAATAGGATAGGGAGGATAATAGCCGTGACTTTAATTCAGGTACAGCCCCAATATTTGCCTGATGCAAATAAAAGGCAATGGCGGAAGCAATATATTCAGCGCTGTCAACTGTGGGGCTCTAACCTACCCGCTTCTGAATGTAAGCTCAGAACTACGTGACCTGTACTGCATAGACAATTACTTCGTTAGACCTAATTTACAGGATTATTAGTTACATGTACATAGTTTATTAAAAAGAAAGTCCTTTTTTGTATCGACTCAGTCAAACCTCTAAGTGTTTCAGTCTGACGAAACACTCAATACCATATAATACTTAGAACATTATGACATACCTGTAAGAGAACTCATTAATAACAAAATTAGAGTAAGTCCGGGAGAGAAGGCGCACCGGGAGATATGGTGCAGGGTAGGCCAGTGTGGCATTCGCCCGCTAGATCGCACGACCAATGCTTCCCGTGTGTACAGTGTGTACGTGAGGACTAAAGCCATTTGTTTGATGTTACATGGTGTAAGTGATTTCGCTTGAAAACTTGGATATTTCTGGTAAGTACGTTTTCGCTACCTTCAAAGTTTTGCTAATACATGATATAAAAGCTTACTGACTGGGTTGTTCAAGCTAAATTAACTTTGACCGGGCGAGTTGGCCGTGCGGTTAGGGGCGCGCAGCTGTGAGCTCGCATCCGGGAGATATTGGGTTCGAACCCCACTGTCGGCAGCCCTGAAGATGGTTTTCCATGGTTTCCCATTTTCACAACAGGAAAATGCTGCTGTTGTACCTTAATCAAGGCCACGGCCGCTTCCGTCCCATTCCTAGGCCTTTACTGTCCCATCGTCGCCATAAGACTTATCTGTATCGCTGCGACGTAAAGCAATAGCAAAAATATGTATATAATAATCATAATTAACTTTGCATTGCCACAGACGGATAGATAGGTTAGTCAACGACTATGCTGGTATGATATACGCTCGGGTGAGATGGGGCGCTATATTTCTGCGAGAGATGGCGCGGTATTCATTGAATTTCCATTTATGACTAAAATGTGTTTTCATTCTCTGATCAGTTTTTTAATAAAATATACAGGGTGAAGCGTAATTCGCGCACTCGGGCGTCGCAGCGCGACTCCTCACATGCCAGCAATAAAAAATGTCTCTTACAAAATTTCGTCTTGCGAGTATATCCGGCAGAAAAACGACGTTGAAAAGTAACAATCTGGCAACATTGTAACCACATGTAGGGTAACTACCTCTGTCAGCAGAAGTTAGGCGTGCTGTACAGTTGGTGCAGTGGATAGAGTTTTGGGTTAGCATGCAGGAGGTCGAGTGTTCGATCCTGGTTTGAGGCGTATTTTTTTTATTTCGTAAATATAGTCCAGGTGGTATGGTACCTGGCATCTTAATCGTCAACAGCGATTGCAGTGGGTCCTCTAGAAACCATTTGCACTTACATACTACGATCCTAGAAATGGATGAACAATCGTTTTCATTGGTCAGCTTTCAAAGGCGCCTTTTCCACGTCGTGGGCGTGAATTTATTCGCACCACTTCATCTACTAGATGTGAAACCTGTTTTCTTTGTACCCTCCTCCAATGATCCCATAGATTAGTCATCATCATCAACATCATCTGTTTACCCTCCAGGTTCGGTTTTTCCCTCGGACTTAGCGAGGGATCCCACCTCTACCGCCTCAAGGGCAGTGTCCTGGAGCTTCAGACTCTTGGTCGGGGGATACAACTGGGGAGTATGACCAGTACCTCGCCCAGGCGGCCTCACCTGCTATGCTGAACAGGGGCCTTGTGGAGGGATGGGAAGATTGGAAGGGATAGGCAAGGAAGAGGGAAGGAAGCCGCCGTGGCCTTAAGTTAGGTACCATCCCGGCATTCGCCTGGAGGAGAAGTGGGAAACCACGGAAAACCACTTCCAGGATGGCTGAGGTGGGAATCGAACCCACCTCTACTCAGTTGACCTCCCGAGGCTGAGTGGACCCCGTTCCAGCCCTCGTACCACTTTTCAAATTTCGTGGCAGAGCCGGGAATCAAACCCGGACCTCCGGGGGTGGCAGCTAATCACGCTAACCACTACACCACAGAGGCGGCCCATAGATTAGTACCAACTATTATTCTTGCCTCGTTCAGGTCCATTACATTTCGTTAGAGCCTTACGTTACCAGTAGGCCTAGCAACGTGCTCTGCGAATAACGTCCAAACTCGGTTACAATTTGTATGTGTTATCACCACGGTCCCAATAATTCTGCCTTTCAACATTGCGTCTGGTAACCGCATGCTGTTTAGTACGTATCTCAATGCATTATTATTATTATTATTATTATTATTATTATTATTATTATTATTATTATTATTATTATTATTATTATTATTATTATTATTATTATTATTGTCATTATTAATCATCATCATCATCATCTGTTTACCCTCCAGGGTCGGTTTTTCCCTCGGACTCAGCGAGGGATCCCACCTCTACCGCCTCAAGGGCAGTGTCCTGGAGCTTCAGACTCTTGGTCGTGGGTTGAAACTGGGGAGAATGACCAGTACCTCGCCCAGGCGGCCTCACCTGCTATGCTGAACAGGGGCCTTGTGGAGGGATGGGAAGATCGGATGGGATAGGCAAGGAAGAGGGAAGGAAGCGGCCGTGGCCTTAAGTTAGGCACCATCCCGGCATTCGCCTGGAGGAGAAGTGGGAAACCACAGAAAACCACTTCGAGGATGGCTGAGGTGGGAATCGAACCCACCTCTACTCAGTTGACCTCCCGAGGCGGAGTGGACCCCGTTCCATGTGACATTACCTACTGTAATACAGTAAGACACCGTTTCTGAGGTCATATGTATCCTACATTTACAACAACATAATAATAGTAATAATAATAATAATCATAATAACAATGGTCCGCCTCTGTGGTGTAGTGGTTAGCGTGATTAGCTGCCACCCCCGGAGGTCCGGGTTCGATTCCCGGCTCTGCCACGAAATTTGAAAAGTGGTACGAGGGCTGGAACGGGGTCCACTCAGCCTCGGGAGGTCAAATGAGTAGAGGTGGGTTCGATTCCCACCTCAGCCATCCTGGAAGTGGTTTTCCGTGGTTTCCCACTTCTCCTCCAGGCGAATGCCGGGATGGTACCTAACATAAGGCCACGGCCGCTTCCTTCCCTCTTCCTTGCCTATCCCTTCCAATCTTCCCATCCCTCCACAAGGCCCCTGTTCAGCATAGCAGGTGAGGCCGCCTGGGCGAGGTACTGGTCATACTCCCCAGTTGTATCCCCGACCAAGAGTCTGAAGCTCCAGGACACTGCCCCTGAGGCGGTAGAGGTGGGATCCCTCGCTAAGTCCGAGGGAAAAACCGAACCTGGAGGGTAAACAGATGATGATGATGATGATAATAACAATGATGTTCAAATTTCGTGGCAGAGCCGGGAATCGAACCCGGCCCTCCGGGGGTGGCAGCTAATCACGCTAACCACTACACCACAGAGGCGGACATTATTATTATTATTATTATTATTATTATTATTATTATTATGTTGTTGTTGTTGTTGTAAATGTAGGATACATATGACCTCAGAAACGGTGTCTTGCTGTAGGTAATGTCACATGGAAATTAGCAAATAAAAAATGCGCCTCAACCCAGAATCGAACCATCGACCTCCTGCATGCCAACCAAAAACTCTACCCACTGCACTAACTGTACAGCACGACTAATGTGTGCTGACAGAGGTAGTTACTCTACACGTTGTTACAGTGTTGCCAGATTGCAACACTTCAACGTCCTTTTTCTGCCGGATATACTCGCAGGACGAAGTTTTGTGAGAGCCATTTTTTTATTGCTGGCATGCGGGGAGTCGCGCTGCGACGCCCGAGTGCGCGAATTACGCTTCACCCTGTATATAGCCAATATGTCTCTTTTTAAATTCTGTATCAAATTATACTAATTATGGAGAAGAGAAAGCGGCTATAGCGTAACCTAAGTTTGTGGTATATGCATTTAATACAACAATCCCCCTCCCCAAACTTCATGGCTCAACAGCCCCAAAGGGATATGGCCTACCACGCGACTGCTGCTCAGCCCGAAAGACTGCAGATTACGAAGTGTCGTGTGCTCAGCACGACGTATCCTCTCAGCCGTAATTCTTGGCTTTTTAGACCGGTAATACAACATAACTAAACTTAAAAATATTTCCAACAAAATATAAATCTCAGTGAACACAAAGAACAAAGTGCAAAGAAAAGTTGCAACCACTGCCGCAGCAGGAAAGAGTAGGAAAACAGGAAAACCTCATTCAAAAGAAGCGGCTAAAATGATTCAATATGGGCGAAATAAAGCAGTATCTGATGATTGCAACAAGTGTGTGGAGTGTTGGGAGAACTATTTTTTGACAAAGAAAAAAAGGACGATTGGATTAAGTGCAACGACTGCAACAAGTGGCTGCATGGATCGTGTATCTCACCCGGACACTTGGGGAGAGATAGCTCAAGTGACACACCTTCAAACGAATGAGCTCTTCCAGTATTACAGTTACATACTTTCGTTAAGACCATTTCCTTCATAAGGCAGTGAGGATAGATACATACAAATAAGTTAGTCGAAATCCTGGCGAAGATTTGCTGCACGATCATTACAAAATCTCACCCCGACTTACTCTACGTAGGCCTGTTTCATGTTAAGATTCTATAAAATCGCTTTTGAAACATGCGTAACATGCACACTATTGTTTACTCGTATAATAAGGAATCAATTTTGGGGGATGTTCCACCATTCAACACTTTATGTAATACATAACATTTATTAAGTGAAAAGCGGTTTCGATTCCCTGGTTCACAGTTTACATTGTTTACGTTGTGTTGACTTGTCAATGATTGTGAATGGGTGACATTATGCTGATGATGCTTCTTGTTTTAAGGGGCCTAACATCGAAGGTCATCGGCCCCTAAAGGGTGACATTATGAACAGGCGTGACAAATTATTTGAATGTTGAAGTCCGTTCTTGACACTTTAATGGATTTGAGAGTGAGTTCTGAACTTAACACCTCTGTTAATTCCAGTGTCCGTGCCTGAACGCAAACCTGTCTGTGGAGTAGATAGGGAAAAGCGGACAAGGCGAGGACTCTGTTCAGTGGAGGGAGATAGGTTCTATGTGACTAAAGTCTATTTACCCTTAGACGTAGGCCTATGTAGCAGAAAATGAACGCATGATAATAATTTTTGGAATAATTTACTGCACAGTAATGAATTACAGATCACTTGTGTCATTCTTAAAGATAAATTAATTCTTGTTGATAGCCATCACTGAAGGACGTTTTAGTTCGAACTAATTTATTTATTTATTTATTTATTTATTTATTTATTTATTTATTTATTTATCGTGTGTCTGTTACTCCCGGTAGCGTCTGAGGACATGTTCGGCTCGCCTGGTCCAGATCCTCCTATTTTACGCCAATGGGCGACCTGCGCGTCTGGATGGCGGATGATGATGATAAGGAGGAGGGGGAGTAGGAGGGGGAGGAGGAGGGAGAAAGCTTGTGCTAGCACATATCCTACTCATGTCGAAAAACACCAAGAGGTCTGCTCAAGGCGTTACGTTCCCATCCAGCGGACAAATCAGAATTTACAGCGTCATATGCTCTCACTCGACATAAGCACTGTGAAGAGGTATGGAACTAAATACAGACTTTTGACACTCAATCTAGGGATTAGAACAGTACCTCATCTGCTACTCTGCCAGCGAACATTCTGAGCGTGAATACTTTTTTTTCTTCACGAAAAAGGGTCGAACCGGCTAACCACGGTGTACCAACATATAGACTTGACGGCTTGAAAATCGTGGCCGTCAGGTGGCCTCTCGTGTAACACTTTCGCGCATTGTTAAGACTGTAGCACATTATGAAACCAAGTGCGTAACGCAACTTATGGTCCATACTGTAGAAGAACGATCACTTTTGAACCGCGCCATGGAAGTAAGCAAGCAGTTTGGTTTGGCCTTAAAATGAACATTACGAAAACGAGTCCGCCTCTGTGGTGTAACTAACCACTACACCACACGGAGATAAGAAGAAGCTACAAAACACTAACACGGGAGAAGAAAACGGTATATAGGGAAGAAGAAGGAAGAAGAATGGTTGAGGAAGCTAGGAGAGATCCATTCATAGCAATCCGTCCTCGAAACCAGGCTCAGACCTACTATATCAGCATGGAGGATTGGATGAGACATTTGAAAGATACCCTCAATAAAAAAAGGAAGAGAAGGAACACTGGAAACCAACCAAGAGCATACAACGTATGAGACGGCAGCATGGTCTCCACTTACTACAAATGAGGTTCAAAACATTATTGAATCCACAAAAAGGAAAAATAAAGCTGCTGGGCCGGATATGATATATAAAAACACGGATCATCTACTAGCACCAATCTGGACGAAACTTTATAATAAATGCATAGAAACACCCAAAATCCCAGGTCAGTGGAGACAATCAATAGTAAAGGTAATGTTCAAAGGGAAAGGAGATCCGAAGGACACAAATAAATAAATAATAGAGGAATAGCATTGGAGAACAACCCTCTTAAGGTATTCACAAAACTAATCACAGAAAGAATAAGGGACACAGTAGAATAACACCTGCCAGAATCTCAATTCGGGTTTAGAAGAGGAAGATCCACTGTCGCAGCGGTGGAACTACTGCTAAACCACATATGAGAAGCTATCGAAAGTAAGGAAAAGTACTATAAAACCTTTATAGACTTCACAAAAGCCTTTGATCTCCTGGACCGAGCATTAGTACAAAGGAAGCTCGAGGAAACTCCAGGAAGAGACAACGCCTGGACAAGAATTATAAACTCCATAAATGAATGGAACAAGATAAGAATTCGAACAGGCTAGACCTTTCAGAACCAATATTTCAAACAAATGGTGAACTCAAAGCGGACCCAATAAGCCCTCTGCTGTTCATCCTGGCAGCGAAGGACATTATGGAAATTGCACAAGATGAAGATGTAGCTGCATACGCCTACGCGGATGATATTGTAATCGGCTCAAAAAGCTTAAAGAAACTGCAGAACACTATAGACGATGTGTAAAAATGGTGCATTGAACACAAGTTCGTAATTAACATTGAAAGACGGAAATTATGGTGTTCAGATTAGGAGGGCAAATACCACAATCGACAAGAATCACCTTGGAAGGAAAAATAATATATATCACCAACGAGTACAAATATCTAGGGATAACACTCCAGCCGTCTGCAATATGCTTCACTAAGTACACAATAGAGAAAGCGACGCAAGCCATTAGAGCGATAAACGAAATAAGCTTCATCAGATCACTAAATCTAGATACAGCATGGCACTCTTCAAATTGAAAACTGTACCCATACTTACACATGGTACTGAAATTATATGGAAACACTTGAATGAAAAGAACTTAGCAACACTGGAAAGAGTTAAAGCAACATACATCAATAGAGCAATTGGGGTGGCAAAAACAACAAGATCCAGATTAGTCTACCTTCTCGCGCGGGAAATTTTCCTGATAGAGGATTTAAGGACAATGTACTGTACCCTGATGAGATAGGCTCTATCTTTCATGATTTGATTTTGATACGAGAAATACTGATAAATAGGAATATTAAATGAATACAGTGTCAGTTTTGTGTGGACGGGATAATTTCAACATAGCTAGACATATCGCGACTGTCCGTCGCCACAGTGTAAGCTTGTCATTAAGGGGAAAATGTTTCTTGGCCAGAAGATAAGAGGATTAAAGCTAGAGCTCACAACAACGAAGTAATGACTTCGAGGAAGTGAAAGAGTATATATTTCGGACCAAGGGCGAGCATATGTATCACCAATACCGAGAATGTGACGTGCCAGTTTTTCCACGCCCGAGGCATTTGGTGTTGTCAACGTTACAAGGAAGAGATTTCAAACTAACCGAAGCGGTGTTGACCAATGAGAAAATTTATCACAGGCCCGCAGATAAACCAACATAAGAAAAACTCAGAGTGAACTCCAGATAGCTTCTCCGAGAACAATAATTAAATTATTCCAACCACATAATTGAATAGAGGGGATTTTTGTGATATCGTTCCCATGTTGATTAATTGTAATCGTAATAAATTAAAGTAATGAATTCGTGGAAATGACCCACGCTATCTCGCCATTGGTCGAGATGAGCACGCCATCAGGGACGCCGAGTTAGCGCGCGAAAGGTGGAGGACAGAAATTAAGTGATATTTCCATGATCCCCGAACGATAGGAGTTCAGAATACGACACATGAATGTGTATCGCCAGTGTATTAAGTAGGATAAAGCAAGAGATCCAAATCCGCCTGCATATGCCGATTTAGGATAACCAACCCCCCTCTCCAGGAGCTGACCGCGGATGACCCCGGCGGGAAATCATATCGTCCAGAAAAGTCCAGAAGCGGACCTCACATCACTCAGTTCTTACCAGTCACCAGTTGTGACCGGTCACCAGTCGTGTCAGTCGTAATGAAGTAGTTGAGACTCTGACACGTTGACTCTGTAAGTCAGTACCTCGGGACGCATTCGAAGTCAGTTAAAGCTGAAAGTACGTGAGTTATTAGGAGAATGGATACGAACAGTGAAATTATCCATAGTACCGAGTGTAAAAAATCAGTACAACTGTATGTTGAATTTAATAAATGTCATGTGATTGAATAATAAATAACTAACGGAACGCCGATAGTACCTTTGGAAGGCAGTGTGCGGAGCCTGAAGTAAACACCTCAAGATAGACGGTGAATAACTATCCGAGCAGGGAACCATAGGAGCTAGGCGATTACCAAGACGGCTTAGAAATAAACCAGGAAGTGCCGGTTGAAGACGCGATACGCGCCGGTTCAAATGAACGACATTTCGTCGTAATGTGTCACGACGTGTGTTTCGGGCGTATATGAAGAGTATATTGTGCGAGTGTCAGGGGTCTAGGAGCACCTATAAGTGTTTTTTTTTTTGTTATTAGTATTCTTGTGTAAAATAGTGTAATAAGGTATTAATCATGGGTAGTCACCCAGAAGTGTTTTATTGTGTTAAATTTGTATTGTGCGACATGATGGACGAGTAGATCACCATGGGGCCGTAAGGCCTATATCTCCTCCGCTACGAGACAATGGAATTCTACATAGGAATGAGTACACAATTTTGATATTGGGGGATGTTATCGCGACTAAACGGGGTTCAGTGTAAATTAATTATGGTTACTTAACATGGTCCGCTTCCCGAGTCCATGAATTTATTTTTTTGTTAGACGGACGAACTAATTTATATTAACGTAATAATGGTTAGATTAATTAATTTGAGTTTTTGTTTGTTGTATATAATGTAAAAATGGGATATATTTCTTTCAATTAATGCATGCTGTTCGTAATACTTTGACTTAAGTTCAATTCAAGTGTTAATTTCCTTTTTTTGTGCTAACCCATTTATTTGATTTTCAATCACTGCGGTGATCATTTGTAATTTAATTAGGAATAATTTCTATTAGACAGCCAGATTATGAAAGAGCCAGAGTATGTAAGATTTGTGTTGCGTACGGAAGGTCATTAAAATACTAATAATAATCATGTTTGTGTGTTGACAAAGGAAAGTAAAATAATAATAATAATAATAATAATATTTGGGCGTGTGCAAGTTAAAGTATAATAATAATAATGACGGTGCTTCGCGAGTTAGCCAGTGCAAATATAATAATCAATGTGGAGATGACATGTAGCGTTAAAGACTTTCATTCGCGTAGTCAGTTTGATTTTACGTAAATTTTTGATTTTACGTTTTTGGACTTTAATTTAACCATTAAAATTTTGTTTAAAAGCGAAATAGGCACGTGAATTAGAATGGTCACGATATGTTAAAAGCCCAGAATGATTTGAGCCCATATTTAGAGTTGGAAGTCATGAGGGACGAATATCCGGCGTGAAATAAATTGAGCCGTATTGTTTGTAATGATGAAATAGATGAGTCTCAAGGCCTAAGATGATATAAATGCATATGCCGGTGTTATTAGTGGTAGAATCCACGCACCGAGGATTATTTTATGAATTAAATGTTTGAAGAGTTCCGATGAAAGGAAATGGACTTCAAATTTGAAGGAATAGTTTAGCAATCGCCGGCATTGGAGGTATTTGCCCAGCCGCGATGTGCCATAGGTTGTGAGATGTGTCTTGGGAGGACAGGTGTCCCCATATAAAATTAACGGCAGTACGAAAGTGAAGGTACGGTCCCGAATACCGTGTTGTCCCGACCGATATAAAGCAGATCTTAGTGGTTCATAACGGGATTTAACATATGTGACTAAATTCTAAAGAGTGGAAATTAAAATATCATCTTTCCATTTTTAATAATAATAATAATAATAATAAATAAAAACTAAGCTACTTTTTTTTGTTTTTGAAGAATTTACTTTTTTTATATTTTGGACATAATAATGATGTTGGGAGTTGAAATGAAAGATTTGAGATTTTTAACTAATAATAATAATAAATAAAATATTTGAAGAAGGAGAAGAAGAATAACCAATGAAGCTACTTTTTTTTTGAATTTTTGATGAAAATAATAAGAGCGAGAAGTTGAAGTATTATAGCAAGGATGATTACGGGTTACGATAATCACGATTTCCACTATTAATAATAATAATAATAATAATAATAATAATAATAATAATAATAATAATAATAATAATAATGAAAAGTTGAAGGAGCAGAAGATAAAGAACTGGCAATAATAATTTGAGAATGATAATTATTATGAAAGGAAATTAAGATATTTAATGGGCGATGATTCATTGTTACGAATATCATAATAATAATAATAATAATAATAATAATAAAAATATTTATGAGGAAGCTGATCATTATATTGTGCGGATAAATTAGGAGGAAGAACGGCCCTTCGTTTGAAACGTCGGCAAGGGTTGGCATATAATCATCCCGGATGACAAATGATAATAATCAAATACAGGATTATAATTGAAATTAATGATAATAATAAAATTAATTGATGGTAGTCAAAGAATATGATAATGATCAGATAAAGAATGGTAATGATATTATTTAATAATCATAGGAGAATATGATAGGGACAGTCATCCTGTGTCGAACCGCTCTGAACCAGATGTTGGGTTTTCACGGGGAGATTGTTAGCAGTAGATACGTAAATAACTCACGGACGGCACAGGTTTTCATGGTCAGAACATAGTAATGAACCTTTCCGTACGTCGTGTCGTATTGACAAGTGTAAATATTAAAGTAGCTTTTGAGTTAATGAACTCCACCTGGTGTGTTTGTGAATCTGGAAATAATAGGCTAGAGTTTGTCCGTATTATAAATTCCCGTTTTTTATCGAGGCGATAACATTTTCCAAGGTGGGTGTCCGGCTCACCAGAATGTACATACCGGAAGTGTCTCATGTCCAAACGGAACGAGGAGACGACAGTAAAAAGTTACTGTCGTGCCTTCGTCTCCGAAAGAAGATCTCCAGCGGTGAAACGTCCAATCATACGGATGAAAATTCGATCCCCAGTAACCAATTGGGGCGAATTCACCAAATGTTTTACACTACCAGAGTAGTGAGGTAAAATCCAAGTATTATGTCATTTATTTTTCAGGATTAAAGTGCCCCAATGTAAAATTGTCATCATGTGTAGTATGCAAAATAAGTGAATAAATTGCTCCTCATTGCAATTTAAATAGGAAACAGTTTCCATATCTTTTCATTGTAGTTAGTCCAGTATGCCCATGGAATTTAAGTTGTCACTTCCCAGTCCTATTGTGGAGTCAAAAATTTGTATCCATGAACGAGTCGTCCCCCGTAACCTTAAATTTTCATGCCCCGTTCATCCCTGTGTTCATTTGATGCGCCGATATATATATTTTTGATTTTCTTTATATAAATTTTTTTATCGTTTTCGAACTGATCACCCCTGAGATAAATGCTAGTCTGGGACTCAGGAGGTGAGCGGGTGCAGTACCCCATACTTAACACAACGGCATCGGAGAACCTACTAAGAACACTAATTAGGAAAAGAGGAGAAGTACCCATGGAATTCTATGGAACTGGGGACATGATCGATCGTACATGGACAGCAGCAAATTTTGAGACGAGGCACGTGCTTACAAGACTTGCAGTACATGGATTCCATCATGCCATTTGCTAAAACCCAACATACCACGAACCATCAAACTCATGCAAGTGTACATTATGTGGACAGTTATGTGAACGATATCACTTAGAATTGTGCAACAAGAGGACTAGATCAATCAGAGACTATGCGACCAATGGTGCAAGTGTTAAAATGTTATAACACCTTTCGCGAATGTATGGCTATTTAGCTGCATTGATCCCTGTGCGACTATCTGGACATTAGCGCAAATTCTAATATATAACATAACAGGTTCCTAAGCCGCAACGCCAAGATGGTGTTATGTGATATATGATGGTTTAAAAAACCGGATAGCTTAATAGACTGACCTCTGCCACGTGGAAAGGATATTCGTACTAATGTAAATATTGATGTGTTTCACACAGTGAATACGGTACGAAGAAATCGAATATGCGAAGTGGAACATTTCATTTGTGATGTTAAAAATTCATTTTTAACGTGAATATTTTCGCAAAGAAATTGCCTGCTGCCTGTTGTCAAGTATCCCGTACCCTGGCTCCTTGATGGCACGCCCGCCCTACAAACTAGCTGCTCCAAGGAGAGAGCGACAAGGCAGGTATATTGGCGTGCAACACACTGTTTATTTTGATAGGAGTTTGTATCGACTTGGCTCCCTGAACGTCGGCAGAGAGACACTCCCTTTTATGATGTAGAGTTGAGTGGGATATAAACGTCCTCATCAGCGACCGGACGTGTACATAATAAGCTATGTAAATTATTTATATTCTTGGACATTTTGCTGTATAGGCAGGCACATTTTAACTGTAAGCTTTATTCTACTTATCAAACCATTTTCTCTCCATTCTGAAACATGTGCGATTATTCGCAGAAAGTTACTCATATAGTTGATGTTCCACGTAAACTATATATCCCATGGTATGGTATCTACAAGACAATATCACGTAATATTCCACGACTGCCTTACTTCGTGCTCCAATTAATTGACTTTTTACGTCCCAATAACGGTTTTTAGGGCTTTTGAAAACGCCAAGGTGCCATAATTTTGTCCCGTAGAAGTTCTTTCACCTACCGATAAATCCACCAAAACGAGGCTAGCATTTTTTAGTACCTGCACAATATCACCGGGTTGTGCCAGGATCGAACCCGCTAACTCTGTTCGAACGGCCATTGTTGCACCGGCGGAGCCACTGAGTTTAGCCCCTGTCTCACCATCGGGGTTAATACAATTATGAACAAACTGTTCTACATAATAATACAGTATCTTCCATGTTAAACACAAAGTCAGCCCGTAGTCTGTAACCTGATGCTGCTCTGAAATTTCCGAAAATCTGAAAAACGTATCATTTGTTGTTTACTCGAAGGGCTTAACACATACTTTCAGTATACAGGTTTGTTTATTATTATTATTATTATTATTATTATTATTATTATTATTATTATTATTATTATTATTATTAGTAGTAGTAGTAGTAGTAGTAGTAGTAGTAGTATAGCGTAGAAAGACCAGAACGAGCTGGGCGAAAAGAAAAACCATCCTTGAAGTCTTAAGGGAAGTTAAAGAAGAGAGAAGTGTTTTAAAGGAACTGGAAACCAGAAAATTAAAATTTATTGGACATGTCATCAGACACAACACTTTCGTCACTAACATTCTTGAAGGGAAAGTGCTGGGAAAGAAAGAAAGACCTAGGATAAAGTATTTGGACCACATCAAAAAGAGGTTGGATTGTGACAATTACATGGAGATGAAACGAACAACCAATGAAAGAAAAGAGTGGTTGCATCGACAAGGCATTAGCCTTTACAATATTGATTGATTGATTGATTGATTGATTGATTGATTGATTGATTGATTGATTGATTGATTGATTGATTGATTGATTGATTGATTGATTGATCGATCGATTGATTGATTGATTGATTGATTGATTGATTGATTGATTGATTGATTGATTGATTGATTGATTGATTGATTGATTGATTGATTGATTGATTGATTGATTGATTGATTGATTGATTGATTGATTGATTGATTGATTGATTGATTATTATTGTACCGTAGGTACACCGGCTCCGTACATTTAAACTGGGCGCCTTTTTGAAGGCCATCTGTAATGTGAACCTTGAACTGTGCATTGGAAGAAGTTCGAACTTTAATCTTCAGATGTCTCTACTATCGACTTATGTGCCCCCTCTGGTGGGAGGATGGACAATTATTTTAAAAAATGTGTAGTTTCTAAGTTTAATAACCTGAAGTATTTGTAGATATTTTCTGTGTCCTAAGGTTACTAGCACTTCTGTCTTTTCCTTCTTCGTGAAATGATTAGCCAATCAGAAATTTTGTGCTATATGTTAGGTAGCCAATCAAAATTGAGGGTGTGTATAGGCCTTCGGCCTAGAGGGTTCTGGAATCTTCCCCTCTACTATATTAGCTGGGAGTTTTTGGGCCACGCTGTCTTTTCATCGCTCCAGTCTTGAGACCTACAGTACAGACGTAGTGGAGGCAGAGGTAAGCCTTGCCTGCCATCGGAAGGTCCACCAGCTCAAGGTAATGGCAGGCGTCTTTTAATTATGTGATAGTTTCAAAAAGGTGACTTGAGGGGAAGTTTTCAAAATTCGTTCATCATGTAAATTCCTAGAGTTCAATATATTTTAAATGTAAATTATCCAGCCAGTCTAAGGACTTTATTCTAACTTAGGGAATACAAAGTATTCACCCTCTTTTGATTCCCACTCAACTTGTATTGGGGTGACTATTATTTTGTTAAATTTTAAATTCTATCTCTTCTTTTGGAACTTAATATTTTTCTCCAATTAGTCACCCTCTGTAGTATAGGCTTAGCCTCTCTTACTTAGCGCCATAAGACCAGATAGGATCTTAAATGTTTCGCCTCCTAGCATTTTGTTCATGGCCGATTTCTTAAACCTTCCCTTTTGACTATTAAGGCCAATTAGTAGGGGCAATTATTGCCCCTGTTTGATTTCCAACTATTTATAGTCAAGTGTGAATCAGACTGCAGAGCGGGTAAGACAGTAAAACAGTAAAAATGATGATGATGCTTGTTGTTTAAAAAGACCTAACATATAGGTCATCGGACCATAATGGTACGAAATGAGACGAAAAGTAATGAGAATTTAAAAGTCCAAAATAATTCACTAACTAGAATTCAAAACGTGATGACGAAGAATGAATGGGTGAATATGAATTTATGACAATCAGTGGATCTGACCCGCAATGCCCCACATTCCCAGAAACTATCGTAAAAACATAATATTACAGACGAAGGGACTTCTTCCAAAAACAATACTAAAGTGATGATGTTTGCAGTCTAAAGGGGTCCAATATCCAGGTCATCGGCCCCTCATAATGGTACTTATCGCTAGTGAAGTAGAACCATGGTTGCGGTACTAATCAAAAGTAGCGTAGACTTGCGGTATTCCACACATTCACAGGTAATGTAATACGCGAATGTAACGCTATCATATTGCGGCGCCACTAACAGGCAACGCAAACCTATATGAATTATTTAATGATTAAATATTACCATTTTTTCATCATTACCGAGCTCGACAGCTGTAGTCACTTAAGTGTGGCCAGAGTCCAGAATTCGGGGGATAGGGGGTTCGAACCCTACTGTCGGCAGCGCTTAAGACCTCTTTTCAAGGTTTCCCACTTTCACACCAGGCAAATTCTGGGGCTGCACTTCAATTAAGGGCACGACCACTTCCTTCGAACTCCTAGACCTTTTCTATTCCATCGTCACCATAAAATTAATCTGTGTCGGTGTGACGTAAAGCAACTTGTAAAAATATCTTTGTCATCATTCTCATTGGTTATTTCAATGATATTTTAAAACTCCGAAGATTCAAGGAAGATATCACTGTGAATTGCATATGTAATGATAGGTTAACTGATATAGCTGTACAATTGAGTCTTTGCCTTTCCTTTCTGTGATGTATATAAAATGTTTCCGAATCATAAAGGGAATTAATATAGTGCTCAATATTCAGTTCAAGAAAAAATAATTAGGTTTCCTATCAGTTTTATATATAGAGAGAACATTCTTAATTTTTCCTCTTGTAAGAAAATTCATCAAAAAATTGTAGACTCAATTATTTGAATATTATACATTTTATTTTACTTTTGTACAAAGTTTGTTTTACGAAATTGCTTCAAATAGTGATCTCATTGTAAGTAAGTGTGATGTTTAATTGACAATTTATTTATTATTGTTTTCATTCCGGTACTAATTTGATCAAAACTTGTTAGAAGAGGCTATCAACTTTAAGTTGATGTTTGTTATGTTATTCAGGTCCCATCTACTGACCACAATGAAGCAATTGAATAACTGTCTTGAGGCCATTTGGCGCGAGTTACGTGGCGAATCTTAACAACTCGCACAATGGCTGGAACAAGAGGCAGTTTCGAAGAGTGCTAGTCACAACACGTCACCATGGATTCACCAGAACAGTGAGTACCAAAGTATCATTAGCCGTCTCTTACTGCCACATTGTGGTCACGCAGTTTCTCAGTAATAACTGTGGCATATCTTCTGAAGACGGATCCTATGGTTAAACAAATATGTATTATATATTTATCACAATTCTGAACTGAAATATGGAAAGTCTTGATAAAAAAAGGTGTGTCTCACGTACATTATAATATGTTTCCAAGACCACTTTATAAAATAAGGTATTATGTACAATATTTACATAGTTTACAAAATACATAAATAATTTTGTAAATTACATGTGTATATGTAATTTCTCCTTGCTTCTTCATTCTCTCAGACAATAGTCGGTTTACCATCAATTCACTTACACATTTGTGTGATTATATATTTCCTTTTACATTATCTGTCTGTCATTCATTCATTCCTTCATTCATAGCGATATTGCGAAGTAAATCATCAAACATAGTAAGCTGACAAATACATCTTATTCATGGGGTCAATTCTATTTTGATTTTTTAAATTATTGAACACAAGGTCCCTGAGTGTGAATACATAAAGCATATAGCAACAGCTGACAATGTTATAACCAATAATACAGTAAGGGTAATTGCATTGATTCATTTGATCATTCATTCCTTCACCACTGAACTGAATTTAAGTCTCGTGGAATATTTCCTGTCTGTTGTTTACCTATGCTTTTATGAAATGATTTGAAAGAATTTGGATATTAACCGAATATTTTCCCTTTGTACTTTATTTCAATCCCTAATTTCTCTTCCTGTAAATGAATATTTGCCTGAATTTGTTCTCTTGAATATCACCTTTATCTCCCTATTATGATCTTTCCTATTTTTGAAAAATCCGCTCAAAGGGAGTCTACTAAAGTCATTCCTCACTATGTCTCCACTGGCTGCTCGGAACTTACCGCTTAGATGAGCAAGTTGGTCGTCTCCTTCTACCCAAGTCATACCAGGCCAAGGTTGAAACATTTTCGTAACACAATATCTCGTCGAAAATGTGACCAGAACAAACCGTGATACTTTCCTTTAGAACTTTTCCAGTTCTCGAATCTAGTAGTGTTGGTCCCGTACACTGGAACTTATCCTAATTTGGGTCCTACCAGTAACTTATACGCCCCCTCCTTTACATCCATACTACAACCCCTAAATATCTTCACAGCCATATAAAGAGATTTGTAACTCTTACTTACAACCTGGGGGCTTACAGCAGTTTCCATGAAGTACATTCACTTCTTTCACAATTAGACAGGTACAAATATCATAATTAGTAAATTGAGACCAAAGAAATGATATGAAAAATAAACGTCAAGAGGTTAACAATCATACGAATCAGAAAGGTTTTACAAAGGATTACATGGTTTATATGGTATTAATTACAATTTAATATTCTATGCGGCAATATATATGAATATTTTCGCAGAAACAGATACCATCACGAATTATGAAAGCACTGTAACTTTCTTTTTCAAATGACGACAGTGAAATAAGGAAGGGATAGGAGTGGGTAGGAAGCGGCTGTGGCCTTAATTAAGGTACAGCCCCAGAATTTACCTGGTGTGAAAATGGTAAACCACAGAAAACGATCTTCAGCGCTGCCGATAGTGGGGTTCGAACCCACTATCCGCCAAACACATATTCACAGCTGCGCATGGCCAAGTCACTCGGTAACAGTGTAACAGCTGGTACTATTAAATAAATATACAACACAAATAAACATACAGTATTATTTAAATGTGTTTGATCTATAAGTAACTATTTACAGTACGTGCAATTAGTAATTTATAATTCTATATATACTGTATATACACCGCAAAAGAGTTTGGACTATTCAGGATACAGTGCAATAACAATGTGAAAGAATGTTGTTTATTGTATCACAGAGGCACAAACGTTTTTTTCCGCTACTCGCTTTACGTCGCACTGACACAGATAGGTCTTAATAGGTCTTATGTCGACGATGTGACAGGGAAGGCCTAGGAATGGGAAGGAAGAGGCCGTAGCCTTAATTAAGGTACAGTCCCAGCATTTGCCTGGTGCGAAAATTGGAAACCACGGAAAACCATCTTCAGGGCTGCCGACAGTGGGGTTCGAACCCTCTATCTCCCGGATGCGAGCTCACAGCTGCGCGCTCCTAACCGCACGGCCAACTCGCCCGGTGAGGCACAAACTGGAAATGTAAACTTTTACATGCCGGTACTCAAATGTTTTTCTTACAATGTCTCATGAAAATAAGCAATAATAACAATCAGAAGGTTGCAAATTGTTTCATTTCCTTGTTATTTTAGTGAAGCCAGTTTTTTCTGCACTCTGCCTTAGTCAGGTCTCTGACACGCTGTGCCATGGTTGCGATCAGTAAATCGACGTCTCTTGAAGAAGAGGGTCACATTTAATCTGGGAAACTCGAATAATGCCTGGGAGTGTCTGTGGAGGTTGTGAACGATCAAAATCAGCCTATTCAACCTCTCAAGCTTGCTCAATGGAGTTCATGTTCAGTGAATTAGCTGGATAATTCATATAGTTGATACCCGCCTCTCTCTAACTCATCTTGCCTCGTATGACTCGAAATAGCTACGCCTTGTATTTAAAAAAAAATCCAACAAAGTTTGGTGACGCAACTCCTCTTTTCATTCTTTACAGGTGTTCATATTCTGAATTATTTTTAACTGTAGAATTCTGAGCAGCTCCTGAACGTATAACATTACTTTTATTCTATTCAGCACCGTCTCTGGGAATATTCCAAAGGAATATTTATAAAGTAGCAGGCAATAAAAGTTGAAACGCCTATTCTTTTATATTTTGAATATGTAGCCAATATCAGGAACCATCTAAAGACTACAATACTACGCAATGCATTGAATGGTTGCTTGAATACAAAAGAGAGGTGAATTTATAAAAGGAGCGTTGTGCTACAGACCGCGTCACAATATTCCGAAGTAGGGCGACATCTCTATATGATATTACTGTTAATAAATCTGTTATTGTTGCTAGAGCGGATCAAGAACAACGTTCATCTTAGTTGTCTACCTTGTCTGCTTAGTTAATAATATGTGGTAAAGAATGCAAGTACATTCTATAAACACACAGGCAGTTATAATATTAAGAAGAATAAAGAGAATTATTCATTTGAAAATCGGATAACCTCCTACAATCGCGACGACAGTTACAAGTGCTCACATTGGATGGTCCAAATGAAACTGAAATCATCAGCTTCTCAGTAGCTCTGTTTTACTAGAGCTGTGGTTGATCTATCAGTACTGTAGCGTACTGACGGACAAAAGTGGCAGAAATCAACACTTCTTGTGTTGCATCAGACTGAACAGACGTATATTGATTCCCCAACCAGAAGGCTGGCTTGTTCTCCAACAGATCAACAACCACCGATAACTGCTTGCTTACACGTCTCTGAAAGGTGGTGTTAGTGTGAAGTAGTTTCCTCTTACCTTCCTTACTGAACCCGAAGGTGCAGCTATACCAAGTCCAATGGACTGTACACACCAACAGACCATAAGGGTAACATTTTCACACCATTCATACTGGAACTGTGTGTAGAAGTGATGGTGTTACTAGAACACCTCCTACCTCATTCACTTTCATATAGTCAAAGCCAAAGATGAGACAGAGTTGAATGAAAGTAACTAAGCCATAAATATGCCTTTGCTCTCCCAGCTGTGAAAGGATACAGAAACACCATTCGCATTTAACCCCATGTTAACACACTCACGGCACTACAAATCGCAAATTTCATTGTTTGCTGGTAATTTGCATTTAATTTTCTTTCCCATCGTCGCCATTAGACCTATCTCTGTCGGTGTCGTAAAGCCAATAGTGAAAAGAAAAAGAAAGACGCACACACACACATTTTTCCTATTTTCTACATCAGTTGTTAGGTATATTGATATTTTCATACCTACTTCGCGTCTCAATTTTACTTCCTTCCTCTTTTTAATGGCTGCTAATGCCTTCTGCTGATAGACGCTGATCAGATTTGCCTTACAGTAGATGTTGAACCAGTTTGGGAAATTTTACGCGTGTAACAATCTTCTCTGTCCAAATCAACGTATCCCTTTTACATTGTCTTCTATGATCTGCTGCTAGTCTGTCCATCAGGTTGTCAGCTCAAAGGCCGGTTGCATCCTGAGGTCGAACAACCACTGGTTATGCTGTTATGGGAAACCGCACAATACGAAGATGGGGATAAAATGAAGTGTACTAGGCAATATGAACCAATATGACTGACCCTATGAGTAACACCCTTCATAACACTCAGGCAAGTTGTGCTCCGAATATTTCGCTTTATAGAAGTCAACCAGTTTGAGAAAAGGTTATTAGAGAGAGGCTCAGGCTGCAGAATTCCAATAAGATAAAAAACGATACTTTTAGATTCAGGAGATCCAAAGGACTGTTCCGCTATTGAACTATCCAAGAATTTTACTAGGGTAAAACATGGGAGACAACTGAAGAAAATGTTGGCTATTTGCTTAGACAAAATGTCTGAATGGATGGTTACATTCGTAGAAAATAGAACTTTGAGAATTACAGTATGTGAAGCATTATCGGATCCTGTAATGATTAAGAGTAGTTTCCGCAAGGCAGTATTATTAAACCTTTTCTTTTTTCTGTGTGAAGAACTGGAATCACAGATTTTTCAGATGATGCAATACATTTAGAGTAAAAATTAAGTTACAGGATTGTGACCGACTGCTAAAAGACCTTGCCAATGTATTGAGATAGACAATGTTGATGAATGGGGTGAATAGTCAGGTTGTAAGTTTCATCAAGAAGAAAAATCCTCTCAGTTTTAATTTCTCCTCGAACCTACTACGCTGGCATAGCAGGAGGATGAGGTGTTATTCCCACGTGGCGCGTCCATGATGGTGGATAGGGGATCCTAACCGGCTTGCCGGCGGACGTGAGGGAAATTAAATACCTGTTGGGGGGGGGGGCGCAGACGAAGAACACACTCACGGTATCCCCTGCCAGTCGTAAGAGGCGACTAAAAGGGTCGACCAAGGGATGATTGAATTAGAACCATGGAACTACTTGTGATTAGTACCACCACGCGGGGAACACCATGAGTCGCTTTTACTTGCGCGTAGTACCACTATATTATGTACCAAATAGGTTGGTGATTAGTAGTAAAAGAGTACGGTGCCGGCTTTTACAATACCTGTGATTAGTACCACCATACGAGCGACACCATGGTTCTCGCTTGCCTATGATTAGTACCCACTGTATGAGGAACACCACGGGGTAGCGCGAGTCCCTGTGGTTAGTACACTTATGTGATGAACACCATAGTTTTGCGTTGCCTGTAAATGGCGTCGCAATGTACGAAACACCATAGGTCTCTATTACATGTACGAATTTCATTACCTGTGAGTAGTACCATACCGTGTGGAATACCGCGAGTCTACGCTACTTTTGAATAGTACCGCACTATGACAAATACCATGGTTCTACTTCCCTAGCGATAAGTACCATTAAGAGGGGCCGATGACTAGGATTTTGGACCCATTTAGACTAAAAGCATCATCGATTCAGTATTATACTACAGAGGCAGTTCCTTCATCAGTAATACTATTATTTCACGTCAGTTTCTGTGAATTCGAGAGATTGCGGGACGGATACACATTGTTTTAAATTCATATCCATCCATTCATTCTTCGTCCTCGCGCTTTGAATTCTGGTCAGTGGAGGATTTCGGACTTTTAATTTATCATTCCATTTCGTCTCATTTCGTACCATTAGGGGCCGATGACCTAGATGTTAGGCCCCTTTAAACAACAAGCATCATCATCATCAGTTTTAATTACTGTGTTGACGGGGTGATAGCAATTCATGGATATCACTGTATGTACCTAGGTGTTAATATAATGAAGGATCTCCATTGGGGCAATTGTATAAACGGAATTGTAAATAAAGGTTACAATCTCTCCAGATGATTATGAGGGAATTTAAGTTGTGTAGTAAGAATGTGAAGGAGAGTGTATGTATGTAACTGGTAAGATCACAATATTAAAGTATGGGTCCAGTGCACGAGTCTCTCACCAGTATTTCTTGATTCGAGAATTGGAAAAGATCTAAAGGAAAGCAGCGCGACAAATGAGTAATATTAATAAAATGTTGTAAACTTTGGCTGGGAAGACTTGGGTGTAAAGTGACGTAAAGCTCGACTGAGTGGAATGTCCCGAGCTCTTAGTTGAGTGATGGCTTGGAATTACATTAGTACAAGAACAAGCTTGAGTGGAGCTTTCAAATGTAGGAAATATAATAATTATGAAGATAAAGTTGGAAATAAAGAGAACGAATTGGAGCATATACTCGTTTATAGGAAGAGGAACGAGGGATTTCTAATAATTTACCAAGGGTGATGTTTGAAAAATTTACTTTTTTGAAAAGACTAAATAAACAACTGATAGGAAAAATGCTACAATGGAGACAGCTCTAAATGAAAATCAGTGGTTAATGATTGATTGATTGATTGATTGATTGATTGATTGATTGATTGATTGATTGATTGATTGATTGATTGATTGTGAACTTAGGAATAAATGCTCTGAATAAAATAGCCTGTCTGGAACACTGAAGGTTTTGAAGTCCTATGATATCCTTGTGGTGCATTTAAGATTTATTATTCCAGTTAGAAAAAGACAACAGATCTTCTGTTATTCCGAGATTCAAATCCATCTTGTCTTCATTGTTTCTTACCAAGTTAAAGCGCTAATCCATCTTGGCGGGTGACACGCTCGCAGTGTGACCTACTTCAGCAGGGCGCTGCCAGCAAAAAGAGCCGAATAATGTATTCTTCATGCCTCTATATTGTTCATTATTAGGTGAAGTGATCGATATTGGTAACAGTGATGTCATAGTGTATTGCAGAGTTACAAACTTCCAGTCACAAAATATTTCTGTGCACATGTCATATTTCAAAAAGAAATTATTTTTCCAGTTATTTACATCAAAGATGGTATTCTATATTACGGTCTTCACGTCTATATTTTAAAGAAGTTGGTGTCTATTGGAAGATGAGGAAGGGCATCACAATTGCAGTATCGGAGTGTTAGTAAAAAAATGCAAGAAACATTTTTCTTAAAATTTAATCACCCTTATTTTAATTAGTCAATTTATGTAGAATTACAATCCCATTACTGAATAAAATAAGAATAACTTTTGCAGAAAACACCAATTATAGCAACAGATGCAAAACGGTAGGATTTCATTACTTCAGAAGGCACCTCTTATGATAAATCTGCCAGAGTTGGGTCTCAGAGACAAGCAGAGGCCCTATCTCTACGGGGCCTAGGTTCCTTCACCATATCATCCCAACCCCCGCGCCTCACAGAACTGAGCAATTATGTAAATTAGATAAACGGAAAGCAATAGTGAGCTTGATGATGTAGCGAGAGAGCTACGGCAAGCTTCCTGAGTTGCTGAAGTTTGTTCGACTCCAGCTAACGATCCCTATATCAACTTTTACAGCAGAGAGGTCATTTTCGAGTCTGAGAAGACTCAAAAACTAGCTGAGGTAAGTAACTACTTTTAAGCGCCTAAACTATCTCACAATCCTGATCGTTCATCATGCGGGCTCCATATCTTTGTATACAGAATTTAAACGTATGGCAAGGTTTCTAAGCCTTTACCATTCAAACGTATGCTAAAGATACTGGACTTCTATTTTGTGTGGACATACCGTCGAACGTACGCCAACTTCCGCTGTAAAAATGTAAAGTGAATGTTATGCACGAGAAAATAAATCTGTACTTTAGTATAACTACATAATTCTAAAGTGGTTTAATGTGTAGTTATCACAAACAGCTGAAAAAATCAAAGCAATACTGTATTAATTTGTTTTTCTTTAGGTGATTCTTATGAAATAGTATTCGAATGGAGATGAAGACCCTCCACTTGGGACTGGAAAACAACCCTAAGTTTAGGGTAGGGTCCGGGCTTGCCTGTCTCTCACAATATATTCAAGTTCGCACCCTATAGAGTACAAAACTCAATGACTGAGATAATAGAAGGTAGCTCATGGAATGTAAACGACATCTTTTTCAGTGATTTTGTAGTAAATGGAACAAAACCTCGAAAAGTCCGTTGCAAAATCGGGCTGGCTCCATTTATATAAACTTGTGGGTAACTAACAAAATCTTCTCAGGAAATTCAGAAGTTCACTAATTCTGCACAGCGCGTAACACCTAGATATACCTCACGTTATTATTGTTGTTGTTTTTGTTTGAGTGTTCAGTCCATGGACTGGTTTCATGCAGCTTTCCATGCCACAGGTGGGAATTTTTGTGAACAGATTTTTGACCACGTTGCTAATTTTTACAGCATTTGTTCAGAGCTCCCATTGTGTCCTTTCTGAGCGAGCATCGTCTAGGCATTCATACAATATTTATTAAAATTGGTTAATTAATGTCTGGTGCTGACGTGCTCTCAAGAATTCCTGACTCAAATTTGTTATTCATACGCGAAGATATCTTCACATACTGTGAAAAAGAATTGAAGTGACGTTATTTATTATATTTTCCGTCGAGAACAATGAAACCCTATATGCTGCGTCTACAACGAATACAATAGACAATGATTTTGAAAATGAGTGAAATACAAACATAAACTAAAAATAAAATACATAAAAACTTAATAGAGAATCATATGTTTAATTAATCACGAGGAAACTAAACATTATCATAAAAGAAATCCGAGTATTCAGAAATAAACTACATATAAAATAATTTATAGCTAGTTAATACTGAGGATTACAATGATTGGAATGAATTCAGAGATTCAACCATTGCTCGTAGTAAAGAATTATGGTGAATATGGACGAGAAGTTAGCCCGATTTTCTTCACTACTATGCAAAAGTTAACTACACTGACTTTTTAAAAAATTCTGGCTTGTGCACCATTTGATGTTGTAGCGAACGTAGCATTTACAAAAATTCTTCATTAATTTATGTTAAACTTAAAAAAAATACATATTTCTCATTTAATACATGTACTTACTAAGAGAAAACCGAACGATCAAGTTACCTTGTAGTTCTGATGACTCATAATATTTTGGCCATGATTTTAAGTGGAATTCAAACCATATTTACGTGACTTTTAATTCAAAAAATCCCACTTGTATTGGTCGTGATTTGAAATAAAACTGCCTTGAAGAGAGGCCAGTGACGTTGTCACTTGGCTATCGTACCCCCGCCCCCCATGTACTTATTAAGAGCTGTAATATTCATTCAGGAAGGAATCAGTTAAGTGTTTACTTGGAAGGCGCAGAATCAGTAGAATTCTTAAATCAGTGGCGATCGAGCTATTAAAAAAACCGTGATGATGTGTACAGGAAAAAATTGTTGAAACAGAATTGCAATTTCTTGGTTACCATTTGTCAGTGAGGCCAATGAGCACCCTTATGAAGCATCTGCACTGAACACAATATGTAATTGCCGGGCTGAGTGGCTCAGACGTATGAGGCGCTGGCTTTCTGACCCCAACTTGGCAGGTGATAAAAATACGTCAGCCTCGTGTCGGTAGATTTACTGACACGTAAAAGAACTCCTGCGGGACATAATTCCGATACCTCGGCGTCTCCGAAAACCATAAAAGTAGTTACTGGGACGTAAAGCAAATTACAATATAGAATCGAAAGGTCCGTTGCAAAATCGAACTGGATCCATTTGTATAAACTTGTGGGTAACTAACAAAATCTACCCAGGAAATTCAGAAGTTCACTAAACACTCTTTTTACACAGAACGTAACACCAAGATATACCTCATGTTTTATTGTTGTTGTTTTTGTTTGAATCATCAGTCCATGGACTGGTTTCATGCAGCTTTTTTTTTCTAGTTGCTTTACGTCGCAACGATACAGATAGGTCTTATTGCGATGATGGGACAGGAAAGGGCTGGGAGTGGGAAGGAAGCGGCCATGGCCTTAATTAAGGTACAGCCCCAGTATTTGCTTGGTGTGAAAATGGGAAACCACGGAAAACCATCTTCAGGGCTGCTGACAGTGGGGGTTCGAACCCACTATCTCCCGAATACTGGATACTGGCCGCACTTAAGCGACTGCAGCTATCCACCTCGGTCATGCAGCTTTCCATGCCACCCTATCCTGTGCTAAACTTTTCATTTCTAGGTAACTACCACATCCTACACCTGCCCTAATATGCTTGTCATATTCATACTTTGATATACCGCTACCGTTCTTACCGCCTTCATTTCTCTCAAAAACAAAGTAAACAAGTCCCGGTTGTCATAAGATGTGTCCAATAATTCTATCTTTTCTTCTGGTCAAATTTAGCTTCGTGATTAGATATATCCATCTCACCTTCAGCATTCCTCTGTAAAACCACATTTCAAAAACTCCTATTCTTCTTTCTGAGCTATTTATCGTCCACGTTTCACTTCCATGCAATGCCACGCTCCATACGAAAGTCTTCAAAAACATCTTATTAATTCCCATATGTTCGAAGACAGCAAATTTCTTTTCTTAAGAAAGGTCTTTCTTGCTTGTGATAGTCTGCATTTTATGGCCTTACTTCTGCCATCGTTAGTTATTTTACTACCCAAGTAATAATATTCATCTACTTCCTTCAAGACTTAATTTCCTACTCTAATTGTTTCTGCATCATCTGACTTCGTTCGACTACACTCCATTACTTTTGTTTTGGACTTACTTATTGTCATCTTGTACTCCTTCCCCAGGACTCTATCCACACCATTCAGCAATTTCTTCACATCTTCCGCAGTCTCCGGTAAAATAATATCATCGGCAAATCTCGGGGTTTTGATTTCCCCTCCTTGGATTGTGATTCTCTTTCCAAACCCCTGTTCGATTCCCTTTACCACCTGTTTTATATAAACATTTAAAAGGATTGGGGGGGGGTGAGGACTGTAGCCTTGCTTCACTCCTTTAAGGATTGCAGCTTCTTTCTCAAAGGTCTCGATTGAAGATTGGTGTTTATACAGATTGTAAATAATTCTTCGTTCTCGGTATCTGATCCCAACCACTTTCAGAATCTCAAATATCTTTGTTGAATCAAGAATATCGAATGCCTTTTCTAGATCTATACTCGCAATGTATGTGTGCTTGTCATTCTTAATTCATTTTCTTAAGATCAGAAGTAAAGTCAGATTTGATTCACGTGTTCCTACGTTTCTTCTGAAGCCAAATGGATCTTCTTCCAACTCAGTTTCAACTTGCCTTTCCGTTCTTCTGTAAATAATACATGCTAACATTTTGGAGGTGTGAGATACTAAACCAAGACATTTTATTGCAGTATATACTAATTTACCACAACTATAAATTTATATGGTTAAAATGTAGACGAAATTTGGAGCTGCCTCTTCTTTGCACTGAAATGGACTAGACTTTAACAAATTCTCGCTGAATACACTGCGTGTACCAGTAATATTACGAACTACAACAAGGAAAAAGTAACAGTAGGCTACGTATTCAGCGTAGTTAATCGTCGTAGAAAATAATAGTAATCCTCGTATATACATATATCCCAACTGGTAAGTTCTTCACGCACACTCAACATTTTCACTCTCGGAGGTGGAGTCCATTTCAGTCATCTAAAGTACCAAGTGCACTGCAGAAAGGAAGTTCATTTGGAAGCTCCGTGTTGAAACTTGGAACGTTGTCTGCTGCAAAAACAAAGTAGCTCCTGGAGTCACATTCATTATGAACAAAATTAAACAATGGGTCAGCGCCCACCGGACTCTAACGCATTACTGGTCAGAGCGATGCCATTTTTGCACCAAAAGATCCGGCAATTTTATTACTGTACGAAACCACCAATACATCACTTTGACCAAATAGTGGATCCAGCCCATTTTTGAACCAGCCCCTACATTTGTTTCGGACAAAGAGAATGAAAGTTAATCGAAAATATTTGTTATATATACTGTACATATCGTACAAGAATATATTACATTTAATTAAATTAGAAATCGAAGCGCGTCCGCCTCTGTGGTGTAGTTGTTAGTGTGATTAGCTGCCACCCCCGGACGCCCGGGTTCGATTCCCTGCTCTGCCACGAAATTTGAAAAGTGGTACGAGGGCTGGAACGGGGTCCGCTCAGCCTCGGGATGTCAACTGAGTAGAGGTGGGTTCGATTCCCACCTCAGCTACTCTGGAAGTGGTTTTCCGTGGTTTCCCCACTTCGCCTCCAGGCAAATGCTGGGATGGTACCTAACATAAGGCCAACCGAACTCGATATCTGCAGTCGCTTAAGTGCGACCAGTATCATGTGTTCGGCAGATAGTGCGTTTGAACCCCACTGTCGGCAGCCCTGGAGATGGTTTTCCGTGGTTTCCCATTTTCACACCAGAAAAATCCCGGGGCTGCACCCTAATTAAGGCCACGGCCACTTCCTTCCCATTCGTATCCCTTTTCTGCCCCATTGTCGCCATAAGACCTATCTGTGTCGATGCGACTTAAAACAACTTGCAAAAAAAAAAGGAACTTAAGGCCACGGCCGCTTCCTTCCCTCTTCCTTGTCTATCCCTTCCAATATTCCCATCCCCCAGAAAGGCCCCTGTTCAGCATAGCAGGTGAGGCCGCCTGGGCGAGGTAGTGGTCATCCTCCCCAGTTGTATCCCCCGACGCAATGTCTCACGCTCCAGGACACCGCCTTTTAGGCGGTAGAGGTAAGATCCCTCACTGAGTTCGAGGGAAAACCGACCCTGGAGGGTAAACAGATAATGAAGAAGAGAAGAAGAAGAAATCGAAGCGCAAACATATATTTTCAGCTGAAGCAAGGTTAATAAACTACATGTAAGTTATATTTTTTTAAACAAACTCCAGGTGCAACAGCTCCGAAGGGTCATAGCATACCAAAGGACCGCTGTTCAGCTGATAGGCCTGCATATTGCGTGGTGTCGTGTAGTCGGCACTACGAATCCTCTCAGCCGTTATTTTTAGCTTTCTCGACTGGGGTCGCTACCTCACCGTCAGATAGCTGTAATCATGTAGGGTGGGCAGACCTCGAACCAGCCCTCAGATACACGTAATAATCCCTGACCTGGCCCGGAATCGAACGCAGGGCCTCCGGGTAAGATGCGGGCACTCCACCCCTATACCACGCGTCTGGGTATCAAATAAGTTACAGGTGATAAATAATACTGGTAAATTATAAATTATAATGATACTGGACGAGGAGGAGTTAGTTGTAAATAATTATAAATGCTGCAAACTGTAAGAAATACATTTCTAAAGGGGGAAAATCCTAAGGTTATTAATAATTAACTGGCTTATTGACGACATGCTGCAGCGAACGCAATTATTCACTAATTAATGCTTGACGGTGAAACACACTTATAATACTCATGTAATACATCTACTTGTTAATATACACAGTATACATCCAGGATGCAGGTTGTGAAGTGGTTTTAAGGGACGTCGCACTAATAGGATTCCTTAATCGGCAAAGACCACTAGTGTTAAAAAATATGTGATGTGCAGAGGTAAGATTTGTTCAATTTATCTGTACTACGTATGGGAATCAGAAGTGTAGAATTTGTGTATCGATTCTGTCATCGAGAGTGTTCACTAATCGGAAGAGGTTATATAGATAAATTGGGATTAGTAAAAAGAGAGAAGCAGAAAGGGAGACTGAGAGAAGAATTCGCTCTTTTAAAGGGAAATAATTTAATTATCAGCCCTTGGCTGAATGCTCAGTGTAGTGGTATTCGTTTCAGGGGCCCGAGTTAGATTCCTGGCCAGGTCGGGGTCAGTTTCTCTAGCTGAAGTACTGGGTATTTATATTTGTCTCGATACACGTTTTTACAGTATATACAACACGTAACACTCCAACTACCACAGTAACACCCAATAGTGGATACATCCCCCCTCATTTGCTTGACATCCAGCTGTACTGTACACTTTTACTCAAGTCCAAGCTGTTGAAAAATGACAGAATTTGCTTGGTTTATACTCGCTGAGGTCGGTGTTCCGAGATTTCACAATGTACGCAAAGAAAAAGAATGCGTGGTTAATTTTATTGACATTTGTAGGGGACAGCTGAAGAACAGATGGTGGAGCAGAACTCAATGATGGGAAGAACATAAGTTACAGCTGTAGAACTTACGAGCGTTTTAGTAACGATTTTCAGTAAATCTGAACAAAGTGCAAGAGAGTACGATATTTTTAACTTGGTCTATATTGTACAAGGAAAAGATGTTTATCTTAGAGGCGCTTGATACTAAATTGATGAGCATGGACTATATCTTAGGATGTGGCTTAAAACATTGGAGTTGGTACAGAGAGGGGTATAGTTCATCGAACTTAGAGATTTTTTGGATAATCTGAGTTTATTGACTATTGAAAACAAGTTAATATAACCTTCATGCAGTAGAATTGAAGCGTCGTGGCTGGTTGGTAACTCCTGGTCCTGGGATTGCGCTGGATACGGCCTGGGTAGGAACCACGCCCGCCTGGATGTGAAGTTCTGGAATTTCTTGAAGTTCTGGACGCACAAGTTCCGGGGTTCGATTTTTAAGACGTGATTCACGTGCAAGTCCCTGTACGGCACTCCGTTTATTTGTGGCACTGTTAAATAGATATGACCTTTCAATGATTGCGTCTACTCGTACAATGAAATGTGACAAGTGTTAGCCTACTAAATCCTTGATTCAGATACTTCATTGAATCGAAAATGTTCCTAAAGAGTCACTTGAAAAACAGGATGATTGCATTAAATATTTTACCTTGTACTGGTGGAATTAATGTGTAAAATGTAAGTTCGTGACGTGAGCTTACTAACACAGCCACGGTAAACTAGAATGTTCTATAGGATTGCCGTTTATAGTCACCACAGTTCTTAATGCACAGTTTATGAAGGTTCGGAACACATTGGCACATTTGCAATAAGCTTAGTAAATGAAATAGCACTCGGAAAATGTCTTATTCCGTCGATAAGCAAAGTAAATAATCATTAAAGAAAAATGGTACTTGGAAAAAGTCTAACTCCATATATTGTGAGTTCACTTATAACGCTGGGAAGTTCTATGTTCCCTCGGAACATGGCATGTGTATTCTAAGTTGTCACAGTCTATTATGTTGACACGAGCCTAAGCACAAGTTCTGATGCAGTATTCGGAAAGTATTTCATATTTTCACAATCGAACGCATTGTTTAAAAAATACCTTAAGTTCCACAGTTTGTCGTTAGACATAAGTTCAATGTGTTACTTGGAAGAAAAATCATACCATTCACACGAAAGTTTACGTTGACACAGCTTGTCATAGAACACAAGTCCAACTTACACACTCGGAGAATTTCTATGTTCCTGAAATTGATCCACGAAAGCACAAGTTCGAAATATGTTCAAACGTGGTACTTGCAGAAGTCATGACACTCGCGAGAATTCTAAGTTCCTTCAGTAGTCACTGGATAACAAAGTCCCAACGCGACACTTGAAGAAAATAACACAGTCCAGACGCGGCACTTTAAGAAAGTAACAAAGTTCCAACACTCGGATTTCAAAGACTTTTCCAACTATAGGTTCGGTCTGCACTCACAGCGCTCCTCCCGTCACCCGTGCTGCAGAGACGGTGGAGTGACAGATACTGAATTTGTAGTCCGGGTCGTCCTCCTTTTATACCCGATTGTGAGGAAGTATCTAGAACATGGGTATTATTGACCCTTATAATTCTTAAAGTATACGGTGGATTTCCCTGAAATGTTGACAGGCTGCGTCCATTATAATGGTCTTTACGATGGCAGTGTCAAAATAGCAATATTTTAACGCAAAATAGACTTTTGCAGGTAGGATGGAACACGACCATATATGGTCATGGAAAGGACACCCGAGGCGGCTACGTCACTCGTTGCGTACGTCATTGAGTTCAGCGGGCTGTATATCTTCCGCCTCGCACGAAGTTCAGTAAACATACTTCGAACTTCGCTTCCGTAGCGGCGTTCCCGATACAATATGAAGACGGAAATTTAGTCTGCTATCATGAATTGTTCTAAGACCTCTGACCGGAGTAACAGCCATCAGTGGTGTGCCATTTATTTCATACCTGTGGGTAAGCTAAAGTTCATTTAGACAGACATTATGACACCTTTTTCAACATTTTTTCAGTTTTCACATAGTTATTCAGTCGTAACACAAGTTTAAAGCATTTTGATTGCTACCACAATCACTGGAGTTCACTATGTTTTGGAAAAAATTCAGATCATCTGCGTATAGCAATATGGAATTTCGGGTGCTCTTTATTTCATCTGTGAGATCATCTGCAAAGAGAGAAAACAGTAGGGATGATAGAATTGCTCCCTGTGGGACGCCAGACGAAACTTTTAGCCTGGATGAGATAGAACCAGGAAGTACGACTTACTGTTGACGATTGAGAATTTGTTTTTGTTTTTTAAATGAGAGTTGGGACAGTTAGTATATGAACAGATTATGGTTTATGGAGTCAATTTCTTTAGCCAGGTCAATGTAAATGACTTCTGACTGTGTTTTATTAGCGATGGCAAAGAAGCGTGTTGGTTGAAGACAGATAGGTTTGTTAGGTATGTTGTTCGCCTGACAAGAATGGGCTGTGACGTAAGACGGGAGTATAAAATTCTTTCGATGACAGCTGAGATGAAATGAAATGAAATGAAATGAAATGAAATGAAATGAAATGTCGTATGGCTTTTAGCGCCGGGATATCCCAGGACGGGTTCGGCTCGCCAGGTGCAGGTCTTTTTATGTGACTCCCGTAGGCAACCTGCGCATCGTGATGAGGATGAAATGATGATGAAGACAGCACAAACACCCAGCCCCCGGGCCATTCCAATTAACCAATGAAGGTTAAAATCCCCGACCCGGACGGGAATTGAACCCGGAACCCTCTGAAACCGAAGGCCAGTACGCTGACCATTCAGCCAACGAGTCATGACAGCTGAGATAACAGATGTGATAGAAATGAGCCTGCATGATGAAGGGATATGTGCTGGTACAAACACAAATACCCAGGCACAGAACCGTAAGAAGTAACGATAGGCTGTTAAAATCATCAGCTCGGCCGGAAATTGAACCTGGCACTCTCTAAACCGAAGGCTAGTCATCCTAGGACCTGGACTTACAATACCAGGTTTCCATAGAGCGCAAATAAATATAAAGCAGTAGCGTAAGAAATCGTGGGGTTAAACGTACCATACGAAATATTTTTAGAAAACATTTAATTTATAAATATCACAATGTCCGCGACTTATATCATGATGAAGATCCTTGTTGTTGAAAGGTGTGTAACATCTAGGTCATCGGCCCATAATGGTACGAAATGAGACAAAATGTAATGACAATTTAAAATTCCAAAATTCACCCACTGACCAGAATTCAAAACTTCATGAAGAATAGATGCATGAATAGGAATGTAAAATTATTAGCGAATCCAACTCACCATATTAAAAGTCAAAAACAATTCCAAAATCAATCCACTGACTAGAATTCAAAAAGGCAACGATGTACAATTATTATGAACTTCATCAGTGGATCCAACCCGTAATTCCCCACCTTCCCAGAAAGCAACTTAAAACAATGGTATATAGTGTACTGACCAATGGGCTGCTTCCAAAGCAAAATCCTGAATCCATGATGCTTGTAGTCTAAAGGGGTCCAAAATCCAGGTCAACGGCCCCTCATAATGGTACTCACAGGTAATGTACCACGCACAGATAACGCAGACCTATATGTTTCTCACATAATGGCGCTGCTCATAGGCAACGCGAACCCATGGTTTTCCTCACACAGTGGTTCTAAACACAGAGACCCGTACTATCCCGTGGTGTTCTTCACATAGTGGGTACTATTCACAGGTGACGCAGATCCACGGCGTCGCTCATATAGTGGTACTAATCACAGGCAACGCCCAGACCCGTGGTGTTCCTTACATAATGGTACTAATCCTCGAAACACCCCAGCGACCATAGCCTCTTTTTTCTCTTTGGGGTGTTCCAGCCGAACGTGAACTTATAGGGGCACCGTCATAGTGGCGGATAATATACATGGGTACTGTAAACCCATGGCGATCCAGCCACAGATCCATGGTATTCCTCACATAGTGGTACTAATCGCATAGAGAGTTGACTCATGGTGTTCCTCGCGTGATGGTACTAATCACAGGTTGTCTCATGGTTTAAAATTCAGCATCCATTGGTCACCCCTTTTAGTTGCCTTTTGTGAAAGGCAGGGATAGCGTGGGCTTATTTCTTCGTCTGTGTTCCCCCACCCACAGGAATTGACTCATTACATTCCTTGTCCTCGGACACTCCCGGCACTAAAAGCCATACGCCATTTCATTTCATTACATTCCTATTGTACACATCTTATTGTTTTCATAGGTATCTTACCTCATTCTCATTTCATAAATTATACTTTCGAAATTATTTTTCAATAATTTTAATTTATTACACTATTAGGCTTTTATTATTGGTATAGTTAATACATGTTAAAGCGCACTGAGATTAATATCTGTTTATTTGTAATCAAAAAGACTTAGGAGTGCACTTTGACAGTTTGTCTCGCACATAAACAGGGTTACCTCACGTGCTATGTCACTCCTCGGTTTACTCTATAGGTTTTCTGACATCACAGATGTAAATGCCCTCCGAGCATTCTACGTTTCCTTATCTTACCTATTGTTGAATACGCCTCTCCAGTCTGGTCCATTTCTGCTTCTTCAAACCTCTGCCACCTTGACCGTGTACAATCTTTTTTCTGTGCTATCGTCAGAGCTAGAGTCCCTGCATGTCGGAACCTAAGCACTATCCAAGTGCTTGGGAAACTGAACCTCAAGACTCTCTCTGCTCGGAGGAAAGTAGCCAACATAAAGCTGCTATACAAAGCAGCTAATGGTCTATTTAGGTCTCCAGATTTAGCTTCCTTATTCCCCCTCCACGTCCCATCCCGTAGTACGAGAATGAAGACCCTATTCCATATTCCTTACTCCCGGCTTTCTCTCATCAGCAATGTTTAATACATTATCTATCAACAAGATCCTAGACATCTTCGTGACGTTTCCTTCCTTCTGTCATGATATTTCTAATATAAGTTAACTTAATTTTCCTTCTTGTTCTTTTCAGTTCTGCTCCTGTATTTACTGTAAATGTATTTTTTCTTTGTTAATATCGTTGTTTATGTAAATATGTATTATATATGACCGTACAGTTTTTTGTGTATATTTGTGTTCCTTGTAAATATTTATATATCTTTAATTTTAGATTCATATCTATAGTACATAGCTCGGATCTTTGTAATTCGGCGTTATGCTGTTGCTGATCCTGAATAAAATAAATAAATAAATTAATTAATTAATTAAATATTCTATGTATAGACCTACATTAGTTTGAAAGTTATAACTATTAACTATGTATCTGCCAACTCGATTTTCGTGTAATACAATTTGTCCCTATGTTTTGTTACAATGTTTATGTAGCAGAAGGTCACTGACTTTAATCCTGCCAGAACAAATAAAGCACCAATCAAGTTCTACTTAGATTGTACCTAAGCTATACATCAGCATTTATCTGCAGTAGTTCACGTTTTGTCGTAATATGGCATGACTGGAACACATGGCCATGTTCGCTTGTAACTTAGCCGGATGACACATCACGTTAAGATGGAGTGGACAGGCTGGTGGATGGCAGATGACGTGATGTCATGTCAGTGTCATGTCAACACTATTAAATCACACGAAATATCTCTTATTTGGAACAGTAAGGGACACGGCCACCGGAACGCAGTCGAAATCGATGGGCACATTCGAAGTGAAAGTTAATTCAACCTTTGGAGATGCAGGGAGTTTAGTCCTCAAACCTTGAAGAAGAATGCAGATGATGCATTACAATGTTTAGATACTGTCATAATAGCTAATAAATCGATCAAGTGGTATTCGTGAATACAGTAGGTCTGCCAGTAACGGCGATAATAATAATAATAATAATAATAATAATAATAATAATAATAATAATAATAATAATAATAATAATGTCCGCCTCTGTGGTGTAGTGGTTAGTGTGATTAGCTGCCACCCCCGGAGGCCCGGGTTCGATTTCCGGCTCTTCAACGAAATTTGAAAAGTGTTACGAGGCCTGGGACGGGGTTTACTCAGCCTCGGGAAGTCAACTGAGTAGAGGTGGGTTCGATTCCCACCTCGGCCATCCTGAAAGTGGTTTTCCATGGTTTCCCACTTCTCCTCCAGGCGAATGCCGGGATGGTACCTAACTTAAGGCCACGGCAGTTTCCTTACCTCTTCCTTGTCTATCCCTTCCAATCTTCCCATCCTCCCTCCAGGCCCCTGTTCAGCATAGCAAGTGAGATCGCCTGGGCGAGGTACTGGGCATCCTCTCCAGTTGTATCCCCGACCCAGAGTCTGAAGCTCTAGGACACTGCCCTTGAGGCGGTAGAGACGGGATCCGTCGCTGAGTCCTAGGGGCAAACCAACACTGGAGGGTAAACGGATTAAGAAGAAGAAGAAGAAGAAGAAGAAAATTGTAGTAACCTTTAATTGTTCCGTTGCTGACAGTTTTATTGTATAATACTGAATCAACTTCTCAAAAAACTATTATTACCGCAATTAAGTTTGTGATCTGTCAACCCTCACCTCTCTGTCGAAATTTACTAATACAGCATGAAAACTTACAATTTTTACCTTTTTTAAGTTTTGATGTATATATCTCACTAACCCCGGTACTTCCTGTTGTCTACAATCATTTTCCCCGCCCCCACTTCTAATTCCCAATCACCACTACTATCAATTACCACCACAATCACGTGTATATCATTGTCTCAATAATCTTGATCGATGTGCAGAGTTTATTTTTGGCTGCAAGTATAATCGAGATATGAATTCACTCTATCCTTCTCTGCTTTGAGTACTTCTTGGGATGCCAGAACCTGCACAGATTAGCACATCCATCTGTGTTTGTTTCCCCATTCCAAGAGATTTGTCATTTATATCTAAAACTTACAGTAAATGAATGAATGAATGAATGAATGAATGAATGAATGAATGAATGAATGAATATGAATGTAATACTCTCTCTTTCCTTCACCGATGACCAGCATCCGGTACAGGGTGTTCATTTACGGCAATATTTCCCGTTAGTTAATTGCAGTTCAAAATATCAGAGACGAAATGAAATCCACACCCTGTTACCAGTTTCAACCGGATAAGGAATGGAATGAATGAAGCCCCATCTAGCGGCAAGGATAAAAACTGCGCCGGCCGCCGAATCCTGTCGCACTTGTCTGGGACAATGGTTAATGACGAGCAGATTAAATTATTTGGAGAGTATTGCTGGAATGAAAAATAACAGGGAAAAGCGGAGTACCCGGAGAAAACCCTGTCCCGCCTCCGCTTTGCCCAGCATAAATCTCACATGGAGTGACCGGGATTTGAACCATGGAACCCAGAGGTGAGAGGTCGGTGTACTGAAGCCTGAGCCACTGAGGCTCAAAATACCAATATCAATACCAATACCAAAATAATAAGACAAACTCTAAGAAACTGCCTGAACTTTAACAAAATTATCGAGTCTAGGATTCTTCCTCATGTGTATTCTTACTACCAACTACATGCATCTTCCTTATAATTATTTTCCTACGTTCCTCTGATGATATTATACGGTGTTGCTGTTCTCCCTACCAAGCGAGTTGGCTCTGTGGTTCGAGTTACGTAGCTGCGGGCTTACATTCGAGAGGTGGTCGGTTCGTAACCCACTGTCGGTAGCCTTGAAGATGGCTTACCGTGGTATCCTATTCTCACACCTTGCTTAATGCCACGGTCACTTCATCCCAGTCCTAACCCGGACTTATATCACCGTCGCTATAAGATCAGAGTTGGTGTGACTTAAAACCAATAGTAATGATGTTCTCCCTGGTTTTTTCCATGGTGTGCTTTATCATTCCACAAGAATATACATACACATATGATCATTATAGACCGTTATGCCTTTCAGCGTTCAGTCTGCAAACCTATGTGAATTTACTAAACGTCGCCACAATCCTCTACTTGCAACTAGTGTTGTGGCCTCATTGCTTCTTCTCCATTTCTTTATGTGGCCTCTAAATATTAGTTCCTGATCAGCGTCGACCTCTAAGATCTTTTGCTACCATGTTTTTCCTTTATTCCAACCTAGATATTCCTACTCCCTTCACAAAGCTGCAGGTTGTTCTTATTGGGTCTTCTTGGATTGTTTTCTCTCTCTTCACCTGGTAGTCCCAGAGTGGAGAGTCTGATTCTACCCAGCGCCTCACATTCGAAAAGTATGTGTTCAGTTGATTCCTCTGACTCTTTGCTTTTCCTACATCCATTATCTATTACTCCAATTCTGTGCAGGTGTTTCTTCAGATGGCAGTGTCCTGTCAACAGTCCTGATACCTATCTTATTTTCTCTGCTGAGTTTCAACAGTTCTTTAGTATGCTTCCTGTTTGGTCCTTTTATCAGTTCCTTTGCAAGTCTGCATCCTGGAGTATTTTTCCAGTTCTCCATTTGTTTCTTTTGCACCCATGTTCCTATGTAGTGTCGGGCTTGTCCATAGGAAATCCCGCATACAGGTTCCGGGCCTAGCTATCACTTCAGCTTGAAAGACTCTATAATAGTGTGTTTGCCCAGGCTCACCTGGATTGATCTTTCAGGTCTTCCCCCGTTGATCCCTCCTCGTGTGCCATCTCCAGTCTTTGAGCCATTGTGGCCTCATTTAGTTTAATACCTCTTATAATTACATCGTTAGAAACTGAGTCTAACCATCGTCGTCTTGTTCTTCCTCTACTTCTCTTACCTTCCATAACAGAATCCATTATTCTCCTAGGTAACATATCCTCCTCCATTCGCCTCACATGCCCCCATCCCCGAAGCCGGTTTACGCGTACAGCTCCATCCATCGAGTTCATTCCTAATTTAGCCTTTATATCCTCATTCCGAGTACCATCCTGCCATTGTTCTCAACTGCTTCTACCAGCAATCATCCCCGCTACTTTCAGGTCTGTTACTTGTAACTTATGAATAAGACATCCTGAATCCACCCAGCTTTCACTCTTGTAAAGCAAAGTTGGTCTGATAACAAACCGCTGTAAAGATAGTTTCGTCTGGGAGCTGACTTCCTTCTTACAGAACACTGTTGATCGCAACTGCCTACTCACTGCATTAGCTTTACTACAACTTGATTCAATCTCACTTACTATACTACCATCTTGGGAGAACACACATCCTAAATACTTAAAATGATCTACCTGTTCCAGCTTTGAATCACCAATCTGACATTCAATTCTCTTGGATTTCTTACCTACTGACATCAATTTAGTCTTCGAAAGACTAATTTTCATACCATACTCATTTTACCTATTTTTCAAGTTCAAAGATATTAGATTTCGGCTTAATCTGCCATTAAGGCCAAATAGTCAACATAGGACAGACTGCTCACTACATTCCCACCTAACTGAATCCCTCCCTGCCATTTCATACCTTTCAGTAGACGATCCATGTAACATATGAACAACAAATGTGAAATATTACAGCCTTGTCTAACGTATAAGTATCCTGAACCAAGAACTCGTTCTACTGATAATTCTCACTGCAGCCCAGTAGCCTTTGATTGATTTTAATAATCTGCCTTTAATCTCGTAGTCCCCTAGTATGACAAACATCTTTTTCCTCGGTACCCTGTTAAATGCGTTCTCTAGATCTACGAAATATAACTGTCTATTCCTCTCGTAGCAATTTTCAATTACCTAGCACATACTGAAAATCTAATCCTGACAGGTCCTCTGTGGTCTGAAACCACACTAGTTTTCAGCCAACTTCCTCTCAACCAATGATAGCACCCTTCCTTCCGAGATGCCAGTGAATACTTTGCCTGGTATATTAATCAATAAGATACCACGACAGTTGTTGCAATCCTTCCTGTTCCCTTGCTTACAGATAGGTGCAATCACTGCTTTCGTCCAATCTGGAGTCACTCATTGCACCTATTTTCAAGTTCTACGACATTAGATTCGCCACAATCTGCCATTAAGACCAAATCGTCAACAAAGGACAGACTGCTTACTACATTCCCACCTAACTGAACCCTTCCGTGCCAGTTGATACCTTTCAGTAGACAAGCCATGTAAAATATGAACAACAAAGGTGATAATCTACTCTACGAAGCCATTTTATCCCTGCCTTCCCACTATACTTCACCATTTCGCGTCTGATTACATCTATTCCTGCTGCTTTATGGCAATGGAGTTTATTTATCATCCTTTCCACTTCCCCAAGCGTAATTGCACCAACATCACTTTCCTACCCACTATGAGCTCAGTTGTTCGCGACGTCACCCGAAAAATTTCCTTTTACGTTGAGAAGATTTTCAATATATTCCTTCCACCTGTTCAGTGATTCCCTGAGATCTATTATGGGTTCACCTGATTTGCTCAAAACACTATTTATTTCCTTTCTTCCTTCCTTACATTACTCTCCAGAAAGATTTCCCTGCTGCTTGACCTAACCGTTCCAGGTTATTGCCAACATCTTCCCAATACTTCTTTTTGGATTCAACAACTATTTGTTTCACTCTGTTCCTTTCATCTACGTACAACTCCCTGTCTGCATCAGCCCTTGTTCGGAGCCATTTCGGATATGCCTTCTTTTTACGTTTACAAGCTGCACTCACTTCACCATTCCACCAAGATATTCGCCTTTTCCCATTTTTACACACAGTTGTTCCTAGGCATTCCCTTTCTGTTTCTCCTACAGCATCCCTGTATGCCACCCGTTCTCTTTCTATATCCCAAACCTGCTAACTGTTAGGAATTTCTCACTATTCATACCCAAGTACTTCTAATTTCCACGTTCTGGAGATTTTCTACCCTTATTCTTTTGCAGACAGATTTAACTTTTTCTATCCCAGGCCTAGAGATACTTAGTTCACTACAGATCAGATAGTGGTCTGTATCATCGAAAAATCCCCGGAAAACCCGTACATTCCTAACAGATTTCCTGAATTCGGAGTCGGTTAAGATATAGTCTACCCTTCCATATGTAGCGGTGAATACCTTATGTTTGCAGAATGTATTAGTGTTGGCTACTGAATGCATGATTCGAAGCAGTGTATCGATTCATTCTGGTGTCCGAGTGAATCGATTCACAGGGACGGCGAGCTCACGGCACACGATTCAGCTTACTCCCAGCGGACAGTGCTGAGTGGCGCACTCACGGCTCACTAGCGGGACACTGGACTTTGGGGGGGAGCCGAGCTTTCGCTGCAGCGAGACAGTGAATCATGGCATACCGAAAGACTCATCCGCAAGACGGCTCAGTGAGACACAAGATACAAACGGTTTCTTATCGGCACACTGGCCACTGGCGGAGAGCCGAGATTCCGCTGCAGCGAGACATACAGTCAGCCATAGCACACCGAAAAAATCGTACGCAGTCACGGATCAGCGAGACACAACACACACACAGTTAATTATCGGTACACTGGACATTGGCGGGGAGCCGAACTTCCTCTGAAGCAATGCATACAGAGCCATGGTACACTGAAAGAATCGTATGTTATAATGGACTCTAGAGCTCAGCTCATTTGAAAATAATAGCCACTTGCATTCACTGTTCTCTTCTTACAGGGAGGTTTAAATAATAGATGGATTTATTTGCAGCGTTAAAAAGGTAGTCAAAAAATTTAAAGTAGCTAGTAAGTGTTCGCCTCTGTGGTGTAGTGATTAGCGTGATTAGCTGTCACCCCCGGAGGCCCGGGTTCGATTCCCGGCTTTGACACGAAATTTGAAAGGTGGTTCGTGGGCTGGAACGGGGTCCACTCAACCTCGGAAGGTCAACTGAGTAGAGGTGGTTCCGATTCCCACCTCAGCCATCCTGGAAGTGGTTTTTCGTGGTTTCCCACTTCTCCTCCAGGCAAATGGCGGAATGGTACCTAACTTAATGCCACGGCCGCTTCCTACCCTCTTCCTTGTCTATCTCTTCCAATCTTCCCATCACCCCGCAAGGCCCCTGTTCAGCATAGCAGGTGAGGCCACCTGGGCGAGGTACTGATCATCCTATCCCCCGACCCAGAGTCTGAAGCGGTAGAGTTGGGATCCCTCGCTTAGTCCGAGAGAAAAACCGACCCTGGAGGGTAAGCAGATTAAGAAGAAGAAGAAGCTAGTAAGTAGGTTATACTATTTATTAGTTTAATTAATCTTGGTATTATAACTTAGTTGACATTTGACAATTAACTAAACTCGACTCTAGCCTGCCCTATGACTACGAGTCATGCTCATGACTACTCAAAAGTACCTGTTTCATATTGGGAAGAACGGCTCAGTATTTTCTCAGTTCCTATGTCACATCGTTGCACAGGACTTCAATCATATGTGGACAGTAAGTGAGGTGACTGACGCAATAACTTAACCAACAGTACAGTATGTTGAATCAGAAAACCAGTGGGCTACTGTACATTTCGTGTAGCCTATAAAAATATGACGTTTTAAAAAGTCCTTTTCTGATAGAAAAATACATATTTTCAAAAATGACTGTGCGAGTTGGTTGTACACTTAGTATCGCGTAGCTATGCGCTTGCATTCGGGAGGTGGTGGGTTCGAATCCCACCGTCGCCAGCCGTTAAGATGGTTTTCCGTAGTTTCCCCATTTTCACACCAGGAAATGATGGGACTGTACCTTAATTAAGGCCATGACTGTTACCTTCCTAAACCTAGGCCTTTCCCATCCTGCGTCGCCGGAAACTGTCGATGTATTAGAGTGACTATCATGTTTTTCTAAGAAAGGAGATCATAGTATGAAGACCAGATGGCAGCAGCGAACACTGAATGCTGTTGCTGCTGTCTTACCAGTACATACTACACAGATGCAGTAGGAGCGGTGACTCTAATGTGCCGTGAATCGGTTCACTGTATCGATTCAGTAACGTGAACGGAATCAAATGAATCGATTCAGTAAAATGAATCGAATGTCTCCTCACTAGAATGTATTCGTAACTGCTAATCTCATACTAGCACAGAAATCCAGCAAATGTTTCCCATTCTTATTAACTTCCATATATTCTCTACATTTACCAATCTCCCTTTCGTATCCTTTTGTTCCATTTCCAACTCTCGCATTGAAATTGCCCATTAGTACTATTCTATCCTTGTTGTTGACCGTGACTACGATTTCACTCAGTGCTTCATAAGACTTGTCAATGGCATACTCATCTGCAGCCTCATATGGTGAATACACTGAAAATATGCTATTTAAATTAATTTGTAATTATGTCTAATCCTTTCCTACGATAACATCGCGCTTTGGTTAAGAATTTTGGTAATGAAGTAACATCTTTCAAGGAGTGTTGTTATTCTGACATTACACTCAACATCTTAAACATCGTAGTGGCCCAGGCTACTGCCAAGGAGGAGAGAGGAAGTGAAAGTGGAAGTCGACTGGACTTGTATTCCAGTCACGGACGGGGATAATTCATTACAACAGCTCTTGCAAACAAATTGCCTCGCCCTTACGTAGTGTCATTAGGGCAGGACAAACAACTGTATGAGACTCAACAGAGTAATGTGGGATCAAGGGAGAAGTTATTATCGGATGGATAGCAAAGGCATTTGGGTAACGTTGGCATTACACTACCGAAAAATTATGTCAAGAACTCTCTGTAAAATATCTTTGTTTCTTTCTTAATCTGCTTACCCTACAGGGTTGGCTTTTCCCGCGGTGTCTTGGAGCTTCAGACTCTGGGTCGCGGGGATACAACTGGGGAGAATGACCAGTACCTCGCCTGGGCGGCCTCACCTGCTATGCTGAACAGGGGCCTTGCGGGGGGATGGGAAGATTGGAAGGGATAGACAAGGAAGAGGGAGGGAAGCGGTCGTGGCCTTAAGTTAGGTACCATCCCGGCATTTGCCTGGAGGAGAAGTGGGAAACCACGGAAAACCACTTCCAGGATGGCTGAGGTGGGAATCGAACCCACCTCTATTCAGCTGACCTCCCGAGGCTGAGTGGATTCCGTTCCAGCCCTCGTACCACTTTTCAAATTTCGTGGCAGAGCCGGGAATCGAACGCGTGCCTCTGGGGGTGGCAGCTAATCACACTAACCACTACACGACAGAGGTGGACTGTAAAATATCTGATAAAATTTATTTATGTAACTTTTAGTCATTGCACAACTACACTACATCAAAAATACGTTAACATAATTCATCTAGAATTCTGTGCATGTTTATTTGCTCTTAGTTCAATAGATACATGTTTTCCTTTATTTGGAAATACTGTCTTAAGAAAAAGGTAGCCAATACCAACTCTCTAAACACTCAGACGTATGTTAAAGAATGCTTTAGATTACATAAAATTACAAGGTACAGCGATGGTGCAGTTAAACGACAAAAAACCATATTCAGGGCTGCCGACAGTGGGATTCGAACCCACTATCTCCCGGATTCGAACTCACAGCTTCGTGCCCCTAACCGCACGGCCAACTCGCCCGACCAGTTAACTATAATTATGGTTCTAAAATAAATAACAACAGAAAAGGAAAGGATCATGGGTTTAACCAACGGTTGCAAGACGTGACAAGAAAGACGCCCATCAAAACTTACGGAAGTAACTGGAATACGTTCGTTCGTAATCTGTCTACCCTCCAGGGTCGGTTTTTCCCTCGGAATCAGCGAGGGATTCCACCTCTACCGCCTCAAGGGCAGTATCCTGGAGCTTCAGACTCTGAGTCGGGGGATACAACTGGGGAGGATGACCAGTACCTCGCCCAGGCGGCCTTCACTGCTATGCTGAACAGGGGCCTTGTGGGGGGATGGGAAGTTTGGAAAGGATAGGGAAGAGGGAAGGAAGCCTTAAGTTAGGTACCATCCCGGCATTTGCCTGGAGAATTGGGAAACCACGGAAAACCACTTCGAGGATGGCTGAGGAGGGAATCGAACGCCCCTCTACCCAATTGACCTCCCGAGGCTGAGTGGACCTCATTCCAGCCCTCGTACCACTTTTCAAATTTCGTGGCAGAACCGGGAATCGAACCCGGGCCTATGGGGGTGGCAGCTAATCACACTAGCCACTACACCACAGAGGCGGACAACTGGAGTACGACGACATGAAAATTGAAAAAATTATTTGAGAATAGAAGTTTTAAAATCAACACCATACCATATACATCTAAACAAAGTAAGCGCCTGAGAAAATGCAGTAGACAGCGTGATTCAGCCGCCCCTTCCAATGTAGTTTTATTCAACCCAGAATATTCATTCCGCCCTGAAAACATCTGCCCTGCCGGTATGCTCAGACAACACACCGGATAACTTGGCATTTACCTCCTCACCATCACAGGACGTCATAATGTTATACTCCGGTCTGTATGTGTCCGGCCTGCTAACTAATCGGACCTTCTTAGGGCCACAAACACATTCATTCCACACAATTTGCATGAAAGCGGGTAATGAAGTTACATTATGTGCCTTATAGATCATATGAACCTGACACGCCTGCGAAACAGTAAATTGATATTGTGACAACAGTAAACCTAATACTTGCTGTAAGCTGCTTAAGGTACCGCACGGAACCGTAGTATAGTTGGTAAGGCTGATTCTCCACGAGCAGGTAAAACGCCGCTGTTCGCCCGCCTGACCGCTCAAACTTTTTGCCTATTCTACACGAGCGGTTGAATTGACGCCTGTAAACAGCGCCGAAAACGCCGGCGACACGCGCAGCCATTCTCCACCAGCGATAAACCTGCCGTACTGTAATGATGGATGTCGTACAAATAGGTCGTGTTGTCGGAGCTGTTCAATTACAGTTATTAGCAATATTTAAAAAGAAATCTTGTAAGAAAAAACGTTGGTGGACTCACCCTGGGTTATCGAATCGGCTCACCACTGGAAAATTTCATTTAACATTTTGCGAACACAGGAGCTATCGGGAATTTCTTTTTCCAATATTATAGAATGTCAGTTGCTTCATTCGATGAGCTGTTTGAACTTATTAAGGTGCATATTACTAAACGAGTGAAATACTAGGGGATTCCTGAAATTTAATTCTCAAACAATTATATTATTAGTGGCCTTATCGATAAATATCACATAACTTAAGTTATATAGAATTAAATTTCCGATCATTTATGTTCCATACATGTTTACCGTACCGGCTATGATAACCGAGAAATTCATGAATTTGTATTGTTTTTTTTGCTAAGTCCATATCAACGCCGAACCAGGATAAAATGAGTTGACATAATATAATGAAAATCGGTACATAGAGTCGCGGAATAAGAAACTACAGTCTAAGCTATAAACAATTTTATTCGCCCTGTATGAAAGTGTAGTTTAGAGGAAGGCGCCTAAAATTTAATTTTTAAATACCTATGTTATTGGTCCTATCGAAAAGTAACCTACTACATAACAAAAGTTATAGAGAATACAATTTCCGACCATTTCAGTTTTACCGTACCGACTATGATAAGAGTGGTATTTCAGAGTCGGAAGAAAACTAAATATGAAGACCTACAATATTGAAAGCGCACAATATTCATCAACAATAACATTATATTGACCATTGTTTGTTGCGATGTTCTTTGTCTCTTATGCTGCCACTCAACTCCGATAGATGGGATTACTGCTGCGTACGGAGTATAACAGCCTAACTGAATATTGGCAGGAAATATTTGGGGAGTTAGAAAACGTTCTTCTTTAGCATTCCATTCCTCTGGTTCATATATTTCCTGATACTGCCAGTACGTAATACACTGGTTCATCATAGTATTCCAGCTATTCGATCCCTACTCTGACGCGCTGTTTTGAATAAGCAGTGTGCACATTTAAGGCAGAGGCTCATTTAGTAGTAGCAGTAGTAGTAGTATGATCTGGTCTAGAATTAAAATTTGCTGGGGCTGTACCTTAATTAAGGCCACGGCCGCTTCTAGCTCTTTCCTGTCCCATCATCGCCATAAGACCTATCTGTGTCGGTGCGACGTAAAGCAACTTGCAAAACAAAAAAACCAAAGAATTTCAATTTAGGCCTACTCCAAATTATAGCACCACAATTCACTAAATAATTCAAAATGAAACCCTGAGAAGAGCCATTTCGTAGGAAAAGCTTCTTCCGCTTCACTTTTATTAAATCTATATTCATTTTATTCCAAATTACCAGTGAATAAGGGCTTTCTCCTCTGGCTTTGAGGAAGAATTTGCCTCCAAGTCAGATAGTTTATTTCCACCGCCAGTGTAGTGAATTGAGATTTTCCGATTCATCGTGTATTCCTTGGAGACAGAGTAGTAAAAGGGCATAGTTCTTGCCCTGGGACTCTCCACTATTCGACCCGCCCCCCCTCCCCGCCGAAAAAAAGTCGAAGAGTGTTCACGGATCACGGCTTGGTCATTCCAGCTCTGAAAATTCGGATTGTTTGATCGAAAGCGTAGTACTGTTCGTTAAAAGTGAGAAAATGCGTGATTTTTCATTTGCTCAGTATTTTATATGAACACATTGATTTTAATCGTGTCATTCCTACTGACATCATTGTAATGACCTATGTTCATTTCAGTTGGGAAAATGACTAAGACAGTCTTTCTGAGGATGTAAAAAGGCAGGTGGAGATTGAGTGTCTGCCATTATAATATAAACTCCCTAACCTGATTGTGACCGATGGTAGGCAAGCGGGCCTACCGTTACAATGAATATTCCCTAACCCAGTCTTCGTATTAGAAAAGACGTTCGGTGACTTCCCCGTCCCGTTTCTAGGGTAACGTTAGGAGCTATGGAACTTAATACAATCTTGCTCACAACATGTACACTACCCAACCTAGAATTCTGTATACAATGTAGAATTCCGTAGCGAAGCACGAGTACATCAGCTAGCAAAAAATATAGTACACTTCAGGCAGTTCCTATCGTGCGACAGAGGCGGGTGAACTGCTCACTGCCGCCACGTGGAGTATGATTCGCTGTTCTACCGCTAGCGGGAATGACGCCTCTGCTGGCGTTAGACCCGCCTGCCCGCTCATGGACGCATCCACCCGCGGCGGGCAAACCGCCCGTGTAGACAGCTCTACAAATACCCCATAGTTCTGTTCCGTAAGCGGGTTTGTAGCGGGAGAACAGCGGCGTTTTACCTGCTCGTGGAGAATCAGCCTAAAGGCGAGGCGGAGCGGGCTTGCTTGTGCGGTGGGAGGTTCGAGTCCGTTGCGATTACAAGATTTCGAAATATTTGTTTATTACGTACCGCACGCAATGTAAGTTCAATACCCGATTTCATGCAAATTGTGCGTGAATGAATGTGTCTATGTTCCTAAGAAGGGTCGATTAGTTGTCAGGCAGGATACATACAGACCTGAAATAATAGGAACACAACTGCACTGACAATGTTTTATTGCAGCAAATGCTCGATATGATGACCGTTTTGGTTTATGCACATTCGGGCCCGGTGTCCAACAGATCGTCTTGCGCGCTGTAGCATTCCAGGTGTAACAGCTCGGCAGGCGTCCGTGATGAGTTGCCTGAGCTGGTCGGGGTTTTCCGGCGCTTGAGTGTAAACGACGTTCATCAAATGTCCCTCAAGAAGAAGTCTAACGGACCGAGCTCGATAGCTGCAGTCGCTTAAGTGCGGCCGGTATCCAGTAATCGGGAGATAGTGGGTTCGAGCCCCACTGTCGGCAGCTCTGAAGATGGTTTTCTGTGGTTTCCCATTTTCACACCAGGCAAATGCCGGGGCTGTACCTTAATTAAGGCCACGGCCGCTTCCTTCCACTTCCTAGGCCTTTCCTATCCCATCGTCGCCATAAGACATACCTGTGTCGGTGCGACGTAAAGCAAATAGCAAAAAAAGAAAGAAGTCTGGCGATCTGGTGGGCCAAGAAACCGGGCCTCCTCATCCTATCCATTCCCCTGGCAGTTCCTCGTTCAGATTGTTACGAACAGGCAAAGTCGAATATGGTGGAGGTCCATCCTGTTGCAAATGCTGGGGCTGTACCTCAATTAAGGCCACGGCCGCTTCCTTCCCACTCCTAGGCCATTCCTGTCCCATCGCCTCCAGATATATGTGCAAGGGCACATCCTCCACTGACCATAATTCAAAACGTGATGATGAAGATTGAATGGATGGATAGGAATTTAAAATTATCATCGGATCAAACTCAGAATATTGAAAGTTAAAAATAATTTCAAAATTAATCCACTGGCTAGAATTCAAAAAAAGAGAAGATGAATAATGATTATGAACTTAAAAGCAATCAGTGGATTCGACCCGCAATGCCCCTCTTTCCCATCTATAAACAGCAGTATATACTGACGAAAGCACAATCCTGCATCGATGATGCTTGTTGTCTAAAGGGGTACAAAATCCAGGGTAACGGCCTCATATTGGCACTTATCGCTACGAAAGTAAGAACCATGTTATTCTTCATGTAGCGGTTCTAACCATGAGTAACGTAGACTTACGGTGTTCTACACATTGCTGTACAACTCACAGCTAATGTAATACACGCACGTAACGCAGACCTATGGTGTTTCTCACATTACGGTGCCACTCATAGGCAAAGCAAACCCATGGTGTTCCTCATATAGGTTTAGTAATCACAGGGGCTCGCACTATTCCGTGATGTTCCTCACATAGTGGGTACTAATCACAGACAACACACACGCACGGTGTCGCTCGTATAATGGTACTAACCACAGACAACGCCCAGACCCGTGGTGTTTCTCGCTATGGTACTAATCATAAGCAACGTAAACGCGTGGTGTTCCGCATTGTGTGGTACCAATCAAGGGGTACTGTAAAACCCGTATTGATTTACCCTCTGTTGCTACTAAGCACAAATCTATTGTGTACCTAATATAGTAGTACTACTCGCAAGCACAGTAGAGGCGACCTATGGTACTCCTCGCGTGATGGTACTAATTACAAGTAGTCTCATGGTTCTAATTCAGTCATCCATTGGTCGCTCCTTTTAGTCGCCTCTTACGACAGGCGGGGGGATACCGGGGATGTATTCTTCGTCTGCGTCCCCCACCAACAGGGGGTCTTTTATGTTGAGAGAAGTTGAGTACCGTACGTACTGCCACTCTCAACATTATTCTTAAAGAATGCAAAACATATGAAATTCGATGCTCGGTTCCTTGTCTGAATGGTCAGCGTCAAGACCTTCGGTTCGGAGGTCCACGGCCTGAGTCCGGCATTTTAATCGCGTCTAGTTATTTCCTCTGGTTCTGGGTCTGGATGTTTGTGTATGTCCTAACACTATCTGCGCCTACACACAACACACTATACTACAAACCACGACAGAAACACGTAATAGTGAGAGAGTGAATACAACCTTCCACACAGTGCTGTCACCAGGAAGGGCATCCGGCCGTAAAACAAGGCACAGTAGCCCTGTGCTTCAAAATTCCCACGTGCGTCCCCGCCACGGAGTGGAAAATGCGGTAGAAGAAGGAGAAACACATACAATTCGACACAGTATGAAGGGAATTAAGTTTGATAGTCTTGATTCTTTTGACAGCTCAACTTAAGAGCAGTGTGATCAACACACAGTGGTAGAACGCCGGTCGTAATCTTAAATGGCTGAAGTGAAATGGACTAAATCCCAATTCTCTGAACCAGTTAAGTTCAAGAGAAGATAGCGCAGGTATTATTAATGAGGTTTTAGACGAAGCTTATCTTCACACCTTTCCTGTCCACTGCAGGCTTAGCGTGCAAATAAGCTGTGAGAAGACGTACATAACTTATCTTATAGACCACACCAAAGTTTAAGTGGATTTTCTGATGTTCCTGTGATTTGCGTACTAACCTAATTCGTTGAAAGGTCTTGGTTAGATGCTTTTTTCGTTTATGAGATAAGCACTGCCAATATTAAAACATAAAATGTAAATTCCCATATCTTTTCCTTAGCGATACTGAGCTTACAATGAGACAATCTACGTTTTAGAAATAAGTATTGCTTGTGGACTCATTTCACTGACACAGAAGATATTCTTAAAGAGGTTATGAACCCAATTAAGTTCAATATTGTTACATTATCTTGTTTGAAATATATTAAGTCTAAGAGTAGATCATTTCAAGACATTTACAACATAAAATCTTTCTAAATTTTTCTCCAGGCGAATTTCAATTTACTTGCGAAAGTATTATGATGTTCAAATACAGGGTGAAGCGTAATTCGCGCACTCGGGCGTCGCAGCGCGACTCCTCACATGCCAGCAATAAAAACATGTCTCTTACAAAATTTCGTCTTGCGAGTATATCCGGCAGAAAAGCGACTTTGAAGAGTAGCAATCTGGCAACACTGTAACCACATGTAGGGTAACTACCTCTATCAGCAGAACTTAGTCGTACTGTACAGTTGGTGCAGTGGGTAGAGTTTTGGGTTAGCTTGCAGGAGGTCGAGTGGTTGAGGCGTATGTTTTTTATTTCGTAAATGTAGTCCAAGGCCGCCTCTGTGGTGTAGTGGTTAGCGTGATTAGCTGCCACCCTCCGGAGGCCCGGGTTCGATTTCCGGCTCTGCCACGAAATTTGAAAAGTGGTACGAGGGCTGGAACGGGGTCCGCTCAACCTCGGGAGGTTAACTGAGTAGCCATCCTGGAAGTGGTTTTCCGTGGTTTCCCACTTCTCCTCCAGGCGAATGCCGGGATGGTTCCTAACTTAAGGCCACGGCCGCTTCCTTCCCTCATCCTTGCCTATCCCTTCCAATCTTCCCATCCCTCCACAAGGCCCCTGTTCAGCATAGCAGGTGAGGCTGCCTGGGCGAGGTACTGGTCATACTCCCCAGTTGTATCCCCCGACCAAGAGTCTGAAGCTCCAGGACACTGCCCTTGAGGCGGTAGAGGTGGGATCCCTCGCGAAGTCCGAGGGAAAAATCGAACCTGGAGGGTAAACAGATGATGATGATGATGATGAAATATAGTCCAGGTGGTATGGGATCTGGCATCTTAATCGTCAACAGCGATTGCAGTGGGTCCTCTAGAAACCATTTGCACTTACATATTACGATCCTAGAAATGGACGAACGATCGTTTTCATTGGTCAGCTTTGAAAGGCGCCCTTTCCACGTCGTGGACGTGAATTTATTCGCACCACTTCATCTACTAGATGTGAAATCTGTTTGTTTCAGCTATCTATTTCCTATTAGTCTAACCAGGTATTTGTTATTTCAGCGTTACAAAATGTTGTAAATGTAGGATACATATGACCTCAGAAACGGCGTCTTACTGTATTACAGTAGGTAATATCAGATGGAAATTAGCAAATAAAAAAGCGCCTCAACCCAGGATCGAACCATCGACCTCCTGCATGCCAACCAAAAACTCTACCCACTGCACCAACTGTACAGCACGTCGAGAAGGTGCTGACAGCGGTAGTTACCGTATATATATATATATGGTTACAGTGTTGCCAGATTGCTACTCTTCAACGTCGTTTTTCTGCCGGATATACTCGCAAGACGAAATTTTGTAAGAGACATTTTTTTATTGCTGGCATGTGAGGAGTCGCGCTGCGACGCCCGAGTGCGCGAATTACGCTTCATCCTGTATATTTCTAATATTTTAGTAAGCAATTAAAATATAGTAACAGAGAAAATGGAGAAAACGAATTATATCTACAATATATTCTGCAAAAATATTGACATAGGATCACTCACTTGGTCTTGTAAATTGCAGTGTACTTACTGTATCTGTTGTTGAAAATTAAATTTCATTCTGACAATTTAATGACTACTATTAAAGTTTTAATATCCCTTTACCGTGACTTATATTCAGGTGGTGTGCTTTTTGTTTCTTTTGTTTTACAATTTGCTTACATCGAACCGACACAGATAGGTCTTATGGCGACGATGGGATAGGAAAAGCCTAGGAGTGGGCAGGAAGCGGCCGTGGCCTTAAAGTACATACCCAGCATTTGCCCCGCGTGAAAATGGGAAACCAATGAAAACCATCTTCAGGGCTGCCGACAGTGGGGTTCGAATCTACTATCTCCCGGATGCAAGCTCACAGCTGCGCGCCTCTAATCTCACAGCCAACTCGCCCGGTCTCAGAGGGTTCGAATTGCACTCGGAAAGGGATTGCTTAATTACAATTAAATCTAACGGAACCGTTAAACGCCTACCAGTTAAAATGAAAGAGGCGGCATTCCGGAGATAAAAAGATATTTTTACCTAATGAATGGATTTTCGTCCGCCTCTGTGGTGTAGTGGTTAGCGTGATTAGCTGCCACCCCCGGAGGCCCGGGTTCGATTCCCGGCTCTGCCACGAAATTTGAAAAGTGGTATGAGGGCTGGAACGGGGTCCACTCAGCCTCGGGAGGTCAACTGAGTAGAGGTGGGTTCGATTCCCACCTCAGCCATCCTGGAAGTGGTTTTCCGTGGTTTCCCACTTCTCCTCCAGGCGAATGCCGGGATGGTACCTGACATAAGGCCACGGCCGCTTCCTTCCCTCTTCCTTGCCTATCCCTTCCAATCTTCCCATCCCTCCACAAGGCCCCTGTTCAGCAAAGCAGGTGAGGCCGCCTGGGCGAGGTACTGGTCATTCTCCCCAGTTGTATCCCCGACCAAGAGTCTGAAGCTCCAGGACACTGCCCTTGAGGCGGTAGAGGTGGGATCCCTCGCTGTGTCCGAGGGAAAAAGCCGATCCTGGAGGGTAAACAGATGATGATGATGATGAATGGATTTTCATGAAACTTTGTGGGAATGTCACCTATATAAAGTAGAGATATCACGAACGTATCTTATAATAAAGAAATGGTTTTCCAAAATAATTATTGTTTGTAATTTTTAATTCCATTTTTTCATGAAATTTAAGTAACATGTTAATTTAAACCCGTAATTAGATAGATCATACTTCTTTTAAAAGCACTACGTCTCGATTTTTCTGTACATAATTTATATAAGGAGATATATCAGACTAAAGTTTGTGTAATTTTTACTTTCTAAAATTTTGGACTTAAAAATTTCCACTACATGAAAAAATTATGAAATAATAAATTCTATAAGCAGGTTTCTTATTATGGCTGTGATACGTATACCATACCATTGTTTTATATTTAGCAGAATATTATGGGGGGGGGGGGATGGGATTTAAGTGTAAAATTACAATTGACAAGAAAAGCGTTATTATAGTGATAAATTGTTTTAATTCAGCGAAATAACTTCGTAACAAGAAAATAATTCAATCCTTTCAATTTCAGACATTACAAAATCTCCGGAGTGCCAATGGCCGTAGCCGTGTTGAAACACCGGATCCCGTAAGATCTCCGAAGTTAAGCAACACTGGGCGTGGTCAGGAGTTGGATGGGTTGCCACGCGCTGTTGGTTGTAGGTAAGGGAATGGAGGAGGGGAAAGGAACTGGCCCCCCTACCGCACGTAAACTCCGGCTCAGAAACACCTCTGCGGAGGTTCGGACCTGCCTTCGGGCAGAATAACCCTTACCTATCTCCGGGGTGTCGCCTTAACCCTAGATTTGTTTACACCTGAGAAGTATTCGGCCAAGGCAGTGAATACGTCCTCAGTGAGAAACAAAGTACAGCACTCGACAAAGTGATGTGATGAGTAAAATGACCGAGTATCTGAACAGAAGCCGTTTCATTTTTCTTGAGCATTGGTGTTAGTGTTTGGCGAGTGCAGAGTGTGTAATCAAAATTGTTCACATTGTTTCGGGGAAAATGTCATAAGGTGAGCACATAAAATGTTAAAGTGCGCAACCTCAATGGCTTTACCTGTTGTTAAAACTGAGAGTTAATTTTAACTTCATTCTCGCTGTGCAGCTTCTGTCATAACAGCGTATGACCATTGAGTTTTATCGCCGGGCTGAGTGGGTCAGAGGCGCTGGCCTTCTGATCCCAACTTGGCAAGTTCGATCCTGGCTTAGTCCGGTGGTATTTGAAGGTGCTGAAATACGTCAGCCTCGTGTCGGTAGATTTACTGGCACGTAAAAAACTACCGCGGGACTACATTCCGGCACCTTGGCGTCTCCGAAAACCGTAAAAGTAGTTAGTCTGACGAAAAGTCCATAACATTATTATTATTATTATTATTATTATTATTATTATTATTATTATTATTATTATTGAACTTGATCACATATATTTCGCAATAACTTATCAAATGATTGTGAATTTATGGTCATGAATCATTCCTCTGTGGTATCTTCATTTTCCAGATCTCGAAGAAGTCCAATTGAGGCTCCACGAATTCGCCTTTTTAAGATTCATGTTCTAGCCCAGGTTCGTTTTGTACCTTATCTCCCAGTAATTCAGTCGACGATGAAATAATATGTTTGGCGTAATCCATGAACATTTTATTCTCGTATTTTTATGACGACTACCCATTTTGTAAACGTTTTTGACTCTCCGAAGTAAAAAGTAAACTGTCTCGTCAAAATCTGCTATGTGTGTACATGCATACTCTGTCACGATCGGTGTTTGGCTGAATAATACAGCGAACGTCTCCACGAATATTCGTTACGTGTAAACTAGCCTTTAGTGTTGATCACAGAAGCAGAAGCATAGCAGTCCAGCTGATTGTAGGCCGACCAGAAATGTTTGGTTTGAATGTCTGAGTCACGCAGTCATGAAACACAGCAAATCTGAAGGAATACCTTTATCAATACATTACTTAATATTTTTCTACAAATACTGTACCATGTATTCTACAGATGTTAGTTAAATATAACCTCATGAAGTGACTAGGAAGATCTGTCATATTAAGGTTGTTCAATTGGAATAAAGACAGGTGTCTAGAAACTTAAACAATGTGTACTGGACAATATAAAATACACAGGAGAAAACATACTGATGGTTTGACAGAGTCTACAGATGACACTCTCACCATCCAGACACCTGTCTTAATCCTGAATAAAATTCTCTATACTCCCCACTCTGCCTTTGCTGGCAGGACCTAGTGTTTACAGTGCACTATGTCTTCTGGTATGGGCTAGAGCAATTTTGTTACTTTCATTGATCTGTCTCAGTTTTATCCTTGGCTTTGGCAATATGAAAGTGACTGAGGTATGAGCAATGTTAGTAATGCCATTCCTTGTGCAGCCAGTCCCTGCTATGAATGGTGTGAAAACGTTGCTCATAGGGTCGGTTGGTGCATGCACTTCAGTGGGCTTGGCAGACTGGTATGTAATAGCAACTTCTGGCTCAGTGAGGAAAGCAACGGGAAACTACCTCACACCTCATTTCCCTAGTACGCCTCTTCAGTGATGCCTAGGCCATCTATGACAGCTGATGGCAGAGCTGTTGAGGATCCAACCAGCCTTCGGGCTGAAGACTGAACACACATACTCCCCACAATGAAGAACGCTGGTTGCTTGTCAAACCACTCTTCCATGGCGTAAGGAAATGCTCACTCTTCAGGATTTTCTTCAACATATCAACGACAGATCTTGGCTGTAAGGAGGGTGATCCAAAGACCCCAGGAAAAGGAGCGGCGACTGTCTATTATTATTGCGTTCGCAGTGTATTGCCGTCGTTACCATGGAGCACAAGCACACTTCGTGCCAGTTTTCAGAATGAAAGAACGTTCATTTTGCTCAAAAATTGAATCTCACCGAGCTCGATAGCTGCAGTCGCTTAAGTGCGGTCAGTATCCAGTATTCGGGAGGTAGTGGGTCCGAAACCCACTGTCGGCAGCCCTGAAGATGGTTTTCCATGGTTTCCCATGTTCACACCAGGCAAATGCTGGGGCTGTACCTTCATTAAGGCCATGGCCCTTTCCTTCCCACTGCTAGCTCTTTCCTATCCCATCGTCGCCATAAGACCTATCTGTGTCGGTGCGACGTAAAGCAGCTTGCAAAAAAAAATCAATATTGTCACATTGTATTCGTTTGGACGTAACTACTGAAGATGCATTTACTTAATCTTTTTCCTCTACTTAGCGGACGCTTATTTGAAAGTCCGGCTCCGTAAATCAATAGTGAGTGTACAGACTTTCAGTTCAGTAAAAAAAAAGCAAAGTCTTCTCCGTACAGGCCATGAAGGCGCTTGGAGGGTGGAAGGTAAAGGCTTCCACTATCCGTAAACTCGGCACCTGATGGGGTAGTGTGGTTAGCTCTACGCCCGGCCGCCTTTGCCCCCAGGAATTAACCTGGTGTAGGCTGAGTGAACCTCAGGGCCATGTGCACCTCCGGAAGTGGAAATCTCGTTTCTTGAATTTTACGACTTCCTGACGGGGATTCGAACCCACATCCTTCTGGGCTAACCGAGCACGCCTTTACCGCCTCGGCCAGGCAGTTCAGTAGGTGAACTATATTTTGATAATACCTAAAATTAAGTCTGATATAATTTTATATGTTGAAAAAATATTACTAAAAAGTATATATAGGTACAAGCATTTTAAATTATTAAATAAATTAATAAAATATTTCACCTACTGTGCGAAATAAGGTATATCCGTCATACGTGTAAAGTTTAGTAAGTTTCTTTATTTTTATTCTTATTTCCTTATTTTTACATCACATCGACATAGACAAGTCTTAGGGGGACGGTATGACTGGGTAGTGCGAGGAATGAGATGGATGCGACTGTAGGCTTAATAAAGGTACAGTGCCAGCAGCAAGTCCCTGTCTGCTACTTTCTGAGAAAAGTGTATCTGGAAAACGTAAAATATTCCTTTGAAATGTAAAAATTCCTTTCGGAACATGGACGTCGTAATCATTCCATATGCTTTTGTTTTCGGCTAAGACGGTACTATTTGGTGCACGTAGAAAGTTTCCCTGTTTTATGTTGAATATTGTGTGATAACGGGAGCCTGAAGCTAATATGTATTTTTGTGCTCAGTTCAAATCATAACTTTCGATTTGTTCTTTAAGGGCTGCGAAAGTGAGATTCGAACTCGTTCAGTGTACATACCTCCTTGATTACAAAAAGATGATCGGGTTCTTAAAAATAGCCACTCTTTCTCGCCCGCAGTCACTTTTTAAAAGGGGACAAATTGGATACATTTAATTTTCCATAATGCGTAGTGAAATAATGTCAACGGGAAATGTTTAATAATAATAATGTTATTTGCTTTACGTCCCACTAACTACTCTTTTACGGTCTTCGGAGACGCCGAGGTGCCGGAATTTATTCCCGCAGGAGTTCTTTTACGTGCCAGTGAATCTACCCACACGAGGCTGTCGTATTTGAGCACCTTCAAATACCACCGGACTGAGCCAGGATCGAACCTGCTAAGTTGGGGTTAGAATGCCAGCACCTTAACCGTCTGAGCCACTCAGCCCGACGGGAAGTGTATAGTTGGCAGAAGAGTAAATATTGAGAGTACGTTTTTTCATTTGCATTTAGCCGTCTTTCAGTCGTGATACAGCAAACAGTTTATTGAGTTACAAAATATCACAGCCAAAGGAACTTGCCATTTCAGAATTGCATACATCTTAGTTCTGATGAGTAACAAGAAGAGGGATGGGCAATAAACATCATTTAGCACAGATTATTAGAGATATTTAGCTGAAGTTGACGATACGGTAGACTCGAAAACTCCGAAGTAATTCTCAAATTCAAGGGCACGAAGCTCGAATACCTACCAATAAACAATAAGGAACGCAGCATAATATTCCTCATACCGTCGTGATTTTCAATTATGAAGCGTGTTTTGTGAAGGAATGAACATGAGACAAATTCCAGTCTGCTTCCCAAGGCCATAGCCGGCGCACCGCGGCCTGCAGCACATTTAATTAACAGCGGTGTTACGTTCCCGGTGTTGTGTGACGCACAAAGCAGGTGTGCTTTCTGAAAGCCGTAAAATGCCGTCTAAATACCAGTTCTTAAAATTAACTAAATAACGCTTTTGCTATCGTACGGGACATATCCGTTTTATGAATAGAATTTGAACTTTAGTGCTGAGCCCATAATGAACTACAGTTAAATTTTTATCCCATTCCAATAAACATATCGTCACTTAAGAATGGAGACCTCGTTTGCTAGTAGCAGAAATCAGATTTCACATGAGAGTGAAAAAAAAAAATATTTCGGTTAAAACTGGAAAAACAAAATTGTGCCAATACAAATTATAAATTAATTTTGATAATGATCATATTGATCAGCACAAAACATAAAGCTGTTTTTTAAGATTGTATTGCACTTTCGAGGCAGCCGTACACAAGTGTCATAATATACGAGATGGCAGTGTCGTATTAACTTTAAGTACCGCGCGAGTTGGCCTTGCGCGTAGAGGCGCGCGCCTGTGAGCTTGCATCCGGGAGATAGTAGGTTCGAATCCCACTATTGGCAGCCCTGAAGATGGTTTTCCGTGGTTTCCCATTTTCACACCAGGCAAATGCTGGGGCTGTACCTTAATTAAGGCACGGCCGCTTCCCTCCAACTCCTAGGCCTTTCCCATCCCATCGTCGCCATAAGACCTATCTGTATCGGTGCGACGTAAATCCCCTAGCAAAAAAAAAAAAAACTTTATGCAATTCTTTCTGAGAAACTGCAGGTACTAGGTTACTATTTTTAAGCTACTATAAAGAGCGTACGTCATAAAGTAACTGAAATATACTTTTATTTTATTAGGTAACGTCGACTACATACAGTTGACGAATTTTACACAGATTTTATAAAAGCATTTCGTAAAATTAATCACGATGTGATTTTAAATAAATTAGATTATTATTTTTTTGGACTCTCTCACAGCGTAATAAAATCTCTCTGATTTGCTACTGAAGAAAAGTGTATTTTTATTTCATGTATGACTTTAAAGGATTTTAATAGGAGTTAATATCATTTTAAATTGCACATCATTAGGTTTATTCCTGTCTGAAGTACAGTAAATAAATAAATAAATAAATAAATAAATAAATAAATAAATAAATAAATAAATAAATGAAAAATGAAAATCCACATCCTGTTTCTAGTCATTCGACTATGACAGGAATGGGATGAATGGAGCCTCCATCTAGCGGCGAGGATAGGAATTTTGCCGGCTGCCGAAGCCTGTCGCACTCCTCTGGGGCAATGATTAATGAATGATAGACGAAATTAAATAATATTGGAGAGTATTGCTAGAATGAAACATGACAGGGAAAACCGGAGTACCCGGAGAGAATCCTGTCCCGCCTCCGCTTTGTCCAGCCATCGCCGTCTAGTATAGAGGGCGATGGTCCAGCACAAATCTCACATGGATTGACCGGGATTTGAACCACGGAACCCAGCGGTGAGGGGCCGGCGCTCTTTCGCCTGATCCAGGGAGGCCCATAAATAAATAAATAAATAAATAAATAAATAAATAAATGAAAAATGAAAATCCACAGCCTGTTTCTAGTCATTCGACTATGACAGGAATGGGATGAATGGAGCCTCCATCTAGCGGCGAGGATAGGAATTTTGCCGGCTGCCGAAGCCTGTCGCACTCCTCTGGGGCAATGATTAATGAATGATAGACGAAAGGAAATAATATTGGAGAGTATTGCTAGAATGAAATATGACAGGGAAAACCGGAGTACCCGGAGAGAATCCTGTCCCGCCTCCGCTTTGTCCAGCCATCGCCGTCTAGTATAGAGGGCGATGGTCCAGCACAAATCTCACATGGATTGACCGGGATTTGAACCACGGAACCCAGCGGTGAGGGGCCGGCGCTCTTTCGCCTGATCCAGGGAGGCCCATAAATAAATAAATAAATAAATAAATAAATAAATAAATAAATAAAATAAATAAATAAATAAATAAATAAATTAAATAAATAAATAAAAAAAGGACATGTTAGATCCTTCATCACTTGTGGCTGGACAACAGCAGACTCACAAAACGTTTTTTCAGCCAGATTTACAAGAATGAGAGCGGCAACCACTGGATACAAGGTAGGGGTGGTGATTATTGTTTTAAGATGAAGTACAACTAGGCAACCATCTTGTATGTAACATCACCAGAAAAGTTCACATTCCATTTCCTCTTCAGAATTCCACGATCTAGTCAAGAACTAAACTGGTGATTTACCTGCATTATCCCCATATCAGTCACCGATTAGTGTATCCTCAGAAGTGTAGATAAGAAGTGACACCTACTGTGTTTCCCAGCTACATTTTCCTTCGAACGACAATACGGTTACGGTATTTGTTACATTCAAGAGCTGTCTTCTCCACTTGACCGGTCACTACTAGAGTACGGTATGTGCGGCTCCGTCGGTCGTATCAATGTGTACGTTAAGTCGTCCCACAGCGTCTGGTGATACTTGCGCAGAATATCTACACTAATCATATCTTGAGAAACGTGCTCGAGAACTGGGAAGGAGGCAGATTTACAGTCACATGTTTGATAACACATATCTTGCACAATGTTCAACAAATCTAAATGAAACTCGGTACACTCATTCAAAATGACCTAGTGAGTTGCTGTGTATGTTTAAGAGACACTGTGGTAATTTCTTCTTCAGTTGTTGATGTATTAAGTTTTCATATGCCACTGTCTTTCGGTACATATTTTGAGTAAGTCATGACATCAAATTACAAATTTAAAATATATTAATAATCTGTACAAGTATAGAGACTGAAGACGGATTTCCGTAGTTACCCATTTTCACACCAGGCAAATTCTGGGGCTGTACCTTAATTAAGGCCACGGCCGCTTCCCTCCTTAATATAAGGAAAGATCTTCATTGGGGCAATCACATAAATGGGATTGTAAATAAAGGGTACAAATCTCTGCACATGGTTATGAGGGTGTTTAGGGGTTGTGGTAAGGATGTAAAGGAGAGGGCATATAAGTCTCTGGTAAGACCCCAACTAGAGTATGGTTCCAGTGTATGGGACCCTCACCAGGATTACCTCATTCAAGAACTGGAAAAAATTCAAAGAAAAGCAGCTCGATTTGTTCTGGGTGATTTCCGACAAAAGAGTAGCGTTACAAAAATGTTGCAAAGTTTGTGTTAGGAAGAATTGAGAGAAAGGAGAAGAGCTGCTCGACTAAGTGGTATGTTCCGAGCTGTTAGCGGAGAGATGGCGTGGATTGACATTACAGTAGTAGACGAATAAGTTTGAGCCGCGTTTATAAAAGTAGGAAAGATCACAATATGAAGATAAAGTTGGAATTCAAGAGGACAAACTGGGGCAAATATTCATTTATAGGAAGGGGAGTTAGGGATTGGAATAACTTACCTAGGGAGATGTTCAATAAATTTCCAAAATCTATGAAATCATTTAGGAAAAGGCTAGGTAAACAACAGATAGGGGATCTGCCACCTGGGCGACTGCCCTAAATGCAGATCAGTAGTGATTGATTCCTAGGCCTTTCCTGAGCCATCGTCGCCATAAGACCTATCTGTGTCAGTGCGACGTAAAGCAAACAGCAGTATAGAGACTTTAAAGTGCGGTAACTCTTTCCTAAAAATTTTTGTTAATTTTGTGTAATTTTTTGCACTTGATGGTAATTTTTTCATTAAAAATATGATAATGTACAAAATGTTTCTTATTCACCATATTAAAATTATATTCCACTTCAAGCTTTGTATATCCTTGGGTGACTTGTGTCCAAAATTTTATGAAACATCAATTAGTTCTTGGGATAATTTTACCGGTACCTAAAGAATGAAAAATATGAAATTCAAAAAAAAAAAAAACGAAGAAAACTTTTCACAATAAAGTTTCAAGACTACACCTCTCTTAAAAATGCCCATAACCGTAATCCTCTTCTTCATTAGCATCCTCTGCTGTTCTCTTGTCTGCTCTGCTTCTCTGCCTAGCTACCTGTTGAATGGTCTGCATTGATACCTCTGCCTTTGCAACTCGTTGTTCATCAATGAACCTCAGTATCTGTTCTGCGAAGACTCCAGGTGTAAGTCCCAGCCTCCTAAGATTGTGAAGCCTGGCCAAATTCCCATCATTAAATACTGGTGCAGCATCCAAAGCAGCAATCTTCACCACCAAGGAGGAAATAAACACTGCCTTAGGACACCACTTCCAAGTGAGAGCGTTGAAGCTGTTCAGTATAGCAGGTGAGGTAATCTGGGCGGGGTAGTGGTCCTTCTCCCCAGTTTTATCCCTCACGGCCCCAAGTCTCACGCTCCAGGACACTGCCCTTGAGGCGGTAGAGTTGTGATCCCTCGCTGAATCCGAGGGAAAAACCAACCCTGGGGGATAAACGGATAAAGAAAGAAGAAAGGATTTCTACTTTCTTGTCAATAGTTTGCGGTATTGCATATAAGGAAGTTCACGGTGTAGGATAGAGACGAAGGTAACAAGTGCGGAAAATGTCAACAATTCTAATGGATGGTGAATGTAGAAAGAATTCCATGCTTTCGTAATATATGTACTCTCAGCGATATCCTCATAGACGTCACCCTATCTGCGAATTTCTTTAATCAACTACGTGAAATAGGTTATACGTTGGTTATACTTACACAGTCTTCTGAAACACCAAGGTGCCGGATTTTAATTCTCAAAATTTCTCTTACCTACCGATAAACCCACCAACATATGGTTCGTGTATTTTGGAATCTCCAAATATCAACGGACTGAACCAAAATGGAAACCATTAACTCATGCTCAGAAAGCTATCGCTATATCGCCTGAGCCACTCACCGCAGCAACCCCAGAAATAAGTCTTAATACTGAATAGAGACCAGTTCAATCTGGGATCTGCCGAGCTGAGCAGTGTCCAAATTGGTAGGGTTCGATTCAAGCTCAGTTCTGTGGTATGTGAAGGTGCAAAAATACGTCCGCATCGTGTCGGTATATTTTCCGGTACATAAAAGAACTCCTTCGGGACAAAATTCCAACACCTCGGCCTCTCCGAAAACCATAAAGGCAGTTAGTGGGACGTAAAAATTCAATGATCATTAATATAGGATCTACACAATGCATCCTCACCTTTCCCCATCATGACTGAATTAATAACGATAGACAAAATTCCTGAAGCTGGATAATCATGAAGAGTTCTTCAGGTAGTCCTCAGCGTATAAGTTAACTTTTTCCTCTAATCGCCTATCAGATCACTTTACTAACGCCATTGTTTTCAATTCGGAAATGCCGATATTCACTCCTTGCTCTCCTGATGGACTAATAATAGTTACACAACAAGCTTCCACCGGATTCTATCATTACATCAAAGTGATCAACGTAATCCAAGCTGCTTACATGGTTTTCAATTAACTGTACCTCTCCCGGCCAATTACAGTAAAGCCTTTTAGTAACCGACGATACGTGTATGAAATGAACAGAAGCAGTGAAAGATTATAGCCATGTCTAAACTCCTGCTACCACCCTAAACTAAAGACTCATTTTCCCACCAGTCCTCACTTCAACACGATTTTTAATGTAAACCCTAATTAAACGCAGGATAGATAGAGTTAAGGCATGACAGCATACGCAAAACGTCAAAAGGGGTACTTGGGGACTAACAAACACAAGGAACGAGTATTTCCGTAGCAGTCGGATGAAAATACCTCACATATACAGAGTCGTTACTGTTAGATAGTGGCCTCATTTATACACTAATGTTCGTAAAAAGCAGAACACATTGAAAGACTAGAGATACGAAGTTCATATTCACAGGACATGTTCATTAATCTGTTCAGCAGAAACAATTAGCATTTCAGTCTTCACCTAGATTCAGCATGTCTCCTATTGTCTAGTAGGCACTGGAACCTCCATGGGCACTGACAACTTGTTCCATGCGTGATGGCATCGACGCGTATAAGAGGCGAATGGCGTCCTGGGGTTCCACAGTTTATCGTTGGTTGTTGACATTAGGTCACCCGTCGTTTCAACATATCCCACACATTTTCGATTGGCGACAAGTCCGGTGATCGGGCGGGCCAGGGCAACAGTCTGATATCATATGACAACAAGAAGGCACATGTTCGTGCAGCAACATGTGGTCGCGCATTGTCCTGCTGAAATATGGGGTCTGGGGCGTCATGCAGGAAGGGTATGGCTACGGGTTGCATGATGTCATTTGCGTAGGTCAAACTTGCCACAGTGCCCTGAACACGCACCAACTGTGATTTGTGGTTGTACCCAGTAGCACCCCACACCATAAGACCTTGAATTGGCGCTATATGTCTTGTGTGAATGCAGTCAATGGGATACCTCTCCCCCTGCCTGCGGCAAACCAAAATGCGGACATCGCTTTCAAACAAACAGAATCTGGATTCGTCCGAAAACACTACCTGCTGCCATTCCTGTCCCGAGTGACGTCGTTTCATACACCACTGCAGTCTAGCATGTTTATGCACATTAGTCAAAGGTATGCGTAGAAGTGGATGATACGCCGGTAACCCGTACCGTATTAGACGGTGACGGAATGTCACTCCTGATAGTGTATGATGTGTTACACTGTACCACTGTCGCACCAGAGCCGAGGAGGACGCAGATCTGTCCTGCAGTGCCATTCGGATGAGGTGTTGAACTTCTCGGGGTGTTGTCTGGGTGGTGCGACCAGACCCATCTCGTCGTGATCCACGACGTTCTGTGAACCATTCTGTACACACCTGTTGCACTGCCAATAAATTTCGTCCCAACGAGCAGCAATTTTCCAGCTGGATGCATCACGTTCTCTCATGCCCATAATGCACCGTCTTTTAAACGTACTCATTTGACAGTGCGGATCTCGCACACGTTTGCGATAGATATCGATGTGGACCTTGAACCTGAGGGCCGACATAGTTCAAATGCTAAACATTTCTTTAGAACATACTAATGCACATGTCCTGTGAATATGAACTTCCTTTCTTTCAAAGTGTTCTGGTTCTTATGAACATGAGTATAATTCATCAATTTTTCTTTGCTAGTACTTACGTTGTTTGATATCACGCTAACTCATAGAAGGTTTTAGTGAGACTCAAGGATGTGAAGGGGTACCTTAAGCTTGTGCGAAAATAAGAAAACATAAAATAAAAATGAAACATCTTGAGACCTGCCGACAGTTGGATTCGAATGCAAGTTCAAAACTACTGCCACTCTCCTCCACGTAGACAACTCACTCGGTTAGTTTCTTTTATATGGGTTCTATTGCGGTTGAAGTCATCGGTTGTATAAAGGGGACAAAATATCAAAGTTCCATGTCATATAATAGGTACAGGAACCCCAATGACCTACCTGGTAACATAAAGCAAAGCCACTTCCGTAAAGGCCAAGAAGACCCATGGAAAAATGGAAGGAAAAGACTTGCACCATCCGTATTTTCGGCACTAACAAGGGAACTGCTTAGGTTCAACCACACAGATTTCAGTGAAACTAGGGTGAATGATCTATTAACAGTAGGCCTGATAGTAATAATCATTTTAACGTAAAATGTCCAACTCTTTGGCTGAATGGTCAGCGTACTGCTCTTCATTTCAGACGGGTCCCGGGTTCGATTCCAGGCCCCGTCGGGGATTTGGATCGTTTCTCATTAATTCTTCTGACTCGTGGACTGGGTGTTTCTGTTTGTACCAGCACTCTCCTGTTCATATTCAGACAACACACCATACTACCAGCCACTAAAAAATCACGTAATACTGATTACATTCCTCCATAAAAGGTTAGCGTTAGGAAAGACATCCTGCCGTAAAATAGAGCCAAATCCGCATTAGCAACGCAATTCGCACCCGCGGCCATACAGGTGTGGGAAAAGTGGTAGAAGGATAAGAATCATTTTACCGTAAAATCAAGATAGTATGTTAACCGTCGAAAAATAGCTGAGTGACCGGAAAAGTTAGCTGATGATGCCGTAAATTGACTTTGCGTACTGTATACATGTAGAAATACATTTTTTTTACATTTTGTTTTACGTCGCAACGACACAGATAGGTCTTATGGCGACGATGGGATAGGAAAGGGCTAGGAGGGGGAAGGAAGCCGGCGTGGCCTTACTTAAGTTACAGCCCCAGCATTTGCCTGGTGTGAAAATGGGAAACCGCCGATAACCATCTTCAAGGCTGCCGACAATGGGGTTCGAATCCACAATCCACCGGATGCAAGCCCACAGGTGCCCGAATACTGGATACTGGCCGCACTTAAGCGACTGCAACTGTCGAGTTCGGTAGAAAACTATATTACTAACACGTACAGTGTAAAAATATATCTAAATACATGAGGAGTTTAATACGTCTGTTCCGTTTATTATTGAAAATAAAATATTATGTAGTATGCAAACTTGATCATCTATTTACGAACGTGGGTGTTATTAATATAATATTAGTACAAACGAGGAAACTGCCGGATTCCTGTTCAAAATCACTCATTTTGACAAACTGTGGGCAGCCTATGTAACAACGGCAGGCGTGCAGCGATGTTCTGATGTCTTACTTGATCAACCTACTACATTTCACTTGAAATGATGTTTTCGGAATGGTTAGCTCTATGCCACGCCATTGTTGTCCCCACAGATTAACCTGGTACTTATGTTTGGCTTAGACTGACTGAACCTCAGGGCCATGCGCCTCTTGGCCAGGCAGCCCCTACTTTCTGACCACTAGCCTAAATTTTGCTCAGCAACTGGGGTATGTAGTGGTCGTGTTTCAGCGGGGTTATGGTCGTAATTCATGACAGGGAATCTCGAACTCTGTATAATTTGTGCGAAGTCCCTCTCCTGTTCTGTTGTTGCGGGGTTCATTATACGGGGGTTTTACTACATTATCGAAAAACTTCTGAAGGAACGATCCAACCCAATAATGAGATGTTTTCAACGTCGCAAGACGTCATCGGTATTTACAACAAACCACTGTACTACTTTTATGGTTTTCGGAGATGCTGAAGTGCCGATATTTTGAATCACAGCAGAGTTCTACTATGTGCTAATCTAGCGTTATGAGCATCTTCAAGTGATATCACTGAGTCGAGATCGAACCTGATATATTGGGCTCAGAAAACCGGCACCCTATCGTCTGAGCTATTCAACCCGGATTACGCAGACGACTACAATGGTGTGACCTGTCGATGAGAACAGAACTTCAAATTGGACATGCACTTCGCCCAGGTGACATTAACGCATGAGCCAGTTGAGGGCACGTAACGTTATTATTATTTATTGATCGTCAGGGCCACTAAGGACCGCGAGATCTCAACTGTTCTTCTTCTTGCGGGCCCACCAGGATTTCACCCTTTCGGAGTGCGCTTTCTTTCATGCATCAGAATGGACATGCTTCAGTCGAGCTGGGACTTCTTCTTGATGAGCATGTCTATGTTTGTGTTTGAGTGGTGCTAGGAGTTGAATGTTTGTTTCAGTGATTCCATACTTTAAAAAATCCTTATCCATCTCCACCAACTAAGGAGGAATCGTTTCGAGACTTCTGAAGTAGGATAACAAATGTTTACAGATTCCTTCAGCTGGCAATCTGAAAAGGTGATCGTAAAAAGTCATACTTCTTTCCTTGATTACCCTTAATATCTTTCCGGTGTGGGTGTAGGTATATTTATAAGTTGTTCCGAAATCTGCGAACACCATCTTTGAGGTTGGGACCAATAATTTTTCGGATGATCCTGCTTTCTTTAATTGCCAGTTTCTCTTGCTAGTTGCTTTACATCGCACCGACACAGATAGGTCTCATGGCGACGATGGGACAGGGAAGGGCTAGGAGTGGTGTGAAAATGGGAAACCACGGAAAACCATTTTCAGGGCTGCCGACAGTGGGGTTCGAACCTACTATCTCCCGAATACTGGATACTGGCCGCACTTAAGCGACTGCAGCTATCGAGCTCGGTAGCCATTTTCTCAAGCGGGCCGTGTGTTCGAAGCATTCTGCTGCATATAATGATGCAGGTCTAATTAAATTTTTCATTATGTCTAATTTTTGCATTCTGAGAGATAGAATATATGTTTTGTGTGAGTAGGAAGTATGTTTCAAACTTGTTTACATGTGTTAAGACGGCGAAATTATCAGAATTCTTGGATTCAACCCGTTCACTAAGATATTTGAATTAGTATTTCAGGAGTCTACCGTGGGTAGTCCGAAGATGTGATGGAGCATTGATTATGTTAAAAATGAAGTGGGTTTTGGTGTAGGAGATTTTGAGGGCAATCTTAACTGCGCATTCATGCAGGTGATTAATTTGCTGAGTAGCTAGTTCATGAGAGGAAGTAAGGAGAGCGAGCTCATCTGCAAAAGCAAGGCAGTCAATATTGATAACGGTACCATTACGAGTTCGTTCTATTTGATTCTATTAGGAATTCCTTTAGATTGACCGAGCTCGATAGCTGCAGTCGCTTAAGTGCGGCCAGTATCCAGTATTCGGGAGATAGTAGGTTCGAACCCCACTGTCGGCAGCCCTGAAAATGGTTTTCCGTGGTTTCCCATTTTCACACCAGGCAAATGCTGGGGCTGTACCTTAATTAAGGCCACGGCCGCTTCCTTCCCACTCCTACCCCTTCCCTGTCCCATCGTCGCCGTAAGACCTATCTGTGTCGGTGCGACGTAAAACAGGTAGCCTTTAGATTGGAAAACATGTCTCCGTTACCGGATGACCCCGTCGAGAGCACAATTGATAGTCCATCTGCTTGCCGAACTCCTGCTTTAATTTGAAAGACTTCAGAAATCTCAGGTCTGACTTTCAATTTGGAAAACGTACCGGTGAGTGTGTTTTAGATGATCTTCCGTGTCTTGTTGTCTATGCCAAATTCTTGTAGAATGTGGAAGAGGGTTGTGTGGTCAATAGTGATGGGACATTCGATTCATTTTACTGAATCGATTCATTTGATTCCGATCACGTTACTGAATCGATATAGTGATCCGATTCACGGCACTTTAGTCACCGCTCCAACTGCATCTGTGTAGTATGTACTGGTAAGACAGCAGCAACAGCATTCAGTGCTCGCTGCTGCCATCTGGTCTTCATACTGTGAACTCCTTTCTTAGAAAAAAATGCTAGTCACTCTAATACATCGAAGGTTTCCGGCGACGCAGGATGGGAAAAGTCTGGGATTAGGAAGGTAGCAGCCATGGCCTTAATTAAGGTACAGTCCCAGCATTTCCTGGTGTGAAAATGGGGAAACTACGGAAAACCATCTTAACGGCTGCCGACAGTGGGATTCGAACCCACCATCCCCCGAATGCAAGCGCATAGCTACGCGATACTAACCACACGTCCAACTCGCTCAGTCATTTCTGAAAATATGCATTTTTCTATCAGCTGAGGATGTTTTTAAATCGTCATATTTTGTATAGGTTACCCGAGATGTACAGTAGCCCGCTGGTTTTCTGATTCAACATACTGTTGGTTATGTTATTGCGTCAGTCGGCTCACTTACTGTCCACATATGACTGAAGTCTTGTGCAACGATGTGACATACGAACTGAGAGAATACTGAGCCGTTCTTCCCAATATAAAACAGGTACTTTTGAGTGGTCAAGAGTCATAGTCATAGAGCAGGCTAGAGTCGAGTTTAATTGTCAAATGTCAACTAAGTTATAATACTAAGATTCATTAAACTACTAAACTACTTGTTACTTACTAGCTACTTCAGAATTATGTTTTGACTACCTTTTTAACACTGCAGCCAACGGCCGTAGCCGTGTTGAAACACCGGATCCCGTGAGATCTCCGAAGTTAAGCAACATTGTGCGTGGTCAGGAGTAGGATGGGTTGCCACGCGCTGTTGGTGGGGGTAAGAGAATGGAGGAGCGGAAAGGAACTGGCCACCCTACCGCACGTAAACTCCGGCTCAGGAACACCTCTGCGGAGGTTCGGAGCTGCCTTCGGGCAGAATAACCCTTACCTTACCTTAACACTGCAAATAAATCCATCCATTATTTAAATCTCCCTGTAAGAAGAGGACAGTGAATGCAAGTGGGTATTATTTTCAAATGAGCTGAGCTCGAGAGTCCATTATAGTATACCTTACGATTCTTTCAGTGTACCATGGTTCTGTATGTATTGCTTCAGAGGAAGTTCGGCTACCCACCAATGTCCAGTGTACCAATAATGAACCGTGTGTGTGTCTCAATGATCCGCGACTGCGTACGATTCTTTCGGTGTGCCATGGCTCACTGCAGCGGAAGCTCGGCTCTCCGCCAGTGTCCAGTGTGCCGATAAGGAGCCGTGTGTATATTGTGTCTCACTGAGCCGTGCTCGTTCACGATTCTCTCGATGTGCCATGATTCACTGTCTCGCTGCAGCGGAAGCTCGGCTCCCCGTCAATGTCCAGTGAGTGCGCCACTCAGTACTATCCGCTGCGAATAAGCTGAATCGTGTGCCGTGAGCTCGCCGTTCCTGTGAATCGATTCACTCGGACACTTGAATGAATCGATACACTGCTTCGAATCATGCATTCAGTAGCCAACACTAGTGGTCAATCGATTCATACGCCTTCTTGAAATCTATAAAAGTTATAACAAATGTCTGTCTCTGAGTTTCAGGTAGGCGATAGTCACTTTTAGATTTTGGATCTGTTCTCCACAGGACCTGGATTTTCAGAAGCCGGATTGGTATTCACGTATTCGTGAGTCAAGTTTTTCTACAGCTCTAATGCGTAAGGCTCTGGAGAGGATTTTATAAGTAAGAAGAGGAAGAGAGATGCCGCGGTAATTACTGACATCCAGTTTGTCACTTTTATTATGAAGGGGATGAATAAGAGAAGTAACCCATTCGGAGGATATCTGAGTGGTCTTCCAAACCTGTTGAATAGTTTAGTGGAGGGCTGTAGCGTATTGTCATTCAGTAATTTCCAGTATTCTGCGATTACTGAGTCTTCACGCCGAGCTTAATTATTTTTGAGAAACGTGATGATCTCTGGATGTTCAGAAATGTCTGATTGGGAAAAATCAGGATTGGTAGGAACTGGATTCAGGCTAAGGATAAAAGTCGATTATGGTGGATCACAGTTGAGAAGTGACTCGAAGGATTTTGTTAAGATCTGACAGTTTTTCCCGTCATTGTGGGCGATCTGGTTAGTATTTGAGTCACGGAAACATAAGTTTGTGAGATTGTATTTGGCTGGGCTCCGTTTGAATGTGCGGTAAAAATTTCTAGAATTCTTGTTCTGAAAATTTGATTCAGTGATGGCCAGTTCATTTTTGAAGAAAGTTCTTGCGGCGTTCCCAATTATTGGGGCGGTATTCTTGCAGATTTCGAAGAGCCTCTGATATGTCCGCTGTGTCTTACGAGATTTTCAAAGTAGCCATGTTTGCTGTCTATCACTGAGGGCTGCATTGCATTGCGAATTCTAGCAAGGGTGTTTGGGTTTCCTCGTTTGAGGAGCGATCTTAAGAGCTGTTTCAACAAGGGAACATTCCAATTGTTCGAGGTCTGGTAGTGAAACAGAGGAGATTTTCTCTAACAATTCAGTTTGAAGTACTTTAAGATTCTTGGTGTCGGATCGAAGGATTCGTTGAGGTTGGTTTTTCCATATGTTTTCGGGATGAACTTGATCTTTACCTTGGAGAGGTAATGTTCAGAGTCTAGGTTGACGCCTCGAAGGACTTGGATATTCTGAATTTCTTTGGAGAACGCTGCAGAGATGGCTACTTGGTCAAGTTGGTTTGGAGATATCCAGGTCTTCTGATTTCGTGGAAGGTGTTTAAAAACCTGGATTTTTGTAGAAGCTTGTTTCTCTCACATCCTCCATTTTGATTCGTTCTCAGATGTGCTGGGTAATCACCGATTATGTTCCGATACTTCCTTTCTTTGTCAATTTGGGCGTTGAAATCACCCAAGAGAATTGTAGTGTGAGACTGGAATTTTGGAGATGACATAATCTACTGTCGGATTTTTTATGGACACTCGAGTTTAGGCTTGAATTACAAATGAACCGATAAGCCTATTGCAAAGTGAGTTGTACCAGTATATTCCTTGTTTAATTCTTCATTAGGGTATACAAAACACATTGTTGTGAAGTTGTTGAAATATTTTTTATTTGTGGTTGTAGTAAATATTGTCCATTTCTTGGTTTCTTCTCTATGAAGCGCTCACTGGGGAATATACACTGGGAAAACTACTTGTCTGATGGTAATGAAATTTTTATATGTTATGACCACATGTATCTGTAGTGGAATACTCAAGTAACAATTTTTTCAACCACCCCAAGAGAAGTTTTTATTTTTCTAAAGCAACTCTTTCTCAGCCCAGGATAAGCACACAACAAGAAACTTGGGCTTGTTTTGAAGCACTCAGTCATGGTTATCAGAAACGACAACCACTGTAACCACTTACTGTAGTGCTAAATTTATGAAGAGTATTATTGAAGGTAGATTGTGTACGCCGGACCGTGCGATTAACAGCAGACCGGGTGGTGAAATCGGCCGCAGTGTTCCCGCGTTCAGTAGTAATCTCACGCACAACGAACACAGCTTTTCGTTTATTTTCAACCTTTTAATTTTATTTCGTCTTATAAATTCCACTTCTCATCATCTTATATGATAAGGGCTTTGGACCATCAATGGCAGGTTTTAAAATGTTTGGCTTTCTAATTTAGAAATATCACACTGTACAGCTTTTACAAGGGTTATTTACATATATTTACAATATTTAATTATGCCAGTTTTTTTCATCTGAAAACTCACCGTGTTCCGATGAATTGGTGCTGTTGTCATTCATGTTGATTATGACTGGCTCGAAATAAGGGACATTTTCAGACAATCCATCTTGGTCCCAGTAGTGGTCTTCAATTTTCTTAGCGTGTTTAATACATTATTTCGAGAGTTCACGGCTCACGGTACGTAAGGCTTCTCGAAAAAAAAAAAGCGTTAATTGCTGAAATACCTCTACCATTTTTAATGTGTTTCCCTTTGACGTAAGCCCAAATGAGCTCGATGGGATTAAGCTCGCAATGGGCGACTGTACATCTGGTCAAAGTCGTTTGGTCAGTATTTCCAGGTTCTTTACCGGTGCTTGAAAATAAGTCCTGGCAAAAATGTCAGCTCTGATTTAGTTAATTTGTTATAATCGTCAACTCCAGGTGGTAGTGAAATATTATTTGATGTTATCCAAGATATAATTTCAGGTTTCAGCCATGACATGTTCGGGTTTTTAATTGAAGGATAGACCATCGTATGATATGGAGCTTGGTCTAAAACGACAGCCGACTTTGAGGCAATAAACTCAGGACTTTCGTGAACCATTCTTTATAACGAGCCGAGTGCATCTCATTGTGGCAATCACCACTCCCGTTTTTGCCAGTGAAACAAAGTTCTGCACCGTGAAATCCTTCTTCACTTCCGATGTGTAAAACTGTGATGTATTTCCCAGCTCCAGACGGTGTTTTGAACTCTCCATAAATTTGTTGAATGTACCCTCTGCACAGATTATACTTTTCAAAGTTTCAAGCTTCAACCACGTTTTCTTGTCATCCGTATTTCATAGAACGGTTCTGTACGCACCAGGTCTTGTCTGTAAAGAAGATCTTGTAGCCCTGTGCTCTTAAGTCTCTAATTCGTCCAAGGTAGGTATGCCGGGATGCAGCACTGTCACAGATTCCATTAGCACTGGTTTTCTGTTTAGGTTTTTGAAGCGGAATCCCAAGCTTTTAATTACTTTCAAAAGCGTAGAAATCGACATATCGCCTTATGTTCTAACAGTTTCATGCGGAGGCTTTTAATTGTGGGAAATACCTTTTTCATATAAAACTCGTATATATTTCTTCGTATTGTGCTCATGGTAAAATCATCAACATGGATTTTCGGATGTCCCGGTCTCACACTCTGCTTCTTTCTTGACCTGGATGACGTAATTCCAACATTTTCCTTTGAAGCTGTTCCTACTCTCTAGACCAGTGTTTCCCAACCTTTTGTGGCCCATCTCCCCTTTCTGGAGGTTGACTAACACTTATCGCCCCCTTCTCATTTTCATTGTATAACTAATTTTAATTCGAAGTAAAGTGTAAATAATAAAGCAGTTTTATAATTTTAAACAATTTAATACCATATATAAAATCCACCAAAGCAGTTTTATGCTGTCACTCTTAAATAAAATAGAAAAAAAATAAAATGTACATTTTTAAAATTTTTTTAAGAACAAAGGAGTGAAATAATTAACTAAGATCATTGACGCGCATTTAAGAACAGGGGGTACATGTTTTCATTTTTAAATTGGAATCTGGAAAAATTGAGAGAGTTGACAGTTAAATTTGAAAAAGTAAATGAAAGTTTGAAAACATTGTTATTGTTTTATTTTACCTTTCCAATGGCTGCCTTGTGCTTGGTGGATATCAGTTAAAGCTTGAATATCCGGCTTAATGTTCGTCAGGTTCAGGCGCAAGTCTCCTTTGAGGCAAATGTCCGACTTATTTCTTTGTTTTATGAGGAGCTGGACGACAGAACTAAATCCTTTTTTAACTAAGAATGTTGACGGGAACGAGATGAGAAGTAGTTCAGTTTATCCCCACAGCTGTGGATAAGTGTCCATAAGCTTCACTCAGACTAACTCGTAACCGCTCTGCTTGACAATGATTTTCGCCTCACAGTCATACTTCAGATCTAGAAACTCCGTCTGAAAAGAGTTATCAAGCTTTTCCAAAGCTTCAAACGAGAATGGATCTAGAATCCAATCCGGAATTTGTAATTTGGTCAAATCTTCAAATCTTGATTCGATGTCAGTTTTTAACTGGTCAAGGTGATCATTAAAAATTAGGATTTTGTGTTCTGGGAGTTCAGGAGTCTCGTTATCTGACAATGAACACCTGCCAAGGGTCGAAAACTGAATCAGCGCTTTACGGCCAATATTTACCTTGTGAATGTCAAACTTGGCGATGGATGATGAAATAATTCCTTTGGCCTGTATAAGGTTGTTACCTTGAAGCCTTATATTGACTTCGTTCAATTTTTCAAAACTGTAAAGTAGGCAAGTTCCAACTTGTGTTGCTTCAAATTCTCACTTAAAACAGGATCAGACGTGTCAAGAAACTCAGTAACCATGTCAAATAATTCGATAAAACGGCGCAAACAGTTTCCTTGGAAAACCACCTCACGGCCGTATGTAGAAGCAACCGTTCGAATTCCTCGTCATTTTTATGGCAAAGTTGTCGGGACAAACGGTCACTGAGAGCATTAGCTTTGATATTGTTGACACCAGTAATAACCAGTTGTAGGGTTTCATGCAGGACATCACTCAATTTCTTCGCAGGTAAGTGTTGACGATGAATAACACAGTGAATAGTGATTACCTCTGGCACTTCTTTCTTAAGGTGGGCTAGAAAAAAAAAGCATGGCGACCTGACATGGCAGGAGCACCGTCTGTTGCGCAAACGCTCACGTTTGTTAGGAGAATGTCTTTTTCTTCAAAATCATCTTGCACCGCTTCAAAAATCGACGATCCCTTCGTATCAGTTTTTTTTTTTTTTGCTAGTTGCTTTACGTCGCACCGACACAGATAGGTCTTATGGCGACGATGGGACAGGAAAGGGCTAGGAGTGGGAAGGAAGCGGCCGTGGCCTTAATTAAGGTACAGCCCCAGCATTTGCCTGTTGTGAAAATGGGAAACCACGGAAAACCATTTTCAGGGCTGCCGACAGTGGGATTCGAACCTACTATCTCCCGAATACTGGATACTGGCCGCACTTAAGCGACTGCAGCTATCGAGCTCGGTCTTCGTATCAGTGATCGATGTTCTAGCAAACAACATTTCCTCGGTGATTTATTTTTGCTCAATGAAAAACCTCACGTAAGACAATTAAATGCAATTGCTTTGTTATCAATCAAAGTTGATTCATCAATATGCAATGTAAATTAACTTTTTTCTACAAATTGGCGTGGTCATTTCATCAATTCGCCCGGAACCAGTATTGTTGCTCAAAGGAACCGATTGACTTATTACTAGGGCCCTCGCCCAACATGATTTCAACCATTTTTTTTTTTGGTAGCCAGTAAAACAAGAGTTTCGCCAATTGTGTGAGGTTTACCACATTTAGCGATCAATAAAGACACCTCGTAAGAAGCACGAAGACCTTTTGTCAAGATCGGTTGCTCGTATTTTAAATAATTCACTCACATTGGGCCTTTTATCAGCTTTACCTTTGAGGTGTTGAAAATAACGTTCTTTACTCACTTTATCTCTGTGTACTCTGGATAAATGATCTTTCATTCGCGAAGACTTCATGGCTTCATTACTAGTAAATGTTTTATCCCACAGAAGGAAATGTGGAAACTGCACATTTTGCGGTGACGCGATAAAACCGAATTTTTAATACTCAGCTGAGTATTGACGACACTTCTTTTTTGAATCCATTGTACATGAACTTCTACACTTCAAAACAAACGCACAAAAACAGAAAAGACACGCACAAAAGCTGATGGTGAGGCACACAAAGGCTAGTTAAGACTGAAGACGAATGTACTGTAGATCAATGGCAAGTGTGTTGAGATGGCAAGAGGGGGAGGGGTTGAGTGACCAGTCGGCCGCGCTGAGCAACAATAGGTGGGGGCTGTGGAGAGCAGCGAGTGCAGTGAACGCGCCGGCTGAGAACAGCCAGTGACTCGTGCTACCCGGCAACTTCTACTGCACAGTACTATTTAATTTTCCCCCCTCTGCATACTCATCGCCCCCAAATCGCCCCCCACTTATTTATTGGCCCCCTGACAACCCAAATCTCCCAAGACAATCTGCGAATTTCTGGTACACAGGGAGCCTCTTGTCCCCTACTTTTCCCCCTCATTTTGAAAGAAACAAATAGCACTCAAATTCATTGCAAGTTCAACCAAGGTCACGGGAATTCCGTTTCACAACTGCCCAGGTCGAGTGTACACGGCATCACTGCGCCCGATGTCCGACTCGTTGGCTGAACGGTCAGCGTACTGGCCTTCTGCTCAGTGGGTCCCGGGTTCGATTCCCGGCCGGGACGGGACAATTTAACCTTAATTGGTTAATTCCAATGGCACGGGGGATGGGTGTATATGTTGTCTTTATCATCATTTCATCCCCATCATGACGCGCAGGTCGCCTACGGGTGTCAAATAGAAAGACCTGCACCTGGCGAGCCGAACCCGTCCTGGGATATCCCGGCACTAAAAGCCATACTGCGCCCGATGTCTCCAAGTCACCAGCTGTTAATCGCACGGTCCGGTGTGCACAAATCCTCCCTTCAATGTTATTCTTCAAAAATTCGGTACCGCACTGTACGGTTACAGTGGTTGTAGTTTCTGACAACCATTACTGAGTGCTTTAGAACAAGCCCAAGTTTCCTGCTGTACGTTTATCCTGGGCCGAGAAAGAGTTGCTTTAGAAAAATGATAATAACCTTTTTCGGGGTGGTTCAAAAAATGTAAATGCATCCTACATACCGTAATGCAGAATTAAGCATGGAAAATATTGGCATAACTCACATTGCAATAGGCCTATCGGTTCGTTTTTAATTTAAGTCTAAAATGGAGTGCCCATAATAAAAAATACGACAGTAGTTTGTCCCAGAAAATGTCGACAATTCGTAGATTGTACTTCTTGTCAGCGATGATTGGACCGTGAGCACTTGCCGAGGTGTATGCTTTATTAGTACATTTAAATGAAAGAGTGGAGAGCCTGTTGGTGGTAGCGATAAAGCTCATGATTCATCGCAGATCCACGATTTACTAGGAAACCAGTATGGTGATATGGGGCTCCTTTGAGTATATTTTTATCCGTTTTGTTTAGAACTTTGAAACCTTAGGTTTTAAACGGTATGTCGTCCGAGTAACGTGTTCTTTGAATCACAGCTATTGTTATTCGATCTTTCGTGAGTACATTATTATTATTATTATTATTATTATTATTATTATTATTATTATTATTATTATTATTATTATTATTGTTATTATTATTATTATTTTTTTTTTTTTGCTAGTTGCTTTACGTCGCACCGACACAGATAGGTCTTATGGCGACGATGGGACAGGGAAGGGCTAGGAGTGGGAAGGAAGCGGCCGTGGCCTTAATTAAGGTACAGCCCCAGCATTTGCCTGGTGTGAAAATGGGAAACCACGGAAAACCATTTTCAGGGCTGCCGACAGTGGGGTTTGAACCTACTATCTCCCGAATACTGGATTATTATTATTAACCATCGTTTTTTTCCTGTTTTAAAAGGACGACACTTGATATCAGTATGGGCCTGTTTCACGACCGGTTGACCTACAGTACCTGACGCCAAACCTATGTGGAGTGATATATTCACTATTGTGTGTTTCTGTGTTGATTGGTAGAGATGTATTGTATGTTCATGCGAAGAATTACATTAATGTGAACACAAACACCCTGCATCCGAGTCGGAGAAATTAACCATAGGCTTATACAGTTAAATCTCCGACCCTCTGCACTGAAGGCCAGTACGCCGACCATTTAGACAAGGAACTGGACTGACCGAGCTCGATAACTGCAATCGCTTAAGTGCGCCGAGTATCCAGTATTCTGAAGATAGTGGATTGAACTCCACTGCCGGCTGCCCTGACGATAGTTTTCCGTGGTTTCCGATTTTCAGACCAGGAACATGCTAGGGCTATACCTTATTAAGGCCATGGCCGCTTCCGTCCCACTCCTAGCCATTTCCTGTCCAATCGTCGCCATAAGACCTATCTGTGTCGGTGCGACGTAAACTTGTAAAAAAGAAAGAAACTGGATTATAATAGTAGTAGTAGTAGTAGTAGTAGTAGTAGTAGTAGTAGTAGAATACGACCTTACCCGGATGGTTGCTTAGCTGTACTGCAACATACCAGACTACTACACGTTTACATCTTGTGAAGTAAATTTCAATTTTATTTCAAATATTTCACACAAATCAATATTTCGTACATATTAATGAAAAGAAATGCCTTATCCTTACGGGTCCTGAAAGCTCTGGGAAGAGAGACTGATAAAGGCCCTCACTTCCGCAACCTATGGAGTAAGTGGGATAGATTAGTTTGCTCTATACCCAGCCACAAAACATACTTGTAGCTTTACGTGACTGTTGATATCGTGATCATAGCCACATCACCTCTAGCTCTGCGTGGATTCTGAACTACATGTACAGTATAACTTCTCATTTCAATAAGAATATCCTAATAAGAAGAAGAAGAAGAAGAGGAGGAGGAAGGTGGTTACCGTTTTTACATCTAACTACTTATATGGTTCTCCTAGATGCTCTTCTTCTTCTTCTTAATGCGCCTTCTCCTAGCGGAGGTTGGCGGTCCACATAGCCAGCTCTGGACGTGATGTTGCAGCATGGAAAGCATCATCTGAAGTGCAGTTGTGCCATCTTCGGATGTCCTTGAGCCACGAATTCCTACTCCTGCCAACAGACCTTTTCCCCTGTATTTTACCTTCAATGATGAGTTGTAATAGCTGGTACTTCTCGCCTCTCATAATGTGCACTAGATATTGAGTTTTTCTTTTGTTAACAGTAAGTAATAGTTCTCTTTGTTTCTTCATGCGATGAAGGACTTCGTCATTTGAAATTTTCAGCACCCAAGGTATTCGGAGTAGGCGGCGTTATAGATACATTTCGAAAGCATCAATTCTTTTTTCTGGATTTTGGTCAAGGGTCCAGCTTTCACATCCAAAGAGAAAAATGGAGAATACATAGCACCGAATCATTCGCATTCTTAATTCTTAATTGTACACTTAGATCCCATTTTGTAAATAGCTGTTTCATGCTAAACAATTACCTTCTGGCCTATACTATTCTAGATTTTATCTCGCTCTTGGAACCACATTCCTCGTCTAGCACAGTATCCAAGTATTTGAAGGAGGATACTTGTTCAATCTTACTGCCGTTTATTGACAGGGTTGCTGGAATTTTTCTTTTAGAGAAGACTAGAACTATGGTCTTGGAAGTGTTGACAAACAGTCCAAACTCTTCACTGCGCTGGACTAATTTGTCTATCATGCGCTGGAGCACAGGTAATTCATTTGCTATGCTCTGGTGCCAGAATATTGTCCCGCAAACATGCCGGTAAATCTTAGGACGTGAGGCTAGCATATTTGAGCACCTTCAAATACCACTGGACAAAACCAAGATTAAATGTGTGAAGTTGGGCTGATGGGGTCAGCCCTCCTACCGTCTAGAGTCACTCATTCCAGCCTTTTAATTTCAGAAATAGCGCATGTGGTGGTCGGCATTCGAAATGCCCGATCATTAAGCCGGTTCTCATTTCTGACGTAAGCTGAGTGAACGCCAGGGCCATACACCCTTACCACCTGCCCCTCATTCTTATTGCCCGCTTTGCCACACCGTGTCGGGCTTTTCAACAATCTATGGTACTGTGTTCTGTACCATACCAGTTTTGGTTGTGGTCTCCCTCTCGGTACTTCACAATTTCAATGCCCACTTTTGCCCACGCCACCCTTCGAGATACCCTTCTTCTGGTTCCCTCCCGTTTAGCCTCAAACAATGGTTTCAGCATTGTTCTTCCTTTCAGCATTTATACGGACCGGGTGGCCAACCCGTTTAAGTGACCTTTTATCAATGCCGTCCTCTGCAGATTTCAACCATAAATATTCTTCTCTGCAGCTTTGTTCAGTTTTCTATCTCTAGTAGTCTTGTTGACAACGCGATGTAGGTAGGCAATATTATTTTTGAGCTTGTTATTCTGCTTTCATGGAAGTGGAAGTGTCGTTTCTAAATTGAACCTCCTGACGGGGAACTCAACACACGTCATTGCCATCTCAGCTAGGCAGTCTTCACGTATCAAGGACGGATATGTAATCTAGTAACATAGCATTAAAATTGCTGCACTGTACCTTTTCTTTTCTTCTATTTATGTTTTGACAGTCCCCTCGCCTTTAGTGTAGGATAACTGTCCCTAGGGGCTGCCTCACCGAGGCGATAAAGGCTTCATTGTTTCACGCTGAAGGACGAAGGTTCGATTAATCGTCAGGATGTCAAAAGTTTAAGAAACGAGATTTCCACTTCCGGAGGAGCGAAAAGTCGCGAAGTTCACTCAGCCTATCCCAAAAATAAGTATCAGGGTATTTTTTTCTAGGGGGGGGGGGGTGGAAGCCGGACGAGCGCTGAACGAACCACTCCACCTCAGCAAGTGCCGGGCTTGCTGATAGTGGAAACCTTTACCTTCCATCCCTCCAAGGCCCATGCATAGATGAATTTGCTTTTTAAATGTCCCTAACCTTGCCAGGTAAGGTACTTTCTTTTTACTTTCTTTCTTTCTTAGTCTGCTTAGGGGCTGCCTGGCCGAGGCGTAAAGGCTTGCTCGGTTCGCCCGGAAGGACGTGGGTTCGAATCCCCGTCAGGAGGTCGTAAAATTTAAGAAACGAAATTTCAACTTCCGGAGGTACGTATGGCCCTGAGGTTCACTCAGCCTACACCAAAAACGAGTACCAGGTTAATTCCTGGTGGCAAATGCGGCCCGGCGTAGAGCTAACCACTCTACCTCATCACGTGCTGAGGTTAACAATGATGGAAGCATTTACCTTCCACTCCTCCAAGGGCCTTCATGGCCTGTACGGAGGTGACTTTGCTTCGCTTTGCTTTAATCTGTTTACCCTCCGGAGTTGGTTTTTCCCTCGGACTCAGCGAGGGATCCCACCTCTACCACCTCAAGAGCAGTGTCCTGGAATGTGAGATATTGGGTCGGGGGATACAACTGGAGAGGATGAACAGTACCTCGCCCAGGCGGCGTCACCTGCTATGCTGAACAGTGGCCTCGGTGGGGATGGGAAGATTGGAAGGAATAGACAAGGAAGAGGGAAGGAAGCGGCCGTGGCCTTAAGTTAGGTACCATCCCGGCATTTGCCTGGAGGAGAAGTGGGAAATCACGGGAAACCACTTCCAGGATGGCTGAAGGTGGGAATCGAACCCACAGCTCCTCAGTTGACCTCCCGAGGCTGAGTGGACCGCGTTCCAGCCCTCGTACCACTTTTCAAATTTCATGGCAGAGCCTGGAATCGAACCCGGACCTCCGGGGGTGGCAGCTAATCACACTAACCACTACACCACAGAGGCGGACACTTTTCGTTTACAAGTTGCTTTACGTAGCATCGACATAGATATGTCTTACGGCGACGGTGAGATAGGAAAGGGCTAGGAGTGTGAAGGAAGTGACCGCGGATTTAATTAACGTTTAGCCCCATTACGTGCCTGGTGTGAAAATGGGAAACCGCGGAAAACCATCTTCAGGGCTGTGGACAGTGGGGTTAGAATCCCCTACCTCCCGAATGCAAGCTCACAGCTGCGCGCTACTAACTTTACGGCCAATTCGCTCGATCTAAAATAATCATCTCTGTCTATCTATCAACCTAACTAATGTGATGAAGAACATAGGGAAGACACAGGACTTTTGACATACATAATTCATACCTTCCATCACTTATCGGAAAGATAGAATCATCAAACTCTACACGAAAATTGGTCCACCCAGTAGCCATATATGAGCCAAATGCTATGTATGTAGCTGTCACTTAATTATCCGAAAAGCAATGCAATGTGAGATAATCTTACACAAATTTTACCCTATTTAACGTTTCTAACTCAATCTGGCCCATAAATAGATCAGATATCATACCACCAGGCATTTAGACCGCTAAATCCGGCGTCTTATGGTACAATCCTTTCTCGATATGATGTACCGTTTAGCAGCAGTTAATCTGTAAAGGAAGGTCTGCAATATTGTAAACAAGCTCATACTTTCCTATGTCGCACTATATATATTCACTGATGTCGATTTTGTAGCGATCGAGAAAGTGTGTGTCTGCTATTGTAATCAGTACTCCCTACACCGACTTCGGCTGCCAGTAGGAATGGGGTCCTTCTCCAATTCCAGTGTAACTGGCATTAATAAGGCAGGCCTACCATTGTAATGAATAATTCACTTCGATTTGACTTGCAGAAGGCAAGGGAGCATGCAGTTTTGTTCAAAACTCTCCTTACCCGATTATGTTTGGCTGTAGGCAAGCGTTCCCGCAGTTATAAACAGATGTATCCATCTAAAATGTGACTGGCATTAAGCATCCTGGCCTGCTATTTTGATGGAAAGTCACCAACTTGGTGTGACTGGCAGTAAGCTGGCTGGCAGTTGAAAAAGGGGTCTGTCATTATAATGATAACTGCACAACTCAATTTTGACTGGTTGTAGGGAAGTTTCCTGCCATTATAATAAAAACTCCTCAATTTGTAATATGTCTGGAAGTAGGAAAGGGGGGCTGCCATTGTAACGGAAACTCTCCAAATCGATTGTGACCGCGCAGTAGGCAATGGGGCCTGCAATTATAATGTAAACTTCCCAACTCGATTGTGAATGGCAGTAGGCAAGTGAGCCTGTCGTTATCATCACAAATCCGTAACAAGCACCTTACATTGGAAACAACGTATGGAGACCTCTCCATGCTGTTTCTCGGATAACGCTAAGAGACATGCTATTTTAAAACAATCTTTTTTACTGCATGTACAGTATTTACTTCAATATTCGTATACAATGCAGAAAACCGTAGCGAAGCACGGGTACATTTGCTAGTTTTAAATGATTAAGTGCCTAATTTTGCTTATTCTTCAAACAACGGAAAAAATTGCCAATTTCTACGGGTTTCGTGCTTTGCAGCCATTGACAGACCCCTCGCAGACCGACTGTGAAACTACCGTGTGCCATGAGGACGCTTCAGTCTGCTTGCCAGCAGGGATGTAAAATAATGCCGTTTTCGTCATCACACCTATAAACTCGTGTTGTTTATTGGGTAGAGGATGAGCGAGGCGTCAATCTGGCATTCTGAGGGATGGTTGGGCAATGTTGTTGGATTTACAATGGTTGTTAATATTTGAAGAGTGTCGCGGATTGTAACGCATTATTTCACACCGTACGATGTTTTCTGGTATTTGCTATAACTTTTACTGTATTTCTCCTATACTTCTGTTTTCTGCTTTAATTTTTAACCTCTCCCTTGCCTCTTTGGGCTTATCTGAATACTTAACATGCCCTGAGACTGTTACCGCTTTCAGAAATCCGTAACTTATATGATCAGAATTTAGTGAAGGATAGTTCATCATTCCAACACATTCACATGGTATTTACACAGTTATTTTATCCAGAGATCATCATATATTATCCAATATTCAATATTATAGTCAAATTTCTTAACTGTCTTAATTTATCCGTATGTATGAGAGTGGTAATCCGGAAACATGAACTCTCTTTTCTTTGAGTGATATTATGCACTATTTCTTTCGTGCATTCGCAGTCTCTGATTTCGTTGATTAAGTAGTATAACGTACCGCTAATTGGAACTTACTCGGACTCAGTGGATACGTTGTGAAACTTGTAAGACTTGGTACCTTTTACTCTGTCCACTAAAAATGAGCTACCCCAGGAAAATCATTGTTCAAAACTGAAAGACAGCGGTCCACGTCTAGGACGTCGGAGAAGCTTCTGAACCTGAAGCCGGGATGAAGGCAACATTTAGTGGGCGACGCTAATAGGAGGCCAGGTTCAGCTCGCAAATAGAAGGTCGTTGTAAATCTAGAGTGCCTGTGGATGCTTTCAATAATGTTTTATGTCCCAAGGTCTCCGAAGAAACCGTTGAGCCAGATATGTTCTGCCTCAATAGTTAATTTATGTATAACTTGATCTACCGACAAGAGCTTTGCAGCTTTCCAGCATTCCACAGCAGCACCTCTTCACATACCATTGAACTAAGGCAGTATCAAACCCACTCACTACCTTGGGGACAGCTAGTCAAGGTATGACTGCTTCAGAACGCAAGGACAACCTCAATGCTGGAAGACCTAAGAAGAGTGCTGCTCGATCGATTCAGTGTGTGATGCTGATCGTAAGCTGAAGTTCTACTTTCAGATGATTAGATAGTGCCGTTTCAGTGAAAAAATCGTTAGGTGGGTCCAGTAAAAGTGGCAGAAGAGTCATTTCATTTAGATGAGAAAAACCAAGCACTGAGAAAAATTTACTGACGTTAGCAGAACGACGAATTAGCTATACGCAATCAAACGAAATGCAGCTTGTTCAACAGAAATAGAAAAGACTGCCTGCTCAGTAACATAGATCAGCGATCACTAATGAAGATCACAAACTCTTAAAAGGAAAACGAGCAAGACATTCAATTGTTAAAAAATTAAGCTCAACCTCAACTGAAGCTTCCAAAGTGTTCCAAAATTAATTCGATCCCATGTTTGATTCATTAGAATCTCTGATTTCTCTACCAGAAGGGACACATGTCACTTTGAACTTTACATTCAGTCTGAGAAATATTGCAATTGTACATTTCAAATCACTGGCAGCCCACATGTGAAGGAGCTGAAGATGACTAGCACTCATGTTGGATTTTCAAAAATGTCATTGTGGTCATTATAACCAATCGACAACAGACAAGGTAGTCGTGTTACTGTCTTGGAAGCAATGTGACAAACGAGAGTTTCCAGAGAACGAAAGACTGCTCTAAAGAATATGTATTGAACTCTTTAAGGTCTTTCGAAGGATACCTACATTCCTTACCTCTATGGATTCTTCGGCACTTGCTTAGGTAAGAGGCGGATTTCAGTAATTTAAACTATTGTCAACAATGAGAGGACTAACGTTAAAAGAAATGGGATGTTTCATTTACCACTGAGACCAAATCTGACCACTTGTGACCTTCTACAATCTCTAATCAACGAACCTGTTCGTTTTATAAAAAGAAATAATAATAACAACGATGATTATAAACGTTGGCTTTGGAGACCTTAACTCAATTGCCTGAGGGGCATACTTACTAGAAAACAACGTCTTAATTTAAGAATGCCGGGTTGAGTGGCTCTGATGGTTGAGGCGCTGGCCTTCTGACCCCAACTTGGCAGGTTCGATCCTGGCTCAGTCCGGTGGTATTTGAAGGTGTTCAAATACGTAAGCCCCATGTCGGTAGATTTGCTAACACGTAAAAAAACTCCTGCGGGACTAAATTCTGGCAACTCGGCGTCTCCTAAACCGTAAAAAGTAGTTAGTGAGACATAAAACAAATACCATTCTTATTATTAATTTAATGAAATAAACAAAGTCTGGAGATCCCTAAGAAGGATTTCCATGTGAGACTGCATATACCACCATAATGATTCGTGATGATCCAGCCCCGTAACACGAGCTCTGGACTCTTGGTATAATTAAAGGAGTCAAATCGGTATGTGCCACACAGTGGTTGTACGGCATGGACCCTTAATTGAATCGATGTGACCTGCGACTATGTCATGGTCCGACATCTAGCTTTGCGATTTACGTTAAAGTCATTGTGGATAATGACCGCATGCAAAATGATGCTGTAATGGCAGATAGCCCTAATCTAAGTCACCGAGGGTGATGAATCCATGACCATCCAAACTTCTAAGCTGAAGGCTGAACACCTTTAAGTTAAAGTAGTTGATGACCAAGGTTTCCACATTAATAAATCTTCAGCACATCTAGTGCTCAACAAATTAAAATCAAAACAACAACAACAAAAGCAACAACAAACGCTCACAACACTTGTGGCAGTAAAGTCCCTTGCCATCGGACATGTCCCCTTAATCGTAAAGTCAATAAGTTGAAATTTCCCAGCAAATGAAACTAAAATTTCCAGAATACATGTTCAAGTTAGTAATTTGGTTTTTAAGCTAATTCTCAAAATACGGTTCCACTCAAGTTAATAAATTAATAGATGAAGTAATCTCATAATCCTAACAACAAATTTATCTATCCCCGACGAAGTGGTTTCTTTAAACTCCCTAACTGTTTCAATTATTTTTCGTTATCACTTGGACATGTTTACCAGAAACATTCCCTTGAAGAAAATATTGATTTACTATTGTTTATGCTCATAGATTTCTCGTTCTGCAGCTGGAAAAAGGAATACATTGTCATGACAACCGATACCATTTATTTATTTTATGATGTCACTCAACAAGTTTACATAATAACACTAATAATTACTAAGAAACTAGCTTGGATAATCCTAGCCTTAAATCCTATAATCTGGATAAATTTACACACAACGCAAAATATGTCAAATCGCTTATAACGCCTACGGTTATCACTTGGACTAATTCAAACACCTCCTTCGGTATGATTTCAGGCCGATGAGACGCAACTGCCGTAGTGCACCTCACCCATCTCGAGGGTAGATGGGCTACTGCACCGCATATGCGCCACAAGCATACAAGCATGAACTCATACCACATGAACCTACACTTGTACCTTGGAAACCAACAACAACACAATCATCCATATCGAAATCTGTGTACTGACAAGCTATCGTGACATCCAAATAAAATAATCGCCAAGTTTTTTGAACAACCCTCAACAACACGAAGTCACATCACTATGGATTCTCAAATTTTGACACCCCTGAAAATGATTATTCACAACATAACACAACATCGTGTCATTTCTGTCGCCCAGATAATGAATCTGAAGTTCTCTACGAAACGAATCTCTTCTTAATTATTGGAATCTAATTCCAAACATTTATTATAAATGACAAATCTCAGTTACAATTTCCTTCTGACAACGAACTGGCTCGACCGCCGACAAACACAGGTGGCTTTCTACCTGGATAGAAGACCCAACCTCGCTATCTTTAAAAAATACCACACACATTATCTTGAACTGTATCAAATGAAAACCTCGCCTCGCTGACAACTCGCGTGAAATACAATTCTTGACCAACACAGAATATGCGAAGAGATTTAATTTGAAACGTCACTTGAAATATTCATATCCATCACGGCCCTACAGTTTCACGTGGGATCTTAACTATGGAATGACCCTATTTCCATATCATTAAATTACGCAAAATAAATCGTCGGGTTCCCTACAATGAAAATCCCGACACAAAGTCTCTTCAACACTACAGGATTTCAACAACCTGATCCACATTCCTTCCTAACTCTGCAAGACTTGAACCACTTGCTACCACAAGTTATCTACACGACAATAATAAGGAATATCTCACGTGAACCACTACTGTATGTTGTTACATAAAACACTCTGTGACAAACTTATCATCACTCCTCGCTTATATGAACTTGATAACACAATATTTCCAAAACCGAAATTCCTAACTTGACTAACAATAATTTTACCGTTATTTTCCTCTCATCAAATCTACACAGATCTTAACAGACCGTTGTAATAACACTTCCCTTCCACAAATCACGCACCAGTTTCACCTCGTGCATTTCCTTGACAAATTTACAGCTCCGACCACAGGATAGTGTGCTTTCCACAACAGCTGACATCCCATCATTACCACGTACTCGCTCTAAATGGTAAACCGCGGATTACACTTACAAGAATTTCATGTTTACACTGAACAAAATGTTGTGATAAATTAATACCTTAACTTGGGCAAGCAACAAATATAGGAAATAAACGTACGGAAATGATACCAAGCTCTAGACATTATATTCGTTTTACAGCCATCAAATCTACAACTGTACAACATTTCACACGCTAGTTTCGCGGCTCTAACGATTATCCAAGAAACATAAAATGACTTTTCAACATATTCTCTGAAATTTTCACAAATTAAAACGGGTGGCGAAAATGCGTCACATGTACACAAATAAAAATGGTGAAATAAAGAAATGCAATTTCAACAGGGTAGTTTACATACGCGAAGTTGTATATGGTCTCGCATCATAATAGGCTCACCAGCCTCTCTCAATCCTTTATCTAGCCATCTCGACAGATAGTGGCTTTACAAAATATAATCTTCCTTTCATTTTTAATTTAATATTCACCTGAATATAACGACATACCAAATGCCCTTCACATGTTCTCTTCCTTGTGAACCGAACGCGTTCGTCAAATCACCGATCCGCAAAAACAATAAAGTAAAACAGAAATTTTCTAATTCAACTGCAGGATTTCGGCATCATAATGACCGTCTGTTGCCTGGACGAAAATTTACATGACGTTATATAGCCACCTCTAGCCAAAGCTATCTTCCCTTGAGAACTTCACAATGTTAGTCTGAACGACGTGCATTGGCCTCAGATTCACTGGAAACAAAGCACGTGTTGCAAATGGTGTGACGTATTCTTATAAAATTTTCTCCCAGTACCATGCCATCCGCATTTACAGCCAAAAGTTTACTGACACTGTTTTAACCTCACAGAAAATGTAATTGTGGCTGATTATGACATAAAACGTAGTTTCTTAGTTTAATAGCGATACTACTGATAAGCATTAAGTGTTTCCCTTAACCAATTGAGTTGTTAAATTAACTCATAAGTTAGGCACTACATTTTGGTCGATGTAACAGAGTTTAAACAAACAGGCGCGTCTTTCGACAATTTTCCTGCTGGGGCTATTTAGTGATCTAAAGTATTTAACACTAACAACCAAATTGTTTCACTGATGATTTCCTGACGTTTACCACGGCGGTTTCGTCGCCAATTCTTCTTAAATTGGACTTATAACAAAAAAGTAGTTCTACCGAATTACTTCGTATCCCTGCCCATTTTACACGTGTGGGTGACGTAATTTCTGTAGCCTCTAACTTGCTTGTAGAGAGTTGGTAGCCGTACAATCTTCTGGTGAGTCCTCCCAGAATGTCCTGAGGTTTGGGAGCTCCCATCAATTTGGGAGTCAGTCTTGGCTCTCTGGCTTCCGAATGGCTCTGCTTATTCTAGGTACGATCTGTACAGTTTTTTCTTCTCTAACACAAACCCCTGGCTGATCTTGATGGTTCCACCACGCGTCAGGTTTTTAAGGAACTGTGGCAGCAGTGAATGCCAGGAACTGCTGTCTTGCTTTAGGGTTAGGTACAATTCAAAAGTCGATACAGTGCTAGGATCACACTTGATTGTCCCTATCCTCCTGCACATCTGGTCATTTTCAAAGTTGATGAATAGTGTACAGCCCCTTAATCTGCAGGGCTCATTTTCAGCCATTCGTAGAACATCTCGAGCTATACGAGGTAGTAGGTCGGCAGGTAACAGCACTTCACCGCAAGCTAGCTGGGCAGATTTGGCAGCGCGAAGCTCGCTTTCCAGTCGCCGGGCTAGTGCTTGACATGCACCGCAGTCCTCGCCATCATCGGGCCCGCTATAGCCACATCCACTAATAGGAAGACTAAATCGCTCTGGTAGAATAGACTCGATGACTTCAGACGACATTTTCTGGCTTGAAACAGAATTCTGTTTGTGCCAGATATCCGAAATTTTAGAAAAGACTTCGTGGAATCTAGATTCATGGTTTGGAGAATCTTCTAAGAAATGTTCCATTTGACTCTTCTTCATCATTACTGGAAACTTCACTAGAAGTCTTAACAATGAAATTCTTGATTTCCTGTCCTAATGACAAGACGTTTAGATAGGAAACAAAAGTAATCAATATATTTATTTCATAAAATTCATCAATTCCATAAACGTATTAGGCTGTCAATGGAATTAATAGATCCAGCGACTTCTAATTTCAAGATTTAACCGGTTTTAACGACTAGCACAGCGACTTGACAGCTACGAGAGCGACTCAAGTGCGATCCCTATTCACAATCACAAAGCATCGCTTCTGTACAATGCTTGCCGTCAGCTGATGATGTCTGTAAGCCATTGGCTGCGGTCTCCACCAATAACAGTGGCCGTACAGCCTACTCTACTGGGTCGCTTGACTGACAGGGTTCAAAGCGCATAGCAACAACATGTTAATCGGCATGAGTTTGTATTCGAGTATCTCTCTTTATAAAAATAAAAACATATTAATAACATATTTAAATTTGAACGGATGAGAATATGCTTACAGAAGCTCGATTTATACAATTTATTTACTGTAGATCATGAAAATACGGCAGATCTAGTATTCTATGTGCCTACGGTGAAATGAAAAAAAAATTAAACATTGTTTTCCGAATTACAACAATATAAAGCGTACATAAGAGCAATTGGACATCATACAGCATTTCTTAAATTTAATATGGAACAAGCGTGTTTGCAATGAAGGAAGCATGTAATCCATTGCAATTCCCGGTGAAAGTTTGGATAGAAATGCTAGTCTATACTATTATTAAAATAAGATGGTAGTTGTTTGTTTGTTTGTTTGTTTGTTTGTTTGTTTGTTTGTTTGTTTGTTCGGGATTGGATCGAAACCTACTGAACCGATTAAGCTGAAATTTGGTGAGAGTGTAGCTAAGATATATATTATATATCACAGTTTCGAAAGAGTCGAGGATTTTACAGGGGTATGTCCCAAATTTGGGCAATTCTTTTTAGCTTTCTTGTGTTTTTGGCTGTGGTCGCCTTCACTAATGAATAGGCTACTCATTTCTCGCGGACGTAGTGGTCACGTGAAGCCATGTTCGTCATCATTCGTGCAAAATCGTATTTCGTTTGTAAACGGCCAGCTGACGAATGAGCGCGCCGTTATGCGGAGTGCGTTTTGAGGCTACATTGTATTGCTGGGAGTGGTAATTGTGGCCATCCATATTTGAGAACTGCTGTGGGCTGTAGTTGATTTAATCGGCCTGTATATCTATCATCGCCATAGTTATTATATTCCTTGTTTCTATGTTTTTAATACTGAATAAGTTTAGAATTCATATTTAGTGGTTTTATAATTAATATTTCATTTATAGTCATTATTATCATCATACTATATTTACATTCCATCATTTCTTCATTTCTAATATTGTGTAAGTTTAGTAATCGTATTTAGTAGGTATAGATTTCACATTTCATTTTGCGTAGTCAGAGAATTCACAACTCTTATTCAGTTATTTTTATTGTTATATTGTCCGGCTCCATGGCTAAATGGTTAGCGTGCTGTTCTTTGGTCACAGGGGTCCCGGGTTCGATTCCCGGCAGGGTCGGGAATTTTAAACTTAATTGGTTAATTTCGCTGGCACGGGGGCTGGGTGTGTGTGTCGTCTTCATCATCATTTCATCCTCATCACGACGCGCAGGTCACCTACGGGTGTCAAATCGAAAGACCTGCATCTGGCGAGCCGAACTTGTCCTCGGACACTCCCGGCACTAAAAGCCATTTCATTGTTATATTCTTTACAAACACACATTTTTATTTACAGTCAAATCTGTCCTAATATTTTATTGTGAGACGTGGTGTGACGATCATGGACCCCATGCCGAGTCCTGCATTGGTGCCCGTTACTTGTGGCAAGCTACTCCTGTAATCATTCCTCTGGGACTTCCCACTCAAATGTCCAGTGGGCATAACCTATATTACATCATACTCGAAGAGCGGGTAAATATGTCATGCAAACATACATTCCCACAGTAGGGTTCAGTAACGGTCATTTTCCTTTACACACGCGCATAGGAAAATTAACTCAACGAAGATTGTTCTGATGGACTGCATATCAATCTTGTCTCAAGGGAAATAATGGCTAGGAAGAGCATTGTCACATTCGCGGTTTCGGCACAGCGAGGATGATATCTCCTTTAACGGAAACGCGAAACTCATGTTAGATGATCTAAATGAGACAGCCAAGTGCTTCACACTTGCTACAGTGAATCAAATGATTGAACTGGTGAACAGCTTTCTTTAGACATTAGGTGTTACATACGTTCTAAATTGTATAATAATCTATATACATAAAATAAGAGTTCTGTCTGTACATTGCTCAGAAATTGAAAATAATGGTATTTCTGTATTGGTCATGTCCATAGTAACAAGAAAACGCACATTTTACTTTTCCGTAATTTCTTTCTTTCTGTCTGTCTGTCTGTCTGTCTGTCTGTCTGTCTGTACACGCATCACGAGAAAACGGCTGAAGGGAATTTAATGAAAATTGGTATGTGGAGTCCGGGAATTAGCCGCTACAATCTAGGCTATAACTCATTTTACTCACGCTGAGTGAAATGGTAGTTTAGGGGATGGCCTAAAATTTAATTCTCAAACATTTATATTATTAGTGCTCCTATCAATAAATACTACATCACTAAAGTTATAATGAATTACATTTCTGATCATTTATGTCATACATTGTTACCGCACCAGCTTTGATAATATAGATATTCAGGAATTTGTATTTTTGTTGCCAAGTCCATATCAACGTCGAGCCATGAGAAAATGGGTTAACGGAATTTAATGAAAGTCGGTATATAGAGTCGGGGAATAGGAAGCTACAGTTTAAGTTATAAACAATTTTATTCGCCCTGCATGAAATCGCAGTTTAGGGGAAGGCGCCTAAAATTTAATTTTTAAGTACCTATGTTATTGGTCCTATCGAAAAGTACTACGTAGCAAAAGTTATAGAGAATTTCCGACCATTTATATTTTATTCAATTTTACCGTACCGACTATGATAAGAGTGGTATCTCAGAGTCGGAAGAAAACTAAATGTGAAGGCCCACAATACTGAAAGCGCATAACATTGATCACATTGGCCACTTTGCTGCCGCTCAACTCCTACCGAGTATAATAGCCTGACTGAATATTGGAAGGAAATAGTTGGAGAGTTGGAAAACTTTCTTCTTTAGCATGTCATTCCTCTGGTTTATACATTTTCTGATACCGTACTGTTAGTACGTAACTCACTGATTCATCATAGTATTCCACCTATTCGATCCCTACTCTGACGCGCTGTTTTGAATGAACAGTGTGCACTCTTAAGGCAGAGGATCACTTGGTAGTAGTAGTAGTAGTAGTAGTAGTAGTAGTAGTAGTAGTAGTATGACCTGGTCTAGAATTACCCCGAAAAAAGACTAAGAGTGTTCACGGATCACGGCTGTCTGCGGCAGCTTAGTACTGTTCGTTAAAAGTGAGAAAATGTGTGGTTTTTCTTTTGATCCAGTATTTAATGTGAAATCATTGCTTTTACTTGCACCATTCCTACTGACGTCATTGTAATGCCCTGTGTTCATTTCAGTTGAGAATACACTCTTTCTGAGGATGTAAAAAAGCAGGTGGAGAGTGAGTGTCTACCCTTACAACGCAATTTCCCAACTTGACTGTGACTGATGGTAGGCAAGCTGGCCTACCATTACAATGAAAATTCCCTTACGCAGTTATCATATAAGAAAATAAGTTTGGTGATTTCTCCGTCGCGTTTCTAGGGTAACGTTAAGAGCTATGCAATTGAATACAGTCTTGCTCACAACGTGTACAATACCTAACCTACAATGTTGTATACAATGTAGAATTCCGTAGCGAAGCACGGGTGCATCAGCTAGTTATATTTATAAATTGCTAAATACTCCCATTTAAAAGAGACTAAAGGATGTAGTGCCGTAAAAATCTACTGTTCAGTTCGAGGTGGCTAGAATTTTCCTCCAAAGCATTCCTTCCATCACATAATTTTCAACACTGCGTTGATTCATTCACGTGGACGTGTTCGGTATGGATAATGCTAATAATAAGGAGACTATATAACAATTCGCTTGCTCTCAACTAAAGTTGACATTTATTGTGGGAATCAAGTGGCAAGGGAGCGATTAATAATATCAGTCGGAAACCACGAGATCAAATTTTTCATCTGTCAGCTACGTGTTTTTATAATTTGTTTTGCCATTCTCGTACCTCCATCGATAAATCAGAGCACACACCGTCACAGGCTGTCATCAGCGCGTGCGATACTTCGTGATCGATTGCCTTGCTTTGCTCTCTTATTTTCTCTGGTTTGTTTTATTCTCGCCAAAATACAATTTCTTCCATATGAAGGAGCCAGAGCTCGCCAAAACACAGAACAGAAACGTAAAGAAATATAGGTTAACCAATATTTCATTCATAAAGAAAAACAAAGAAGAAAGAAACTCTTGAGCGTTTCTAGAAGAAGTCATTGAAATGAATCTCTGTATGGCAGGAACGAGAGATGAAACCTGTGTCTGCTTCTTTCCTACTTACTTCAAATTCCTATTAAAGAAATGAGGTTGATATGTGGTTATATTCTTTCCAGCAACTGTGTCTGTCGCAAACCAGTCTCCGTAGTTCTTGAGGAAGACGGACTTGAGCTAAATTGAGTTTTATTTACTGAAAATCAGCAAAACTATACGTCGGTTGTTCACAATGGCAGGTGATCGACAATTCGTATGGAATCCAATAATTAAAAATCGGCCAGTGCTGGATTACATAATGTCTTGGCATTTATGATTTATAGACATAATCAAAATTAATGCCGTATCCAACTCCTTAGTTGAATGTTCCGCGTTGAAACCTTCGCTTCAGAGGGTCACGGCTTCGATTTCCGGCCGGGTCGGGGATTTTAATCACGTGTGATTAACTTTACTGGCTTGAAGACAGGTTGTTCGTGTTTGTCCCAACACTCTCCTCTTCATGTGCAGACAACGCACCACACCACCAGTCACCACAGAAACAGGCTGTAGCGATTATATCCCTCCACATATGGTTGATTTCAGGAAGGACATCAGGCCTTAAAACAGGGCCAAATCCACATGAGTGGCACAGCCCCTCCCCTCTTTCTCCCCCCGATCCTGCGCGGTGTGGAAAAAGCTGTAGAAGATGTACTAATATAATAAATTATAAATTGAATTCAATAGGCGGACCACTTGTTTATAGACTAATATTTTTTTCTTAGATATCCTCTATTGGATATATGGTCAATACGGGATGCCTTTGCTGGCGAGATGTAGTGTTTACAGTGCACTATGTCTTCTGGTATGGGCTATATCAAATTTGTTACTTTCATTGACCTGTATCAGTCTCATCCTTGGCTTTGACAAAATGAAAGTGACTGAGGTATGAGCGATGCTAGTAATACCATTGCTTATGCAGCCAGTCCCTGTTATGAACGGTGTGAAAATATCGCTCATAGAGTCGGTTGGTTCATGCATTTCAGTGGGCTTGGCAGACTGATATGTAATAGCAACGGCTGGCTCGGTGAGGAAAGCAACGGGAAACTACCTCACTCCTCATTTTCCTAGTACGCCTCTTCAGTGATGCCTAGGTTATTTATGACAGCTGTTGGCGGAGCTGCAGAGGATCAAACCAGCCTTCGGGCTGAATACCCAACATACATACAACATACAGTCAATACGGGATTATTATTATTATTATTCTTAGAAATGTAGCTATTAAAGCTTGTTACATGTCAAACAGAAGTTGCTTGGAATAATATTTAAACCACTGTCACCGAGCTCGATAGCTGCAGTCGCTTAAGTGCGGCCAGTATCCAGTATTCGGAAGATAGTGGATTCGAACCCCATTGTCGTCAGCCCTGAAGGTGGTTTTCCGTGGTTTCCCATTTTCAAACTAGGTAAATGCTGGCGCTGTACCTTAATTAAGGCCACGGCCGCTTCCTTCCCACTCCTAGCCCTTTCCTGTCCCATCGTCGCCATAAGACCTACTGTGTCGGTGCGACGTAAAGCCAATAGCAAGAAAAAAACCACTGTCTCTTTCCATTTCTTCGAGAAATTTGGATGCCGTACTGAGTGGCTCAGACGGTTAAGGCGCTGGCCTTCTGACCCCAACTTGGCAGGTTCAAGCCTGGCTCAGTCCGGTGGTATTTGAAGGTGCTCAAATACGCCAGCCTCGTGTCGGTAGATTTACTGGCACGTAAAAGAACTCCTGCGGGACTAAATTCCGGCACCTCGGCGTATCCGAAGACCGATAAAGTAGTTAGCGGGACGTAAAACAAATAGCATTATTATTATTATTAGATCCACTCGTAATAGCTATCACTGGAGAATTGCGTATTTGATTGGTCCAACAGCCATTCATTTTTGGGAGAAAATGGCGAAGTGGTATTAAAGACGTGATAGTTGCGACAAATTACAGACACGCCTATTACCTGCTACATCGGACAGTCTTGTTTCATCGCAGCCGATAGAACATTTTTCTTTAATTATGGTAAAATCTATGGTATATAGCAGATATGGCAAGGTACGCCACTTAATCACTGCTGTTAGACCGTTCAATAGAGGCTTAAAACAGGGCCGTAACATGGCGTTGTCCGAGCAGTGAGGGTTCGAATCCGCCTTCATTCATGGCCTTTATTTTCCATTCTGTACTCGCGTAGGCATCATCTACGCAGATTTGACATTCCTGATGCTTGTTGTTTAAAGGGACCTAACATCTAAGTCATCGGCCCCGATTTGACATTCCTGAAGTCTCAGATATCTCTATAGCGGAGTTATAATAAATACCGCAACCTAGGAATAAACACATTGTGTTTAGCACTGTCAGCATTATGCTGGACCCGTTCGGTCGAGTGCTGTAATAGGTACATAATGCATTCATTGTTCGGCTCCATGGCTAAATGGTTAGCGCGCTGGCCTTTGGTCACAGGGTTCCCGGGTTCGATTCCCGGCAGGGTCGAGAATTTTAACCATAATTGGTTAATTTCTCAACAATTCATCCTCATCACGATGCGCAGGTCGCCTACGGGAGTCAATTCAAAAGACCTGCATCTGGCGAGCCGAACTTGTCCTCCGACATTCCCGGCACAAAAAGCCGTACGCCATTTCATTACTGCATTCATTGGGAATGGTTACACCATCAGGACATAACAAAGGCATGACACAGCACATTGTGGTCGTTGCAGGAAGTCAAATCTGTCTCTACATGTCATTTTATTTTTGTAAGTGGTTTAACGTCGTACTTACACATCGAAGGTTCTCTCCGACGTTAAGATGGAGAAAGGCTCGGATAATGTCAATACCAGGTGTCGAACACGCGGCCCGTGTCTGAATTTGGATAGTGTAGTGTAGTGTAGTGGTTAGTGTGATTAGCTGCCACCCCTCGAGGCCCAGGCTCGATTCCCGTCTGTGCCACGAAATTCGAAACGTAGTACGAGAATTGGAACGGGATCCACCATTCTCGGGAAGTCAACTGAGTAGAGGGGGTTCGATTCCCAACTCAGCCATCTTCGAAGTGGTATTCCGCGGTTTACCTAACTTCAGGCCACGGCCGCTTCCTTCCCTCTTCCTTGTATATTCCTTTCGATTATACTGAGAATTCAACTGTCCGGCTACATAGCTGAATGCCTAGCGTACTATCCTTCCATCCTTGAGACCCCGGGTCCGATTCCCATCCGGGCCAGTGATTATTGCATCAACAATTGCATCCGTATACCTGGCGGACTAGATCTTTCTGTCGTCACCAACATTTGTACGCAACACACAAACAGACACGCACTCACCACCACCACGTTAACACGCAACATTTCTCCTTTAATTGTTGGCGTCAAGTAGAGCATCCGGCCTTAAAACTCTGCCAAAGCTCCTACAAACCCTGACCACGCAGGAAAACCGGGATAACATGGGGTGTTATAGAAACAAATCCAGTGGCATCGCTTCTCACTTTTCACCATGGCAATTCTGGTTTTGACAGCTAATGCGTGCGGGATTTACGAAACGAAATGTCTAGTCTTAAGGGTCGGATTCCACATACAAGTGGAGGTCCCGTGGCTTATGATAACAAAAGTAAAGGTCACAAAAATCTCCAAGTGTAGCTTACCTTTTTTACTGCGAAAATGTGAATAAAATGGCAAAGCGTTTATGTTTCTTCTAGACCAGATTAGTCATGAGAAATAGCACACATTGTTACAACAGGTGTACGAAATGTATAACACTGGCGGTAGTACATGCTCGGCACCTTCGAAGAATCTTCTCTTGAACCCACCTCATTACGTCGTAACTTTGTGTGATGTCCTGAGCAGCTTCCAAGCTGTTGCTGGGTTTCATTTCTCTGCGATACACCTTAGGTTTCTTGTCGGCCACTCGATAATGTCCAAACTTCCAACGTATCACTGCTGATATGTGTCACCCAGGTGATCTCTGACCACACATGTGTGTTGTGAAAATTGAAGATGCCAATCCTCGTAAACGAGGCCTCGTTTGTGAACAAATTTGATTCATGACGTCTTCGGGTTGACGATAAACACATTCACAAAAGGACATGCTCGGTGCATAATCTCTCTCCGACAGCTGCTGAACACGCTGCAGATGGTACGGATGTTGTCGGTCTTCCCGGAACGTTTGTATGACGGTCCAATGAGAGACTGTTACGACTGCCGCGATTTGGCGAATACTCCTGCCGAGGTCCTCAGCAATAAGTTCTAAGTTGCGGTCCTCTGTGCGAAAATCACGTCAGAGTCTCCAGCTTCATGCCTGGGCATGGCATTTCCAGTGTCAACTGTTCTGTGTATAGCTGCTACAGTACAACCTCTCACTACAAGAGACGAGAATGAAGTGATGATTCTATTGACCTATAGAGGTGGTCGGACTATGGACTAGGATAGACAACCTGTCACTAGAAGGGACAACAATGAAGCGAAGCTATTGTCTCAGAGAGGTTATGGACTTGAACAGACAAACTCTTGAGACGGGAGTATATTGAGCTATTGACCTAAAGAGGTCAGACTGTACTAGGATAGACAAACTCTCACTGGAAGAGACGATTAGGAAGTGAAGTTATTGACCTAAAGAGGTCAGACTGTACTAGAACAGACAAACTCTCACTGGAAGAGACATTACTAAGTGAAGTTATTGACCTAGAGACGTCAGACTTTGGACTAGAACAGATGAACTCAGAGATGACAATGAATTAGCTACAGACCTCAAACGTGCGACATTGGAATCGATTTCCCAAGATCTATTACTTGTGTTAATTTGGCAAATCAGCTACATTCCATCCCGTATACACTTCCATCCCAATCTCAGTGGGGCCTGTAAGGTGGCACTGGTGACAAGATACAATACGCCATTGACTAATCAAATTATTTATTTCTATATTTCTATCTGTATTAGGACAGACAAATTCTCACTGAAAGAGGCGAAAACAAAGTGAAGTTATTGACCTAGAGTAGTCAGACTTTGTACTAGGATAGACAAACTCTCATAGCAAGATATGACAATAATCGAAACCGACATTCAACCTATTAGGTCGTGTTGCGTACATTTAGTACGTGTTGAAGACATGTTAAATACAGAACAAAAATGGCCAACCAGACACCAGTGGGATCCGAACCCACAATGACGTAGAGAGGTCAGACTATGGACTGGGATAAACAACGCCTCACTAGAAGGGACGAAATGAAGTGCTGATAAAACTACCCAGGCGCGGTTCTCATCAGTTTGTTGCCCCTTTATGTTTTATAACTAAACTAGATGTGACAACATACAATCTGAGCAATTGTCGGGTGACGTAGATGTCATTCACAGCAAGTCTTCTGTCCTTTCTGTCATACGTACACTTCTAGAAGTATTTAAAGATTAGCATGAGGGCTGGTGTGTACATGTTGATCTTATCCAATAGGGGAGTGCCTGAAAAGTGCTGCGCCAACTCGGAACGAGAATAACAATTTACTTTTACGAAAATGTTGCAAACTTTGTTGCTGGGAAGACTTGAAAGTGAGGAGTCGAGATTCTATACTAAGCGGTATGTTCCGAGCTGTTAGCAGTGCGTGGAATGCCATTAGTGGACGAATTTGCTTGAATGGAGTTTCTTGTAAGTAAGACACTTCATAGTGTGAAGAAAAGAAAAAAGCATTTTTTGTTCTGGCACTAACTAGTAGGTATTTGTACACTCAATTGCCCTGCGTTTCGAGCCATTAACCCTTTACATTACTGATTTCATTGTGATATTATAGTATAACGGTGCAAGCTACAGACCTCAAACTTGCGTCATTGTGATCCTTTCCCAAGATCTATTAGTTGTGTTAATCCATCCTGTATATACTTACAGCGGCGTCGAATCTCAGTAGGGCCGGAAAGGTGGCACTGGTGGCAAGATATAATACGCCGTTGAGTAACCACATTCTACATTTCTAGTTCTCAATCGGATGGCGGATGGCCGTCCTTGACATTTGTCGTACTAGCGAGGCTGAAGAGCACTTTCATTTCGGGCCTATTACAGTGGATTATTATTATTATTATTATTATTATTATTATTATTATTATTATTATTATTATTATTATTATTATTATTATTATGGCAAGGCCTTTATGGAGAAGTGGTTAAGGAAACACCCTGCGTTAAATTTGAACGTGTTCGTTCCTTGACGCATGAACGATAGGCAATAGTTATTTACCTTACAGGGCCGAAAGTGTTTTACATGCGGATTGAGATGGTTAATTTTTAGAAAAATTTTGCCTGGAACACTTTCATTCGCGTAAAGTGCAGTAATTAATTTTATCTGTATGAGTTCCTTTATTTTAATAATATCTTGGTGAACCCATTGCGCTCAGTTCAGGGATCATCCTTGAAACAGTCTATGGCATTCATTAAAGAATTAATCTATATATGTACTGGTTCGCCCACATGACGCAGTGTAGCCATCTAGTATCTAAGGAACTTGTTAATGGCATACGAAGAGGCCTGCTGCAGGTCTTTTGAGTTGATGCCTTATAGGCGATCTACACGTCTGTGAGGATGGTGAATTCTGAAGCCCCTGAGCCATCGGAATTAACGTATGAAGGTTAAAAATCGAACCCGGGACCCGTTGGACCTAAGGCCAGTAAGCAAACCATTTAGCCATGGAGACGGAAATCTAAGGAACTACTGTACATCTGAAAAAGGTTTCTGACCGTACTTAGTAGATGAACAAGCTTCAGTGCTGGTTTAAAAACGAGGAACGATAGTAAAATGACGGCAAAGTTGGAATTCAAGATGGCAAATTTGGGCACTCCTTTACAGAAAGAGGAATTAGAGATTGTAATAATTTATCAAGGGAGATATTTGATAAATTCCTAACTTTTTGAAATCATTTAAGAAAAGCCTAAATAAACAACTGGTTGGGATCTGCTACCCGGCCGACAGCCCTAAGTGCAGATCAATGTGATTGATTGATTGATTGATTGATTGATTGATTGATTGATTGATTGATTGATTGATTGATTGATTGATTGATTGATTGATTGATTGATTGATTGATTGATTGATTGATTGATTGAATTTGAGAGTTGTAACTACAATATCTCCGGCCCCGTGGTGTAGGGGTAGAGTGCCTGCCTCTTATCCGGAGGCCCCGGGTTCAATTCCCGGCCTGGACAGGGATTTTTACCTGGACCTGAGGGCTGGTTTGAGGTCTACTCAGCCTACGTGATTAGAATTGAGGAGCTATCTGACGGTGAGATAGCGACCCCGGTCTCGAAAGCCAAGAATAACGGCCGAGAGCAATCGTCGTGCTGACCACACGACACCACGCAATCTGCAGGCCTTCGGACTGAGCAGTGGTCGCTTGGTAGGCCAAGGCCTTTCAAGGACTGTAGTACCATGGGTTTTTTAACTACAATATCGTGAAGTTTCACCTTCCACATTATTTTGAAGAACGAATCGATATAAGTAGTATGAAATAAACAGCTTACGTCATTAATATATCCTAGCCTGTATTTTTCGTTTATAAGACTGACGGAGACGAACACTGTCACATTCACAGACGAGTTAATCTTATTAAAGAACGCTATATTTTTGTCTGGCATAAGGAAAATGCAATAAGAAATACGTAAAGCTAAATATTTCATAAAATAAAAGTGTGCGTGAACAAAAAGCAAGGACTCTGAATAACGTTTAAAGAGCAAGTTTCATCAGAAACTCTGAAGGTATTGTGGACGTCTTGCCCTATATCGCGCTTATTGAAGTCAGCAGTGGTCAACTTAACCAAAGTAGATGCAAGTCAAACGAAATGGGGAAACTTGTTACATCATTTCTCTTGTGCGCCGAACTGGACATAAAACTTGTCTTTGGGTGGCACAAGTTCTGAAAACTTCAGTCACAAGCGTGACAGTTCTATTCCGAGTTGACAGGCTCGATTCTGACAGAAACCAAACTCATGAGCTATGTTTAATCAACAGTGATGGAAAATGTACAAAATAAATGTAATCGAGTTGAATTTCATTTAGCTGAGAAATAATTTATGTAATTACTCATTGTTTGTTAAACAAGTAATCAATGAAATTACAATTACAATTACAATTACTTCACAGAACGCGAGTCTTTAGAAAATCACTGACACTTTTTACGTGGGGCTGGAAATATACTAAATTTTGCAAGGAAAAAAGACATTAATTCGTGTTTTGTATTTAGAATAGAGACATTAAGTATCTATTACCATTAAACGAGACAAAACAAACCTTCAGAATGATCGCTCCCAAGGAAAGTTGGTATGACACATTAAAGTTTGTATTATTTTCAGGGCTTCGAAAATATTTATTCAAATAACTTTGTCGTCACGCTTTTATGCCAGTTCCGTTCTCGACAACATACTACACATTTTTCTAAATCTCAACCAGTAATTGTAAGAAGCTGCATGAAAATGAACCAGTGCCTTTCGCGACCTAGACTTTATACCCTTGGTGCGACGCCTTGCGAATGCTGGGCCTCCAAAGTTGCCAGATGCTCGATGCGATGTATATTGATTACCATAGTATAATGTAACGATTAGTAAAATGTAACATTTAAAATTATATTTGGAGAAGTAAATTACGATTAAAAATTGCGTTTTGTGAAAAGTAACGATTACGAGTAAAAATTATTAAACTGCAGTCGTTACAAGTAATTCGATTACTTTGATTCAGTACACTGAATGCACCCACAATAAAAGATCGGGATCACAAGAATAGGAGTTAGTAACATAACATGAAATTCAAATGAATATGCAAACAGGAAAAGAAATAGGAGATACAGAGAAATAGGTACTCAGGTTTACAGACGTAAAGAGCATTGTGCACGCAGTCATGTTTTTTAAAACACAGAATTCTGCTTTGTAAACATCAGCGAGGGTGCAACAGAGTCGTTACGAAATGTGTTAACAATAGTGATCAAAATATATCTACTGTATCTTGGAAAAATACATTAACACTTGATGCAAAGCATTCCTTTCTCCAGAGTGAGAAGTTGGACACGCGTGAAAGAAACAAACATATACCTTAAAAGCCACACAAACAAAGCATTCGATAATACTAGACTTGAACTCCAATCATACAATCGAAGACGCGAACACAACAATTATCTCCAAAGAGACAGAATCCCCAGAATCAAAAACACCGAGAAGTAGCCAGATAAAGAAAACAAAACAAAAGGAGACTAAGAGGTTACCATAGTTACGAGATCAATAAGCATATCTAATAATTAAAGAAATAAAACAAAGAAAAATCTATTAAAATAAACAAGTACTCGGGTGAGTATAGCCGGGAGCAAAAGTAGTAAGAAGAACAATGCGGAAAAATAACATAAATCTATCAGCCAATCCACACAAACGCACGCACGTACAGCGTAGAGACCAGAATGTACAAGACCAAATCGGTAGTGTTGTCAAGACACGTTACGAGACATTCCGTATAGCATAACAAGCAAAAATCACAGGCTCCCGAGCTTGATTCAAATACCTAGATCGTAAGCCTGGATCGCCGCATAGTAGGCCAGGCTCATCTAGTTATAATCGTGACCGTCAAACAGTATGCACGCTATATGACATATTCATATCGCCTCACCGAAGGCGAACATGAAATACATAGCATTTGCGCAAAACCATATCAAGATCAAACAAACTCAGCCAGTATCAGGCACGAAGAAAAATAATACAAGGTCTCAAATCAAAACCACAGGCAAACACCTCATTTACACAGATCGATGTTATCCTCCGCCCTCACGTATGAATAAATGTACGAAAAACAGACGCACAAAACGAAAGATATATAAAGTCTGCAGCAAATGAATAATGAAAAGCCTGCAGAGCTAGAATCTCAGAACACAATGTCAGCATAACTATGACAAAACAAAAAGGGTGATATAAGGGTGATATAAATATAAAGACCCCAACTAGAGTACGGTTCCAGTGTATGGGACCCTCACCAGGATTACCTGATTCAAGAACTGGAAAAAATCCAAAGAAAAGCCGCTCGATTTGTTCTGAGTGATTTCCGACAAAAGAGTGGCGTTACAAAAATGTTGCAATGTTTGGGTTGGGAAGAATTGAGAGAAAGAAGAAGAGCTGCTCGACTAAGTGGTATGTTCCGAGCTGTCAGCGGAGAGATGGCGTGGAATGACATTAGTAGACGAATAAGTTTGAATGGCGTTTATAAAAGTAGGAAAGATCACAATATGAAGATAAAGTTGGAATTCAAGAGGACAAATTGGGGCAAATATCCATTTATAGGAAGGGGGGTTAGGGATTGGAATAACTTACCAAGGGAGATGTTCAATAAATTTCCAATTTCTTTGAAATCATTTAGGAAAAGGCTAGGAAAGCAACAGATAGGGAATCTGCCACCTGGGCACTGCCCTAAATGCAGATCAGTACTGATTGATACCTTACTCCTCGTAGGATAGAACCCGGCGATTCTGTATAATTATGAACATTGACTCTAGATAGAGAGTCGTGTAGGGCAAATAGTAAATCAATTTATAATACCATTTAAAATTTGGCATAATAATTTCACAGCCCGACGCTTCCATCTTCTCAACACCACTAATTGTTGGCTCTCTCGGAGAGCAAAAAGCAAAGAGTAGCAAGAGAGAAATGCTTCGTCAATCTCTGATGGCAAGAGGTGTCATCTGTCTAACAGAAGCGAATTACATGCCTCGTTCGGCAATATTACAGTTTTGTATGTCTGTGACATCGCCAAAGAATGCGATGTTAGAATGGTGCAACACAAGGCAAACTTGGTGTGGCACATAGGTTCGAACCCCATCAGAAGCTCACTTGTCACAGTAGCGGTAAATCGTTCAGAAGCAAAATTATCATTTCAAAACTTAATGATCCATTCCATGGACCTCATACTTAGATCTGCAACCTTCAACTGACGATTATGCGTGGAATTAACAGTCACCAATGCGTCTGTTGCAAAAGATAAAGCCCATCTCTATTCCAAATAATGTTGATACATGGCGGAAACACTACACTCCTTGTAAACTTACTTTGGTACGACCGTCGCACATTTTTCGTTATTTATTCAACATTATTTTCTCCCACCACGGTGCTATTGTCAAGTCGAATTCCAGAACTGCCAAAATCCAATCAGAAACATATTTCTCTACAATTATCAAGACTGCTTGGAACTTTCTGTTGTACTGTATTTCCTCGTTAACTCTTGTAGAATTATTTCCGATACTTTAAAGTTCTTTCCTTGAGGCTATGAAAGAAATCAAGAAAACTCCCACCACTCCCAAAGTTCTCAGACACATTTATCTGCGAGGTGAAGAGAGAGAAATATCTGTAAACTTCGGTATCATTAAAACTTATCGCCTATGGCCTCGATATATTTGTTTCTCACGTACGGGTATTCCATACCTTCTAATCATATTGAAAGTGCCCTTATAGAGCAGATACACAAGAAGAACTAACTTCAATATTTTTGTACAACTGGCTTTATATCGCACCGTCACAGTTAAATGGCGACGATGGGATATGAAAGGTCTGGGACTCTAAGGAAGCGGCCGTGGCCTCAATTAATGTACAGTCTCTTATGAAAATGGAAAACCATAGAAAACCATGTTCAGGGCTGCCGACAGTGGGGTTCTAACCCACTATCTCCCTAATATAATCTCACAGCTGCGCGCCCCTAACCGCACGACCAGTTCGCTCGGTGACTTCAAGATATAAAAGGATATATCATCTTATATATTATTTTTATCAATGATATAAGCTTATGTTTTTAAAACTGTAAATATTTCACGTATTCAGATGTTAAACTAATTGTATCAGTACATAAAAGCCTAAAAGTGGTAAAGAAGTATTTATAAATGGAGTACAATTATTTTTAAGAATGGTGCCAGATAAGGGTCTGATAATTAACACTGAAAAACAAAAGTCATGTACATTGCTACCCCAAAAGGCAGAGAGAAAACATTAGAATAACATGCCATTCCTTTCAGTGTATTCATGATGATGAACAAATACCAGGTAATTGTGACAATATGATATAGGAAGTTGATGACATGTAATATCTTGCTGTACTAATAGATATATATTATTCATGGAAGCAACAAATTAGTAAGTTGTGTGAAAAACTGAGGCTAAGCTTGTACAAAATGCAAATGATAAAATATATAATATCCCATGATAGCTTAAAAAAATAATTTATCATTCACTTGTTAAGTCACTTATGTATACGGTGTAAGTGTGCGGGAATCGGCTTCTGTTACAGACATGAACATGGTACAAATGTTATTCAATCGCATTGTCAAGATGTTATTTTGATTCGAAAACAGTGGAATACGCAGGTTAAGTGAAGATAATTATGTTAACAAGGAAGTACAAAAAGGAAAAGTTCCATGAGAGTTAAATATATTTTATATGTACAACATAATAAAAGAAAATTATTGGAAGCCACAATCTAGAATAAAATGAACATACACATGAAACAAGACTGAGCTATAGAAGTTATTCTCAGATCATTAGGTACTACAACAGATATGGTTCCAGAACATTACAAACTGTAGCTCCTAATTTTTTTAACAAGTTGCTCTCGGAAATGACGCAGTTGAGAGCAAAATATCAACTAAACACATGTGAAAGTATGAATCATAGAAAATAAAATTACAATTCAAATATTTGCGCATGAATGAAAAATTGATAAATAGATTTTTCTGTTTTGAACGATACATTCAGGAATTGATAAAACCCACGGGACAAAATGGCCATGTGAAACATATTATAGCTGATGTAAATGAACACACTTTAATGATGTTGTAAAGAGTAAGAATTGCAACAATGTATAAAAATACGAAACAATTTCACCGGCAGATATGCACATTAAGTGCTTGGGAGGTGTAAATAATTGAAAAGATAATGTATAATATCTTTTCCTTTTTTTTGCTATTTGCTTTACGTCACACCGACAGAGATATGTCTTATGGCGACGATGGGATAGGAAAGGCCTAGGAAGTGGAAGGAAGCGGCCGTGGCCTTAATTAAGGTAAAGCCCCGGCATTTGCCTGGTGTGAAAATGGGCAACCACGGAAAGCCATTTTCAGGGCTGCCGACAGTGGGGCTCGAACGCACTATCTCCCAATTACTGGATACTGGCCGCACTTAAGCGACTGCAGCTATCGAGCTCGGTGTATAATATCTTACTAAATATTTGCATATGTATTATGGATAAGTTATAAATATATACATAACTAAATAAACAAATAAATAAATACAATAATAATAATAATAATACTAATAATAATAATAATAATAACTTTTTCTGAAATATTATTTTTCTAAAATATTATTTTTATAGCCTTTGGGAGGATACAAAATTAGTCAGTGCAATATTTAGCTAAATGATATTCATAATTTGAAGGAATATTGCTGTATTATACATTTGGATATCGTCTTCATTCTTCCTCGATTTGGTTCAACTTTTGCTACGTGCATCGGGAGAAGAATATCAGTTTGACATGAACTGAGTCATGGAACACATTTATAGAGAATATATATATTTTCACCGCAAATTGCAAATAGCCGGATGCAAATGATGTACTTTAATTTAAAAAAAAAAAGAAAAATGAAATGGCGTGTAGCTTTTAGTGCCGGGATGTGTCCGAATTCGGTTCGCCATGTGCAGGTTTTTTGATCTGACGCCCGTAGGCGACCTTTGCGTCGTGATTATGATGAAGACGACACATGCACCCAGTCCCCATGCCAGGGGAATTAACCAATTATGGTTAAAATTCCCGATCCTGCTGGTAATCGAGCCCGGGATCCCTGTGACCAAAGTCCAGCACGCTAACCCTTTAGCCATGTCGCCGGACAACGAAAGCAAAGTTAGCGTCAGAGGAGAAAGTTGCCAGTAGAAACTTAGCACATCTTAATGAAAACAACATCGGACTCAGCTCAGGTCTCGTGGTCAACACACAGCCTTTGGGAGGATATAAAATTAGTCAGTGCAATATTTAGCTAAAAGAAATTTATAATTTGAAGGCACGTGTAGGCATATATTTCTAAGTACAGCAACAATATACTACCAGGTGAGATAGAAGGATGGGTTTACTATATTTTCCAATCTTGGTTTCGGTTTGTGTTCCTCTGTAGTAAAATGATAACGAATCATGATAAATGTTACTCGTGCCTTCAACACACCTCAACAGAATGGTGAGAATCGTAAATCAGATTGTGACTGACAAACTCGGTGTCAATACGTAGGCCTAGTTGGCACTGAGCTTTACCGTGTGACTGACGGCAAACAATGGCTCACACTTTGTTACAGAAGTGTCACTTTCAGTTCCAGATATCAATTATTCAAATTGATTGCCAAACATTAACTTTTAGGTTTGAATAAGAACGCATCAAGGCCAGTATTAATAAGTTCAGAAATGACATTTCAATAACATTTGACGGATCGAGCCACAATCACGCAAAAGTGACCTCGCTGAAAGTTCGATTATCTAAAACGAGCAGAGATGCAATTTTGTGGAGGAAAACCAAAGTCCTGTGCTTTCCTTAACGTGGGCAGCAGTGTTATGATCCCCAACATCAACTGAATTGTGTGATTACGTCGGGCAAACCTTCTGCCTGAAGTGCTCGCTAACAGATTTTAGTTTTCAAAGTTATTGTCTCGGGAAAAGAACCCTTACAATTTTGTTCCGGAATTAGAACCTATATTATTCGACTACAAACTTACTGTTTCATGATCTTTCAATCCATCAGAAAACTATGTTGGCCACCTTATTTCATATACACAAATTATCAGGTGCTGAGCTTAGAAATGTTAGAAAATGCAAGGAAAGTTGAAAAACATAATATCTAAAAACTTTTTTCTTTTGCTAGTTCTGCATACACGTAATAAATTTTAATAATAATTTTGATACAGAGCATACGTAGCGATTTAGGTATCAAACTGAGCGTGTTGGCTATACAGATTTGATTAAACCAGTGTCACTGAAATTATTTTCGAAATTATTAACTATGATACCTAGATTGTTGGCAGTCATCAATGATCAGAGGAACAGTGGCATCACATTGTGTCCTAATTATTATCAACTCTTACTTTAATAAAAACCTTTGGTTTCCTAACGTTACTAATCATTGACCATGTCATGACTGACTAGCATCATACGGTTTATCTGCTATCTCAACGGTTATCTTGATGTCTATAAAAGCTTAGTGGGAGAAACAATACGTTTACAGGTATAACTGGCATGTGCAGTGAGACCCATCCTCTAACAGATAAAGATTGTAATTGTGAAGATGGTTAAAATAAATGAAGGTATTAACCGTGCTAATAGATTTGTTTCGAAAATGTTATGGTGCGTGCCCTAATGGACAACCTGGATGTCAACATTCTTCAACACAGCAACATAACCAAACTGCAATCTCTCATACATGGACAGTGTTCCTCAACTGGATCTGTAGACATGTTCAAAGTTTGAGGCGGGGTGAGCACACAGCATCGAGCGCGACACTGTTCACGGAACACACCTCGCCAAGTGGATATACTCTCCGCCGTCGCAACTTCCAATTTTTGCTCGGCCGGGCGGCCCTCATCTCTACCTGCTACCCAGCCGTCCCCAATCACCATATACGTTGACACCTCGCTGGCTGCTGACCTCCCCATGACTATGGCCTATTGTATCATCCCCGCAGTGGATCCAGCTATCTCCGAAGAAGACATCATCGATGATCTTCTCGCCGCTGACTTCCCAGTACATAACGCCTACAGAATGATGGAAGGCCACACCTGTACACCCTCTACGCAGATTCTAGTGCATCTCAGCAGAGAAGACTCCCTCTGCCGCCTCTTCGCTTCCGGCGCGATGATCCATTGTAAGAACTACGCAGTGGTTCCGACCCCTCCGTACATTCAAGCCCAGCTCTCTGAAACACCAACCCTTGTTTCAGTTGTTCACGAGCTCCCACCCCGGAAGACGCTTCAGCCATCAACACCCTCCTTCCCAACAACCACCACCATTACCACCACCACGACGTCCGCTAGTATCCTTTCTTCTCTTCCTGTCACAACGGTTACCACTTGCCGCCCATCACCTGTTATGTCGTCATCTCTCCCAATTTCTTCGCCCACTGCCCTTCAGCAACTCCCTGTCAGCACGCCGGACTCAACTATCGCCGCTTCGCCATCGATATCTTCGCCAGCCAATACCGCAGCAGCCGCCACCCAGACATCATCGACTCATCTTCACAGTCCCCTCCAGCTGTGTATAGCTGTGCACTACGTGGAATCCCACCTCAAATCTCCGACAGAGACGTTCTACAAGAACTTCGTGCGGCTGGCGTTCCCGCCCGACGTGCTATTCGGATTTGGAACGCCCATGGCCCTACATTTTATGGTGCGGCTCCAACTGCCTACATCTGATGCCGTCCACCAGCTCATCACCACCGGTGCCAGTGTCCACGGCCAACATTATCGAGTGGAACCCTCTCATTCCCCACCCTCACCAGGTCGCCAACCCTACGATCATACGTTTCGTCGCCCACGGCCAGCCCCTCCTCGTTTTCACCCATCTCCACCAATGTGTCCACCCCTTACTCCAATTGGTTTCATCCCTCCACCCCTCCCAACGTTTGAACTCCTTCGTCTTCTCATCGCTTCCCTCAATCATATGACAGCTACCCTCCATCTCCTTACCTTGCACCTTTACCCCGGCACTTCCTTCTGAACTTCATCCCTCCCACTTGCACTCCACCTTTTCCCTCACACCCTTCAATACATCAATTATTGTCTCGCATGTACTTCTGAATTACATAAAGCGTGTGTTCAATCCTTACGCATAGACATAATTCCTATCCCATCTCCTACTTCTTCACATCCTTTACCCACCTCCTTCTTCCATCACATCTCCCCAACCCGCCCGCATCTCTTGGCCAGAGAGAGGGCGTTACTCTCTAAGTGGCTCGCCCCACCCCTTCAGGGTGGGGATGAAAGCATTGTTAGTTAGTTAGTTTGAGACGGGTCGGTAGATGCAGAGTGGGTCTCGGCCCAAAAGCGGCTGGCTACGGCTGGTCCGTGGTCCAACAGCTGTGCACTCTGACCGGCCAACAGAGCAGATGAGGGTTGGCCACAGCTCTACCGTAGCTCTACGCCTCTGCATTCGGGAGACGGGACACGGCTGGCCCCAACCGTCGGCTGACCTGAGGATGGTTTTCCGTGGTTTTCCATTCTCCTGCACTAAGGCAAATGCCGGGACAGTTCTTATTATACGCCACGACCGCCAATCACCTCACCTTTTCCGAACATCTCCTTCACCGTAACAAATCTCCCAGCCTGAGAGACGGCGTCACCGTTTAAGACACCCGCCTCCCCCTTCCGGGGAGGAATGAAAACCTTTTATAGTCGTCGTACTTTGAGGCGCGTCGGTAGATGCAGAGTGGGTCTCGGAACATAAGTAACCACGGCTGGTCCGTGGTCCAACAGCTCTGCACTCTGACCGACCAACCGAGCAGAGGAGAGGTGGCCACGGCTCTACCGTGGGTGGTCCCAACCGTCGGCTAACCTGAGAATGGTTTTCCGTGGTTTTCCATTCTCCTGCAGCAAGGCGAATTCCGGGAAAGTTCCCAGTATAGGTCACTGCCGCCAACCCCCTCACCTTCTCCGAGCATCTCCTTCACCAAACAAATCTCCCGGCCTGAGAGACGGCGACAGCATCTAAAAGGGCCTCCCCGTTCAGGGGAGGAATGAAAACATTTTTAGTAGTAGGAATAGTTTGAGACGCCCATGGTATAGGAAAAGGCTAAGAGCAGGAAGAAAGCAATAATAAAAAGAAGGAGACTAAAAAGAATAATAAAAAGAAAATTGGTAGGAAGTGGTCACTTGAACGCAAGATGCAACACAGTGCATTCATGAAGAGATTTTGAAGAATAAGAAGGCGAAATACATCAGGCCAACGAACAAGTTCAAACGCGCTCTTTGAATGGACATAACGAAGAAGGAATAATAATAATAATAATAATAATAATAATAATAATAATAATAATAATAATAATAATAATAATAATACACTGCCCTTCAATAATATTCTTCTCATAAAACACTTCTCAACGTTTATAACTATGGATCACAACAGTTGTATAAGTGTCCTAAATATTATGACATTATTTTACAATTGGCTTTACGTCGCACCGACAAGGATAGGTTTTAGATGGGATAGAAAAGGGCTAGGAGTAGGAAATAAGTGGTCGTGACCTTAATAAAGGTATATCCCCAACATTTTCCTCGTGTGAAGATGGGAAACCACTGAAAACCATCTTCAGGGCTGCCGAGAGTGGAGTTCGAACGCACTGTCTCCCGAATGCAAGCTCATAGTTGCGCTCTCCTAACTGAACGACCAACTTGCTCTAAGCTCTACGTAATCCATGGCTGAGTAGCTCGGACGATAAAGCGCTGGCCTTTCGACTCCAAATTGACAGGTTCGATCCGGCTCAATTCGGTGGTATTTGAAGGTGCTGATATTATGTCAATCTCTTTATCAGTAGATTTACTAGAATGTAAAAGAACTCTTGCGGGTCAATATTCTGCCACCTCGGCGTCTCAGAAAAGCGTCAAAAGTAGTTAGTGGAACGTAAAAGCCATTATTATTATTATTATTATTATTATTATTATTATTATTATTATTATTATTATTATTATTATTATTATTATTATTATTATTGGTATTAGTAGTATTAGTATTAACATTATTATTACGGAAGCTCTAATTAAGCGGGTCAATTACAGTCGTCATTTTACCTATCGGCACGTACTGTCCAATAATACGCCTTCTGTTATAAATACCCTGCGGCACTTTTAACAAGAATTTTATTTGCTTTACGTCCCACTAAGTACTTTGACGGTTTTCGGATTCTTCGAGGTACCGGCATTTTGTCACGCAGGAGTTCTTTTACGTGCCAGTAAATCTACCCACACGAGTCTGACGAATTTGAGCACCTTCAAATAACATCCGAGTGAGCCAGGATCGAACCTGCCAAGTTGGGGTCAGAAGGCCAGCACCTCAACCGTCTGAGCCATTCAACCGGGCTTTTGTTTAAGAGAGAAGCATGAAATAGGTATGAGAAAGCACAATAGAACCCGTCAACAGAACAGGAACATTACTGTTTACTTTTTAGATTCTGAAGGACTTATTTTAGGGGTAAAAAGAAAGTATTGTATATTTCAACCAAGAAATCTGTGTTCAGATTTTGAACATCCTGGCACGTTACGACAATCAACTTCGAACCTACTCGGACACTATAGTAGTTTTTCATGGTACTTCCCCCGACATTCAGAATGATTCAATATTCATTCTCTCTCCTCTCTCTCTTTTTCTCTCTGAGATGTTGACTATGTCAGGTGTTTTTTTTTCTTAATTCTTACATTACTTATCCACTTTAAAACCGAAGAGTGGGATAAGAAATATTTTACTTAAATGCCTTCATAAACATTGTCGCATACTTACAAGTGAGGTATTACACGAAAGTAGTTGCACGACCAGGGAAAATAAATTAAACTAAGCACTTACCAAGATTTTCCCAACACAAGATCGTAGCAAGGCGTGGAAACCGCTAGGCTCACAGAGGTCGAGTAGATTGGACGAGAAATAATACTTACTGACTAAAATAATAATTCATGTTTAAGTTACGCACACACTTTAATTGACTGAAAATAAATTAATTGTGATAAAAAGATCAAGTTAAAATTCTGTTAGACTAAATGAAAAAAAAAAGGAATTAAATAAATCATAAAACTTTCAAGTTCCATTAAAATTAAAATCAGGAAAAGAAATACAATCTGAGTTCACAAACCAGTCCTCTGGAGAAATCCTCAATCAGGATAAATTAGGAAAATATAATTTTAATGAAATGAACGAAAGAACGGAGTTCTTAATTGAAAACTTAACCCAAGACTTTAATTTCACACAATACCGTTTTCGAGAGTGAAAAATGTTTCTTAAGAACCACTTCAACTGTAGGTTAAGATCAGTAGCGTGGGAAATCCGCAGAACACAAGTTCAACATGAACAAACATTAGAAATGGGATAATAAAACAAATATTAATGTGACCAATAGGTACAATGAGTCGCCAAGTCAAATATAATCCAGAATTAAATATTAATAGTTTACAGACGCCAAGCAAATCGGAGAAATGGAGATGCCTTTACTGAATCACATCTATTGCCAAGAACAAAATCCCAACAATCTCACATGGCGCGCGTCAACTGTCACCACATAACAAAGCATCGAAACGGCAAATCTCAAAACATAATACAGACTTCTTTTTTATTCGGGGGGGCCCCCGAAGCCCGCTCCCCCCGCGTGACCAACGACTCAATCTACATGGTCTCCGACATGCTATTATTTCTAAGAAGAAGAAAGAGATAGCAGGGAGGAGTGGGAAGTGATACAAGGAGCATCTGCCTGTTTCCATGTCAGACACGCTACCAGGCGATATTGTGTTAGGTATATGGTATTGAAGTATGGTATTGAAGGGTCAGGGAAAAACCACATAGGCAGAAAGAAGAAAGAGCCTACATGTAAAACCTGACATCTTTTGATAGCACATGCAAGGATGTGGGCTGGAGAAAGACCAGAGGTTGTGTTAGTTAGGAACAGGTAACATGCACAAAACATAAACCAATTCCTTGCCATTCCATCGCCTGGGGATCAGTCCTTCTGGGCACTGCTGTGACTAGCACGGTCCTTGCCGGCTGCGGAACCATGCGTCGAGTACCACCAGGGCCCGTCGCACGACTCCACCTCCTTGGGGTACCTCGTACCCAGTCTCCGATCCCGGAGAATGAGGCCAAGCCCGCCGAGGCGGGGGCCTCCTGGAAGGGAGTGGGTCATGGCGCCGGGCCTCCTTCCTCTCTGCCCGCGCCATGGCCCGGTAGACAGGGCAACTGCGATGGGAGGCCGGATGGCCCCCCGAGCAGTTGGCGCACACCGGCGCCTCCCTAAGTGCTGCGCAGGCCGTGTAGTGGTGGTCACCACCACAGCGGTTGCACCTCACCTCAAGCCCACAGCTGACCTGACGGTGGCCCCACCTCAGACAGCGGAAACACTGCAAGAGCTGCTGAGGGGGACGTTTTAGTCTCACCTGACTGCCGCTTTCCGCTGAGGTCCTCTCCTGATTGGCTCCTCGGTTGACTGCTGTCCTGGGGGCAGTCTTGGGTTGCGGCTGGGCGGCCCTCTCCTGGTGGGCCGGCGTCGCCTTCTGCTTCCTGGTGCGGCGTCTTCTTCTTCTTCCCTGGGGGTGCTTCTCGGCTGGGGAAGAGGCCTCGTCCTGATGGCCCTCCTCCCGTCCTGGTGACCCCGGGTGGCTGGTGGTTCCGCTGCGTTGCCATCTGCTTCTTCTCCCTGTCTGGCGGCGGCGGCGTCGGTCAGTGCTAACGCTCGACTGCGTTCCCTGTCCTGTGGGGCGTACATCGAGGCCTGCATCTCGAACGACATGTTGGCTGGCAGGGCCTGGACGGCGGCGTCAGCACGCCAAGGGGCGTCCTTATCCACTGCCGTGCTGCCATCCACCATCACGGGCGCTCTCCTGGTTTGCGCCCGGGTGACAGGCCCCTCCTGGTAGGCCTGGGTCTGCGACCACTTCGCCTTGGTAGGTGGGCGACGGTCCTGGTTGGCGGCCTTGTTGGTATGCGTGTACTTCGTAAAGTACAGCTTTCCAACTGGAGTCGCGCCGTCGCGGCGCTCGGAAGCGCTGCCGTCGTCCTCGGTCGTTGGTTCCGTCTGCGCGGCTGCCTCCTGGTAGCCCGAGACGTCCAGGTGCTCCATGAGTCCTGGTAGCCGGGCAATCTGGAACTGCTGGGACGCCCGTTCCTCGTAGGTCCGGAAGCAGTCTGCGTCCCTGGGGCGTAGGATGACCGCCCAGCCAGGTATTACATCGCTGATGGTCTCGTAGAACACCTCTCCGATGGACGAAGCGATGCGCTCGATGGTAAGGGTCAGGTAAACCGTCTCCTGGTAGGCGGGCTCCCCCCACCGGTTGAACACCACCAGCGCCGGAAGTCTGACGTCGGGGGGAGTCTCTGGGCTGAGCGCCGCTTGAAAGGCCTCAACAGCTCCCTTGTAGTCGAAGTTGTCCGGTAGCTCTTTGCCGACCAGTTCCTCCATCCTGGTCCTCCTGTAACAGAAGGTAAGAAAGAGCGAGCACTGAGAAGTGCTACAGCTCAGACAATGCTCCTTCGAAAATGTACTAATAAGTACAAGTGCCTGGCTGATACTTGAAAAGTACAGAGCGCCTGGCAAGGAGAGAGAAAGCAGAGCGAGAGGCACACGTCCTTCCGCTACGGCAGTCAGCTCGTCCTTGGTATAATACAGACCAAGGACCAAGGGGGATGTTTTCATTCCCCTTCCTGAAGGGAAGGGGCGGGCCACCTAGAAGGTAACGCCTTCTCTCTGGCCAGGAGATTTGGCGGGGTTCGGGGATTTGGAGTGGTTTGTAGTTAGAATAAAGGAGCTTTGGATTTGGAGGAGTTAAGGTGTTTGGCCTCTTGGCTAAGGGTGTAGATCTGTTCCTTTGCTTTTTATTGAGTTTAAGATACAGAGATTACATATATGCATGGGTTTTACAATTATGGTTTACAGAGCTTTATGATTTACAATTGGTATAAGAAAATTTGTTATAAGACAGTGATACATGTTATTGTTGGTGGTTAGGTAGAAGGAATTGGGTTACTTGTTGGTATAGGGTAGAGAAGTTGAGTAAAGATGTGAGAAGGACTTGGAGTAGGTAGGTTCGGGTCTGGGAGTTTAGTTGATGGGATTGTGGATTGGGAAGTCGGGTGCGGTTTTGTGAGGTGGATGGGCGGGGGGAGGGTTGCGGGGGAGATCGGGATGGCTCCACACGATGTTGGCGGCCGAATAGTCTGATCCCCTGCTCGATCAATCTTTGGGCTTCTTGGGGACTTTGCAGTTGTAGCCTCAGCATATAGGTGGGTCCGGTGGTGTTGAATATCCTGGAAGCCCGTAGGAGATGGATTCCGGCCTGTCGAATTTCATGATTGATGAGGTGCTGAGGTATGCCCGGGTTGACTCCTCTCACGACGCAGCTGGGGTTGCACTCGGGCGGTGGTGGTGGCGGAGATGGTTCATTGCAGTCGGGCGGTGGCGGCGATGGTCGTCTGGTGGTTTCCATTGGTTCCTCGTCGGGTCACCGAACCGAAGTATTGGGTGGGGTAGTTGGGATGGGAGATATCATTATAGGTGAGTTGTGGGTCGAGACTATGGTTGTTATGGGGGTCTTAGGTGAGGTGGGGGGTAGGATATGTGGCGGTAGTGGTTGTGATGGTAGTGGTCGGAGTTGTATAGGTGTAGGACGAGGGCTGTTGAGGTGGGATGTACGGAGGTGGCTGGGTGCAGGGTTTCGGTGTCGGTGGGGGAGGGATATACTCAGGTGGCCGAGTCCCCGGTTTCGGTTCAAAATCATTTACCATGTGCGGTGGGCATGGATCTACGTAGAATTGGCGTGGATGAAAATTCCGAATTTCAGGGCTTGCTGGACGTCGTGAGATGTGGCCAGTTGGATCAAAAAGTTCTCTGTGGGAATGCAGTTCTCTAGAATTCGAGAAGCATTTGTAGCTGGTACACCGCTGTTTTGTAGAGAACGGAGGAGACCTCCGTCCGTCACTGGGAAATCAACGCCTTTTAGTACACAATTAGGCATGACCACACCCACCTACATATATATAGTGCAACCATGGCGATCAGGTCACGTGACGAACTAAAGCAAAATGGCTACCCACCCAGAAAGGATAAATGCATAGCAAAATTAGCCATAAGAAACAATTTTCGACTCATATAATCATTTCCCTGGTGGGGAGATTTAGATAATAAAGATTTAACACGTCGTATTACTCTACAAATAGTTACATTAAAGCCCCAACAAATAGGTAGTTAATTCACAATTTAAAATGACGAAGATTACAGTCTCTTTGTAAATCAAATTTCTTGTGCACTAAAGTGGTTTGGATAGTAGGATATTATAGATTTAAGCAGTTCAATTAAGCCAGACGAATTTATGTAATCCACTCGGTAACCTTCAATTATCCCATTTGCTCATCACTTCGTTTGATCTCCGGGGTCAGCAAGAAACTGGATGCTTACTTATAGATTTCTAAAAGCTTGTAGGAAAATGAATGGAAGGCGATAAGGTCATCGCCACACGACGACATGATCATCCCGGATCAAATAATACCATCATGCTTTCTTCTTCACTCTAAATATTAGTTAAATTACACCAGCAATAGTAGAAGTCGCTCTGCCCAGTCTCACACTCCAAACAACACCTCGTCGTCAATATTGTCGTTTGTGCATGGAGAAAACGAAGTTGAATTCAGTTCCGTCATTGCTGCTAGATGGCAGTACATGCCTTACTGGATGCTAGCGCCACCGTAGCGGATCCGTACAATTACGAGCTTGCAGCATAATATAATTCCAGTCAAATTCCGACGAGCTCAATGGGCCGAAATAATTCATGATAATTAGTTTTGATCCAATATAGTAACTTGTTAATTGTCAAAGTACATTATAACACAACCAAATCCGTTACAACATTAATTAACAGTTAAAACGCTAAATAAACTAGTGTTAGTTTTAACGATAATCGCAAATGAAATCAATATGTTTTAGTCGAAAGCTTCCTCTAAGTAGAAAACTATGCTACGCTCCTGCAGTGAGTAATTTCATTGACGTCTTATAAATCACACACAACTACACAACTCTTGATTCGCATGTATGCGCTGGTACGGATATTCTACCTCACATACTGTTTTAATTTTCGTAGCCCGTACTAAAGACTGAATTTCTACCAGCCATAGTCCTGAAGCTTCACAATTTTAAAACGAATTATCCTTGGGTATTGTTTATGAATTACGTTGTAAGATCAGTTCCATTTCAACCAACGAATGTGTCCAAACAAATCCTAATAACACAATAATTACTTTTATAGAAAAAGATTTGTACGAGTACAAAATATCACTCGGCGGCAACATGGGAAGGTACAAGAGTGGATACGCCGGTAAGGATTACGTGTACTTCTCACACAGTACCCTAGACCGGTTTTCGGCTATTGGAAGTGGTCTGGCATGCACTTCTCCCACCCCTACTTGCACAGCGGCTAGGGGAAGGCACAGGGACATGTGTTGGCCTTCGATAACAAACAGGCTCAACAACTTCTATACTCTGCTACTGTAGTCGACTACAGGGGGACAGTATGACGTAACCGGCGTTTCCAACTACGGCCGTTCAAAACACATTTGGTCCTGAAATATTTGGCTCATTCATGAGGAAACTAAGAGGACAAGGTAAAAAGTACTTATCATATGTTCTGAGATGTATTTTTCTTTACTGTCTAGCAAAATATCTGCACGTATACTCCTAACACTCTGTATAAAGGCTTGAGTTTACTAGAGAGTGACCTTGATAACGAACAACATGCATAACCATGACGATCGCTGCATGCTAAAAAAGTATGACCTTAGTCGTCTACTGAAAGGTCCGCAAAGACGGTATAACTTACAGTTAAAATAACATGACTTCGCAATTGTTGCCGTATTATTGTTACCCTTCCTGGAGTATGCACGACATGTTGTCTAGCGACCGTCGACCTCAGATGATGAGTCATGTACTCGATGCCATCTCAAGTACACAAGATGAGAGGAATCCCAAAGGATCGTCCGAGAATGAGATTTTTAACTATTTACGTACACGGCCGGAACTCTCCACTCGTCGTAACTTGATCATGCAGATCCGGAAAGCTCTGAAGCATGCCGTAGAAGCTGGGATTGTGGCCGCCCGCTCAGGGCGGTATCGCGTGCTTGTGCAGCCCACCTCCGGGGAAGATGATCGCCAGAGCACTCCGCAGCCGGAACCTATAGCGGTGAGCCGACCTCCTCGCCAGCAGCGCCGGAGACAGCGGTTGCGTCGTAGCCACGAGAGTCGAGAGTCTACCACATCTCGGTCCACGGAGAGTAGCCGTTATAACAGGTCAAGACATCGCCGAAGACGGAAGAGGAACAAAACTAGGTAGAGAAGACACCTGCTCATAAATTACAGTACATTATAATATTCTGAAGGGAACTAAGTTAAGGAAGGTGGATGTTCTTTGGCCGTTCTACCGAAATTGAGGATCAGCATACCCTGTTCATGATTGGTGGTATTCAGATTCAGGTCCCAAGAACGTCGAAAACTCTCAGCTAAATTCCATATGTAAGTAGTCATAATTAGTGTGCCAGTTGTCTCAGTAATTACAAGTTTGCGGCTTCAGTGTTACTAGATACCTGCTCATAAATTACATTATAATATTATAGAGGGAACTAAGTTGAGGAAGGTGGATATCCTTTGGCCGTTCTACTAAAATTGAGGATCAGCATACCCTGTTAATGATTGGTGGTATTCAGATTCAGGTCCCAAGAACGTCGAACACCCTCAGCTAAATTCCATACGACCGTCGCCATAAGACCTATCTGTGTCGGTGCGACGTAAAGCCCCTAGCAAAAAAAAAATCCATACGTAAGTGGTCAGAATTAGTGTGCCAGTTGTCTCAGTGATTCCAGCTTCAGTGTTGCTCGAAGTGGCCGATATTTGAAGGATGAGTGATTGTTTTTACCTTCTGTATGTAATGACTAATGAACTTCTGTGGAATATTCATAGTCCGTTCGACAAAACGAACTCGGTGCTAGAGGTAGTGTTCATCCTCGCACCTAGATGACAGTAATTCGGAACGTCGAAATTGGAACACAAATAGTACCTAATATCTCCACTTCAGACTGCCTACAATCTAGTAGCTGAGGCAATACAAGACTTAGTGTGTCAGCTAAATAAGATTTAATTGGGTACTGTGTTTAAAAGAACCGTACTGCATATAAATTCATTAGGTCTAGAATTAAAATACATCAGCCAGTTCTGACCTGAGAGGATTAGAAGAAATTCGTAACAAGTACGCGGGGTGGACTTCAGGGTAAAACGATGTGGCTAAAATACGTTGCAACGAACATTTTTTTCCTTATAATTCGCAGAGTGCTTAATGAGAGTACTATAATGAACCCAGATAGCACGCAACCGTCTAAGATGTAGATCGTTTGTCTGTTTCTAACACGTAATTTATGATCTTTGAACTAAAATTCCACATCCAGTAAAGTATGAAGAGTCAAACTAATTTTTTCTTGAAATTCAGTTTTCTAGAACATTTCAAATACGGGTTAGTAATTTAGGAGCTTGAAACCTTGCCATTATCAGCTTCGTGTGCTCGATGACCATTACTGTGATTGCTTTATTATTAATGTGTATTGTTATAATTTGCATAGACCTGATTGAGAAAAGGTATTTGAATTTGTCTCGGGATGAAGGGCAATGAGAAAATATTTCGAGTCTCTGTTCCTGAAAAATTGTTTATCTCTCTACAAATGATAGTCGTGCACCTTCAAAAAGAAAACAATGAAGCATGCACTTAAAGATATGTCTTTTTTTTGTCCCATACCGTGCCGAGGCTATAGATATTGGAATCTCCCACCTTCCTCTCCTTCAAAGGTCTTTCGAGGCCTGTAAGAACATGAATCTCATACCGAGTAATTCTCATGTAGAACTACGATAGTGTGTAATAGTGTTTTGGGGATATTATGTACATTGACCCATTAACAGTGAAGTCATATTCGAAAATATTTCAGAGATATTCAACAGTTTTGTGGTTACGCAGCAGTTAACACCTGCATTGTTTTCCTACTTTTAATAAAATTTGGGTTAATATTAGATTTTAAGGAAGCTGATACTAATAGTAATTAAGAACTTAAAATATGCTTTTACTCTGCTACTATGTCAAGATATGAATGTAATTACATTTACATCATTGTTAATCCTGATAGGCCAATTTGAAGATATATCGTCGATGCTCATCCTTAAAAACTGACTGATGGGGTCTAACCAATGGTTGCACGAGGTGTAAAGCTCAGCAGGAGAAATTTCGTGTGGAATAATATTGAAGTGTGTTCTGAAATACATTCCTGTTCAAAGTATATTTTTTTCATTTCCAACGAAAAAAAAACCCGTTCTCTAAAAATTTGGAAGAAAATCACATCGATATGTACCCTACCGCTTATTAATTTCAGTTATCGTGTATTTCAGATATGAGCACAAAATTTATTTCTCCAAAAATATAGTTATAAATACGTAAACATACATAATACAAACAGATATTATATTTTACTTTCATCAAATGTCCTCCCTTAGATTTAATGACTGCCACACAAAGTCGAGGTATGCGGTCAATCAGTTTTTGTAGGTATTTTGAGTCTCTATTATTATTCCACACATACTTAACAACGTTCCATAGATGTTCGTTGCTGGATAAATGAACTTCCCTGATACGTCTGTCCATTTCATCTTAGACCATTTCAATGCGATTATAGTCCGGGCTTTGGGACGGCCAGACCATATATTTCAGCGCTTTCTGTTTTCTTTGAGGCAACTCACTTCTTACAGAATGCTGACTGATTATTTGGGTCAGTATCCTGCTTTAAGGCGAGCCCTTTCCCTATTCATCCTCTGTAAAACACCCCCAAACAATAAAAAACCCACCGCGTTTAACTGTAAGTAGAACGCATTTCAGGACCACATATTTTCTTTCACTTCGGCAAACAAATATCCTCCTTCTGGTTCCAAAAATTTCGAAATTCAATTCGTCTGTGAATAACACTTTCTTCCACTCTTCATGTATCCAATTACGATGTCTTCGAGCCCATTCGAGTATATTTTTGGGTAGGCTTTGCTGCTACACGTACTTCAGTTAGTCCCCTTTTTACTGTTGCAACAGATATTTATTTATTGTTAATGCCTACTGATTATGCGCGAATTTATGACTCTGTTTTGAACCAATTTTTCTTGCTAGTAATTCTGATGAATTTAAGATCACTTTTAGTTAGTTTACGAGGTTGTTCTGGTCGTGGTCTGTCCTTATTGCTACTTGTTGTAGCTGGCGATCAAGGGTGGGTGTATTGCATTCCCCGTACAGACGCGCTATATTGTTTCGCAATTTGGCGAAATGATAAAACCTGCTTGTCTGAGTGATACAATTGCAGTGCATTTTTGTATAGATATCTCCACTCTTGGAGCCATAATAATGATGTGCACACTGTCAACTCTCACTCAGGAAGTCAAATGCAGGGTACCTTAGCAATGCTTGAAGTACACTGCGGACACTACAGGGAACAACAGAGGTACGTGGAATGGGCCTTCAGTCGTCAACTAGGTAAACAAACATACCAGTTCAGGTATCGATTGTTTATGTACACAACATTCTTCTGGGGAAATATTGCATCTAGATGAAAACAAATACATAAACTTGACATGTTGACAAGTGTTTTACAGTATTATTTCTTTGCTTGCTGAAGCGTAACCATTGGATTACACCGTATCCACAGGTAATTAGATGTAAATTATAAGGTGAATTGAAATTAATGAGCGGTAGGTTGATGAAAGGTATACTTCAAAATAAATCTTAGTTTTTCACAACAATACCTGGTAAACATTCCCGTTTCAAAAAGAGGTTAATACTCAATCTCAGGCTTTAAACATTAGATTTTCACGCATTATAATCGTTATAATAGTTACATTTGGCATTACATGTCTATTTTATTTTGGCGCAGATCCTATTCTTCTAGTCGAGATACTGTATCGACCTATACCTCTCCAAGTGACAGTGATGCCCCTCGAAAAAGAAAAACAAAGAAGCACACACGTAAAGGCGTGACCTCTGATGATGGAAGGAAAGTGGCAGATAAGAGATCAAGGAGAACAAAGGGGGTTAGGTTTAAGGGCACGAACAAGAGAAGGAGGAAGCCTCGCAAAGTGCGGAGTGGTACACCAATTCCTCGCAAACAACAGCACCAGGAGGATGATGTCGAAGATGCTGAAGTGAAAACAGGAAGTGATGGAGCTCTTGAAGAAAGAAACAAATGCGTAAGTATCGAAACCATAAGCACATCATCTCCACAATGACGTGTTTTTGTCTGCAAGACTGTCTGCACAAATTTGACAAGAGAATGAAGCACTATGTTTTGTAATGGTAGGTGTGTGAATTATTATGTCGTTTTGTATTGAGTGTGACAATTAAAGAAAATGTTACGAAACGTGTCGCTGTTGAACTAGTAATTGGAGATTACATGTGAAGTAAGAGCGTCGGCCACTGCGTTTAAGTAGCCTCCTCCCCGCCTGGTCCTGAATTGATTCCCGGGCCTGATATAAACTTGTGCTAGGTCTGAGAGCCTATAACGGAGTGAAATAAGGCTTAGCACAATTAAATCATTCATTACACAATAGGGCTTAACTGAAGAATCCGGTGTACTCATCTCTGTTGTAACAGAAGCCCATGCGAGGAAGTCTCTGTAAAGACGATGTTATTCAGGATATAACATAATATTTTAGAAAAGTCTGGAATTTTCTTCATATTGAGGGGAACTTCTCAGATGTATGCAGCGATGTAGAAGTTTTAAAGCTGTTGGAGTGGGTATATTCAGTACAAACATACTTTGCACTAATCCTTCAGTGAATTTTGAAATTTCCTAGATGTTTGTAACATATTTGAAATCCATGAACATAGTAGGCTGTAAACTTACGTTTAAATCCAGACACTTCTTTGTTTTGTGATTCGTTAGACAAGCAATATCTTTCTTCAAGTGCTTACCGTCATGTAACAACAGCCCCGTTAGATATAAGTTTCAATTTAAATCTTTTAACATATTCCATTACGGAATAAACTCGATCACATCCTCGGATACGTCATTTCACTAGACCATAATCCTTATCACATGCGTTGAATGAATGTCCTCTGCTAAGGCATTGCGAGTTGACAGGCAGGTTCAATTCATAAGCAGCTTAACCCGATGTGTCGAGCCCTTTCTAAAATGAATACTATATTGCAACTGTTATGTATTGCATACGACTATAAGAATCATCACCACCACTAATATCACCACCCACACCACCATCAGTAGTTCCACTATAGAATCACATATCCACTCAATAAGAACAATTCTACACCGAAGAACAGGATTTAGAAGAAATAATTAGGTACTTTCTTAAAAGAGTCACCGAGTTCGATAGCTGCAGTCGCTTAAGTGCGGCCAGTATCCAGTAATCGGGAGATAGTGGGTTCGAGCCCCACTGTCGGCAGCCCTGAAGATGGTTTTCCGTGGTTTCCCATTTTCACACCAGGCAAATGCCGGGGCTGTACCTTAATTAAGGCTACGGCCGCTTCCTTCCACTTCCTAGACCATTCCTATCCCATTGTCGCCTTAAGACATATCTGTGTCGGTGCGACGTTAAGCAAAATAGCATAATAATAATTAAAAGAGTCATTCAGCTGACAAGAAATCGAAAATCACAGATCGGTATCTCCAAAAGTGTTTTCAATGTGTTGTCTACTTTTACTTAAATTTCTAATTAATTCAAGTCCAAGTTGACGATACATAGACATACTAGTGCAGACATCATACTGATACAGGTTATCTGATAAACTTCAAAAGTACCCTTTTATTCACGCTTTCTTTCTAATCGACCAAACATTCTAAAATTTGGTACACTTGCTAAATTAAACCCTGTGATTCTTTATATCTGAGGTTGAAAAGGCTTTGTCGAACAGTTTTAGAGATTTTTAGCGCCAACTCTAAAGGATATTGTAAGTCGAAAGTTGCAGAGTATAAGACACAGTCAATATTATTTATACCATTTCGATCAATCTATGCACATATTTACAAGTAAATGGTAGGTAAATTCATTATACGTTTCAATATCTTATACCAAAGATTCTGAATAGAAATATACCAAAAGAATATTGCCAAAATCTACCACTAAAGAAAATATTCTGAAAGCAAGCTGGGAAATAACATAAAAGACTGATGTGGCAAATCAGAACCCAGGTACTTGCTGAGAGGAGATCAATAATTTACCGATGTGTTGCGTGAAGTGAACCTGATCCAGAACGTTCAAATGCATCAAATTTATCAACATCTGACAGTATTTCCTGTTCAAATGTATTTACAGGTTCAATGAGGGACAGAATGTAATCTACTTCTAAAGCCTTACACCTCTTAGACATGTATTTATGTAACCTCAGCCTTAAACAAGTTAAATTAATTAATCGACGACATATATGAAACATAACCAGTAGCATAACATTTGGTTGTGTAACTTTTGAGACACAATGTCCATTAGAATGTACTGTACATCTGACTTTATAAAATTCTTAGAGTCAACTAAACTCATTTTCTGCAGTTTTTTTTAACATTTCCGAGCATATTAATGTATTTTCTTTATGAAATAATGTTGTATGTTTTTAAATACTCGCGTATTATAGTAGACATTTGACTTCAGATAGCACACTGTACGTTCACATCTAACACCGCCACTACACAGCAGAGCAATTCCTACTATTTCCCCTGTAACACCGCCAGTTGGCAGGCCAAGTCACTCAGTTGTACAGTGACTCTATATGTACAGTGTGGCCAAGTCCAGTCCAGCCGCCATGTTTTGGCCAAGTACTCAACCAGCTGATAGATGAAGGAGAGTGATGAAAATGAAAACCTACAACCTGTTTTCCAGTCATTGACCGGATCAGGGATGTAATGAATGAAACATATATAGGCTCTTATTACAATGGGGTCGCCACTCCCAAGGTGATTTATTAATGAGTGATAAATGCTGTGAGTGTTGCTGGAATGAAAGATGACAGGGAAAACCGGAGCACCCGGAGAAAAACCTGTCCCGCCTCCGTTTCGTCCAGCACAAATCTCACATGGAGTGACCGGGATTTGAACCATGGTACCCAGCGGTGAGAGGCCGACGCGTTGCCGTCTGAGCCACGGAGGCTCCCAAGGAGAGTGATATTAAGTATTATTGTTTCAATAAGAATAGACTATGTCAATGTTTTAAGATGTTATGTATTTTTCTTATGCTATGTGTCTATAGGCGTATCAGTATTTGTTATATTCAGAGTCTGACTACCTGACGTAAGACTTCAAAAGTTAGATTTATACGTGGTATTGGCCTACAAGTCACAATTATTGAAAAGGTTAGAAATTCTGTGTTGGAAGCTAGGCCTCTAATAATATTTATATTATAATACATGTGGCATAAAATAGTACAGTCATTCCCTTGAATAATGTACGTGATGACTGTAAAGGTAGCCTAAATAAATGTTCAAAAAATAATATTACCGTGTTCCAGGTTACATACTGCACCCGCCCACCTCCTGAGTCCCAGACTAGCATTTATCTCAGGGGTGATCAGTTCGAAAACGAATTGAAAAAAATTTTATATCAAAAAATATATATATCGGCGCATCAAATGAACACAGGGATGAACGGGGCATGAAAATTTAAGGTTACGGGGGACGACTCATTCATGGATACAAAATTCTGACTCCACAATAGGAATGGGAAGTGACAACTTAAATTCCATGGGCATACTAGACTAACTACAATGAAAAGATATGGAAGCTGTTTCCTATTGAAATTGCAATGAGGAGCAATTTATTCACTTATTTTGCATACTACACATGATGACAAATTTACATTGGGACACTTTTAATCCTGAAAAATAAATGACATAATATTTGGATTTTACCTCACTACTCTGGTAGTGTAAAACATCTGGTGAATTCGTCCCAATTGGTTACTGGGGATCGAATTCACATCCGTATGATTGGACGTTTCACCGCTGGAGATATTCTTTCGGCGACGAAGGCACGACAGTAACTTTTTACTGTCGTCTCCTCGTTCCGTTTGGACATGAGACACTTCCGGTATGTACATTCTGGTGAGCCGGACACCCACCGTAGAAAATGTTATCGCCTCGAAAAAACGGGAATTTATAATACGGACAAACTCTAGCCTATTATTTCCAGATTCACAAACACACCAGGTAGAGTTCATTAACTCAAAAGCTACTTTAATATTTACACTTGTCAATACGACAAGACGTACGGAAAGGTTCATTACTCTGCTCTGACCCTGCAAACATGTGCCGTCCGTGGGTTATTTACGGATCTACCGCTATCTCCCCGTGAAAACCCAACATGTGGTTCGGAGCAGTTCGACACAGGATGACTGTCCCTAGCATATCCTCCTATTATTATTATATAATATCATTACCATTCTTTATCTGATCATTAGCATATACTTTGACTACCATCAATTAATTTTATCATTATCATTAATTTCAATTATAATCCGGTATCTGATTATTATCATTTGTCATCCGGGATGATTATATGCCAACCCTGCCGACGTTTCAAACGAGGGTCGTTCTTACTCCTAATTTATCCGCACAATATAATGATCAGCTTCCTCATAAATATTTTTATTATTATTATTATTATTATTATTATTATTATTATTATTATTATTATTATTATTATTATTAATGGAAATCGTGATTATCGTAACCCGTAATCATCCTCGCTATAATACTTCAACTTCTCGCTCTTATTATTTTCATCAAAAAAAATAAGAATAAAAAAAGTAGCTTCATTGGTTATTCTTCTTCTCCTTCTTCAAATATTTTATTTATTATTATTATTAGTTAAAAATCTCAAATCTTTCATTTCATCTCCCAACATCATTATTATGTCCAAAATATAAAAAAAATTATTCTTCAAAAAAAAAGTAGCTTAGTTTTTATTATTATTATTATTATTTTTAAAAAAAACTTAAATTCGCCTGTTACACGGTAGTTCGCTCTTAATATGTTTAACGCATAACCCCTTTTACAATTCCGATTTATCTTGGCACTAAGCACTTGATTTAAGACAAGATTCACTTGGAGTATGATTATTGTTATTATTATTATTAAAAATGGAAAGATGATATTTTAATTTCCACTCTTTAGAATTTAGTCACATATGTTAAATCCCGTTATGAACCACTAAGATCTGCTTTATATCGGTCGGGACAATACGGTATTCGGGACCGTACCTTCAACTTCGCACTGCCGTTAATTTTATATGGGGACACCTGTCCTCCCAAGACACATCTCACAACCTATGGCACATCGCGGCTGGGCAAATACCTCCAATGCCGGCGATTGCTAAACTATTCCTTCAAATTTGAAGTCCATTTCCTTTCATCGGAACTCTTCAAACATTTAATTCATAAAATAATCCTCGGTGCGTGGATTCTACCACTAAGAACACCGGCATATGCATTTATATCATCTTAGGCCTTGAGATTCATCTATTTCATCATTACAAACAATACGGCTCAACTTATTTCACGCCGGATATTCGTCCCTCATGACTTCCAACTCTAAATATGGGCTCAAATCATTCTGGGCTTTTAACATATCGTGACCATTCTAATTCACGTGCCTATATCGCTTTTAAACAAAATTTTAATGGTTAAATTAAAGTCCAAAAACGTAAAATCAAAAATTTACGTAAAATCAAACTGACTACGCGAATGAAAGTCTTTAACGCTACATGTCATCTCCACATTGATTATTATATCTGCACTGGCTAACTCGCGAAGCACCGTCATTATTATTATTATACTTTAACTTGCACACGCCCAAATATTATTATTATTATTATTTTACTTTCCTTTGTCGACTCACAAACATGATTATTATTAGTATTTTAATGACCTTCCGTACGCAACACAAATCTTCCATACTCTGGCTCTTTCATAATCTGGCTGTCTAATAGAAATTATTCCTAATTAAATTACAAATGATCACCGCAGTGAATGAAATTCAAATAAATGGGTTAGCACAAAAAAAGAATTTAACACTTGAAATGAACTTAAGTCAAAGTATTACAAACAGCATGCATTAATTGAAAGAAATATATCCCATATTTACATTATATACAACAAACAAATGCTCAAATTAATTAATCTAACCCATTATTACGTTAATATAAATTAGTTCGTCCGTCTAACAAAAAAATAAAATCATGGACTCGGGAAGCGGACCATGTTCAGTAACCATAATTAATTTATACTGAACCCCGTTTAGTCGCGATAACATCCCCTAAATATCAAAATTGTGTACTCATTCCTGTGTAGAATTCCATTGTCTCGTAGCGGAGGAGATATAGGCTTTACGGCCCCATGGTGATTTAACCGTCCATCATGTCGCACAATACAAATTTAACATAATAAAACACTTCTGGGTGACTACCCATGATTAATACCTTATTACACTATTTTACACAAAAATATTAATAACAAAAAAAACACTTATAGGTGCTCCTAGACCCATGACACTCGCACAATATACTCTTCATATACGCCCGAAACACACGTCGTGACACATTACGACGAAATGTCGTTCATTTGAACCGGCGCGTATCGCGTCTTCAACCGGCACTTCCTGGTTTATTTTCAAGCCGTCTTGATCATCGCCTAGCTCCTATAATTCCCTTCTCGGATAGTTATTCACCGTCTATCTTGAGGTGTTTACTTCAGACTCCGCACACTGCCTTCCAAAGGTACTGTCGGCGTTCCGTTAGTTATTTATTATTTAAACACATGACATTCATTAAATTCAACATACAATTGTGCTGATTATACACACTCGGTACTATGGATAATTTCACTGTTCGTATTCATTCTCCTAATAATTCACGTACTTTCAGCTCTAACTGACTTCGAATGCGTCCCGAGGTACTGACTTACAGAGTCAACATGTCAGAGTCTCAACTACTTCATTACGACTGACACGACTGGTGACCGATAACGACTGGTGACTGGTAAGAACTGAGTACTGGTAAGAACTGAGTGATGTGAGGTCCGCTTCTGGACTTTTATGGACGATATGATTTCCCGCCGGGGTCATCCGCGGTCAACTTTTGGAGAGGGGGGTTGGTTATCCTAAATCGGCAGATGCAGGTGGAGTTGGATCTCTTGCTTTATCCTACTTAATACACTGGTGATACACATGCATGTGTCGTATTCTGAACTCCTATCGTTCGGTGATCATGGAAATATCACTTAATTTCTGTCCTCCACCTTTCGCGCGCTAACTCGGCGTCCCTGATGGCGTGCTCATCTCGACCAATGGCGAGATAGCGTGGGTCATTTCCACGAATTCATTACTTTAATTTATTACGATTACCATTATTCAACATGGGAACGATATCACAAAAATCCCCTCTATTCACTCATGTGGTTGGAATAATTTAATTATTGTTATCGGAGAAGCTAACTGGAGTTCACTCTGAGTTTTTCTTATGTTGGTTCATCTGCGGCCTACGATAAATTTTCTCATTGGTCAACACCGCTTTGGTTAGTTTGAAATCTCTCCCTGTGAAACGTGGCCACACCAAATGCCTCGGGCGTGAAAATACCCGGTACGTCATATTCTCGGCATTGGCGATACACCTGCTCGGCCTTGGTCCGAAATATATACTCTTTCACTTCCTTGTAGTAATTATTCTGTTGTTGTGAGCTCTAGATTTTAATCCTCTTATCTTTTGACCAGGAAACCTTCTTCCCCTTAATGACAAGCTTACCGTGGCGCCGGACTGTCGCGATCATGTTGAAATTCTCCCGTCCACACAAAACTGACACTGTATTTATTTAATATTCCAATATATCTGTATTTCTCATATCAAAATCAAATCATGAAACTAGGGGATATCTCATCAGGGTACATTTTCCTGTTGCTCGGTAAAAAAAATCTTGTGATAATCATGAGATTTTTTTATATATCCGCATCATACTTTCATCATGATTTGATTACTGCTTTCGTTCCTTTTTGATGGTGACTGATCTCGTCCCGCAGATTCTGGTTATTGAGTCTCAATTCTTCATTCTCTCGTTGAATCAGGTGGATCCTGTTAACGAAATCTTGGACATCACTGTCGATCTCTCCGCATTCTGGGCATGGTCTTGCTTCTATTTGCCTATGGATCAGCTGGACTTCTTCTTCTCTTCCGTCTCCTTCTTCATCATCCTCTCCTTCGTCCTCATCTTCTTCTTGGTCATCCTCTGCTTTATTGAAACTCTGTCGTTTTCCTCCTAGCTCCGAGTTGCCGTTCGTCCTCGAATCTAGGGGCGTTTGGATTTAGCTGGCTATTATATTGGTATTGTGGCATCGGCGCGTTCCTTTCCCCGTTGTGACCACCATTTGCCTCCTTCTTCCATTTGTCTTCTAAATATTGCTTGGTCTCCTGATGTAGCTCCTCCATAGTTTGTATCGTCGCCTCTATGTATGGTTTCCCATCGTCTCGGTCCCAAACACTACATGGCTTGTCATCCTTTCTGTCATGATTTTGGATTGCCTCCTTCCATTTCCTCTTCTTCAGCTCATCGAGGTACTGCTGGGTTTCTGGGTGTCGATCGTCCCCATTTCTACGGTATTCCTCCGTGTAAGGCCTTCGGTTATTCTGATTTCTTCGGTGGTACGGCTGAGTTTCGCTCCTTCCATTCCGATGTCCACGGTATCCCCTTTCGTCATGGAATTTAACATGATTCATTTGCCGGTTGCTTTCCGCAAATCCTCCTCCGTGATTCCATTGTCGGGGTCTCCATCCTGGATCATACATCCTCTTGGGTTCTGGATCGGTACTCGTTCCTTGGCTTCTAGTATTAATGGTTCTAGTTTCCGTCTGCCTCTCGACGTTATTTATCTGTTGCTCTCTAGGCCTGGGTTGCCTCTGGTTAGAGTGATACGTGGTCTGATCTAATTGACGTAACAAAGCTTCCGCTTGCACTGCAGTCTGAATATTCGACGCAATCATCATCCGCTGGACCTCAAATGGTAACTGCTTCCCGATAGCGCTAATGAGTTCTGTCTCACTGACCGGATTATCTAATTCCCGCATCTTATGAAATTGGGATACGAAATACTCTGAATATTTAGTTGGGGACGATGTTGAATAACGTCTAGAATACAACTCCAACCTAAGATCTTGCTGTTCTTGGATACTCCAGAATTTTTGCAAAAACGCCTGTCGGAATCCCATGAAATCCTCGAATGTGTATAAGAAGGCCCTGAACCACATTGCAGGTGCTCCGTCCAAAAACTTTTCTACAGTTCGTAATTGCCGCTCCGCCGGAATTTTATTTTCACTAATATAGTTAGTGATCTCGCGGATGAAGCCTTTAGGGGTTATATGTCCTCGAGCGTCGTATCTAGGTGGTTTGTCGTCTGACATTTTGATGACGTGGACCACAGATGTCGGAAGGGCATTTGATGATGATGACGATCCGTCTCCTACTTCAAACTTAAGTCCGGTCGTATCGGCTTGTGACATGCCTTCCTTTTTATGAAAGCCCTGATTGTCTGGGGTCTCGAACTCTCGGTACTGGAGATGGAAGTCCTGAAGTGACCCTGGCTGTTCTAACCTGGCCTTGACCTGTTCCAGATCCTTTCTAATTTCTTCCAGCCTTTCGGTATTACTGTCGGGCATTTGCTTGGACACTGAATTCTGCCCCGTGTGGACCTTAAATTGTTCCACTATTCTGACCTCTGTGTCAGCGATCGTCTGGCTTTGTTCCGCTAACCCATCAGTCTTTCTGAACAATGCTATATTTGCCTCCTCACACTGTGTGAGTCTACGGCTACGATCTTCCGAATTCGTCTTTATATCCTGAATTTCATTTCTGAGACCGGCTACTAGTACTAGGGTACGAACAGTTTCACCTCGTAACTCATCGATTCCCTTTTCGTGCCTGTCCAAAGTATTTGCAGTATATGCACCTTTACTTTCCACGTGGCTTCGGATGATATCGTTTTCCTTGCGACATTCACCCCTCACCTCTTCGATGTGCGCCTTTAAATCTTCGCGGTCGACCAACCTCTGAGCTGAAATCTCCTGAATACTGGCCTTTAATTTCTCCTTAATTTCGTTACGTTCTAGTAACGCCTCATCCCTGACTCGGTCAACCTTCTCATTGACACTAATAATACAAGAGTCGATATGCCCTTTCAATTCGTCCTTAGCGAAATGACACGCCTCCTGGACTTGGGTCATTCGGTCCCGTAATTCCTGTCCTAGTGATATACTGGCGGCATGAACCTCAGCTATTTGTTCTGTGAGTTTTATTTTATTAAATTCACACGCGGCCTGTACCATATCCACTTTATTTTCCAAAGAAACGCTAGCGGCCTGCACCTTGTCCACTTTCATTTCTAACGAACTATTAGCGGCATGTATTTGTTCCTTCAGTTCCTGTCTATTAGTCTCAATTTTACGCTCTAGTGAAACACTCGCGGCCTGAACTATAGATGTCAGTTCCTGTTTAGTAGAAACACTAGCGGCCTGCATCTGTTCCGTGAGTTCTTGTTTATTTAGAACCATAACTCGCATTAAGTCTTCCAAAGTGAGAGCTTTCACCTCTCCCTGTCCTTCTAACTGTTCACCTTGGGGACGCTCCCCACCTTCGTCTGACATTATATCAAATGAGAAAAGAGGGCCGATCAGCCTCTCATCCTATCGCACACGATTACGACAATTTTGGGTCTAGGCCCTATCATACGGTTATATCCTCGTTAATATTTTCTAGAATTTTTAAATTTCCAAATTCAAAACCAAACAATATTTTTCGCTTTCACATAGCGAATAATTTATATAACGTAATTCAAATTTGCATATTAATTGCCATCACGTGCTCATTATGAGTGAAATTCATATCATTAGTCACTCCAGACAATGACAACAACAACAACAATCGATAATACCATGACGAAAACCTTGAAGTCACCTGTCTTGAAATAATTTAAATTTGACTTACACAGTTCCATTATCTTTTTATTAATACTTGAATCTGGTTCTCAGTCACATTTTTACCAAATGCAGTATTCATAATAAATTTTGCCTATATAAAATTCCTGCCCATGGATAGTTACATTTATGTGGAGTCTCACTAAATCACAATAAATTTTAATTTCATAGAATAGGGAATTATTAATTTAATGAGCCTCTATAGCAATAAAATACTATTGTATAATTATCAAGTCTAGCCCCGTTCGAAACTAACCTTACTTTAACATGAATTACTACTTGACATATCAAAAACCACTATTCAACCGTGATGCGGTCAAAATTTAATTAAATATCCCGATTGGGTTTACATTGAAGTTAAACAACTGGGCCTATCTATAATGCAATCGGGCACTGAGCTGCTCGCTAATGATATCGTCGCCAATACAACAAAAAGTTCAGTTTTTTTTTTTTTTAAATTATAAAGTCACCCGTTGCTCAAACATGATGCAATAGGCCCTTTTACGTTGGGCGCCATTATGCACCCGCCCACCTCCTGAGTCCCAGACTAGCATTTATCTCAGGGGTGATCAGTTCGAAAACGAATTAAAAAAAATTTTATATCAAAAAAATATATATATCGGCGCATCAAATGAACACAGGGATGAACGGGGCATGAAAATTTAAGGTTACGGGGGACGACTCATTCATGGATACAAAATTCTGACTCCACAATAGGAATGGGAAGTGACAACTTAAATTCCATGGGCATACTAGACTAACTACAATGAAAAGATATGGAAGCTGTTTCCTATTGAAATTGCAATGAGGAGCAATTTATTCACTTATTTTGCATACTACACATGATGACAAATTTACATTGGGACACTTTTAATCCTGAAAAATAAATGACATAATATTTGGATTTTACCTCACTACTCTGGTAGTGTAAAACATCTGGTGAATTCGTCCCAATTGGTTACTGGGGATCGAATTCACATCCGTATGATTGGACGTTTCACCGCTGGAGATATTCTTTCGGCGACGAAGGCACGACAGTAACTTTTTACTGTCGTCTCCTCGTTCCGTTTGGACATGAGACACTTCCGGTATGTACATTCTGGTGAGCCGGACACCCACCGTAGAAAATGTTATCGCCTCGAAAAAACGGGAATTTATAATACGGACAAACTCTAGCCTATTATTTCCAGATTCACAAACACACCAGGTAGAGTTCATTAACTCAAAAGCTACTTTAATATTTACACTTGTCAATACGACAAGACGTACGGAAAGGTTCATTACTCTGCTCTGACCCTGCAAACATGTGCCGTCCGTGGGTTATTTACGGATCTACCGCTATCTCCCCGTGAAAACCCAACATGTGGTTCGGAGCAGTTCGACACAGGATGACTGTCCCTAGCATATCCTCCTATTATTATTATATAATATCATTACCATTCTTTATCTGATCATTAGCATATACTTTGACTACCATCAATTAATTTTATCATTATCATTAATTTCAATTATAATCCGGTATCTGATTATTATCATTTGTCATCCGGGATGATTATATGCCAACCCTGCCGACGTTTCAAACGAGGGTCGTTCTTACTCCTAATTTATCCGCACAATATAATGATCAGCTTCCTCATAAATATTTTTATTATTATTATTATTATTATTATTATTATTATTATTATTATTAATGGAAATCGTGATTATCGTAACCCGTAATCATCCTCGCTATAATACTTCAACTTCTCGCTCTTATTATTTTCATCAAAAAAAAATAAGAATAAAAAAAGTAGCTTCATTGGTTATTCTTCTTCTCCTTCTTCAAATATTTTATTTATTATTATTATTAGTTAAAAATCTCAAATCTTTCATTTCATCTCCCAACATCATTATTATGTCCAAAATATAAAAAAAATTATTCTTCAAAAAAAAAGTAGCTTAGTTTTTATTATTATTATTATTATTTTAAAAAAACTTAAATTCGCCTGTTACACGGTAGTTCGCTCTTAATATGTTTAACGCATAACCCCTTTTACAATTCCGATTTATCTTGGCACTAAGCACTTGATTTAAGACAAGATTCACTTGGAGTATGATTATTGTTATTATTATTATTAAAAATGGAAAGATGATATTTTAATTTCCACTCTTTAGAATTTAGTCACATATGTTAAATCCCGTTATGAACCACTAAGATCTGCTTTATATCGGTCGGGACAATACGGTATTCGGGACCGTACCTTCAACTTCGCACTGCCGTTAATTTTATATGGGGACACCTGTCCTCCCAAGACACATCTCACAACCTATGGCACATCGCGGCTGGGCAAATACCTCCAATGCCGGCGATTGCTAAACTATTCCTTCAAATTTGAAGTCCATTTCCTTTCATCGGAACTCTTCAAACATTTAATTCATAAAATAATCCTCGGTGCGTGGATTCTACCACTAAGAACACCGGCATATGCATTTATATCATCTTAGGCCTTGAGATTCATCTATTTCATCATTACAAACAATACGGCTCAACTTATTTCACGCCGGATATTCGTCCCTCATGACTTCCAACTCTAAATATGGGCTCAAATCATTCTGGGCTTTTAACATATCGTGACCATTCTAATTCACGTGCCTATATCGCTTTTAAACAAAATTTTAATGGTTAAATTAAAGTCCAAAAACGTAAAATCAAAAATTTACGTAAAATCAAACTGACTACGCGAATGAAAGTCTTTAACGCTACATGTCATCTCCACATTGATTATTATATCTGCACTGGCTAACTCGCGAAGCACCGTCATTATTATTATTATACTTTAACTTGCACACGCCCAAATATTATTATTATTATTATTTTACTTTCCTTTGTCGACTCACAAACATGATTATTATTAGTATTTTAATGACCTTCCGTACGCAACACAAATCTTCCATACTCTGGCTCTTTCATAATCTGGCTGTCTAATAGAAATTATTCCTAATTAAATTACAAATGATCACCGCAGTGAATGAAATTCAAATAAATGGGTTAGCACAAAAAAAGAATTTAACACTTGAAATGAACTTAAGTCAAAGTATTACAAACAGCATGCATTAATTGAAAGAAATATATCCCATATTTACATTATATACAACAAACAAATGCTCAAATTAATTAATCTAACCCATTATTACGTTAATATAAATTAGTTCGTCCGTCTAACAAAAAAATAAAATCATGGACTCGGGAAGCGGACCATGTTCAGTAACCATAATTAATTTATACTGAACCCCGTTTAGTCGCGATAACATCCCCTAAATATCAAAATTGTGTACTCATTCCTGTGTAGAATTCCATTGTCTCGTAGCGGAGGAGATATAGGCTTTACGGCCCCATGGTGATTTAACCGTCCATCATGTCGCACAATACAAATTTAACATAATAAAACACTTCTGGGTGACTACCCATGATTAATACCTTATTACACTATTTTACACAAAAATATTAATAACAAAAAAAACACTTATAGGTGCTCCTAGACCCATGACACTCGCACAATATACTCTTCATATACGCCCGAAACACACGTCGTGACACATTACGACGAAATGTCGTTCATTTGAACCGGCGCGTATCGCGTCTTCAACCGGCACTTCCTGGTTTATTTTCAAGCCGTCTTGATCATCGCCTAGCTCCTATAATTCCCTTCTCGGATAGTTATTCACCGTCTATCTTGAGGTGTTTACTTCAGGCTCCGCACACTGCCTTCCAAAGGTACTGTCGGCGTTCCGTTAGTTATTTATTATTTAAACACATGACATTCATTAAATTCAACATACAATTGTGCTGATTATACACACTCGGTACTACGGATAATTTCACTGTTCGTATTCATTCTCCTAATAATTCTCGTACTTTCAGCTCTAACTGACTTCGAATGCGTCCCGAGGTACTGACTTACAGAGTCAACATGTCAGAGTCTCAACTACTTCATTACGACTGACACGACTGGTGACCGATAACGACTGGTGACTGGTAAGAACTGAGTACTGGTAAGAACTGAGTGATGTGAGGTCCGCTTCTGGACTTTTATGGACGATATGATTTCCCGCCGGGGTCATCCGCGGTCAACTTTTGGAGAGGGGGGTTGGTTATCCTAAATCGGCAGATGCAGGTGGAGTTGGATCTCTTGCTTTATCCTACTTAATACACTGGTGATACACATGCATGTGTCGTATTCTGAACTCCTATCGTTCGGTGATCATGGAAATATCACTTAATTTCTGTCCTCCACCTTTCGCGCGCTAACTCGGCGTCCCTGATGGCGTGCTCATCTCGACCAATGGCGAGATAGCGTGGGTCATTTCCACGAATTCATTACTTTAATTTATTACGATTACCATTATTCAACATGGGAACGATATCACAAAAATCCCCTCTATTCACTCATGTGGTTGGAATAATTTAATTATTGTTATCGGAGAAGCTAACTGGAGTTCACTCTGAGTTTTTCTTATGTTGGTTCATCTGCGGCCTACGATAAATTTTCTCATTGGTCAACACCGCTTTGGTTAGTTTGAAATCTCTCCCTGTGAAACGTGGCCACACCAAATGCCTCGGGCGTGAAAATACCCGGTACGTCATATTCTCGGTATTGGCGATACACCTGCTCGGCCTTGGTCCGAAATATATACTCTTTCACTTCCTTGTAGTAATTATTCTGTTGTTGTGAGCTCTAGATTTTAATCCTCTTATCTTTTGACCAGGAAACCTTCTTCCCCTTAATGACAAGCTTACCGTGGCGCCGGACTGTCGCGATCATGTTGAAATTCTCCCGTCCACACAAAACTGACACTGTATTTATTTAATATTCCAATATATCTGTATTTCTCATATCAAAATCAAATCATGAAACTAGGGGATATCTCATCAGGGTACAATACACAGAAATGTACTTTTTATGTATGACTTATCGGTATGTATACAATCCCAACACGCGCAGAAGATAGAAAATAATATGATTAGTTAACCGATGGGCAGACAAAATTGTGTTACATAGCTCCATATTTTGGTTAACATAACATACTGTACAATTTTACTCGTAGTACTAATAGAAATAATAACGAAAACCTGCTGCTCTTTAGTGGTATAATAATAATATCGTGTGGCTATTTCTAGCCGAGTGCAGCCCCTGTAAGGCAGACCCTCCGATGAGGGTGGGCGGCATCTGTCATGTGGAGGTAACTGTGTGTTATTGTAGTGGAGGATAGCGTTTCTTGTGGTGTGTGAGTTGCAGGGATGTTGGGGACAGCACGAACACCCAACCCTGGCGGGTAAACAGATTAAGAAGAAGTAGAAGAAGAATATATCCGGTGTATTTTAAACATTCTATTTGCTACGATCGGTTTTGCTAATACATTGTTATTACAGTTATTATTACCTTCTTCTTTTTTTACCGCTCTTCCCTCAACTGTGGGAAGGAACTGCGTCACGCATGTGGATTCGGTCCTGTTTAACGGCCGGATCCCCTTTCTGACGCAAATCCTATATGGAGGGATGAAATAACTATTGCGTGTTTCTGTGGTGATTTGTAGTGTAATATGTTGTATGAATATGAAGAGGAGAGTGTTGGGTCAAACACAAGCACCCAGTCCCTAAGCCCGAGCTATTAGAATATACCACCTGGTCGGGAATCGAACGCGGGACCATCTGATCCGAAGAGAAATACGCTGACCATTCAGCCACGAAGTCGGGCTATTATTTTTAATCATTATAATGTATAGAAAAACTGAACTTGTTGCTAGGCGGCACTTATAACCACGCCCTAGAGATGAATAGCTGTAAAAGTTTAAATTCGAGAATATATCAATCATAATATCTCATACGGTGAAAAAGAATGGAACTTACAGAAAATGATCGGGAGTGAACTTTCTTGTGTCTTTTGTTATGTACAGGTTTCAGATAAAACAGATGTTTTCGGGAATATTTTGAAATTTGTGAAAAATGATATATATTTTTTTTTTGCTAGCTGCTTTACGTCGCACCGACATAGATAGGTCTTATGGCGACGATGGGACGGGGAAGGGCTAGGAGTTGGAAGGAAGCGGCCGTGGCCTTAATTAAGGTACAGCCCCAGCATTTGCCTGGTGTGAAAATGGGAAACCACGGAAAACCATCTTCAGGGCTGCCGACAGTGGGGCTCGAACCCACGATCTCCCGGATGCAAGCTCATAGCCGTCCGGTAATGATATAATGATATAATCTCTGTTACTTTTCCGTACATGGTAAACTCGCAAAAAACGTAAAATATCGGAAATGATATTCTAAACAACTTTCGTTAAGTACAGATTTTCGATACGGCGAATAATAACGGAGAAGTCTGACATTTACTGTCTTGGCCTCCATAAAATTACTAACTAATTTTTTTATTATTGTTACCTTTATAACGCATGAGACAACTCTACTCGTTGCTGGGCGCGTTTTATAACGTGCTATTTTCAGAGCTAAAGACAAGCAATTGCCCAATTTTATTTTAAAGCCCTTTCCGGATCTGTTTCTGCATCCATAAGCACAACAGCCTGGCGTAATTTTCTTCAAAACTCAGACTTCAGAAATACGTAAATTCACACGCATTTCGAAACTAATAATACTAAATAATCTCCCGTGTTTAATAAAAACATATTTTTGGTTGTATTAAGGCTAAAATAGGCAGTCTGTACTTCGCTGAATTTGCATAAATAGTGATCCTACCATATGCGCATAGATAAGTTTAAATCAGCTTACGGGACTTTTGGCTAAAACATGGCTGAACCAATCAGAATGAAGCACTCGTTGGCCACACTACATATAGAGTCACTGTACTCAGTTGTCACATGGAAGATCTTCATCTCACTGTGAGTCAACGGTCACACTACACCAAATATTTCCTGAACGGATACTGTAATATCGATGTCGATTATAATGGGTCCGAGGTCATGACGGAGTAGAAGGAAATGAGAGAGCTGATGAACTTGCCAAAGCAGCTACTACTTCCTCTGACGCCTTGTTGATATATGATAAGTCCCCTATGTCTTATGTACAAAAGGAACTGAGGGAGTATACACAAGATATGTGGAACAACCAATGGATCATCAGCACTAATGGCTGGCTAACAACGGAGTTGTACTTTCCAAATATTGAAGACAGACTACAAAGCAGGTTTTTGCAACATGAACATATTATAACTCAGTTTTTGACAGGACATGGAAAGTTTGGATCATACTTCGAGAGGTTTGCAATCAGTATTCAGAAGCCCTACAGCTGTACCTGTGGAATGCAACAAACTGTTCCTAAAATTATCCTCAATGGGAAGAACTTGAAAGGAGAAAGGATTTGGGTAAGAAGAGATATGGATAAAGAGACAATCATAGAACAGAGAGTCTTGCGATTTCACCTAGTAAAAGCTAGGAACTATGGACTAAAAGCATACATAAGAGGCAAACGTCTTATAGTAGGTGACAGTAACTGGTCGCGGATCTGGTCAATTGCACAGCTACGAGAAATGGATAGACAGTTGAGTTCATCACACCAGGAAGTGCAACGGCCTGTAGAGGAAGGAATGTGTCAGTCAGCTGCCTGCACAGTGGCTGATAACGTACAATCTGATGACAACAGCGATCTGCATACTCTACAGAGGAACAGAAGACGGCAGAGGGGCGAACACCTAGTGGAGGAGGATGGACAAACAGCTGACTGTCGAGTCGACACGAATCCAGGAAGTAGCGGCACACCTGATGACAGAACCAAGACTCTGGCTGGGAAAGATCTTCCAGCGGAGTTAAATAACAGTGGGAGGAACGACGAGGCGAGCCGGATGTCAACAGCGGCGCCGCGTGGAGGAGCTGAGGATACTTCCAGGCGTAGGTCAGTGAGTCTAAAAGACTTTTTTCAGAAGAAGGGGATGGGTTCAGGTAGTAGATTAAAACTCACAGAAGAACTATCTGAGAAGGACGTTATTTGCTCTCCGGAGGGAAGTATAATGGAAGTGGAAAGATCTAGAATAACTAGAAGTAAGTCAGGGAGTTTAGAACATAGAAGTAAAAAATAACTAGAGTTAAAGGTATCATGTGTTAACATTGAAGGAGTATGGAGCAAAATAGGTAACGAAGACTTTAAAGAGCTACTGGAAGAAATGGACATCCTTGGGCTTGTAGAAACTTGGGATGATTACAAGAAAGACTTAAAGATAGAAGGGTGTATCGTATGGAGTCAATATGGATCAAGGAGGTCCAATAGAGGAAGGATATCGGGCGGAATTTCAGTGGTTATCAAAAACAACTTAAAAGATAGAATACAGCGGTTAGAATCTGAGTTTAAGGAATTAATCTGGATAAGAATATTAGATAGGGTTAATTGGAGGAATGAAATATGTATAGCTTTTATATATAATCCACCTTTGAGCTCTCCATTTGCGCAGAATGATTTTTTTTGAGAATTTAGCGACAGAAATTAGACGAATGAGAAGTACGTATGATCAGGCAAGCATTATTATTATGGGCGATCTTAACGCGAGGATAGGGGACAAGAAACCAGTTTATAGTCAACTTGAGGACGGGGTATTACTAGTTAATAGAAATAGTCAGGATAAAGAATGTAACAGAAATGGAGAAAAACTACTAGAGTTATGCGCGGTAGAGGAGCTTTATATATTGAATGGGTGGCGGTTTGGAGATGAGAGTGGAAAACTAACCTATATAGTAGAAAATGGGGGTAGTACAATTGACCTACAGTAGTTGTATGCTGTAGAGATAGTTTGCAAACTATCAAAGAGATAAGCATTAAGGATTGGGCAGAGGCAAATCATATGCCAGTAACTATAAAATTAATTATTCAAGAGATAGGAGCGCAAGAGATCGTTTACGATAGCGTACAGGAGAGGAAAATAGCTAGGTATCGTTGGAGAGAAGAATTAGGAAATGAATTCAGAGAGTACTTCAATGGAGAAAATTTTGAGATTTGGAAAATAGGTATTGTAAAATTGATAGAAGAGAATAGAGTGGAGGAAGCCCTAACCAGGATAGAAAATTTAATAGGAATGGCAGGAAAAGGTATGAGGCAAAATCCAAGTAAAACGCAGATAAGAGGTGGATGGTATAATACAGAATGTGTAAAGAAAAAGTCACAAGTTATGAAGGCACTTAGGATATACAGGGTGGATGGTGGTCAAGTAGCTAGAAACGAATTTTGTAAAAAAAGGAAAGAATACAGAGAATTGTTAAGAAAGACGAAGTTGGAATGGCAACAAAAGTTGGCTGCAGATATAAATAAAAAGTGCAAGGACAATGACAGTAGGAAAGTATGGGATAAAATAAATCAAATAACCAAAAAGAAGTCGGGCTCTGGGGGGACCAATATAAGTTATAGTACATGGGTCCAGTATTTCGAGAAATTATTGAATAAAGAGGACACATGGAGAGCTCAGCATGAGGGGATTACTGTTTCGAGGGGTTTGAGTGTCACTCTGCCTGAATTAGATGAGGCTATTTCGACTCATGAAATAAGGAATCTGTTACAACGAGCCAAAAAGGGAAAATCAGGAGCAATTTCAGGTATTACATATGAATTTTGGAAAGAGGTGGGAGAACGAAGCGGCATGTTGGAAATTTTGACAAAGATATTCAATAAAATATTCGAGAAAGGGATATTTCCAAAAGCTTGGAAAGAGGGGATTATATGCCCTATATACAAAAATAAAGGGGATAGATTAAATCCAGGGAACTATAGGGGAATTACCTTATTAGATACATTGGGGAAAGTATATACGGGTATACTAGCAAATAGACTAAGGAACTGGGCAGAGAGACATTCAATCCTCTCGAAATTTCAAAGTGGCTTCAGAAGAGGGAGAACAACACCAGATAATGTTTTTATTGTGAGAACTCTTATTGACAAATATGTAAAGAAAAAACGTGGAAAGCTCTATATTACATCAATAGATTTAGAAAAAGCATTCGATACTGTGAACAGGGGGGCAGTCGTTACTAGATTGAGACAAGTAGGAGTGTCATGTAAAATGATAAGGGCTATAGAAAAGATATATGCTGAAGTAAAGTGTACTGTGAGAGTCAAAGAAGGAGTAGTAGTAGGAGATATTATTTCTAAAATGGGTTTGAAACAGGGATGTAAATTGTCACCGATTTTATTTTTATTGTTCATTAACGATATACTAGAATTTGAAGTTGAGGAAAGATTAGCACTGCCGTGTTTAGAAAATCAGGATATTCCTGGTCTTGTCTTTGCTGACGACATACTCCTGTTCACACTAACGCCAGTTGCAACGCAAAAAAGTATTGATGGTATCGAGAAGTACTGTAAAGAGTGGAATATGAAAATTAACGCACAGAAAACTAGAGTAATGGTGTGCAAAAAAGGGAACAAATTAGCAAAAAAGGAAAAATGGTATCTTGAAGGAGTAAATCTGGAAGTAGTTAATAAGTTAGAATATTTAGGAATTATCATATCAGGAAATGGAAATTGGTCTGAACACGTCAAGAGAGCAAAACTGATTGGTACAGCAGCCCTAGCTAGTATAAGAATATTAGATAACAGGATGCCTAATATTGATTTTAGGGTACAAAGAAATGTATACAACGCTGTGATTAAATCTAAAATGATATACGGTTCAGAAGTATGGGGCACAGAAAAGGAAATAGTAATGCTCGATTCAGTCACTAGTAGATTAAAACAAACTGTTCCTCATCTTTTATATGAGTGTCCGATTTTTAACAGGAGTAGATATGAATTATTAATGCATTTAAATATGTGTAATATAGAATAGCAAGCACCTCTCACTATGGTATTTCAGAGAAGATGCTGTTATAAAGTGTTTGTTAAATTTCTCCATCTCATTTATAAGTCATCTCTATTTTAATTCAATTGTCATGTATCAACTTAGTCTCACTATCTATAGCCTTAATATACTACTTGTAAAATAGGGTTTGTAATGGGAAATTCAATAATAATAATAATTATTATTATAATGTACGTGGTGAGCGCAACCGTTTGCGAAACAGTCCCAAAGCCCTTATATGAATCATCTACTGTGGGTGGGAGTGGTAGAAAACATCCGCGGTATCTCATTCCTCTCATAACTAAGAAGAAAACTTAGTGGAAGGTGCGGAAGTCCAAGTTGGCGCCAAGCTCCTCACTTTCACCTTTCCTACCTGACCTCTCCTGGTCAATGTTTATTCTCTTCCGGCTCCGACGATATTAGGTTTGGGAAACCTAGGAAACATTCCATTTTCATGCCCTTCGTAGCCCTTTCCTTTCCTTTAGCCGATACATTCATTCTTATCGGACCGCTTGTTTCTCCTTCTGTGAGTGTTAAGAGAGCATGGTTGCCCATTTGTACCACCACTTTGAAACAATAGCTGCAATACCACAATAACAATACACAGTACTCCCATACCATCCATGTAAAATTCGTAGTAACTCTGTGTAAGTTTCTTACAAACTACATAAATATATTTCTTTTAAATATTATATGAATAGTCAATAAATTAAAATAAATACAATAATCCATGATCCACATAGCGCATTCTAATTTTCGTTCTACCTAATCAACTGATACAAGTGTGGTGCCCCGCGGATATTGGTGTGTAATGAAGTACGCTTAGTGAATTCCTCAGCGTTTTTTCTTACCTTACTTTACAAGTTGCTTTACGTCACATCGACACAGTTAGGTGTTATGGGACAGGAAAGGACTAGGAGTGGGAAGGAAGCGGCCGCGGTCTTAATTAAGGTACATCAACAGCATTTGCCTGGAGTGAAAATGGGGAAACCACGGAAAACCATATTCAGGGTTATCGACAGTGGAGTTTGAACTTACTATCTCTGAATACTGGATAATGGCCGCACTTAAGCGACTGCAGCTATCGAGCTCGGTTTTTTCTTACTATCCCCCCTGTTATCTTCTTGGATTCCGGAGGGTACAGGAATATGAGACCCCGCTATCTCATTTCCTAATGACCAATAATAATAATAATAGTAATAATAATAATAATAATAATAATAATAATAATAATAATAATAATAATAATAATAATAATAATCTTAGCATTTATCCCGCTTAATTGCATGGTCTGCTGTTGTGCACTTTCCTTTCCACTGGATGCGGTCTTCTGCATCTTTAGGAGAGACTTTCGCCACATGCATATCCTCCCGAAGAGTGTTGAGTCAGCGCTTCTTTGGTCGCCCTTCTCGCAATTGAAGAACCGTTTCCCCAACGATTCTCTCGCATTTTCTCAGGGATTTTGAGTCCACACCAAGTGCCATCCGAACATAATAATAATAATAATAATAATAATAATAATAATAATAATAATAATAATAATAATAATAAGCAAAAGAGGAAGAAAAAAAGAAGAATACGTTACTGTACAGTTATTCTACCTAAAGCTCTGTATGCAGCAGAATGCTTCTCAATGAATAAAGCTACTACAAGTCAAAGAAAGGAAAATTCGAACGAAGTTCATGGGTTCAGTAAAGGAAAATGGAGAATATAGGAGAATGCGCAATCATGAAATATATCTGCATATAGAGAAAATAACAGACACCATCAGGAAAAGAAGGAGTTATTTCAAAAGCCATTGAACACAAATGAGACCAGAAATATTGTGCACTCCTTGAATAAGGAAAATAATGGGGTCTGCTCATCAAGGTGGAAAAGGATTTACAAGAAATCGGAATCTTACATGATGACATCTTGCAATGTGATCCTTTAAAGAAGAAATGGTAAGGTCTACAGTGTTTTCGAACAAAACCTAAAATGAAAACTGGCAAGACATGGATCGAGGAACGAAACGAAGTTCACCGAAGAAGGATGTGAGAGTTGAAGCTAAAGACAGAATACGGTTGTAATAATGTGGTCCATAGCTGCCCAAAACCAAAGGAGAAAGAATAATAATAATAATAATAATAATAATAATAATAATAATAATAATAATAATAATATAATAACTGATGTAGAAGACGCAAGCAATTCTGTTAGTGAATATGAACGAGAATAAAACAATAACTCACTCACTCCCACTAGAGCAACACTACAAGTTTCTACATTGTGATATAGCAAACTAATGACACATATTAGGTCGTCATCGTGTTATGGCTGGTAACCAATAATCTTTCCGAAACACACTGGTAAAGAAATGGGCCCGGAATAATTTATTGCAATTTCAAAAAAGCTTTGGGCTCCGGATCCCTCGAGCTTACTGGACAACGTCTACCGATGCAGCACTTATTGTTTCTGGAACTGAGCCGTTCTTTTCGACTGCAATTGGACTAGTTGAACTGACATTGCTTAAAAAAATAGCCCATCTCCTGAACCTATCATCAATACTGTTATAGAACAACAATACCTCTTTTTCCAGTCTGGTCATCCAAGATTGTTCAAGAAGATTCTCCGTAGCAAATGCATAGATACTCATGACTGCATCAGTTATACTGATGGCTCTCGTACATCTAGCAACGACGGTAAGGACCTTGTTGGGTGTGCTTTTGTAGTCTATGGAAGCGAAAGTTTTACAGCGCAGTATAAACTATCCTCCTGCCATTCGGTCTTTCGGGCAGAACTACTAGCCATTTAATTTGCAATACAGTGAATGACAACAACAAAAGGATTCAAATACTCAGTGACTCGCAAGCTGCGTTGAAGTCTATAGACAAAAAATATAATATGAACCCGTTAGCAGTTGCTATAAGAACTAAAGCTCAACAAAAACGTCATATCTGCATTTACTGGATTCGTGGACACACTGGACCCACCGGAAATGAGAGAGATGATCAACCAGCATAAGCTGCAGCTCAATCAAATCTGGAAGTCACGCACTACAGTTATCCCTTATGTTGAGCAAGAAGACAAATCAGAGAACAAATTTTGAATCAGTGGAACCTCCTTTTGACTTCTGCTTCAAATTAGATTCCTTACTAGAAGACTGTATTTTTCTCACAGTTTACAACTGACTTCAGTGCAAACGTTTGGTGCCAAATTTTGTGTTAACACACTTTATCCCAGCCCATGGAAATTTCAAATCATATTTTGAATGTTTAAAATTATTTTGTCAGGTGACTGTTCTTTCTTTCGTGGGTCTACTCAAACAGTTGATGATTTAATATTTTATTGTCCTTTGTTTGCAAGAGTAAGATTTGATTTGGACTCTCATTTGAACTGCTGTAATATTCAAATTTCACAACCACTGTATCATATTTTCATACAGAAATGCTGTTACAAACATTTCTTAATTTCCGTTCATCGCATCTTTCGTAGACTGGTTCTGTAAATCACCATCATTATGCTTTTTTCTTGCTAGTTGCTTTACGTCGCAGCGACACAGATAAGTCTTATGGCGACGATGGAATAGGAAAGGCCTACGAGTTGAAAGGAAGCAGCCGTGGCCTTAATTAAGGTACAGCCCCAGCACTTGCCTAGTGTAAAAATGGGAAACCATGGAAAACCATCTTCAGGGCTGCCGACAGTGGGATTCGAACCCAATATCTCCCGGATGCAAGCTCACAGCCGCGTGCCCCTGACAGCACCGCCAACTCGCCCGGTACCATCATTATGATATGTATGTATCAACTATAACCCTCAAATATTTCATATAATAGGGTTCATTTGTATTGGATATTCATAACAATAATAGCCATCATCCGCAGGCCTCACGAGAAGATTAATGCATTGTTGCGGTATTCCATCTATACAACTTACTGGAGATTTTGAACATTTCTCTTCATGTATAATATGCATAATTTATTTTGCAGTGCTCGAAATAAAAACGTAGAAGTGCCGCTAAATACTCATGCGCAATTGAATAAGAGAGAGCTGCTGTAGCTGTGCTCGTCCAGGCAAAAGTAATATGAGATTGTGGCATGTAACAGCGAGGATGTCAGACCTCGTACGGGCTATATGAATGACACTTGATTGCATGATGGGTAAGACACGAAACCTTAACGCTTTTGATCACGGCCAGATCGTCGTCGTTAGGTGTATGACCCACTCCATCTCTGAAGTAGTGCAGGAACTGGACTTTCCGAGGGCCATCGTCTCAAGAGTGTACCGTGAGTACGTGGATTCGGGCAAAACCACCGCCGCTAGGGTTAACTGTCGTGGTATACGACACACTGATGGCAGGGTTCACCGTCCGTCGGCTAGCTTAGATCGTACGAGTGGATATACGGGCTACAGTGCAGCAGCAGTGCCAGACAACGCCGTGTGAGCAGGTGTACCATCAGGAATCATCTCGTCATCATGGGATACGAAAGCAAGCGTCCTACGAGGGTGACTCCACTTAACACCCATCACAAGGCACAACGACCAATATGGGCAAAGGAACACCGTCAGTGGACGCTCGAAGAGTCGAGGTAATCCTACCAGTTGATTGCACGCCGGTGGCCAGGTTCGAGTGCGTCTTGCCAGCAGGGTACAGTTCAGGTCTTTTGGTGGTGGTGGAATCCAAGTATGGGGCTGTTCACTTTGGTACATGGGGCCCATGACCTTCGATGTTAGGCCCCTTAAAACAACAAGCATCATCACGTTGATACATTTGACAACGTCCATCACTTACGAACGTTACAGAACTTTACTGGCAGATCATGTTCACCCCTTTGTTAAGATCCAGCATCGTGCAGATGACCTGTATCTAGAGTAAGCCGAATGGTGGCTCACTGGTTCGAAGAGGACTTTACGGATGTGAAGTTGCCTAGCCCCAAAGAGGCCCGATCTCAGTCCCATCGAGCACATCTGGAGTACTGTTAAAGGGGATGTGCGCTAGGGCGTCTTTAATGTTCACTCCCATCGTGGCTCTTGTCCTCGTCCTGCCCTTGTAATTTTTCCTCCGATTAGTAGAGGATGTTTTTTTTTTTGTTTCACTTCCTCTTAAAACAATCACCATCACCACCATCGTGCCCTGGACGCTGCCCCGAATCATCCTCGTCGATTATGGGAGGCTGTGAAGCGATCAAGGATCAGTTCGGCTTGCCAACGCTTCAGGTGTCTTGTGGAGTCCATGCAAAGCCGCATCGCCACCGTCATCAAGGCGAAAGGTGCACACAGCACACGCCACTAGCCAGGTGTATCTAATTCAAATTGCTCATGAGTGTATTTTACAAAATTTCCCATTTCTTATTATATCGGGTTTGGCGCACAAAACTTCTGGACTTAATCCTTCTCAACAATGTTTTTGTCGTAAAATCGTGACTGTCGGACAATAATTATGAAATATAATGCTGAAGACAGAACGAAAACCTAGTCTCCCAGCCAGAATAATTATTCATCAAATTTCCTACCTGGCCGGGATTCAAACCCAGAAACTCTCGCTAATATTTATTCATGGAGCCGGGTACTTTTAAAATTAACACTGGAGATAAAACTTTCAGGAATGATTTATTGTTTTTTGTTGTAAACATTTTAACGCAGCACTGCCTATGAAGTAACAGAAAAACGGAAGATTTGTCGAGCCGTGAATAGCAAGATCGGACGACTGTAAATGACTTTATGATGCAGATTATACTTAATGTACTCTTTTACTAGTCTGCATGGTATGACAAAAACTTATAGAAGATACAAGAAGAAGATAGAAAGTAAAAAGTAAAAATCAAGTGCTGGCGCCCGTCGAACCAGAGACTCCCACGTGAAAGTCATGTAAGAAGCTTTGCATATTTTAATCAGAGATCAACCAGCATAACAGCCATTTTGAGCACCTGCTTCATTATCCAGCTCACTGCGGGGCCAGAAATTGGATGTTTGTAATGGTCCCATCACACCTCGAACTCTAAGAGCTGATTCCACTATCAGAAGCCTTGGTCTTCATTATAGTGGTTCACATAGTTTGAAACAAATCCTTTAAAATGTTCCGCTAGCACAGGGTTTCCACTTCCGAACACCTCCGACACAGGGAATTCTGATGCGATCCTCCTTTTACCGTAATAGTTCAGTGTCAAGTCAATCCAATTTCTGATCAAAGCGCGTTGTTGGGCTTGTAAGCGTAGCTCCGTTCTATTCGATCATTATTTATTACCCCCTTATTGCTGATTTTTCGATAACGAATACATGTATTTCAAGCCAAGTACCTACACAAGTACACGTTATCAGGTGAATGGACCTAAATCTGAAGAAATAGGGGCGGCTGATTCACCTGGTATATTCGACGTATTTATCGGAAGTTCTACGAAAACTTGATTTTTCTCTGTTTGTATCAATTGTATACAGCAAAACATTCAATTTCTAGCTTTGATTTGTCAAGATGAATACTACCCAGCTGTACCATTAACAGATATTAGAGTGCAACATGGTCAGTGTTAAGTCATTCTCAGCCAGATCGATTGACTTTTGTGATGAGATCCGTTGCCTCTCGTATCAGACAGCCCCTGCAAAGTTGAGTGAACCCCATTCCACCTCTCAGTCCAAAATTTAGATCCTTGCACTGGCCAGGAATGGAACCCAAGTCCTTCAAGTAAGAGGCAGGTATTCGCTCTTACATTATGGAACTGGCATGAAATACCTACGTAAAATGGCTCATATTACGAGCTATAAACATATTGCATTTACAACTGGTATTGTCCCATTTGTTTCTACTAGGAAATATAATACGAAGATAAAATTGGAATTCAATAGGGAAAATTAGGGCAAATATTCGTTTATAGGAAGAGTAATTAGAGATTGAAGTAATTTACCAAGAGAGATGTTATATAAATTTGCAAATTCTTTGAAATTATTTGAGTCAAGCCTAGATAAACAACTGCTAGAGAACCTACCACTTGGACGACAGCCCTAAATGCAGATCAGTGGTGATTGATTGATCGATCCATTGATTGATTGATTGATTGATTGATTGATTGATTGATTCGAAATAATAAAGAACTGTCGGATCATCATATCCTGGCTTACATTTCAGCTTATCACCTATCTTTGATTTCCCAAAAGAGCAAGGTGTGGCCGAGTTATCCGGGAGTTTTCGGGACTCACCTGTACTTGGTTAATTCATATAGTAGAGGCAAAGGCGATCCGGCAATCTATCACACTCAGTGCCAAAATTACGAATAGTGGAAGTCCCACTCCTCCAAGGACCTTCATGCTCTGTACGGAGTACTTTGTTAATGATCAGTACTTCTCCTCAATTTTATTTTCAACAGACGTTAATCTTGGAAGTGGTGATCTTCATATCATATTATTTTGAAATTCAAATACCGATGCGCATAGAAAAGCCGCTACGTGACATATTTCAGCTTAGAACTCTGACCAAAATGGTTCTGTCATCTAAGGTTCAGTATTGCATGAACTATATCAGCGAATTTTCGTTCTAAGTGATACATGTACTGTGGGTCAGTATTTATACGAAAACTTTGTCTCATTACAGTATTCCGAGGCGCAACGACGATATGTTAGTTTAAAGTTTACGACACTGTACAGGCCAAAATTAAGGTAAATTGTCATTATTTTGCTGTTTTCCTTATTGATTACATTATTTGTTCGGCATGCCGTGATGATATTACCCGCAATGGTACCTACTGTACCTTCATTTAAACCGCTGATTTTTCCTTGATCTAGTATGAAAGAGGCTGCTGTAGCCGGGACTTGATGCATGACTGGTGGGAGCAGAGGTGACGATAAGGCGTTAAGGACAATGGTCGGTGCACAATGGCTGCCTGTATCAGTTCTGCGCCCCCAAGTCTTCATGCGGCTGGCTGCACGCAGAATTGCCATTTATCAGTGTTCGACCTTCAGCCCTTTTCTGGCTTTTTACACTCGGTTAGCAGATTATAAAGTAACAGGATTACTCACGTTAACCTTCGATATTGACACCATTTCCAGCGTCCAGCCTCAACAGTCATTTGTTTTCATGTTCCTTAGCGTTGTATAAAGGAAATCAATGGCAGTTCTAGCTGATTCCCCGTCCCAACTCCCGTACCTACATGATGTTTTAAAACCACATAATATTTTTAGGCTTAAAAATTCGGCTACTTCACTTATAGAGTTAAGTGTGACTTCGCTTGTTAAGATGGCAACTTTCTGAACGTAGTACGTAAACAAACTTCGGCCGTAAACCTACTGATTATTAAAAATGAAGTAAGCACATTCAATTCAAATTCGTATAAATAACTGCTTTTGTTCGTGTTACCGTGGTTCCATGGTACAAAGAAGGAAGCATAAGAGGTTAATGGCTGGACAAAGCAACAACCAAAGATTACATTTTTACAATATCTACTAAAAATTATTTTCTTTCTTTCTTAATACTGGGTTATTTGACAACAACAACAAAGATTTAACAAATGGGATATTTGACAGAGAAAAAATCAAGGAGCTTAGAAGCTCGGTAAATTACAACAGCGGAGTAAGGAACCCATATCATACCTGTCTCGCGAAGGAGATTAGAACAAAAGGTCTTCTAAAATGACAATATTTTGGGATTAGGTAAACCTAAAAATGTAGGTTCCGCAGTTACGGAACTACAACCTTACTCAACACAAAGAAGAAGTCGTAGCTTTCAGCTCAATGCCTCAAAAGGGTAATTGAACCCTCAGATAACAGTTTCCTTCACATCACAAGGATCTCAAACCCTGAGGATAATTTTCATTTTACTCAACCTCTGCCCTTATGGGCCAGGAATTTACATTAATGTCTTTGATATAAACACTTCTAGTTACATAAAGCAGAATACACCTTCTACCCTCAAAAGCTAAATACCTTTAACATTTGCTACCCTTATATCCTTTGGGGAGCCACATGTAGGAAGGATGGATCGAAAGAATCAGAAGCTACTGGAACCGAAGCCCATACTACACGGCCAATAAAATAAAAAACAAAAGGTTAAATTACAAGGCCAAGAACGAAAATAAAAGTGGAGGATGAATCCTCACAAGCGCTCCAATTCCAAGATAATAGGAAAACCCTAGAAGAGCGGGCCCGATGATTCGGTGGATAAGCCATATTACTTGGTGGCTAAGGAAAATATGTTAAAAAAGAAGAGAAATTTAGAAAAAGGTTAACAGCCACCAGAAAACAAAGAGGATCAAGGAAACGTGGATACATACTCGTGCATCCTTACAGTTTTACAAAGTTCCCGTGAGGGGTAGAGAAACCCGTCGACTGCCCAGAAAATCTACATATTAAGTTAAAGTAGAAAATAAAAACCCTGCATTAAAAATAAAGTAGACGCAGATCAACCTAACTGTTACATTCTAAGATATTACGTGATTAGTTAAAATTCTGCGTTACCTTACGCCAGCCCCAACCTCATCCGGCCTCCGGAGGGAGACCTCCTCGTTCAAAATAGCATTTTAGTCTTGGCGATGATTGGCCTCTTAAGTCTCAAATTCATGATTATTTATAGGAGGTGGCTGACAGGTCAAGAACAGAGACGTAATTATAATTCTTATTGGTAGAACCATACGCCACAAGGGAGAGTGGTAACTGGTAGACCAGAGTTCGAAACAGTAGTAACAACTACAAAATATTTAAATAACAACTGAAGAGAGATCAGGTTACCAAACCTTAAACTACGAAAATTCTTTTTCAAGTTAGTTACAGGACTGTACACAAGATGGTGCAATAATCACCAGTAGAAACATCTGGTAGGGAAAAATATAACTTCGTTACTAGAAGAGTTCAGTTAGTAATAGGTAGACTCCACTGTGGTCACTGATGCCGCGGGAACTCAAATTCTGTAATAGTTCATTATTTTTTTAAATTATTTATTATTATCATTTCATGTGGCTATTACTGGCCTGGAACAGCGCTTGTAAGGCTACCTCCGACGAATGCATGCGGTAGATGTACAGAGTGTGGCCGGCTGGTAGCGTACGAATTGTCTTTCCTGTTTATATCAGACGGTGCGTGTAGGACCCTGAAGTGTCTGTCATTGAAATGTGACTTTCCTCGTATTAGCGATGTATTACAGGGTATCTTCCGATCATAATGCGTGGATAATGAAGCATCATCATTCTGAAGATCAAGTTTTTATATATTTCTTTTGCCTGGATTGTCCGAGGACATGTTCGGTTCGCCTGGTGCTCCATGGGTGACCTGCGTGTGTAGGTGTGAGATGATAATGAGGCAGGAATAGAGTGAAAACAGGTGTCGGCACATACCCTACTCCTGTCAAATAATACCAACCAAGGCATGACGTCTCCTCCTTCGCGGCGGACGAATTACCACCAACTACATGTGAACAACGCGGAGATGTTTGGAACTGAATCCAACCTTTGTTCACGCAAGTTTTTCTACCAACGAGACCCACCAAGCGGGCATTACGGATCGAGTACTGAGGTAGTCTGAACCAAATGCGTGCCAAAAATATCTTGTAGAAATATTCACAGTTTTGTTTTATAATGGCAAGTCGATCAACACCGCACTTTCGAACACGTTCACTCAACCTCACAAGAATTGGCGATCTCAGAAGTTGGCTCTCTTTCAAAATCCTCCTGTTTCAAATAGGACAAACATATTGTGCAGGTGGTAGAGTTCTAAGTGTCGTCTCTACGGCCACCCGCTATCCGCAATTTACGAATATCCTCGCGTTTCGAGAATGAAAAATGTTAAACATTTCTTTGCGGACCAATTTATGTGCGATTACAATCTTCTTTGTTAGAAACACCTTCCGAAGAACTTTTGAAGTAATATTCACATGTAATATGACATATATGAACATCAAATCGTCACTTTTTAATGAACAAAGATTGCTGTGATATTAAAAATCGAATTTTCGGATATTCCTCAAGCGGTATTAGCCTAGTACAATATCTATGCGCTCTTCTTCTCATAAACTCAGCCAACATTCCATCACTTTATTCACAATGGAAGTTAATGATTGATCCTGTCTTCGAATCGTGGATATGTTTTTCCCATTTTATGTATGACTTTTTGTTTCGTATTTTAGACATTACGTATAGTGAAGAACTGCGATACGTTGACTCATGCTTTAGCTTATCACCTGGTACGAAGGGGTAAATTTTAAAGTTTGTCACTTCACTTTCTCTATTAAAAAAGAGTTGTAATGTATCAATGATTACCCTACACATTGTATTGAGGATTTCAGAATGCTCATAATAATACCTTTCCCTGCTAAGACTTTGTTGCGAATTCAGGACATGTGAGGTATGTTGCATTACGATGCGTGGCTGAATGGTCAGCGTATTGGTCTTCGTTACCTGGGTCCAATTCCCGGCCGAAACAGGGATTTAAACTTCATATAGTTAATTCCTCTAGCTCGGGGACTGAGTGCTTGTGTTCGTCTTAATACATACAAGACAGTACACTACAAATCACTGCAGAAACACGCAATAGTGAACACACCTGCCCACATGGGGTAAATGAAATGAAATGGCGTATGGCTTTTAGTGCCGGGAGTGTCCGAGGACAAGTTCGGCTCGCCAAATGCAAGTCATTAAATTTGACTCCCGTAGGCGACCTGCGCGTCGTGATGAGGATGAAATAATGGTGAAGACGACACATGCACCCAGCCTCCTTGTCAGTGAAATTAACCAATTATGGTTAAAATTCCCGACCCTGCCGGGAATCGAACCCGGGTCCCCTGCGACCAAAGGCCAGCACGCTAACCATTTAGCCACGGAGCCGGACCCCACATGGGGTAAGTGTCAGCGAAGCCTTTCGGCTGCAAAACTGAGCTTAATCCAGACACAGTGCCAATCCCAAGTAGTTGAGAAAAGACCAGGAAGAAAAAGAAGAAGAGGCGTGATTCAATACGAACTGGCTATTAACGAAAGTGTTCAGGAAAAATTGAGCGAAGTATCCTGTTTTATAATTTTGCGTACATTAGCACATAAAGGCTAGTACACACCAAACGACAAAGTTGCGGAACACATCCCAGGGATGTCCTGCGACATTTTTTCCGTGTTTGGGACTGTCGCGATACAAAAGTTGCATGTCGCAGGTCTCCCATTCGAAATGGGATACATGATACAAATGTTGCGCAACTTGCTGTAGTTTGGACGTGTCGCGAGACAAAGTCCCGGGACACGCCGATGCCAGTGTGCAGTTAGCCGTCACGTGTTGGTGTTGTGTTTCGTGTTCTGTTGTTTTGCGATGGAAACTACTCTAAAAATCATTGAGGATTTACACACCCTCCCTTGCCTTTGGGATGTTATGTCTACCGAGTATAAAAACAGAGACAAAAGGAGGGAAGCAATGGAGTCTCTGGCAGAAAGTTCACTATGTCCATTCACGAGATGGAGAAAAAGATTCACAACATTAAAAGCATATAAAGCAAATTCTTGCGCCATTTCGCGCCGATTCCTGTGGTGCAACTGCCTCTATAGATGTGGACGCGGGACATTGTATCGCAAGTCTAGCGACAGTGTCTCGCAAGTGTCCCCATACAATGTCTGGCGACTTTGTCGCTAGGTGTGTACTAGCCTTAAGGTTTCAAACACTGAATATAATGAAGAGCTCTAACCATAGGCAGGCCAAACCATGTATTCATGTCGTCTTCGTTTGTGCTTCAGAAACGCTTTGAACTAGACTACTGACGATGAGATGTGGGTCCAGTGTGCTACTTTACCGACCGGGCAGTCGAATTTCGATTCTGCCATCATCAGACATCAGTGATCTGCATTTAGGGCTGTCGCCCAGGTGGAAGAGTCCCTATCAGCTGTTTGCCTAGCTTCTTAAACGTTTTCAAATACCGGGCGAGCTGGCCGTGCGGTTAGAGGCGCGCGGCTGTGAGCTTGCATCCGGGAGACCGTGGGTTCGAATCCCACTGTCGGCAGCCCTGACAATGGTTTTCCGTGGTTTCCCATTTTCACACCAGGCAAATGCTGGGGCTGTACCCTAATTAAGGCCACGGCCGCTTACTTCCAACTCCTAGGCCTTTCCTATCCCATCGTCGCCATAAGACATATCTGTGTCGGTGCGACGTAAAGCCCCTAGCAAAAAAAAAGCGTTTTCAAAGAACTTGTAAATTTATCGAACGTTTTCCTAAATAAATTACTAGCAGTTACCCGCGGCTTCTCTCGCTGGGATTTCGTAATTTGAAAAAATTAATCGTTCTTCGGCATTGTACTAAGACATTATCTGAAAATCCCTAAAGTATAAAACTCACCGAAAAATTGAGCTTCATTTTCCCCAGAAACTCTTTGTAAACCACGTTTGTGGAGCGACCTTTTGGGGCTAAGATGACCATGCGACATAGAACTGCACACGTGAGAACGTCTTCTCTCAAGAAAAAAAAAGAAAATTCTTTATTTTTAAAGAAGATTCCAAATACCTATTTCCACGCCTGTAACATCTTCAGGTTTTGAGATATAAGTATCCCAAGAAAAAGAAGTCAACCCCTTTATCAGCACTTCCTCCACCCCCACCTAAGTGGATTTTCCGAAAACAAAAGAAGATATGTTTCTTTATCTTTAAAGGACTTTCAAAGTACCTACCAAGTTTCATGTCTGTAACCTGTTAAGTTTCTGACATACACTGTAGATATTCCGGTACTCATTTTAAAAATTCACTTGCTTTTTCAATTCCTTTCAGCCCCTTAAGTGGTTTTCCGAAAACAAAAATACGTGTTTCTTTATTTTGAAAGGAGATTCCAAATACCAATTTTCACTTTGTAACATCTTCAGTTTTTGAGATATAAGTATGCTCATAAAAAGTTCAACTTCTTCGTCACTTATTTCCATTCCCCCTCACCCCTTAAGTGAATTTGCCGAAAACAATAAATACGTGTTTATTTATAAAGGAGCTTCAAAATACCAATTATCACGACTGTAACGTCTTCAGATTTCGAAATATTTGAATACTCATGGAAAGAATTCTACTCCTATTTTTCAACCCGCCCCCCCCCCCCCCCGAAATTGATTCTCACCCCCAAATGCGTGTTTTTTTAAAGAGGATTCCAAATACCCGTTCTCACGTCAACGTCTTAACATTTTTAGGGTTTTTTAGATATAAGTATCCTCATACAAATAATTCAACAAATGTTTCAATCCTTTCATCCCCCTTAAGTGGATCTTCCGGAAAAAAAGAATATGTATTTCTTTCTCTTTAAAGGAGACTCCAAATAACAATTTTTTTTCGTCTGTAACATCTTCAGTTTTTCAGATATCAATATCCTAAGAAAAATAATTCAACCCCCTTTAGAGTCCTTTTTACCGCCACGCTAAGTGATTTTTCCAAAAACAAAATAACACCTGTTTTTTATTTGTAAAATATTAAAAATACAAAATTTCACATCTGTAACACATTAAGTTTATGAGATATACTGTAGATATCCTCAACTTAAAAATTCACGCCAACCCACTTTTCAGTCCTTTTTACCCCCCTCCCCCTAAGTGTTTTTTCCTAAAACAAAACAATACATGTTTCTTTATTTTTAAAAGAGATTATAAATACCACTTCACGTCGGTAACATGTTAAATTTTTTAGATATACTGTGGATATGCTCAGAGATTATGTGTACCAATTTTGACTGGCAGCTATGCCCAAACGTACATGCATAACCTCGTTGATGTAAAATCCTGGAGCTGACGTTGCCATGGTAACGGCAGTTCATTTCTTTATGCGATTCCTGGAACAGAGGTAGTGTGGTGGCAATATCTCCATAACGGTTGGTTTAGGGCCCGTAAGGCTTGCCGAATTTTGTTCTTTGCGTCAAGGGGCTTAAAATGAGCTTTGCCTCGTCCTTATACGACAAATTCGATATTTCGCCTATATTAGCCTGTTATTTACATATCTCCCTCCGTAGCCCACCCCCCCCCTCGAATTGTTTTGAAAATAAAATATAGCCTATAGCACTCAGGGATCATGTATTTTTCTACTAGTGAAAGAATTTTTAGAACCCGGCCAGTAGTTTCTGAGATTACCATACATATATACATACATACATTATCATTATAGAGCGTTTTGCCTTTCAGCGTTCAGTCTGCAAGCCTCTATGAATTTACTAAACGTCGCCACAAACCTCTATTTGCAATTAGTGCTGTGGCCTCATTTTGTTCTATACCTATTATCATTAAATCGTTAGAAACTGAGTCTAACCATCGTCGTCTTAATCTCCCTCTACTCCTCTCACCCTCCATAACAGAGTCCTCCTCCATTCGTCTCACATGACCCCACCACCGAAGCAGGTTTATGCGTACAGCTTCATCCATAGAGTTCATTCCTAACTTAGCCTTTATCTCCTTGTTCCGAGTACCCTCCTGCCATTGTTCCCACCTATTTGTACCAGCAATCATTCTCACTACTTTCATGTCTGTCACTTCTGAATAAGATATCCTGAGTCCTCCCAGCTTTCGCTCGCGCAAAGCAAAGTTGGTCTCAAAACAGACCGAAGTAAAGATAGTTTCGTCTGGGAGCTGACTTCCTTCTTACAGAACATTGTTGATCGCAACTGCGAGCTCACTGCATTAGCTTTACGGCACCTTGATTCACTCTCACTTACTATACTACCATCCTGGGAGAACACACAACGTAAATACTTAAATGATCTACCTGTTCCAGCTTTGTATCACCAATCTGACATTCAATTCTGTTGAGTGTCTTACCTGCTGACATCAACTGAGATTACCCTCCAGATATAAACAAACTCACAAAATGCGCACTCTCTCTTTATTATATTATTACTAGCAATTGTGCCCGTGCTTCGCTACGGTATTCCAGATTGTATACGGATATCGAAATAAATTACTGTACATGAAGTGAATAATAATGTATAAATTGCATGTAAATTGGCGTTATCCGAGAAAAAGCATAAGGAGTTCCGCAAACTATGTTTCCAATGTAAAGTGCGAGTTGTGGAGTTGTGATGATAACGACAGGTGCACTTGTCTACCCCCCTGCCCCTAAAGGTCCCTGGGCTGTCTTACCCCCACGTGGCTTGTCTCCTAATACTAAAAATCCGGAGTGTACAATTCACCTCGGCGACCCCGAAAACTATGTATTCGAAATTATTTTCGTTTAATTTTATATATCACTCCCCCCGCCCCCATGCGAAAGGGAGCTGAACTTCGACATTAAAAAATTCCGGAGTGTCACTGTTCATCTCAGCGATCCCGAAAAGTATGGATTCGACACTATTTCCGATGACTTTTATATCTCAGCCCCTCGCCCTCCCCTGCCCCTAAGGGTTCCTGGGCTGTCTTACCTCCACGTGGTTTGTCCCCTGATACTAAAAATCCGGAGTGTACAATTCTCCCCGGCGACCCCGAAAACTATGTATTCGACACTATTTTCGTTTAATTTTATATATCACTCCCCCTCGCCCCCACCCCAAAGGGGGTTGAACTTGAACTTTAAAGAAAATTCCGGAGTGTCAATATTCATCTCTGCGACCCCAAAAAGTATGGATTCGACAGTATTATCGTAAATTTGTTTATCTGACCCCCCTCGGCACCCCACCCGTAAGGGTTCCTGGGCTTTCTTACCCCCACGTTGTTTGTCTCCTGATACTAAAAATCCTGAGTATACAATTCACTTCGGCGACCCCGGAAAACTATGTATTCGACATTATTTTCGTTTAATTTTATATATCACTCCCCGCCCCCATGCGAAAGCGATCTGAACATGGACTTTAAAAAATTCCGGAGTGTCACTGTTCATCTCAGCGACCCCGAAAAGTATGGATTCGACACTATTTTCGATGATTTTTATATCTCAGCCCTGCCCCCCCCCTGCCCCTAAGGGTTCCTGGGCCGTCTTACCCCCACGTTGTTTGTCTCCTGATACTAAAAATCCGGAGTGTACAATTCACCTCGGCGACCCCGAAAACTATGTATTCGACACTATTTTCGTTTAATTTTATATATCACTCCCCCTCGCCCCACCCCAAAGGGGGTTGACCTTGAACTTAAAAAAAATTCCGGAGTGTTAATATTCATCTCAGCGACCCCAAAAAGGATGGATTCGACAGTATTTTCGTTAATTTGTTTATCTGACCCCCCTCGCCTCCCCTAAGGGTTCCTGGGCTTTCATACCCCCACGTTGTTTTTCTCCTGATACTAAAAATCCAGAGTATACAATTCACTTCGGCGACCCCCGAAAACTATGTATTCGACACTATTTTCGTTAAATTTTATGTATCACTCCCCCCCCCCCCGCCCCCATGCTAAAGGGAGCTGAACTTTGACATTTGAAAAATGGGGAGTGTCACTGTTCATCTCAGCGACCCCGAAAACTGTGGATTCGGCACTTTTTTCGATTATTTTTATACCTTGCCCTCCCTGACCCTCCACCCCTAAGGGAGCTATGGATGGCTTACCCCCACAGTGCTCGTCTCCAGATAAAAAGTCATAAGTGTACCAAGTTTGGATGAAATTGCTCCAGTGGTTTTGGATGAGATGTGTCATTTACACACACACACACACACACACACGCGCGCGCGCACACATACTGTACATGCATACATCTATTTTTATATTTAGTAAGAAGAAGAAGAAGAAGAAGATTATGCTTGCTTTATTATTACACAGAGATATTTTATTTTGAACACTGCAGAGATCTAAACTTAAACTGTTATCCGAAGAAATTATTCGAATCCGAGGAATGAATATTACTTCGCTCGCGGCATGCCCAATCATGAGAATGGCTTCAATAATATTAGTCATCAGTTTCAGAGTCGTGTTCATTGCAGAGGGCAGGATTCTTATTCTTAAGAAGGGTAATTGGTGCCACAATCGTCCGCTCTAAGATGTTCGAGGGTACTCTAGGTGTTTCCAAGTCTTTCGAAGCTCTGCCGTGTAGTCGATTGACTTGTAAATGTGTAGAACATCGGGTAATTCTTATAAAAGTTACTTGTTGAAAGAAATGAATGGCATGATAGCAAGAATGAAGAGGATGAAACCCGGCGCCGGCACATATGCCCACTCCTCTCGAATAGCTCAAGACTTAACGTCCCGATCCGACGGACGAATCATCATCAACACCGTCATATGCCCTCACACCATATAAGACCAAAAACAGCTTCCTACGTCCTGGACGTAAAATGGCTCCTTGAATATTGTGTTCTCTACCTATCTCTATGTACGTTGCCTAGCGACAGCGACTCTATGCATTTTTCATCTTGGTGACAGCACGTTGGATTGTCATATCCCAATGCACGTTTTCCGATGGTTTTTCGTTCATAACTCACCAACGAAAGCGAAAATGAAAATTCCGGCTTCGAGGTGCATTCGGACCCTTTTCCATCTACCTATGTTCAAAATTTCAGATCTCTACGTGCTGTAGATTTTGCTGGGCATCGCGCACAGACAGACAGACAAACACTTCCTTTTATAATTACTAGACTTTAAGCGCAAAAGGTGGCATATACGTCGGTGAAAGGAGTCGTCAATCAGGATGGAAGGTGCAGTATCCCATTGAATTCTTCAGTTCTATCACAATCCCTGGACTGCCGGTGCATATAATTATTCTGGATATATGTGCGTCCATTATAGGGCCCTACTTCTCAGGAAACTTTACGATCGAGTCAGGGAATTCTTGCTTTACAAACATTCCCCTCGCTTATTGGAAAATTAGTCGAACAGAAGTGTTGGAAATTTCGCAGTAAATATTGTTAATTACTTTCGAAAATTGTTGCATCAGTGTCAGGTTTAATCTGTATAATGAAGTTATATGAGGTACTTCATTACTGTCAAATATAATTTACTATAATCAGAAAACGTACTGCTCCGAAAGTTCCTAACGGGAGAAACATGCAAATACAACTAAAGCATACAATTTCATTATTTGAATCTGTTTAGAATGAATAGTTTAACTGTAATAAATTAAGAGAAATGAGGTATCACCATTCTGTGCGTATCATTGGCTGAATGTTTAGCGTAGCAGATTTCAATTCATAGGGCCTCGCAATAGGTCCACGCTCGGGCTGTAGTGCTGAAGTACTTACATGCAATTCTCATTTTCGCGTACCGTTAATTCCTCTGGCTTGGGACCGTGGTGTTGGTATACGTCTTGATACACACCTCTCAATATATATACACTAGCAATTGTACCCGTGCTTCGCTACGGTGTTCCAGATTGTATACGGATATCGAAGTAAATTACTGTACATGAAGTGAATAATAATGTATAAATTGCATGAAATTGGCGTTATCCGAGAAGAAGCATAAGGAGTTCCGCAGACTATGTTTCCAATGTAAAGTGCGAGTTGTGGAGTTGTGATGATAACGACAGGTGCACTTGTCTACCACAGTTCATTATGTTTTAGAAACGTTGAATAGGGTGAAATTTGTGTAAGATTTTCACACAGTGCATTACTTTTCAGATACTTATGCGACAGCTTCAAACATAGAATTTGGCTCACACATGGCTACTGGGTGGGCTAATATTCGTGTAGAATTTGATGATCCCATGTTTCCTATAAGTGAATCAAGCCATCAATTGTACATGTACAAAGTGCAAAATTTAGGTAAATCCAGAAATAGAGAAAAATTTAATGTATAAGAGATAGAGATACAACAAAAGGTCCTAGGACCGAAGTTGTAGTTCACGCTAAATTGAACGGAGATTGTGCCATCCGTTTTGTGATACGACTTACCGTTTAGCCACGAAATACATCGAAAAGAAAGACTGCACCGTCATTAAAATTGCCTCCATATTTCGATATTTTTTCGGGGGTAAAAATAAAATTTTTAAACATCTCGTAAATTTTCCATCGGTTACATGCTAAAAGCTATAATTTTGCCAAATTTCAATTTTCTAAATTGTCTGGGAGATTGTGCTGCTATCTTGATATGGGTTAAAAGTTAGGACCTTAAGGAAGCTTTTAAGCCCATAAAACCTGTAGGTTCTGGATAAATATCACCGACTGTGTTCTTATGCAGGTTTGAAACTCCCAGCATGTACCCCTCAGAGAATTATGAGAATTTGAGATTTTTCTAGGGATCCTGAAGTCATCAGGTTGTCTGGTACCAAGTTTTAAATTTCTAAGATGCCTAGAATGGTCTCACTAATTTACATCTGGTTTCATTTTTATGACTTAATTTATGTATAAGTTACATATAGTACAGTATATATAGATCGCGCCAAACAGACTTCCATTTATTAGTGTGGATATATTTTACCCGCTTCCCTAGTGGTTCTAGGGGCGTCTTACTCCCACAGTACGTTTTCCAGGTAATAAGTCATACTTGAAAGTCATACTGGAACATACACACGTCCATTATCTCGGTCATTTCTAACAATTTATTTTTTCGCCCTTTCTCACCCCCTATGCCAATGGGGGCTGAAGTTATACTTTAAACATCCGGAATGTTACTATTCATCTCAGCGACTATGTATTCGACACTATTATTTCTATATATCATCATTATTCCTATATATAACTCTCCCAACACCCCCCACCACGAAGGGGGCTGAACTTGGACTTTAAAATATTCCGGAGTGTCACTGTTCATCTCAGCGACCCCGAAAAGTATGGATTGGAGACTATTTTCGATGATTTTTATATCTCAGCCCCTCGCCCCCCCCCTGACCCTAAGGGTTCCTGGGCTGTCTTATCCCCACGTGGTTTGTCTCCTAATACTAAAAATCCGGAGTGTACAATTCACCTCGGCGACCCCGAAAACTATGTATTCGGAATTATTTTCGTTTAATTTTATATATCACTCCCCCCGCCCCCATGCGAAAGGGAGCTGAACTTAGACTTTAAAAAATTCCGGAGTGTCACTGTTCATCTCATCGACCCCGAATAGTATGGATTCGACACTATTTTCGATGATTTTAATATCTCAGCCCCACGCCCCCCCCCCCTGCCTCTAAGCGTTCCTGGGCTGTCTTACCCCCACGTGGTGTTTCTCCTGATACTAAAAATCCGGAATGTACAATTCTCCTCGGCGACCCCGAAAACTATGTATTCGACACTATTTTCGCTTAATTTTATATATCACTCCCCCTCGCCCCCACCCCAAACGGGGTGTCAATATTCATCTCAGCGACCCGAAAAAGTATGGATTCGACAGTATTTTCGTTAATTTGTTTATCTGAGCCCTCGCTCCCCCCCCCCCGCCCCTAACCGTTCCTGGGCTTTCATACCCCCACGTTGTTTGTCTCCTGATACAAAAAATGCAGAGTATACAGTTCACTTCGGCGACCCCCGAAAACTATGTATTGGAGATTATTTTCGTTTAATTTTAAATATCACTGCCCCCCGCCCCCACACGGAAGGGAGCTGAACTTGGACTTCAACAAATTATGGAGTGTCACTGTTCATCTCAGCGAGCCCGAAAAGTATGGATTCGACACTATTTTCGATGACTTTTATATCTCAGCCCCTCGCCCCCCCCCTGCCCCTAAGGGTTCCTGGGCTGTCTTACCCCCACGTTGTTTGTCTCCTGATACTAAAAATCCGGATTGTACAATTCTCCTCGGCGACCCCGAAAACTATGTATTCGACACTATTTTCGTTTAATTTTATATATCACTCCCCCTCGCCCCCACCCCAAAGGGGGTTGACCTTGAACTTAAAAAAATTCCGGAGTGTCAATATTCATCTCAGCGACCCCAAAAAGGATGGATTCGACAGTATTTTCGTTAATTTGTTTATCTGACCCCCCTCGCCCCCCTAAGGGTTCCTGGGCTTTCATACCCCCACGTTGTTTGTCTCCTGATACTAAAAATCCAGAGTATACAATTCACTTCGGCGACCCCCGAAAAAATGTATTCGACACTTTTTTCGATTAATTTTATATATCACTCCCCCCCCCCCGCCCCTATGCGAAAGGGAGCTGAACTTTGACATTTGAAAAATGGGGAGTGTCACTGTTCTTCCCAGCGACCCCGAAAACTGTGGATTCGGCACTTTTTTCGATTATTTTTATACCTTGCCCCCTCTGACCCCCTCCCCTAAGGGAGCTACGGATGGCTTACCCCCACAGTGCTCGTCTCCAAATAAAAAGTCATAAGTGTACCAAGTTTGGATGAAATTGCTCCAGTGGTTTTGGATGAGATGTGTCATTTACACACACACACACACACACACACACACACACACACACTGTACATCCATTTTTATATTTAGTAAGAAGAGGAAGAAGAAGAAGAAGATTATGCTTGCTTTATTATACACAGAGATATTTTATTTTGAACACTGCAGAGATCTAAACTTAAACTGTATATCCGAAGAAATTATTCGAATCCGAGGAATGAATATTACTTCGCTCGCGGCATGCCCAATCATGAGAATGGCTTCAATAATATTAGTCATCAGTTTCAGAGTCGTGTTCATTGCAGAGGGCAGGATTCTTATTCTTAAGAAGGATAATTGGTGCCACAATCGTCCGCTCTAAGATGTTCGAGGGTACTCTAGGTGATTCCAAGTCTTTCGAAGCTCTGCCGTGTAGTCGATTGACTTGTAAATATGTAGAACATCGGGTAATTCTTATAAAAGTTGCTTGTTGAAAGAAATGAATGGCATGATAGCAAGAATGAAGAGGATGAAACCCGGCGCCGGCACATATGCCCACTCCTCTCGAATAGCTCAAGACTTAACGTCCCGATCCGACGGACGAATCATCATCAACACCGTCATATGCCCTCACACCATATAAGACCAAAAACAGCTTCCTACGTCCTGGACGTAAAATGGCTCCTTGAATATTGTGTTCTCTACCTATCTCTATGTACGTTGCCTAGCGACAGCGACTCGATGCATTTAATCTTGGTGACAGCACGTTGGATTGTCATATCCCAATGCACGTTTTCCGATGGTTTTTCGTTCATAACTCACCAACGAAAGCGAAAATGAAAATTCCGGCTTCGAGGTGCATTCGGACCCTTTTCCATCTACCTATGTTCAAAATTTCAGATCTCTACGTGCTGTAGATTTTGCTGGGCATCGCGCACAGACAGACAGACAAACACTTCCTTTTATAATTACTAGACTTTAAGCGCAAAAGGTGGCATATACGTCGGTGAAAGGAGTCGTCAATCAGGATGGAAGGTGCAGTATCCCATTGAATTCTTCAGTTCTATCACAATCCCTGGACTGCCGGTGCATATAATTATTCTGGATATATGTGCGTCCATTATAGGGCCCTACTTCTCAGGAAACTTTACGATCGAGTCAGGGAATTCTTGCTTTACAAACATTCCCCTCGCTTATTGGAAAATTAGTCGAACAGAAGTGTTGGAAATTTCGCAGTAAATATTGTTAATTACTTTCGAAAATTGTTGCATCAGTGTCAGGTTTAATCTGTATAATGAAGTTATATGAGGTACTTCATTACTGTCAAATATAATTTACTATAATCAGAAAACGTACTGCTCCGAAAGTTCCTAACGGGAGAAACATGCAAATACAACTAAAGCATACAATTTCACAATTATGCTAGCAATTGTACCCGTGCTTCGCTACGGTATTCCAGATTGTATACGGATATGTAAGTAAATTACTGTACATGAAGTTAATAATAATTTTTAAATTGCATGTAAATTGGCGTTATCCGAGAAAAAGCATAGGGAATTCCGCAGACGATGTTTCCAATGTAAAGTGCGAGTTGTGGATTTGTGATGATAACGGTAGGTGCACTTGTCTACCACAATTCATTATGTTTTAGAAACGTTGAATAGGGTGAAATTTGTTTAAGATGTTCACACAGTGCATTACTTTTCAGATACTAATGCTACAGCTTCAAACATAGAATTTGGCTCACACAGGGCTACTGGGTGGGCCAATATTCGTGTAGAATTTGATGATCCCATCTTTCCTATAAGTGAATCAAACCATCAATTGTACGTGTATAAAGTGCAAAATGTAGGTAAATCCAGAAATATGGAAATATTTAATGTATAAGGGATAGAGATACGACAAAAGGTCATAGGACCGAAGTTGTATATCACTCCAAATGGAACGGAGATTGTGCCATCCGTTTTGTGATACGACTTACCGTTTAGCCACGAAATACATCGAAAGGAAGGGCTGCACCGTCATTATAATTGCCTCCATATTTCGATATTTTTTCGGGGGTAAAAAATAAAATTTTTAAACATCTCGTAAATTTTCCATCGGTTACATGCTAAAAGCTATAATTTTGCCAAATATCAATTTTCTAAATTGTCTGGGAGATTGTGCTGCTATCTTGATATGGGTTAAAAATCAGGACCTTAAGGAAGCTTTTAAGCCCATAAAACCTGTAGGTTCTGGATAAATATCACCGACTGTGTTCTTATGCAGGTTTGAAACTCCCAGCATGTACCCCTCAGAGAATTATGAGAATTTGAGATTTTTCTAGGGATCCAGAAATCATCAGGTTGTCTGGTACCAAGTTTTAAATTTCTAAGATGCCTAGAATGGTCTCACTAATTTACGTCTGTTTTCATTTTTATGCCTTAATTTATATATATAGTACAATATATATAGGTCGCGCCAAACAGACTTCCATTTATTAGTGTGGATAATATTTTACCCGTTTCCCTAGTGGTTCTAGGGGCGTCTTACTCCCACAGTACGTTTTCCAGGTAGTAAGTCATACTTGAAATTTATACTGGAACATACACACGTCCATTATCTCGGTCATTTCTGACAATTTATTTTTTCACCCTTTCTCACCCCCTATGCCAAAGGGGGCTGAAGTTAACTTTAAACATCCGGAATGTTACTATTCATCTCAGCGACCCGGAAAATTATGGATTCGGCAGTATATTTGATTACTATTATATCTCACTCCCCCTTCCCCCACCCTAAAGGGGGCTAAACTTTGAGTTTTAAAAAATCGGAATGTTACTATTCATCTCAGCGACCCCGAAAAGTATGGATTCGACACTACTTTCGATGATTTGTATATCTCACTCCGCTTGCCCCCTCCCCCGCCCCTAAGGGTTCCTGGGGTGTTTAACCCCCATGTGGTTTGTCTCCTCATACTAAAAATTCGGAGTGTCACAATTCACCTCAGCGACTATGTATTCGACACTATTATTTCTATATATCATTATTATTGATATATATAACTCTCCCATCGCCCCGCACCACCAAGTGGGCTCACTATTCATCCTAGCGACCCCCAAAAGTATGGATTCGACAGTATTTTCGTTAATTTGTATATCTGACCCCCTCGCCCCCCCCTAAGGGTTCTTGGGCTTTCTTACCCCCGCGTTGTTTGTCTCCTGATACTAAAAATCCAGAGTATACAATTCACTTCGGCGACCCCCGAAAACTATGTATTCGACATTATTTTCGTTTAATTTTATATATCACTCCCCCTTCGCCCCCCATGCGAAAGGGAGCTGAACTTCGACATTTGAAAAATGGGGAGTGTCACTGCTCATCTCAGCGACCCCGAAAATTGTGGATTCGGCACTTTTTTCGATTATTTTTATACCTTGCCCCCCCTGACCCCCACCCCTAAAGGAGCTACGGATGGCTTACCCCCACAGTGCTCGTCTCCAGATAGTAAGTCATAAGTGTACCAAGTTTCGATGAAGTTGCTCCAGTAGTTTAGGAGGAGATGTGTCATTTACACACACACATACATGCATATATCCATTTTTATATATAGTAAGAAGAAGATTATTATTACATAGAGAAATTTTATTTTGAACACTGCAGAGATCTAAACTTAAACTGTATATCCGAAGAAATTATTCGAATCCGAGGAATGAATATTACTTCGCTCGCGGCATGCCCAATCATGAGAATGGCTTCAATAATATTAGTCATCAGTTTCAGAGTCGTGTTCATTGCAGAGGGCAGGATTCTTATTCTTAAGAAGGATAATTGGTGCCACAATCGTCCGCTCTAAGATGTTCGAGGGTACTCTAGGTGATTCCAAGTCTTTCGAAGCTCTGCCGTGTTGTCGATTGACTTGTAAATGTGTAGAACATCGGGTAATTCTTATAAAAGTTGCTTGTTGAAAGAAATGAATGGCATGATAGCAAGAATGAAGAGGATGAAACCCGGCGCCGGCACATATGCCCACTCCTCTCGAATAGCTCAAGACTTAACGGCCCGATCCGACGGACGAATCATCATCAACACCGTCATATGCCCTCACACCATATAAGACCAAAAACAGCTTCCTACGTCCTGGACGTAAAATGGCTCCTTGCATATTGTGTTCTCTACCTATCTCTATGTACGTTGCCTAGCGACAGCGACTCTATGCATTTTTCATCTTGGTGACAGCACGTTGGATTGTCATATCCCAATGCACGTTTTCCGATGGTTTTTCGTTCATAACTCACCAACGAAAGCGAATGAAAATTCCGGCTTCGAGGTGCATTCGGACCCCTTTCCATCTACCTATGTTCAAAATTTCAGATCTCTACGTGCTGCAGATTTTGCTGGGCATCGCGCACAGACAGACAGACAAACACTTCCTTTTATAATTACTAGATAGAGATAGAGATAGATTAACAATCCATTACAGCTCGCTCCAAAATTAAAATATTTACCTCAATTTGTTCACTTTAATTCCATATTATGTTTTTTCCTACATTTAAAAGCTCCGCTCAAGCTTATTCGTCTACTAATGTCATTCCATTCCATCTATCAACTGACAGTTCAGAACATACCACTTAGTCGAGCATCTCGTCTCCTTATTCCCAAGTCTTCCGAGCACTAACGTTGGAACATTTGCGTAACACTACTCCTTTGTCCGAAATCACCAAGAACAAATCTTGCTGCTTTTCTTTGGATCATTTCCAGTTTTCGTATCAAGAAGAACTGGTGTGGGTCTCATATTCTGGAACCATACTCTAAATAGGGTCTTACGCGAGCATTATACCCCTTCTCTTTTACATCCTTACTACCACGACTAAATACCCTCATAACCAAGTGAAGAGTTCTATAACTTTTCTTAATGTTATTGGCTTTACGTCCCACTAACCACATTTTCGGTTTTCGGAGGTAGCCATTCCCGCATATAGGGCTAACACTAAAGAAAGGTTCCAATCGGTTACCCGTTACTTTTTCTTTTTCTTCTTACTCTCCTTCTTCTCTTCTTCTTATTATTATTATTTCAAAATATTAAAGTTCTTTTTTTTTCTGTAAATGTTTTTATGGAGATCAAAAATGGAGCGGGTACGAATCCGGTGTTTCGGATTGTCTACACATGAAGCCAAAGGGCACTTAGTGCAGGAGCAACCCTAGCTATCCCTTGTAAGGGCGTTGAAACCTCGAGTTCACGCGGTATTTCCACAAGTATGGCGTGTTTGTCGCAGATGGAACTGGTCTATATGCTCAAACTGTACTGGATAAGCATGCTTAGCCTTCCAGCTCCATTTTTAGACCTGAATATTGACGATGAATACCTAACAAGGCGCACAAGGAATCGCACCAAAACATTCCTCAATATAATGTGATCAAGTGCACTGACCACATAACACGAAATCTTTCTTGTTGCATTAAACATTATTGGCGGTATTTGCAATGTATATTAAGCTACATAGTATAACTGAACCCATTTAAACTAATATTCTTAGTGCACTTCCAACGCGTATTTTGGTATTGAACCTTACTCAGTATTTATAAACAATTTAAAACACATAAAATTCAACAGCAACAGCAACAACAATAATAATAATAATAATAATAATAACAATAATAATAATGTGCGAGTTGGCCGTGCGGTTAGAGGCGCTTGCATCCGAGAGATAGTGGGCTCGAGTCCCACTGTCGGCAGCCCTGAAGATGGTTTTCCGTGGTTTCCCATTTTCATACCGGGCAAATGCTGGGGATGTACCTTAATTTATTATTATTATTATTATTATTATTATTATTATTATTATTATTAATGTGTATGGCCATTATGAGCCTAGTGCAGTCCTCGTAAGGTAGACGTCACTCCGAAAACTCCATGTTTCTCTGGGGAATGGTAGTGATGTGTATTTTTGTGGTGTGAGGGTTTCAGGAATGTTGAGGACAGTACAAACACCCTAACCCCGAGTCAAGGGAAGTAACCGTTAACGATTACAATCCAATGAACCGGCCGGGAATCGAACCCGACACCCCGAGGTCTGAAGGCTAAGACGTTGACCAGCCAGCCATGGATCAAGACAATTTAACACAGGTAGTGGAGTCATTTTTAATTCATACTTCTTGTCTTGTTAGATAAACCTCTGAAACTTTATCAACGGCCGTGAAAGCATCATTGAATTAAGGGGGCAAGCATGGTCTATGGGTTTTACAATACTTTTACCTCATGAACCTTTGTCTGTCAGGTCTTTTTAAAAATGAATCGCGAATTCTGTTGCTTTTAACATTCTTCAGGCTGTACTGAGTTAATAAAAAGCGATAAGCAAATGAAATATACGATCGTGTAGCAAATATTAATTCCCGTTAAATGCACATTTTGCCTGAAATTTCCATTTCAGATTACCTTGATAGGCAATAAGACAGCTTGATATTTGCATATTTCCTTCGGGGATGGAAATTTAATTTTCACACGAAGAGTTGTGAAAGAAATTGAGGTCAGAAGGCGAGTGTCTCAAGGGCCGCTTGAATATTATGTAACAGCCCATCTCGCAGAAGAAGAGAGCTAACAGAAAGAAATCACACACTGAAATGGATTTCCCCGTTAACAACAACTTGCGAACCACAGCAGCGATCGAATGGCTGATCTATTTTGAACAATTCTGGTATCATTTGTGTATAAACAAACAGAATAATCAATACAATAACCTAAAAACAAAAATTATAAAGAGAGAGACTCCGACACCTCATGTGGAGTACCGTTAGAAAGTTTCCTCTAAGGCTGTCATGATGGTACCATAACGGTTGTCCTACAATCCTTGGGAACAAAGTTATACGGGGTAGAAAATGTGAGCGTTCCTTCATTTGCTTTATATCGACTTATGAATGCAAGTTTCAACCCATGGTGTGTGTATCATTGAATAGACACCATTACGCCCACATACCAGTATCATTGTGGTAGACTTCGGATAATTAGGGTACAAGGTATAGACTATTATATACGACATTTTGTAAATAATTGAAACACTAGCAAATGTACCCGTACTCCGTAAATTGCTATAAAGGCAGTGAGTAAGATTATATTAAATTGCATGCATCTTAGCGTTATCCTAGAAACAAAACAGGAAGGACGCCATACGTTGTTTCCGATGTAAGGTAGGCATTGGGGAAGTTTTGAGGATAACGGTAGGCCACATTTCCTACTGCCAATCACAATCGAGTTCGGGAGTTTCTACTATAATGGCAGGCTCACTTGGCAACTGCCATTCACAATAGATGTGGAAGGTTTTCATTATAAAGGCAGGCCCCTTTTCCTTTAGCAAGTAACAATCGAGTTCAAAAGATTTGATTATAATCGAGAAATTCTATGCTATCTAACGAATCAACAATCGAGACACGGCAATAAGTCATAGGACAAAAGTTGTTGATCTCTCCAAATAGAACGGCGATTGTGCTAACTGTTTTGTAATACGACTTACCGTTTAGCCACCAATTATCCCGAAACGAAGGTCTGCACCGTCATTAAAATTGCATCCATATTTCGATATTTTCCTGGGCCAAAAGTTATACATTTGAACAGTTCGGAATTTTTCCTCGAAGAAAAGAGTATTCAGGTTCCGGAATTAGTACTCGCATACATGCGGAGTAATTAAGGAAGAAAGTAATACAGTTAAGAAAGTTGAAATTAATGTAAAATAGGATTATAACTGAGGGCAGCCGGATAGGAAAAATGCGTAAATACCAAGTAGATGTATTGGAAAATGAAATGTCCCTCAATAAATTATGATGGTATGAGTTACGGATAATAGAAAGCGATAACAGAGGAGAAATTTAGGCGCAGGGAATCTTAGGTAAACAGATAAGAATATGATTTGTGGTGGTATTACTTTTATAGCTATTCGAGGACGGTTATAACCTCCAACGATATTCCGCCAATATCTCGCAGAATGGCCGGTTGACGTCTCCCTTGCTTTTTACCCAAGGAAAAATCACGAATTTACAGGAATGATGACGAAAATGGCAATACTGTACTTCCCTGTTTGCAAGCAGTCGGAGACGTTGTTATGGTAACCTGTAGGTTCGTTGTCAGTCTGTCGGTCACTCAATGCAGAGCATGATACCCGCAGAAAATAGTAATTTTGTCCGTCACTTGAATAGTAAGCTAAATTATGAACATAACAAAAGTTGTTTATAACGAAAAGAGACGTTTCACGTATAATCCATGGATTTTACATAAAATCAATAGTATATGAGGAAATGGAGGAAAACTGTTCTGGTTTTCCTGTAAATCTCCCGTCTATTCAAATATATTTTAAATCACATGCATATCAAAACCTTCCCCGGGATGAGTATACTCTAAATATGACGTCTGGTCGAGATCTATCTAGGGGTTTCGCCGTGATGGTGGAACAGACAAACAGACACGAAAAATGAAAACCCGATACGGTCTTGAGTTGACCTAAAACGGATAGATATATGAAAAAATGTCAAATCACATTAAATTACAGACACTGGACCCCGTACAACTTCATTTATATAGATAATATGGTGGGGTTATGCAATATTAACTTTCCTTGTCGCTAGGTGACAGCAAGTAACATCTGTAGCATGTGAATGTGATCAACCAATTTTCGCGTTTCTCTATGGGGTCGGGTATGATGTGAATTGGTTCATAACGCAAGGGCTTCAATCCATTCTATCTAATTGTTGGAAAATAACGAAAAAACATCTGGACCTTTTAATATCATAATAGAAAAATGTAAAAATTGTTACAATAAAATAGAGAATGCACATTAGGATTCCTCTGAAGATGTTTAAAGAATTTTTCATCAGTAGTTGAATTATACAAATTTTAAAATCTTGTGGACTGATGACCTTTGTTTATAAAACAGTTTTACAACTTAGTAACTTTATCTAACCACTTGAATAGTATACAGCCTTTTATTGTTCACAGAAAAATGTTAGAATATTATAATACAACAAACTCCCAAGTCTCAGGATGAAGAACAGCTACTGAAATGAGACGAAATCTTCCGTGTCCTCCTCTATTAATCATCTTCATTGTCATTTCCTCCTGTCACAGTAGGCCAAGAAGTCAGCTCCGTGAAGTACTTCTGATACTCGTCAGGTATATACTCGACCCGTTTCTTCAGATCATCAATTTTTCTCTTCTTGATGGCACCTTTCCGGATGGGTACGCAGAGTTTGTTGGCAAAAATGATAGTACTCGTCTGGAGCTACCTAGTCTGAAAGTGTTTATGCTCAAACCATCAATGAACGGCCTAGGAATGATAACACCCTTAAACTCTGAATTATAAGCAATATGTGAAAAGGACTGAAAGTTAAAATTAATTTTGTCTTTCTTCTGGATCAATCTACCTCTAGTCTCCTCTCAAACTGTAGTCTTGGAATAAAACTCAGGCCACCAGCGTTTGAAATCTAACATGTCAGGAGTCTGAATGCATTTCACAATGAACTTCTTGTAATTATTTGAACTATGAATAATCCTCTGTATTATATCTCTCATTGCGTACAAACAATCTACTCTTTTCAGTGACCTCTTAATTATACTGAAATCTCGATCGTATGGCATGAAGCTGTGCCCTCTGTGTCTTTCTGTATCTGTCAATGCACAAAGATATTTGGCGAGGACACGATGTTTATTTTGGCCCCCACAATTATTGGAATAAAATAAATAACAATTCTTCAGTAGTTAGGGGGACTTCATTGTTCACATCATCCATGAGAAATGAACATAACCCTCATTGGGACCCTTTTATGCACACCCTTCATGACACAGATACATTGTGGCAGTATTCTCTTTGATGTTTTGAATGGAAAGAACAATGACATTAATTTGACATAAGTAGTATGTTTCCCGAACGGGAATTACTGCTACAGTTAAATTTTGCATATAATCTAGACAAATGGCATGAACCTTGCTTTCATTTTCATTGTTTTTTGACTCCTGCTTTAATCTATATGTATAAAATAAGAGTTTTGTCTGTATATTGCACAGAATTTAAAAAAAGATGGTATTTCTGTATCAGTCGTGTCCACAGTAACAAGGAAATGCATTTTTTAATTTTCCATTATGTCTGTCTGTCTGTCTGTCTGTCTGTCTGTCTGTCTGTCTGTCTGTCTGTCTGTCTGTCTGTACGTACACGCATCACGATAAAACGGCTGAAGAGAATTTAATGAAAATCGGTATGCAAAGTCGGGGAATATGTCGCTACAATCTAGGCGATAAATAATTTTATTGGCGCTGAGTGAAATGGTAGTTTAGGGGAAGGCCTAACGTTTAATTCTCAAATATTTATGTTATTAGTGGTCATATCTTAATGAAAATCGGTAGGCAAAGCCGGGAAATACATCGCTACAATCTAGGTTATACATAATTGTATTCACGCTGAAAAAAATGGTAGTTTAGGGGAAAGCCGAAAATTTAATTCTCAAATATTTATGTTATTAGTGGTCCTATCTTAATGAAAATCCGTATGAAAAGCCGGGGAATAAGTCGCTATTATCTAGGAAATAATTTTATTCACGCTGAATGAAATGGTAGTTTAGGGGAAAGCCAAAATTTTATTTCTCAAATATTTATGTTGTTAATGGTCGTATCGATAAAAACTACATAACTAAAGTTATACAATATTAAATTTCCGATCATTTATGTCTTATATATTGTTACCGTACCGGCTATGATCACAGAGATTTTCATGAATTTGAATTTTTGTTACTAAATCTATATCAGCCCCGGGTCACAAGAAGATTGGTAAACTGAATTTAATGAAAATCGGTACGTAAAGTCGTAGAATAATGAACTACAGTCTACGCTATAAATATTTTTATGACGCCCTTATATCACAGAGTCGAAAGAAAACTAAGTGCGAAGCCCTACAATATAGAAAGCTCATAAAATTGTTTGTTGTAATGCGCTTTGTGCTTTCTGTTGCCACTCATCTCCGATAGATAGGATTACTGCTGCGTACCGTGTATTTAAAAACAAAATTGCTTTACGTCGCACCGAAAGACATAGGTCTCCTGGCAACGATGGGATAGGAAAGGGCTATGAGTGTGAAGGGAGCAGCCTTGGCCTTAATTACGTTACAGCCCCAGCATTTGCCTGGTGTGAAAAAGGAAACCAACAAAATGCCATCTTCTGGGCTACCGCCAGTGGGGTTCGAATCCACTATCTCCAGGTTGCAAGCTCACAGCTGAGTGCCCCTAACCACACGGCCAACTCGCCCGGTCATACCGAGTGTAACAGCCTGCCTGAAAATTGGCGGGAAGTAGCTGGGGAGTTAGATAACTTTCTTCTTTAGCATGCCATTCCTCTGGTTCATAAATTTGCTGATACTACTGGTACGTAACACACTGGTTCATCATAGTATTCGAGCTATTCAATCCCTACTCTGAAGCACTGATTGGAATGAGCAGTGTGCACATTTAACGGAATAAGGGCAGAAGAATGTGTCTTGTTCATCCTTGCTGTCCATGTTAGAAACCCGCCTATAAATTGATAATATTTCACCAGCAGGCAGTTTCTGCATACATTTCTTCTTGTACCTGGGATGTAACAGAAACAAAATAGGCATATATAGCTAGTAAATTAATGTCGTCCCCTAACCTCACTAGCAAGTCAGGATAGATATACAATATGTTATACTAGATTGAGTAAATTAACGATATAGTATAGTCTACATGCAGTCACGCCCAACAGTTTTTGCTGGTATAATTGTCTATTTTGCATTTTATTATTTTCTCACATTCTGCTTCGAGATTGATGGATCAGACTTTTGATTCATCCTATTCAACACAATCATCAGTCGTTAGTCTCATATTGTGAATGTCAGACATAGACAAAACATATAGGAGTTTTATTAGATTCTGTATAATGAAAAATAATAAGATACTTCATTATACAATAATTATGCAGTTATACAATAAAATTACCTCAAAGCAATACAAAAAGAAACATACAAGTGAGTAGCAAGCTGCTAATCGACAAACACCTAGCGCCTCTATGGGTATTTCATAAAAGTAGAGCTTCAGTCCGGACCGATGCCCTTCCTTTGTAAAACGCTAACTTTCTAATCACAATATCACAGTGAAGGATAGGCTGGAATGGTCTCCTTTCTTTATAAAACGCTGGGCTGAGTGGCTCAGACGGTTGAGGCGCTGGCCTTCTGACCCCAACTTGGCAGGTTCGATCCTGGCTCAGTCCGGTGTTATTTGAAGGTGCTCAAATACGTCAGCCTCGTGTCGGTGGATTTACTGGCACGTAAAAGAACTCCTGAGGGACTAAATTCCGGCACCTTGGCGTCTCTGAAACCCGTAAAAGAGTAGTTAGTGGGACGTAAAGCAAATAGCATTATTATTATTATTATTATTATCTTTATAAAACGATGTGATAAACATTCAAGATGAGAAATTCAATGTCAACTCAATTTCGAAAAAAATCTGACTGATTCCCTTTCTTTACGAACCAATTCCAGTGGCATGAATCTTCATAGCGAGTTTCACGACTGGATGCTCTTCCTGACGTCAAGCTCATCAGATGGGTTAATGAGATGAAATCATTCACGTGATATATGACAGTAGGAAGGCAAAGGGTGAAAGCGGTGCCAGTACATGGCCTACTCTTGTAGAATAGTACTGTGACCGTTCACAACGTCACCTATGGTATGTCATGATATCCAGGAGATGGAATATGCCGTTTCCCGCGTCATTCTACGATAAAAACTGCCCAAGTTAGAATTATTCTGCCCGCTCCAGGACTCGATTTGCAGTATCCAGTGTCGCGCGACCCAGCTCTAGTTGCTGGTAATTAGCAGCAAGGCGGTGCAAGAGCGCTTGTACTCGAAGTTTTCTCACTCCAACCGCGAGCGAGATGAAAAGATACGCGTTATCAAGTGACAAAGAATCTAGGCCACTAGCTGAGCCCAGAGAGTATATCCAACGTGAAAACTAAACATTATACCCTGTTTTCCTCGCTCATCCACCACTGCCAACTTATCGCGTTCAGCTGTTTTATTTCTGTTAATTTTTATAAATCGCAAAATACCCAATGGATAATTAAGCGCAAACATTCATTTGAATCAGGGAATTTTACGCATAATTATGAGACCGAGAAGTGCTTTACTTAACTGACAGAGCGGTAACTACGCTGTAAACAAGGGCGCGTCTTAATGACTAACAGATGCTGGACCCTAACCGTGACAGCGAACACAAGGAATCCCCTGTGCTCGTCATCATTCACCGCCAGAGGCAAAAGGACGCTTTTGAGATTGCTTGAGAATATACGAAGCTATTTAAAAAACATTCACTCAGTGGAAATGAGAATGCAAGAGCTACAATTTGATATCCTGTTCGTCACTATACGTTGCGTATTAACGGACCAACGTGTGAGAAAGGGTTGCATTTTATCCCCCACCTTCAGCATTCGGGTCTCTAGCGTAGCTCGCCTATATATTCAAGAGCTGAGGGGGAAACACTACCCAGTGCATTTTCAGTGTAACGCCAGTACGGTAGTATTTCGTCGTGGTGAAGAAATAATCTTGTAATTTGAGCAGTGTAATGCAGTGATTCATTAAAGTCTGTGAGTATGTGGAAATAATCACAATCTGTGTGAGATGTCAGCGCGTACAGCGTGCCGCTAATTAAGAAAATAGGAACGGTACGAAACCGTAACAACCGCTGTCCGTGTGTCGAAGAGGTCGTGCGTCGAGCCTCATATGTGCCTAAACTAATACGGCTCAATTAACCTCAATAGCCAGGTATCTCAGTGCGTGGTGTTGCGTGTGTGTTCTCGACATAAATGACAGATACAAAGAAAGTGCGTGAACGGCTCAGTGTCGGCATAATTAAGGGTAGTGTCACGTCTATAAATCCATAATGCAGTTGAGAGCCTGACTTACGCATGACTAGGTGAAATAGAATATGCATGAAGTGCGGTCGTGTGAGACGAGAAATTTTAACCCAGTAGTGGCCTAACCAGTGACATTCTTTATTCAGGACCTAGAATAGCTGTATGCTGTTTATAAAAGAATAGGTACATGAGAAGGGAGCAGTGTCGGGCTACAGAGACAATACCGGCATTGGGTTGGAATGCTCGTGCTATTGAGCAGATCCAATCATATATTCAAATTGTGATGTGTATTAAACTAACGCATTCACATGAGATAACTTCCTCTCATTTACATGTCTGTGAGAACGTCGACATCCAGCTGAATGCCAGAGTTTTGCTGTGTACCGGAGTGAACGAGTCATCTAGCTGTTTGCCGGAATTTCGCCTGGTAGCCGAGAACGTCTGGAACGTCGCTGTCATGTGTATGACCTGCCAGGAAGTCATCATGGGTCTTCACATCGCCGATGACGTGATGCAAGCAGCTTAAGCCCATGGTGTGCCCTCCTGTAAAGCTGTGAACGTGGTATCCAGAAGGCTGAGTACATTTCCAAGTATTTATGTCTTTGAAGGTCGTGTCCCATTGTAAATATGTAGATTTTCCACTTAGATGTAACGTAGACTGCAAGCACGCCATTTCAGAGGGATAATAATAATAATAATAATTTCATTTTTATTTGGGTCTTTTATAGAATACTTTCATCATGGTTTTGGGACGACCATATTTTACTTCCATCCTTGTATAAGGGTTCGATAATGCATGACGTAATTATAAGGACCTTGGTTTAATTAAGTGTGAAGCGTTGTCAAGTAGAGAGGGTTTAAATATTCTGTAAAAGTGACTCCAGTTATCATCTTTCCATAGCATATACGAGTCATCAAGATTTTTCAGTAATTCATTTTTTTTGGTGCGCTTCACTTGGTAGAGATCCCTCCTAATTAGTAACTAAGGCACCTGGAACAAGGCATCGAGACAGTGGGTATCTTACATCGTTAATTAATTAGTTCGCGAATGCGCAAGTTAATTCGGACCCTGGTGGCAGGAGATCATCATTAAATCTTCATTGTGGTCAATGTACCGAGAGGAAATGAGATGGCTGAACAGGCTGTAGCCATAATATATAGTGTGAAATGAAAATGTGAAGTTCCCTTGGAATCTGTCATTAAGATACGCGAGGTGTATATCGCGATGTGAATATGTTGAGTACGGCCGGATATAGGGGCGAGATTTGTTGTGATGCTATTGTGGGCAGTATTGAAAGAAGTGAATAGATTATTTGCCGTGAAATAACTGTCTGGGAAGTGCTTGGCAGGCCGCCCCTTGGAAGTGTGTCACGGGCAGCTTACAGCTGGAGTTTTATGAGCCCCTTTAAGCGGGGGAGTGAAGGCGTTTTCTTCAGTGAAATAGAACAGATACAAGTGGCGAGTTTCTTTCCTTTCGGCACAGAGATTACGTGTGTTAATTTAAATAGAGCCAACGTCGCAGAGATCCCAAATGAGCATTAAAGGAAGGATCCCTCCAATTTATTTCTTTAATTATTCACAGCGTGTAGGGAATTCCAGGTCAGATATACCCTGTCTCAGAAGGTCCTGAGTTCATTGCAGGAGACAGTAAAGCTTACTGTCACAAGTGGCAGGTGACTAAGGCCACCTGTGATTCATTGTGTGTATGTGAAATGTATATATTCTTGTCCATTTGTTGCAGGTAGTGCTATAATACTGTGTTTATGATGTCTGGTATTGAAGTCGCTAAATGCTTGTCCATACGTAACATCGTTGAGTAAATAATGTCCTGTTATATGTGTTGATAAAATCCTAATGAAATGAGCGTGTTTATTATACTGCATATTTGGCAACGTTTAACTTAAGGAAGTGTTGTAACGCGACTTTCAAAGGATTGGGAGTGTAAATTGCCTATTTCAGTTCATCTGATTCTAGCAAACTTATATCATAATTTGATGCAGATTGAATATATTAATTCTTGGCAGGTAAACAGATTTACAGCGGGGTGTGTCCATACTGATTGAATATGTGTGTGATTTAATGTAAGTGTAGAGTGAATAATTCGAGAGAAACGCCTCTCTAAGTCTGAGGTAGTGTAATAGTTCGAGAGGGAACGCCTTCTTAAGTTTGAATATTTAAACGTATAATGAAGTGTAGAAAAAGACTATCGAACATTTAAACGTCAAGATCACCCAAATTACTGTATGTAAGGTGTTTGTATGGCATACCCATGTAAATAATGTGTTTCACCTGTGTAAGTAAAAATTTGTTATACAAGATATTCTCTCTCTTCTCATTAGTAATGAAATGGTATTCCTCTCATAATTAACTTTTCCTCCTACTATAGAGACTATTACTAAAGAACTTACCGCCCCATCGGACAGTCTACAGACCCGAAAATGCGATACCGACTCGACTAGCGAATTATTCTAGTAGGGGAGGGTGAGGCTTCGACAAACCGGGCTGAGTTCGAGGCTCACCGATGGTGCTCCATTCTAACATCATATTTATGAATAATGGTAACTGGTTCATGTACTGATGCCTTAGAAAGGTACAGTACCAAGGGGTCTGCTCAAGGCTTAAAGTTTCAATCGGACGGACGCATCACAGTGAAGAGGCCTGGGATTAAATCCAGACTTTTTGCACGCAATATAGTGCTTAGAAATTATTCACCACCACCACCCCTGACGGGTGAATTTTTTTTCGACCAACGGGACTCGAATCATATAACCACCGTGTCAGACCATATACAGTATAGACCATGGCTGCCAGGCGGGCTAAATAAGATGTGAAATCGTTCGAATCCCACTGTCGGCAGCCCCGAATATGGTGTTCGGTAGTTTCTCATTTTCATACTGGGCAAATGTACCTAAATTAAAATCACGGCCGCTTCCTTACCGCTGCCAGCCTTTCCTATCCCATCCATGTCGGTGCGACGTAAAGCAAATTAAAAAAGTGAATTATTAAATCGAATTTATTTATTTAATTTTAAATTATTTGTTAGCGTGAACATTGTTTCTTACAATGCCATTTATCTCTCTGTAGTAATCATGGACCACTTGTAGATAAAACTGTATCGAGTTGAAGTAGTGTTTACGTCGAGTGGCGTCGTGGAAAAGAGTGGGGCAGTCCCTCCCCTCTCCCCACCTGTACCATTTTGTCGATGAATATACAACGATATAATCATACCTATTTAGATAAGAAGGAAGAAGGAGTGGTCTGACACTAACAAATAAAACGGACGTAGAACGCAAGAAAATGAAGATATCCTGAGACCTATAAAGCCTAATACCATCTGGATTGAAAGAGAATGAGAGGTCACCAAAGGAGATGGGATGTAAACTTGAGACTCCAAGGTCGCCATTTCGCGCTCCGAATTCAAGACCCCACGAGCTGTTGCTCCTTCGATAGAACAGAGTAACTAATACACCACCGTCTGCAAGATTCTAAAACATCTTTATTAAGGCAAACCTCCTGAAGCTTGATCAGATGATTCCATCGTTCGTAGGAATAAAAATAGATACCACTCTATTACAGGTCGATCCTCCATATTTTGATATTGCTATCGCGCCATTTATAATATTATAGAAGAGCAGAAGGGTTTTCTTTTCCTTAAGGTAAACCTCGTCAAGGTTGGCGAAGTAGAGGATAGGGGGCCTATATCCGGACAATTCAGGTGTTTTCGGATATAGCACATAGCAGTAAAATTTTCTACCACTGAAATATATGCAGTTTCATATGATATGATTTAATGATAGTAGTGGGATCAATGACATTTAGATAATATTACATGCATACATAAAAACAATACTTTAAACATTAACTAAAAACGTCCCATAACTGGAACATATACTCTTAAATCCGGAAACCATTGGAACATAGCATGCCATTTCCCAGACATCATATTTTTGCCATTTACGACGGTTCAACTTAACACATGCACCGTACATTACTGTTTGAATTTCATGTTGTTTTTCAACACATTTGCCACACACAAAATCACGCTTTCCTGCTGTTCACACACAGACCGACACTGAACCCATTATCTCATTCATGCAGAAACGTCACTGAAATAGTCTATACCATAAAAGCCACATAAACATTATTGTCCGTATTTTTTTTTAATTTTTCACAACGGGATTGAGATAGAACCTCGTTTCCCCTCTATCTAGGACACCTCTCTAAAACCGAAGCTGGTCAGCCCTATGGGTCATATCAGGACTGTCCTGTTAAAAGAGATAAATTGCCTGATAAAGGTTCCGTCGTCATGAACAATGGGATTAGAGAAATGGCTTGAGAGGATGGGTTTTCCCAGTAACTGTATTTTCCCCATTCCACCTGGCATTCGATAAAGAAGCAAGTGAGAAAAGTTGCGCGGTTGCGGGGGAAGGGTTGCGAGGGGTAAGAATTGCTACCACGCATGTACCCATCTCAAGTCTCAAGGTTTGAAAATAAACACCTGTTCCGCTCGCGGTGACTTGCGAATTAGTGTGTTGTTGTGAAGTTTCAATGTGGTATTACAATTGTGCCTTAGTTACACATTTACTATAATTACAAGTAGGCTACTGCATAATTAACAGCTTAATAATAAACATAAATCTGCTTTTTCTGGGAGATAGTAGGTTCGAATCCCACTATCGGGTTGTTTCCCATTTTCACACCAGACAAATGCTGGGGCTGTACCTTAATTAAGGCCACGGCCGCTTCCTTCCAACTCCTAGGCCTTTCCTATCCCATCGTCGCCATAAGACCTATCTGTGTCGGTGCGACGTAAAGCCCCTAGCAAAAAAAAAATCTGCTTTTCTGTCATGACTAATGTTTGTAATGAGTACAATATCTGTTACTCCTGCCGTACGTACAAGCTGCCGCGAGTGCTCGTCAGACGCAGATAGTGTTCTGTGTTTACTGTGTAATTACATCATCCCAGCATGTATATGCAGCGCTATTGTACTGATATGTGAAGAAAAAGTCAGATCCCTTCATCTTGGGCACCCCTCTAAGTTGAATTGATAGTTTGAGAACCTAAGTTATCAAACGTAAAAGGATAATTACATTTAATAATTATGTCTGTATATATGTCGGTGGTCTCTTTAACCTATACTGCAGTGGCGGTTTCTGGCATAGCGCAATGGAGCAATGAACCTCCAGTTTATATCACATTGTACTTAACTACTTAATTTTCACAACTGCCTTGTCAATCTCGAAGCCTTTGCTAAGCTCATCTATCCGTAATATACTCGTACTGACTTTCAATTCAAGCGAGGCGCGCGAAGTCCTAGCTGGATACTCGTCTGGAATGCACCCCCATGCAAGGCCACATCTCCGTCCGTACCTTGGCGAAGGGTGTGGTGAGGTGCGGGGAGATGCCTACCAACACGTAGACAAGACCAGGATATCGCAGAAACTAATATCCGTGATTTACGCATGCGCAATATGTCACTCTCACCCGTCTTCGTAATCGCAAGTCGTGTTGTTGGGGTTAGACAACTAGTACATGCCTGCCATCTGTTGCCTTTACAGGAATTTAACTACGGAAGCAAAGAATAGTACATATAGTTAACACTAGTGTTGGAAAGCATCATTACTACCAAAAGTCACATTAAACTGCCAAATTCCGATTGATATTTTGTTCCAAATATACTACTAATACTTACTGAACATCTATTAATTTGCCTTCTTTGGAGTAATTACTTCTTGGAGAGAAACTTAACTTTAAAATCATTGAGGCAAAAAATAGCGGGAAGATAATAGCAATGAAAATGCTAACTGCCTAGCCCACACGAGTTCGTAAAATTAAATTATCACCGTTGACAACAGTGCGAACACACGTTTCCTTCTGTTTTTCAAATGTGATACTAGTGTTTGTAAAACTTTGCAGTATTTATCATAATTCGTTATATTACTGTACGCTGAGCAAGCGTGTCATTGTACTATTGTGTCGTACAGAAACTTAATTTTTAGAATATAAAGAAGTTACAATCTTATGTCCGTGTGTGTGTTTTTGTGCATTGTGGTTGCGTCCACAATCTTTGTGCTCGGGAAAGGTAAGGAGCTACAAAATGAGTATGAACAGTGTCCAGATACCTAGAAAGACAAAATTTTCTTCTCTCTCTCTCTTGAGTGCAAACTTGAGATTAAGAATGCCGGCCGCCCACTGCCTGATCTTGATATAACGATGCAGATTAAAAGTAAAGAAATCGTGCGTAAATTCAGAATGGATATAGGCCCTATGCAAAAGAATCGAGTGGATGTGTGGGTGCGAAATTACCAACAGGATGTTTTGTTTTCCCTGTTTATTCTTTGTGAGTGCAGAAAGCGAAGGGACTTGGACCAAAGTCGGAGTGGTAGTATGTTGGGGCGAAGTTGGGGAGGGGGGGGGGGGCAAAATAATCCTTCCTTCTGTTGAACCCCCAGTGACGAAAGTCACGCACCGCCACTGCTATACTGTACAATCAACCAGCTTCGAATATATCGTTGGTATGTATTGGTGCCTGGAATTGGTTACAATCGAGCGTCCAGAAATAGGAACAAGCCCGTCCATCGTTCAAATTTCGCGCCATGATCACACGTGCCGTGATCTACATATTACCACCCACACATCGCCTGGTTAAACATATTTTATCTGCAATGCCACAGGTTCGCTTACTCTCACGTTGTACGTTTTCTCAATTGAAGTGAAGCGAAAGATCAGAATACATATGAATCGTTTGTTGCAGAAACAGCACTGCTCCACCTTTTAACACTACATGAGTTATTAATACTGCCATGATTAATGCACGAAGGGCTACCATTTTGTGCAGAAAAAAAAACACTTCTACCATATATCTCTGCCTGTCAGTCTCGAAAGAAAGTTTCCGTTTTGTGCAGAAAGAAATCCAGGAGAGGTGTTGTTTTTGCTTTAAACCAGCCCACTTCACAAAGTAGTTGTGTTTGCTTTCCATAGGAGGCGCTGAGAATGCTTTCCCAATTTCCCTCCAAATGTTAACGTCCTGTTCCATTTCCATTCACGATGTCTACTAGTGAGGAAGAAACTGTTGTGTCGGAGGTGAAAAAGTGATGTGAAAAATGTTGAATAGGCTACAAACGAGAACAAGTGATACGTGCAAGAGTAAAGAGTGCAGAATATATAAACTGTGCTGCAAAGGTTGTTGAGAAGAAGAAAATTGGAAATGTTTGCAAGTGAGTATGTTGATTTATTATGGTGTGATGCCAGTTTTTCTGTTCTTAGATTTGATACTATTGTTAAGAGATGTTAATGGATGAGACCTTTAAAATATATTCACATTATGTTTAAGAATGTGGCATACAGTAACAGTTAAATATTATACTACTGTTATTTAAAATGAGGCGAATTTGTTCTAGGTGTAAACGGAGGTGTTTTGAAAAAGTACCGGGGGGGGGGGATCGGGATGAAATATTTGTGAAGTTTTATGACAAGGAAATTAAAAATGAACAAGACACATATTTACAAGCATTGATAGAAAGAGTTCGAGTTAAAAGGAGACGTCCTACAGAATACATTTGAATCGTTTGTTGCAGAAACAGCACTGCTCCACTTTTTGCACTATATGAGTTATTACTACTGCCATGATTAATGCACGAAGGGCTACCATTTTGTGCAGGAAAAAACACTTCTACCATATATCTCTGCCTGTCAGTCTCAAAGGAAAGTTTCCGTTTTGTGCAGAAAGAGCACTTATCCTGGAGAGGTGTTATTTTTGCTATAAACCAGCCTACTTCACAAAGTAGTACAAAGTCACGGGCAAGTAATTTCAAATATTATGTAACATCTAGTTCTGGAAGACAGGAAGTATGTGCCAAAGCATTCCAAAGTATGCATGCCGCGACAAAAGCTCCCATTCGTCGTTTATCATCTTTGTTGCTCTCTGGTAGGTCACCAAAGGACTTACGAGGTAAAAGTACTTCTGCTAATGCAACATCAGGGGAAATATGTAAATTGATTGAAGATCACATACGATCATCCACTACGAAAAAATCTCATTACTCCGCTAGAGAAATGGAATATTTGAGTGAGAAACTTAATCTGAAAGTGATGCATGCCTGCTACATGGAGAAATATCCTCATAAACAGGTTTCCTTTTGGCTGAACCGCAATATTTTTAAGGAGCGTCTTAATCTGGCATTTGGAAGATCACAAATTGACACGTGTTTTCAATGAGAAGAACTGTCGGTGAAGATGAAAAGTCCATCCCTAAATGACAATGCCAAACGTGTAGCTGGAGCAGAGTATAGTGTGCACCAGAGAATAGCTAAGGCATTTGCTCGAAAAATTGGGTCACTGGCTAGTCTTTGCAAACAAGATGACTATGCAAAATTTTCAACTGCCCCAAATACTTGTACGGGAAGTTTTCTACCTTAGACAGCTCACCGTTAATGTTTTCAATATCCATAACTTGAAAGATAATACAGTGAAATTTTATATATATAATGAGGAACAAAGTAAGAAGGGTCCAGATGAAGTCTGTTTCTTTCTCTTAGATTATATTAACAGTGAGCTACCAAAGTCGACAAAGTACCTGCACATCGCCTCCAGGCCAGAATAAGAACAACACAGTTGTTAGATTTCTCCAAACACTTGTTATTAGTAGAAAATTTAAACAAATAAACCACTGTTTTCCGATTCGAGGTCATTCTTTCATGCCTTGCGATCGCGACTCCGGTTTGGTGAAAAGGAAGATTCGCAGAATAGACAGAATTTATTCCCTTAGAGAGTATGTTGAATTTATAATTTTGTCAAATAATAATAACAGATTCACGGTTAAAATGGTGCTAACTGCAGACGTTCTTGATTTCAACAACTGGTGGAAGACATTCTTCAAGTTCTTTCACTTGAGTCGCTAGGAAGAGGTGTGAAAAGAGATGCGAAAGTAGTTTCATATAATTCAATTTATGGAGTTTCAGTGTGAGGAAAATCATGTCTTAGGAAAATACTGTATTGATGGACTGTGCGTTCATACTTTCAAGTTGCTTATTTCTACAACCAGTCTCCCTGTGTTACCAACTAGACTTGTTTATCCACAAGGCCGTGTTCCATTAAATGAAAATAAATTAGCAGACATAAAGAAGTTGGAATCTTACATACCAGAAGAATACCATGAGTTTTATAATGAACTGTTTGCATGGACAACATCAGTACAATAGAAGTGAGAAACATTGTTCAAAGATAAGATACTTACATGTTACTTTTATTATATTGTGTTGTTTTATATATATTCTGAACTCTGGAAAGGGACATAAAATAAGTATTCCTCTGTTTATTTTTCTATACAATGTGGTCTAATCTTAATATATGTAAATAAGTATGTCTTACAAATAACTATTAAATGATGGGTTTAAACACTATATTTCCTCAGTACAAATAAAGTTCCTTTTTAAATTGAAATGACGTTAAAATTACACTGCCTTATATTCTCATTAATGGTGTTTATTGCAGAAACAGCACGTCTCCACCATTTTCAACAAATTCCGTAAAGGAACGTATTGGACTAATTCATACAAACAACCTATCTGTCATAGTCATTTCAACAGTAGAACAAGCATAATAAATATCGGAAAGATAGAAACGACATTACACACTACGGACAGTTTTTTCTGTTTTCTGAACAATTTGGTACGTTGGAGAAGTATCGTTTCTGAAACAAGCGATTCATATAAGACCAAAGAAAAGTATAGGAGGCGCTTCTTACCGTGTTTCTTTTGATCCTGTGTGGAGCAAGGACCGCGCAAGTCCTGTCATTCCATGCCGTTTCACTCTACTGCAAGAATGTTGCCATCTAGTTAACTGTTTCGAAAACACATCCCGCGCTTATTTCAAATGTGAACCACAAAGACGTTACGAGTGTCTGGAAATAGGGCTGTCTGGATATTGGCCCCCCTTACCTTATGCGATCGCTCTTAAGAATGAAAACATATATCCCTCTATTATAGACCTATCCTTCAATATTTCGATATCGCTATCATGGCAACTAGAAGATCCTGAAAGATAGGAATGTTCGTTATGGTTAATCACTTTTAAATGTGGTAAATTCCATCACTCAGGAAGTACAAAATGTGGGGTTGGTAAAACATACATTCTTTGTTTTTATCGCGCATTGATATCTGGAGTTTTCTGATAAATTTAATGTATATTTCATCAATGTTTGGTGATTATGACAGTTTCAATAATTCGTAATTATGTTACCGGACAGGCCACTTTTTGAGTATTCATGAGCACTTGTTAGAATTTAAATACTCAGAAATAATTTCCTCTCGAAGGCTGTGAATTGTTTTGAATTACGCCGGAAATTGCGGTGCGTGATTGGCTACGATGGTTGTTATGGCGTCCTTTTCCTGTTTCGTAACCAGTGGGTGAAGTAGAATGAAAGCACATATGAGTTATTAGTCCTTTTACTTATTTATGATTAAGATGATGATGATGATGATGATGATGATGATACATTTAGTTCCTACATTTATTCTGTTGGGCTTGATAATGTTTCGTGAAGCATTAAATATGTAGGTATAGTAACAAAGTTCTCGAAGATTGTCTCATGATTGTTAGGGAAAACTGAAGAAGAGTATAAAGCACTTTCAAAGAGAACAGAGAGAAGTACTTCCGGGATGAGAGTGACGATGTGAGTTTGAGGAGTATATCGCCCACTAGAACCACACCCATGTCCGCTCCACTTGCTCAATGAGAGCCTCTCAGCAATCAGGATAAAAGCGCGCGTAGACTGCTCCGTAATTGCACGCCGTATCAAGTCATTCAAGTCTCCAAGTCTTGCATTAACCAGCAGGGTAAGTAAACTTCTCCTAACACGCAACATTGTCCCACGCCTGGACCAATTTTTATCCTCAGACATACAGTTTACTGCAAGCCTTTTATTATAATTTAAAACCGCAAATAAATGGAAGTGAAAACGATGCTGACTCCTGAGAAGGAAAAACGAATTTATCGACGCTTAAGAGCCAATAACCCGTATATCACAATGCTCCTCCTACCCATTATGTTCTTTAAGACTGGTCACGCCTCCCAGCCGCATATGGATATGGAGTCCATCAGAACAATGTTCGTTGTTCTCATTTTCCTACGGTTATGTGTAAAGGAAAGGGGTTGCCTGGCCGAGGCGGTAAAGGCGTGCTCGGTCGCCCGAAAGGACGTAGGTTCGAATCCCCGTCAGGAAATCGTAAAATTTAAGAAACGAGATTTCCACTTCAGGAGGTGCATATGGCCCTGAGTTTCACTCAGCCTACACCAAAATGAGTACTAGGTTAATTCCTGGAGGCAAAGGCGGCCGGGCGTAGGGCTAACCACACTACCCCACCACGTGCGGAGGTCAACAATGGTGGAAGCCTTTACCTTCCACTCCTCCAAAGGCTTCATGGCCTGTACGGAGGTAACTTTGCTTTTGCTTCACTAGGCCTATGTGTAAAAAAAAATGAACCTTACCGTAGAGCGCTCTGGGGATGTATATTTGCATGACATATTTACGCACTACTACAGTATACTATATATAAGGTCAATTTGACGTCGCTAGAGCATTCGATAAGGTCTGGCATGACGGACTAGTGTATAAGTTAAGAACCCTTGGCTTCCCGGGGTATCTTACAGCGTTAGTCGCAATTACCTTAGCGACCGTAGCTTCCAAATCTCCGTAAATAAGGAGCTATCGACAGCACGCCCCATTACAGCCGGAGTACCGCAAGGCGGAGTAATTTCCCCTATGCTGTTCAAAATGTATACCTCCTACATGCCAAAACCTGCGAACATCAAACTACTATTGTATGCTGACGACACAGCTCTGTCCGCGGTCTCGTGGCATGCCCCCAGAGTCGAACAATACCTTCAGGCAGCGCTGACCACTATCGTGCCCTGGCTCGAGAAGTGGCGCATCAAAATTAATGTTGGTAAATGTCTGGCTACGCTCTTCACGAAGAGACGCGCAGACTGCCGGGCGGTCTGAACTTCTTTGGAGAATTTATAAGATGGTCCGACAGTGCCAAGTACCTGGGGGTCACCCTGAGCCGCGGACTGACCTAACGTCAGCACGTGAATACCACTTCACGCTCCGCCCACACAAGGGTATCCAAATTATTCCCCATGATTTACGCTGAAAACAGTCTCACGAAACAAAAGAGGTTCCTCCTGTACATGACGATGGTTAGGCCGCTACTTGAGAATGCCTGTCCCACATAGGGCGTTGCCACTGATAGCCACCTGCATAAGCTGCAGTCCGTTCAGAACCTGGCCCCGCGGCTTATAACGGAATGTGATCGGTACACACGTATCACTCACCTCCACAACCTGTGTCAGACACCGTTGGGGTGAGAATGGTTAAGCTAGGCTAGCCAAGACGATGTACAAGAGGGCTCCACTGTGTGGTAACCCCTTCATTAATACATTAAGCTCCAATGAGACTCACGGCCTAAAGTACAAAAGGCCGCGAGTACTCATAACGTAATTTTTCCGTGCACCTAGCGCATTTTACTTTCTCTTCTAAAGCGCCCAGCGCCGTTACTATACACTACGTAAGTTCACACAGCGCTCATGCACCCGGCCATACTCTACCCAAAGATTGACTAGATTCTCATCCTAACCCCACTGACCAGCAAAATTACAGCCATGAGATTAGATTATTACAGACATATGCTCAAGACCGGTACGGGCTGACGAGCTAAAAAGTTCTCACATTGAGCCTACGAACAGGGGGATGGCATACACAGGCATACCAAAATGAACAAAAATGAAATTGTTCTGATGGACTGCAAATTCATACGGGGTTGGGAGACGTGATCAGTCTTAAGGAGAATTATGGACAGGAAGAACATTGTGGGATTGCTTTTTAGACGACGATATACATTTTTCTTTTTTGCTATTGATTTTACGTGATGACTGTGATGACTGTGACAATATGGAAGGCGCTAAGGTATGTGTGGCGGTAAGTAATGTTATTCGCTGGGGCTGTACCTTAATTAAGGCCCTTTCCTGTCCCATCGTCGCCATAAGACATATCTGTGTCGGTGCGACGTAAAGCCAATAGTAAAAAATAGTAATGTTATTCAGAGTAGAATAAGAGCGTTTGGGTGCTATTAAAGGTGTCACTACCGAGCTCGATAGCTGCAGTCGCTTAAGTGCGGCCAGTATCCAGTATTCGGGAGATAGTAGGTTCGAACCCCACTGTCGGCAGCCCTGAAGATGGTTTTCCGTGGTTTCCCATTTTCACATCAGGCAAATGCTGGGGCTGTACCTTAAATAAGGCCACGGCCGCTTCCTTCACACTCCTAGCCATTCCCTGTCCCATCGTCGCCATAAGACCTATCTGTGTCGGTGCGACGTAAAGCGACTAAAAAAAAAAAAAAAAAAGGTGTCACTCATAGAGTTACCAGTGCTGCAATGATCCACTTCTTTCTGGCTCCGGAAGGCAAGTAGCGTTAAAGTATATCACTCATACTACTGTATGTCTCATTACAGCGCTATTATCCGTTTGCAGTTCACAGTAACCACAAATCCTTTCTGGTGTTATTTAAGGATACAACCAGAGCAATTTTTGTACAAACACGCAGCCTTTCTTATGCGGCTCCAGGTAATTTCTTTAACAATGAAATATATACACATTAATACATTCCACGATGTTGCCAGGCTGAGTGGCTCAGACGGTTGAGGCGCTGGCCTTCTGACCCCAAATTGGCAGGTTCGATTCTGGCTCAGTCCGGTGGTATTTTAAGGTGCTCCAATGCGTCAGCCTCGTGTCGGCACATTTACTGGCACGTAAAAGAACGCCCGCGGGACTAAATTCCGGCACCTCGGCGTCTCCGTAAACCGTGAAAGTAATCAGCGGGACATAAAGCAAAAAGTATCATTATTATTCCACGATGTTAAATTCAACTCTCGATACAGAGGAAACAAAAATAAAGCGTATATACTATTATCTCCGCAAGGAGCGGGGACGGGCCCTGCGGTAATCTTCTTCCTTGCAATTTCCGCGAATGTTTTGGAGCCAGCGATTACTTTGGACAAGTTTTATGGCCAGATGCACTTCCTGTCGCCAACCCTATGTGGAGGGATGTATTCACTAGTGTTGTTTCTGTGGCGGTTGGTAGTGTGGTGCATTGTATTTTGATGAAGAGGACTGTATTAAAACCATCACAAACAGTTAGTCCCCTAACCATAGGAATTCAACATATGCGGTTGCCGGGACTGTTTCTAGTACAGGCCACGGCTGCCAACCCCTCACCTTCTCCGAGCATCTTCTTCGCCATAACAAATCCTCCAGCCTGAGAGAAGGCGTCACCGTCTAAGAGGTCCACCTCCCCCTTCAGGAGAGGAATGAAAACATTTTGGTAGTAGTACAGTATATACAGGCCGGGAATCAAACCCGGAGGTCCCTGAACCGAAGGTTAGCACGCTGACTATTCGGCCAAGGGGATGGACGCTTAAAAAATAGGAATATGTGTTGTAGTTAGACTTTGTACTTATGAAAGCTGACACTCATTATTTTGCTATTAAAAAACAAATCGCTGACTGGCTAGGTGTAACAAGCTTTTCCCGGGAACGGATGAATGACCTAATACCCTTTTCATTACATTTTCTAGCAGAGATATACTTAACATTAGTTTTATAAAGTAGATGAGACTCCTTTCAATCTCCCTTTTTGGAATAATTGCGGTACGCATCATTTATTCAGTAGCTGCCAACCGCACTTTCCGATGCGAACACACCACGTGTTACACTGATGGCCAGTGGTGCACAGGGCTCCCTTGAGACAAGGAGTCACTGTGAGCAACAGCGACAGTGCACAGCATTTCTTCGTTAAAACTAAACGAAAAGAAAGAATCAATTTATCGGGAAAATTCATTTAAAATTCATCCATTTTAGTGAAATTTATGAAATGTTGGTGTCGTAGTATTTTCAAAAAGTTTTACATCATTAGCTATTTAGAAACTAAGTTTTTTTGTTATTCTTGAAGCATAGCGTGTAGAAAAGCTATTTTGTTCACTTCACCTGTTTCAGTGGTTTTGTCGTAGAGCGGCGCTATGTTAGCCACTCACAGCACTGCGCTTTGCAATTTAAGATGCTACGAAAAAGAAGTTACGTTTGCGGGCAATGTTTGTACAAACACGCTGGCTTTCTTATGCAGCACCCTAGGTAATTTCATTACCAATGTAATATACACATAAACACAATCCAAGATGATAAATTAAGTTTTAGACTCAGAGAAATTAAAAATACAGCTTACAAACTATTATCTCCACAACGAATAGGTACGGGCCGACAAGCACAAGCAGTTTTTACACAGTGGGCTTAAAAGTTCCTTTAAGTTCAAATTACCTTATTGCCTTACCCAGCGAAGATCTTGAGAAAAATTTCCGAGATTATCACTTCACTACATGAAGTTCTGCTCCAGTCCCACTCCTACTCCCACTGCGTAGATAACCTGATTGTGTAGTATACACTGTATTAATGTGGATTCATTCTCGGTACTCACCCTCACCAGAAGTTAGTCGTGAAATATTTTCGTGTTCCTCATCCCAATGGTCCACGACAGCCACTTCAGGCACGTAATTCCCGTCTCTTTGCCGTTAATCACAAACGTATCAGCCTTAATAACGTACTTATCATGAAAATGAACATTACACACAGAACCTTGCAGAGAGATTTCTATCCTTACGGGAAATAGCTTTCGTCCACTTCAAGAACATGTCGTACAGCCCATTACAAACAAGGTACGGTATGTCTCCATCACAACAATAACAATGTACTAACAGAATATAGAAACCCATAAAAACAACTAAAGAGCAAATTACACGAACAATCATTGTACTGCCAAAGCTCCATTTCTAACGTTGTCAACGTGAGTGGTATCTCGCAAAGTCTAGGCTCTTTGAAAAAGGTCGTAGAGGTAAAATGTATCGAAGTGAAACATTGACAGTAACTAGCTCAGGAAGAAAGGAAATAGAAGCTTTTTAAATGTGGTGTTACTAAAAATTCTGCAGGTGAGATGAGTTGATAGAATCACGAATGATGAACTACCAAATCGAATTGGTGAGAGGAAAATGATTTGGTGGAATTTGACGTGAAGATGAGATAGAATGATAGGACACATCTTAAGCTAGCTTTTGAGGGAAGGAAGGGTGGTAAGAACTGCAACAATAGACCAAGGCATGAATATGACAAACAAATTAGAGAAGATGTATGATGTGGTAGTCAAGTAGAAAAGGTTAGCTCAAGATAGGGTGACATGAAGAGCTACATCAATTCAGTCTATTGAATTCTACCCAAACAACAACAACAACAACAACAACAACAACAACAACTATAATGTTCTCTTACCTTCCACGACCTTTTCATTGGCACATGTTCCTAACCTTATTTTTGCACTTGTTTCTTTTATTCTCCCCAGGATCTCTACATTTCTGCACGCGCTAATCGCGTCTTTCCAGCTTCTACTCTATTCTAGAACGTTCCAGTCTCTTTTCCCTCCCACCCCTACCAGTACGTCTTTGTACGTCACCCTTGTCTCCCTATAAATTCTCTGCCATCTCTCCACACATTGTCAGTGTGCTACGGATTTTTTTTTTTTTGCTAGGGGCTTTACGCCACACCGACACAGATAGGTCTTATGGCGACGATGGGATAAGAAAGGCCTAGGAGTTGGAAGGAAGCGGCCGTGGCCTTAATTAAGGTACAGCCCCAGAATTTGTCTGGTGTGAAAATGGGAAACCACGGAAAACCATCTTCAGGGCTGCCGATAGTGGGATTCGAACCTACTATCTCCCGGATGCAAGCTCACAGCCGCGCGCCTCTACGCGCACGGCCAACTCGCCCGGTGTGCTACGGATTAGTTCGAGGCTGGAACCTAATTCTACTTCGTCTCAATGACGACACTTTATTTTACATCACAACAAAACAAGTCAAAAGACGGAAGAAATAGGAACAAAACGGAATGAAATATACAAGTTAGAAGGAGATATGTAAAACTAGATTAAACTTGAACTTTACGTTCTTGTTATTAAAGAGAGAATGGGTGAAACCCGGGAGAAGAGCAAAATTATAGAACGGTTTCTGAGGAATGTGGAAACGTGGGAAAATGTATCCATGGAACACCAAACCAGCGAATATGCATGTAGATAGTAGTAAGTATACGCATGAGGAGATATCCTAGAATCAATGTCTTAGTTAAAGTTTAGGAAATATCACAAAAGTTTTGGCCTAATAACACTGATATGCATTTCAATTTTTTCTGCTACTGATTATTGTTAACTGAAATGCCGTGAATCTAGATCTGTGATCAGATTTTCTGTATCACATCAGGTTTCTTTGTAATATTGAAAAGAAAATGGAAAAAATCAAGACTGACAAAGTTTAAAATCTATATATATAAATAACATGTCCTGACTGACTGACTGACTGACTGACTGACTGACTGACTGACTGACTGATTAAATGTTGAGGATACATTTATATTACAATGTAGGTGCTCACTAAGGCAGGGTTTTTGGATATTCCGCCGCTAAGGGAGTGAAAAGGGGCGTGAATTTTTAAAATTAGTATATCTATATCTCAAGAACTTAACAGTTTAAAGACGTGAACATTGGTATTTGGAATTTCCTTTAAATATAAGGAATCACGTATTTTTTGTTTTCGGAAAATCCTTATAATGGAATGCAAAAAGATGAAAAAGATGTTGAATACCTTTCATGAGGATACTTATATCTCAAAAAATGAAGATGTTACAGTCATGAAAATTCGTATTTACAATCTCCTTTAAAAATACAGAACCTCGTATTTTATGTTTTTGGAAAATCTACATAAGAGGGGGTGAAAAGCAGTGACATAGAGGGTGAATTTTTGAAACAAGTATATCTACAATACATCTCAAAACCATAATATGTTACAGACGTAAAAATTGGTATTTGGAAACCCCTGTAAAAATGAATGAACACGCATAATTTGTTTTCTGAAAATCCACTTAAGGGGATGAATGTTTAAAATGAGAATATGTACAGTATATCTCAGAAACCTAACATATTACAGACGTGAAAATTGGTATTTATAATCTCTTTTAAAAGTAAAGTAGCAAGTATTTTTCTTATTTTCCAAAAATACACTTAGGGCGGGGGGAGTAAAATGGCTGAAAAAGGGGCTGAATTGTTTTTATCAGGATACTGGTATATCCAAAAGTGAATATATTACAGACGTGAAAATTGGTATTTGGAATCTCCTTTAAAGATAAAGAAACACATTGTTTTAGGAAAAATCGCTGAAAAAGAGGTCGAATTCTTTTATGAGGATACTGGTATCTCAAAACTGAAGATGACCGGGCGAGTTGGCCGTGCGCGTAGAGGCGCGCGGCTGTGAGCTTGCATCCGGGAGATAGGGGGTTCGAATCCCACTGTCGGCAGCCCTGAAGATGGTTTTCCGTGGTTTCCCATTTTCACACCAGGCAAATGCTGGGGCTGTAGCTTAATTAAGGCCACGGCCGCTTCCTTCCAACTCCTAGGCCTATCCTATCCCATCGTCGCCATAAGACCTATCTGTGTCGGTGCGACGTAAAGCCCCTAGCAAAAAAAAAAAAAAAAAAAACTGAAGATGTTACGGACATGAAAATTTGTGTTCGGAATCTTCTTTAAAAAGGAACACATATTTTTTGTTTTCGGAAAACCCACTTAAGGGGGCGGGGTGGGTGAAAAGAAGTGAAGAATGTGTTGAATTCCTTTTAGTGGAGATACTTACATTTCAAATACTGAAGATGTTACAGATGTGAAAACTGGTATTTGGAATCTCCTCCGAAAGTAAAGGAACATGCAGTACTCGTTTTCTAAAAATCTACTTAAAAGAAAGTGATAAGGGGGTGAATTTTTAAAAAGAGCATATCTACAATGTCTGTCTGTCTGTCTGTCTGTTAGGTCATCAGCCCAGAGGCTGGTTGGATCCTCAAATAGCACCACCAAAGGTTATGCGGTTATAAGGAAACCCAAAAAAACCATTGACAGCACCAAAATGAGGCGTACTAGGCAAGATGAGGAGTGAGGTAGTTTGCCATTGCTTTCCTCACTGGGTCAGAAAGTACTATTGCAGAACGACTGACCCTATGAGCGGTACCTTTCATAACACTCAGATGACTGTCATTACTCAGCACTACCCATACCCCAGCAACTTCCATATTGTCACAGCCATGGATATTGACTGGGACTTCGGTGGAAGCTACACTTTGCTCTGGACAATATATCAAAAAAATTTAACATATTACATACGTGAAACTTGGTATTTTTAATCTCTTTTAAAGATAAAGTAACACGTATTTTTTTTGTTTCGAAAAAATCACTTAAGGAGTGGGGGTTGTTAAAAGGAATGAAAAATGTGTTGAAATTTTTTATGAGGATACTTATATCTCAAAAACTGAAGATGTTACAGACATGAAATTTGTACTTGGAATCTCCTTTAAAAGTAAAGAAACAGACATTCTTTTGTTTTCGGAAAATCCAATTAGGAGGGGGGAATAAATTAATTGAAAAAATTAAATTAACTGTTTGAGGATCTTACATCTGGAAAACGAAGGATGTTACAGTCCACAAAATTGATATTTGCAATATGCTTTGAAAATAAAGGTACGTATTTCGTGGCGCGGAAGGGTTTTTTGAATCAACTTAAGGGGGTGTAAAAGTAGTTGAATAATTTTTTTGTGAGGTTACAAATAAGAATTGGACTTAAAACAATACACCTCTACGGGGATTTTGACTTTAGGGGGTGAGGAATGGATGACAAAAATATGCATTCAAATGAAAACGTTTGAATTATGTTAAAATTTTAAATTGTATCCTGGGTATTAAATCACAGTTGGTTTGAAAAAAAAACTGCTCAGAGAGTTAAATGGGGGTTAAGATCCGAAAACAAATATATTCATTCCTTCCTCCGGTTTAACGTACGAAGACAAAATCCCAAATAGTGGTATATATTTTAAATCCTAGGTGTGAAATAGGAAGTATTTTTTTAACGTTCCACCCCTAAAGTGTTAAATGAAATTAGTTCCGCAAACGAAATTATTCATCCCTCCAAAACCGTTCGAAGTACAATGTTGTAATTTTGCGGGAAGGGTCTTCTTTTTATGTCCTAGGTGTAAAATATCGTTTACTTCAAAATATTTCTCCCCTATGGTGTTTAGATGGTGGTTGATTCTCAATAACACAGTATCCATTCTTCCGAAACCGTTTCGGGCACGAACTTAATTTTTTTAAATTAAGGGTGGTCTTCTATAGCCTAGATGTTAATATATATTTGCAAACATTTACCCCTTAAAATGTATTCATTCCTCCAATACTGTTCCACTATAAAATAAAAATTTCACTGCTGGGTTTAAAACATGCAAATTCTTCTCTATGGGTTTCAAATGAGTTCAAAAAATAAATAATTATTCCCCAAAACCGTTTGACGTACGAGCTGAGAGCGTATTTTACAGGCTCAGATAACCTGGACTCTCCAAAATGTAAAACTTTGAATATTAACTTCCAGTTTAAAACCGTAGTGAAGCACGGGTATCTTGCTAGTAAATACATATAATTTAATAAGACAAATGACTGCTTGGGTATTGAGGATGTATAATCCAAGTCTGTAGTCATATTTTCTCTACCATGCCTCATTTTATGTCATTTTTAGAAATAAGAAAGCAAAATTCAAAATTTGAAGAAAAATTTCAATAATGTCATCATCATCATCATCATCATCATCATCATCTGTTTACCCTCCAGGTTCGGCTTTTCCCTCGGACTCAGCGAGGGATACCACCTCTACCGCCTCAAGGGCAGTGTCCTGGAGCTTCAGACTCGTGGTCGGGGATACAACTGGGGAGAATGACCAGTACCTAGCCAAGGCGGCCTCACCTGCTATGCTGAACAGGGGTCTTGTGGAGGGATGGGAAGATTGGAAGGGATAGACAAGGAAGAGGGAAGGAAGCGGCCGTGGCCTTAAGTTAGGTACCATCCCGGCATTCGCCTGGAGGAGAAGTGGGAAACCACGGAAAACCACTTCCAGGATGGCTGAGGTGGGAATCGAACCCACCTCTACTCAGTTGACCTCCCGAGGCTGAGTGGACCCCGTTCCAGCCCTCGTACACCTTTCCAAATTTTCGTGGCAGAGCCGGGAATCGAACCCGGACCTCCGGGGGTGGCAGCTAATCACGCTAACCACTACACCACAGAGGCGGTCAATAATGTCATATTAGGTATATTAAATTTTAAACGTGATTTAACACCGCAATTTAAAATTCTAGTGTATAAAATTAATTATAAAACATTGAATTATATTAATAAAAAGTACAGCCATTCAGATGCTCAATTTATCGGTCAAAATGTTGCAACGTTTTGATGCTCTGCTGTGACTTTGAGATGTACTGCTCTTTCAGCACCACCGATAATCCGCTAGCATTGCTACATTCCACTAGCCGTGGTATCTTATTTCTATCGTGTTAATACCTTAATGAAATCTTTCAAGTATTGGCATTCATACAAATATAAAAACGAAGTGAGTGTTTTTTTTCAAGTGATGATTATTTATAATTTCAGTTTATTTATAAGATTTTAGTGATTCTCATCATCATCATCATCTGTTTACCCTCCAGGTTCGGTTTTTCCCTCGAACTTAGCGAGGGATCCCACCTCTACCGCCTCAAGGGCAGTGTCCTGGAGCTTCAGACTCTTGGTCGGGGGATACAACTGGGGAGTATGACCAGTACCTCGCCCAGGCGGCCTCACCTGCTATGCTGAACAGGGGCCTTGTGGAGGAATGGGAAGATTGGAAGGGATAGGCAAGGAAGAGGGAAGGAAGCGGCCGTGGCCTTAAGTTAGGTACCATCACGGCATTCGCCTGGAGGAGAAGTGGGAAACCACGGAAAACCACTTCCAGGATGGCTGAGGTGGGAATCGAACCCACCTCTACTCAGTTGACCTCCCGAGGCTGAGTGGACCCCGTTCCAGCCCTCGTACCACTTTTCAAATTTCGTGGCAGAGCCGGGAATCGAACCCGGGCCTCCGGGGGTGGCAGCTAATCACGCTAACCACTACACCACAGAGGCGGACTGTGTTTAAATTACCAGATTTAATCCAATAAACTAGTATAACTGATGTAAAGATATATACAGGGTGAAGCGAAATTCGCGCACTCGGGCGTCGCAGCGTGACTCCTCACTTGCCAGCAATAAAAAAAAATGTCTCTCACAAAAGTTCGTCCTGCAGGTATATCCGGCGGAAAAAGAACGTTGAAGAGTGGCAATCTGGCAACACTGTAACCACATGTAGGGTAACTATCTCTGTCAGTACATGCTAGTCGTGATGTACAGTTAGTGCAGTGGATATAGTTTTGGGTTGGCATGCAGGAGTTCGAGGGTTCGATCCTGGGTTGAGGCGCACTTATCTATCTGCTAATTTCCATCGGACATTAGATACTGTAATACAGTAAGACACCATTTCTTATGTCACATGTATCCTACATTTACAAAATTTAGTAACGCTGAACACGTTGTAACGCACCTAGTAGATGAAATGGTGCGAATAAATTCACGCCCACGACGTGGAAAGGGCGTCTTTCAAAGCTGAGCAATGAAAACGAATATTCGTCCATTTCTAGGATCGTAGTATGTAAATGCAAATGGTTTCTAGAGGACCCGCTGCAATCGCTGTTGACGATTAAGATGCCGGATACCATACCACCTAGACTACATCTACGAAATAAAAAACATGCGCCTCAAACCAGGATCGACCCCTCGACCTGCACGCTAACCCAAAATACTATCCACTGTACCAATTGTACCGCACGGCTAATGTGTGCTGACAGAGGCAGTTACCGTACATGTGGTTACATTGTTGCCAGATTGCCACTCTTCAACGTCCTTTTTCTCCCGGATATACTCGCAGGACGAACTTTTGTGACAGACATTTTTTATTGCTGGCATGTGAGGAGTCGCGCTGCGACGACCGAATGCGCGAATTTCGCTTCACTTTGTATATTCATCATCATCATCATCATCATTTGTTTACCCTCCAGGTTCGGTTTTTCCCTCGGACTTAGCGAGGGATCCCACCTCTACCGCCTCAAGGGCAGTGTCCTGGAGCTACTTTGTATATTAATTTCAGTATTTAGACATTTTCATGAATTTCAAGAAAGTTGTTTCTTAAAACATTGGACGTGATGAAACGAAATTAAACGAAAATAAATATCTCCTCTGTTACAGCCTTCTTATATCCGTAACTCATACCATCACAATTTATTGTGGGTCATTTTATTTTCAAATACATCCACTTGTTATTTACACATTTGTTCTATCCGGATGTCCTCAGTTATAATCCAATTTTCTATTACATTCAACTTCCTTAACTGTATTACTTTCTTCCTTAACTACTCGGTACGTACGCGTGTGCTATTCCCGAAAGCTGGACACTCTTTTCTTTGAAGAAAAATTCCAAGCTGTTCAAATGTACAACGTTTAGCCCCGGAAAGTACTGAAATATCCGCCTCTGTGGTGTAGTGGTTAGCGTGATTAGCTGCCACCCGCGGAGGCCCGGGTTCGATTCCCGGCTCTGCCACGAAATTTGAAAAGTGGTACGAGGGCTGGAACGGGGTCCACTCAGCCTCGGGAGGTCAACTGAGTAGAGGTGGGTTCGATTCCCACCTCAGCCATCCTGGAAGTGGTTTTCCGTGGTTTCCCACTTCTCCTCCAGGCGAATGCCGGGATGGTACCTAACTTAAGGCCACGGCCGCTTCCTTCCCTCTTCCTTGTCTATCCCTTCCAATCTTCCCATCCCTCCACAAGGCCCCTGTTCAGCATAGCAGGTGAAGCTGCCTGGGCGAGGTACTTGTCATACTCCCCAGTTGTATCCCCCGACCAAGAGTCTGAAGCTCCAGGACACTGCCCTTGAGGCGGTAGGGGTGGGATCCCTAGCTAAGTCCGAGGGAAGAACCGAACCTGGAGGGTAAACAGATGATGATGATGATGATGAAGTACTGAAATATGGACGCAGTCTTAATGACGGTGCAGAACTTCTTTTAGGGATAATTGGTGGCTAAACAATAAGTCATACCACAAAACAGATAGCACAATCACCGTTAAATTTGGAGAGATCTACAACATTGGTCCTATGACAGTTTGTCTTATCTCTCTATCACTTGCGTTATGTAGAGCTGTATTTCTCTATTTCAAGTTAATTTTGTACATTTTACACGTATCATTTGACACACCTATAGGAAAGGTAGAATCATCACATTTGGCACGCACATTTACACGACCAATGGCCATATGTTAGCCAAATTTTATGACTCCACTCTCACATGTGTATCAAAAGAATAAAGTAATATGCGAAAACTGTACCAACTTTCAGCCTGTTCAATGATTCTAACTCAATCTAACCCAATAAATATAGGAGATACGAGAAAATGTGATAGGAAGCATGTAGAACTCTAAAAGGGGCGTCTGATGGTGAAATACGTTTGTCGATATGTCGTACAGTTCGAAAGCAGGAACTCTCGAAATAAAGGTCTGCACTACAAACGTGTCCGTGCTTATCTATATAAGTAAAATTGTAGCGGGTCCGCTGTCTGTAATTTCGTTTATTCAGCCAATTTTTCAGATATTTATCCGTTTTAGGTCAAATCAAGACTGTATCTATGGTTTTTATTTTTCGTGTCCGTTTATCTGTTTGTTCCACCATCACGGCGAAACGGCTGCATAGATCTCGACTAAACATATTTAGAGCCTAATCGTCTAGGAGCAAGTTTTGATATGCATATCATTTAAGGTCCGCCTCTGTGGTGTAGTGGTTAGCGTGATTAGCTGCCACCCCCGGAGGTCCGGGTTCGATTCCCGGCTCTGCCACGAAATTTGAAAAGTGGTACGAGGGCTGGAACGGGGTCCACTCAGCCTCGGGAGGTCAACTGAGTAGAGGTGGGTTCGATTCCCACCTCAGCCATCCTCGAAGTGGTTTTCCGTGGTTTCCCACTTCTCCTCCAGGCAAATGCCGGGATGGTACCTAACTTAAGGCCACGGCCGCTTCCTTCCCTATTCCTTGTCTATCCCTTCCAATCTTCCCCATCCCCCGCAAGGCCCCTGTTCAGCATAGCCGGTGAGGCAGCCTGCGCGAGGTACTGGTCATTCTCCCCAGTTGTATCCCCAGACCAAAAGTCTGAAGCTCCAGGACACTGCCTTGAGGCGGTAGATGTGCTATCCCTCGCTGAGTCCGAGGGACAAACCGACCCTGGAGGGTAAACAGATGATGATATCATTTAAGAATCACTGAATAGACTGGTTTTTAGGAAGGCCAGAAGAGGATCTTTTTTCAGTTTTCTCTTACACTATTGATTATATGCAAAATCTGTTGACTATACGTGTAACACCACTTGATTTTAAATATTTTGTGTTACGAACATAATTTTGCTTACTCTTTATATGACAGAGAAATGTACTACTTTCTACGGGCTTCATGCTCTGCAGCCAGTGACGGATACCCTCGCAGACGTGCAGTTTTTGAAGGATCCAAAACAGGAGAAAATCGGAGGATGCATCATATTTCTTTCGGCTTAAAAATTAAGCACACCTATTTTAACTGAACACCGAGAACACATGAGGTAGTACTTTCCCTTTTGGTGTCTGTCTGTCTGTCTATATATCTATCCGTTTTTATACTCCTAAACGTGGAAAACTGATGGACTTAATTTCAACCAAATCTACTCACTCCGGATTGTGTTATGAGGTGCATATAAAGCTATGGTAAAAAACATGGAGTTGTTTTTTATGGGAAGATTACTATCAAATATTTTCTTTGACATGATGTCTATCAAAAGACTGTTTATAATAAACGCTTCAGTAATGTTATTTCCATTCCTTTATGCCATGTGCAGTACGAAAAATTGGATTTTTAGTACAAGGACCGTGGGCCATGTCGTGCATGTCACTTCGAGGTGGCTAACGGGAAATCTTAAAAGCCATTTTACGCTTTTAGGTAGGGAGATATCACCAATATCAGAGCGCCACGGAAAGGGTCAGAGGTACAATATGCAACCCAATAACCACGGAGAATTTCGCACAACTTCGGACCAGGAATTGTACCGTACAATAAATTCGGAAATCGTTGTAATTCTCTCTCGACTTTGTTCTTCTTCATATCTTCATATATTTTTAATTCATCCCATTAAACATCTGAATACAGCCATGTTACTTCGCATAATTTCCTGAAGGGAACATGTAATCCTCTGCACGTATTCTATATTAATTTTAGATAATGTACCTTTATTTTAGTGAGATAATTATTAAAATCGGTTCAATAGTTTCATATTTTATCGATTATAACTTCCCTGTAAACAATATTTGATATCGTTTTATTTTGTGGTAGTAAAATGCATTGATTTTCGGGAGTTCCTCCCCGTGATAGAGCAACACATATTTTGCCATGAATAAAGCCTTCTTTTCGTAGGTCAATCCCTAATTGGTCATAGTTCTCTAGCAAATCTCTGTCACGGCAAGCTGCTTGATATGTCTCTTTGGCAACCCCGTTTAAAGTGTTTAGGTACTCGAATGAGGCCAAGCCGCGTACATGATGTAGCAACATTCTGAGATAGCAACACTGTGATTGAAAAGGATGGATACCATAGAATCTTCCTAAAAGCGGCATAATTTTTGTATAGCCGGATGACCAACTACGTCCTCACCACGCCTTCTTCTTGTAAATTTATTACTGGCCCATGTATAATATTGCGGGACTACGTGGTCTTCGCGAATTCATCTTCATTACAGAGCTCAGAAAAAGCCAGCAATGTCATGTTACGTGGGTTTTGGGCAACTCGTTGAGCCGTTTCTGCTGAAGAATACAACCTTAGGCCGTTCTCTAAGTCAACGGCCAAATGCGCGACTGTCGGATACCGGGCGTGGATCGGAAATTATAATATTCACCAGACAGCTTCGGATGTACTTATGTACTAGCCATTTAAATAGGTTTCCACTTCGTCATTTGGATTTCTTACGCTGAAAGTAGCTTGGTCTTATCCTTGATTGATATATTTACAAATATTTTGATGGCTTGAACGGAGTGGCAATACTCCACATTTATGTGAGCGTTAAACATTCATCATCTTATCTGAGAATAAGGGATAATCAACCTCTTATCTATAGTGAACCTACTTTCCCTCATATTCAACGTAGCGCCCCGACCTCTATTTTCGGCGTCACGGCGACGGTAAACTGGAAACCCATCCTCTCCGCTCTGGGTATCGTTGAAGAAACGTCGAGGGTATATTTTTTAATACATGGTGCTGCTAAGTTGTGTTCTCCGCATGGTCCATGCACCATATTTTTAGTTACGACATCATACAATACCGGACAGTTTTGTTGGTCAAGTAGTTCAGCAACTATGAGACACTCAATTTCGTCTGGCTGGATGTTTCCTTCTAGCCAGAACAGCATATGACAGTGTGGTAAACCGCGCTTTTGCCATTCCACGCTTGACATGTAACATTTCATTTTGCGTAATATTTGATCTTTGGTGAAATTTTTAATGTATTTCTTCGTCTTTAAATGAAATACCCTTGAAAGTACTTCATGACGGTCGAGTGGCCGTTGACCAGGTAATAGTTCCGCTTTAATTAAAGCCCATGCTAGATTACGTGTAAACATGACAAATAAGTCGGGTCTCCCATAATTTCGATAATTCCCTGCGTCTTTTCATGCAGATAACATGGAGAACCTGTGAATGAAGATAGCAAGATTAGAGTAAGTCGGGGAGAGACGGCGCGAATTTTGTCATGATCGTGCAGCAAGTCTTCGCCAAGATATCGCAAACTTACTTTTATGCTAGACTCATTACTTGTATGTCTCCTCACTGCCTTATGAAGGAGGAGGTCTTAATGTAAGAAGATTACTGAAAGCGCTCCTTTATTTGAAGGTGTGTCACTTGCGCCATCTCGCCTAGTGCCCGGGTGAGGTCGTGTTATGTACTTCATGTGCTACGGAGGAAAGCAATTTTGAAGTAAACTATTATTATAACTTTAATACATTTATTTACCTTACTTACATTTACTTGTCTATTATTAATTGGTCATTAATGAATCAATTAGTTAACCCTCAGTACTTTTTGGATATGTTCTGCCTTACTCGCTCTCATCCACAATCATTTTCTTATACACTGAACACGATTCATGCGACCAGTTGTTGCATTCGGTGACCTTAATCGTTCTCCCAACTCCACACATTTGTTGCAATCATCAGATATTGCGTTACTTTGCCCATCTTGAATAATTTTAGTTGCCTCTTTTGAATTAGGTTTTTCTGCTTTCTTACTCTTTCCCATTGTGGCAGTGTTTGCAACTTTTCTTTGCACTTTCTTCTTTTTTGTTGTTCATTGAGATGTTTCTTTTGTTGGAAATATTCTTAAGTTTAGTTTCATTAAAGGCAAATACCACAAATTTCAGTTTGGCTATAGCTGATTTCTCTTCTCCATAGTTAGTATAATTTGGCACAGAATTACACAAAATACATATACATAAAGGGCGAGATGGCCGTCTTATTAGGGGCGCGCGCCTGTGAGCTTGCATCCGGGAGATAGTGGGTTCGAATCCCACTGTCGGCAGCCCTGAAGACGGTTTTCCGTGAATAAATAAATGATTACTGGATTAAAGCCACTATGTTTATTTAATTGCATTGGCCTTCATCAGGGCAAGTTAAATTCTGCTTCCGACAGTGAGCGAAGAAATTCAAAGAAACGTGGAAGTCATGACCGTACTATCCACGGCCTACCCCACTAATAGGTCTCAAGGATCTCCGTGCTGTAATTCACCGTCCTTTGTCGATGGTTTCGAGAGCGCGTCCCGCTATTCCATGGTGGTGTTATGCATGTATTTCTGCAGTACAGGTCTCCGTGTATTTGAAGGTGTCTTCCCTGCTGATGTTATTTGGGCGCAGCTCTATCTCTATTTCTCTTACCAGTCGAGCATAGAAGTCTTTTACAGGCGCGATGACCTTCACCTGGTCAAAGAGGATTTCATGGTCTGTACTATAGAAATGTTCTGCTATGGCAGACTGGCTTATGGCATTCTCCGTGGAGGATGAAAGAGCGACATTCTTTACCGACCTAATATGTTCTTTCACCCTGGTACTGACAAGTCTTTCCGTCATTCCAATGTATGAGCAACCACAACCACATGGAACTTCATACACGCCCGGTGTCTCAAGATGTGGTTTTTCTTTGAATGGTCGAAACAGGGATTTTAGCTTCCGGTCTGTGGTGAAAACTGGAATTATATTGTGCTTCCTAAGAATGCGCCCTATTCTGTCAGTTATACCTGCCAACCACGACTGTATTAATTTTGAATGTCTGGGAATATTTTATTCCCATGTCTTTCGTGGCACTTCCATTTCTTTTTTCCGATACGTTCATTTTTTAAATTACCCTTTGACAGGTGTTAAGAAAGGAAGGTTGCCTAGTGTACTTCGAACGTGTTACATTCGACATAGTATGAAATGAAATAATGTACTTCTTTTTAATAACGGAGACATCGATACCAACTTTGTTCTTCTCCATTAGCACGACAGTGTTAAATTAGGTATTTTCAACAGAGTACTTGTTTTTAAAATACAGGCATTCTTTTCAGTCCAAATCAATATTTCACACTAAGCTGGATGTTTTATGGTTTCCTTCTCCAGCGCGAATTATTGAATAATTTAAATGTTTCCATGCAAACAAATTTAAACATTAAAACAAATAAGTTCTTGTTAGAAATATTGCAGAAAGTACATAACCTCCTCTCCCATTTTCTTTTAGTAGTATAATAATAATAATAATAATAATAATAATAATAATAATAATAATAATAATAATCTATTTACAAATTAAGGTTGCTATGTAGCACACAAAGTAGACTAAAACGATACAAAAATGAAATATATTTAAATGAAAAGTAAATGACAAAAGAATCGTTTGTCTAAACATAAAATTATCCGTGAGATAGATAAAATACGATCTTTCCCATTCAGCGCCATAAAAATGATTTTTCAGATTTCAAAATTCGAAGTTATCGTCTGAGAGTACACAGGGCCACTCACTTGATGAATGATTGGTCAAACTTTTACTCCCTACAGAATTTTACGAAGAAAGTAGAAATATTTCCTCGGGCTCTGATCACAAGCCAGTTTACCTTGCTGTTTGATAAATGACATTTATTTCGGTAATAGAAAAAGTCGGTTCGTAAATGCTTCGCATTTCGTTGTGGAAATTTATTGGCTATTTTTCGTAATATTTGCAGACCCTGAGCCTGGTTGTGTTGCTGCGTTATCGATTCTTCTGTGATATCCATTATCAAAAACACCCTTTACCTCCTTCTGAACCTGATATCGTTATCCCTAATAACTTCAGATGTCATCGAATATGTCGTGACTCGTACCTGAGCACCAACTTCCCCCATGAGGAGGCTGCCACAGGGACAAAGTATATCAACTACACAGTATTTTATCTTCTAAGTTTGCTATAATGCCATATAGAAATACCCATCACAATGCTCAGAAATAAGTTTGGAACGAATTTGGAATGTGGCATGATGTATGGTTCTTTAAGTGGTATATAGATGGTTGCGGAGTATGGTTACTGAACCTCGTATTGCTGCAATAGCGATGTCGTGAAGTCGTGTCCGGTTGAGACCGAGAGAATCCCATACCAGTACAAGAAATTAGGGATTGTGCCTCGAGCTCCGATCATGAGTCCATGGACGGAAATATTGTCTAGGTGACATAAGTCCTTATAGTATTTCACGGTAGACTGGTAAATCGACTTCTTTTCGGCGTCCACCTCTTCGGCCTGGCCAACGTGCGACTCAAAGCGTATTGTGGGATCTAAGATTAGTCCTTGCTTGCTAGCTCGTTGAAAGGCTATCTTCGTCGCCATAAGACCTATCTGTGTCGGTGCGACGTAAAGCCCCTAGCAAAAAAAAAAAAAAAAAAAAAAAAAGGCTATCATGTCAATACGTCTGTTATTTCCGGCGGTAGTTAGGCCAGAAACCTCTTCTTGCACCGTGAAACCGTGATCCCTCAGTGAGGTCGCGATCATGTTTCGAATTGTATGATGGCGAGAATTTCTCAATACCTCCCCGTGAGGACAGGCACGCAGGAAATGGGCAAGAGTTTCTGCTCTCTGTGGCAACGCCGACAGAGGGTGTTCTGAATATAGTTTAGAATAGAGATTTGCTCCCAAAGAAATAATCGTTCGTTAAAATCAAATAGTGAATAGAATTTGTTCAATTAAACACTCAACATAATAAGTGAGATAGATGATACCTGGATATTCCTTCATTCAAACTTGGCCTTAGTACGGCAGATTTTACGTCGTGTCCTGTGCCGCAATATTCTGATATATCATTTTAGTCTGGGTAGGAAAAGATGTAGCTTTTGTTGAATTCGATCTTAGAAAACCTTGGTGTGCATATCTCAGGCGAAAATTATACCTGTTAACCAGTGTTGCTGTAATCTTTATTTTAGTGTGTGCATTTTACAATTGCGACCAGGATTGTATTGGAAATGACCATGGACTTAAGAATTGTACCATCTCATCGTTTTTCTGGAGATGAAAAGAAGAAAGTTGAGAATAAAATACCGGTACTATTCGTGACTGTAGGATAGGAAAGGGCTAGGAGTGGGAAGGAAGTGATCGTGGCCTTATTTAAGGTAGAGCCCCAGCATTTGCCGAGTGTGAAAATGGGAAACAACGAAAAACCATGGTTAAAATGCAAATGTCAATGCAAGGCTTTCTACAAACAAAGATTCACCACATCAGAGTGTGCATTGAGAAGTTTAAAATCCTCTCCTTCACAAATTACATGAAATTTCTTCCAATTTGTTGTGGGTCCGCCTCATTGGGTGAATGGTCAGTGGGAATACCTTCGGTTTAGAGGGTCCTGGGTTCGATTCCCGGCCGAGTCGGGGATTTTAATCGTCTCTCATTAATTCTTTTGGCCCGGGGACTGGGTGTTTGTGTTTTCCCAACACTTTCTTTCTTTCTTTCTTTCTTTCTTTCTTAATCTGTTTATTGTCCAGGGTCGGGTTTTCCCTAGGACATAGCGAGGGATCCCACCTCTACCGCCTCAAGGGCAGTGTCCTGGAGCTTCAGACATCGGATCGGGGATACAACTGGGGAGAATGATCAGTACCTCGCCCAGGCGGCCTCACCTGCTATACTGAACAGGGGCCTTGGTGGGGGATGGGGAAGATTGGAAGGGATAGACAAGGAAGAGGGAAGGAAGCGGCCGTGGCCTTAAGTTAGGTACCATGCCGGCATTCGCCTGGAGGAGAAGTGGGAAACCACGGACACTTCTAGGATGGCTGAGGTGGGAATCGAACCCACCTCTACTCAGTTGACATCCCGAGGCTGAGTGGACCCCGTTCCAGCCCTCGTACCACTTTTCAAATTTCGTGGCAGAGCCGGGAATCGAACCCGGGCCTCCGGGGGTGGCAGCTAATCACACTAACCACTACACCACAGAGGCGTTCCCAACACTTTCCTCTTCATATTCGGGCAATTCACTACACTACCAACCACCAGAGCAGCACGCAATGGTGATTACATCCCTCCATATAAGGTTCGCGTCAGGAAGGGCATCCGGCCATAAAACAGGGCCAAATCAATACGTGCGACACAGATTGCACCCGAGACCTCACAGGTGTGGGAAAAGCGGAAGAAAAAGAAGAAGAAGACTTTCGATTTGTTGTCAACTAGACCAAAAGTGAAAGCCACTCTGGAGTACTGGAACAGAGTGAAGTTGCAGTTTGAGGAAAAGAAGAGCTTCAGACAGGGAACGAGACAGAAAGGAGCTTGTAAACAAGTAAGTAGCAACACTAAATTATTTATAGCTCTACGGTTATTCTCAATGATTTCTTATAGAAGATATATATTTTATGAGATGTCTTTCCGACGGTTAAATATGAAGGTTGTGAAAATTTCTGAAAGTTAAGTTGTCTTAATTAGTGGACGATAGAACTGATGCCGTAAACGGTGAGTAATAATTTAGGATATCGTCGCTGCCGGGACGAAACCTCCTATGTAAAATATTTTAGCTTAGAACTTTGGCCGGTAAGGTTCTGTCATCTAAGGTACAATATTGTGTGCATGACGTCAAGGCATTCTCGCTCTTCATAATGTGTGTGCTGCGGGTCAGTATATCTCCAAAAATATTATCACATAGGAGGTTTTGTCCCGGCAACGACGATATACTTTATTTAACGACCTTCCTTGTGACGGATATCGGCGGTCTACTCGCTGTCCCGAGGACCACTGATCAGGTATTATACGCGAACCTTTTCTTGAGCCCGATTTTAACGGGCGTAGGAGTAAGGAGGGAGCGCTACCGGTTCCGGTTATACTGCCAACTGGATGGAAATGAAATCTGAATTGAATCGATAATATGATCGATCGATAAGAATTTTCTAAACATTTATTATCTTACGCCAACAACCGTGTCACGCATACATTATTTAACATTATATAACATTTCTTGATGCGAATCTTGTTCCTAGCATGAATATATAGTTTGGCTTTGCTGTGTAAACAACAACAGTACTAGTTCGTAAAGTGTACGCCAGATGTCGCACAGCGATGCATAACCGATTCATAGTTTGTGTTTTAAAGGTTGCCAATATGGATGTCGAAGATAACCGAGGTCTACCGATTCAGAACTAGGGAGCTCAGGGCTCAAGAAAAGGTTCGCGTATAGTACACTGACGCCGGAGTTCACTTGCGGCAGGATGGCCAACTTCTCTCCCTTCTTCTAACCAACAACACGCGGACAACCCTTCCACGCGATGACCAGTGTTGCCAATCTTCGGAAAATTCATTTGATTCAGCACTTCCTTATCGCTATGCTGTACGCTATAAGATGGAATAAAATAGCGCAAGAATAATTACAAGCGATACAGAACAGTAATTAAGTTTTTTCTGTTTTAAATTATTCTCCCCTATTTGTTGGATAAGGAACTGCAGGTCACCCGTCCTATTCCCTCCATGGCCTACCGATAGGCTTGCCTGCAGATTACGAGTTGACGCATGTTAAGTGCAACGAACCCTCTCTAGACATTATTCTTGGCTTTCTAGACCGCGGCTGCTATCTCACCGTCAGATAGCTCCTCAGTTTTTTCCATGCTGGCTGCGTGGACTCCGAACCAGTCGTCAAATCCCTGACCTGACCAGGAGCGAACCCGCGGCCTAAAAAAGGCAGGATGTTACCCATGCCGTAGGGCTGCCGAAGGACTAAAGGATGGACGTTAGTTGAATTTGTGTGGATACTACCCGCGGAATTGCTTTCGCTGTCACAAAACCTGTCAGGAAAGTGTTGTGTTTAATGATATTATTGTCAATTAGATAAGGTCAACGCGTTGATTTTGGCGAGTAAATGAGGAAACGATTGGTTTTAAAAAGCTGTTCCCTGGCAGTTTAAATAGGCCTAAACTTTATTTGCCACTCAATTTTTGTGTGAGATGAGGCGGTGCAGCCAGGTGAGAGAAGACAGAGGTAACCCCGTGAAATCAATATGAAGGTCGCGCCTCCCTGCTCACCTCATCCAACTGTACACAATTGGATTTCCCTACGAGGACTTCCTGTTCCGGTAGAGCATACTACAGGTTGTCGGCGGAATGGAATGAACGCTTGTGTTACGATAACACACTTCCAGTCGCCCTTTACATGACAGCGTCTAGTCTCGCATCGACAAATAATTTGCAACTCAGAGACTGAATCTTTCTCCAGATAATTTATGTTATTACACAATACTTTACCTGATATTAACTCTGACATTAAAAGTGCAAAATACGAGCCTATATATTTGTTCTGCGACTTGTAAAATAATTTTGAATATATGATCCTGAAGGTAAGATGATGAAAATCAGAAAGTTTGGCTGTACTTAAATATCAAGACGACTAAAATCATGGTGACAGCTGAAGAAAAAAAAAAGAAAAGAAAAAAAAGATGTTGAACTTTGATGAAATGGAGGTGATTATAGACTTGATCTTTCTTGGTTCTAAAATTTATTGGAACTATGCCCCTGAAGCAGAGCGATGGTTACACTTGGAAGGAGTGCAAACATACGCTTGCAAAATGTTTGGAAAAGCAGGGACATCGGTTAGAGGACCAAGTGCGGATTGGTCAGTTCCATTGCTTTCCCTATAGCCGCTTATGGCTGGGAAAGACTCTGAAGAAAGCTGACGTCTGCTGAGAATACAATAGGCAGCCAGAATTAGCAATAAGAAAAACTTGGATCAGGTAACGCAAAAACTCAGAAAACAATTATCCTACTTTGCCTACATAATGAATAGAACCTCCCCAAAAGGGGATGTAATGTGCAGATTGGTGGGTAGCAAAAGAGGAACTCAAAGGGCAGGATGGCGTTGGTTAGATCGTTTCAAATGAGATACTGGCATGATGATCGCTAAAGTGATAAAAACTGCTCGAAGTAGAGCTGATTGGGGACAATGATCCATTGCATGACCGAGAGTCGTACTCAATTGAACAGTTGAAGAGATAAATGTAAAATATATTTTTGTATTAACGTCTTTGGCAGAAACAGAAGAACGAGACAAGATACCGATTATTAAACGTATTGTTTCATAATGTACCGATGTCCCGCAGTTCACTTAGAATTGTGCGCAGACATGAAAGCAGACAGATTACCTTTGACAATTAAAATTACTTACTGATTGACGAAGCATCCACAAACTGTTTACAGCAACAGCGCTCAAATCTTCCACGCTGCCAATAGTGAGGTTGTGGTTATATGGCCAACTATCGTGGGAACTGAAACGAAACAATATCTAAACTAATACGCAATAACATGGCTTTCATTGGGAAAATTGATTGTCACCTCCAAGCGTTGTCTTCACAAGGTCCTTGATCAATCGATTTTACACTGCCTGACAGAAATGTTAAGTGCCCAGAAGGAGTGGTTGAAAGTCAATGAAACTAAAAATGCTGAGAGACCATGTGCCGTTACAGAACTGATTACAATATGGTACGAAACAGACATGGCCGTTGGCAGTTACAGGTGGAATGGTGGCGCCAGTTCAGTAGGCTGTCGGACCCCCACCCCCTGGCCGCAAAGCATACCCCTATGCAGTTCGGAACGGTGTCATACAGCCTTTGGATCCTCTCCTGAGGCAAGTTCGTCCACATGTGTTTACCTGTCCCTCCATATCCCTCAGGTTGGTACTGGGACGGAGTCCGCTTCCAGTGTCATCCCACTCGCGTTCAATGATGAAGAGGTCCGGCGACCATGCTGGCCACGATAGGACTTTAACATGGTCTAGGCAGTCCATGTACACACGTGCTGTGGGTGAATGTGCATTATCTTGTTGGAACAGTGTCCCAGGGTGCTGTGCCATAAGGGGTAAGATGTGCGGACGTAGAATGTCTGTGACGTATCGCTGTGCCGTCAAAGTCTGCCGAAGCACTATTAGAGGTGACCTGAACGCATATCCCATGGCACTCCACACCATGTTGCCAGGGATTACGCTTGTGTAACTTTCCACATTATTGGCAGGATCTGCCCTCTGTCCTCGACGACGCCAAACCCGCGCACGATTGTCATCGGAGATTATGGAGAAGTGGGACTCGTCACTGAACATGATGCGACGCCAGTCGTCCTCTGTCCATGCCTCCCGAGCAAGGGACCACTTCAAACGCAAAGTGTTGGTGTTCTGTGGGACTACATTCCGGCACCTTGGCGTCTCCGAAAACCGTAGAAAGTAGTTCGTGGGACGTAAAGCCATAACATTATTATTATTATTATTATTATTATTATTATTATTATTATTATTATTATTATTATTATTATTATTATCATTATTACATAGAGACTGGGACCAACAACTTTTGCAAGCGATGGAGTATGGGTTATCGGACTACTTGTTGAATGTTGGGTGTTCAGCCCGAAGGCTGTTCGGATCCTCATCAAGTCCACCATTAGCTATCATAGATGGCCTAGGTGTCACTGAAGAGGCGTACTAGGGAAATGAGGAGTGAGGTAGTTTCCCCTTCCTTTCCCAGTGGCATAAAATACTTTAGCGACATTTGGCAGTCTAAGTGAAGAGAAAAATGAGGTCGGATTATAGTTGTTCTGACTTATTTATGACTGCTAACTGCTGTGAACCGCGACTGTATTTTTTTTTTTTTTTTTTTTGCAATTCCGCAGACTGTATCGTGGTGTCCATTTCGACTACAGAAATTTGATTCATTTTTCAGTATGGAATGAGAAATAGAAAGTTTTTTTGCTGCTTCATTTTAGATCAAATAAGAGGCGAAGGGAAATTAAAAGATACTTGGTACAACCAATTTTACAAGACAGAATTCAAAATTCACGAAGCTAAAAAGCCAATTTTTCATTTGTTTGAAATGAGAAAGTGGACCAGAGAGAATTATGATTTTCATCAATAAAGTTCTTCTGTATTCAGAGGTTAAATGCACGATTAAAAGTAAAAGGAGACTTAGCAATGGGAGAGTTATATTGAAATATTGGGCTATATCAGTGAAAATTATCACCTATATTGTTCATGGATTGTATTAATGATATTTTGGAAACTGAAGGAAATGTGACAAGCCCAAGTCATAACAATAAAGAAATTCGTGGCCTAGTTTTCACAGACGACATCCTTCTGTTATTTTTAATCCGTTAGTATTCAAGGAAGCATCACAAAACCTGCTGAATATGTTACAAATTGGAATTTAAACATTAAGAAAAACGAAATTTATGGTTTGTAAAAAGGGAAATGAACTAAAGAAGAAAGGAAGGTGGTGGATAGAAGTTGTAGAATTACAGGTAGTCAATAAGATATTTAGGAATAATACTAGCATGTAATCAAAATTTGAAAGAAGAAATAGGACGAGCAAAAATCAAAGGACTGGCAGCTTTATCTAGCGGAGACGTTTGAAGAAGAAGATGCCAAATACTGAATATAAACTGCACAAAAATGTTTAAATATACTTGCAAAATCCAGAGCATTGTACGGGGAGATATATAGGGTATTGTAGAAGACAGTAAGGAACTAGAGGCAATGGATGAAATGTTCTGCAAAATAATAATGGCGTTACCAGAATGTACAACTAATAATGGAGTTAAAATACCCAAAACGGTAACTTAACACCGGTTAAGACTAAAGAGCAGAAACGAGAGGGAAATATTAAATTTAGCATAACAACATCAGGTTACAGATCTGTATGATGATTACTGGGTTACCAAATTGAAAAGGATGCTAGATAGAATAGGAATGGGAGACTGCTGGGAAAAAGAGATTCAAAACGAAGAAATGAAATGGATTAAGAATGTAACTATTAGAGTGAAATATATTGACAAACAGATGATTATGTCAGAACGTAGGACCAAGAGAACATACCTGCAATTCTGCGAAATTAGCAAGAATTGTTAATGAAGAAAGACTTACGAATAGGGAAGAAAGAGGTATGGTGTAGTGGTTAATGGGTATCTGTAACAATAAGAGACTAAGGGAGAAAAATGAAGAGCATTGTAGTTGTAATGTGGAGAAATAATGGAAGAGGCACATTTGTTGAGATTATGTAAGGGAACAAACTTAGGATCAAATTCCTGGGTAATGATTTAAAAGCAAAAGTGGAAAAGGTGAAAGAATTGTATACAATTGTAAAATTATAGCAAAATGGATCGCACCGGGTAGAACAGCAAACTATTTTGGTATTAGTAAATAATACGTGGCAAAAGAGAATAAAATGAAAGAAAGTAATTACTAATTCAACTTACGAATGGTAAGATACATGCTGACTTACCTAGGACAAAAATAAATAAATAAATAAATAAATAAATAAATAAATAAATAAATAAATAAATAAATAAATAAATAAATAAATAAATAAATAAATAAATAAATAAATAAATAAATAAATAAATAAGTAAATAAATAAATAAATAAATAAATAAATAAATTACCGTAATTAATTAATTTAAAAAACGACAGTTTAGAATTTGGGTGTAAATAACTCCTAGGCTTAGTTTTATGTTTAGCATATTCCTTATTACAATTAGTTAACTCTTTTGTGCTTTATCATTGCAATTTTCCGAAAACATCTCACCGATCTAAACCCATGTGTTTGTTTGCTGGTAAAACGGCATTTCTCTGTAGCTTATGATGTAAAACATAAACGGAAGACAATTAATACTAAATTATTATCCATATTTACATCACATACTTCAGAAGTTCAGAAACACAATAGCGCACAGTGATCATTGCTAACGGTGCGATAAACGAAACGTAGTAGCTCAATTTCAAATCTACAATAGACCATTGTTGCCAAGACAGTCCAGCAGTCTTCCCAGCCCACTGTTAAGTGCGTCCAACAGAGCAGCCCAGGGAGACACACGAAAACGACTTCAATAATTCAAATACTCAAATACCCAACATTCCGGCCGCCAAAAAATGTCAATTTCTTAAAATATAGAACTGCAAAGATACGCATAATAAAGTTGAAATCATAACAAATAATTCAGATCAAATTGCACTAGACAATTTCATAATACAACACTCAGTATTTACAACACACATAAATCACAATTCGTCGTTTGGAAGAGGGCATAGTTTATTGATAGGCCTCTTCAGTATCTCACGAGAGGTGCGGACAATAGCCGCGCCCACTAATCCATCTGATCCTGGGTGAACGTCCATGATCACTGCCAGTTTCCACATTAATGCTGGAAGATTATCCTCCTTTAACACCAGCAGTACACCAGGTTGCACATTTGGACTGGATTGTGTCCATTTGGATCGCCGATGAAGGTGATGCTGGCAGTCGTTCGACCAGTGGTGCCAGAACCTCTGCATTTGCTGCTGCAGTGTTTCCCATCTAGTCAGTAGGCTAAGCTTAGTTGTACGTAGATCTGGCTGGGGAATGGTGGTGAGAGCTGTGCCGATCAGGCAGTGAGCTGGAGTGAGGGTTTGTGGATCATCAGGGTTGCAAGACAAGGGAATAAGAGGCCTGGAATTCAGGCAGGCTTCTATTTGGCAAGTGAGGACGGTCAGCACTTCATAAGTGAGACACAAAGTTTCCATGACGCGGCGAAGGTGGTACTTGAAGGACTTCACGCCAGCCTCTCATAATCCGCTGAAGAGTGGTGTTCCAAGAAGGATGAAGATCCATGTTTGTTATTCCTTCTTGTTCTGCGAAGTTCCTGACTTCCGTCTGTTGTTGACAGGACCTAATCACTGCACGAATGTCTAGGTCCCGCTCGAACGAAGTTTCTCCCGTTGTCGCTGTGGACGGACTGACATCGGCCACGACGTGAGAAAGATCTCTGCAGTGCAGCTAGGAAGGCTTGGGTAGACATATCGGTTACAACCTCGAGGTGAGTTGCTTTGGTGGATAGGCATACAAGTAAGGCAATATAACATTTCTGCTTTAACTGTGACCTCTTGGAACCGGTCTTTACATCGAATAGCCCAGCATAGTCTATCCCACAGTTGTAAAATGGCCGAACTAATTCTACACGAGAGCATGGCAGCTGACCCATCAGCTGTTGAGCAGTGTTTGACGTAATGTTTTGACAAATGAAGCAACGATGGAAAATTCTTCGGATGAAATTTTTGCCATTAACAATCCAATACCGCTGTCTAATCGATGATAGTAGAAGTTGCCCGCCGGCATGCAGCATACGCCTGTGCTCTTGTTCAACAATCAACTTCGTAAGGTGGTGATTTTCTGGGAGTATCGCTTGATGCATTTTGTTCATACGGTATGTTGTCTTGTTCGAGTCTTCCTCCCACTCTCAGGATATTCGTATAGCCTAACGTCGAATTTAAAGATCCAATTTTATCTTGCTTTGGATATGTTTCTCGGATTACAACTGATGTATTTCCTTAGAGTACGATGTCAACTGAGCTTTTCGTATGCAGTGGAGAATTGCGCTGTTGAGCTCTGTAAGGGGCAGTGCCCCTGTTGCCCTGCACCCATGAGTTGTCCTGCAGTTTTCTGCCAATTTTAGACAGTATGCTAGAACACGTTGCAGTTTGGGAAGCTTGTAAAACCGATTGATAAGATTATCCCCAGGAATCGTTGCTATATTACACGTTACCTTGCACCTTTCTTCAAGTAGCGTTAGGGGTAATTTAGTGGTAGAACTGGATTCCTTGACAACCACGTGATGAGGTACATAGCATGCAGGATTTTCAGAAGGGAGTGTCAATTCCACGTGCCCTAACTGTTCGTATTCCTTCATGAATTTTACGTACTATCGCTTCATATTGTGTTATTTGCGCAATCTTCTCTCTAGATGATAGAATCGCCCGGCTGCCATTTTAAATGAGTCACCCAATTTTCCGGGTCTTCCCTGAATGGTATACGAACAACAAATCTTTCTGTAAGATCTCATTGGTATGTTGAACGAAATGTGCTTCACACTGCTCTTATTTTTTCGTTCGCGTAGTCTGATACAACTCTTCAATCTCCCAAAATCTTCGAAGCTGCTGTTGGACTTCAACATCTGTCTTAGCAAAACATGCCAGTACCGGCCACCGTGCGACGCCTGAAGGACATTCGCTAATTGTGTATCGTCCGGTTAAAATACATCCCTGTTTAGTTTCTTGAAGAACGGGGCAATAATGGCGTATGGCCTCCGGAGAAGCCTGGTGCGGGTCTTTTTCTCGTAGACGGCCTATTAGGTGACCTGCATGTCTGCGGAGATGAGGGCCCTATCTAGGATGTTTTCTAATGTTGAATACGCCACACACACTCAGCTCCCGAGCCACTGGAATTAACCAGTTAAGGTTAAAATCCCCGACCCGACCAGGAATCGAACCGGGGACCCTCTGGACTAAATACCAGCACGCTAACCATTCACCCATGGAGCCGGAGGAAGTGCGGGGTGATTAGCATCTTTAGTGAGTCTACCTGGCTGCTGAATGTACGGGCAAACCTCAGCTCTTAAAAGGATGTCGATCATAGAGGGCTTATAAAACTCGGAATCAGCAAAAACAATGTGCTGGGGAATGTTACATGTTGCAGAATCAATCGTGTGAAAAAACAATTTGCTGAAGTTGTAAAGTCACTAGTGCATGAACCAAGATCTACTGAAACACTGTACTTGGTTTGGGAAATGTTCTGTTTGGTTCTCTCTGCAACCTTAATCGCTGGGCACAGACCTCCGACATAAAACGTGATTGGGAGCCTGAATCTACTAGAGCTCTACATGTCTGCCAATTTCCATTCCTATCCTTAATTCTGATGAGTGCAGTGAATAAAAGGGTGTGTTTACTTGGTTCCACCTTTAGTGAATAACAGCTATTGATACAACCAGTGACAATAAAGTTCGGCGAATAGTCCTGTACTATTAACATAGATGAACAATGCACGACAGTGACCTTACCGTCGTTCGAAATAGTCCCCTCCCATAACCATGCATTGCTGAGATCGGCGATCCATGTCCTGGAAACTTTGCAAGAAGGCGTCCTTTGGGATGGTGTTCAAAAGCCTCGTCACGTTTAGTTGGATGTCAGGAATGTCGTCAAATCTCTTTCCTTTCAAAGCGAGTTTGAGTCGTGGGAATAGGAAGAAGTCTGGAGGATTGAAATCGGGAGAGTATGGGGGATGTTCAAGTTGCACCACTCCCTTTTTTGCCATGAACTGTTTGACGATATTGGCTGTGTGTGGGCGAGTGTTGTCATGGACAAAAAGCCATGAACCTCGTTGTGCGTACTGGGGTCGTACCCTGCGTAGACGCTTCATGAAACGGGTCAAAATTTCAATGTACCGTGCAGCATTCAACGTCGTTCCGTCGGGTAGAAGTTCCTTGTGGATAATGCCTTGACTATCAAAAAAGGTGATGAGCATCGTTTTGATACGTGACTTTTCGGCTCTGACCTTTATCCGATGAGGGGATCCCGGAGAACGCCATTCCAAACTTTGCCGTTTCGTTTCAGGGTCGTGCCTGAGACACCAGGTTTCATACTCAGTGAAAATACAGTTCAAGAAATTTGGTGTCGCATTCGCCGTTTCCATAAAATCCTGTGAAGCCTCTAAACGCGCCTGCTTCTGATCGCCAGTCAAGTGATGTGGCACAAGACGAGAACATATTTTACTCTTCCCTAACTTTTGGGTAAAGATTTGTCGCACGGATTGACGGTTAATCTGCAGTCCACCCGCTACCATGCGCACAGTTAATCGCCGATCGTTCGTGATTAATGTCCTCACTTTCTCAATGTTTTCGTTACTGACGGCGGTCGCCGGTCTTCCGCTACGGGGGTTGTCAGAAACACTTTCCCGGCCTCCTCGAAGACAGGCGAACCACTTGTACACACACTTCAAGGACAGTGCTTGATCTTCATAAACACGTACCAGCATCGCATGCGTTTCTTTTGGTGTCTTGCCAAGCTTAAAACAAAACTGTACATTGATCTTTTGGTCGTTCATGTCCCTGTTCGCCGTTCAGAACCAACGCACTAAACACGCACTGGATCAAACAGGTTTTAAATGGCATACACACGATGCTCAACTGAACAACGTTGGGAGCAGGTGGTCAAAACCTGCTGCTACGCAGGTGCAGCGTTGTATTTCGCCAGTGTTGCAGGATCGACCGTTCTGATTTCATTCGCCGAACTTTATTGTCACAGGTTGTACATGACTCTGATTGAGATGAAGTACTCGCGTTCTCGGTGTTGCGTGACAGGCTCTGTTGTTGAGTAAAGTGCTGATATGTAGTGTCTGAATGTACTAGAGTATGATGCCATTTACCACAAGTGTTTCAGGTACCAGATTTACAAGCCTGTACCTTGTGATCTCCTCGCAAACAGTTGAAGCACATATTTTTTACGTAGTTTCGTACTCTCTACGAATTGACGCTTCCGTTTTTTCAAGAATTAGCTGTGAAACAATGAAATCATCTAAAGGTGCATTTAGTTCTAAAGCCTTGAGAGCGTTCAGATTTCTCAAAGCTTGATTGAGTAGAGCACGGAGCTCTTTCGTTGATGACTTATTCATCGTATGTAAGTTCAATAGATTCTTATGAGCGCGGATGCAATTAACCTCGGATTATTGTAGCGATTGCAAATCGTATCGAAAGTCGCATTGAAATTGGAGCTAGTGACTGGGAGGTTTGCTATTAGTACGTGCGCTTCGCCAGTTAGAGAAAGTAAGCAATGAAATATTTGAATATTGTCCAGCGATTCATTGTCATTGTTAACTATACGAGTCATGAACGTATCATAAAAGTGTCTAAATCCAGTTACATCACCATTGAAGGTTGGCAGTTTTATGGTAGGGAGCCTAATTGCCTTCTTAGTTACACTTAAGCAAGACTGACTGTCACTAGAACGAGAACTACTGGGGCCAGCAGCTTCGGTAGTTAATGCGATTAAGCTATTCATTTTGCTTCTGTGTCGAAATACAAAGTGATCTCGGTATTCAGCATGCTGTTGGAAATTCTCAAATATTTCTAGCTGTGACTGAGCAGTTTCAAATTTGTCACGAATAATAGGCAATTCCTTCAAACGAACTAAGATGACCTGATTATTTAAATCCGTTTGAAATTATTGTACGAATTTCGCGAGACGCGTGAGGATGGTTTTCGCTACTGCGCGAGTAGTAACTAATTTATTTCTGCTAGTCTCACCCATGCTCACAGATAAGGACCGTAGAAGAGGAATGCACAAGAACAATGATTAGGAACACTGGGGTCAATAAACGGGTGAGGATAACATGCCATAACAATATTAGGTAAAAAAGGATTGGTTGTAGCCAGTCTATGTACTTACGTCTGCCTGTAGATGTGCATCGGCCTGGAGTCGACCTAAGGCACGTCGTCAGTTCCAGTAGGTTACTCAGCTCTCCAGTGGAATTCTTCAACAGCACGTCGGGTTGTATTTGAACGGGAGCCCGCAAGATATTTTGATACTCTGAGCGGGGGCTGAGTGGCTCAGACGGTTGAGGCGCTGGCCTTCTGACCCCAACTTGGCAGGTTCGATCCTGGCTCAGTCCGATGGTATTTCAATGTGCTCAAATACGTCAGCCTCGTGTTAGTAGATTTACTGGTACGTAAAAGAACTCCTGCGGAACTAAATTTCGGCACCCCGGCGTCTCCGAAAAACGTAAAAGAGTAGTTAGTGAGACGTAAAGCAAATAACATTATTTATTGATACTCTGAGCTTCGTCAGCAGACAAGCACGGCCGTGATCAAACCCGAGTCCATTGGGAGATCCGCAAGCCATAACATACAATTAGGCTTAAAACGACTGGCGAAGAGCACACAACACGGCACTGAATACCGTACGTAAAATAGCGTAACATACGAACTGAAAGACCCGTGCACGAAAGTTCACAATAGTATTCGTAACATACGGCTGTAGACTATTCACAAGATCCGGCGCGGAGTACCAAAAAATGTTTGTTTACTGGTAAAAAAAAAAAAATCTCTCTTGTAGCTCATGATGTAAAACATATACGGAAGACAACGGCGATCATTGCTAACGGCGCGATAAGCGAAATATAGTAGCTCAAGTTCAAAACTACAATCGACCATTGTTGCCGAGACAAGTCCAACAGTCTCCCCAGCAGGGCGTCCAGCAGAGCAGCCGAAGGGGACACACGAAAACCACTTCAATAACTCAAAACCACCACAAATAATGCAATGAAAACAATAAGTACAAATAAACATATAAGGAAATCACTGTCCCAACACTATGTATTGTTTCTTTCAGTTCGATTACTGTGTGATTCACTTTTATAATTCCATATGCATGGACGGCATTTTAGCAATATATGTCTCAGTATTGATCACATATGATTCTTCATCCTTCATACAGTAGAGCAGGGAAACAAATGCAGTCGATTGCTACTGCTAGTGTACTTCAGGAAAAGCCGTTTTAAAGCGACAGAATCCAGTTATTTGACTGCAAAGAGAAATGTAGTAAGGACGTAAAGGAGAATGGGTTTAAGTCACTGGTAAAACCCGAGTTAGAGCATGGTTCCAGATGGGGCCCTCATGAAGGTTACTTGATCCGAGGACTAGAAAATGTCCAAAAGGAAACAAAACGATATTTCAGGGTGATTTAAGACAAAAGAGTAGTGTTACGAAAATGTTATAATCCTTGGGCTGGGAAGACTTGGGAGTAACGAGGCGAACTACGTCCCCAACAAGTTCCCTGTTCAGCATAGCAGGTGAGGTCACCTGGGCGAGGTACTGGTCCTCCTGTTCAGTTTTATCCCCGACCAAGTGTCTCACGCTCCAGAACACTGCCCTTGAGGCGCTAGAGGTGGAATCTCTCGCTGAGTTAGAGGGAAAAGCGATCCCCGGACGGTAAACTAAGAAAGGATTATATAAAACTCCAATTCTGTTCTTTTGTATGTTTTAACATTATCTTACAGCACTGCTTCCTGAGGTGCAAGATGTGTGCTCATTTCCGAGTATGAAACTCATAGAATACCTCAGCTATAAGTAATGTTCATGGCTGGAAGTGTTTCTCATTTCACATTCCTCTACATCGTAGATAACACGTCCACAAATACAGAACAATTACTGTAGAACTCACGAATTTGTCCGGCAGCAGCGTGTACCGCAATAAATGAGCTTTGAATGTCTCTGTTTCTTACACTGACTAATGACATTGGACGCGTTGTGTATTTGTTATGCAAATCTCGATTGGCAACTAGGATATCTGTGGGGCCCGTATTAGCATACAGACCAACTAGAATATCTAACTATCATAATCTAATCCAACTTCCCTGTTTGAATCCACAGTAATTATCTGGTTAAGAAGGGTATTCGCTACGTCATTGACTTCAAATGTTCTCCAGAATTGGCAACGTTATAGGAGTCGTTATGAACTGTGCTGTTTCTAAAAACTACTACCACTCAATTCGAAGAGTTAGCAGGTCCAACATAACTGATAGAGGTAGAAGGTTTCATCAAATGACTAAGAACTAAATTTAGATGCGAGTATATGAAATCTTCGGGCAGAGTGGCTCAGACAGTAGAGCCCCCAAGTTGGCAAGTTCAGTCCTGGCTCAATCAGGTGATATTTTAAGGTACTCAAATTATTGCGTCGTGATTGCTAACTGATAGTACTTTTGAACCTGTCCGCGGCTGCTGTGTGAAGTGACTAAGCGTGTGCAGCGAAGAGAATGTTGAACTGTCAATCAAGATTATCGCCATCTTTGGGAATGCCAATGAGCCGGACTACCTGTTGCGTGAGGAACACTCCAGACTTGTAAATAGTCACTAATTAGGGAACTGTCACCGAGCGAGTTCGTCGTGCGGTTAGGGGCGCGCAGCTGTGAGCTTGCATGTGGGATATAGTAGGTTCGTACTGTCGGCAGCTTTCAAGAAGATTTTCCACGGTTTCCCATTTTTGCACCAGGCAAATACCGGGGCTGTACCTTAATTAAGGCTAAGGCCTTTTTCCTTCGCATCGCCCCGATAAGACCTACCTGTGCCAAGCTAATTGTAGAAAAATTGGGAACTGTTGTCCTTCATTCTCGAATATAATTGAGTGTATGTGTGTGAGTGTGTGTGTGTGTATTTGTGTGTAATAACTGGGTCACCCTGAGTAAGTAGATCAATAAAACAGATAGTGGTTTATTCGTAACAGTACTATCGCAGATTGCTGATAAAACTTCGAAGAGTAATTGATCTTTGGAAAGTTTATAATAAGAGAATAAGTAGTGTTTAATATAATTCACATTACTAACTAAATACATATACAGTATTTGTATTATTCATATATTAGGTATATCACAAGAAGAAATATTATTATAAATAGACATCTAGATACACATTACTTTGGGTATGTTTTATTTATGATTAATCTGTCCAATATTACAGGTGACCACAAATGCAGAATGCTATAATAAATTTATAAATTAATGATCTACAAAGTTATGGACAAATCGAATGAAGTATTAATACCTAACTAAGAAAATTGCTATTTACGATGCAATGAGTGACTTGAATGTAAATGCGTGTCATTATCCTGAGGAGACCTTTCATTGTCGTGAGAGGAACGAAATGGATGACATCTTCCCAGATTCACGTTTGTAGAATTCGAAAAGAAATACGTAATTGTACAACTGGCTCCAAATACAAGTCCTATGACTCAAGGGTCTTGAGAGAATATATAGTAGACGACAGGCTTACAGCTAACGGCCGTATCCGTGTTGAAACACCGGATCCCGTGAGATCTCCGAAGTTAAGCAACATTGGGCGTGGTCAGGAGTTGGATGGGTTGCCACGCGCTGTTGGTGGGGGGTAAGGGAATAGAGGAGCGGAAAGGAACTGGCCACCCTACCGCACGTAAACCCCGGCTCACGAACACCTCTGCGGAGGTTCGGACCTGCCTTCGGGCAGAATAACCCTTACCTACCTATAGGCCTACATGGGTTGTATCCATCTTTTTTATTTTTCTCTTATAATTTACACATGTCCGGCTCTGTGGTGTAGTGGTTAGCGTGATTAGCTGCCACCCCCGGAGGCCCGGGGTCGATTCCCGGCTCTGCCACGAAATTTGAAAAAGTGGTATGAGGGCTGGAACAGGGTCCACTCAGCCTCGGGAGGTCAACTGAGTAGAGGTGGGTTCGATTCCCACCTCAGCCATCCTGGAAGTGGTTTTCCGTGGTTTCCCACTTCTCCTCCAGGCGAATGTCGGGATGGTACCTAACATAAGACCACGGCCGCTTCCTTCCCTCTTCCTTGCCTATCCCTTCCAATCTTCCCATCCCTCCACAAGGCCCCTGTTCAGCATAGCAGGTGAGGCCACCTGGGCGAGGTACTGGTCATTCTTCCCAGTTGTATCAACGACCAAGAGTCTGAAGCTCCAGGACACTGCCCTTGAGGCGGTAGAGGTGGGATCCTTCGCTGTGTCCGAGGGAAAAGCCGACCCTGGAGGGTAAACAGATGATGATGATGATAATAATATATGCATACCGTATTTGAATTATAGCACTAACCTAATTCGAAATGCGTGTAAATATAGAAGGGTGTAACCTTGTCCTGATCAAAAACTAGTGTTGCTCTATACCTGCACCTGCACTGCAGTCTGAGATGCCAGTGCCAGCCATCTTCACGCGTTTCATAGCACATAAAATGTAGGCTTCCGATTGAGGTAACTAAATAAAATTCAGGAAACTAAATCGCAAAATTACCAGTGATTTTTGTCATGCTAGTTGAGATATATTTCTCCCGTAGTACGTCGGCATTGCATTGAGGATATCACATTGTCATTGCCGTGGTGTCGCTACCGGCATGCAACCCAGCCAGTGTCTTGGAAAGGTGCGGTATCCAACGGATACATTGAATAGAAACACTGACAATTTTACAAATGAGTTTCTTGAATTTTATTTATTTTACAGCACATGTTGTAAAACATTCATTGGTTCAGAGAATTCCCGCCAGACATGCGCAGATTAATTTTTAATCTGTGTTGCAACTGATGGTTCACACAAGCTTCAAAATTTCAACAAATTCCACGTAACCGGAAATATTATCCATTGAAACTGAGTGTTCATGGCCTGTATTCGGTAACTATGACACAGTTTCAACACATTATACGTATAGTCAGACGGTCCATGAAGTATTTGACGTCAGCGAACTCGCTGCTCCATCAGTATACCTATACAATGTTGAATGATATTTCACATAGAAATTCTGTAGTAATTTCAGAATGTGTATATGTACTTTAATTACCACCAAAATATAATCTAATTAACGATTATGACATAAATATTAGCGGGCAATTTAATACATGATTGAGTCTTAAAATCCGTATGATCATGTTATTTATGCTGAAGGTGTCTCAAACAAAATAAACAAGGGAAATATAATGTAATGTCCGCCTCTGTGGTGTAGTGGTTAGCGTGATTAGCTGCCACCCCCGGAGGCCCAGGCTCGATTCCCGGCTCTGCCACGAAATTTGAAAAAGTGGTATGAGGATTGGAACCGGGTCCACTCAGCCTCGGGAGGTCAACTGAGTAGAGGTGGGTTCGATTCCCACCTCAGCCATCCTGGAAGTGGTTTTCCGTGGTTTCCCACTTCTCCTCCAGGCGAATGCCGGGATGGTACCTAACATAAGGCCACGGCCGCTTCTTTCTCTCTTCCTTGCCTATCCCTTCCAATATTCCCATCCCCCTACAAGGCTCCTGTTCAGCACAGCAGGTGAGGCCGCCTGGGCGAAGTACTGGTCATTCTCCCCAGTTGTATCCCCGACTAAGAGTCTGAAGCTCCAGGACACTGCCCGTGAGGCGGTAGAGGTGGGATCCCTCGCTGTGTCCGAGGGAAAAGCCGACCCTGGAGGGTAAACAGATGATGATGATGACGATGATATAATGTAATACACCATCACACATTCGTCATCATTTACTGTGTACCGGAATTATTTGCTCTTTAAACAATACGAACCTATTAGTAGTGACTGATTTTATAAATAAAGCGTGATGAATAACAATCTATTGATATGTAACAATATTAAATTTTATTTGTTTAATTTGAACAGGCATTTGCCTGGAGGAGAAGTGGGAAACCATTTCGAGGATGGTTGAGGTGGGAATCGAACCCCTTCTACTCAGTTGACCTCCCGAGGCTGAGTGGACCCCGTTCCAGCTTTCGTACCACTTTTCAAATTTCGTGGCAGAGCCGGGAATCGAACCCGAGTCTCCAGGGGTGGCAGCTAATCATGCTAACCACTACACCAGAGAGGCGTCAAGATTAAACATCGTAACAAATCTTTTCAGAAACATGCAAAACCGTAGTGGGATATTTGGCGAAAACCATAAATTTTGTAAAACATGTAAGGAGTAATATTTTTTAGTTGAAGTTGCAAAAGTTACAAATGTAGTTTTTCCATCCCTTTGGCCCAGCTATTTATTCTTCATTCGATAACTCAGTGTAATTCTTATCGAGGGCACGAGCAGTTCCCTAACGCCCTTTTTCATCAAACCATACTCGATTTCGGGGATAACTTTTATGTACTTCAACAAACAAATTTCTTAGATTTTTCTGCCATCTTAAAGGTTCAGCTTCAGAATTCAAACATTTTGACAAATGCCTACCTGATATTGTACACCTTGAAAGCTTCTCTGATAGAAATGTTTCTTTCTGGGGGAGCTACAACTGTTTAAACGGAATTCTTCACGACATTCAGAACACTTCAGACGCCCAAATTTATTCTCGGAAAGGAGTAAAGCAAGAAAATAGAAGAAAACAATAGCAAAAGGAAACAACAGAACAGGGTACACAATGTTACGTGTTCCATCTTACAGTAGAATTCACGTTTCAACAAATATACCTCTCGAAGTTAAAGGTTATAATAATAATCCATTCAGGCCAGTATAAGCATTTACTCAACAAAATTATAATAAACACATAGCAGGTGGTTATGGCATAAAATACAATTTCATTTCTGTGTGACAAAGCAAACTAAAACGAGTGAAAAATATTTAATTTCATTTTGCCTGTAGCATCTCCGCTTGTATTCATTATAAATAAGAACTACCGTCAGTGCTACCTACTGGCATTTTACTGCACAATTTGGTTGAGTTGAAGCTCGATAAATAGCAGCATAAATCGTAACAAAAAATGTTCCAACGTATACTATGCTCAAGGTACAACACTCCCCTGAAGGTGTGATCGATAAATTTGATAAAGAATAAAGGGATACTACTAATTGTGGGAGGTAAACAAGGTGGAGTAATCTGTGAGAAATATATTGATACGGTAAGACATATCTCATAATATCCAGTGTCCTTCACTTAATTCTGGAAGCGAATGGTCCCTTTAGCTGACCATTTACTTCTCACTAATACAGGTAGATATTCAGTAATGATCGGATAGAAAAGAGTTGAACTGAGAAGTAAGATCTGAACCTTAATAAAAAGCGAAAATTTTACCTACAGCGTTACGTTTCGAAAAGAGCACAAATTGATGAAGGAAAACAGAATCGGATATTATCTAAAAAAATTGCATCATGATATGTAGGAAATTTTTAAGCCTTTAATGGTGCTTGTTAGTGAATACATACATAAAAGTTGAGTGACTCTGACTATACAGTGCTGGCCTCCTGAGCCTAAGTTGACAGATTCGAACTCAGCTCAGTCGTATGATGTTCGAAGGTGCTCATATGTGTCTGCCTAGTTTCGGTAGATTCGCCGACATGTAAAGGAGCTCCTGCATGACAACATTTTCGATATCTCAGCGTCTTCGTGTGGGACGTAAGAATAAAACTAATAATAATTCTGTACATTCTTTTTAACTAATATTTAATTAACTGTACGGTGTGCTCTACATTAGCGCACGGTTAGCGTTTCTCAGGGTACACCTTGTGTATGATGCCCAACTGGCAGGCTCTGTGCCTGTGAGTAATGTTTTTTTTGTGACAGTTTAATTATCCAGTTTGTGTTTAAAACACGGGAACTTCAACCACATCTCTTGTAGTCTCTCCTGTTTATTCCTTTTAATCCACTTAGCACCAATATCTGAGCTCCAGCAGCAATAAAAATGTCAACAGGATAATGAATGGGCTGCGAGTTATGACAGGTTACTCACGCTTCTGCAGCGGAAAAGAACGTACTGCTCCTACTCGAACGGGGTAGTATTTCATACCATTGTTTGGTCACTAGTCAAGGTAATTTCAATGGAATAGAGCTGTTCCCAAAGTATATTTTATTCTCTCCTAGGGAAATATAAGCTGCCTAGTTACAGACCTCGATCACACTGAAATGCCTTTTTCATTTAAAAAATCATTGTCTGTGACTTGGCATTAAGCATGAAAAGAGTAGAAAGATATATAGGAATATCTCTTTATAGAATTAGGAGAAGTCATTCCGTAAATTAAGCCGGCCCCGTGGTGTAGGGGTAGCGTGCCTGCCTCTTACCCGGAGGCCCCGGGTTCCATTCCCGGCTAGGTCAGGAATTTTTACCTGGACCTGAGGGCTGGTTCCAGGTCCACTCAGCCTACGTGATTAGAATTGAGGAGCTATCTGACGGTGAGGTAGCGGCCCCGGTCTAGAAAGCCAAGAATAACGGCTGAGAGGATTCGTCGTGCTGACCACACGACACCTCGTAATCTGCAGGTCTTCGGGCTGAGCAGCGGTCGCTTGGTAGGCCAAGGCCCTTCAAGGGCTATAGTGCCATGGGGGGGGGGTGTACAGTAAATTAAGGAGATGTTAAGGTTAATAATAATAATAATAATAATTTCGTGTGGCTATTTCTAGCCGAGTGCAGCCCTTGTAAGTCAGACCTTCCGATGAGTGTGGGCGGCATCTGCCATGTGTAGGGAACTGCGTGTTATTGTGGTGGAGGATAGTGTTATGTGTGGTGTGTGAGTTGCAGGGATGCTGGGGACAGCACAAACACCCAGCCCCCGGGCCATTGGAATTAACCAATGAAGGTTAAAATCCCCGACCCGGCCGGGAATTGAACCCGGGACCCTCTGAACCGAAGGCCAGTACGCTGACCATTCAGCCAACGAGTCGGACATGTTAAGGTTGGACATTAGGGAATAATAGTATTAGATGTACATCGGAAAATTAAAAATTGACTACAATTTGTTGCTCTTTTGGACCCTTTTCCCAAACACAGTATACACACATACATACATACTGTGGCAATGAAGACCGGGATTGTTGGAGGAGGCAGGTGGAAGGCTACCATGCTGGCGAGAGGCGACAAAGTATGAAGACCAGCAGCGAGAAAAACATTACTCCCGACGAACTGTTGAGGCTCGCCATAAGTAAGCTACTTAGAAGAAGATGGAAACTGCCTAACAACGTAGAAGGCGCCCAGAATGATCTGGAAGTGGAAACTGCGAGATTCTCTGCTAGCCTATATAAAGATCGGAGCGACAAGACTGAGTTAGTCTTGAGTCAGTCACGAGTGAAGGCAAAGGAAACTGCGACAAGTCGTTCAACGAGGAGTGAGTCAGTCAGACGCTTACGCGGAATTGAGTGTGCCTCTTTAGTTGTGAAGAGGATTGCTCTGGAAACGACACTGCACTGTGAGAGTCCATGATGGAGAGCAGGAAATCGACGCACCAGAGGGCTGTGTGTTCGATTACGATCGAAAGTGCGAACTGTGTCGAGTGGAAACCTCAAACGCGACTGACCCTCTGAATAATTCTAAGGAGTAGTAACAAATTTAATCCACAGCAGCACACTACACCTCTCTGAGTAATGATCTTAGATTTACAGGCTCTAAAAAACTGCCACAATTCCTAACTATCTACATTCATACTAAATCCTATAATCATCCATCACCATTCATTCACCTCGGCTACATCAGTGGCATAGATCTGTATATTCTTGTAGTCTCAGTGCGTTTACGGGCTCTTTTGTAACTTACTGACATGATCGACGAGGATTTAAAAAAGGCCTAGGCAAATTAAATGAAACGCAGGAGTAGTACTGACTGAAATGTATTATACTCAATGGATACAAAATACAATGAACGACGGAAAGAAGAAATTGAACCGGAAGATATTCTTTTGCTAGTTGCTTTACGTCGCACCGACAGAGGTAGGTCTTATAGCGACGATGGGACAGGGAAGGGCTAGGAGTGGGAAGGAAGCGGCCGTGGCCTTAATTAAGGTACAGCCCCAGCATTTGCCTGGTGTGAAAATGGGAAACCACGGAAAACCATTTTCAGGGCTGCCGACAGTGGGATTCGAACCTACCATCTCCCGAATACTGGATACCGGCCGCATTTAAACGACTGCAGCTATCGAGCTCGGTAAACCGGAAGATAATAATTAATTAACAAGTAATTTAAAACAACTACATGGTTTCTTTATGGTATCAATATTTATTGCTTTACGGGCTGCAAAGGGTTGAAAACTATCATTGGAAAAGATAACAAGAAAACAAACTAAATTAACAAATTAACAGATTAAATTAGGCTTCCATGTGTGACCGCTATGTCCACTTGATTTGTGAAAGTTCAGTTATCGTAAACCGACTTTCGTTAAAATTAAGGCTATCCACCAACGCAGTACCATCGCAGGGTATTTTACATTCGCCGCATCGACCCTATATTGTATCGCAGTAACCTCCAGTTCTATTTGGGCTGATCACTAATTATTCACTCACACATGACAGGGTTAAATGTGTTTATGGCAAAACACAAAACTCCAAAGTTCAATTGAAATAATAGATCATAAAAATGCGATTGCATCACTTGTGTCGTAAATTGACATCATGAAAGATATCAAGCATGTCAAATGCTCAAATACGCATAAAATACTATGTTCCAAGAAAAAATTAACTTTATTAAAATAATTAAAGTTAATCCTGTAAAAAGAAACTCATCAACTTTTAGGTTACTTCTAAGTTCATTATTTGAACATTCTAAGGTGTGCGTACACCCAGAAATTGTCAAGGAGTCTCATTTTTTAAAATTTTGAATTTCGCATTACCTGGATTCGTTATTTGATTAGCTTTAATTTGGTGTAAATTACATAACCCAGCCTTCACTACTTTTTGAAATATTGATAGTTATGTAAAATGTAGCACACTGAGCCACGCCCCCTTTTATGGACACAAGTGTTTATTCTTAGCCTTCTGATCATGTTGATCATCTGTGACTTTTGTTTTCTTTCTAATTACTGATGTACAATATAGAGTTCACTCCACACTAACCCTGTGTTGCTATCTATGAGAATTGTTCTTAATTATTTGAATAAACAACTGTGAATGTTTTGAGCCCCCTTGTATTTTGTAGGCCTACTATTTATATTGATATACTGTACTTTTAGAAAGTATTCCAGCAATTCTAATTTGTTTATTTTGAATATTATTGTGCATTGTTGTTATAACCATGGGTAACAGGAAAACTAAAAGGAGGCTTGTAAGGAAGTTCCATGGAAACCAGTTTACAAACATGAAGAAAGTTGATAGGATAGAGCAGGACAATGCAATTGGATACCCAAAGGTGAAGGCAGCTGGTGTTCCTTCCAAAAAACAGTGGCAACTGGCACTCTGCATAAATAAAAGCCTAAAAGTGGACTACCTGACAATGTACTTGAAGCTGTTAAGTCAGTGTACTCCAAGCTGACTGATCCTGCCATGCTAAGGCGTTGTCTCCATGGCAAAACGCCAAATCAAAATGAAAGTTGTAAATGCATGATATGGAGAAGATGCCCAAACGATAGTAATGAAGACTAAAAACATTGAATTGTTGTGTTATGGATGCTATTTGCCATTATAATTGTGGCCCAAATGTAGAATTGGAAATTCTAAAGCGAGTGGGTGTTACTATTGGTAAACATACTCGAGCTGGTGCGGAGTTGGCTAAAGCTCTAAAACAGAAAAAGTATCACCTACAGAACACCCCAGAACAGAAAACTAGGAGGAGGTACCTGAGAGGAAGAAGGAAGATAAAGGAAGACCAGAATACTGCATTAGAAGGGACATCATATGATGCAGGAGGTTTCTACAATGTTAAAACTTTGAGATGGATTTCTCTGGAAAATATTTTAATGCTCTCAGTAATTTAAAAAATCATAACATTAGACCTAATTATCCTATTTCACTGAATATTCTTTTAAATTAAAGCCAATAGCCTACTCCATGGCAGAAAACTCAGATATGTAACTAATGTTGTAAAATATGATTGATTATGTGATTTGTTTATAAACACTCGCCAAAACATTTGTCTCCACTGAAGTAATAGGACATCAACGGGCACAATTTCATTCTGAGATCATGCATTTTAGATTTATACTCTACCTATAAGTGTTGTGAAGAAAATGCAGAAATCAGATTTGAGGAATGGCAATTAGTTTGGGAGCTATGATGTTTAAAACAATATAATACATTTTTCAACAAATTAATTTTTTTACAAATAATGCAAAATTTATAGTTTATATACATACTGATTTTTCTACTTTTTCTTTATCATTCCAGTAACCTAAATTCCAAACAGGAAACCTGTAATTTAAAAAAAGAAAATTCTGGGTGTACACATACCTTACCAGGCACAATTTTAGCTGATGAAAACATAACAATGAACAGATATCTGAAATCAACATTGGGCGACAAATAAAAGTAACGTTTGAACATCGAAAATGGTTTTCGTCGAACATCGAAAATGGTTGGTTTTGTTTTGTTTTGTTTGAGACAACATCATTATCTATGATGACACGGTCTGACAGAAATGTGCATGATTAGTTATCTTGTCATATTAGCGTTCTGTAAAGTTAAAAATGTTACAACTCAAAAATTTAAATCTACATAACGAGCGTGTTTTCGTTAAGCAATTCAGCTTCACCAAACTAGTCTAATCCGCAGTCACTAACTCGCGACATGTTGAACAATAACAATACACAATATTATCCTACACTGATATCAAACATTCATGGTGAAAATCATCTAAAACCTGTAAAACAACAATGTCTAAGATATAACACTTTATCACGTATCCGTGGACTAATGAGTATTCAATGTTGCATGGGGGCTCATGTCGTAATGGCCATTCTACGTCAACTGGGCTTTACAACGCTGAATTGGAATGAACATTCCAGCTGAATTGGTAATTCGCACCTACCATGACTTATTGTGTACCCCACTAACATCATCCCATGGCATAACTGAAACACTTTCCGGCTCCTTGGCTGAATGGTCAGCGCAGTGCTCTTCGGTTCAGAGGGCTCTGAGTTCGATTCCCGGCCGGGCTGGAGATTTTAACCTTAAATGGTTAATTCCCTTGGCTCGGGGACTGCGTCTTTGTGCCAGAGTCCTGCAGAGAGGCCCAGCCCATGTGCTGCTTCAGCAGTAGGCTGCAATGTGCTTTGAAAGGCTCGAACATAAGGAGCCCGTGACGTCATCGCAACGGCTAGGGCTCTCTAAAGACTAGGTATGTTCGCCCGCCATTATGGTTCATCCCTGCACTACGTTGGTAATGTAGTGGACCGCCACAGGCTTGTATATCCCTTTATTACTGTTCTCCACGCTAGGAAATAATGCTATACTAACATACTGTAAAAATACTCATTCTCAGTATTATTCAAACGGTTACTCAACATAAATATTAGTATATTTCGTCAATTATTGTGTAATTATTACTCGAGACGATGATTGTAAAAGCAAGGTCGTTGATAATTTGTCTTTTAATAAACAAACAAACTAGGCATGTACTTTCACTGGAGAAATATTAGAAAAAATAGCTTACTAATAAATCGTTTTTATTATTATATTATTGATAAGTAGAATTGGTTATTCGTAAGCTATGCGCCGTGGTACCGTTAAATGAAATGAGGGACACAATGGTATTGATATAGGCTACGGCCATTCTTAAATCGTCGAATTTGACGTGGTAATCGGTTAGTGTCGAAGATATATAAATCGTGATAGAAGGTTTTGATATCATATGATCTCAGTCGATATTTCATACTTGCGTGAAATTCATTCAGGGCGATTTTCAATGTTGTCAAAATAATAAGAAAAATATTCTTCAAACAAAAATAACGCATACGAACATACCCAAGTAACTGGGATTCTTTAAGTTTATTTCTTTGTTCTAAAATGTAGTCCCTTTTCTTATTTAGCAGTATTTTAAAATATGCATTCTATGTGTAAAATGAACTTAATTTTTGGTGAGTGTTACATATCTCATCAGCTTATGCAGTTGTAATGAACAGAGGATTTTAGTTTATTCAACCGAACATTCATGAAACAAATGTTATAGATTACATTCGGGAAGAAAATAGGAATAGTGTAAGCCTAATTACTTCCAAAGCTGAAACTTCTCTCCCAACCTTAAGTATTGCACTGATAATCAGTTACCAGTGACATGCAAGGGGAGTGACCCATGAGCTGTGGTGAACATTGAAAATATTTAACTTTAGCAAAGTTAACAGTGCTTTATGTTTTTAGAGATGTTTCTTTGGTATGAGGAGAAGTAGCATGATTTCTCAACACGATTCACCTTATTAAACTTCAAAGGTTTACAACATTGGTTAACTTGCTCAGACAGAACATTAACAATGATATTTAAGTTATATTTTACAAATTGACTGTCTCCTTTTTCACAGTATTTACAAAACAATAACATTTCATTCCTTGTTTACATTTTTCTCTTCTTTTCTGCAGCAGACCCATACATTTTACCTCGTTTCCGTACATTCTTGTTAAAGTCCACAACAGCATAGGATCGAATGTTGAAAATGTGTCCAACATTTTTTTCTTTTAAATTACAGCACGTTGAAGAACATATAAGGTACCATGTACATTTATCATTCAAAATTTTCTCCGTTACAAGATTTGCGCCATTTTGCTTTATATAATGCTTATAGTCCCTATAGAAGTCCTCACAGTTACAAATTAATTTCATAACTTCACAATTTGGTTTCTTTAGACCACCCAAATTAAATGTTTCAGAACTTGAGTCAGAAAGCTCATAGTTTAAAACTGTCTGCATTTAGGCCTATCACATATCTTGGTTTTCAATAATGCATTTGTTGTACTACCACCAACGTTAAACAAAATATTTCTGTCATGTGAAGTCAGTTTTGACAAATATTGTAACTGTGGTGTTTGTATGTTGAACCCCTGTTGCCGGACTTTGGGGGCAGAACTGAATACTGAATGATCAATGTGAGTGAATTAAGGGGTGTAGTAGTGTCAGTGGGAAATGGATGCAGGTTTAAGTCAGCAGTTGAAGTACGTGTAGCAAAGGCAGTGGAGGCATAATGCAGACCAGAAGGGAATCTAAACAACCTGTATCCTGCAATTACTACAATTAGATGCAGAACAAGCCATCATCTATATAAATAAAGTTGTAGGGGGTCCGCTGTCTGTAATTTCTCTTCATTTGCCAATTTTTCAGATATTTATCCGTTTTAGGTCAATTCAAGACCGAATCAGTGGTTTTTACTTTTCGTGTCTGCCTGTTTGCCTGTCTGTTTGTCTGTTCCACCATCACGTCGAAACGGCTGGATAGATCTCAACCAAACTTCATATTTAGAGTATACTCATCCCGGGGAAGGTTTCGATGTGCATATCATTATGAAATCTTTGAATATACGGTGGTTTATAGGAAAACCAGAACGGTTTTCCTCCATTTTCTCTTATACTCTTGATTGATTTCCTGTAAACTTCGTGGACCGTATGTGAAACGCCTCTTCATTATAAACAACTTTCATTATGTTCATAATTTACCTTACTCTTCACATGACGGAGAAATTTACTATTTTCTGCGGATATCATGCTCTGCATTGAGTGACCGACAGACCGAACGAACCTACAGGTTACCATGGCAACGCCTCTGACTGCATGCCAACAGGGAAGTAACGTATTGCCATTTTCCTCATCATGCTTTTAAATTCGTGGTTGTTCCTTGGGTAGAAGGCAAGAGAGGCGTCAATCGGCCTATCTGCGGGATAATGGCGGAATATCGTTGGAGGTTATAACCGCCCTCGAATAGATTAAGTAATAACACCATTAGTCATCTTTTTATCTGTTTACCTAAGAATCACTGCGCCTAAATTTCTCCTCTGTTACCGCTTTCTTATATCCATAACTCACACCAGCACAATTTATTGAGGGGAATTTGATTTTCCAATACATTCACTTGGCATTTACGTATTTGTCGTTATCCGGTTGTCCTCAGTTATAATCCATTTTCTATTAATTTCAATTTTCTTAACTGTACTATTTTCTTCCTTAGTTACTCCGTATGTATGCGATATATTTCCACCAAACTTCATATTTAGAATCCACCTGTCCTTGGGTAGGTTTTAGGGTAAATATTATTTATAAATCCCTGAACTGATCCCGAAACCGTGATTTCGCACTCCCACAAAATATACACAATCAAAATGGAAATCTACCTGCTTTAATGGAAATTAATGTCTAAACCTTTTTTCTCATGTACATCATTTCGATACGAGGATTAATAAGGGAGATATCATTAACGGACCGTTTTTCGGTACAAGTCCCATCGGACTTAACTCAAGAGCGGGTGCGTGTAAAGCGTATTTCTTACAACTTGAAAACTACTGAAGATATTCGAACCAAACTTTTATATTTAGCATCCACCTGTCCAAAGGTAGGTTTTAAAGGTCAATAACATTTCATGTTCCCGGAATGGATTGGCGGTTTATAGGAAACCGAAATGGTGATTTTACTCTTCCACAGTATATACAGTACAAGACCAACCTCACTGGAAATCGACCAAACATGATGGAATCCAATCTTTAAAACTTTATTTTCATGTGAATTTTTTAGTCAAGAAGATTAATAAGGGAGATATCATGAATGGTCAGTTTTGCAGGTTAAGTCCAGCGGACACAGCCCAAAAGGTGTTGTACATGGAGCAGATTCCTTATCTATCTATATAAATAAAATCGCAACAACTATGTGCCTGTACATTGACTATTTTGGCGAAATTTTCGCACAGATACCCTTTTAAGGGGTAATAATGACCATCTGCATATTTTTTTGGTTTCGTTTCCTGAAAGTCCTAATTTTTACCCTCCTCGTCCAAAATCCAGATTGCGGCATAACCTGCAGACGAAAAAGAAAACTGAAATTTGACAAAATTATACGTTTTAGCCTGTAACGGACGGAAGACTTCCAAGATCTTCAAATTTGTCACTTTTTATCCCCGAAGCATATCGAAATATGGAGGCAATTTTAATGATGGTGCAGACCTTCGGGATGTCCTATCACTTAACGGACTGCACAATCTCCGTTCAATTTGGAATGATCTACAACCTTGGTGTTATGACTTTTTGTCGCATCTGTATCCTTTTTACGTTTGATTTTTCTCTATTAATCGATGTTAAGTAAATTTCGACTTTTCACATGCATAATTAATACTTTCAATCACTTATAGGAAATATAGAATCATCAAACTCTTCACGAAAATTGGCCCACCCAGTAGCCATATGTGAGCCAAATGCTATGTATATAGCTGTCACATAATTATCCGAAAAGTAATGCAATATTGTAAACACGCATATACTTTCGTATGTCGATCTATATATATTCACTGATGTCCATTTGTAGCTATCGAGAAAGGGTGTGTCTGCTATTGTAATCATTACTCCCCACACCGACTTTGACTGGCAGTAGGAACGGGGTCCTTCTCCAACTCCTGTGTAACTGGCATTAGTAAGGAAGGCCTACCACTGTAATGAATAGTTCACTTCTCGATTTGACTTGCAGAAGGCAAGGGAGCATGCAGTTTTGTTTTAAACTCTCCTACCCAATTGTGCTTGGCAGTAGGCAAAGGTGCCCGCCATTATAAACAAATGTACTCATCTGAAATGTGACTGGCATTAAGCATACTGGCCTGCTATTTTGATGGAAACTCACCAGCTTGGTGTGACTGGCAGTAAGCTGGCTGGCAATAGGAAAAGGGGCCTGACATTATAATGATAAATGCACAACTCGACTTCTAGTGATAGTAGGGTAGGTGCCTGCCATTATAATAAAAACTCCTCAACTGTTATCTGTCTGGAAGTAGAAAAGGGGGCTGCCATTGTAACGAAAACTCCCCAAATCGATTGTGACCGCGCAGTAGGCAATGGGGCCTTCAATTATAATGTAAACTTCCCAACTCGATTGTGAATGGCAGTAGGCAAGTGAGCCTGCCGTTATATCACAAATCCGTAACAAACAATTTACATTGGAAACAACGTATGGGGACCTCCCCATGCTGTTTCTCGGATAACGCTAAGAGACATCCAATTTTAAAACAATGTTATTTACTGCATGTACAGTATTTACTTCGATATTTGAATACAATGTAGTATACCGTAGCGAAGCACGGGTACGTTTGCTAGTTATGTAATAAATATCCACACAAATATAGCAATATTCTGTCCCAGCACGCGGTGATTAAAGCAATACCTCCAATGCGACCAAGCGAGCGCTCGTAGGAGAAACTAGAGTTTGATAACATGGCCATTGCGCATGCATGAACCAAAATGGCGGCTAAGCATACCCATCTTATAGAGCCTTAGCACCGGCCGGTCTGGGCAGCGCTCTGTTATTCGTACGCGGTGAGCCAAGGACAGCTCTGTGGTAGTTCTATGGGCTGACTGCTTCAATGTGTACAATGCACTGCGTGTCAGCGGAGTGCGTTGCATTACGGTCGAGTGGAGCCGATCAAATTTGCTGTGGTATCCAGTTTGACTTATCCGTCTATCCTGTTATCGGAAACGAATGCGGACTGTAGTTCCAAAAGAAAAGAAACCGTGGCAAAAGTCGTGAAGTAAAAAAAGGGACAAACGAACTAAAAATCGCACATTACAAGACTTCTGAACCGGATCCTAAACTTAAAAGTCGTATTTGGTTGGTATTCAAGCCTGCAGTTGACGGTGTTGGGAAAGACGTTAATTTTGTGTGTTGTACGAACTGCAGTGAACTTTATGTACACACTAGCAGTTACCCGCGCCTTCTCGCGTGGATTTCGTAATTTGATAAAAGTAATCTTTCCTCGGTACTGTACTATGACATTATCTGAAAATCCCTGAGATGACCATGCGACATAGATCAGTACACGTGAGAACGTCTTCTCTCAAGAAAAAAAAAAGGTTTCTTTATTTTTAAAGGAGATCACAAATACACATTTCCACATCTGTAACATCTTCAGGTTTTGATATATAAGTATCCGCATAAAAAGAATTCAACCCCTTTACCAGCCATTCCTCCACCCCCACCTACGTGGATTTTCCGAAAATAAAATTTTTAAAGGACATTCCTAGTACCAAGTTCCATGTTTGTAATATGTAAAGTTTTTGACATACACTGTAGATATACCGGTACTCATTTTAAAAATTCACCTGCTTTTTCAATTCCTTTCAGTCCCTTAAGTGGTTTTCCGAAAACAAAAAAATATGTGTTTATTGATAAAAAAGCTACCAAATAGCAATTATCATGACTGTAACATCTTCAGTTCTTGAGATATTTGTATCCTCATGAAAATAATTCAACACCTATTTCAACGCCCCCCCCCCCTTCCGAAGTTAATTTTACACCCCCCAAAATGAGTTTTTTATTTTTAAAGGTGACTTCAAATATCCAATTTCACGTCTGCAACATCTTTAGGTTTTTTAGATATAAGTATCCTCATACAAATAATTCAACTAATATTTCAGTCCTTTCATCCCCTTTAAGTGTATTTTCAAAAACCAAAAAATACGTATTTCTTTCTTCTTAAAGGAGACTCTAAATACCAATTTTTACGTTGTAACAACTTCAGTTTTTGAGATATCAGTACCATAATAAAATTAATTCAACCCCCTTTTCAGTCCCTTTTACAACCCCCCCCCCCCCAACGTTAAGTGGTTTTCCAAAAACAAAATAATACATGTCTCTTTAATTTTAAAAGAGATTATAAATACCACTTCACGTCTGTAACATGTTAAGTTTTCGAGATATATTGTACATATGCTCAGGGATTATGTGTATCAATTTTGGTTTTCAGCTATGCCCAAACGTACATGCATAATCTCGCTGTTGTAGAATCCTGGAGCTGGCGTTGCCATGGTTACGGTAGTTCATTTCCTTATCCGATTCCGAGAGCAGGGGTAGTGTGGCGCCAATATCTCCATAACGGTCGGTTTTAGGGCCCGTTGGGCTTACCGAGATTTATTCTTTGGGCTTTGTCTCGTCCTTGCACGACAAATTCGATATTTCGCCTATATTAGCCTATTATTTATATATCTTCCCCGTCGCCCTCCACCTCGAATTGTTTTGAAAATAAAATACAGCCCATGTCCCTCAGGGATAATGTATATTTACATTAGTAAAAGGATTTTTAGAATCGGTCCAGTAGTTTCTGAGATTACTCTCCAGTACACAAACTAACACAATTCGCGCTCTCTCTTTTTATATTAGTGTAGATTAAAGGAGTCGGACTGATTTTGTCTTTTTATGATTAGATATAGAACTTACGATGAACGAGGTGTGCTTGAATGACGAACATTCTATGTTTCCGTGTCATCAGACTCCTCGACTATGTCACAACCTGCCAAAGTAATGAAGTTTTCTTCGTGGACTGACGTTCATGATGCTCCTATTCCAACAGATGAGCTGGAAAGATATTTAAAGCAAAATTGTGGAATGGAATAAGATAGATATAGCGTCCTATTTGAGAATAAATGGACAAAGCTATTCAAAATTTCACCAGATCGCTAAGAAAGTAATATATATGCAAGCATCAAGTTCAGCTTCAGAGAGAAATGTAAGTTCAGCGGGCTTCATTCTCTTCTATAACAAGACAATTGCTGATGCTCTCCTTTTCATTCACACTAATTCCATTCCACCACCATTAACAATGACCAATAAACTACGCACACTAAGTAAAAGCTATGTTCAGGTTTTTTTTTATTGTTGGCATATTGCACGTCATTTCTGTTTGTATTTTGAGGTAAACGCGAATGAAGTCCTATGAATATGCTTAGTGTTATTTAGACTCATTTTTCAGTTAACTTGTCAATTGCAAAGGAATATTAATTTATAATAAAGTTTCTATTTGTTTTCTATTATCATTATTATTATCATTATTATTATTATTATTATTATTATTATTACAGTGCAGGAGAAATCTCTACCATTTAATTTCCAAATGCGATTAGCCTACTTTAAAATATGTTATTAGCTTACGGGAATTCGTAGTGTGAATGATCCGAATAGTAGTATGACGTGAACATTTCGCTGTGCACGGCCCACATGTTATTGTGGAGAAGTACTCAAGGTTATTCTACTGAGCCTGCCCAGTGCGGTGGACTGCGATGGGTTGTATGAGCCCAGTGCTGTGGGCCAGTACGCTGCCGCGTCGGAAGAGAACGGCACTGCACGGGCTGGGCTGCCGGAGCCCGTGGGTTTGAAGTGCTGCGCGGTGGGTATGGCTGCAGGACTCTGGTTTGTGCTGTCCCCAACATCCCTGAAACTCACATATCACACAGAACACGCAGTTACCTACGCATATCAGATGCCCCCACACTCATCGGAGGGTCTGCCTTACTAGGGATGCACTCGGCTAGAAATAGCCACACGAAATTATTTTACTGAAACACTGACCACGGCCCTTGAGTACAACAATCCTCCATGATCAGCTATATACAACTATCACTATAACAACCCTAGAAGAAAAATATCTACGTGAACATCAATCACCTCCATCATAAATTGTAATATCTTCAAACTAAAAGAATATCGACGTGAAATATAAACTGTCTCTGCGTTAAATTAATCCGACGAAACGATATGATGGTTGATTACACCACTGTGTTATAACGGTCACTAATGAAGCCAACTAAACTTCACTAAGCATGATCAATATAAATTAGGATTTAATCAACCTACGTTACACATAATGTCAACTCAAAGGTACTTTCTGAAAATGCAAGCTAAAGTAGCTCAACTTCCATAACCTTTATCACTCCTAACGACACTACGACCAAACAAGGCCCTCGCATAACATGACAACACCTTAACGTGAATACCTTTATTTAATTACCAACATTTTAACACAAGTTTCAAACTAGCCCTTTCCTTATGATTTCAAGTCCTTTGAGATCTAAGGAGCTACTCAACACTCAACAAGCTTCACTTTGTTATGTCGGAAGACCCAACCAACTTTAATTTCTGGACATACAATTTAACGTGGGATCCAAACCATAGGATTATCACTAAATATTACTTCAAACCGTACTTATTTTATCAGACATTTCACACACAAATCCTTACCCGTCAGGATATCCAATCCTGAAACACTACACACGAACATGTGTCCCAGGGCTCATAACTCCTTGGACCATAACAAAATTTGTGCTAATCAACACAATACGTAAAGGAACGGTAAAAAAATCATTTGTACAAGTTACTATCCTACGATTAGGAACGATATATTAATCAAGAATGGTTTAATAACTTCAAATTTCACTTACACTTCGATCTCAATAATCTATTCTAAATTACATTGAACTATCACGTTTTATTCCTAACATTATACATCCATGAAATATTCTATTTTATTAGGATTGCTCATTTATTTAAAGGCCAAGCTATACGTTTTTCTTGTACCCAGGTGACAACATTTTCAAAGAAGTGTAACCTAAAATCAGAAATGGAGCAAAATGGATCGCCAAATTTGTTCATTTTCTGAATTCCATGTTTGCTACTTTTCGTATTGACAACATACTACCATTCTCATATGATGACAATGAATTTTGCAGTGGCCATTTATCTATTTACAATCAAAGATGCCTTAGTGCTTCCATGAGAAATATTTAAGGCTAGTGATAATTATCGTTAACTCTATATGCTACTAGGAAATTTAGTATTTAAATTTAATTTGTACCCTTTATTTGTAGTTTTTTTTTGCTAGGGGCTTTACGTCGCACCGACACAGACAGGTCTTATGGCGACGATGGGATAGGAAAGGCCTAGGAGTTGGAAGGAAGCGGCCGTGGCCTTAATTAAGGTACAGCCCCAGCATTTGCCTGGTGTGAAAATGGGAAACCACGGAAAACCATCTTCAGGGCTGCCGATAGTGGGATTCGAACCTACTATCTCCCGGATGCAAGCTCACAGCCACGCGCCTCTACGCGCACGGCCAACTCGCCCGGTGTAGTTTTTATTAATGCCTTTCTGTACGTGGCAGGAGTCAGGCTATGAAGCCTACTACTATGCGAAATCACATAAATATACACCTAATAAACTGAATAAATTGTGCACTATAACTATTCAAAATTAAACGAAAATTTAATTTAACATAAAAATTAACTTTAAAATTATTAAATGAATGTAGTCTCTAGGATAAAAAACTAAATCTTGATAACTTTAAACTGTAACGAACCTTACATTTTCATAATATTTATACAATAATCGGTATAGAACAAAAGTAAACAGTTTCGATCTCTTACAATAACTACAGCAGTAATAAAAGTAGCAGAAGAAGCGAAGGTTTGGCAAACCACGAGTGGCTCGACGGGACGAGTTTATGATTCACTTCATGTTTAATCCATTTCCTAGTCCACATGGATAAGAAACAGATAAAAGATAACAGAAATACGGTAGAAGGAAAGAAGGGAAAGGAATAATGCCCTGGCCTGCCTCGAGTCCAAAACGCCCGCAGGCAAGTTAGTTCTTTTAGTTGCTTTACGTCGCACCGACACAGACAGGTCTTAAGGCGGCGATGGGACAGGAAAGGTCTATGAATGGGAAGGAAGCGGTCGTGGCCTTAATTAAGGTATAGGCCCAGCATTTGCCTGGTGTGAAAATGGGAAACCACGGAAAACCATCTTCAGGGCTGCCGGCAGTAGGGTTCGAACCCACTATCTCCCGGATGCGCGGGCAAGTAGGAACGCTAACCATTAGACCAGCAGTACTACGGAGAATCAGTCCTCCTCCCCTCCTCCACGCCCCCAAATGTCAAAAGTTGTGCATGTTGTTAAATTTCAAGGGGTTATCTATTTATTTTTGACGTGGATCAACTTCCCAAAATTTGAACAATATCGGTAATCCCATAGCTGTGGCTTCCCCTTGTTGGATACGAGTCCACTGGTCGTGATGATTCGTAGTTTTCGATCAGCCTTCCTTTGGGCGTTCGTTAGACGTTCCCTCTTGCCCAGAAGTGAAGATCATTACTCGAATGTATGTGTTTCCCTGTCCAGTGTGATTACTGCATGTTATATATTTGTGCTGGTGGGGGTGATTGTGTGGTGGTGGTGGTGGCGGTGGTGGTGATGATGATAATGATGATGATGATGGTAATTACGTAGGGAGTGGATGAAACCTAGTTCCAGTGCATAGCCTAGACTTACCGAGTAACACAACGGGATTTACTCATGGCTTAAAGGCCTCATGGATGAATTACTACTACTACTACTACTACTACTATTACTACTAAACGTTTTCATTCCGCCCCTGAAGGGGGAGACGTGCCTCTTAGACGGTGACGCCGTCTCTCAGGCCGGGAGATTTGTTACGGTGAAGGAGATGTGGGGAGAAGGTGACGGGGTGGGCGGCCGTGGCCTAGACTACGAACTGTCCCGGCATTCGCCTTAGTGCAGGAAAATGAAAAACCACGGAAAATAATTCTCAGGACAGCCGACGGGTGTGACCAGGTGTGAAGTCCGGACTGTGCCCCAGGCCCGTCTCCCGAATGCAGATGCGTAGAGCCACGGTAGAGCCGTGGCCAACTTTCCTCTGCTCGGTTGGCCGGTCAGAGTACAGAGCTGGTGGACCACGGGCAAACCGTGGCCTCTAAGGGGACGAAACCCTAAGGCCGCAACCCCACTCTGCATCTACCGACCGATGAATTACTATCAAAAGCGTCATATGTCCTCACTTCATCTGAGTACTGAGAAGAGGTTTGGAATAGAACCCGGGCTTTTGGTACGCAATCTAGTGATTAAAAACTACATATCACCATGAATATTATGAGATGAATTTTTTTTTCACCAGTGGGAATCGAATCGATCAATCACGATGCCAGACCATAAATATTTGACACCTTAACGATCATACCTGCAGAAGGGTTGCTTTTAAACAATGTTTCTGATTCTATCACTCTTTGGTTAACAAGCTTGATCTAATTATTGTTAAAAGTTACATAAATTCAATCGTCCACTTCATCACATGACTCGCGACAGTTGCAAGGTCTGAAGCCCACATTCAACTCGTTGGCACGGCGAAGCGGTGGATATTGGATCAAGAGAAGATGTTCTAGCTACAAGGAGTCCAATGATGAGTATACCTGGAAAGTACTTTCTTATCGACGCTTTAATGTTTTAGATTATGAGCAGTCCGGCTAACGGGTCCTTCAATGTTTCATGAGAAGAACGAGCTACGCATCGCTGGAGACCGCGGAGTTATGAGGGCTGGAACTCCCCCGTACGTGAGTCACTAGCATACTAATTTCATCCACAGGGAATACCGGATCGATTTATTTGTTACAGACTTGGTGAAAGTCTCTGTCATATACACACGTATTTAAATAGAAGTACATGGTGGGAAGGGAAAAGTGCAGGAGTGAATTGAAAAAAAGAAAAGAAAGAAAGGAAAATAAGGATGAAGAAAAACAATATTTTTTGTTTCATGTTCCTGTCCATGTTTTTGCTCATCGCTACAGATTTTGAGAAATGCCAAGGTCTCTTCATCTGGCATTGAACCCATCCGGGGCCAAACTTATTATTTTCGGAATAGGGGATAACGTATGACCCACTTTGCCACTGAGGTCGGCCGTCGTAGAATGTAAAATATGCATGTGTAATAAGTTGTAGCCATTGGGAACTAGAAGGAGAGTTATGAGAATCGGAAAACTGTTGCAGTGTTAAGCAACTTTTCTCCGTAATTTCCTTAGTATGCATGTAAAATCCTCAGCCCGAAGGCTAGTTGGATCCTCACCAGATCCACCACTGGCTGTTTTAGAAAGTCTAGGCGTCACTGAGGAGATGTATTGGGGGAAGGAGTAGCGAGGTAGATTCCCGTTGCTTTTCTCATAGAGCGTGAAGGTACTACTGGATATCAATCTGATAAACCCACTGAAAAGCTCGCTCCACCCAACCGTACCAGCAACACTTTCATACCATTCATAAACGAGACTGGTTGTATAAGGAATGGCATTACTAGCACTACTCATACCTCAGTCACTTTCATACTGTCAAAGCCAAGATTGAGACCAAGGTTGATCAATTAAAGTAACAAATTTGTTCCAGACCATGGGTACGTATAATGCATCTTACCAGCAAAGGTATGAGTTCCCAGTAAAAGCAAAGTCATCTCCGTTCAGGCCAAGAAGGCCCTTGGAGGAGTAACCTCGGCATTTGATGGGGTAGGGTGGTTAGCTCTATGCCCGGCCACCTTTGCTCCCAGGAATTAACCATGTACTCATTTTTGGTATAGGCTGAGTGAACCTCAGGACCATATGTACTTCCGGAAGTATAAATCCCGTTTTTAAAATTTTCCGACTTCCTGACGGGGAATCGAAACCACGTTCTTTCGGGTGAACCGAGCACGCCTTTACCGTCTCGGCCAGCCAGCGACTGTTAGACCCAGTACGGAACCATAATTTAATTTCACTGACTGTCAACACCATACCAATAATCAATCGTGAAACACCCACTGTTTCGCCCCAATGCGGCAAGGACTTATCTCCCGTGCTGCACTCTCACTACCGGTACATTATTGCTTGAAAGGTGGCTTGTAGTGGTGTCTCAACAGTGTACTAGCTATCATTTTGAAGAGGTGTGCCAAACAAACTGATTAACCTACTGCCACACTGAGGATAGAGGTAGAGTGTCGGCCTCCGGATCCCAAGATAGCGGGTTCAAACCCGGCAGAGGTAGTCGGATTTTTGAAGGGCGGAAAAAAGTCCATTCGACACTCCATGTCGTACGATGTTGGCATGTAAAAGATCTCCGGTGACACATTTGGTGTTTACCCGACAAAATTAATTAAATCTCAGCCATAGACGCCCAAGAGAGTTTCGGTTTACTCGGCCTGCCATCTAGTGGGGGCCTACAGTAAAACGGAACGCCAGATGGCGTCAAATTGAAATGTCTGCACACGGTAGCTGAGGCCATACGATTATTATTATTATTATTATTATTACACTGAGAAATGAAAATCTGGTAATTTCAAGATCGAAGGATCCTAAAATTCTTAAATATTAATAAGAGTGCTTCATGTTTGGCTATTCATAAAACACGATCAAAGGAAATTCCAAACTTCCATGGAAAATTGTCTCGCTTTTAAACTGTCTGTTGATTGTTAATAGGATTAACGTAACTGTGTAAAGAATGTTTCTGTTTAATTAACACGCTTTATTTTAATAGTGTTTCTTCAAATGGTATGCTCTTTAAATGTGTGGTAAATTTGCTGTTAGATATGTGGTGTATCGTTATAAATAAAATATTTATATCTTTAAACAGTCACTTCTTCTCAACTTAATCTTGCCTTGATAATGGTTCCCAAAATTCTTGTAAATGACATGCCATGATTGTAGCTAACTTGATTCCTCATTTCAGCCTTGTGAGAGGGACCCTTTTCCGTACTCACGAAGTGCTAGAAATAACGTTAGAGAAAAAAGGAGAGATTGCGAGGAAAATTACACGCTTGTTTTTCACTTCATTTGGTCACCTCGGTTTGACTCACTGTTTCTGATCTATGAATGAAGTGGCATGACTCCAACGTGAGCCTCATACACTGTAGTTTCCATCCACTTCAGCCAGCTTTCTACCTATCATCTATCTCGTCCACCTTTCATGACCAGCTCATGTTCCCTTATAAATTTTGGAGTGTCTTTCATGGTCACCTTTTCGTACTTCCATCTTCTTTTTCGTCTTAATTATTCTGGTCTTTTGTCAGTTATTCAGGGTCAATACCACATTTGGATTTGATTCCCTTTTGTTGTCAGATGCCCTTCATGAAGCCAACCCATTGTCGTGGGATGTAGGTTATTCACCAATGCGTGTCTCTGTGATGATTAGCATCAATGTGTATGTGAAGTGATTTGTTTTAAGGCGAACACAAATATCCAGTCCCCGAAGCAGAACAATTAATCACACATGAGTAAAATTTCCAGCCTGACTAGGAATCGAATCTGGATTCTTCTAAACCGATAGTCTCTACGCTGACCATTCAGCCAATCAGTCGTCATCCCATCCTGTTCTAATCATTATCTTTGTTTAAATACTGTGTTACGTGTGTCTAAATTGAATTGAAGGCATATATTAATCTTGTGTACCGAGTGAGTTGCTGTGCGGTTTGGGTCTCAGCTTGCATTTTGGAGATAGTGGGTTCGAACTCCACTGTCGGCAGCCCTGAAGATGGGATTCCGTGGTTTCCCATTTTCACACCAGGAAAATGCTGGGGCTGTACCTTAATGAAGGCAACGGTCGAATCCTTCCGGCTCCTATCCTTTTCCTGTCCCATCGCCGCCATAAAACCTATCACTGTCGAGCGACGTAAAGAAAATTGTAAAATTATTATTATTATTATTATTATTATTATTATTATTATTATTATTATTATTATTATTTTACAATGATAATAATCTTGTTGTATAAGATTTCTATGCGTTTGGTTTTATCTCACCGCATTGTGATGGCCAAACAATACTCTCTGGGCTGAGTGCCACAGTCAAATCACTGTTGGCCTTCTAAGCCCAACTTGGCGGGTTTGAACCCGACTCGTTCCGCCGTTTCTTAAGGTGCTCACATACGTCAGCTTCGTGTCGATAGATTTACTGGCTCGTGAAGGAACGCCTCGGCGTCTCCGACAACTGTAAAAGTACTCAGTGGAATGTAAACTCATTATTATTATTCATGTGATTCTCCACGAAAATTAAGAACAGACTAGCGAATGTACCCGTGCTTCGCTACGGTATTCTACATTGTATTCGAATATCGAAGTAAATAGTGTGCATGTAGTAAATAAGATTGTTTTAAAATTGCATGTCTCTTAGCGTTATCCGAGAAAGAGCATGGGGAGGTCCCCGTACGTTGTTTCCAATGTAAAGTGTTTGTTATGGATTTGTGATATAACGACAGGCTCACTTGCCTACTGCCATTCACAATCGAGTTGGGAAGTTTACATTATAATTGCAGGCCCCATTGCCTACTATGCGCACAGAACCGATTTGGGGAGTTTTCGTTAAAATGGCTGCCCCCCTTTCCTACTTCCAGACAGATTACAGTTTTTATTATAATGGCAGGCAATTACCCTACTATCACTCGAAACTGAGTTGTGCAGTTATCATTATAATGCCAGGCCCATTTTCCTACTTCCAGCCAGCTTACTGCCAGTCACACCAAGTTGGTGAGTTTCCATCAAAATAGCAGGCCACTATGCCTAATGCCAGTCACATTTTACATGAGGACATTTCTTTATAATGGCGGGCACCCTTGCCTACTGCCAAACACAATCGGGTAGGGGAGTTTTAAACAAAACTGCATGCTCACTTGCCTTCTGCAAGTCAAATCGAGAAGTGAACTATTCATTACAATTGTAGACCTTCCTTACTAATGACAGTTACACAGGAGTTGGAGAAGGAACCCTTTCATACTGCCAGTCAAAGTATGACACACAAAGTCGGTGTGGGGAGTACTGATTACAATAGCAGACCAACCCTTTCTCGATCACTACAAATCGACATACGAAAGTATATGCGTGTTTACAATATTGAAGACCTTCATTTACAGATTAACTGCTACTAAACGTACGTCATATCGACAAAGGATTATACCATAAGACACGCCGGATTTAGTGGCCTAAATGCCTGGTCCTATGATATGTCATCTATTCTTGGGTCAGATTGAGTTAGAAACGTGGAACAGGGTAACGTTCTTGTAAGATTATCTCACATTACATTACTTTTCGGATAATTATGTGACAGCTACATACATAGCATTTGGCTGATATATGGCTACTGGGTGGGCCAATTTTCGTGAAGAGTTTGATGATTCTGTATTTCATATAAGTAATCGAAGGTATGAATTATGCATGTGAAAATTCCAAATTGACTTAACATCCATTAATAGAGAAAAATCAAACGTAAAAGGGATACAGATACGGCAAAAAGTCATAAGACCAAGGTTGTAGATCATTCCAAATTGAACGAATATTGTGCAATCAGTTATGTGATAGGAATTTCCGAAGGTCTGCACCATCATTAAAATTGCCTGCATATTTCTATATTCTTCGCGGATAAAAAGTGAAAAATTTAATGATCTAGGATGTTTTCCGTTCGTTACAGGCTAAAACGTATAATTTTGTCAAACTTCAATTATCTTCTTTTTCTTCTGGCAGATTATGCCGCAATCTGTATTTTGTGCGAGGCGGGTAAAAATTAGGACTTTCAGGAAACTAAACCAAAAATTATGCAGATGGTCAATATTACCCCTTAAACGGAAAGCTGTACGAAAATTTCGCCAAAATAGTCAGTGTAGAGGCACACAGTCGTTACGATTTGATTTATGTAGATAAGGAATCTGCTCCATGTAAAACACCTTTTTGGCTATGTCCGCTGGACTTAACCTGCAAAACTGACCATTCATGATATCTCCCTTATTAATCCTCCTGACGAAAAAATGCACATGAAAAAAAGGTTTAGAGGTAGAATTCCATCACGTTTGGTCGATTTCCAGTCAGGTTGGTCTTGTTCTGTATATATTGTGGAAGAGTAAAATCACCATTTCGATTCCCTATAAACCGCCAGTCCATTCCGGAACATGAAATGTTATTTACGTTTAAAACCTACCTTTGGACAGGTGGATGCTAAATATGAATTTTGGTTCGAATGTCTTCAGTAGTTTTCAAGTTGTAAGGAATACGCTTTACACGCACCCGCTCGAGAGTTAAGTCCGTTGGGACTTGTACAGAAAAACGGTCCGTTAATGATATCTCCCTTATTAATCCTCATATCGAAATGATGCACATGAGAAAAAAGGTTTAGAAAAAAATTTCTACCAAGGCAGGTAGATTTAAATTAACGTTGGTTGTGTATATTTTGTGGAAGTGCAAAATCACTGTTTCGGTTTCGTATAAACCCCCAGTCAGTTCAGGGATTTAGAAACAATATTTGCCCTAAAACCTATCAAGGACAGGTGTATTCTAAATATGAGTATTGGTGGGAATACATCCAGTAGTTTGTAGCATTCGCGTACATACGGCGTAATTAAGGAAGAAAATAGTACAGTTAAGAGAGTTGAAAGTAATAGAAAATGGATTATAACTGAGGACAGCCGGAAAACGACAAATATGTAAATGCCTAGTTAATGTATTGGAAAATCAAATGACCCTCAATAAATTATGCTAGTGTGAGTTATGGATATAATAAAGCGGTAACAGAGGAGAAATTTAGGTCCAGTGATTCCTAGGTAAACAAAAAATAAGAAGATGACTAATGGTGTTATTACTTAATCTATTCGAAGGCGGTTATAACATCCAACGATATTCCGCCAATATCCCGCAGATAGGCCAATTGACGCCTCTCCTGCCTTCTACCTAAGGAACAACCACGAATTTAAAAGCATGGTGAGGAAAATGGCAAAACGTTACTTCCCTGCTGGCATGCAGTCAGAGACGTTGCCATGGTAACCTGTAGGTTCGTTGTCGGTCTGTCGGTCACTCAATGCAGAGCATGGTACCAGCAGAAAATTGTAAATTTCTCCGTCATGTAAAGAGTAAGGTAAACTATGAACATAACGAAAGTTGTTTATAATGAAGAGACGTTTCACGTACGGTAAACGAAGCTTACAGAAAATCAATAGTATAAGAGAAAATGGAGGAAAACCATTCTGGTTTCCCTATAAACCCCCCGTCTATTGAAAGATTTTAAAATGATATGCATATTGAAACCTTCCATGGGATGAATACACTCTAAATATGAAGTTTAGTTGAGATCTATCGAGCCGTTTCGACGTGATGGTGGAAAGACCATTCTGGTTTTCCTATAAACCCCCGTCTATTCAAAGATTTTAAAATGATATGCATATCGAAACCTTCCCCGGGATGAGTATACTCTAAATATGAAATTTCGTTGAGATCTATCCAGCCGTTTCGACGTGATGGTGGAAAAACCATTCTGGTTTTCCTATAAACCCCCCGTGTATTCAAAGATTTTAAAATGATATGCATATCGAAACCTTCCCCGGGATGAGTATACTCTAAATATGAAATTTGTTTGAGATCTATCGAGCCGTTTCGACGTGATGGTGGAAAAACCATTCTGGTTTTCCTATAAACCCCCGTCTATTCAAAGATTTTAAAATGATATGCATATCGAAACCTTCCCCGGGATGAGTATACTCTAAATATGAAGTTTGGTTGAGATCTATCCAGCCGTTTCGACGTGATGGTGGTAAAACCATTCTGGTTTTCCTATAAACCCCCGTGTATTCAAAGATTTTAAAATGATATGCATATCGAAACCTTCCCCGGGATGAGTATACTCTAAATTTGAAATTTGGTTGAGATCTATCCAGCCGTTTCGACGTGATGGTGGAAAAACCATTCTGGTTTTCCTATAAACCCCCGTGTATTCAAAGATTTTAAAATGATATACGTATCGAAACCTTCCCCGGGAAGAGTATACTCTAAATATGAAGTTTGGTTGAGATCTATCCAGCCGTTTCGACGTGATGGTGGAAAAACCATACTGGTTTCCGTATAAACCCCCCGTGTATTCAAAGATTTTAAAATGATATGCATATCGAAACCTTCCCCGGGATGAGTATACTCTAAATATGAAATTTGGTTGAGATCTATCCAGCCGTTTCGACGTGATGGTGGAAAAACCATTCTGGTTTTCCTATAAACCCCCCGTGTATTCAAAGATTTTAAAATGATATGCATATCGAAACCTTCCCCGGGATGAGTATACTCTAAATATGAAATTTGGTTGAGATCTATCCAGCCGTTTCGACGTGACGGTGGAAAAACCATTCTGGTTTTCTTATAAACCCCCCGTGTATTCAAAGATTTTAAAATGATATGCATATCGAAACCTTCCCCGGGATGAGTATACTCTAAATATGAAGTTTGGTTGAGATCTATCCAGCCGTTTCGACGTGATGGTGGAAAAACCATTCTGGTTTTCCTATAAACCCCCCGTGTATTCAAAGATTTTAAAATGACATGCATATCGAAACCTTCCCCGGGATGAGTATACTGTATATATGAAATTTGGTTGAGATCTATCGAGCCGTTTCGACGTGATGGTGGAAAAACCATTCTGGTTTTCCGATAAACCCCCCGTGTATTCAAAGATTTTAAAATGATATGCATATCGAAACCTTCCCCGGGAGGAGTATACTCTAAATATGATATTTGGTTGAGATCTATCCAGCCGTTTCGACGTGATGGTGGAAAAACCATTTTGGTTTTCCTATAACCCCAACGTGTTTTCAAGGAGTTTAAAATGATATGCACATCAAAACCTTCCCCGGGAGGAGTATACTCTAAATATGAAGTTTGGTTGAGATCTATCCAGCCGTTTCGACGTGATGGTGGAAAAACCATTGTGGTTTTCCTATAAACCCCCGTCTATTCAAAGATTTTAAAATGATATGCATATCGAAACTTTCCCCGGGATGAGTATACTCTAAATATGAAATTTGGTTGAGATCTATCCAGCCGTTTCGACGTGATGGTGGAAAAATCATTCTGGTTTTCCTATAAACCCCCCGTGTATTCAAAGATTTTAAAATGATATGCATATCGAAACCTTCCCCGGGAGGAGTATACTCTAAATACGAAGTTTGGTTGAGATCTATCCAGCCGTTTCGACGTGATGGTGGAAAAACCATTCTGGTTTTCCTATAAACCCCCCGTGTATTCAAAGATTTTAAAATGATATGCATATCGAAACCTTCCCCGGGAGGAGTATACTCTAAATATGAAGTTTGGTTGAGATCTATCCAGCCGTTTCGACGTGATGGTGGAAAAACCATTCAGGTTTTCCTATAAACCCCCCGTGTATTCAAAGATTTTAAAATGATATGCATATCGAAACCTTCCCCGGGATGAGTATACTCTAAATATGAAGTTTGGTTGAGATCTATCCAGCCGTTTCGACGTGATGGTGGAACAGACAAACAGACAGACAAACAGAAACAATTTTATTTATATAGATTTTTACACTCGTTCTTCACCCCCTTTCCATCCCCGCCCAAAGGAGTCCTATGAGTGCCTTACACAACAGTATATTTTTTTCCCAGATATTAAGTCTTATTTGTACCTATTTTGGTTGACAGCTATGCCCAAACGTACATGCATAATCTCACTGCTCTAGAATCCTGGAGCTGACGTTGCCATGGTTACGGCAGTTCATTTCTTTATCCGATTCCTAGAGCAGGGGTAGTGTGGTGCCAATATCTCCGTAACGGTTGGTTTTAGGGCCTTAAAACATGGTTTTCGGGCCCGTAGGGCTTACCGAGTTTTGTTCTTTGCGTCAAGAGGATTAAATTGAACTTTGTCTCGTCCTTATACGACAAATTCGATATTTTGCCTATAATAGTATAAGAGAAAATGGAGGAAAACCGTTTTTCCTATAAAACCCCCGTCTTTTCAAAGATTTTAAAATGATATGCATATCGAAACCTTCCCCGGGGTCAGTATACTCTAAATATGAAGTTTGGTTGAGATCTATCCAGCCGTTTCGACGTGATGGTGGAACAGACAAACAGACAGACAAACAGACAAACAGAAACAATTTTATTTATATAGATTATCGTAACATGGCCAAATGTAAGTTGTCGCATGACTAAGGACTCATTAACCCTTTATAGGGCAAAACCCTGGGGAACAAAATATATTACTTACTTAATTAAATACCATGTCACTGGGGTCTACTGTTTAGGTTTTGACCAAAATCTGAGTCAATACATTGTTTGATTATGCGATATGGGGTGGTAAGTATTTTTACCAGAGAGCATTTAGGATTTATTTTTTTCTCTGAGTGTGCACTGGTAAATGTATTTACCACTTTGCTTACATGACTACTTTCCATTGTGTTTTTCACATAATAGGTGCAAAATGCAGATGGAAAGCATGGAACAAGTAGTACATAGAATTATGAATGTCACGCTGGCTCTGAAAATTGCACTAGAATCATGGGGTCATGGGGTCTGTGATGAAATTGAGGATAGCCTCTTCTGAGAGGCCTTTGTTCGTAAAAGACATTACTGGAACAATAACACAGATATAGAACTAAGGCAAATAGTTCTCCTTACAAACTATACGATTCAGACCAAGCCATCGTCTAAAATTAATTTCTAAGATCGTATAAGAATATATTACAAAATAGCATAAATATGCATACAGGCAGGCAAATGCCTAGGGGAGCGAGGGGAATTTTGTGATATATCCCCCCAATATATGTCTGATTTGTCAATTCATCCCCTGTGGGAAGCCCTGATGTCAGCCAGTACATAAGGCAGTCTATCCTTACCTCCATAATTACCGTGAAAATGAATTTATTATTATTATTATTATTATTATTATTATTATTATTATTATTATTATTATTATTATTATTATCTATATACGCCCCTGAACTCATAGGAACTAAATACCATACAGATTGACTAAATTTATGTTTTTCCGAAATACACTTGAAGTGTTGTTTGGATATAAATACATTTTTCATAATTTGGGAAGCTAATGCATCTTGTGACTGATAAAACGTACATCCTTTACCTCACATTCTTGCTGCATGTTTTCATATTAGTGAATATAACATGTTGGCCAGAATATTGTAGGAAAGGGAATATGTAAAACATGTAACTAGAAGCTCTGAAGTTTATTTTCTGATACTTGTATTACCAATTGCATTGAAAATGAGTACGTTATCAATATGCAAAACGAGCACACTATTTCGCTTTTCTTGGTACTTTATGTGTAGGCCAATGATAATTTGGATAAAATCTTTCAAAGTTAACCACAAAATATGCATTCTATGTTCACAAAATAATCAAAATATTAAAAAATATATATATTGTTGCCTTATATAAATCAGGGAGGTCCAGTGTCTCGCTTAAAATGAGCTGTATTTTACGGTCAACACAATGCTATCCGAGTGTTCAAGTGGCGCTGTCTGGTAAACATATGTACCACTTCCCGAATTGGAACGACTCAAATAGCCGTGAAGCGCGAGTTTCGGAAAAAGTGATAACTATTCTTACCAGAGAGCGTTACTAGACTAGAAAGCAGACAGTTACGGCCACTTAGGGTGTTACCATCTGAACAGTTTCTATGGAAACCCAAGTGGTAAATATATTTACCAGCAACCTATAAAGGGTTAATTAATGATGCCTTTGTATTATGGATTGTATTATTATGGCAACGTACTTCACATTCCGTTGGCACTCACAAGATCTATTAATGCTCACAAATTAGTAAAAGTAGGCAAGGTGTGTGTACAACGTGAAGTGCAGTTTCATTGCACTCAATCGTTCCTGAAACTCTGGATTACGAGCTTGTCACGCTACGCAAAGATTAGTGGTACAATTGATTCTATCGTCCTCTACCCCGTGTGCAGTCACATAAATTCAAATCAGTGTACTACCTGCTGTACATTCATGCAGAGAATGTGACGTCGAGGTCGAGATTTGTTTAGCCCTGCCGGTTAGACGTGCTTGATTCACTTGCGAGGAAAATGATCCAGTTCTACGTCATCTTCCTCCTTCTAACGTTTTAGGGCCCGTTTTAAGGATCACAGAACGCAACTTTAGTCTATCAAACTCATCAGCTGTAGGCTGATTCATTTAGATCAGACTTAATTGTATCCAGACACCGTTGCTCAGATATCCCGGTGTGGCTGTCGACCATCGTCTTCATAATTTAATGCTGAATCGGCGACAGTTTCATGCGCAGGACATCTGGCATGGTGGAGGAGGAGCCTCTACCATATTTTTTTTTTTATAAATTGGAGTCATCCTATTGTGATTGTGTCATTGCAGACATGGTCCAATCGTCTAATTCCCGTACTCCGTCGAAAAATCCCCATCTCCATGATATAGAGTTGGTGCTCTTACACTCTTCGTTGCTGGTCAACATTCTGATCCGTACAGCGTGGCCAGGTGGAGCATAGTGCAATATATCTATTGTCGCGGCCACCAAATGCGCTGTCTTCAGATATGGGAACGGCAAAGCGATAGATGGTCGAGAGTTGCTTACCTCCGAGCACGGATTGGCAACGCTGATCGTGCAGTGCTGTCTAGTTGAAGCCCATCCGCTCCAGGCCACCTTACCCGAGTCATTCCCTGTCATGCAGCTGTCGAGCTCGCACCGTAAGTGCAGTTAAAATGGATAGTGAATGTGAATTAATTTGGGCTCAAGTCAAGAGAGAAGTGGCAGAGAGGACCAAGAAATTCAAAATAAAGGACGTAGAAAAACTCACGTCATAAGCCATCGACCGTATGACTGCTGCAGATTGGGAAAAGTGCTTTAATCGCGCGGAAAATCTTCAAACAGACGATTGGGCCAAGGATATAGTAAGGAACGAAAGAGTGGAGCCATTCACCATCAGTGTAAATGACGACTCGACAGATAGTGTGATGTGTGATGACAGTGACTAAGAAATCTTAGACTGCCTGGAAGCTAGAAACCGATTCTTAATTCATTGTAAATTAATGTTAACCTATTCTTTAAAGTAGTTCTTTTTCCATATTACTCAGTACAATATACAGTATTCAAATATTTAAAGTTATAATGTAATAAAACTGATACGGATTAATATGTATTCCGAAAGTATTTAAAGCGTCCTGCAGCCTGTGCTGGCGCGCGCGTCCCGAACTGCTTCAGCCAGCGACATTTACATGATCACTTTCTGGGCCACTTTCCAGGAAAATTACAAGACTCACGGAAATATGTTTCAGATAAAAAATATAAGTCAGGCAATTTTTTACACTTTTCCCGCAGACAAAATTTTATTGGCTGAAGAAATAAAAACTTGGCCGCTCACTGAATTTTCAATACATGATTCTACGGATTTAAATTTACTCGTTAAAGATTTTATTTTAAATAATTATTTGAAGTGGTTTTTATGGAAAATAGTTATATCATTAAAATCAGCAGTCTTTTCTGAAGCTTGTAGTATAATTTTTTTAAACATTGTATGAAGTAACATCAGGAGCTTGAGAGAGAACAACTTGCCTCGCGTTCCGAAATGATGTCTTCAGTTAGACATTTCTTCGCCAGTTGCTACAAAACCTTGGCAACAGCATAATTTCTCTGACCCGCCTAATTTGGTGGCCGCGACATTCATTTTTAGATGTGTCGAAATAGCACCAGAGATGTTCTTTGTAATACTTCAACTATGAGAGCAATGAGATTTTAAATAAATGTATGATAGAAGTGCTTTAATTGAATCCAGATCAAGCACAAATGTAAATGTCTAGAATAGCATGTAAGTAATTTTATGTTATGCCAGTTTAATAAGTGATGTATATTCCGAAGCACATTTTGTGTGACATGCCGGTATCAAATTCCGCATAAGCTACACCGAAAATAAAGTATTTTTGGATTTTGAATTTAATTCCTCTTCTGCCGTTTATTGTTTCCACGCCCTGGTGGGATGAGGAGCTGCCTGGCCGAGGCGGTAAAGGCGTGCTCGGTTCGCCCGGAAGGACGTGGGTTCGAATCCCCGCCAGAAAGTCGTAAAATTTAAGAAACGAGATTTCCCACTTCGGAGGTGCATATGGCCCTGAGGTTAACTCAGCCTACACCTGGGGGCAAAGACGGCCGGGCGTAGAGCTAACCACTCTACCCCATCACGTGCCGCGGCTAACAATGGTGGAAGCCATCAAGCCTCCAAGGGCCTTCATGGCCTGTATGGAGGTGATCTTGACTTTGGTGGGATCATGAGTGCAAACTGTGTCTCTTATGTGGACTTGGCCCTATTTCACTGCTGATTGCCTTCCTGACGCCAACTCTGTGTGAAAGAATGTGTCCACTACCGCGTTCCTGTAGTGGTGGATAATGTGGTGTGTTGCATCTAGAGACGATATTGAGGCAAACACAAACACTCAGTCATTATACGACTGGGAGTCAATCCAAGGATGCACATCATTGGAATTCAGGTATTCCAACATTCCTGAGGTGACGAACTGTGGCCTGTATTCAGGCATATTGTAACTATATTGTAATTCCATTAAATAACCCTATTGAAACATACAGAGAATATACTTGTAAGTCAGGTAACTTCGAGGTTAACTATTTCCAACCGAATTTTGGAGTCATTGTAGTCCAGTTAGAAAAGAGAGAGCTATACATTTTAGTGTATCAGGAGGTCGAATTTAATTTCAGTAAATACATTTATAGGCATTCAAAATAAGATCAGGCTTGAAAGTCGGGTAACATCAGGAATTTACCATTTTCGGACACACATTCATACTACCTGTTCTCTTCTTTCAACTCCATGTTATCTATATATATAAAATAAGAGTTTTGTCTGTACATTACTCAGAATCTGAAAATAATGGTATTTCTGTATCGGTCACGTCCATAGTAACAAGAAAATGCACTTTTTACTTTTCCGTAATTTTTGTCTGTCTGTCTGTCTGTCTGTCTGTCTGTCTGTCTGTCTGTCTGTCTGTCTGTCTGTCTGTCTGTCTGTCTGTCTGTCTGTCTGTCTGTCTGTCTGTCTGTCTGTCTGTACACGCATCACGAGAAAACGGTTGAAGAGAATTTAATGAAAATCGGTATGTGAAGTCGGGGGATGAGCCTCTACAATGTAGGCTATAAATCATTTTACTCACGCTGAGTGAAATGGTAGTTTAGGGGAAGGCCTAAAATTTAATTCTCAACTATTTATGCTATTAGTGATCGTATTTTAAAGAAAATGGGTATGAAAAGTTGGAGAATAAGTTGCTACAATCTAGGCTATCAATAATTGTATTCACGCTGAGAAAAATGGTAGTTTAGGGGAAGGCCTAAAATTGAATTCTCAACTATTTATGCTATTAGTGATCGTATTTTAAAGAAAATGGGTATGAAAAGTTGGGGAATAAGTTGCTACAATCTAGGCTATCAATAATTGTATTCACGCTGAGAAAAATGGTAGTTTAGGGGAAGGCCTAAAATTTAATTCTCAAATATTGTTGTTATTAGTTGTCCTATCTTGATGAAAATTGGTATGCAAAGTCAGGAAATAAGTCGCTATAGTCTAGGCTGTAAATTATTTTATTCACGCTGAGTGAAATGGTAGTTTAGGGGGAGGCCTAAAATGTAATTCTCAAATATTTCTTATTAGAGGTGTAATCGATGAATGCTACATAACTATATTGTACCGTACCCAGGGGTAAATACCCTCTAGGACGATGCCTCCATTCCTGTATGAACATCCGACTAACTCAGGGTTGGGCAGAGTGTGGGTTGGTTGTCGATTGGGTCAGGATAAAAGTCGAAGTTCAACACTAAAATAGCAATTAATAACAGGAAATGGAGGTATAACACGAATGAGAAACAATCATAGGGGGTAAGATGGATTTATTAACAAATATCCCCGATCAAATCACTCGAAAATAAATTAAATAAAAAAATAATAACTTGTAAAAATGAACTCAAAGTAATGAAATAAATCGAAATCAGAGACGTTAATAGAGTAATGTACACATCTGACATAAAAAAGAACAAGTTCACCAAAGAACATTTATATCAATCAAGACTGAGTATCTTCTCATAGTCCAATGTTTATGTTGTATGGCAACAAGTGTATGCAAACACTGCCATGAGGTATTTCGGTATGGAGTTTCACACTATCGCATCCCAACGATACGGTTTCAAAATTAAGTTACTCCCGAGAGTCATCAAACTATTTCCGTAAAATCAAAGTTACATTATAAGAAAATTTTACGACGGAAAGAAAAAATACTTAAGACGCACCGGACGCTATGTAAGGTATGCAAAATACTAGGGGCAAATCCTACACTATATTTACAATAATTCAAATAATCAAACTAAACATATATATACATCGGATATCGAGTAAAGTCTTAAATGCTACACTGCTTCTAATGTGAATCCCGGTTCACTACAAAAGATCTAGACAGAACTAGATAAACCAACGATACATCAGCACTCGGGCTGTTCCCTTTAAAAACAACGAGACAAGGTATGCAATCACAAAATAATAAGGTAAAACTATCCTGTAAGAGAAAAACATATAAATAATCCTTGATGTCATGAAGAAAGCAATGGGCAACATTGCCTCCTTCTGCTGCGTTTGAGCGCTCAATAGCGCGGTCATCCGTCATGTACTTCCGGGTAGATTACGAGCTGTAAAGAAATATAGAACTCCACTACGCTAAAGATTGGATTTTGTCTCCCGTGGCCGCCGCAAGGAAATACTGTCTCTTTCACACATGCCGATAACACAGGCCAGGAATCTGCTTGCCATGAGATAACGCCCATCATCAACTACACGGAAACTCCCGTATATTAATTTCTTCTTAGCATGCTTGGGCCATTTAACAACATCAGACTCAATAGTCTGGAATTAACACTGTCCATTCTGATCACAATATACTCAGAAGACGCTAGGCAGACGCACACATCTGCACAATTTCTCTCTATCTTGTCAGGCATACAATCGGCCTGCACTAATACATTATAATTAAGCATGCAATTATTATCTCATCATTCCTCATGAATCCTACTGGCCTTTCCACATAACGAGACGCTGTTCGAGTCCTTGGCAGACCATCAGGCAAACAAAATCCAACTTAACTTCAAAGATCTTAATTTAACAACGACGTTCTGCAGCTCCTTCTGGCAGCTTCTGTAAAATCATGCATCATGCAAAATAGCTATACCTGTCTTTCTGAATAACCGAAATAAAATGAATTGATACGTGTTTGACGTAATATAAAAATGAACCTGTCGATCTAGCCCTTCTAGCATATATTTAAGGAAAACTCGGAATATCCTACTCTAAGTACTATATTTACAACAATAACTGATCCTATCAATCCCTCATTTTCCCAAACATCTAATCATAAAGCAAAATAAAAATAAAATAAACATGCATTAATCTCGTATCCGAATCTACCATAGTAACAAAGTTAAACCAATACATGCCGTCAGGCTTACTTTAAATGAAAATAAAAATTCTATCTACACTGCCCTAGTACCTTAACATAACTTACATATCATGCCATATATAATACGTGCGTCTTACTTTAGATGACTCTCGGGGAACCAGGATAGCAGCTTACATCCCCACTAATTTTGGGATCTACACCATGTTGATCACAGCATTAACATGTGGGAATGCACTTCCTTCCTCTGCAGGCGTATCCATCATCTTGCTGGAAAACAATTCACTGGAACACAGAAGACTATAGTTGATAATCTCTTCGCTGCTTAATGCTGCGAGCCGCAATACCCTTTCTTTTACCAGATCAGCTAACACACTGATTCACATATATATATCACACATCACTTAAAGGGTAAAATTACAGTTTTAAAAGCAGCCCACGGTTCGGTACGGAAGTTCCACGCGAATACGCGCCCGTCGCGAAATAGTGAAACACTAGCACGTTTCCACAACACTTGTTACTCAGCGGTCACTACACCGTCTTTATCGATTAAAAGTAAACTCTGTCAAAGCACAGTAAATATTACGACTGCACAATTTGAAGCATCAATGAGAACCAGTTACTATTTCTGGAATAACGCCACGTTAATTACAACCACCAGTCACAGAGTTGGTACATCCGCACTGTTCAAACTTTTACTACAGAGTCCAGAGTTAGTACAACCGTACTGCTCAAATCTTTGCTACAGAGTGACGCTCTCCAGAGCTTGGGTTACTGAGGAGGCTTCGGTGACGCTAATAATGTTGGGGTTCCCGGGTATCTGAACCAACCACCAATCAGAGAGTTCGTCATGTATGATGATACAATACTTATTGTGATATATTTATAAAACACAGCTCAAACACTAGCAAATCTCTTCCACCAATTTCTATAATATATTTCCAAATATATCTAACTTCAGAAACTGTGGAAAACCGATTGTCTACAGAAACTGACTTTATCCACAGAGCATGTTGGTCATCCTGGAATTAATATTTGGCGCGGTGTAGCCTCCAGGTTTGCCAAATCCTTAAGTTCCCATTGGCTGAAATATCCTGCTTGGTCAGCACCTAATACACGTGTCGATCCTTGCCAGCGCGTGGGTACGCTTACTTTCTCACGGTCATACGGAAATATGAAGCAACATCCAGCGACTTACAGTCTTGCTCAACATCCGGTATTAACTATCTTGGGTTACGATGCTTTAACATATTGGACTGTAACTTTTTATAAATAAATTTCACATATTTGGTCAAATAATATTCCAATTATTATTATGGGCCGGTCGGATACGGCTCAATATAGTATTACATTTCCTATTATTCATGTCTTATACATTGTTACCGTACTGGCTATGATCACAAAGATATTCAAGAATTTGGATTTTTGTTACTAAGTCCATATCAGCGCCGAGTTACGAGAAAATGGGTAAAGAGTATATAATGAAAATCGGTATGTAAATTCGGAGAATAAGAAACTACTGTTTACGACATAAAATATTTTACAAATCACAGAGTCGAAAGAAAACAAAATGTGAAGGCCTACAATATAGAAAGCTCATAACATTGATCAACAATAACATTACATTGACCATTGTTTGTCGTGATGTGCTTTGTGTCTTCTGTTGCCCCTCATCTCCGGTAGATAGGATTACTGCTATCTTTCGGATGCAAGCTCACAGCTGCGCACCGCTAACCACACGGTCAACTCGCCCAGTCGTACAGAGTGTAACAGCCTGCCTGAATATTGATGGGAAGTAGCTGGGGAGTTAGGTAACTTTCTTCTTTAGCATGCCATTCCCCTGGTTTATAAATTTTCTGATACTACTGGTACGTAACACACTGGATCATCGTAGCATTCGGGCTATTCAATCCCTACTCTGAGGCACTGATTGGAATGAACAGTGTGCATACTTAGCGGAATAATGGCAGATGAGTGTTCATGGCAATCTGCGGCCTGGTCATCCCAGCTCTGGAAGTTTGGACTATTAGATTGGCACCGCAATCTAACCGCAGCACTGTTCGTTAAAAGTGATAAAACATGCGGCTTTCCATTTGATCGAGTATTTTATATGATAGCATTGATTTTAATCGCTACATTCATACTTACGTTTTTGTAATGACCTATGGAATTTCAGTTAGGAAAACCACAAAGTCAGTCTTTTTGAGAATCCCGTAGCGAAGCACGGGTACATCAGCTGGTGGCATATAAAATAGCCTCGGTGTTATTAAGGGGCAGTTACCTTGCCTTCCAATTGGATCCCAGACAGTGATTGTCTAGCAAGGTATTACAATAAACACGTACACCAAACTTAATTTTAAATTAACATTATACAGTATTAATATTAGATTTTATATAATGCCATGATATATAATGACCAAAAATAAAACTGAACTCAGATTTGATTGAAAATCTTTAAAATCAGGTTTTAAAACTGAACAGTGTTAATAGTGAAACTGAGCGTCAGTGATAAGAAACTTGAACAGGAGAAATATTAAAACTGAATCGTAATAATATTGTAAAATTCATTGTGGTAATATATAAATTACAGGACCATAAAATATTAAAAATGAACGGTATTATATTGTTACAACTGATCGGGCTGTTCCTCAAAACAACCCTTACGGTTCGCTGTGGCGCATTTCCTGGGTTCAGTTCCGTCATTTAAGTCTTAATGGAACCTGTGTGGAACCTGTATAATGTACATATATCTATCTAAAACTGATAAGAATTTTCCCCCACTGACTCTTCCTTATATATAAATTTTTCCAACACTGGTAAAGACAATATATACATAGGACCATGAGGAAGACACAGGCTGCACGGTTAACAGATGAAATCTATCGTCAATAATGAGATCGCTGTTTCTACAGGTATCATGGATAGGCTAGCCAACCCCAACAGTTCGGGCAAACCTTGGAATCTAGTTAGCACATGTCTCGGACCCATTTGTGATCTGTTTACAGGTCACCTGTGTAAAACTCAGCTGTAATTAAAGACCCAGTTGATATGCATCCTAAGATTGGTATAGAAATAGTTTTCTTACCGTTAAATATTAATCTTGTGCTGAAATGTTATAGCAACTATGTTTTGTGTTTACAGATGGGGCGAGTACAACGAGAGCTCCATGCTGCTGAACCTGACTGGCGCCGACGTTCTGGTGATCCTCGAGTTCCGCCACTCCATGCCGGTCACAGTCTTCTTCTGTGTGGCCTATACCTTGGTATTTGTTGTCGGTGTGATCGGTAACTGCTTCGTGGTAGTCGTGGTGTATCGTAGTCCTCGTATGCGCTCTCCCACCAACTTGTTCATCGTGAACCTCGCCTTCGCTGATCTTCTGGTAAATGTCCTCTGTCTGCCTTTCACACTCGTCGGGAATCTTATGTCCGGTAAGTATTAAAAATATACTCACCTCTTTTCAATTTATTTTAGATGATTATCTAGGCCCGGTAAATAGACTGTGCTAATTCACCTGCCACTCTGCGTCTACTAACTACGCAGTGCAGCTATAATGATATTTGGTGGCCTTAGAAACTAGTTGCTAAGACTGTCAAATCGGCTACTATAATCTAAGCGCGCCACTAAGTCCTTCCATAGTCCGGAACCTGTTTTACTTAATAAAATCCATTTATCGGAAACCTGAAATTTGGCGGACAATATTACTAGCGAGAATATTGGTCAATTTTCGGTCAATGAGCAGATGCCTGAATCTACCCATTTAAGTGATTTTTGAAATATGCTAATATCATTATAAATCTTACAGAAGTGTTCAAAAACATATTCTAAAATGTTAGACAATTCGAAAAACAGTTCTAATTATTTTTATTGCCCTTCCATGTTGAAACAGTGTCTGTAATTCTTCAAATAAAATTAAAGCGACATTTGATGATATATTACACTTTGATGTCTATTGGCTCTACTTTCCTAAATAAATGTACCATCTCAGTGACATTATCAACATTTAGTGTTCAGCCTAGCTGCAAGTTTCCAGATCAATTGGTCCAGTATTTTGGGCGTGAATGTGCGAAAACTGAAGATACAGCCTACCATCTTATTTTAAATTATTATGTGAACTTTTTCAATAATTTATCAAATTTCAGGTGATTATCTTGGAAGAAAACATAGCAAAATGTACCCGCTGGTATGTTCCGCGCCTATTACAAGTAAGTCATTAAAAGCCGAGTCTAACCACAATTTCTCTCTATTTTTCTTATTCTTCAAGGTAACCTATCCTCTTCCATTCACTCCGTATGACCCCACTGCCGAAGCCAGCTGATACGAACAGTTTCATCCACTGTGTTTATTGCTATCTTAGACGTCATCTCCTTATTTTAGTACCCCCCTACCATTCTTCCCATCTGCTTGAACCAGCAATTATTCTTGCTAATTTCATGTCTGTTACTAATAAATGAATAATAATAATAATAATAATAATAATAATAATAATAATAATAATAATAATAATAATAATAATAATAAATTGGCAGACAATATTACGAGCCGGAATATTGGTCAATTATCGATCAATGAACAGATACCTGACTCTACCCATTTAAGTGATTTTGGAAATATGCTAACATAATTATAAATCTCACAGAAGTGTTCAAAAACATATTCCAAGATGTTAGAAAATTCGAAAAATAGTTCTAATTATTTTTATTGCCCTTTAATGTTGAAACAGTGCCTGTAATTCTTCAAAATTAAAAAATTAAATTAAAGCGACATTTGACGATATGTTACACTTTGATATCTATTGGCTCTACTTTCTTAAATAAATGCACCATCTCAGTGACATTATCAACATTCAGTGTTCAGCCTAGCGGCAAGTTTGTATTATAATGAGAGGTAACTACAGTATATAAATTATTGCAAATATCGTCTAAGAGTCTCTTAAATATTTAAACCTGAAAGGGTTGTTTATTGTGACAGCACCTCTTACAGCCGGAGGCGCCATAGGACTGACGGTCAACGTCCGATTCCTTGACCCACTGTGTGGTGGTTAATGAAGCAATTGCTTACAATGGCTAGTATGCAGGTTGTTCTCAATTGAACTATGGAAAGCATTTTCGTAATCACTAAACGTCAGTGAAGCATCCGAACAGGTGGTTCCTTTCCAACGGGCATCCTTCAACCCTTCGAAACGTATTCGCAGCCGACAATCCTCGTCCAGGAAATCGTTCTTGGTATAGGCGTAGTACTTCCCGTTTATATCGTCCTATTATTCTGTAGGATCCACGACCTCATAATCCGAATACATACCGGTTTCCTATTCAAGAACTATCACTGGAGTGTGCAAAAGGTTTGCCTTGCTGCAATACCACAGTGTAATGGAGAATCATGCCTGTGTTAAGCCTAGATACTCAATGAGTGGACACATGCACCTATTATTTGAATGGGTCCAGCATAATGATGGCATTGGTACAGCAGCTCAAAAAAGCATTGATCTGTCGAAATATGCTGCATGTGAGGACGAGGAATCGAAGGGAATGATAATCAAAATTGACATATACTGGAATCATTCATTATTTGTCATCTTGTGTAACATATACATTGTAAGAAAAACATCATTCTTCTATATCCATATAACTAAAACATCATAACTTAAAACAATCATTTTCACTTGCCACCAAAAAGGTACTGGTCTGAATTAACATAACGCAGTTTCTTGATCCTTCATGAACGTTTCAGTACTTGATAGGTCCTCCTTTCCTCTTTTTAATCTCAGCTGACCTATTTGATATCGATCGTACCAAGGTTTCCGTAGTTTCCTTTGGTATGTTATTCCATTCGGTGCGTAATGCTTCTTTTAGGTCAGCCTTGTTTGATATTGTATGTTTTCTCAAGTTTTGCTCCAAATAGTGCCACATATTCTCGATGGGGTTGATGTCGGGAGATTGCGGTGGAGTTTCCATCCAACACGGTGTGTTATATAACAGCCATAGCTTCGTGTTCAGGGCTGTGTGTTTGGGGTCGTTATCTTGCTTAAACGTATAGTGTGCTAAGAGTCCCATTTTTGTTCACTTCAAGGACGATGTGTCTTGAGAATGTTAATGTATGCTTTGCGATGCACAGTCCCTTCAATAAAGGCTAATACACCTACGCCATTCGCACTCATGCAAACACACACCATCAGGGAACCACCTCCATGTTTCACAGTGGCTGTCAGGTTCTTCTCCTCAAGTTCAGAATGCGTCTTCCTCCACACAGTCACGCGTCTGTCTGACATGAAGAAGGTAAATTTACTCTCATCGGTAAAAAAGACTGTCTCCAATCCTCATAGCTGTCATTTCTGTGCTCTTTAACGTACGCAAGTCGTTTCTTCCTGTTAGCATTACTGATGTACGACTTTCTACGGGCTGTTTTGCTGCATAGCCCATTTTGGATGGTTTCAGATGACACTTGCATTCCTATAGCTTAGTTTAACACAGGTGTTATCTTCGGCGCACTTAGCTGAGGATTTTGGGCCACTTTACGTACAATTTGTCGTTTGCATTGTACTGATAACTTTGAGGGACGGCCACTTCTTGGTCTATTTTCTATTGCCTTTGTTCTTTTGTACCTGTACACAATATTTTTAACAGTTGTAACAGCTCTTCGAATTATTTCACTTATGTCCTGAAATAGTCGCACCACAATCCTCCTATATTCCACGGTTGTTTCCTTCATTTTCCTTCTCATTACTAGCTAAACACGGAAATAGTGCTGAATATTATCTTCCAGCGTGTCAGCACAGACACAATGAGCCCGAGTTGCGGTAGACAGCACGATGTCACAATGATATTGTTTAGTAGACCAATACTTGTTTGGCGTGTAATGACGCACGCCGTTGTATTAATGGCCCGGTTGCAAACAGCGTGAATCTCCTTGGCTCTGTATTCAACCTACTAATGGACTTAACTCTCCTACATATCTGCATACGTGGAATTCCATTATAAGCACCATTATTTATACTATACTGTTCTGTTCGTGCCACGGCGATGGGAAGACCAATACTTTTTTGAGCCACTGTATACAAATGCGTTTGTTCGTTGCCAGTATTTAAGTGGCGATATGTATTATCTACTTTGTTTATCATTTCTTCCTTATAAAGGATATCTGATACTTCATGAAAGACAAATTTTCATAACAGAAGCCAACCAGAGTACAAAATTAAAATAAAGGCATGAGTTACGGGAGATTTAAACCTTCTCTGCTCCGAGAATCCATCTATCTTCCCTACATAATTCCACGCAAATACCTGAAGCATGCAGATTTGCGAATTATGACTCTGTATTCACTAGGGGGCTGAGGTTCTAATTTTGAAAATTTAAAGACTAAAGATTCGTTTTTAATCCTTTATTAACACTCTAATAGCAGTAATTGCATTGCGTGAGCTATCAAGTCCAATGTACTCTATATGTACCACGAACAATTTACGTGTCATATGTATCTATTTTGATGTGATGAAACCATACTAAATGGGGGTGAATAGACAGGTCTCTAATTGTCCCTATCATATCTTCTATGATACCGGGTCCGCCGTTTCCTGTCAAGAAAAAAGGCTTCTTGGAGAGATCTGGTGCGCAGTTCTCCAGTGAGAGCTTCAGTGTGTGGATATAATTTGAGAAGCACAATGACATTTCATAAAACTGATTAGATAAGTGGACCCGCACTACATGAAATGGTACGGTGTTTCTGATATAGGCCTTACTCACTGCCTCTTGTACGAGTCTTTCAATGTACGTGAAGCCTACATCAGGTTATGTGTACATAAAATTCCTGTAATATGTTGTGTAAGATACGTCTAAGATAGTTCATTGCAAACAAGTTGCACGTGTTCACCCAGTAAAGATACAAATACGTTACCGTCACAGAGCTACTGGTGGGATTTCCAAAAAGGGGATCGAGGAATAATAGTTCGGCTTTGCCAGGTAAAATAAACACTATATATCTAAAAATTGTCCATCAGTAAGGGCAGATCCAGCACATGTTTTCCTGGGTAGGTATAGTTGGGGACAAATCATGACGACCTCGCCTCACACCACTACTTTCCCAGCGGCAGCCCTGTGTCTATTAGCGACTTATAGGATTTAGGATTTACTACCTCTACTACAGCCAGAGTTGCCAAATCGGCAACTGCACTCTACATGAATAAAGGGTAAATACTACAGAGATTGAGGAAGAAAGTGGTTTGGCAGCCTCTCCATAACAAACAAGGATCACTTAGAGCTCGTTAACTCAGCAGGGTGCAGGGTGTGATTGACTACTGGCTTTCAGCTAGCTTCCAGGAACCCCACTCAGCTTCATATCAGTGAAGCGAGACTATATCTGAAATAAAATGGACAAAATTCGCTGTCGGCTAGCATATCATTCAAAGTGAGTTACGAGCCCATTGATCAAATTCGATGAGTACATACAGTTATACAGTAATTGAGTTTGTAAACACTAGCGCTGGTTTTATGTTGATTTCACGCGCGAAATATGAACGGCTTGTTTACAAAACAATTATAGCCTGCTACAATCATAATATTTAAGTGTCCATCAACAATATTATAGTGATAAATTCATTTCTTATATGCTCTTGAACAGCGAAAATGTCCTTTCATACATTGTTATCATGAACGATTTTCAACCAAATTAAAACCACACCACAGAACAGAAACAAATGAAGATCATTTTCCAAGTGCTGATACACAATGCGATAATAAATTTAAAGCTCCAAATAGGCACATGGGTTCAATAATTTGTTGTGTACATGTCTGTGAAAACCTGTGAGTTCTCAATGATATATAAATGAAAATGGCATAGCTTAGAATTTTCCTACATTTAGAATCGATTCTAGAATCTAGAAGTCGATTGCGAACATTTAGTAGTCCGAAGTGCTAAGACGATTAACTCGTGGAAGTATAACTATGCTCGTTATAATAATAATAATAATAATAATAATAATAATAATAATAATAATAATAATAATGTGCCTGCTGCCATTTCTTGATGGATACAGTACTTTTGTATCCATCTCTTGGCACAGGCCAGAGTAAAATGTAGCTTCCACCGAAGTCCCAGTCTCATCCATGGCTGTGACAATATGGAAGCTGCTGGGGTATGGGTGGTGCTGAGTAATGACATTCAGAGCACGACTAGTGCATCTGAGTGTTATGAAAGGTGTTGCTCATAGGGTCAGTCGTGCTGCAATAGCACTTGCTGACCCAGTGAGGAAAGCAATGGCAAACTACCTCACTCCTCGTCTTGCCTAGTACGCCTCGTTTTGGTGCTGCCATTGGTTTTTGCAGTTTCCTTATAACCGCATAACCTTTGGTGGTGCTATTTGAGGATCCAACCAGCCTCTGGGCTGATGACCTAACAGACAGAATAATAATAATAATAATAATAATAATAATAATACATTGTAATGTTTTTATAGAGAAATAAAGAGACTAAGAAAAAAGGTGCATGTTGGAACGAAATAGTGTTAGAAATGGTTATGGAAGTAAGGAGAAATTGAAAGAACTTACTTGGAAATTGAATCTAGCAAAGAAGTCAGCTAAGAATAACATGATGGCAAGCATAATTGGTGGTCATACACATTTTAATGAAAAATGGAAGGGAATGTATAGGTATATTAAGGCAGAAACAGGTTCAAAGAAGGACATTCCAGGAATCATTAATGAACAAGGGGAGTGTGTGTGCGAGGAATTTCAAAAGGCAGAAGTATTCAGTCAGCAGTATGTAAAGATTGTTGGTTACAAGGATAATGTAAAGACAGGGGAGGTGAGTAATACTAAAGAAGTATTAAAATTTACCTATGATATCAATGACATTTACAGTAAGGTACAAAAGTTGAAAACTAGAAAAGCAGCTGGAATTGATAAGATTTCTGGGGATATACTAAAGGCAATGGGCTGGGATATAGTACCATATCTGAAATACTTATTTGATTATTGTTTGGTCGAAGGAGCTATACCATATGAATGCAGAGTTGCTATAGTAGCCCCCGTGTATAAAGGAAAGGGTGATAGACATAACGCCGAAAATTACAGGCCAGTCAGCTTGACATGCATTGCATGTAAGCTTTGGGAAAGCGTTCTTTCTGATTATATTAGACATGTTTGCAAAATTAATAACTGGTTTGACAGAAGGCAGTTTGGGTTTAGGAAAGGTTATTACAATGAAGCTCAGCTTGTAGGATTTCAGCAAGATATAGCAGATATCCTGGATTCAGGAGGCCAAATGGACTGTATTGCGATTGACTTATTTAAGGCATTTGATAGGGTAGATCATGGAAGACTACTGGCAAAAAGAGGTGCTATTGGACTAGAAAAAAGAGTGACTGAATGGGTGGCTATATTTCTAGAAAATATAATTCAGAGAATTAGAGTAGGCGAAGCTTTATCTGACCCTGTAATAATTAAGAGGGGAATTCCTCAAGGCAGTATTATTGGACCTTTATGTTTTCTTATAATATATCAATGATATGTGTAAAGAAGTGGAATCTGAGATAAGGCTGTTTGCAGATGATGCTATTTTTTACAGAGTAATAGGCCTAAATAAGTTACAAGATTGTGAGCGGCTGCAAGGTGACCTCGATAGTGTTGTGAGATGGACGGTGGGCAATGGTATGATGATAACCGGGATTAAAAGTCAGGTTGTGAGTTTCACAAATAGGAAAAGTCCTCTCGGTTTTAATTACTGCGTTGATGGGGTGAAAGTTCCATTTTGGGGATCATTGTAAGTACCTAGGTGTTAATATAAGGAAAGACCTTCATTGGGGCAATCACATAAATATGATTGTTAATAAAGGGTACAGATCTCTGTACATGGTTTTGAGGGTATTTAGGGTTGTAGTATGGATGTAAAGGAGACGGAATATAAGTCTCTGGTAAGACCCCAACTAGAGTATGGTTCCAGTGTATGGGACCCTCACCAGGATGACTTGATTCAATAACTGGAAAAGAAATCCATAGAAAAGCAGCTCGATTTGTTCTGGGTGATTTCCGACAAAAGAGTAGCGTTATAAAATTGTTCCAAAGTTTGGGCTGGGGAGACTTGGGAAAAAGAAGACGAGCTCCTCGATTAAGTGGTATGTTTCGAGCTGTCAGTGGAGAGATGGCGTGGGAGGACATCAGTAGACGAATAAGTTTGAGTGGTGTCTTTGAAAGTAGGAAAGATCACAATATGAAGATAAAGTTGGAATTCAAGAGGACAAATTGGGGCAAATATTCGTTTATAGGAAGGGTAGTTAGGGATTGGAATAACTTACCAAGGGAAATGTTCAATAATTTTCCAATTTCTTTGCGACCATTTAAGAAAAGGTAGGAAAACAACAGATAGGGAATCTGCCACCTGGGTGACTGCCCTAAATGCATATCAGTAGTGATTGATTAATTTGACAGTTTTACTGTACTGTACAGGGAGTTTCAGAATGGCAAATCTACAGAGTATAATATCAGATATGTACAGATAAGGAATGTGCATGTAGTTCCTACTTAAGATTTTGATGAAACACAGTTGAAAGAGGTATGTGCATTCTTGGATTGAGAATCGTGTCTAAGGTTAAGTAGAAAATAACTGTACATGCATTTTCTACGTAGATAGGCAGCCTGTCGGGTGGATTTGGCTACCACTATGAAAATGTGAATTTACGATCCTAATGGCAACATTACGAAATTTAGCATTTCTCAAGATTGCTCAGCTTGATTATTTCTTTCATATGTGGACATTTCATCACAATCCTAAGCGGGAATTTCATCAAATTTCGGCAAGAGTCAGAGCTGAGGATTACAATTGCTACTGCTTTAAATACATAATCATAATCATAATCATAAAAATTGCACCGTGCCTCAAGATGCATATCAGGTGCGGGTACAATGCTCACGGTAGCCTTGTCAGGAGATTCGCATGAGATCTGTATTATACTTGCTGGATGGTTGACCCCTTTAACTTGTCATAAACGTGCTTACACTTCGAAGAAATCATTTCCGTGATTTTCTAAACATTTTCATTATTTTAGGATGATGTACTAGTTAATGAGAATATAGTAAATAAGAGACTGACGCTTACTAGGTTCAATTATCTCTCATTCATTTTCAGGAATTTATAAAACAATAATTAAATTTTTAAATTTATTAGAAAAAGTGATTCCACACTGAGATAACCGAAATTGCTTGATTTGACGTATAAATATTATTTATGACTCCAGAAATCACTTATTAAACCGAATATCTATTCAATTAACACACTTTTATATTATTGGATTCAACTTAATTCAACACCAATAATGTATCATTCAATGTCTATACACTGTATATCACCATTGTCCCCCAAAAGATGAAATAACCTATACGCATTTACCCTTATTGGAACATTTTCTTACCTTCCAAGTAAGTTAACTGAATTATATTAATGATGAAAGAGAAAATACTCTGGCGGAAAAAATATCCAAACACTATAAAATAAGGAATGTAGAATATGGACATTTTGGCAATATATATTTGCTGAGGTAACATATTTAATTGATTAAAGGTATAACCTACAGGTTAATATCCGCGCGAGAAAAGCCATCGCAAATGTACCATGCTGGTCCAGTAAAACAGGTGTGATCGCCTGAGTGTTGAATGCAGGCGTACAAACGTGCATGCATTGTGTCGTACACGTAACGGATGTCAGCTTGTGGGATGGAGTTCCATGTCTGTTGCACTTGGTCGGTCAATGCAGGTACGGTTAATGTCGGTTTTGGATGACGATGGAGTTGTCGTCCAATGATGTCACATTCGTGCTCGATTAGGGTCGGATCGGGGGATCGAGCAGGCCAAGGCAACATGTCGACACTCTGTAGAGTATTTTGGGTTACAACAGCGGTATGGGAGCGTGCATTCTCCTGTTGGAAAACACTCCTCCTCCCGTGAATGCTGTTCATGAATGGCAACACAAAAGGTCGAATCACCAGACGGACATACATATCTGCAGACAGGGTGCGTGGGACAACCACAAGAGTGCTCCTGCTGTCATAGGAAATTGCCCCCCAGACCACAACCCGGTGTAGGTCCAGTGTGTCGATGCCGCAGACAGGTGGAATGCAGGCGCTCACTTGGTCTCTTTCTAACGAACACACGGCCATCACTGGCACCAAGGCAGAACCGCCTTTCATTGGAAAACACAACGGACCTCCACTCCATCCTCTAATGAGCTCTCGCTTGAGACCACTGAAGTCGCAGAGGGCGGTAGCTTTGGATAAGTGGAATGCACACCGCAGGGCGGCTGGCTCGGAGCTGTCCTTCAAGTAACCAATTTTGAACAGTTCACTGCGTCACTGTGGTACCAACTGCCCGTTCGAATTGCTGCTGCAGTCGTAGTATGCTGCGCCACAGCCATACGCCGAATACGACGGTCCTCCCTCTCGGTGGTACCACAGGGACGTCCGGAGCCTGGTCTTCTTGCGAGCGTACCTTCTCGTGACCGCTGCTGCCAGGACGCATGCGCAGTGGGGACACTCCCGCCAAGTCGTTCTGCAATTGAGCGGAAGGAAAATTCACTTTCACGAAGCCCTATTATAGGGCCTCGTTCAACCGCAGTGAACTGTTGGCACTGGCCTCTTCGTCATCGTAAAGGCATTCTAGACCTCTTCAAAGTCACTCCGTCCAATCTCACAGGTAACTAACGCTCTCGCACAGTACAGCCCGTGTTTAAAGCAAACCTGATGTGCAACGTCATGGGGCCGCTATTAGAGCCACACTAATGCGATTTGCGGGAAATTTGTATCAACGTCATCTTTCAGATGTACAGTATAAACACGCCTACCAACGTTCGTTAATCTAGCACGACCCCTCATTGGTGTTTGGATATTCTTTCCGCCAGTGTATGATTATAGTAATTTTGAAGGAAATTTAAAATGTTATTCGATTAAGAACGAAATTATCTTCAGCGTAGAAAGTTAAAATGAAATAATCAGCCGCATATCATCACAAGGAAATATGAAAAACAACGTCGCACATTTCTCCACATAATGGTTCTTACATTATAATATATTCCCATTTTAATATTTCACGAACTGAAACAAATATCAACACATTCACATAAAATCACAATAATAATTAAAACAACAACTGCACCTAAGTTACCAGAAAATGTCATTGGAAATTTCTTCTAGAATGCGTTTCGTAAATCCGATTATTTGTTTAGAGACGGCACATGTTCATAAAATTATTGATGACCCTTCAATCTTAGAATTTTGTATCATACTCAAAACTAGGTAAATATTTCTTCAATCAGAATTACCATTTCAAACTTATGAACAACATTTATAACACTCTATAGTCTCTTTTCCTATTTTGCATTGAAGGCAACTTTATTTGTCAGCGATATTATTTATTTCAGGCATATTCCGATGACCCCTTACCACACTACCTCAGCGTATATTTACTCTCATATATTCAACTATTCATGCTAATCATAATTGCCTCCACATCACATGGAAATATTTTTTGTCCACCGATTTTATTTATACCGCCAATGAAACATTTATTACCTAAACCTGCTTGAAACGTATAATCTCAGAGAGCATCTTCCCTCTTGTGCTTTTATAGATACTCTTATGGCCTTTTTGGACATACAAGGGGCGGTTTCTCCATAAGGTTGCAGGTATGCGCTACCCCCATTAAATTTTTATGTTAATTTTAGGTAAAATTTTATAATTTGGATTACTCAACTACTCTATTTTCATTCAGCAAGACAAACCTTTCAAGAGCTTGAAAGAGCAAATATTGACTACAGGGTACTTTACAAGACAGTACTCTTAGATGTTCACTGCAGGAGTCGAAAAGTTTGCAGCGGGAAGTCAACCGGAGGTAGGATGAAACCTGGGCTGCTCGAGGGGTGCGTGGCGTTGCTAGAAGTGTGCTTTTGGGCTGGTAGAGGGGTGCGCAGGGAGAGGAATAGATAGGCGTGGCTTCTTATACATTGATTAAATTGAGGTTTATCAACCTGGCTCCTCCTACCGCGGCCGACTGGATCCCCCGCTGCGCTAAGGAGCTAGCTAGAGCGAAGCATCAAATCGGCCGTGCCTCTACGTAACCAACTACTAGCAAAGTCGCTAGAGACCGTTGCTGCTCAATGAGAGATTCTGTTATAGAACAGGAGTGTCATCTAGCGAAACCAGATGGAAGTTCATCTGCTGGATCACGGCCGGTTGGATCCCTCGCTGCGCTCCGTAAGGAGCTAGCTAGAGAAGGACTAATAGAAACTGGTTAGAGCGACGCATCAAGTCGGCCGTGGCTGGATATATAACTAATGGCTCTAAATTTGAAAATAAACACCACCATTTCTTTCAGTATAGTCGTGAGCTTTGTTATGTGCGTACAAGCTAAGTAGCTTATTGATTTCATTGCGTAAACATTCGTGTCAGCATGTGTGTTTTTATTATTGTGCGTTTTTATCAGTTAGTGGTATTTTGCCAGGTCATGAATTCGGTGCAGTCTTTAATGTCTAGGCCGTTTCCGCAACGGACTGCTGAAGAAAAATCCGAGGAGAAACGAATGGGTAGGCCCACGCGACGTTTAATTTCGAACCGGGCGAGTTGGCCGTGCGCGTAGAGGCGCTCGGCTGTGAGCTTGCATCCGGGAGATAGTAGGTTCGAATCCCACTATCGGCAGCCCTGAAGATGGTTTTCCGTGGTTTCCCATTTTCACACCAGGCAAATGCTGGGACTGTACCTTAAATAAGGCCACGGCCGCTTCCTTCCAACTCCTAGGCCTTTCCTATCCCATCGTCGCCATAAGACCTATCTGTGTCGGTGCGACGTAAAGCCCCTAGCAAAAAAAAATAATTTCGAAACCAGATACATTACAAAAGGATAATTTTTTGCTAGATGTTTTACGTCGCACCGACACAGATAGGTCTTATGGCGACGATGGGACAGGAAAGGGCTAGGAGTGGGAAGGAAGCGGCCGTGGCCTTAATTGGATATTTTTTCAATACCCGAATTAGGCTACCTCAAAGTGTTTCATTTCAATATGGTAAAAGAGTTTTTAAATGAAAAATTGTTAATGCGTTGTACTAATATTCCTGAAAATAGAAATGTAAAAAGTTTGTTTTATTTTTAGTAATAAAAAGTATTGTTGATGGATCTAGATTTGAAAATTAGCCTGTAATCGTATTATATATATATTGGTAAAAAATTGTGCACCACTGAACTTTTAAACCACCAGCCGCCACTGGGACATACCTAGCGAAATCGTTTACCTTATTGCTTTTGAATAATTCATAGTCATGTTAACATATACTACACACGTATGCTGCGTAGTATTCTTATGATGACTCTAACCTCATAGTGACATCATATTCCTTCCGGATTTAACACATAACAGTATTTCTCACGAATATAAATTCTATACTACAGTACTTTTTACACTTCACTAGATGTTACGAACAATCATGATTATTCATATTGAAGCTGTTGTGAGTGGACGATAATTTATCTCCTTTATCTTAGTTGATAACATATGTCCAACTGTGATCTACGCATATCAGCTGATCTGATAGTAAATACGCGTCACCTTGATTAATTTTAAATGTTAAAGAGGAAATATTCTAATATCTACTTCTTATGTCGTAATTTATCTGAAGAAACTTAAAAACGATTATTCCACATATTTACTATTTATACATATCTTAATTAGATTACAACATGAAATATTCATACAATCGCTTCTCTTAGTTCCATGATTAACATAATGTTCAGTCGAACCTCTGAAATGTAATTACCTAATATTCATACATTGGTCACTTCATATATGGCAGTCTGTAACATAATTACTTCGTCCCCGATTCTTTTCTATTGTACTCCGATTTTCTTTTATATATCCTTTAATATTATTCTTTATTCGAAATACTTATGATCGCCTAGTACACCGACTTTTTGCTCCCAACACCAACTTCTTTCTCATTAGCGTTCATTTCTTTATTGACAATAAACGTCATTCTATTAATTTGTATTATTGTATATAGCCCTTCTTTGCATCAAGTGGTCTTTTCTTTTACCTGCGTGCTTACTATTTCGATTACTTGTTAATTGGCATTTACGTTTTTGTTCATAATTTCAATTATTATGGTATCCCGTTCTTCCATGAATGCTGTACCATTCCTGTTATACCTGTACTATCTCTTCTCCCGAGTCATGTTAGATTTCAATTTTTTGTCCTCTATACGTATTTCACATTTTAATTTCAACGACCACATAAATTGCATTAATTAGTTTATTCTATAATTGATCCTTACTTACATACTTAAATTAATTCTTGAAATTTATTTTAGCCATTATAAATACTTCTGCTTTGACTGTCACTCGTACTTGATCATACTGAATCCATACCTGCTAGAATTCCTTTCCATATGGATGAATCAGACGTAACTCTTCCTTCATATGGAAAATCACAATATATAATCCTTTATTCAGGAAACTGACCCTCAACGGATTTCCCATAAGACACAGTATTGTAAGATGTGTTTTTAAGGAATATAAATGGCTCCTTAAAAGAAACATGGACCCACGCACAACTGCCTCAGCAATCATAGCCAGACAGCTTGAGGGCAAATCCCTTCCACAACTCAGCCATCAACCCCGGTATCCCGGTATGGTACTTCTTGCACCACTAAAAACCCATAAATGGTGATGGAGTTTACGTGCTGTTTCTCCATGTGATGTAGCTGAATACTGAAACGATAATAATAATAATAATAATAATAATAATAATAATAATAATAATAATAATAATAATAATAATAATAATAATAATAATAATAAATGACAGGAAGGTCCCCCATAATCTGAGGGCAAATGATACAAAATAGTTGTCCGTCCAGTCATTCCATAAGGTTAGAAGTGCTGGGAAGAAAAGTAGAAAGATGAACAGAATCTTTATCTGACTGTGGTTAAGATCGTCCGATGGGCCCGTGGAATAACCAGGCTAGACAAAATTCCCATTGACGCCATTCGTCATTCTCTGAGAGTAACACAAATCTCTGAGAAACTAAGGGAGAATAGACTGAGATTTTCTGTCATCTTCAGCGAAGACAAGAAGATTAAGTGGGGTGCAGAGTGAAGAGGCAAGCAGTAGAAGGCCAGCCACCTCAGGGCATATCTAAATTAAGATGGAAAATCTGAATCAGGAAGGACATGAATAGTACCAATGCTGATGAAAATAGAGTACAAGATCGAAGTTATTGGAGGTGAGTTATCAGAAAAGCAGACCCCACCTGAGTGGGATAAGGCAAAGAAACTAATAATAATAATAATAATAATAATAATAATAATAATAATAATAATAATAATAATAATAATAATAATAATAATAATAATAATAATAATAATAATAATACCGGGCGAGTTGGCTATGATAGGGACCGAGTACTTAGTTATGTGGAGTTGGGTAATAAGACAGGATTGCATGGTCTGTTTGTTTTAAAGTTAGCTGGAATGCAAGTGCTGAAATGCTGAGTGTTGTTGTTTGATTTATTGATTAGGTGTAGGTCAGGAACAATAATGTGACGCAAGTACAGAGCATAATAAAGACACTGGATGAACATTGAGTGAGTGACTGCTACAGCTAATGACTGCTAATTATTCTGATTATTATTATCCTTATTATTATTATTATTATTATTATTATTATTATTATTATTATTATTATTATTATTATTATTCATTTTACTCTGCATGTGAACATGTATAGGGGCGAAGTCGCCTGTTATGTTCAATAAATGTATGTATGTATGAGCTGGCTATGCGGTTAGGGGCGCGCAGCTGTGAGCTTGCATCCGGGAGATAGTGGGTTCGAATTACACTGTCGGCAGCCCTGAAGATGGTTTTCCGTTGTTTCCCATTTTCACACCAGTCATACTGGGGCTGTACCTTAACTAAGGCTACGGCTGCTTCCTTCCCACTCCTAGTCGTTTCCTATCCCATCGGCGCCATAGGACCTATCTGTGCCGGTCCGACGTAAAGCAAATGGTAAAAAAAAAAATTGTAAAAAAAGTAATAATAAACGTAACCTGTTTCGCTTATCTCAGTAATTTCTTGGCTTCCTAATTCATTTTAGGGTTTGGCTGTTTTTTTATCCATTCGCTTCGTATGACGAGGCAGCCTCACCGTATCTTCGATGATTTTCAACCTGGATGACGGGTCTCACTCGACGAGCGAGGATATTTAATTTCTTCTTGTTGTTTGGCTTCACTTGTATATAACAGTCCCATTAAGTCCTTGGCCAGACAAGGAGACAACTGCTGTCCAAGTAGATAGCCAGCGGATACTGCATTGGCACGGGGTCAGCATTATGTTACCTTAGCTGAATTATTTTGTTTCCTTGACCGCGACCGCTGCTTTTCCTAACAGAACTTCTGAGTTGGTTTCACTAAGCTGAGTGAACCCCATTCCGGACCTCAGACCTGAATTAAAATCTTCGGACTAGCCGGAAAATGAACCCGGGTTCTCTGGGTGAGAGGCAGGTACATTTACCCTACACCTCAGAGCTACACCTGAAATAAATGTGAACAAGTGTTATTTATTGCAAATAACGTTTCGAACACTTCAAACATTCATTTTCCACGTAATCGATAATAGTATCTATCTTATTCTTCTTCTTTTTTAGAAGACTGTTCTCTTAATGTTACAGTTCTTCTGTTCCTTCCGCACGGTACAAAATTCACAAGGTAGTTTTTCTTCGAGAGAATTATGCAGGTGTTACATTTTTAAATACCTAGACTCGCGCGTCCCTTAAAAGCAGTATTACTGACCACCCACCTTCTCTCATCAACTTAAATTTTTTAAGTGCGCTCTTTAAACGTGAGGAAGGAACACAATTTCCTTCGTGCTTCTCCTGGATAATCTTCTCTTCGTTCTGCTTTATTCTTTAATACAATTTAAGGCATAAAAGCTTGATGTCACTCCTAATTACCTTAGTGCTGACAGGTAAGCTAAGGAGACAGCCGTCAGTTTCATAATAACAGACAAGACGCCGGCAGCAGACAAGGTCTCTCAGCGTTCCCGGTCTTCAGATTGGGCAGGACAAGACGTCGACTCCGCTCCTCAAGACATTTCCAGCATTCTCACCCTCCTTACTATTAGAAATATTGGTTACACATAACTACAGGGATTGATTAACGAACCAGAGTTTATCTTTGAATTGCTCTCGTAACATTGTTCGTGAGTTGAAGGAGAAACAAAATGCCATTAGAAATTCCATAATGAAAACCAAGAGGGACGAGTGCCAAAATGATAGGTACAAGTAAACAATATGGCTCCCCTGTTTGTATATGGGTATAGAATACTTCAATTCAACTTACGACGGACGACCACGAGTGTTATAGCTGAGTCCGATATTCCTTCCATTTGCTTGTTTCAAGTTCCTCACCATCAACTTTGTAGTCCGAACTCCCTTGCTCAACAGTTCTTCTCTTCCGATACCGATAGTATTAGATTTGCGACTGCTAGAGATTGCTTTGCTTTTCATGCTTTTCATGCCCTTCCCTTTCTTTTCTATATATTGTCATTTTTCAAAGAATCCGACTTCTTCCTTTTCCCTTCTGATTAAAATTAAGAGGAATGAATGGCTGCCTAAGTGTACTTATCCTTGAAGTTATGATCACCACCATCAGAGGCTTCGTATGGATGAAAGAAAATTCATCGATTAAACATTGTTAAATCACATGAATATTATATATATAATTCCATTTTCACTTTCAGGAAAATGCTTTTATTTTTGCAAGTTGCTTTACGTCGCACCGACACAGATAGGTCTTATGGTGACGATAGGACAGGAAAGGGCTAGGAGTGGGAAGGAATCGGCCATGGCCTTAATTAAGGTGCAGCCCCAGCATTTGCCTGGTGTGAAAATGGGAAACCACAAAAAACCATCTTCAGGGCTGCCTACAGTGGGGTTCGAACCCACTATCTCCCGAATAATGGATACTGGCCGCACTTAAGCGACTGCAGCTATCGAGCTCGGTCAGGAAAATGCTGGGACAGTTTCTACTGATAGGCCACAGCCAATCCCTTCCTCCTCCTTGCCCTGACAGCGAGGCGATACGTTAATGAAATTCGCGAACGAATGTGATTTATTCCTGGTGCAGCTAGACAACCCAGTTCTCCAGCAGGATAATTCCGGCCTCACGCAGCATGAGTATCTGTACTTCCTGTACTTCCTGAAGTCAACATGCTTCCTTGGCTACCAAGGTCCGCAGACCTCTCGCGCCCATTGAGAACGTTTGAGGCCAGATTGCAACTTCGGCCAGTGGCAACTACGGCAGATTTGAAGGGTCAGTTTCGCCATCTCTGACATGATCTTTCTCAAGAGAATATCCGACGTCTGTATGCCTTCATGCCTGACAGTATCGCCACCAGTCTTCCTGTTACGGATGGTCCAACACCGTACTAAATGCATTCTGCAAGTGTTTGTTACCTGCAATAATTACTTGATGTGGTACAATATTTTGATGTTTTCTTTTTACTACCATGTCCTGTGGCTAGACTCACTTACGCACCCCAGCTAAGGTTCCGTCATGGTGCGCAATTTATTCTCTATTTTATTATTTATAATTTGCTTTACGTCGCACCGGCACAGATAGGTCTAACGGCGACGATGGGATAGTAAAGGGCTAGGAGTGGGAAGGAAGTGACCGTGGCCATAATTATATATTCCCAGCATTTGACTGGTGTGAAAATGGGAAACCAATACAAAATATCTTTAGAACTGCCAGCGGTGGGAATCGAAGCCACTATCACCCAAATCCAAGGTGAGAGCTACATGACCGAAACGATGCAGTCACTCGCTCGGTCAATTTATTTTTGCAAATAAGTGTATTTCGACTTTCTAACAGAGAATTGAACCCACGACCTTCCGGATAAATCGAGCACACCCTTGCTGCCTCGGCTAGACAATTTCTCCTAACATAATACTTATCACAGATTTCACATTCTATTTGAAGTCATTTTAAACTCATTTGTATAGATAAGCTAGCATAAGTATATTTATTATCACTAACAGTAACGTTGCATAAGCTTAACTGTTTTTTTGGGCCTCTTTAGTAGCTTCAGATATGGTGTTCTACTGGTAAATATCAACTGCACATGAGAATATTTGGGACTATGTTTTCTGCATCGAAGGTTATATTTGCAATGCACTTGGGCTAGGATTCCGAAGAAAATAATAATAATAATAATAATAATAATAATAATAATAATAATAATAATAATCAAAATCAAATTCGAATGAACTCAGCCACTGCATTTGATTTGACGCTATACCTGCGTTTCAGATTTTTTACAATTGGCTTTACATCGCACCGATACAGATAGGTTTTATGACGATGTTGCGATAAGAAAGAGCTAGGAGTGGGAAGGAAACAACGCTGGCCTTAATTAAGGTACATCTCCATCATTTGCCTGATGTGAAAGTGGGAAACCACAGAAAACCATCTTCAGGGCTGCTGACAGTAGATTTCGAACCCACTATCTCCAGAATGCAAGCTACCGAAACCGCACAGCCACTTGCTCAATTGAAGAATCATACATAATGCGCATACCGATACTAACTTTGTTTTCTTTTAATTTACATTCTCTTTTTGGAACAAATCGGTGTTCCAAACTATATTCTTTCAAATGTGGCAATATGTTGAATGAGATACATCAGAAAAAACTAGGCCTGAATATACCCAATGAACTTCAAATGACGGCTATTACGAGGTCTTGTATGAAACTTGTCTGTGAACATGAGGTTGCGACCCAATTTCAAAGAGCTGCTCAACAACTGGGGTGTGAATTATTCGGGCATGGAGATTGTGTTTTATTCAAACTTCGATGCGCCTTCGTCTGCTATTGATTCCAGCGCCACCGTCTGTGAGTGGTTAAATGTCAAAATGTTTTGCTGCAAAAACTCGTAGCGACCCATTGAAGCCGGCGTGTATCTCAAGCTGAATGCAATCTAATTAAATGCATTCTAACTTACTACTCCTGACGAACAGCAGAGTCAAGCAAACAGGAAACAGCGACTTATATGTGGGATATAAAATCACAAGGGTAAGATCGAAAAACTCTCTACATCTAAATTTAATCAATTTATCATGAAAAACTGTCAATTTTAACATACGGATATATTTTCATGAATAATTTTGAACAGGTACCGGTCTGTGCCATAGTACTCTTACAAATAAAACACCATCTGCTTAATAATTCTAATTTAGTTCAGAATGACCCAATGAATACACACGCACTTATACACACACACAATTCTCTTCAACCACGAATGAACAGACTCCACTAATTACTGGTTATGTACAAGTCTCTGTTCTTTTCACAACGGGAGGCCAGTTAAGTGGTCTAACTGGACGGACAATAATTCTTATTGACAGGCTCGCCTTTTACTTGCTCTCACAAATCGGCCACCCCGCACAGCAGCTGCATGCAGACAGATAAGTTTGAACCCAGGGCTGTTGCCCCAACAACACACGATTACTGTTCCTTGGTTCGACTCCGGATACAGCCCAGTAATTCACACAGTCAAATACAGTAAGCTACTTAATACTGACAACCAAACAGCAACAGTTCAACAGTGCTAGTGAGCACTACAATATTCCGAACAACAATGGCAGTTAACACTACTCCAATTATATTCACATCACTGTTACACACACACACACACACACACACACACACACACACACACACACACACACACACACACACACACACACACAGAGAGAGAGAGTACTCACAGTATTCCGTTTCGCACACGACGATGTTCTCACTCCGGTAGGACATTGGCGACATCCTGCAGCACCGCCGTCGCCCCAGCCCAGCCACCGGATTCCAACACTCACCCTAACACTAGAGATGTGTACTGTCGACTAATATTATTAACCTTGATCGGTCGCATACCCTTCACTTTCCCCACTCTACATACATCGTCTATGTCCATCTTACTAAAGTTTATCTTCATTTTACTTTGTATTACATCTACCACTTTATATACTGTTTCCACCTTGATTTCGTTGTCTCTTTCCAGCACACCATAAATTAAAAGGTTTTTTCTCCTGAGCTTATGGTTATCCCTGTTTTCAGACCACTTTGCTTGACTCAGTTCTTCCTCTAAATCCCTGACTTTGGTCTTCAGTCGTTCTACTTCCTCCGTGTTATGAGCCACTCTCCCTTTTATCACATTCATCTCCTCTTTAACACACTGTTTTAACTCTTGTATTTCCTTATGTATTTCCTTGGTTTGTTCTCTAATTAGGCCTCTTGTTTGCTCATCCTGACATGCTTCTTTGATCAGTCCCTTAATCATGTCGAATTCTTCCCATCCGATTACACCAACTGGTCCAGGTCCCGGGTTAAGATTTTTTTACTATTGGCTTTACGTCGCACCGACACGGATATGTCTCACGGCGACGATGGGACAGGAAAGGGCTGGGACTGGGAAGGAAGTGGCCGTGGCATTAATTAAGGTACAGCCCCAACATTTGCCTTGTGTGGATATGGGAAACCACGGAAAACCATCTTTAGGACTGCCGACAGTGGGGTTCGAACCCACTATCTCCCGAATAAGGGATACTGGGCGCACTTAAGCGACTGCAGCTATCGAGCTCGGTCCGGGTTTAGCTCAACTCCACCAATTTCCAATAAGATTGCTATCACTGCGGCTACCATCAAGGTTGCCAATACAACCTTTTGCAGCCCATTTTTCTACTCGCTTATCACTCTCTTATATTTCACTCTTCCATTCCATCCCCCTATAGCTGCCCTGTACTGCACTAGTGAATCGCCCATATTCATCACTCTACTCAGCACATCCGCTCACTCCACTGTCTCAATCACGACTGATTGTCGACTCATAACTATCGAACTACGCGATCGTTTCAACTGTCCACTACTTTACAAAACAAGTCCACTGAATTCAGTCGCACTGCAGTTACTGCGACACGGCAGCAATTGAAACTATTGGTTTATGATAACTTCGTAGGCCTATATCTCCGTTAGCTGTCGAGGGATTTCAGTATTTTGTTATGTGATCTTTGTTTTCGCTGCATATTTGTTTATATTAATTAAGGGAAGCCATTTATAATACTGGAGGCACATACTGAACCCTTTAACTTACCATTCCATTGTTGGTTGGCCACAGCTGCCGCAGTAGAGCAATATCTAACTTTTAAATCTTGGGGTCGTAGCGGGAATATTTCGGTCACGATCTTAACCAAACGATGGGGTTCAGCAGAGAGCCTAACTACTTGAAATGAGGAGCAAAAATGTGCTTACTAACTTTTATTGAATCAATTAACTGCACAAAAAATATTGATATAAAATCCTTGATAAAGAAAAAAATTATTATTAAATGTTTCAAACGCAGTCACATTGCATGGCGTTAGTTTTATTAGTTACAGTATCGAAGAATTTTCTTCGGATAGTAGAAATATCACAGATTAGTTGACAGCGAAAACTAGAAAAATGGAAAATAACCTGAAAATCGGGTACCTATTGATCCAAACGATAACTGAGAATTAACCCACATGATCCGTGGAAAATCTGACCTTCAACAAATAGAGTTCCAGATTTACTCTTAATTAAGGTTATCCACCAGTCAAATACCCTGTCGGATATGGGAACACCCGACAAATGGACCCTTAATCGAACCAAATTGACTATCAGTTGCTTTGGATAGGTTGCGAAATATTACTGGAAAGCATGGTGTTCACTACAAGTTAACAGCAGCATTCACAATTGAAAATAAAATTCCACCATGTATTGTCATCTCGTGACACCCTTAAGTTATAAAATAATCCCGATGCTGAAACGTCCATCACCCAAACAGCTGTTCAGAAGGAACCAACAACAACTCGATCCGAAAGGATCTTACGTTACGTCGTTCTGAAGGAACAAAACTGCGAAATGCAGGAAACACTTATTCATCACGCATTTCAAAGAAATGCCAAGCACTGAAGTTAAATAAAAAAGTGGTAAATCACTTGAAAAATATTATTACAAAACCAACTTTCAGGTTATAAACGGATACGTTACGCTTAGTAAAATTACAAGTCCGCGTGGTAAAATGAAATCAAAATTTAGGAATTCTTTCCTGTACAACAACGATGACTACCATTACAGATCCATCTACTTATTGTTTGTCCCAACAAACTATCTACAAAGTTATTGATCGACCACAATCAACTACGTATATAAATGAAAGAACGAAATAAATTGAAAAATAAAATATATTCCCGGCTGACGAATCAAACCCGCATTCGTAACTCAAGTCTCACACAAATAAGCTGAGTGTCAACACGCACACTAGCAAAGCAATCGGACGTCAGAACGACAAAACAAATTAAGTCCGTAAATAAAATAAAATACTGAAGTTCAATGAACTCAAATAACGCGTGGCAAACTGCAATAAATATACAATCACCGTTAGCTCAGTACCCAATATTGGACAACCCTCACGTTCATGCCACTAGTGGTTCCATAATCTTAGGTAAACACCTTCCAGCTGGTAAGGGCTGTGTGCAAAACATGGCCTCAATGTTACTTAGCTAACACTCTTCGCATTGCATACACTACTGCAGACACTACCATCGCTCAAGTCACTTCGCAAAAAACACCTAATCTAAGACTTGAGTATATACAGCCGAGTATATACACCCTAAACCTATCGTCGGGCCTACCTAGTGTGTACACACCCTAACACTAATCTCTATGTACATACACACACCTTCCTAAACCTATCGCCGAGCGTTAACTAGGATGTTTCATCATCAGTATACTCCAAGGATAACATGTGACGTCCTAAATCTATTGTCGAGCGAAAATGGGTTGTCTACGCTTCCTCCAGAATGTCAGGTGTAATCGTAACTTCAAACACACTCTTCGATATTTTAGCTGTAAACCTTGTCGAAACTAATAGCACACAATTAAACAAATCTTGCCACAGAATGAACGCAAGTCGGGAAATGCAACCAAGTCCCTATCTTGTTAATAAAACGTGAAATATAAAATAAATAACGCGTGGCAAGCAATCCGCAACTCAAACACGATCTCGACATGCGCGATGAAGTTTGGAAAAATAATAACGATTTTCAACACACGTCTAACATTACGTGAATATCGCCAAAACAGTAATCATCACCACCGCAAAAATCCACGACGTAACTCTAGGGTGAGGCCCACACTTCGCCTACCATCTCACTATTCCAAATATCCGCATCCATTAACTATCCAGTGAAGCGAAATTCAATGAATCAATACAGCCAAACTATCGCTTTAATAACGTCCTATATCTCATCCCACAATGTTTCCGATTTAATACTAAATTATCTTCTCGTAATTTATGGAAATTTTCTGAGTGGAAATTTGTCATTACAGTCAAATAACACCAACCGTGTATTCAGAATGCTCTTCTACCCTTGAGGTCGTATACTATAATATTCAATATGCTGACTTTACGTAAACTAGTCACTTGGATTTAACTGCCAAGAGCTACCATCTTCAACAGAAATTGTTTTCACTGGGGATCTTAACTTGAAATCTTATGTGCATCACACAATACTCATCTCGAACCAACCTTCATTCGGTCAGCTGTCCCGGATTGTAAGCGGAATATACTACAGACTGCCTCAGAAATGATTATTTTGACGGAGAAAGCAACAGCAGCTGCAAGCAAAGCAATAATACCGTTAACTATATGTTTTTTAAAATAAAATAGAGCACAGTTTAAAATATATGTAGAAATAAATAACGTACATTGTAACAGTTTTTAATTAGTGCTCCCCTGCTAGATCTACCAATTACACCCATTTTGTTTTTTGCCATCACTAACATGGAACTCTACATTCTATTCACGGCGTTGCCTAGGTCACAGAGACTGCCCATACTGCCAGCCATCTTTAAGACGGCAACGTTGTTAGTTATATATTGTTTTAAGTATATCCTTTTCAGTGTAGCCTAATATAACGCATTTTACAAGCTGCATAGAAATATATTATGTACCTTTTAACAGTTTTTAAAATTAAGTTTTCGCTGGTAGAGCTACCAATTGCACCTATTTTGTTTCTTTTACTAATACTACCATGGAAACCACGAATAAGATATGCACTCTACTTTCTATTCACGGCTTTGCCTATGTCACAGAGCCTGCCCATATTGTCAGCCACCTGTATTTGCACGGTCATGAACCTTCTAGTAAGAAACGTACACTATAAATCATGGCAGCATATTCCCTTCATCTTATATACAGCATTTCTTACGGACTATCATGATTCATGATACAGAGCAAGACCAACTACAATTCTCAGACCTCAAGGTAGGTTTCGATTAATTGCAATATGGCCGTGGGTGCAGGCCAGGCGTAGGTTAAATGTGATCGTGGATACGAGGTTAAAGTAACAATAATTGAAATAGGTATTTTGAGTCCGCATGTGGTCGTAATTCGTGATTTTCAATACTGGTAAGGAAGTATTTGTGTCGTCAGTTGCTTTTACACTACATTCTAAGTAAACATCAATAACTATAACACCACCACTCAAACACAATGGTAAACAAACATATAAACTATACAGCCCCACGTACAAACACGAAATAACCTGCAGATTAGCGGTTGTGGCCTTAATTAAGGTACAGCCCCGGTATATGCCTGGTGTGGAGATGGGAAACAACAGGAAATCATCTTCAATCTTCAGGGCTGCCGATGGTGGGATTTAAACCCCTTCCATCTTCCTAAGATGATACTTGTTGTTTAAAGGGGCCTAACATATAAGGTCATCGGCCCCCATCCATCTCCCTAACGCAAGCTCACAGCCATTCAACCCTGACCGCGCGGCCAACTCACTCGGTGTAATGCTTTTAAATCCGCTGAAAGCAACTTACTCTCCTAGATACAGAGCGACTTAGCCGTGAGGTTAGGGTCACGCTGCTGTGAGCTTGCATTTGGAAGATGGTGGGTTCGAATCCCATTGTCGGCAACCCTGAAGATGGTTTTCGGTGGTTTCCTATTATAACACCAGGCAAATGCCTGAGCTATACCTTAGCTAAGAATACGGACGCCACCTTCCCAATCCCAGCTCTTTCCCATCCTCCCGTCACAGAAAACCTTCGATGTTGTTAGAGCGATGTTAAATAAGAAAAAAATCCTAGATAAAGAACACGTAAAATTACTATTTCTCCTTTACGTACCAGATGCTAAGTTTCTGGAAACCTTCGATAAATATTGTCGTGCTACAACATTCCCACGACCATTATTAGGTTTTTCCTCACCATGTCAGCTTTCGCCCTGTACGGCAGCTATGTTTCTTCTCCATTGTGTTCTGATTATTGTAATTGGTCTTGATAGAGAGCAAGTCGGTGTCGCCTAGCGACAGTCCGCCCATGAAGTCGATCCACTCTTGGTGTGGCTTTGCAATTAAATTAATTACATAACATTATTCATTATAAAAACACTACCAATCGTATTTCGTTCAAACCATTTCCTAAACCCACTCAGGAGTAATAAGAACAAATTGTGAAATCTCTGAGTGCAGTCGAGAATCCAAGAAGCCAGGGAATCATTATTATATTACAAACAATAGGAAGATAACCTACATTTTAAGAGGAACATTTTCCCTCTCTGGAGAATTTTATAATGAACGCTCGACGACATACCCCATTTAAATTTCCAGGAAGGTTGACTTGGTTTTCTACAGTAATATCTTTACCGTAAAAACAGGATTACTCGACAAAAGCTATTGGAGCAACTTCGTTATTTGTTTGGTGGTACAAGCCATTTATTTTTGTACTCGTGTTCTATAAGTCTGTGCGAGAGACCATCCGCACGTACTTCCTTTAACATAACACCAGCCTTTCCCTACCTCTAGCCTATGATTATCCACCGTACGTGTACACAAGGCAAATTAAACGTGTGGAGTTCATGAGCAATAAAAACACAAGAGGTTTCTGGACGCATCGCGAATGTCTCCTGTAGTAACAAAAATGGTCATTTGTAAAATTGGTAAACACATATCAGATTTTATGTACTAAGAGGCATGATAATGATGAAGCTGATGATGATGCTTGTTTTTTAACGGAGCCTAACATCTAAGGTCATCGGCCCCTAGTAATAAACAAATTGGTTGTAATAAGAAAAATCAAATGCATGTGTCAAAAACAATGAATTTCAATAATTGAATTCTCTCTCCTCAGTTTCAGGAACTGGGTAATGTGAGTATTCTGTTCTGTTCTATAGTAAAAAGTGCTTCAGTTAAAATCAGGTTACAATGTGCACTTTCTGATCTTTAAAAGGGATATACTGGATATTTCTAATCCACCGAGCACGCGCATGACCGAAAACAAGGAACACATTATCATTGCCACTTTAACGTAGGATATGCTTTTTTCGGAGGACCTACTTGGTGAAAAGCGACACACGGACAGTATTATCAACAACCGTATTGCGAATGCATGTGCTGTGCGTGGCGTAGTTACCATAAGTAATTTTTAAGAGTAACTTTAGAGTGTGAGAAACAAATCTGTTTACATATTTAGTTTATGTCTGTCTGTTTGTAAATTTTAAACTCTGTAATGGCAATTAATAATTGCGTATTGTAATAAAGTATCAGATCCTAAAGCAATCGGTATGATTCAGGTAGACGGTGAGGACCTGCCACGATTGACAAGATTCGAGTATCTTGGTTCCACAAACGCTGATGATGGCCGACTTGTCGAAGAGATCAATGCAAGGATATACGCAGCCTGGATGAAATTGAGAATAACAACCGGCGTCACTTGCGATCGAAGGATGAAAGATAATCTCAGATCAAATATCTGTCGTACTGGCATCCAACCTGTTGCACTGTATGGTTGCGAATGTTGGCCGACTACAATTGAGACAGAGCGTCGACTGGATGTCGTTGGAGACTAAGATGCTCAGATGGACAGTTGGCGTCAATAAACTGGATCGCATCTCCAATGAATCCGTAAGGAAGAGATTTGGCGTCGCACCGATTTAAAAAAAATGCGCGAGAGTCGTCTACGATAGTTGGGGCATGTACTAAGGGTATGTAAAAAGTCGCTAGTAGAAAACCAAAAGAACAACCAAAACAGCGATGGGCCGATACCCTTCACAAAGATCTGAAAAGTATCAGTCTCCACCCTGACATCGCCCAGGACAGAACTAAATGGAGACAACGAATCCATGTAGCAGACCCCGCCAGTGGGAGGGACAACCACTGAAGAAAAAGTAATAAAGTAGTAATAATTTTAAGTACATTGAAAATTAGTACATAATATTAATAAAAAATATCCGAGATCAACCTCTTGTTAGTTGATATTGTTGATGTTTAAGTCCATCAGTCCATAGACTTGTTTGATGCAGCTCTCCATGCCACCCTATCTTGTGCTAACCTTTTCATTTCTACGTAACTACTACATCCTATATCTGCTCTAATCTGATTGCCATATTCGTACATTGGTCTTCTCCTACCGTTCTTACACCTACACTTCCCTCAGGAAACAATTATACAAGACCTAGGTATCTTAAGATGTGCCCTATCATTCTATCTCTTCCTCTGGTCAAATTTAACCAAATCGATCTCCTCTCACCAATTCGATTCAGTATCTCTTCATTCGTGATTCTATATACCAATCTCACCTTCAGCATTCTTCTGTAAGACCACATTTCAAAAGCTTCTATTCTCTTTCATTCTGAGTTACGTATCGTCCATGTTTCACATCCATACAATGCCTCGCCCCAGGCGAAAGTCTTCAAAAACATATTTCTAATTCTTATATCAATGTTCGAGATGAACAAATTTATTTTCTCAAGAAAGGCCTTCGTTGCTTGTGCTAGTTTGCATTTGATGTCCTCCTTACTTCTGCCATCATTAGTTATTTTACTATCCAAGTAACAATAGGCATCTACTTCCTTTAAAACTTCATTTCCTAATCTGATATTTCCTGCATCACTTTGTTCGACCGCACTCCATTACTTTTGTTTCAGACTTATCCTCTTCAGTCCCGAGCCTGTTGATGCATTCAATGCGTTATATTTTGCTCAAATAATTTTAAATAATTCACCATAGAAAATTAGTGTGTTTCACTAAGTTGTTTTATTCGTGTAGCATATATGCTACATCAGGACTCAGAGTTGACTTTCCTACCATTATTACTTTTTTCCTTAAATTATTTTGTTTTATTGTAAGTAGACAAAACCACATGTAGAGCATATGCTACATACGGACTGAGGAGGTTATTTATTTTCATCTTGTATACCTTCCCCAAGACTCTGTCCATACCATTCATTAATTTCTCCGGATCTTTTGCAGAGTCACATAAAATAATAATATCTTCGGCAAATATCAGGGTTTTGATTTCCTCTCCTTTCCAAATTCCTCTTTGATTTCCTTTATTGCATGTGCAATGTAAACAGTGAAAACGAAAGGGAACAAACTGCCTCACTCCTTTCTGGATTGCTGCTTCTTTTTCAAAGCCCTCGATTCTTATCACTGCAGACTGATTTTTGTATAGATTGTAGATAATTCTCCTTTCTTGGTATCTGATCCCGATCATCTTCAGAATCTCAAATACCTTGGTCCAATCAACATAATCGAATGCCTTTTCTAGATCTACGAATGCCATGCACGTGGGCTTGTCCTTCTTGATTCTATCCTCTAAGATCAGACGTAAAGTCAGGATTGCTTCACGTGTTCCTACATTTCTCCTGAAGCCAAATTGATCTTCTCCCAACTCAGCTTCAACTTGCCTTTCCATTCTTCTGTAAATAATACGTGTTAAAATTTTGCAGGCGTGAGATACTAAACTAATAGTGCGGTAGTTTTCACACTTGTCAGCAGCGGCCTTCTTGGGAATAGGTATAACAACATTCTGCCAAAAATCAGATGGAACTTCTCCTGTATCATACATTTTTACAAACGAAACGGAATAACCTCTCCATGCTGGTTTCTCCTAAGGCAGCCAGTAATTCGGGGGGTTTGTCATTAATTCCCGGTGCCTTGTTCCTACTTAGGTCTCTCAATGCTATGTAGAAATTCTATCCTCAAAATTGGGTCTCCCATGTCATCAGCACTAACAGTCTCTTATTTTTCCAGAACACTATCATCTACTTCCTTACCTTGATACAACTGTTGGATATGTTCCAGCCATCTTTCTGACATATCTCCTTTCAGTAGAAGTGGTTTTCCATCTCAGCCTTTAATATTCATACACCGACTTTTCCTTTATCCAAAGGTTTCCTTCATTTTCCTGTATGCAGCATCTACCTTTCCTAGGGCCATACAACCTTCAATATCCTTGCACTTTTCTTTCAGCCATTCTTCCTTCGCTGTGATGCACTTTCTATCTACTTCATTCCTTATTCGCCTGTATTATTTTCTGCCCTCCTCATTTTTTTCATTATTGTACTTCTATCGTTCATCAATCAGGTCTAATATCTCTTGAGTTATCCATTGTTTCTTCCCGACTTTTGTTCAGCAGCCTTACTGATCTCATTCCTCATGACTGGTTTCCTTCAGCCTTTTCATTTAGTCCCTGTGTTACATGTTCCTTGAAACAATCCCTCACACTATTTTCTTTCAACTTGTCTAGATCCCATCTCCTTGCATTCCTCCTTTTATTCAATTTCTTCAACTTCAGGTGGCATTTCATGACTAACAGGTTATGGTAAGAGTCCACGTCTACTCCTGGGAAAATCTTACAATCCAACACCTGGTTTCTGAATCTCTGCCTAATCATAATGAAGTCTATTTGATACCTTCCAGTGTCTCCAGGTCTCGTCCATGTATACAGCCGTCATTTGTGGTGTTTGAACCAAGTGTTAGCCAGGACTAAGTTGAGATCGGTGCAGAATTCATCTATCCGGCTTCCTCTTTCATTCCTTTGTCCCAATACGAATTTTCTTACAGTATTACCTTCTCTCCCTTGGTCTACCATTGCATACCAGTCTCCCATCACGATTAGATTCTCATCACCTTTTACAAACTGTATTAAATCTTCTATCTCTTGATATCTTTCGATTTCCTGATCATCCGCTGAACTAGTAGGCATATAGTCCTGCACCATTGTGGTGGGCATTGGCTTGGTGTCTCTCTTGACCACAATAATCCTTTCAGTATGCTGGTCATAGTAGCTCACACGCTGCCCTGTTTTCATATTCATTATTAAAACTACTGCTGCATTTCCCATTTGATTTTGTGTTGATAATTCTTTAGTCGCCTGACCAGAAATCCTGCTCTTCCTGCCAACGCACTTCACTTATACCAACTACATCTAACTTTAGTCTATCCATCTCTCTTTTTTTAGATTCCCTAAACTACCACAGCGATTCAAACTTCTAACATTCCACGCTCCGACTTGCAGAATAACAGTATCCATCTTCCTGATGATTGTCCCCCTTTCGTGTAGTCTCCACCCGGAGATCCGAATGGGGGACTATTTTACCTCCGGAATATTTTACTCAAGAGAGTTGCATGTCCTCGAGAGTTAATTACGGCTGTAGTTTCCCGTTGCTTTCAGCCGTGTAGCAGTATCAACACAGCTAAGCCATATTAAGTATTATTACAAGACCATACTAGTCAATCATCTAGACTACCGCCCTTGCAACTTCCGAAAGGCTGCTACCCCCCTTTCGATGAACCATTCGTTAGTCTGGTCTCTCGACAGATACCCATCCGGTATGGTTGCACCTACGGCTCGGCTACCTGCATCATTGGGACACGCAAGCCTCCGCACCGCGGAAAGGTCACATGGATCACAGGGGAGGTGTTAGTTGGCACTCGGGAAAATTAAAGTTCCTCTAATAAGGGGTGAATACATTCAGATAGTAAAATATTATTAATAAAAATATTTATTTACATATTCGTGTTCGTATTGGCTAGTTAATACACAGAGGTTTGCGTACATTTCACCAATAAAAGGATGCACTGCTATGCTTTTTGAACGAATTCAAGTAATAACATTAACTACAAATTGTCCTTAATACTGTTTGTCGCTTTGCTCACCTAATACAACTACACCAAGTGTGTGTTCGAACAAATATATATCAACGAATAAGAGCAACAGACGAGGAACGCAAAGTTTGACGAGGGTTCTTCTGTACAAGACTCGGTTGAGTTTCTATGTCTGGAAGTGTACGCGTTCCAGGCAAGCTGTATTTGAGGTAGATTCTTCAATTCTCACAGGTTACGATTGTGAATGCTCGGTTCATTACCAATATGCCACAGTAGTAATAGCACACTAGGGATACAGACTGCCACTGGAATAAGATACGAAGGCTGGAAAAATAATGGCAACATATGATTATATACGAAACCACTTGCTGTGGCGCTACTATATCCCTACAGTTCTTCAGTGCGGATACAGACTGCCACTGGAATAATATACGTAGGCTGGAAGAATAATGACAACATATGATTATATACGAAACCACTTGCTGTGGCGCTACTATACCCCTACAGTTCTTCAGTGCACCCTTTGGGAGTCACTTACGATTGATCTGCATGTAGGACTGTCGCCAAGGTGGCTGATTCTCTATCTCTTGTTTACCTGTTTTTTTAAATAATTGCAAAGAATTTGGAAATGCATCGATGATCTCCATTGATAAATTATTCCACTCCCTAACTCCTCTTCCTATAAACGAATATTTGCCAAAATTTGTCCTGTTGAATTCCAAATTTATCTTCATATTATGACCTTTCCTACTTTAGAAACACCACTCAAAAGTATTCGTCTACTAATGTCATTTCACGTCATTTCTCCACTGACAGGTCGGAACGTACAACTTAGTTGAGTGAGTAATGTGGAAGGTGCAGGATACCAACAGCAGTGCCGCCTTTGTTGATGTCCGGGACGGAGCACCCTACCGCTAGAAGTATGATGTGTCGTGTATGATAATGCTTCCCTCAGAGCGTTTCCTGTTGAGGAACAGATCGAAATCACAGCGAATGATGTCCTGTCAATGGGGTCGATTAACTAGATACACAATGCAGTCGATACTCTAACCTACTATGACCGATATTACGAAAGTATACGAACCACAGCTTTAACACAACATATAAACAGAAAACAAATACCTTTACACATACAAGCACAACAAACAGAAAACTTATCTCAAAATTAGGCTCAGTAGGACTTAAGTAATTAGAATCACAAACGCGTGCTAAGAGGCAGCAGATCTGTAGCTACTACAAATAAATTTAACCACTAATAAATCTGACTGAAATAAGACAATTTGTTTTAGAGGAAAATAATTAATTATACTAAATAGAGATTACAATCATCGGGTAATAAAAGTATAATGTAAGGTTTAAAGGTAACCATAAGGAAGTACAAAGAATTTTCTGTGAATTAATTACTTGATATGAAATCTTAAGAACTCAAACTTAATAAGATTTCAGGCAAGAAGAAGCAGAGGTCATTAAAGACATGAACACACAAATAAAACACTATGACATGTACGAATATTAAAAGTAAGGGGTATTCAGTAATTAATAATAATCTTCAAATTACCTAAGTTTGAAACCACAGAGTAATTAATTTCTCGCCCGAGAGGTTACATTAATGAAATAATGAAAGGAGGTCATGTTCAGAAACAACAAGGAATTGGTAACCATCTTAAGTGATCATTTGCATGTGTTTGGCCTTAATATGGTTAAGCTGTCGACTCAGCTAGTATTTAAAACATCCATAACAAACAATAATACCAAATAGAATTTTCACATAACCAAGGTTTTCAATATTAAATGAAGCGTTACCCAAAATGGTAACATCTATAAGCAGAAATTACAGTAAACAAACACTAAGTTCTTACGTAACATAAGGTACCAGTATACAATTGATTTAACCGGATAAATCATTATTTGAACAGTTACAATATGCGTGACAGAATTACAAGATTTAAATGAATTCTTAAATGAGGCCCGATTTTGATTTACACTTAAGTTATAATTAGACGAAAGTTAGAAGGTCATGTTATTGCTCTAACTTCGTTTGTCGTAATGGCGATGTCTTTCGCTAGATTTTGCATGATATCTATTTCGAAAATCTAATACAGTTCAAGCACATCTACGAGAATTCACAATTCCGATGAATAATAATTTAGTTTCAAAATAATTTCTACACTTACTTGAGTCTGGATTTCAATTACTCAATATCATGCTTCCTGATAAACATGTCTTCACCCACTAGGTTGAAGTAAAAATTTAGAACGACCTCACGAATTATTTCGAAGTAAAATTATGCCGCCTGGCTAGGAGTTTCAGATATTGCATATCCGGATGACTGATCCGTTAACCTGGGTGAAACATTCTAGAAATACACGATAATATTCCCGTTAAAGGAATTAAAACACGAGCATCAGCAACATGATGATGCTACTTCCGAAACTGGTTAGTGACAACAGAAAATCCACACATTGTCGATAACCGTACAATAATAAAACATCTGCCAATCAGATATTCTTGATAGTTGCGCTTTCAGTCGCCAGATACCAACAGCATGCAGTCCACAAGTAAGCGCTGCCACATGCATAGTGGGCCGAATGCAAACCATGACAAAGATTTCAAGATGAAACACGTATTTGAAACCACTTGAATTTGATAACATAACATTTAATGAACAAATAACTCTTAGGTTACAACTTATGACTTAAAGCCATTAAATTACTGACGCCAATTTCAAACAATGATTGATTAATAATCATATCTTATCCCAACATACCATTACACACACCAAGTGTCGAGCTTACGGATAATGGAAATCTTTATATACCACCCCTTCTGGCGTGTATGAGATGACTTTGCTTTACAAATAACAAATGAGTTGGCCACGTGGTTTGGGTGACACGTAGGTATGAGCTTGAATTTGATAGATAGTGGGTTCGGCCCCACTATCGGCAGCCCTGAAGATGGTTTTCCTTTCTTCTCATTTTTTTTTTGCTAGGGGCTTTACGTCGCTCCGACACAGATAGGTCTTCTGGCGACGATGGGATAGGAAAGGCCTAGGAGTTGGAAGGAAGCGGCCGTGGCCTTAATTAAGGTACAGCCCCAGCATTTGCCTGGTGTGAAAATGGGAAACCACGGAAAACCATCTTCAGGGCTGCCGATAGTGGGATTCGAACCTACTATCTCCCGGATGCAAGCTCACAGCCGCGCGCCTCAACGCGCACGGCCAACTCGCCCGGTTCTTCTCATTTTCACACCAGACAAATGCTAGGATTGTACCTTAATTTATGCCAAGCTCACTTCCTTCCCAGACCTAACCCTGTCTTATCCTATCATCGTCAAAAAACTGTCTGTGTTGTTGCGGAGTGGAAATAGAAATTTATGTAATTCGAAGAGGAAATTCGTGTTTAAAAACACACGTCCCTTGTAAATTATATTAAGGGAAATGAGCTTCACATGAAATTATGGGATGAAATACCGGCGGTAGTAACTGAGAAAGGTTTTCTTGAATGATATCTGTGCCACTTTATGGAATAAAAGTCCTGAATAATGTTTTATGCAACTCATCCATTTCTACAGACTTAAAAAATCTAGCATGCTGGTAGATTACAGTATATCTTAGATCAGGGAGGCTGCGTGCGACGAGAGATAAAAATCGGTTCTGGTCCCGACAAAGAACTTCCTCTAATTAAGACCACATTGTTAAAACAAATCTGATAAAATATCTGCGTCGTCTTCTGCATAGCTCTCCCCTCACAGCGCAACCACCTGTTGCCTTCTCATTCTTCCTGAACGACATTTTACACTCGTTTGCTCACTGGTGAGCAGTATAAAATTCCCATATCAATTTATAATCCGCCCCGAAGAGCGAAAACAAAATATCTGTAGTCTGAATCCATCTAACTCTCCAATTCTCATTGATTGGTTTCATAAAGAAATTGACTTTCCTCTAGAGACATTTGCCCCCCACCCCCACCAATATTTATTTCAAATCAGTACCAATACAAATGAAAATTGAGGGTTAATGCTATAGGTGACACTGAAAAGTTAAACAAGTTTACATTTGATTACTAACAATTTAACATAAAAACGTATCAACCGTTCAATGAATAGAAAGAAACAAAATCAATAAATATGGAAAGACTAAGGATAAACAAATAAGAAGTATCCCAGTCTCTCATTCCTACGTGAAATTGTTACGAGTAATAGCAATAGACGTGTAAACTAACATTTTACTCCTGTGCGATTATTGCCAAGTAGGATATTTTTGTGAGTTGTCTGGCATGTGCCTCCAGTCACCAAAACTTTGATTTCCAAGAGGGATACGGTTTGTTACAGAACAGCAGCCTAAATAGCTCTTCTGTGATGGATTTCCATACATTCCAATTTATGCCTGGTCAACTGCTTTTCGAAACTGACAACATATGAAATCCTTTCAATTTACCAGTCTTTTTATTATTTGCCATTCATTTTGATATGCAATATTCAGACTGAAAGGAAACCGTACGTAGGTGACATTGGATGTCAATTGTATACTCTGACTCGAACCCGAAGAGAGTCCACATTTTGGTTACTACGATTTAAAACAATTATATCAATGTTATATTTCTGGATTATATTAAGGCAGTTAGCGTGTATTTTTCTACTCTTTCCTTCCGCAAATCTAACTCTTTCACCTTGGAATTAGGGCTCACACCACACAGTGTAATATATAAATTAAAACACTGGTCAAATTTGTTAAATGTTTATTCTAACAGTAAATGAAATAAAATACTTTCTTTTTGTGAAATAGTTATTTTTATGAAGTAATACAAAGCAATGTATTTTTCCAAACTGGAATCAAAGTCTTATAGTCTGTTGGATTCCTCCTCTTCCTTTATATCCTCTTCATTTTTATCTGTTTATGGGAGCAAAAAAGACAGTTTCCGGAGAGAACGGCTTATTTTTCTTTTGTCTTCATTTCATAATGCTGCCTAGTAATGGATCTGTGCTTAAAAAGAGTCTATTTAGGACGTCTCTGATACAACTTTCTCTTGAAAACTTCCTTGCAAAGTTTTATCAATACATTTTGAATTATTTGCCCCTAGCCTCTGCCGCTTCTTCGGACAATTGGCCTATCGGTAGAAGTGTATGTGCTGTAACTGAGATCCAATGCTAAACAATATTGTGTACTGTAGGTGTTATTGGATGCCAACAATATAACCTCACAATTTCTTTACAGTACACATCAAACTTCTTGACGTCAATTTAATGTCCTATAGAAATGGTTTCCAGTAATATTTTAAACTTCTGTTTGAAATTATTAAATTAACATCCATGCAGGCTGCAGGCTGCCTCGGGATTCTAACAAATGTTACTGACGAGTTTCTGCATTTGTGTTACCGAATCCAGTGTTTGGTATATCCACCGATAGTCCCAATTCTACCAAGCAAGTTGGCCGTGCGGTCAGGGTAGCGTTGCTATGAGCTTGCATTCGAGAGACAGTGGGTTCACACTCCACTTTAGGCTACCCTGAAGATGGTTTTCCGTCAATTCCCATTTTCAAACCAGGATAATGCTGCGGCTGTACCTCAGTTAAAGCCACGGTCGCTTCCTTACCACTCCTAGCCCTTTCCTCTCCCGTCATCGCCATAAGACCAATCTGTGTTGGTGTGACGTAAAGTAAATTGAGAAAGTCCTGTTTCTTCTTTGAATTATCTCTTAATCGGTTCCTTCATTAGTTAGACAATTTGATTTTCTACATTTTTCCTGGCCTTCAACTTCATGGAAGGTATTTTATACGACAGGTGAAGGAGAGATTCAAAGAAATGAATTTTTGCGTCTAGAATTGACAGATTTTCTTCCATAGTTTCTTGTAGATAACAGAAATGTTTGGAAGTTTCCTCACATATATAATGCCAAATTTTTGAAGATGTAATATCTGCGGCATTACAGATCTTAGTATCAACATTGTAGCAATGGATATATTGAATGTATAGGGTTCCAACATATGTTTCAATTCGAAATTTCGTTAATTTTTCGACTTGATCTTCTACATACTGAATTTAATTGTTCATTATGGTTTTCCTTTCATGAATAAATTGGCCTGCAGAACCTGGTACATGAAAGCACTGGATTCTGCTACATATTTGATTTCACATTATTGTTATTAATTGTCAGTCTCAAAGGTACAAGAGAACTTTGGAATATATTTGCAACGCGGTCAGGGCAGTTTTCAGAACTGTTCTGTTGGAAACCGTCACATCTTAATTTCGTCATAATTTCCATGTTATCCTTTTCTTCTGATGAAAAATTTTCTCTAATTTCTTCGAAATACACAATTGCATAGAATTATGGTCAAGTAAATCCTGATGATCAATTGCACCACACGCTTCCGTCACACGTACCCTTGGACAGAACTCCAGTTTTGCTTTATTTTATAGGGAATAGATGCTCGTGTTCGCGCTATGTAATATTTCTCATTGCTTCCTTGTGAAATCACCTTCTACAAATATTCATAATGCCCCAGACGATGTGTATTTCTTCACTGTTTGCTTATTCACACTGGGTATAACCTATGGGAATTTTGAAGCTCGTATTTGTGAGACGGTTATACCTTGGGTATAATTCTAGCTGCCACACTATTCCCCTCAGAACTTTGACTCATACCAGCTGCATAAATTAACATATCAGCAGGCACCTGCACTCTCAAATATATTTGCTTTTGCGCCGCTTGCTACGGTCACTCAATTTCTCGAATTCTTTCTTTGGTCGACTCGACCTTTGTACAGTCCAGAAGCCAAATTGATGGACTCGTTAAGCCGTTTTTCGGTTTGCTTTATAACACGTCTTATTTTCTACTATCTATCCATCATACTTAAGATGCCTGAGGGAATGCTTTTCAAGAAGTATCATTTTGATATTACTGATCAATATAAGTTTTTTTCATATACAACAATCTATATTTTATTTTACTTTTTAAAGGATTCTTTCGACAGATCATACAATGCCATTTTATTTATTTTCTTGAACATCTCAGACGATTCCTAAAGAAAATGTATGTACTGTAACATAAAATATCAAGTGCACTCAGTAACTTACAAAAACATGGACACACTCTAACTTCAAATGGGTATTAATGAAATTTGCACACACTTGCTCAAACTTTTCTTCTTCATTTACATTACACGAAGGCCATATTTTATGATAGTGAAGAAAATTCTGCCGATAGGGTCCGGAACATATACGTACACACCATTGTTTGAAATATTACTTTTAAAAGTATGTAATTTAACTCAGACTGAAAGTACAACTATTTATTTATTTATTTATTTACTTATTTATTTATTTATTTATTTATTTATTTATTTATTTACTTACTTATTTATTTATTTATTTATTTATTTATTTATTTATTTATTTATTTATTTATTTATTTATTTATTTATTTATTTATTTATTTATTTATTTACGAAACACAAGATACAGCTACACTGAACAAATTTCACTTGTACTGACAAAAAAAAATTAACAAGTGTAAACTTTCATGAAAAAATAACAAGATCAGGCAAACAGCCTACTAACAACAACTGTCCAAATCGAAAACCATGAGAATGTCTATGTTCATAAGTCATAACCAAGTCGTCGTGGGTCATCAACCATCCTGAAGGGACTATTTACACCCCTCTCGAGTATACTGTTACTTGATGCTATATAAAGCTCCTGTATCCTATTAATAGTGTAAAAGGGGCCGATGACCTTCGATGTTAGGCCCCTTAAAACAACAAGCATCATCAATAGTGTAAAAGAGAGTTGGGAAGCGGATTGGGAAAGATCGTTGAAGTATTGAGTGCTAATTGTGGGGAATGAGAAGGTCTCCTGGTAGAGCAGAAAGGAACACTTATGCAAAAATTAAATACAAAATACTACATTCGAGTACATACCTTCTATTTCAACCTACGTAAGTATCACTTTTCAACTCCACGTAAAACAACCTAATTAAAACAATAATCTGTATCGCAAATGACGGCGAGAAGAATAAGCACGACTGGAACTCTTTTGCCTACAATGAGAAAGGGACCATAGTGAAGTCATGACGTGACATCGTGTTTGTTGATGTTTTGTAATATCCTTACTATGAACACTTTGATGAATTGTTTACTTTCGACTTTTGGCCATTTTTCATGTCAAACATTCTCCTCGTTGCACAGTTGCAATTAGATTCAACAGTTACAATACTTTCATGCCACATTGCAATCGAAATATCTTCAGCTTTGAAACTTCTGAAACTTCCTGATCATTTTTATTGTTGTGAAGGGACATTTCTGTGTACGATTTCCCCTTGCAGTACCAGTTCCTTTAATGACATTTCTCACTCAAAGTATACAGGAGTGGTATGCTGAAATATTTCAAAATAAATGTTTATGGTCCAAAGTTGCCAGGCAAATGGCAATTAATTTCCAGCACTACAGCAGCTCCAAAATAAAAAGTATCCTAACGCGGTAGACCAGCTGACTTTGTTTTTTGATAAGGCTGGAATATAATAAGGTACTGCCCGCTGTCATTTCTTGATGGATACAGTACTTTTACATCGATCTCTTGGCACAGGCCAGAGCAAAGTGTAGCTTCCACTGAAGTCCCAGTCTCATCCATGGCTGTGACAATATGGAAGCTGCTGGGGTATGGGTGGTGCTGAGTAATGACATTCAGAGCACAACCAGTGTGTCTGAGTGTCATGAAAGGTGTTGCTTATAGGGTTAGTTGTGCTACAATAGCACTGTCTGGCCCAGTGAGGAAAACAATGGCAAACTACCTCGCTCCTCATCTTGCCTAGTACGCCTCATTTTGGTACTGCCATTGGTGTTTGTGATTTCCCTATAACTGCATAGCCTTTGGTGATGCTATTTGAGGGTCCAACCAGCCTCTGGGCTGATGACCTAACAGACAGACAGACAGACAGACAGACAGACAGACAGACAGACAGACAGACAGACAGACAGACAGACAGACAGACAGACAGACAGACAGACAGACAGACAGACAGACAGACAGACAGACAGACAGACAGACAGACAGACAGACAGACAGACAGACAGACATAATAAGGTAACCATTACGTGTAGAAGCCAACCATAATTTGTAACCAAATAGAAAAGTTTTCCCATACATATGTTGTATGTACGGAACCACTGTTTTATCCACCGCAATGTGTGAAGATGATACTTTAGTTTTAATTTAGCATCTGAAAATAGTTGCGAACTTTGCAAAACGCATCGTCTGTTGGCCACTTGATATTATCAGGGATGCACATATTTCTGTATTTCAAAGACGCGATTTCGACAGACACCGTTTGCAATCATTTTATGTGTATGTGGTTTCGCCACCTGTAAAATTCATGTGTACTGAAGTGTACGGTAACCAGTTAATAGGAAATCGGTATATAAACTCCTAGCTCATCTGATGTTACACTGAGAGCATGGTTTCAGTGCAATGCGTAAATATTTGATATTTCTACAGCAGGTTAACAATCATGTCTGGAAACAGAAGTTGGAGAAAATGCAAAGGAGACAATTAAGTTCATTCCAGTTTAATCTAGAGTGAGGTCTTTCAACTCTCCATTATTTATGTATAAATTTCTCCCCATCATCATACTGTAACGTTCTAGTCTCGCCGCGCCCCATTGATTAGCACTGGGAGCACTCTACACTCAGGGTTTTGACGGGTTCTTCTCGTTGTGGGGAATGTTTCAGAGAGTCGCATGTGTAAACCGCAGCTAGCTATGGTGTTGGGGTTTGTGCGTGTCGCGTCCGTGGTGGGAGGTTGGATTTGGAATCTTATCGTGTGACCTGGTTTCTGACATGTTTATGCATCGAGGCTTCCAGTCCGTCGCTGTTCTGTTTGCATCACCTATTTTCGTGACTGTTCTATGTATGTAGCAGCATTGACTTTGTTTTGAGGTTAGAGTTACTCATATTTCAGTATGACCTTGAGGCTTGAATCTAATTTACAGGTAAGGTTGTTTACATCTAGTTTTTAATGAAAGGATGGAGGTGTTCTGGATTGGATTCCGTTTATTCATTTAAGTGATCCTACCTGACTAAGACAAAACCAAAGCGTGATCTTAATTTTTGAACCTCTGAAATCATCGTTACTAAAATTAATCAGTTGACTTAGCCCTATCTCAACATCATGCAGTGATCTCGAGTTAACCAATTCTTACTTTCCAAGAACTATTCGTCATTACGAACACAAGTTTACACTTATTCATTAGTTTACATTGACCTTGAAATTAATAACCACTTTTTGAGATATCATTTAACCTGTTCTGTTTGGACGCATCACCTATCTGATCATACCCTTTGTTTACTTTCATTGTTATGGGTACCCTTTTTATGTCATTTTTCGTACAAGGTTTACATTATGAGGAGTTTGATTTTGTTTGCGTCGAATGAGTCCAGCCAATAATGCCTTTTCATGTGTTACCTATCCTAACTGAAATCAATAATTATCACTATCCTAATTAACTGCTGTTGTCCTGATGAGGCTCGTCTTAACGCAACAATAATTACACTCCTACTCTCACACATACCTTCGAGGATCGTATCAACTTAATACTACTGCATGAAATGAGTAATATGAAACAACACATATAATAACAAGAAGTATTTACACTCAAATGTTAATCAAGCATCACATGATATCTCTACTACTTAAACTTAACTACTGTGTCCATGAAGTAAAACAACCTAACCGATATCATGGTATGATTCCTCGTAGCTATGTGCGTGGTAAGCTTCCCACACGCCGCAAGCGTATCGCTATCGTATCGACTGAAAATCATAATAACCGAACGTAGATTCCGAATATGGCATCCGTAGTGTCGTGACAATCCATTGAATTACCGTGACCGACATCGCATCTCAATTAATAATCATCAACACCACCGTCTTAGCTTACACTTACATACGAACATTATAATCTTAACAATCACTCATGTATGGATATTACAATCTTAGCATTCACTTACACATGGATATTAAAATCTCAGCATTAACTTGTACCGGTACATGAGCATTACACCTCCATTTACATGATCTAACTTCACAGTAACATAACACAGTTAAATAGCACGTTCTACGTAACGAATTGCAAGGTGAATTTTCACTATCACACCTCAGCTTATTACATAATTCTCATGGCACAGCACATTTCACTATCTGAATCATTTAACCTCACGTGAGCTCGGCCACGCCTCATTAGCATATCACGATATCACACTACATTGTATTACTTATCATCACAACAACTATCACCATTGCAGGCACTTAATACACTTGGCACTCACATCATCATTATTATTATATTTATTTCACGTCGATTCACATTATTATTATCACTCGTAGCTTCACTATATTTGTATCACTTACCTGCATAACATCTTCAATGATACCTCGATATGCCGCCGCTTCATAACCATTCTCGTAATTATAGTAAACATGCTGCAATTATCATTCGAAGAATAATTTGCCCTTGAATTTACAAAGTTCGCTGTCTCCTTACTTGTATCAAATCACGTCTCCATTACCCTGCGTTAACTTCACAATAAATATGCTCAGATTCTGCTCTAATACATGTTACGTATGCACGTATAAGCTCGTACCTTCCAGTAATTACTACACCACAACATGAAATAAATCATGAAAAGACATTATTGATAATGTAATGGTTACTGACTTCGGTGGGCAGGGTGGCGAAAGCACATGGCCTATGTTATCCTTCCTCGTAACCACGCCATCATCTCAGCTTTTACATATTTAGCTCTCCATGCTTTCCTGTTTGTTACCTGGGTACATTTCTGGCATTGTTGTCTTAGTTTCATGCAGATCACCCCTGAAAAAGGCTAACATTAGATTATCCAGTACACACACAATCGCTATTGAACCAACAATGCATATACAGTACTTCCAATTACACGTAGCTATTCACAAGATACCGACAATTTTTTCAAGGACCACGCTGATTTCCTAGTAATGGCTTTGCCTTGTACAACTCTAAGTATTTCGATGTTATTTCACACTATTGGCACTCATTTACTGCGTACGTAACACATAACATCTTCTTTTCACACTCAATTTGCATACGCTTTAACTTCTCTTAATGTATACCAATAATCCGCTTGTTTAACAACAACCTTTCTCAAGCTTTCGGTATATCAGCTGCACGCTACCATTTCATCGACAACAATGGTCAGGCTTTGTATTCCGCCTTTCTCGTTTAAACAAGACATGGAATAGTAGTATTACACACTAGATGTGGAAGTTTATATTAAGTACCTACTTACATCTATCGATACCTAGGTGTCGCCACTGTCACTCTTAACTCCTATCGATGTTTTACCTTGCATAACATTGTCTTGTATGTATGATCATTGGATTCGACTTATTCTATACACTCTATATCCTACATTTAAATTCTAACATTATATATATGTTTTTACACTTCTTTTCGCTCAAAAATGAATGCAAAGTCTCTCTCTTCACGTTCACTTCTTCACGTATTCGACGTATACAGTTGAGTTCTCGTCCAGACTGTTCCGGTACCCTGTTTCGGAACCTCGTGCTTGCTGTCTTCTTTCGCGCTGTGACGCTCGTTCAACATGGAAACGGCACAATGCCACTTCAATATAACGTTTTTTCTTTCTTTTATGGTTGCACTTCTCTTTCTTTCTGAGGTGGAATAAATGGTTATTTGCCTTTGGTGTTATATGCTAGTATTTTCTTTCCCACTGTTTCTTTAAAATCTCCTGGACCACTGCCTCTTCTTCTTGGCCCTTTGTTGCTCTTGTATCAGCTGTTGCAGTCAGTAAGCGTCCAGAAAGGTGGTCCATGTTCAATTCTGCCTCGCGACTACTCTCCTCATCCATCTGGTAACATTATGAACAGGTTCACCTCTAATACAAGGGTTTTCACCGAGAAGTTCTAAACACTTAATTAGTTCTAAACTATTGAGTAAGAAATAAAAAGAGCCATTATAATTTTCACTGATTTTGAATATAATCTATCAGTCGGTAATATGAACTAAAACATTTCGTAATATTTGTAATTTAACCCATATTTTACGGTTGTTCCAACTCTTCAATGAGAACTACGCTGATCTTGCATACTCAGTTGCCTGCAGACATATTTCATAATTGTCGCTAAAGGACTGCCTTTTTGTTCATTTCTATTTACCTGATAGCATTTTATAGAGCTGTAGAAATTTACGGACATGATTTACAACTAAGATTTCTGTTTCTATAATCTATTTACGTGCATTTAGAATCGATTCACCTACACCAGTAGGTAAGGCTGGAAAGTGATGGGTAAAGTGGCTTCGGGGAACTTCGTGAGCAGCATCAGACATTGCATTTAACAGGGTATGGAGCTTTCCATCAAGTGTGATTTTTTGTGTAATTCGATATTGCGGCACTAATCTGATCATGAATAAGCATATGAAGGTCGATGATAGCATTACAATTTTGAAGGTCGGCAGTAAGGTTGTCGAGCAAAACACGTTCACGGAATTATTTTGAAAATATTTTCCATTGGCTAAAAGTATACAATATACGTTTAACGTATGATGTTTAAGAACAAAACATCACTTGCGAAAGCTCTCGGAGATAAAAGGCTGTAAATTTCTGGAGCATTTCGCAAATATATTTTGTTCTTCATAAACGTTTTTCACATTTTCAAAACTGCATATATATTTCTGATCATCAAGGAAGTGTTTCCTTTCTTCTGTTTTAATTCATAATCCATAATATCCAAATCTTCTCCATTTTCTGGAAGATGCCGATTCCCTCATCAGTTCTACTAACTTCCTAGACATCTTCCAAATGTTTAGTCTTACGAATGGAAAAACTCAAAAAATGTGGAATTTGAAAACAGATTGCCCAATGCAATTGCAGAACGTATTGAACTCATATTTAAAATGTTGACAAATTATTGGAAATTGTTAGGGACTCAGCTAGCTAAGGTGCAGGAAAGGTTGTTACTCATACATGTATATCCGGAATCATAAAATATTTTGTGTTTGAAGATGTTAAGACGTTCTGTTACCGAGGTCAGAAAATAATTGAAGATTGATGATGAACTGAAATCAAGTTCAGGATTGCACAAGATGTTTGCTTTTGTGCAGAAGAGCAAAGAGAAGATGAATCAAGAAGACAACATATCGTTTGAATGTTGTGAGAGGCATAATCCCTCCGTTCTTGGCAGCATTTCCTTATCAAGAATCATAAACTGAATACCTATCGCTCTGGATATCTTATTACTAAAAACATTCCTTTACAGTTGAACTTTCCATCATTTATATAAATAAAATTATATCTGTGCCTACATTTCAAAACGTTATCTCATATTTCGTTTTTATCTTGGATTAGGTGTATAAATGTTCAAAATGTGGTTAGTTAAATATTTATCATACTGTTTCTTTGTGTTCATTTATGTTTTGTTTATCTGTGTCTTTATTTGCATGTTTCAACAATGGAAAGAGATTCAACATAACTTCTTGAAACTCAGTAAAGTTCAGGAATAGCTATGTAGGCTATATTATTTGATCGGTATGCACTGCGTAGCAGTATTAAGGGGGCCGAAATAGGATATGTCAAATTTCTCCTAGTATTTTTCGCTGTATTGAAAAACTATGCATAACTTCATAGAGATTATAGTTTCCACTCTTGTATATGTCATACATCTTTACATTACGAGTATGGTAAAGGAGATATTCTCGAATTTAGAATTTTTTACCGAATCTACCAACGGCGGGCATCACTGACATGGACATATTGTTCAGTTTACATGGTAACGAGTTAACAAGAAGAAGGACGGGGAGAAGAATCATAAAAAGTTTGGAGAAATGAAACACTCTCTATACGCTACATCATCATCAACAATAAGTGAAATAATATGATGGCCAACAATGCCCTAAAACTAATCGACACTACTATTATATTGACTGACTGTCGATAGTTGAATAGTGTGCTCTGTCTCTTCTGCTGTCACTGATCTTCGCTAGATAACAGTACTGCTGCAATTGTACAAAGAAACCCGTCATAGACAGATGAAACAGCTAGTATCCAATATTATGTCAATATCCGTAACACAATACCTGAACAACTCCTTGAGCATTATTCCAAAAATAGGACTGGTGATGTTGGAAACTCTGAAGTCTCTTACGCGCATTTATACATTTCTGTACGACGATCATGCACACAGGAACGGCAAACGAAGGAGATTTAACAATTTGATGCCTCTGAACTTACACTGTAAATTCAATTTTGAAGATAGCTGGGTTACTTCTTGTGAAATACGAAAGATGTTCTCTATTTCATATTCAGTAGTGACTGATGAGACCGGCTTGTTTGGCCGTTGATTGACTTGTTGTGCGGTTCGACTGGCTTTACAGGCGCGACAGTAGGCGAAGGCTCTGTACAATCGAATATGCTAATAAAGAGGCGACAACAAAGGGAACTGTATTCATCTGAAGAGGATGTGAGATTGAAATCCACGCTTAAAATGTTGACAAAGGTCAGATTCACTGACTATTCCCAATCCACTTCTCCTAGATAACACATTGATCTGTGGGTCTAAGATGGTTGCTACTGATTCAATGCGAGAAGACGTCGTTTCCTAATTATTTTATTTTTGTTGCATTGAAAAATCCCACCTGTTGCTATTTCTTGGCGGATAAAGTACATTTGCATTTATCTCTTCGTATAAGCCAGAACACAATGTGGATTCCATCGAAGCCCCCGTCTCATTTAAGGCTGTGACAATATGGAAGCAGCTGCGTTAATGATGGTGCTAGCAATAACTAGAGATTGGATAGCTACGCATTAAAAACATACATATACATTGAAAATATGCATTAACAACCCCAAAATTATGTATTATCCAAAATCTCATCGAAAAATATGAAAAAATTAAAAGAAATCTAAAATACGTTTCTTTCAACCATTATTTTTGACACTGAAACTTTAACACATAACCTGCCAAAGCAATAAAAATATTTTAAAGCTCACCGAATTTGTGGACAGCAACTGCTGCTGAAGTGATGTTAGTTCTTCCCATAGCAGTAAATAACAGTTCCCATTTTAATGTTTGAAATCAGAAACGAATCTCCCTTGCTTCTAAGGATTGATTTGTGTTGAAAAAAAACAATGTTCGGTTGCAGCAGACGTCATGGACACATATCTAAAGTTTGCTGTTTCTTACAGCGGAAAGTTGTTCATTTGTTGTTCATTTTTCCAGACAAAATATTTATCATATGCTGTAATATATGGTAACCCGGATTTTTTGTAATACATTTAAGCTCTAGTAAGCTAATGAAGAGGACTTGAATAGCACTTATAGTTGTGACAAGTGGTACGTCATTTCATTTGAGCGCTGTGATGGCTGTAGAAATGGAGCTGAAAAGTTACTTAAAATGTACATTTGTTCTTCTGTTAATCCTTCTCTATACAGTAACCTTCCATTCAACAGCAGAAATGCTTCAGTTTCTTGTAGATAATTTACAATGCTCTCAAGAGTATTAAAATTTTTATAATAGTACATGGCAGTCTCTCTCCAGGTTCCCTATCTCGTAATGATCGATTTAGGAGGAAGTGAAATTTTCTACGTCAACTGTTTAAACGAATTGACTCTACTCGGAGATTTAAGAAAAATCCTTTTTTATTTTCGATATTAAGCAATTAACAGCAGGAAAATTTAAGCGAGCAGTTTCGTTCAGGTGGTGAACTATGTCCGTCAAGCATGTAACATGAATCATTCTATTACTTCGAAGTTTTAGCCCCTCCTACTTTAAATATACAGGGGGCAGCATCAGATAGGAACAAAATTACATTTTCATACCTACTTTTGTTTGTTCACAATGGACAAGATACAGCTACACTGAGCGCATTTCTCGTATACTGTCAACAGACTAATTAACAAACGTAAACGTGCATAATTAAATATAACAAACATAACAAATGATTAACAAGATCAGGTAAACAGCCTACTAATAACAACTGCCCGAATAGAAAACGATGAGAATGTTCATGTTCATAGCCAAGTCGTCGTAGGTCAAGATGGTGGTATAACCACTTCATATCAACTTATTCTTAAGAAATTATTTACACTAGGGTTACTATATTTTCCGAAGAGTAGAAAAGAAGACGACTTACTCATTTCCACATGGAGCCGTTACACTGCATACTTTACCATGGCATCTGTCTATGTGCCCAAACACACTTCTCAGATGAAGCAATTTGTTTAAACAATTTTGGAATTCTCTTTATTTGTGAATGAAACTGTTCACCTGTCATATTTCTAAATTTAAACTGCTCAGTTAATACGTCCTTTAGAGAATCAGGGACGACTTTATTCCTCGCTTTTGACCACTGACTTTGCATGAGAGAAAATACTCTCTGGATATTGGCATTATACGCAGTAATTGAATACAAAAACTTCACTACTGTAGCGTTAAGAGCACAGGATGATTTGCAGCATTATTGCCAACACTAAAATACAGACCATTTTTCATGTTTTAGCAAGGAGCAAAATTCAGAATTAGTTCAATATTTTTTATATATCGCTCATGAAGACTGAAATACCTATCGTCCTCAACATTTTCCCACTTTGACGTAACACACTGCACAGCAAATCCAAATTTGTCCCATGTTGTGAGACCACTTGAACTCATAGCAGAATACAGTGAATTCACTGTATTGCTCAACCCACATGTATAAATAACTGAGACAAGAAGTGTAAAGTTACTCAGCTTGCTTACAGAAATTCTTTCACTCATCTTCATAAACTTCTTCCTCTATATGAGATATCTGGACGGATGCAGAGTGCGTCTCAGCCCACAAGCGGCCACGGCTGGTCGGTGGTCCGACAGCTCTGCACTCCGAGGAGAGATGGCCACGGCCTTTTCGTAGCTCTACACCTCTGAATTCGGGAGATGGAGAAGGGGTTGGTCCGCACCTCGGTTGTCCTGAGAATGGTTTTCCGTGGTTTTCCATTCTCTTGCACTAAGGCAAATGCCGAGACAGTTCCTAGTATAGGCCACAGCCGCACACCCTCTCACTTTCCCTCCTGAGATCTCCTTCTCCGATACAAATCTCCCGGCCTGAGAGACGACATCACCGTCCAAGAAGCTCGCCTACCCCTTCAGGGGAGGAATGAAAACATTTAGTAATTGTAGCAGCAAGTTGACTTTAAGTGGAATAAAATTTCACTCTGAACTATTTGCAGTCGAGGTTTTTACATTTCCAAGTATTGACTGCATCTCTCTCAAAGATTTTCCCTCTCTCTGCATGCATCAACATTAACTTAAAAACATTCCATTTACAGACTGAACGGGTACCAAGTAAATCTCCCTATAGTTACTGTATTTGAGAAAAAAAAGTCAAGTCCTTTAGGTGGCTGTAACTGAGACCCAAAAAACCGAAAGATCTTAGATATAGGTGCATTTCAGGCAGCCTGCCCACTGCGGGAGAAATAGACAGCCATCTCGTCTCGCAGTGGTAGAATAACTGCTTGAATTCAATGTCCACAAACTGATAAAAGTCTTTAAACAACTGAGTTCTGAAAGTGTATGTACTGAAGTACTTGTAAATTTGCTGCAGAACTGTTTCAATATCAAATTCAAGGTCATTCATACCATGTTGTACACAGTTATTTAGCACATCAACAGGACATCCAGTACCTAAAAATGTATTCCCAGTTAAGTTTTCAAAATTGAATATACGTTATTATGAGAAGATCTAGCTAACCCCGCAAACATCACATTACAGTTATCACTGAAAAATATCAAACTGTTCAGGTGAGGTTTTCACATAATTTTTCGTGCAGTCTCATTTGGCATGCTCTGTAAGTCCAAGAGTTTAGACTGTATCCCGCCATTTTCCAATCAAAGTACTGAATCAGGATGGGAAATAACTGTACCGCTGGGCGAATGCTAGCGTGAGTAGCCACACCACAAAACAACATGCTTTTCATTGTGTCCAAAACTGTATACACTGCATGATGAGACAACACCAAATTCACAGTTGCTTCCGATTTCGTGCGGTCACTTGAGATTTTCTTCGCAATTTTAGAATCTGGGAATATTTCATTCAGAAGAGCAGTAGTACAATCTGTTGACTTGTAGCTATTATGATGCTTCACTCAATGGAAGGCCACCGTTTTTTCTGCTTCATGAATATCATCGCTGGCTTCCGGTTGTACGAAGAAACTCGTTATTGTTGATGACATTTTTTAACCTCTAATTTATTTTTTGAGTTTCGAAGTTTGAACACGATCTTCCAAATCCTGGGACCGAAACAAACCGACCTGATTTAGAAACAGTGTACTCGTCTTCATATTCATTCCGCCCATTTCCAAAACATCTAAGCCGCCTGTCTGTAAATTTCCATTTACGTTTAGGCTTGCTTACAAGTGCACTTCAGCTACAAACTATGAAAATGTAACATGAAGGTTTTAAACCACAGTGCACAACAATTCCAAGAAACTACGAACGGTTGCGAGTTTACGACACGCTAGTTCTTGGCCGACTCGTTACGCAACGTTTTACGTGCTGCTACTCAGAGTCGATCGAGTCAGCTGTGGTTAGTCAGAAATCGCAAATGGTGGCTGGTGATACGCTGGACTAAGATCGATAGGCCATTACTATAGATTGAAACACGCGTAATAAAGGCATATTCCCAACCGTATAACGTTAACATTTCTGAATCAGAGATAATTAATACAAAACTGATTTGACAGCTTGCTCTGAAATCGAACGTTCATTAATTATTAATATTAGAATTGTATGACCCTAAAATAAAAACCCGAATAATTATACTCTTTCACAAAAGCCCGGCCGAACGATTTCTCAATAGACAAAAACGAGGAGATGTCAAGGATAAAGAGGACGTATTGTCACACAGATTTATACTTTTACTTAATGCCTTATCAAGACCTTGTCTCTTATTAATAGTATTCAAGGCAGTTGGGAGACTGATTAGAAAGTATCGTTAAAGTATTGTGTGCTGACTCCGTGGAATGTCGAAAGGCTCTTCAACTCTGGTGGAGCGGGAAGGAAAGCGGAGGAGAAGAATGAGACAAGATATTCCGAGCGTTTATGTCAGTTTCAGATCCTGTTGATGTAACTCAGGTCAGTTGCCTGTCGCCTAATATGCAGCGGGACACATTTGTTGCCCTTAATACCTACTGCGTAGACTGATTTCTGAGCTTGGGGTTTCTGTTACTTATGCGGCAGAGAAGGACACTGCTTTGTCTAACTGATTAATATTGTAATATTGGAGAGGAAGGCTGTTGTCCAAATTGGAGAGTAGTTCAAGAGAGGTTGAATGATCGTGAGGAATATGTGGCGAAGAGTAGTGAGTCAGAAATTTCTGCGAAACTGTAGATAATGCCTGCTAATTTCATAGTCTTGGTGGTATAGATTTCTATGGGGTTCTTTTGTAAATTGGTACACGGTATAACACTGTTGCATAACTACGGCGATGGGGTTATCGAGTAGGTCATACGATGTCGGAAGAGGAGATTTAAATAGGGTTATGGTCACGTGGCTCCATCTTTTTGGATTAGGGACAAGTTTCCTTGTACGGCACCAGTTAGAAAGGATGTTAAGTGACGACAGTAGAAGGGCTGCATCTGCTGGATTCCTGATCTCCCTAAATAACTTGCAGTCGTCAGCAAAGAGTAGGATATTTGCTGTTTCATCGAGTTTGGATTGCAGATCCTCCAACAACATGGAAAACAGCAAAGGGCCAAGATCACTGCCTTCTGGGACACCGGCGGGGGCTGGTAAGTGAGGACAATGTATCTGATATTACCACTCACTGACAACGGTTATTCAGGAGGCCAGCATGAATAGTCAGAAGAGTGGCATGTACAGCGTGTCCGGTTTGAATGTATTGTACCCGGATGAGATGGCCCATAGTTATCATGATTTGATATTATAAAATAAATTCAGGCATGTGAGAGTATTGAAATATACACATTGAAAGTCTGGTGTGGACGGAAAGGTTTCAACATTGTCAGGCGTGCTCGCGACAATCTGTCGCCAAGCGTTAAGCCTGTCATAATAGGTGATATATTTCCATGTCGAAAGCTAAGAGGATTAAATCGAGCACTCAGAAAAACAGTGCTGATTGCTACAGGGAAATGAGGGAGCTCTTATTCTTGAACAAGGGGCAGCCCGTGCGTCACAAATACGGAGAAAATGTCCCAATAAAGTTTCCCGTGCCTCCAGGCATATTGTTCTTAAGTTGTCAGGGGGAGATATTTAAACTAACCGCTGCAGTGTTAGCCAATGATAAAAGTTCTAAAGTGCTCGCAGATGCACCAACATGACAGAATACAATATGAACTCCAGTTATCTCCCTAGATAATAATAATTAAAATATTCTAACTACCGAATTAAACAGATGGGATATTTTAGATATCGTCCCTATGTTGATTAATTGTAAGATTGATGAATTAAAATATAGAATTCTAGGAAAAGACCCACGCTGTATTGCTATTGGTCAGGAAGGTCACACCAGCATAGACGCCGACTTAGCACGTGAAATAGTGGAAGACAGAAATCAAGTAATATCTTCGTGATCGCCGAACGATATGAGATCAGAATACGATACGTGAATGTGTATCGCCAGTTTATTAAGTGGGATAAATTAAGAGATGCAAATCCACCTGCAAGTGCCGATTTAGGATAACCAACCCCTCCATCTGGTATGACCGCGGAAAACCCAGGCGGGAAACCATATCGTCCATACATACCAGGATAGTGGAACCTCACATCATCAGTCGTTTGAAATAGTATGATACACTGACACGTTGACTCTGTAAGTCAGTACCTCGGGACGCATTCTAAGTCAGTTAGAGCTGAAAGTACGTGAGTCGTTATGAGAGTGAAGACGAACAGTGGGATTATTCTAGTACCGAGTGTTAATAATCAGTATAACTGTATGTTGAAATTAATACATTTATAATGGTTTCATGTGATTGAAAATAAATAATTAACGGAACGCCGATAGTACTTTTTGAAGGCAGTGTGCGGAGCCTGAAGTAATAATTTCAAGATAGACGGTGAAACAATCATCTGTAGCATGGAACTGTAGGAGCGTGGCGATAACTAGACGGCCTAGAAATACGTCAGTAAGTGCCGGTTGACTACCGCGATACGCGCCGGGTCGAATAAAACGACACATCGTCGTAAAGTGTCACAGCTTGTGGTTCCGGGCGCAAGTGAAGGAAAGAATTGTGAAAGTGGCATGGATCTTTAGGCACCTATAAGTGTGTTATTGTATAAATCATTGTAAATCCATAATTAAGGTATTAATAATGGGTAATCGCCCAGAAGAGGTTTCTTTTGTTAGTATTATAAAATTCCGCAAGATGAACGAGTAAACCAATATGGGGCCATGAGGCTTCTCAATCGCCACGAGACAATGGAATTCTACACAGGAATGAGTACACAAATTTGATATATTTGGGCATGTCATCGCAATAAGACGGGGATAAGTGTAGATAATTACTTAACGTAACGCATGGATCGCTTCCCGAATCCATGATTTATTTAAGATAGACGGACGAACTAATTTACATTAACGTAATTATGTGTTAGACTAATTAATTGATTATTCGTTGTATGTAATGTGGATTGGGGTTATAATTTTCAATTAATGCATGCTGTTTGTAAATACGTTGATTGAAGTTCATTTCAAGTCTCAGATTTTTCTCTTATGCTAATCCAGTTTATTTTTGATTTCTCAATCACTGCGGTGATTATTTGTACCTTAGTTAGGCATATTTGTTACCAGACCTCGAGATATATGAAAGTGCCAGGGTGTATAAATTATGTTTTTGCGTACGGAAGGTCATGAGAAATAATATTAATATTAATAATAATAATAATAATAATAATAATAATAATAATAATAATAATAATAATAATAATAATAATAATAATAATACTTTGAAAGTTCGCTGGTGAAAGTAATAATTAATGTGGAGATAACATGTGGCGTAAAAGACTTTGATTCGGGCAGTAAATGTGATTTTACGTAAATTGTTGATTTTACGTTTTTGGACTCTATAATAACCATAAAAATTTGTTTTGAAGCGATAGAAGCACGTGTATAGGATGGTCACGATATGCTGATAGGCTAGAATGGTTTGAGCCCAGTTTTGATGTTGGAAGTCGTGCGGGACAAAAATCCGGCATGAGGTGAAAATTGAGCCTACTGTTTTTCATGATGAAATAGATAAATTTCGAGGCCTAAGACGATATAATATGCCGATTCCGGTGTTATGAGTGGCAGAATCCACGCACAGAGGATTAATTATTGAAGTAAGTGTTTGAAGAGTTCCAGTGGAATAAATGGACTTCAAATGAAAAGGAAGGAATAATTTAGCCATAGCAAGCATTGGATGTATTTGCCCAGCCGCGATGTGCCATGGGATTTGAGATGTGTCTTGGGAGGACATGTGTCCCCATAAAATTAACGGCAGTACGAAAATGAAAGTTGCGGTTCCGAATACCGTGGTGTCCCAACCGATGTAAATCGGGCCTTGGTGGTTCATAATGGGACTTAACCTATGTGACTAAATTCTAAAGACTGGAAACTAAAATATAAAACTTTCAATTTAATACTAATAATAATAATCCAATGGAATCTTGTCTTAAATCAATTGCTTAGTGCCAAACTAGACCGAAATTGTAAAAGCTTGTGCATTAAACATAAATATCGTTAACGGTAGTGTATCATGTGCAATTAAGTTATCATAATAATAATTTGAAGAGGAATAATAGGAAGAATTTATTAGATTATTTTGAGAATAATAATAATGGTGAAATAAAATTAAAATATTAAATCAATGATGAATAAGTGATACGATAATGATAATCTCCATTGATGAAAATAATAATAAATAATAATAATAATAATCATAATAATAATAATAATAATAATAATAATAATAATAATAATAACAATAATACAAAGTTGAAGAAGAAGAAGAAGAAAAATGAATACCTTGCAATATTATTTCTGAAAATAATAATGAAAGGAAATTAAAACATTTAATGGACAATGATTCAATGTTACGAATATGATAATCTCTAATAATAATAATAATAATAATAATAATAATAATAATAATAATAATAATAATAATAATAATAATAATAATTTATTATGAAACTGATCATTAATTTCTGCAAATTAATTACGAGGAAAAACGACCCTTCGTTTGAAACGTCGGCAAAGGTTAGCATATAATCATCCCGGATGATAAATGATAATAATCAAATATATGATGATAATTGAAATAAATGATAATAATAAAATAATTAATGGTAATCACAAAATATGATAATGATCAGCTAAATAATGATAATGATAATTATTTAATAATCATAGGAAGATATGATAGGGACAGTCGTCATGTGTCGAATTGGTCGGAACCAGATGTTGGTTTTCCAAATGGGAGATTGTTGGTGGTATGTGCGAAATAACCGACGGACGGCACATGTCTTAATTGTGCGAGTATAATAAGGAACCTTTCCGTACGTCTTGTCATATTGATAAATGTAAATATTGAGATAAGCTTTGAGTTGACGAACTACCTTTGGCATGTTTGTAAATCTGGTTAATATAGGCTAGAGCCTAGTGGGAATCCGGCCTTCTAGAATGTAAATACCGGTAGTGACTCGCATCCAACAGAACGTAGAAATGACAGTAAATAGTTACTATCATGACCACGTCTCCGAAAGAAGATCTCCAGCGGTGAAACGTCCGCTCATACGGACGTGTATTCGATCCCCAGTGACCAATGGGGCGAATTCACCAAATATTTCACACTACCAGAGTAGTGAGGTGAATCCAAATTTATGTATTCTTTTTCAGGATGGAAATTTCTAAGTGTATTAATTGTCATCACTTGCAGTTTGCGAATTAAGTAAATTAATTGCTCCTTATTACAAATTCAGTAGGAAACAGTTTTCATATCTTTTTATTGTAGTTAGTCCATTATGCCCATGGAATATAAGTTGTCACTTCCCAGTCCTATTGTGGAGTTCAATAATTAGTATCTATGAATGAGCCGTCCCTCTTACCTTAATTTGCATGCCCCGTTCATCGCTGTGTTCATTGGTGCGCCTACCTATATATTTTTTATTGTTATTGATTAAAATTTTTAACATCTTTTACGAACTGATCACCCCTTAGATTAAGGCTAGTCTGGGACTCAGGAGGTGAGCGGGTGCAGTATAATAAAATCAATATTAATATCATAAGAAGTAATAGAGATAGTCATTGGTGTTTTAGTTTTACATGTAGAGAAACTCAAAATGTTTCCTTAAATACCTAATGCTCCTCGGTACGCACACCATTAATGGCAAGTCAGACATCAAAACTGTATTCCACCTCTATCAGTGTGTTTTGTTGCATCGCAGATGTATCAATTGGGATAGTTGCTCGAATGCTGCATTTAAAAGTGAAAAACGCATTGTGAATTTTTAATGAAGCATCCAAAAATACAACTGACCTGCGAAATAAGTGTCCCTTCTTCTTTGAAGTTTAGGCAGCTCAGACGGCTGCGCAACACAGCATGCGTCCCGCTAGCTGTCTGTTAGGCTTGTACAGCGTCATTTTCGTCTGGAGTATCAACTGCGGCTAAGTGACGATGTTCCCCACGTACATACTCTACCCTTCCAGCCTATGATTTTGGGCGCCGACTATAATCCCAGCGTCCTACACGGATGATTCCCGGTGATATTTACGGAATAAGAGGTAATTGAATTAAAATTAATAATAACGTCGGCAAAATTTTGTTTTAACGAAGTCGTAAATTTTTAACTACCGAATGAATTAATAATTAATGAATTCATAATTAATTAATAAATTAATTATTCCTTATTTCATTAATTTATTGTTCATTAATTCACCGTCAATCATGGCTCACTACATCTCATCTACAATAACTTTTATGAAACGAACGCGGACTGACGAGTACAACGGATATGACTACAACATGAGGAAATGTGATTTAAAGGAAAAATGCTAACTTTACAAATTTATTAAAAAGAAAACGTCGGCAAAGCGATAACGAAAATATAAAGGGCAACACTTAAAAAAAAATTACTCAACTCTCACTAGGTCAACTAAAACCCATAATTATATTTCAATGTTACAAATAGTATATACCCATTTAATATTATCTCTCATTAAGCACCAATGTTTTTTGTTAAGTTTAATAAGTCGGCCTGTTTCAAATTTAATTCAGTTTCACACATTAAATTACTGACAGAAAAACTATACTCTTTTGTAAACTCAAACTCCTAAGAAATACATATTGAGTGGTTGAAACGTCATTCATTCGGTAGTTAAAAATTTACAACTTCGTTAAAACAAAATTTTGCCGACGTTATTATTAATTTTAATTCAATTACCACTTATTGGGTTTCATTGCAAATGTATTGAACATTATTTCCAAAATATAGTTGACCTGTGCTAACTTTATCAATTAACTTGAGTTACATTTTATAAATATTAAGTTACATTTATTAAATCAAAATCAAATTATTAAAATGTCGAATTTTCAAATATATAAATTATTAAATCCATTATTCATTAATTAATAAATTCATTATTCCTTATTTCATTAATTTATTGTTCATTAATTCACCGTCAATCATGGCTCACTACATCTCATCTACAATAACTTTTATGAAACGAACGCGGACTGACGAGTACAACGCATATGACTACAACATGAGGAAATCTGATTTAAAGGAAAAATGCTAACTTTACACATACATAATATAATCACACTGAATTAAACCAAAATCTGTAGCGAAGGGTCCTACGTAATATGAATAACATAAGATCCACCAAAAACTTTCATCTACACTGACTCTACTGCAGTGGGAATAGAACCCCTGCCTCAAACATAGCAACCGTATTGAACTAAATCCACAAGTCAACACAATCACTACAACCACAAATTAGAATTAGCGTTGCCAAATACACAATAAACGCCAGTCACACATAACAACAAAGAAATCCAGCAATGATATTTGTCAGTGAATCCCAAATCCATTGACCTGGTCGAGAGTCGAAGTGATGTCTCTCACGACGCTCCATTACAGTAACCTGAAATTCCATAGTCTTTAACTAAAGTAATACTCAAATGACATTAAATACTTAAATATCTATGTGCTGTGGTCTACCTGATCAAATGGAATTATATGAAATGACATCGTAATTAGTTTTTGATGACCATATCTCGGTGGGGTTTAATCTTTAACATTAGAACGCTGTGTAGTGGAGAAGTCTCGACTTAAAAAATAAACACACCTTTTTCCTTCGCGCCTTGGCTAAAAATCTGTTATCTTCTCTTTCTTAATCTGCTTACCCTCCAGCGAGGGATTCCACCTCTAACGCCTCAAGGGCAGTGTCCTGGAGCGTGAGACATTGGGTCGGGGGATACAACTGGGGAGTATGACCAGTACTTCCCCCAGACGGCCTCACCTGCTAAGCTGAACCGGGGCCTTGGTGGGGGATGGGAACAATGGAAGGGATATACAAGGAAGAGGGAAGGAAGCGACCGTGGCCTTAAGTTAGGTACCATCCCGGCATTTGCCTGGCGGAGAAGTGGGAAACCACGCAAAACCACTTGTAGGATGGCAGAGGTGGGAATCGAACCCTCCTCTACTCAGTTGACCTCCGACGCTGAGTAGAGCCCGTTCCAGCCCTCGTACCACTTTCAAATTTCGTGGCAGAGCCGGGAATCGAATGTGAACCTCCGGGGGTGGCAGCTAATCACACTAACCACTACACCACAGAGGCGGACAAATCTGTTATTATTCGATGGTATATCCGTACTCTAGACAAATTCATTTAGTCTCTTCCAAATACTTCATATAATCCAGCCTCCACTGGGCTTGAAAAATATTCCACGCAATCTACATTCAGGAATACACAATATCTTGCCTTCAGTTATAACGTCCACTGGTTCAGACCTCACCAGGATTTATAACTATTATTCTTCGAGAATACTTCATCCCTTTGCATTCAAATATCAACTTCGACATTATCATTCCACATTATCATTGGTTCTCTTTCTCTCACTAGCGTTCTGAGTATTAAAGTATCCTATCTCAAACAAGGCACAAAAATACACTCAATAACGAAATATTGAAAAACACGAACTCACAGCACATATCATTAACCTGCCAAAAAATCAAATCACTTATCGATGAACGAAGACTCTAAATATACACTGTAATGTTCACTGACGGTCGCTGGTTCAAATCCATAGCAAAATATAGGTGAATTTCTCGCGAAGAGTGGAAATGATAATGCAACATGCCAGTACTGCTAACATGCCCCACGAACTACCTAAATGTACTAACTGCCAGCTAACCTTATTAAAATATTTACGCACACTTGTATTATTTCAGAAGATCATTACCACACTCTCATATCATGCCAGGAGAACATATAACACACGCTTAGGAATATATTATAAGTATCAAATTAACATTATCACACGCATATTATATATAAAATACACAATTCCAAGGCATTAGTTCTAGCTGACCCTTGCTACATATTTAAATTAAATAAGCCTCAAATATTACATGCAAGAATTTATTATTTATAAATATACACAAACAGCTTGTCATGCATAGTGTGAACTTAAAACAAAATCAGATGCACTCATCCCTGTCCGGTTCGCTCCATGATTCAGCCATGCACCATCTCAGCCATCGGGTCGACCCATCGATGCGGTGCTCACTCCATCATGACGGAAATACAACCGTATGGAATGTTCTCCTCCAGAATTCTCCTCTTGAGGTCCATGTTCCTGTCACAATTTTACGTACGGCACAATTGGTACACACGTGTCCACACACACACTGGATTATCACTGAGCATACAAAAAATACAAATTAATTATGATACAAATTACAAACACAATAAATACATTCTTCTCAATAACACTTCATTCCCGGAACAGTCTGATCAGTATCTTATTTCCACCAGAATCCGTTATTCAATATTAATTCAAGCCCCAACGTGCCCCGCAACTTCATCATTAAGTTTAATACTGCTTGACGAACAAGTCTATCGGCACTTTACACGTTACAATTCAATCTGTGACGATAGAGTTAATTACATTACGGGAAAAATCCCTGTGGATTATGTTCAGAATTATAATAGTTATTGTTCCTTTACATCGAGAAATGCTCAGTCTACACGTTTTTCCGGCGACGATCACAATACGCGTCCGAACCATTCAGTCCCGAAGTTAAGAGCAGTGTCTCTCTCTTCAGCGCTTGTCTTCCTCCAGTCCGCGTGCCTCGTGGAACAAACGTCTCGGGATTCCCCGGACCGATTACACCACGTCTAAAGTGGGAAAGTCTAATTTGCCTTCAATAATCACTTCTCTTGGATTTAGACTTATGTCACAGCCCTTTCACATTGGTATCTATGCTACTGCCTCATTTATTCCCTCGCGCTCTATCTTGTGATTCGTTGATTTGAAAGTTCTGCCAACCTCATTCAATATCTCTGTCGTATGTCGATCTCACCTCTCTTCAGAGTGCAACATTCCATCACCCTATTTCTGATGCAATATCCGCTGTTTCTTTACACGGGCACCGTTGAAGATATCATTTAGAGAGCCATATTGCAATATACATTATCCTTCACATATGAACATTACCACATATAATACTACATTTGTCCATTTACAATACGTATATGCCTATGACATGAACCAGTTGGGTTCGATATCAATCAGGAAACGGCACAGACGCCTTTGGGATGCTGCAAGATCGCTTTGGATATAGAGCCAGAACTCCTAGCACGCTGCAAATGCACTCGAGTTACCAGTTCCCACAGGCCTACTGTATATCCAGAGTGAATCCATCATCGAATTACTTCAGAAATAATAATAATAATAATAATAATAATAATAATAATAATAATAATATCCCGAATGACCATAATATGAAACAGAAATGCAGGGAGAAGGTCGATAAATATGCTCCTCTGGCTATGGAAGTAGCAAGGATCTGGAAACATGACAGAGTTAAAATTCTTCCTTGTCTCCTTTCTCCACCTGGACTCACACTAAAATTAATGATGCCACAGCTCACCATCTACAGTCACTATGTGACAAAAGGCTGCAATTTTTAAGACCTGTAGCATCGTCAGAACATTCCGGAATGCTCAGTACGAATCATAAATAGAAAAGGCTCCAACTCCTATAACGAAGAGAATTTCGAAGGCGTATATTGTAAAGTTATATAAATTATGATTAAGCTATATTTCTTATATGTAAGATATTTAATGACGTGATATATTACCAACTATAAAGTTGTAAAATAATAATAATAATAATAATAATAATAATAATAATAATAATAATAATAATAATAATAATAATAATAGATCTACAAGAAATGGGTATTGATGACGAAACCATTCAAGATAGAATGAAATTTAGAAGCTTAGTAAACAAACATAAATTTGCAGAGAAACCAACAAGAAAAAATACAGGCTGGACAGAAACACGCAGAAAGGAACACAGTGAAAAAATGAAGAGATATTGGGAAGAAAAGAAGAAACATTGTGCAAGATAAGTTCAAACGCGCTCCATAGTTGGGCACAACAAATCAAATAATAATAATAATAATAATAATAATAATAATAATAATAATAATAATAATAATAATAATAATAATCATCTACGGCCTCAGTATCTATGTGTACGAATTTTAATTTGACGCCATCAGGGTTACCTGGGTGTCAATTTCGAAGTTCCGTTTTACTCTACTAGATGGCAGAATAAACCGGATTTCTCTTGGGCGATCTATGACCGAGTACTTTTATTTCATTTTTGTCGGGTTAACATCAAACTTGTCTCCAAATATATTTTATATGACGACATCGTACGAAATGGAGTGTCAAATGGACTCTTCTCAAATTAACAAATTATTCAGAGTGTAAGCATCGCGTTTTGTAAAAACTGTTACGGGTATATCATAGATTACGGAGATGTAAGAAGGTGCTGGGGTTAATGGGTGGACAATGAGTTGACCAGAGCATAAGTTAATGCACTAAATTTTGAAAATTTCTTTCTTTCTTTCTTTCTTTCTTTCTTTCTTTCTTTCTTTCTTTCTTTCTTTCTTTCCTGTTTTTTTCTAAAATTTAATAGCTAGAAAATTTGGAACAGATAACAATCAAGAAAATCCAAATGAGCTCGTCAGCTCCCACAATAACAGTGGACTATAAGTCCGAATATCAGGTAGCAAAACTTGAGAGAATTATCAACACGATAACATGCAAGGAATGAGCATTATAGCTCTGAACATTATCTTATACGAGCATGTTTGCTCCATTCACTTACACAGACTAGGTTTCTGAGCTCCAAACGTTAATTCAGTCCAGCCTCTCAGAAGCATACATTCTTACATCACAAGGTTAACCTGACAACTCCCCTACAATCAATTATCCCTAGTTAGTGCTCATCGTCTGCTCAACAGTTTAAAATTCACGTGTTCTAAAAATAACTTCACACCACAATATTTTTTTTGATAAAACCGGGGCGTGATTGCCCATACTACTGGCCTTACTATGAAAAAGAAAAGATTAATTATGATCGGCCAAAAACAAAATGCAAGGAAGCGAAAAACCTGCACTCCTTTTAGAAAAGGTCGTATGGCCCGAAGTTACAGAGGCTAAGCCTATTCTACAGAGGGATGACTAAACGAGAAATGTTAAATGCCAAAAGTGTTCAAACTTTAGAGGTTCAGTACATTTTAGTCACCCTATACCAAGTTGAATGGGGATCAGCAGGGGGTAATCACTCTTTGTTCCCTTACATGTTTCTCAGTAAGGATTAAAACAGAGTTCATAGGCTGGCCAAATATTTTACCTATAAACCACCAGGTTTAGAAATTTACATAAAATAAAAGAGGTTTCAAACCTTCCCCTCAATCTATCTTCCGGAGCTGTCAAATATTAAGACAATTCTGCCATTACCTTGAGTCGCTGGGGATTCCAAACACCGACCGAGGCCCCTGCCCCCTTAGTACAAGCCGCACATGACAAACTGGAGCGATGAAGAAGTCGATACAGCCCTAAAGTGCACAGCATTTATAGTATTTCGAGGTGAAGTTTCCAGAACACTTTACAGATAGGCTGGATGCCTGTACACACTCACAATTTTAATTGGATAGATAAAATATTCTCAAACATTCTGATTGGTTGATAGATAGAGGAGTTGGAGGGGCAGAAGTGTTGACAGCCTTACCGCAAGAACAAAACCATCTTCAAAAACTAAGGTTAGTCAACTGTGAACATACACATTTTTAGTAAGTTGATTAGAGTTCGACCCACTAGGGGGAGCAACTAAACCGATGATAGGGACATCTGGCGGTTGAAAATCCAAGTATCTTGTATAACATCAGTTCAAGGCAGATAACCTAGATGGCCTTATAGAAGGCGCGCAGTTTGACTGGCCGAAGAAGGTGTATCCCCAGTACAAAAACAAGCAATATTTCTCTGGCGTTTCTCGTCATAAATCACGGGTCTGTTGCACTCGATGTCTGGACCTTTAAAACAATAGAAATCTTATTCGAGCACGGAATGCCAAAATATTATATTTAGCATTCCTAAATTTTATATTGGTGATTTGTCCCTCATAGTCACTTAAGAGAAATTCTCGGATAGAAGACGCCATAACACTGACCGTCAGTGTCTTTTAATAAGCGTCCATAAGGAGATATCTTGATTGCTGAAAAGAGTAAGATATAAGTTTAAAAGGCTTAAGGCCAACACCGTTTAATTTAGTGATATTGCATCATCCGCTGTAATAGACCACGTACAATTTTGTAAATACTAAGCTTGTGTAGTCGTGCCGGTCGACCAATCAAATTACTCTCTGCGTCATGAATATGGATCCGTGACACGAGGATTGTAACCTGATAGTGAGCTGCCCAAGGGAATTAATCAGTGCAGACAAAGATAAGCATATTACCTGTTATCAACGATATATTACTGATAAAGCACTTGTACCTTGTACTCGATGGCGTGCGCAATAACAAGACAGCACGGGAGAAATGAACGTAACAAGTCTAGTGCACACTGCTTCTCTAAAATTTAACAACAATGGTCGTCCCTTCCGTCTGTTGTTCTTTGCAGACCAGATAATTCTTTTAGTGAAATGTAGTGCACTATGTCTTCTGATGTGGGTCAGAAATACTTTATTACTTTCATTGATCTGTCCCAGTCTCATCCTTGGCTGTGGCAATCTGAGCTCGGTTTGTGAGAATTAAACTTTTCACGGATCAAGTGGACTAAACCACGGTTAGATATGGAAGGCGAAATTTAGGACTTTCAGGTATTTATTTCATTTTTACAGTTTTTCAAATGATGGTTTCCGATTCATGCAGCCCCTCAAGCAGTAATACAGATATGATGAGGTAGTTATGCTGCTTTTTAAGTACATTATCAATTAGTTAATTATTTGATTGGTACTAAAACTTTTAGTTGTATAAAATCTATTTCCTTTCATTGTTCATTAAATTTTCTTTCATGAGCAGTAATTTTGAGTCAGTACTACTGTTTCCTTTAATTTAAAGTAATTAGGGCCTTCTTGTTCTCCTTTGATCACACCAGCAAGTGACAGAAGAACCTAGACACACTTTTTTTTTTTGCTAGGGGCTTTACGTCGCACCGACACAGATAGGTCTTATGGCGACGATGGGATAGGAAAGGCTTAGGAGTTGGAAGGAAGCGGCCGTGGCCTTAATTAAGGTACAGCCCCAGCATTTGCCTGGTGTGAAAATGGGAAACCACGGAAAACCATTTTCAAGGCTGCCGATAGTGGGGTTCGAACCTACTATCTCCCGGATGCAAGCTCACAGCCGCGCGCCTCTACGCGCACGGCCAATTCGCCCGGTAGACACACTTTGAGACTAAAAGGATCTATTAATATAGGCCTATGCCTCTAACGTAGCTGAATTAAATTATTGCTGATCGACTTAAGTGTTCGGTATGTATGGGAAGTTTTGCCGAAAATAACTTACAATAACTTCCAAAATGTACTACCTTCAGCGTCGGCTCCTGACATAGGCTCCTTCCCACAGAGCCTTCTAATATCGTATGTGACAATCCCTCGAAATGTCCCATTAAAGTGCCTCTTCTTCTTTTTATGGTTTTCCATAAGATCGATACCTCCTCTGCCCTCTGCATGATCTTATTTTTTGTCACTCGGTCGTTCCATGGAATCTGAAATATCTTTCGACATTACCACAATTCGAATGCTTCAAACCTATTCTCTTCATCCGCAGCAAATGTCCATGTCTTCCACCCGTATAGTATAGCACTCCAAACGAATGTCTTTGCTAGCTGTTTTCATAGCACCAGGTTGATATTTATTGAGACCCCGCGGTGTAGGGGTAGTGTGCCTGCTTCTAACCCGGAGGCCCCGGATTCGATGCCCAGCCAGGTCAGGGAGTTTTACCTGCATCTGAGGGCTGGTTAGAGGTTCACTCAAGCCTATCTGATTAAAGCTGAGCATCTATCTGACGGTAGAATGCGACCCCGGTCTAGGAAGTGAAGAATAACGGCTGAGAGGATTCGTCGTGTTGACCACACGACACCTCATAATCTGTAGGCCTTCGGGAAGAACAGCGGTCACATGGTAGGCCAAGGCTCTTCGGGGCTGTTGAACTTTTGTTGAAGGCTGACTTCGTTTAGTTTCTCCTGCTCTCTCTCTCTCTCTCTCTCTCTCTCTCTATCTGTGTTTTATTGTGGCCATCTTACTGCAAATTCTTTGAAATTATTCCGAACATGTCCTTTCTAAACTATATCAGCCTTTGTTCCATGCTAACTGCACAAAAGTATCTTGGTGTTTGTCTTGTTTATTTGCGTCTGTATCAGGTCCCTACAATGGATTCCACTACTTCCAGGGTGGTAAAGAGACGAGCTTTCCCACTACAAAATATGTTCCGAGTTATCAGTATTGAAATGGCGTAGAATTATGTTAGTAAACGGATAAGCTTGAGTGGAGCTTTAAAAGGTAGGAAACATTCTAATATGAAGATAAAGTTGGAATTTAGAGGACAAATTTGGGGCAAATATTCATTTATGGCAAGATGAGTTAGGAACTGGAATAATTTATCACGCGAAATGTTCGATACATTTCCAAGTTTTTCGAAATCAACTAAGAAATGACTAAGTAAACAACTGATAGGGGACCCGAGAGACAGCCCTAAATGCAGATCATTGATGATTGATTGATTGATTGATTGATTGATTGATTGATTGATTGATTGATTGATTGATTGATTGATTGATTGATTGATTGATTGATTGATTGATTGATTGATTGATTGATTGATTGATTGATTGATTGATTGCGTTTCAGTTTGGTTCAACTGAGTCATGTTTTACCACATCGATATTGACAAAATATTTTACTGTTTAGCGAACATACGTAAATTAGAAAACTAAGGACATTATCCTACATCTGAAAACAACACTGGAGCACCTCTGGACGAGTTCCAGAGAAATAAACAAAAATAAACGTATGATCAACAATTATTGATGTGGTCTGACGAAGACAGGTACATTTCTTTGGGTAATTTTTGGTGAGAGGTTAGCATGCGGAGACTTCCTTTATGCAAGAAAGATACAAAACATGGTGACAAATACCGTAAATTTGATTGATTGCATGACAATTTTAACATTTGTAAAATCCTGGGGCCATGAAAGAATACTTTTCCATTTTGGTTTGATAGCTAATAAGGACATTTTATCTGAATTCAGACTGTGCGTATTTCCTGGTGAAATACAACTGAATAAAATATGTTTTTTCATTTCTATCAACTTCACATTAAATTTAAAAATTGAATGCAAAAGGAGACGCATGTGCGTAACGGTCTGAGATAAAATTTTTCTATGTGCGGACGCAAGAATGATTGCGTTCTACTGTACATATATTATTAAACAGGTACGTAGAAATCATTTCTCATCCAAATTCGGTGGAGGTTGATGGAACGATAATTGTATGATCTGAACTACCGAGTTGTAGACCTCCCGAAGTGGTGCCAATTTCGATATTCTGATTGTGCTGCTGTCTAGCAGCGAAAGAAGAATTCTACTGGAAGTTCCCAATGATCAAGTTAAATTTTGTCAAGTCATCGAGTGCACCACCAGAGATCTTTAGTTTGCTAATATCGAGCCAAGATTTCCGACAATCCTTTCAATTTCCCCTATTTTGTGCGCGCTTTATTATTGTAGACTACTTTATTTAATTACTGTAAACGGCCTTGTTTGTTCGTTTTATTCTGTATTAGGGGAAGGTGGTCCGGAACAACTTGGAATCAAGAATCGGACACTCTGCCACTGATAATCGGATCAGCTGCAGGAAGATGCGGTTCATTACAAAAACTTATTGTTATTGTATAATCTACGCAAGTCTCTACTCTAAACGAGAACAAAACCATCATCCTTTCTGTTTATTAGTCATTACTATTCACAAATTGATTCCACTTGTAAAAGCACACAGAGAAATACATCCCAGTGATCATTCTGTTCTGTTGCTCATCACCATTATTTTTAACTTTCTTGTTTGGTGTGTAAAGTCGAATGTTTTCACTAAAAGTGTGCGGTTCCTCTGGCGAAAATCCTATTTCACAACCATCAAAATTCGAACATGATTCGTTGATTGAGAAAGTCATTCGCTGACAATGAGCTCTGCCTTCACGTAAAATTTAGAATACATTTCTTAGACTTCAATCCTTAAACAAAATCGTAGTCGTACGTGCTTCACTGAAGAGCATCCCGTGGTAATCATTCTGAAGTCCAAACTGTTTCTTGTTTTATACTCTGAATGACCTCCTGTTGAATTTTGTGCTGTGTTAACTGCAGGTGGGATATTATAGGCTTTTGTTAAATATTAATACGCTTTTAGGCGTTATGAAATAAAAATGCCAAATACAGCTTGACATCACCCATTTGTTTGCGCTGTATATTTCCTCTGTATGGGTGCGTGTGGTTTTGTGTAGACTACTTTGTTTAATTAAATGAGGTTTTTTGTTCGTTTTATTGTGTGTTTGGAGGAGACGGTCGGTAACAATCCATTCATTCTAACACAGGGGACGAACAAATACACGGTGAGTCAATAGGAACGTCCTCTTCAGATATCTCCAGATTTGTTAAAGGTACCGACATTCCGTTTTTATATTTTTAAATGTTAGAGAGGGCTCTTGATGTGGAGATTTACTGTGTCTGTTATTGAATATTAATCTTCGAAATATCCTCTTTAATCCTCTGTGACCTGTACGTGCTGGAAATAGCCTCTAAACCAAAACACAGTGTGGGCGTGGCTGGCATGTCTTACTTCATGTTACTTCAAAAGATTCAGAACCAAGCCGTGGATTCTTCCTTAATGTACGTGATGCGTGCTGTAATTATAGTAAAGCGCAAATGACACATGAATCTGATAAACGTATGGACGGTTTACCGTATGGAGTGGGAGAAGGGATCTATTTGATATTCATTTGCTGAAAAATGTCGGTACGGCAGAACTCAGAACCCAAGTAATACCGTCACTCCAGTGTCCTACATAAGAGGCTTGCAGTGGTGTCTCAAAGGCGCCCTAGCGCCAGCGTCTGGGAAAGGTGTAGCAATCCAACTGATGAGCCCACTGCTACACTGGGGCGAAAGGCTGGTAATTTCACGATGGAAAAGGCCTAAAGATCTCAAGTGTTTTATTATTAATAATAATAATGATAATACATTTTATCACGAATTCCCAGATATGCATTCCTAAACATCAATACTCTTTATTTTTATGTTTATAAAGCTGCACTAACGTGCAATGATTTCAACATGTCATGATACGAGGTGCTAAAAATTAGCATTAGAATCATATTTTTCAAGCCATGAACAATGTTGATGAGGAGAGATTAAGGGCTTCATAGTAAACATTAATGGAATTAAAAGCAATGAAATAAGATAGATGAAGAGCAATTTCGAAGATACACATGAGAAGGATCCAGAATGGACGGCAACATTAACAGCCGTTCTCCATATTGTACCCTTTTGAATGTCCTCTTCTGGTATGAGTAGGTAGTCTCGTGGGTTTTACCTCGCTGCTGCTCATATACCTACCATTTCTTCTCTCATCCCACGGCGCGTACTGTCCGTAACCTCGTCTTTGTTTGGGGTACATAGACGATCCTAATCTATGGGCTAAGTTACTAAATAAGAAAACGAAACTGATTTTGCATTAAGAATTTATTTAACAGCGAAATAAAAAAATAATTTGAACTTAATTAAATCAAATGAAGTTGTATTAATTAGAAATGGAAATTAGAATGGAAAAGTTAAATACTTTTTATATAAACTGCGAACTGAGTAAAAATGAAAGTACTGGCGAGTTGGCCGTGCGGTCAGGGGCACGCGGCTGTGAGCTTGCATCCGGGAGATAGTGGGTTCGAATCCCACTGCCAGCAGCCCTGAAGATGGTTATCCGTGGTTTCCCATTTTCACACCAGACAAATGTTGGGGCTGTACCGTAATTAAGGCCACGGCCGCTTCTTTCCAACTCCTTTCCCATCCCATCGTCGCCAGAAGACCTATCTGTGTTGGTGCGACGTGAAGCTACTAACAAAAAAGAATGAAATTATATTAAAACTAGCAGTAGTACTCGGCGTTGTCCGGATTGTTTTTGAACGTCTATCTTTAAGATTTGTATTGCCTGTTAATTATGTGTGAATTCATTATTTCATATACCGGTACATAATAAAACAGAACACTTTAAAAGACTAGACACAGGAAATTCATATCCACAGGACATGTTCATTACTATGTTCTGCAGAAACGATTAGCATTTCAGTCACCTAGGTTCAGCATGTGTCCTGTTGCCTAGTAGGGACTGGGTCCTCCATGGGTACTGATAACATGTTCCATGCGTAATGGTATCGACGCGTATAAAAAGCATTCACTTGGTTCCACAGTTCATCTTTGGTGGTTGGTACTGGGTCACAGCGCGGCACCCGTCGCTTCACCATATCCCACACATTTTGGATTGGCGACAAGTCCGGTGATCGGGCGGGCCAGGGCAACAGTCTGACATCCTGTGACAACAAGAAAGCACGTCTTGGGCAGCAACATATAGTCGTGCATTGTACTGCTGAAATATGGCGTCAGGGGTGTCGTGCAGAAAGGGTATGACTAAGGGTCGCAGCATGTAATTCACGTAGGTCAAACTGGTCACAGTGCCCTGGACACGCACCAACTGTGATTTGTGGTTGTGAGGAAAGTTCATGAAACACTATTCCTGATTTAGATGAAAATAATTTTTAATTCATCATATCTGTACAATGCTTAAATCAAGTGATGGAATTCACCATGAATTATTCTAATTCCAATTTCACGTGTACAGAATCTTCTCCTGTTTCTGTTTTTCTCTTTCTTCATCTTCCACGGCCGAGGCCAATAGAAAAGTGTCTTCTTCAATTAATTCGCCATATTTAAACTGCTGCCTAGCGTAGTTTAGCTTAGCTTTTTATTCGTGACCTGGCACAAGATAGCTTGGCATTACTTAGCATAGCGTAGCTGATCCTAGCTTTCTGTGTGCTGTGGCCTTAATACTTGTCGTCACAGTCATTTCAACTCGACGTAGGTCTTGCAGAATGCACAGTTCTTGAATTAAGACACTCAACACGCACCAACTGTGATTTTTGGTTGACGTTGAGTAAGTTATTTATATGTGTTCGATTTCAAGTGCCGATAGTGAGTATCTGCAAGTTGTGTTGATACACAGACAGTGAAGGGTATTTGTCCATATATATATTCATATGTATGCTTTGTAATTAGTGTTCATCTGGCTAACCGCAGATAGAAGCTTGGCCCTCGCTTTTTGTTTCCAACTGTTGTTGTTGCTTTTGCTGTTGCTGTTGGATAGCTGTGTAAATATGGAGTCTTCCAGCAGTATTTTGTGAGTGTATTCTATGTATAGTTTGGTGTGTTGAGGAGGTGCACATGCACGGACCTTATTCAGAATATATGTAATTATTTTAGAATCGGTGGAGTTATTGATGAACCTAGGTGCAGTTCCTACCTATTGAGTCGTTTTCAGAAGGTTAGGTAAGGCCTGAAGCAGATGTACCAGTACCGACAATCCTTTCAAAAACTACTTCCTGAGAGCGAACCTACGTACAGACATTTTTCAGCAACTGAATATCAGGTGAAAAATCATATGCGTTAGCTAAATATCAATACACTTTTAGGCGTTATAAATAAAAGAAAGTGTGAAATACAGCTTGACATTACCCATTTGTCTGAATTTGTCTGAGAGAATTGTCATGCTCTATTAAAATTCAAGGAATCCACTTAGGTGAACTCTGGCGGCCATATTCCGGACATTTTGATTAAACATTTTATTTATTTGAGTTTTCATATGTCTTATATATATTAGAAATGACGCCCAAACCTGAGACGATTAAGTATTTATTAACATTTTATTATTTTAATCATATTTCATTGGCACCGAATAGTGGGGCAATGGCTATGAACTGCAGTATTATTTAGATATATTACAACATATTTGAGTCGTAAGTGACGCATACGCCGAAATGGCGTGAAAACATCTTGAGCCTAAGTCTGTCTAGCTGCGTAGCTTATTCCTGATGTTGAAGGTGTGCCTTCCACGGGAAAAAGTGCAGTAAGTGTCATGTTTAGGAGATTTAGCTTCACCTTTCAGGTGACGTGCAGGAAGAGAAGGGATATGAAACCTCCCACATGCAAAGCCTCCAAATCATCTATGAAAAAGGGGATTTATTTTACTTAGCGTATGACTAGAGCTACAGTGTCTGTCTGTGATAGGATCTACATTTCTATACACGTATATCTAAATTTTGGATGTAATCTATAATTTTCCTAGAGCAAAGTCACTAGCACTGCCATTAGCTTTTTATTCGTGACCTGGCACAAGATAGCTTGGCATTACTTAGCATAGCGTAGCTGATCCTAGCTTTCTGTGTGCTGTGAGAAAGGGGAAATTGTGTACGAGAAGGTGTATTTTTTCCTTTGAGTTTACATAGCATGAAGCCGATGCTATTTGTGGATGATATACTGATTTAGGGAAGGATGAAGGGGAAAGTCAGGTACCGTACCGGTACCTACAAGTAAGCATTAGGTAATTGGGGGTATTGGGGGATTACGATATGAGAATGAACATAGATAATGAGAGTCGGGAAACAATTGATTTGTCTCACTTACAATTTGCCACAGTTAGGACTAAAGCGCGATTACTGGAAAACGCCAACAATTTGTATGCCATTAATCATCACATTTAACTTTCATAATATGTATCAATCTTTCCCTTTCTACAATGATGTACAGTGTTTCCGTAGTTCCTGCGTGTATTGGCAAATTTTCAAATTCGAATTATAGTTTTTTTCACTGTTAGTTCGCAGTATTTTCACAATTATGAGTGATGAAATAAAATACAAACAAACCGAAAGAGGACACTATAAAGTAGTTTTATGTTTACCAGAGATAGAACGGACAAAAGTGAGGCATTGCGATGTTGAGAGTGTAACTCATTACTAACAGGAATGTATAGTGGGACCTTCAGAACATTTCAGCCATAATGACGGGCACTCTCTGACTAAAAGTAAAGGGGCCGAGTTCGATAGCTGCAGTCGCTTAAGTGCGACCACTATCCAGTATTCGGGAGATAGTAGGTTCGAATCCCACTGTCGGCAGCCCTGAAGATGGTTTTCCGTGGTTTCCCATTTTCACACCAGGCAATTAACTACCTTAATTAAGGACATGGCCGCTTCCTTACCAGTCTTAGTCCTTTCCTGTCCCATCGTCGCCGTAAGACATATCTGTGTCGGTGCGACGTAAAGCCAATAGCAAAAAAAAAAAAAGTAAAGGGAAATATACTGAGATAGACATGCGAATACCTTGCATATAAGGAGAAAGAAAACACTGACCTATATCCTGGCACTGAACCGTAATATAGGATGAAATTTACATTAAAATAATCTAATTTTCCTGGTCTGCGAAAGAAAATCAGTCACTGACCATAAGAGTGACATCTGCCTGTACGGGAAATTTCCAACTTATTTGAAATCATTTAATAAAAACCTGAGCGACAGACCTAAGTGCAGATTGATTGATTGATTGATTGATTGATTGATTGATTGATTGATTGATTGATTGATTGATTGATTGATTGATTGATTGATTGATTGATTGATTGATTGATTGATTGATTGATTGATTGATTGATTGATTGATTGATTGATTGATTGATTGATTGATTGCGTTTCACTTTGGTAGAAGATTATATGTACGGTGTACAGATTTCAGAAATATTGATGACTGCAAAGATACCTAGTCTCCAAGCCAAGGGAATTAACCGTTTACGATTAATGTCCTCGAGCCGGCCAGGAATCTATCCAGGATTCTCAAGGATTGGACGTCAAGACACTGACCTATCGGTCATACAGTCGGAAAGTAAATTTTCTTAATTATTAGGTACAGCCGATGGAGGACCATTTTACACTAATAATATAACAAATTTCAATAAATATAATAGGGTAAAAATCGGGATAATCAATTATAGGTATCAAACGTAATGTAAGCAACAATAACAAACGATAACTGGCAAGGGTCGGTTAACAGAGTTAGCAAGAGGAAAGGTCATGGTTTGGAGGAAGGAAGGAAGGAAGGAAGGAAGGAAGGAAGAGAATGGAAACCTGAGTGGATTTCAGAGGAAACTTTTTTTACGTAGTGTTTGAAGGATGCAAAGGTTGTGAATGTGTCAATATCGGGTAGTGAGTTACCAAGATCTGGGAGACAGAGCGGTGTTGTAAGGTTAGGCGTAGACCGGACACGTGATGAATATGCCAGGTGCGTGTTGCGTGGGTGGTGGTGAATTATGTTGGTTAGAGGGGTCGGGGGGAGGGACGTGTATATGGAAGTACGTTGGAAGAGTAATGCATTTTGTACAGCCATTGATTAATATATGACCGAGCTCGATAGCTGCAGTCGCTTAAGTGCGGCCAGTATCCAGTATTCGGGAGATAGTAGGTTCGAACCCCACTGTCGGCAGCCCTGAAAATGGTTTTGCTTGGTTTCCCATTTTCACACCAGGCAAATGGTGGGGCTGTACCTTAATTAAGGCCACGGCGCTTCCTTCCCACTCCTAGTCCTTCCCTGTCCCATCGTAGCCATAAGACCTATCTGTGTCGGTGCGACGTAAAACAACTGGCAACAAAAAATGTTATATGTAACAAAAATGTATGATAATGATCCTATTTGTTTTACTTAAACTACAAGTTCTGTATCTATACGAGGAGCAATTATCTATGTAGAAATTTTACATGTTAAACACACAATTAATGACGGCATGTACAACCATACCCGAGGCTAGACTTGAATCAGTAGCCAAACATGAGATCAGTTCAAACACCAACTCATGGCACTTGAGCTACGCACACTGGTCAGTTTTTATACCCATAACGACCTATCCCTTTACGAATTTCGGCAATTCAACCACATGATAGGTGCCCCCCCGCAACCCCATGGCACTACAGCCCTTGAAGGGCCTTGGCCTACCAAGCGACCGCTGGTCAGCCCGAAGGCCTGCAGATTACGATGTGTCGTGTGGTCAGCACGACGAATCCTCTCGGCCGTTATTCATGGCTTTCTAGACCGGGGCCGCTACCTCACCGTCAGATAGCTCCTCAATTCTAATCACGTAGGCTGAGTGAACCTCGAACCAGCCCTCAGGTCCAGGTAAAAATCCCCGAGCCAGGGGCATCCGGGTAAGAGGCAAGGTACGTAGAATATCTACCTTGGGTAAGAAGCAGACACGGGGCTGGCCACCTGATAGGTCAGGGAGTGAGTATCCCGCCTGTAACTTAGTCAAGTTGTCAATAACATCGCAGTCCTTCAGCGCTTTTCACATAAAGATATTGGACCGTCTGACTAGACGGTGAACAATACTTCCTACAATGTAACAAGGATAATTACAAAATAATAATAATAATAATAATAATAATAATAATAATAATAATAATAATAATAATAATATGTCTACTATAATCACCAGGATAACCACTGAACTCAATTTATCTGGAGAGAGGAAATTCTCGGTGATTGTACATAACAATACCGTTCTAGTATATTCAAAGGTTCGACTCCGATCTAAATTTAATGAAGTGTCGTATATTTAGTTGGGAATAAATAACAAACTAACTTCACATTGTACATGAATTCAATGTGCACTCAAGTTTTTTCTTGACTTGTACAAACTCTTGTAACTCTCCGTATGTTTGTTCACTGGAACCTACTTATCGAATTTACCCGCTCTCATGCCTGACAGCAATATTTCATAAAAGAAATGTTCTTTTGTTATAATGTCACAGCTTGATGTTGAAAAATGTTGTGCCGGCAAAAATCGATGTCTGGCACCTTACAAGCGCCGGCCGAGCGTTACATCTATCTACAAAGTAGACTGAACGATTGGAAGTTCCTCTTACGTTTAAGGGTGCCATCTTCACATTTCGACTTTTACTGAAAGATATTAACATCTCGAGTAACCATTTTAAATGAAGTGTGTGCTTTGTACCACATAAGAGTACGGACACTGGATTATAGCCTGCTATTCAGTTGTCTAACAGTAAGGTTGGTTTCTGCATCACCAAATCAATTTGTCAAAGATCTTCTGAAAAATTTATTCTTCCTGGCCTTCCTCCCAATTTCCTTGGGTCGTCATTTGGCCTAATTTGACGGTCGAAGGTCCTTCCTAACGTCAACCCTATGTAGAGGGATGTATTTGCTACTGCATGTTTTTGTGATGATTGAGTGTGGGGTGTTGTGTAGATAAAGGGGTGTGTTTTGTAAAGAACATAAACACCTAGCCCGCGAGCCACAGCATTTAACAATATGGAGATAAAATCCCCAGTGAAACCGGAAATCGAGCTGGGGTTTCCCGCAACCAAAGGCCACTACATTGAACACTCAGCCAATGAGCCGGATTTTTTTTAATGTACATAAATCAAGTTATAAGTTTGTCTCTGCACTTATATTTAGCCTCACCGTTCGGTTTTCTCTCTGATTAGGTACATAAAAATAAACAAACTGGTTCAGTTCAATTTTTGTTTATCTGTCTCTTACAGCGTCACAGGAGAACGACTAACATAATTTCTTGAGGTTTGTATTTTTGTTCAAGGACAGCCGTGCTGTGCATTAAACTAAATCTTGTTTGAAGAGTGTACAGTGATGTAGAAACGTTAATGGGACCAAAGCAGGAAATGTCTTTTTATCCGTTAATATAAGCAGTTCGTAGTGTGGATTACTGTAGTCACGTCCTAGTTCGTGAACCATGGGCAATGGTTGAGTGGCCCAGTAAGTCGTCCTGAGGGTCGGCATACCAATTGCTATGGAACAGAAGAGGGCATCTCGGACATATTCTGAGTCATGGTCTTCCATTTACTCAGGAGGCCAGGGTAGTACAATCAACCAGTGGTTCGTAACCTGTTCGAGTGGATATTCCCACGGGGCTATGTGTAAGTAGGGTAGCGTCCTGCCTCACATTTCTTTTTTTTACGAGAACGCTCAGAAAGTTTCAAGCAAACCTCGGATCTACGGAAGTAACAAAGTCCCACCTCCATTTAACAGACGAAGGACTCCTTGGAAACAACTTGACGAACGAAATGGAATTCGACGGGGTGCTATTAATATGGCTTATGGAAGCATGTAGAACCGGCTGAGTCAGCAAGGAGGATGCGTCTGGATGTGCTAGGTGTAAATTACATTCGGGTAAGGGGAGATAACAAGGAACAGTTCATAAAGTGTAGTTGAGTGTTAAAAAGGGACGTGCAGGGTTATCGGCAGTGCTGTTCATCAGGAATACTATTGCACGCAACTAGTTTCTATTTGGCACGTGGATGAGAGAATGATGTGGGTGGATTGGGCAGTTGAAGGAATTAGGAAGAGACCAGTCTATGCACCATGAGGAGATGAGGAGAAAGTTGACAAGTTACATGTAGCACTGAGCGACATCGTGGTCAGCGCCAACATCACGGATAGGATAGCCCTGATTGGTGATTTCAACGTGAGAGGTGGAAGTAGAATTGAAGGATGAGACGGTGATGGATAAATGTGAGATAGTTATGGAAGCTAATAGGAATGGAAAGTGTTTACTTAACTTCTGTGCTAGTATGGGATTAGCAGTTAAAAATACATTCTTCAAGCATAAGGCTACTCACCGCTACACTTGGGAGGGTATCTGTTACAATTTGTTTTCCGTCGCACCGACACAGATAGATTTTATGACGACGATGGGATAGGAAAGGGCTAGGAGTGGGAAGGAAACGGCCGTGGCCTGAATTAAGGTACAGAAACAGCATTTGCCTGGTGTGAAAATGGGAAGCCACGGAAAAACCATTTTCAAGGCTGCCGACAGTCGGTTTCGAACCCACTATCTCCCTGATGCAAGCTCAGGTAAGGGTACCAGACGCATAATAGGCTATATCTTTGAATTCAGGAAATTTGTGATGAATGTGCGAGTACTCCGGAAATTTAAGATTAGACAGGCTCTGATATGTAGTAACCAAAGTATTTCCCTGCCTAGGATAGAAAAATGAAAGCTCTCTGTAGACGAATAAGAGCAGAAAATCTCCAGGACGAGGAGATTAGAAGTACATGGATATGAAGCAAAGCAAAGCAAAGTCACCTCCGTACAGGCCATGAAGGCCTTTGGAGGAGTGGAAGGTAAAGGCTTCCACCATTGTTAACCTCGGCACGTGATGAGGTAGAGTGGTTAGCTCTACGCCCGACCGCCTTTGCCCCCAGGAATTAACCTGGTACTCATTTTTGGTGTAGGCTGAGTGAACCTCAGGGCCATATGGACCTCCGGAATTGGAAATCTCGTTTCTTAAATTTTACGACTTCCTGACGGGGATTCGAACCCACGTCCTTCCGGGCGGACCGAGCACGCCTTTACCGCCTCGGCCAGGCAGCCCCTACATGGATTTGAATACCTTTTAATTCGACGAAAGCAGTAATTGCAAGGGAACAGAACGGACTGGAACAACTGTCCACCTATTACACTGATCAGTATACCAGGCAAGATGTTCATTGGTATTTTGGAAAGGAGTATGCGATCAGTAGTTGAGGGTAATGTGGATGAAAACCATTGTGGTTTCAGACTACAAAAATGCTGTTAGGATCAGATTTTCAGTATGAACCACGTAAGTGAACAATGCTACGAGAGTAATAGAGAGTTATGTTTATATTTCGTAGAACTAGAGAAGGCATATGGCGGTGTACCGAGAAAAATGATGTTAGCTATACTGGGATATTATGGGATTAAGTGTAGATTATTAAAAGCAATTAAAGGCATTTATGTTGCCAATTGGACTACAGTGAGGATTGATGGTAAAATGAGTTCTTGTTTCAATGTCGTTACAGGGGTGATACAAGTCCGTAATCTTTCATCTATGTTGTTGGCCGTTTACCTAGATCATCTACTGAAAGTCCGGTTAGCGTGCTGGCCTTTGGTCCAGAGGGTCCCAGGTTCGATTCGCGGGCGGGTCAGAGAACCTTAAGTGGTTAATTCCCTTGGCTCGAGGACTGGGTGTTTTGCTGTCCCCAAAGTCCTTGCAACACAACACCACTTAATACTATCCTCCACCACAATAACACGCAGTTACCTACACATGGAAGATGCCGCCCACCCTCATCGGAGGGTATACCTTGCAAGGGCTGCACCCGGCTAGAAATAGCCACACACAATTAAATTACCTACTGAAAAGGATAACATGGAAGGGAGGAATTCGTTGGGTGGAAATGTAGTAACAGTTTAGTTTGCTTTACGCCGCACCAGCACCGGTAGGTCTTATGGTGACGATGGGATAGGAAAGGGGTAAGAGTGGGAAGGAATCGAATCGACCTTAGCCTTGCTAGGATACAGTGCCGGCATTAGCCTGGTGTGAAGATGACAAACCACGGAAAACCATCTTCAGGGCCTCGGACAGCGGAGTGCAGTTCGAACTCACTATCTCCCGAATGCAAGCTCACAGCCAACTCACTTCGTCCGACGGCAATAAGGACGTTATATTTTATGATAAAAGGACGTCCTTATTGCCGTTGTCTTTAGCAGTGTTCAGATATAGAACTTAAGAGTTAAAAATGGAAAGCGAGCTTCATGGAGTTGTGTCTGTTAAAGCTGTCCAGTGGCGCTACACTCATCCATCTTCTGGAGTTTGCTGTATGGACAGTCCATGTATAACCTGTCACAACTGTCCGACAAATAGAGTAATATATTCTGGGCACAAGAACTAGTTTCCATGTTAACATGATACTGTGGGTTCTACCACGGTGACAGACATTCCTTGAATTCTCATTTGAGATGAGCCGTAAGTTCATTTTATAGAAATACCACTGGATACTATGCAGGAAGCATTACTTATGTCTTCTTTGTCTAAAGTCAGATTGCTACTGTGGCAGTGGCTCTGTTACGTTCCTCTTACAATTTTCTTAAAGTCTGTATTTTTCGTAAACTTTCTTCTATATCTGTGTTCTAGCTTTCAGTCTTAGAAACATTTGTAGAATTATTCCATACACAAATAAATAATTAGAAGGAAAGAACGAAAGAAAAGAAAAAGAAAAAAGAGAAAAGGAAAAGGAAATTGATTAATCAACAGACAGCATTCTTCTCGAACAGCTTTCTACACATTCTTGGTAGACACTCTTCATATGAACACCGGAAGTACGAAACTCAAAGGCACCGGGCGAGTTGGCCGTGTGGTTAGGGGCACGCAGCTGTGAGCTCGCATCCGGGAGATAGTGGGTTCGAACCCCAATGTTGACACCCCTAAAGGTGGTTTTCCGTTGTTTCCCATTTTCACACCAGTCAAATCCTGGGGCTGTACCTTAATTAAGACCACGGCCACTTCCTCCCCATTCCTAGGCCTTACCTATCCCATTGTCGCCATAAGAACTATGTGTGTCGGTGCCACGTAAAGCAAATAACAAAAAAAAAAAATGGAATAAGAAACTCAAAGGGAAGAAAATGTCCAACGGCTCTGTGTGCGGTTCATGACCCTAAAGTTTGATCAAGGACATGTATCTCGTGATAGATATTGTCGAAATAAAGTACAGTCGGTATATCATTTTCCACCATTGAAGAAGTAGGTGTACTCGATTGGGGCTCAAGTAGCATGGTACTCGCCACCTTAACTTTGAAGTGCTCCATACATTTGCCGCTTAGCAATGGTCCTTTTGGCCTTCTTGGAATTCTAACAGTCCGATATATCCTTTTATATGCCTTTACTTGATAACTTTGAAACCATATATTGTCCTTAGGTCGCGTCCTTTAGAAAAAATATGTATTTTTTTGCACCACTTCACACCACAATTTTTCAAGTGTCTTCTACTTTAGTTTTGGGCTACACGTGTGGAAGTTACCGAGACAAAACAAACGACACCTCCCATGATGTGCTACCACACCGCAGTCCAGAACTACACCAAATAATATTGTAATTTATTACAAAGACTAAAGGCCATCGCACACAGAAAGTTAAACTAAGCTAAGTTAGGCTGTGCTACGCAACCCAACGAAAAAAATCACTCCAGGAATGACACACACAGACTGCTGTGCTAAGCTACGCTAACCTAAGCAATGCCAAGCTAAATTTTACAGATCGCCAATGAGGTGATTTTCACGCATGTGCACGATCACTTTTTTCCCGGTAAGTTTATCCAGCAAACAGTCGTTTCATGTGTGTGACTTTCCTGAATTACCACAACACAGTAGCTATTATAATACAGCTTAATTGTTTCTGTGTTTGTTAATTATCATTGAAAACAGACGAAAGTAAGAAAAACTGATTGAAAAGATACAAAAATATACTTGTCTGTCACATTTTTAAAGATAACCATGAAGGACAACTTACTGTTGACAAGAAATAAATAAAACTCTAGAAATTTATTTTACATATCATTTATTGCTTACATATACATTTTTATCCTACGTTCTGTAATTTGGGCACGCCATTTTTCTTAATATCATCCTCAGTAATAGGGGAAAGTTCATGAAACACTATTCCTGATTTATATGAAAATAATTTTTAATTCATCATATCCGTACAATGCTTAAATCAAGTGATGGAATTCACCATGAATTATTCTAATTCCAATTTCACGTGTACAGAATCTTCTCCTGTTTCTGTTTTTCTCTTTCTTCATCTTCCACGGCCGAGGCCAATAGAAAAGTGTCTTCTTCAATTAATTCGCCATATTTAAACTGCTGCCTAGCGTAGTTTAGCTTAGCTTTTTATTCGTGACCTGGCACAAGATAGCTTGGCATTACTTAGCATAGCGTAGCTGATCCTAGCTTTCTGTGTGCTGTGGCCTTAATACTTGTCGTCACAGTCATTTCAACTCGACGTAGGTCTTGCAGAATGCACAGTTCTTGAATTAAGACACTCAACGTCGTCATGAAAACGAACTAACGGGGAGTGTTTGAGGTTTTTGTCGTTTTTGTAATCTACAAAAATCTCGAGGGCATTAACCGATATAGGTCATGAAGATAATGAAGATGATTATTGCAATGAGAAGAAGGACGTGAAGAAACGATCGCTTGAAGAATGAGGGAAAAGGCAATAGTAAAAATCGGGGTTGGAGGTCTACCACTCGACCAGGGGCGTAACGCTGGACCTGCACTGCAAGGGCCCCACGGACTCCTCGCAGAAAAAAAAAAATATATACGCTAGCGTAACGTGTCTGTGCGGAAATGGTCTGGGCGGTTTTGTGGAATCAGTCTAAATAGGGTTTTACATGATCTTTTCTTACAATTTGTACTTAGATGAATTGCCACTTGGTTGCATCTAGCAGCAGTTTATTGTGTTAAGTGTAACACAACACTGCTGCAAACAATGCTTGTCCTGCCGTCTCTTGCAACACTGCGACACGTTCCTCACAAAAGACTTGCACCAAGTTATTTAAAAATAATTACAGCACTGAGAATCTGTACCAATATACGAGAGGGTACTCAAAAAACCAGTATTAATTGTTAACAGCTATATATTTTCAATTTTGTTTCACAAAACAACCTTATCCGCTTGAAAAACTCTCAATTACAAATAATACATTTGTCCCACCGGTGTTTCCACTGTTCGAAACATTTTTTTGTAGTCATCTTTAGAAATGGCTGACGGCCCCTCTCTCGTTTTCTTCTTGACCTCTCCAATGTTGTCAAATGGGTGTCCTTTCATGCCCCTTTTCATGTGTGGAAATAAGAGAAAGTCGCATGGAGCCAGGTGAGGCGAGTAAGGTGCGTGGGGCAGCGAAACCATGCAGTTTTTAGCCAAAAACTGTCTGACAGAGATGGTTGTGTGTGCAGGTACGTTATCGTGGTGGAAGATCCAGCCACAAATCGGGTCTTTTTACCGAGTAGAAAACAAAAATTCACAGCTGCACGTTGTTCACTTAAACTTGCCATCATAAAAAATGAAACAAGAATAAAACAGCGCTAGCAGAAACAGTCACTGCACATGAAGAGAACAAGCACTGGTAATGAGTTGCGCTATACGCGCCTAGTGGAAGAAATGCCTACTGCACAAGGTTATTCCGGTTAAGTTTGGGTACCCCTTTGTATCACATTTTAGTTACGCACAAATTCTGCAGAACATTTACGTTTTGTCACACATTTATTCGATGACAGTGTATACTGTAATGGCAGTAAGAAGTTGTTGTAACAGTCAACTCATTTTCGAACGACCGGGCGAGTTACCGTGCGAATAGGGGCGCGCAGTTGTGAGCTTGCACCCGGGAGATAGTGGGTTCGATTCCCACTGTCGGGAACCCTGAAGATGGTTTTCGGTGGTTTCCCATTTTCACACCCAGAAAATGCGAGGGATGTACCTTAATTAAGGACACGGCCGCTTCCTTCCCACTCCTAGGCCTTTCCTATCCCGTCGTCGCCATAAGACCTATCTGTGTCGGTGCGACGTAAAGCAAATTTAAAAAAAAATCGTACGAGGTTCATGGTTGGCACTTCAGCAGCTTAGCCGGTAAACCACGGAGGCAATAAAATGAAACCTATTACACATTATTTGCAATAATCTTACAATAACGATTTTTTTTTTTGCTAGTTGCTTTACGTCGCACCGACACAGATAGGTCTTATGGCGACGATGGGATAGGAAAGGCCTAGGAGTTGGAAGGAAACGGCCTCGGCTTTGATTAAGGTACAGCCCCAGCGTTTGCCTGGTGTGAGAAATGGGGAACCACGGAAAATCATCTTCAGGGCTGACAACAATGGGATTCGAACCCACTATCTCCCGGATGCCAATCCCTTTGTTCATATGACTTGACAGTATATTGCGTTACTTGTACCTGCTGTAATTACATTTATATTAAGTTATTCATAGGTTTTACGTTGTATATGAGGGGCCCCGAATTTTTATTTTGGCAGGCCCGTACACTTTCGTTACGTCCCTGCTCTGGACGCACTAATACCACCACGTGGGAAGAAAATACAATGTGATGGTCGACTATGTTCTAAGACGTGTAGACAATAACATCTCCGACAATCTCCGACGAGTTTCTAAATTGTACGATATTCTCCACTTAAAGAATTTTCTGAATGTTCTGAAAAGTGGACCAGTCGGAATATTTACACCAAATCATCACGGATCACAGACAGATATCAAGAAAATATCGTTCTGCTCCGAATATGTCACATGTTTAAAAACAGAGAAGAAAGAAATTAAGAACAGGATAAAGAAAGAATAAGAAGCACTGAGGGGAGACAACCAGTTTTATATTTACAGTATTTGACGTGCTATTGAATTACCATTCAAGACATTCATAGTTTTCTATACAGTACATCCACTTTTGTTACAGTAAATCGTTATTAATACTCTCAGCGTAATAGTGACGTAAACAACATTTTTGGTTGAAGTGCCACATAGTCCTTCAATAGCCCTTTACAGCCTGCATTGGCTACGGATATCTGCTCCCAGCATTCATGACATGTTCAGCGTAAAAACACTGTCTTCTTGTGCCATAAACAACTATTATAGACCGACATCTCACTTCATTTTAAAACGTTGGTTACCCCACTGTTGTGCTGATACCCTCATATAATAGGTATCGTAACAAGAAAGTTCTTACCGAGCGAGTTTGTTGCTTGCTTTGAATCACATGTTTCTGGCCTTGCTTTCGGGAGATGGTGGGATCGAGCCCTATGGTCGACAGCCCTGAAGATGGTTTTCCGTGATAACCCATTTTTAGAAAAGGCAATTGCACCGTCATTAATGCATCAGTCACTTCCTTCGCAGTCCTAGCCTTGTTCTATCCATCGTCGCCGATCTCTCTGTGCCAGTGCGACGCAAGAAAAAGAAGATAACAAAAACAAACCTTTCACAGCAGTATAATTGTCATTCCTTGAAATGGAATGTATCTTTTCTTGTTCTAATATAACCAAATTCGTCTAACACATAATCCGGCATCATAAATATTACTTGTAGTGTTAACACCTCACAAAACTGCTGGTTTGAAATTCGTAGAATTCTCAAGGTTGCTCGTTCTTTTCCCTCTAAGTGGAACTATCGTTATCACAGACTTTTTTTACTTTGTAACATTCCCCCAAAATACTACATGCTACTTCGTTTTCCTTTGTCGTCAATTTCGGCATCGCTGCCATACTACCAACACTTCGCACCGCTGCCTGTCATATTACTCAACGCCGCATTCCTCTGTCTCATTGCCCACCGCGTCCTCGCCATGTCACGAATACGCAATTTTCTGCCAACTTTCTCGAATATTTTCGTATGTCTCCAGAATCTTCCACATTCTCTATATATACTGAGACTTTCTGCCCCTTCTTCAGTCCAGTCTTGACAGTGGTGTGTACGGAGGACAACAGATGAATGGGCAAAAACTAAACAAAATGTACTAAAGTAAAAATTTATTTAACTGAGAGAGGTACACTCTCTTCGTTTGATTAGAGTTGGAAACTAATTGGAACAAAGCGGTGGTTGGTGTTAGAAAGGAAAGAATCTCATGAGGATCAAGCCAACGAGGGCAAACTTTAGCGGAAATCTGTTTTTCTAATGAATTTTGAGGATGGTTTACAAGAGAACCTGATCCATGATTTTAAACTTTGTCGGGCGATACTGCACATCACAAACCCGCCTACAGGTCTCCCCAGCCTAACACAGACTGAATGAAGGCAATTCAAGATTAGAATTGGTAAGTTTATTAGATGGAGTCTCTAAGACGGAAGGTAAATCCCAATTAAAGAAATTATATATGTATAGGGCATGTGGAAAGATATGGACACATACGCAAATATTCAAGAAAGTCAGCAGAAAATGATGTATTCGTGACGATGAGCGAAGTGACAGAGGCATGTGGCGTCCAGTAATATGACAGGCAGTGGTACGAGGTGTTGGTAGTATGGCAGCAATGCAGAAGTCGACGACAAAGGTAAATGAAGTAGCATATAGACTTTTGGGGGAATGTTACAACCTGTAATACAATCTATGAACTAATACTACTTCCTTGAGTTCTTATTTCGCTACACTTATTCAAGAAGCTCATTGAGAATTTGTTAGAACTCTTTCTTAATATCTGGGGTGAAAATCTACGATTTTCCTGAGTTCAACCATAATTCTGGTTCCATGTGACCTTCGTTCTCATGCCCTCATGGAAACAGGACTGGAAGTGATGTTTCAATAACAGTCTCAATTGCTTCTCCACCTAAAAGACTGCTAAGTTTAGTTTATTATTTTTCATTCAAATGGAAATAGTGAGCTAGTATTCAGTGCAGAATGCTGAAAGTTAATCAAATAAACAAAATGCAGCTACCCTATTCCATTGAAAACATTACCAGTTTAGTTTGGATTGGGAAAATGTGCCAAAGAATTGTACACATAAGTACTACCACCTTAACCGTTGCCTGCCATCAGAACTAAACATATATTCGGGAGCGGTGAGTATAGTGCAACTAGGAACTGAAGCTTCTAACAAGAAGTACCATACTGAGCGATAAGGGAAACTGATGATGAGTACTGGAGCACAACTCCCCCTTGCCCCATGGCGCAACAGCCCGGAAGGGCCATGGCCTACCCAGCGACAGCTGATAAGCTACGAGGTGTCGTGTGGTCAGTATGACGAATCTTCTCGACCGTTGTTCTTGGCGTCCTGGATAGGGATTGGGGAATCAGCCAACATACAAAACATCCAAAGTAAAATACTCCTTAGAAATTGTTCGCCATATTTTGGCTTTTTAATTTCGTTTACTCTGAATGCAATGATGATGGAATGAATAGCAATAACAGCATCTCTCGAATTACACAGTTTTAGTTCCAGAGCTTTCATTCAGTCACTTCTGGCTCCTTTTAGGAAAATTCTAGCTGGAAATAAAATGTTCACAAGGTCATAAATAGTCACGAACACCGATATCAAATGCTGCAATGTTACAGAATAGATTCCTGTTTCTTGTTTTCAGGTGCTAGTGTTAAAATGTTTCCAAATGAGAAACAAGCACTACGTTTCAGTTTGCATTATGTATAATGGTATGAGTTTTCATGAAGGACATCTTAGAAGGTCGCATACATAAGTTGCATTTGAACGATATTTCGAATTTTAAAAATTGCGGCTGATATTCGGATCAATGAAGCAACTGATAAATGTTGTTTGATTGGAAATATGTACCTGTATTTGTAACATTATCGTTAGAGAGAATTATGCATGTGATGAGTGTATTTTATCTTTAAAAGTACAGATGCGCTGTGTGAGGTATAATATAGTCGAGAGTGGGTGGGGCAAGTCTCTTAATGGATGACATTCTCTCAATTTTGTCGCTGTCGAGGAAGAAGAGGCACATTTCCTCACTACATTATGCATGAACCGAAGTTTGGATATCCTTAGGCAGTGACGTCAGAGGGAGAAGTTAAGAACAGAAACGAGAAGAACCAATCCATTTCGCAGGTGAATTAACTCAAAGGTTATTCATGTCCTGAATTAAAGCTGAACTCTACGACATGACTGTGTACCTCGGGGACAGTCTAAAATGTACCGTTGGTTTGATGTTTAACCTTCATACTCATAATTTGTAGAACTGAATCTGTGAGTAATCTTTTGACATTTATGAGTGTTTACATGCTAGAGACATTCTAATACATTAAAGAACATCTTTCAGGGGTTATTATTATTATTATTATTATTATTATTATTATTATTATTATTATTATTATTATCTGCCTGCTGTCATTTCTTGATGGATACAGTACTTTTGCATCCATCTCTTGGCACAGGCCAGAGTAAAGTGTAGCTTCCACCGAAGCCCCAGTCAACATCCATGGCTGTGACAATATGGAAGTTGCTGGGGGTATGGGTAGTGCTGAGTAATGACATTCGGAGCATGACTAGTGCATCTGAGTGTTATGAAAGGTGCTGCTCATAGGGTCAGTCGTGCTGCAGTAGTACTTTCTGACCCAGTGAGGAAAGCAATGGCAAACTACCTCACTCCTCATCTTGCCTAGTGCGCCTCATTTTGGTGCTGCCATTGGTTTTTGGGGTTTCCTTATAACCGCATAACCTTTGGTGGTGCTAATTGAGGATCCAACCAGCCTCTGGGCTGATGACCTAACAGACAAACATTATTATTATTATTATTATTATTATTATTAATTATTATTATTATCATTATTTTTATCTATATATTTAAAACACAAGGCTGTTTTTAAAGCGAGTTTGAGAAAACTGCTGAACCGATTGACAACGTAAAGCATCTGACGAAAACGCTTGGCCTGTAGATTTGCAAAGTGCCTTTAAAAGCATAAAAAATTCTTGCCGTATTTTTTAAATTATTAAAGAAAAATATAGCATTCTGATTAGCCAAAGCTCTCGCCAGTACTTGAAGGCCACCTGGGCCGTGATGGCTCTGAGACATGTGGCACGATAGAGAAGGTGGAAGGGGATAAGTACGCATGCGCAGTGAGACATCTTCTTGATCAGCTGTACTTCAGCTTCTTCTAGCCTATGTCATAGCACATTTCTTGGCCGGAAGAAGCTCTTCAGCGCAATTTTACTGTCACTTCTGTACTTCTCCCTATATTTGCTAGTTTGAAGTGATTTCGGATAAGTTAACAAGTTTCCTTCTTCACGTCGTCTCTCCCTATATCTGTAAGATTGAGTAATTTGGGAGAAAATTGAACTTTGTTATGTCGTATTTTTAACACTGAGGTTGTGAACTTCTTCCCTTCCGGTAGTTAGCGAAGTGAGTCGATCTTCCGTGTCGTAATAATGTGCTAAATTTCGATTTTGATTTGACCGACATTGTACTCATAACAAACCAGAAACAACCTTTAATTATTAATTAAATCACTGACTTGCTCCAAAAAAAATAACACAAATATCAAGAATGTATTTTTCATCGATGGTCCCGGGAGCACTAGAAGAACATTAGGATATATAACACAAAAGCGCTTCGCAAGGATTTCATTTTATATCAGTATCGTGGACAGGAATAGCCGAGCTGCCCAGCGGTTGAACAGTACACATTACATTCAAAATTTCTCTAAATTTAAATGGGAAGTAGGTGTCTGGATTAAAAATTAACCCATATATGCCCATAGGGTCGAAAACGACCCACAATAGTCATTTGCCATCATTTATTCCCATGGATTCGTTTTCGACTTAAAATCATGATTATGTATTTGTCAGCATGTTGGCTATTATTGTGAATGTGTGATTGTTGATTTGAAGCTGTATTGTTTGCCTTGTAACTGCAAACAGATTGCTGTGTTACATCCTTCAGCACAGTATTGATGCAGTGCGGCAGAAAATGCAAGTTGACAATTTTGCTGTTTATTATTTTAGCTTGGTTCTTGTGCTGTTACTTAGAGTAAAGAATATAGTTTACGACTACATGTCACAAGTTTTTTAATTTTTCTATATGGTCATATAATAAAACGAGATATTTGATATGGTTCGTTTTCGACCCTGTGGGCATATAAGGAACCTTTCATGCATTTCATCAAATATGATCATAATTGCATTATTGCTCAATGATAAGATATAGCTTAGTTTCTTTCCGTTATTATTGCAACGTTTTTATATTTGGGGAGAGGGAATTACCACGGGAATCTATTACAGACTCGGTACTCGGATTTTAGAAGAGCTTGAAAGGTTATCTTCCAAACAGGAGGTTTCAACTACTGATGTGGCTATAAACCTCCCGCTGATGAAGTTTATTGCTTCAGACAAAAGGTGTAAAGGCAACAGGAACTGTTAGAAAGGATCGTACGGGACAATATCCACTAAAGGGAATTGATGTTATGGGCAAGGAGCCTAGAGGAGCATTTGACACAATGATAAACAAGATACACGGTATCAGTGCAATTAGGTGGCATGATAACAACGTTGTTACGCTCCTGTCAAGTGAGTACGGAGTTCATCCCATTCGACCCACGCAAAGGTACTCTTCAGCACAGAAGAAAGGAATTGCCATTCCTCAGACATTCAGTTTTCATCAGTACAATGGTTATATGCGCGGAGTGGATCAAATGGATAGCAATGTTGTTGTGTACCGGGTTGGAATTAGGGGAAAGAAATGGTGCTAGATGTTAATGTGAACAATGCCTACCTTCTAGCTCGTTCCCTTGGAAGAACCAATGATCTTCTATCATTTCGTAGGGAACTAGCTGAAACGCTTCTTCTGAAATACGGAGTTGCGCGAACACAACTCGGCCCATCTCCCCGATCAAGGAATGTCATAAAGAATGTCCCAGAAATCACACGCAAAAGTGATGGTCATATGATTACTGTGGGTCAGAAACGTACAAGATGTGTTTCATGCAAAAGTAAAACAACGAAAGCATGCAAGAGATGCAATGTCGCGTTGCATGATAAATGTTTCTTAAAGTTTCATGCATAGCTTTTCATGAAGACTGAGACTTCAGTGTAAGATGCACACAGTGCTTGTAACATTCTAGTGCTGCAATATTTTTGTGAATGTGTTGTAATTCACCATTGTACTTGAACTCATAATTATCTGTGTAATAATATTTGTGTATAATTGTAATAAACAAAACAATAACATTTCACACAGTAATGGTTGTCTGTATTAGTAAATAAGTGTAAGATATGTAATTACAACAATTTAGGAAAAGGTAGTTTATATGCCCACAGGGTCGTTTTCGACCCATGGCCAATCAGACAGTAACGCTAATAGAAACAAAAAATCAGTGTTGCCATTAACCTAATATCACTAAAAGAAGCAACAAATGTGAAAATGAACACTTCATTCAAAAACAAAAGTTGCGGGCATATATGGGTTAAATTCCAAAGCAGCTGGCGATATTCGATTAGCACGAATATGCGATAGCGCCCAAATGGCAAACAGTTATTCATTTGTCTGTGAATCGTCTTCTAATATATATCATAGGTAACAATATTCCATTCCTTCTATTTGGAAAATTTTTGTTCTCGGGGGAGATTCCATAAAGGTTTTGCCTGTTTTGCCACATGGTTATCACCAAACAATTATTTACTTACAGTATGTCACTTACATAAACATATGCGAGCAAAACAAAAGTGGAAATCGCTGATATTTTTGCAAGAAGTCGGTAACGGTGACTACCCGTCTGTATATGGCGACAAATCAAATGTTATTGAACTACCAGCCAGAATTCCAGCACATGATTATGTTGTGAGTGAAATTTATTGAAAAACGTTCACTCTGCAGAAGATGACATTTTCTCCAAACTTGTCATTCTTAATTAATTAATTAACTTGAAAGTCATTGGGCTTATACCCTGTTCTTCAAAACCATCCACTAACTAGCTACTTCATTTCCAACATAATTCTTTAATTCCTTGGAATTAATGGTTTGCCTTCACGTGTGCTTATTCTAAATTTTGGAGCACAGTTATGCTCCAGAGAAATCTGAACGTTTCCCAGCGGTTCCTAAACGAAACCGGGTTAGAGCCTAATTGTAAGATGTGCAGAATGTACGAAAGTTGTTTAGAATTGGAAATAATAACTGGAGATAGAGCTGGACTGCGAGCTCTAATCCATCGAATTGACTTAACAATATACGATAAAGCACTTCCATTTTCTTTCAAGAGGCATCAATTACCAATTCGCTTGGCGTTTTGTATCACGATCAATAAACCTTAAGGGACGTGAAGGTCTCTATTTACCTCAGGCAGTTTTCAGCCATGCCCAGTTAAATGTTGCAATGTCAAGAAACCGATATTTTTAAGGTGCAGTGGTGCCAAAAGGTAATTGTACAAGGAATGCACCGAGCAAGTGAGTCGCGTAGCTATCAGCTTGCATTCTGAAGAAAGTGGGTTCGAACCCCACTGTTGGTTTCCATGAAGATGGTTTTTCGTAGTTTAAATAGTCACTTATATCTCACTTCTAGCCATTTTCTATCCCGTCGTTGCCGTAAGAGCAACTTGTACCGATGCTACGTAAATAAAATTGTACAAAAATTAAAGTACAAGGAATTTCGTATGCCGGGCGATTCTCTTGCGCCTACTAAACCGGCGGTGTTCTATATGTCATGAAAACATCGGTCTTTCTGGTGCGCACAGCAAATACAAACAGATATAATTGTATTTACCGTCTGACCATAACAGGAAGACGTTATGCTGTAACATGAAAAAACAATGGCACACAGGAGTGCACTCTTCAAATTGTTTAAAAACGGAACGTCTGCGAGACAAGAAGTGAGCCGTGTGACCGCGTTAAAACTATTACATGAGCTATAATCTGCACACATTACATCGTAGTGCACTGTAGCATACTTGCCAAGGGCAAGAGAAACTTGGCAGGTCTTGCGCATGAGGTGGAAGCTGTGAATACGGGCTGCGGAGACATTTTGTAATTTCTGATTTCGTAATTTTTAACCCAATGTAGGTGAAATATCCTCTTTTATATTTTCAGTGAATGATATTTCATGTGGTCTTACAAAGTACCGACTTGACATCGGGGCCGGGTAAACACAGAATAAGAAGTAAGAGGAACTAAACTAGACAGACAATGTTTAGCTACGGTACCTGCTTGTTTTAAGCATATCTGGGTACGTTGCTTAAAAAAATCTTCTTGCACACTGAATCATGGACGGTGTTATTGATCTGCATGTTTCGGTGATGAGTCGCCGGAGGTATTCGGGACTTTCTGGCGCTTGAGTGTAAAATATTTCTTTCAAATTCCCCCATAGGAAGAAGTCCAATGGCAATAAATCCGGTAACAAGGCGAGCCAAGAACAGGTCCTCCTTTCCCCATCCATGTTTCTGGATGTGTCTCATTCAGACGGTGACGGGCTGCTAACATCGAATGTGTTGGAGCTCCATCCTATTGAAACTATACTCGTGTTCATAAACAACAGAACACCTTGAAAGTCTACAGATAGGAAGTCCATATTTACAGGACATACTCATTAGTATTCTGCAGAAACAATTAGCATTTCAGTCTCCTAGGTTCAGCGTGTGTCCTGTTGCCTAGAAGGCGCTGGATTCTCCATAGGCACTGATAACTTGTTCCATGCGTGATGGCATCGACATGTATAAGGCGCGAATGGCATCCTGTGGTATAGCTATACATGCTGCATTCACCTGATTACACAACTCATCTTTGGTGGTTGGCACTGGGTCACAGCGCCACACCTGTCGTTTCTCCATATCCACACATTTTCAATTGGTAAAAAGTCCGGTGATCGGGCGGGCCAGGGCAACAGTCTAACAGTCTAACAAGAAGGCACGAGTTCGTGCAGCAACATGTAGTCGCGCATTGTCCTGCTGAAATATGGAGTCTGGGGTGTCGTGCAGACAGGATATGGCTACGGGTCCCAGGATGTCATTCACGTAGGTCAAACTGGTCACATTGCCCTGGACACGCACCAACTGTGATTTGTGGTTGTACCCGACAGCAAACGATACCATATGGACTTTAATTGGCACTTTGTGTCTTGTGCGAATGTAGTCAACGTTTTGCCTATCCCCCTGTCTGCGGCGAACCAAAATGCGGCCATCATTTTCAAACAAACGGAACCTGGATTCACCCGAAAATACTATCTTCTGTCATTCCTGTCCCCAGTGACGTCGTTCCAAACACCACTGCTGTCTAGCATGTTTATGCACATTAGTTATAGGTAGGCGGAGAAGTGGACGACGCGCCGGTAACCCAGACTGTAATAAACGGCGACGGACTCTCACTCCTGATAGTGTACAATGCGTTATGCTGTTTCACTGTTGCGTCAGAGCCGAGGAGAACGCATATCTATCCTGCAATGCCATTCGGATGAGGTGTCGATCTTCTCGTGAGGGGGGGGGGGCTCTGGGTGGTGCGACCAGACCTATCTCGTCGTGTTCTACGGCCTTCTGTGAACCATTCTGCACACACCCGTTGCACTGACGACACACTTCGCCCCTTACTAGCAGCAATTTTCCGGATGGATGCATCACGTTCTTTCATGCCAATAATGCGTCCTCTTTCAAACTCAGATTTCTCTTTTGCAACCATTCTATTTAGTGTAGTATATTAGTTATAATTTTTAATACTTAGAAATATCTGCTGACGCGATTAATTTTTATAACAATTTTCTACTCATTTATTTATCTCACTTCATCACATAATTTCTAAATTATATTAATATAGGATGCTAAAATCTTCATAGTTCCTTGAACGATCTGCCATTGAACTATTGTATTCAGGCCTTTGTGCTATATTGTACTCATGACAGGTAAAGGTCATTCATATCATTTCTCAGTCTCTTGTTGACTCCTCTCATATATCTGAGTTCAGGCACATTTTGGTAAGAGTTAGTTTGATATTATCGCAGTCAGCGAAACCTTTCTTAAACCTTCAGTACCGGATTCTGTAATCTGTCTGGATGGATATCATATTTTCCGTAATGACAGAATAAACAGAGCCGCTGGTGGTGTTGCAGTTTTCTTGAAGAACAGCATAAAATGTCGTGTACTTAGCAAATATCCTGGAGAGTACAGTAAGAAACCTGAGTATATACGTAATTCTTGATATAGCCCTTTCAGACACTAAAATTCTTTTCGCTTGTATACATCGTCCACCAAAAGTAGGGTTCCTGAACGATATGTATTCTCATGTTATGAATTATAAATATACAGGGTGTTAGGTGTATACGTGCAGATATTAAGCTAGTCGGCTAAGAAAAATACATCTCATAATATATGCTATGTACTTTTTACCTTGTCCTATTAGTTTGCCCATAACTGAGCCAAATATTTCAGGACCTAATGTGTTTTGAACGGCCGTAGCAGGATACGCCGGTGATGTCATTCTGTCCACGCGTAGCGGAAGTACAGTAGCCGAGTATAGGGCTTGTTGAACCTGTTTCTTATCGCAGGCCAACACATGTTGTTGTGCACTTCCCCTAAAGGCTTGGCAAGTAGAAGAGGATGACTCACGTGCCAGGTCACTTGCTGTACTCGAAAACCGGTGTAGGGTACTCTGTGTGAAAAGTACACAGAATCCTTACAGTGACGTCGAAGATCCGTACAAGCACATACGTGCGAATCAAGTGTTGTGTATTTGTGTACGATTTTTAAGACGTCAATTGCATTACTCAGTGATCCAAGCTGACAAAATGAAAGGAAATGGTTAATAAGCAAATGAAATATGGGCGCAACATTTCTGTGCTGTTATTGCGACAGTCTACGATGAATTTCTGACAATAGACAATGCGGGTTGTCTATGGTTATTCATAAACTTTTTAGGTCATTGAAAGGACGGTGGACACTGAAAGAGAAGGCTGTAAGTATTCAGTGAAATTGTTATTAATGAGACAAATTTCAAAAACCGTAGTTACATCCATCGTGAACATTGCTCGAAGGAAAAAGACCTACTGTGGAATTGCCGCCGGGCATTTCTAATAGAAGGCTTATTCTTCTTTTTCCTAATCTGTTTACCCTCCAGGGTTGGTTTTTCATGGGACTCAGCAAGGGATCCCACCTCTACCGCCTCAAGGGTAGTGTCCTGGAGCGTGAGACATTGGATCGGGGATACAACTGGGGAGAATGACCAGTACCTCACCCAGGCGGCCTCACCTGCTATGCTGAACAGGGGCCTTGCGGGGGTATGGGAAGATTGGAAAGGATAGACAAGGAAGAGGGAAGGAAGCGGCCGTGGCCTTAAGTTAGGTACCATCCCGGCATTTGCCTGGAGAAGGGGGAACTACGGGAAACAACTTTCAGGATGGCTGAGTTGGGAATCGGACCACCTCTACTCATTTGACCTCCCGAGGCTAAGTGGACCCCGTTCCAGCCCTCGTACCACTTTTCAAATTTCTTGTCAGAGCTGGAAATCGAACCCGAGCTTCGGGGGTGGCAGCTAATCACACTAACCACTGCACCACAGAGGCGGACGGAAGGTTTATTACTGAACAGTAAGTACCGATAGGTAAAATGATGACTGTAATGGACCCGTTTAATTAGAACTTCCGTAAAAATAATATTACTACTACTACTACTGCTACTACTACTACTAATAATAATAATAATAATAATAATAATAATAATAATAATAATAATAATAATAATAATATCTTTACGTTCCATTAACTAATTTGCACGGTTGTCGGAGACGCTGAAATGCCAGAATTTTTTATCGCAGTATTTTTTTATGCAAATAAATCTACAGACACGAGACTGACGTATTTGAGCACCTTCAAATACCACCGGAATGAGCCAAGACCAAGCCTCCCAAGTTGGGTTCAGAAGGCCAGCACTTTACGCAGTGCTGCACCAATCATCTTGCCGGGCTGAGTGGCTCAGACGGTTGAGGCACTGGCCTTATGAGTCCAGTCTTGACAAGGTGCTCAAATACGTCAGCCTTGTGTCAGTAGATTTACTGGTACGTGAAGAACTCCTATGGTACTAAATTCCTGCAAATCCGCGTCTCCGAAAACCGTGAAAAGTAGTTAGTGGGACGTAAAGCCAATGACATTATTATCATCATCTTACCTGCACAGTTCATAGGGGTAGCTTACCTGGAGTTCCTCATAGGTACGTTATTAGAGCTTTCAGAGGACGCTCCGTTTCGACTACGCCGAAACATGTGGTTTTTACACGATGGTCCACCACCTGATATAAGCCGCTTACTGCGTGATCATTTGGATCAGTCCTTTGGTCTATGGCGAATAGGACGACATGGACCCATCAATTGGCCCGCCAGATCTCCAATGGATATTACGGAAGACTGGATTCGGAGAAGTGATTTTCTTTTGTTAGTTGCTTTACGTCGCACCAACACAGAGAGGTCTTATGGCGACAATCGGACAAGAAAGGCCTAGGAATGGTAAGAAAGTGGTCGTGGCCTTAATTAAGGTTCAACCCCCACAATGCCTGGTGTGAACTTGGGAAACCACGGAAAACCATCTTCAGGGCTGCCGACATTGGGGTTCGAAGCCCCAATCTCCCGGATGCGAGCTCACAGCTGTGCGCTCCTAACCGTATGGCCAACTCGCCGGGTACGGAGAAGTGAAGCCTGCAGAGTAGTCCAGGGAGGTCACTTGAACAATTGCTACGTGTTTCACATTGGTATGTCAGATGTTACACCATTTCTGCAGCGTATTGAGTTGGGACTTCAGTTCTCAATCGATGTAGTATTTTGAGTCTCGATAGTTCGATATTCTCATAAATCCGAGCAGAAAAATTGAAGTACCGGTAACAAAAATTATAAATCTAGAGTTTCAGTTCGCGATTGCCTTGTACGTGGCGCAAGCTGAACACAACACACGGAAGACGTGCTTGTTAAAACGCTAGATATTGACCTTGAACACAGCATGGCAGTTCTTCATTCTACACTGTACTGGTTTGGGTACATTGCGTGTGTGTGTCTGTCGATGGGCATGTTTGATGTTTATACACAAAACCTGTTTGTCACACTTTGTCCTCTAGTGCTAACCACAATACGAAGGTACACCTGACTCATCGCAAAGAGACCTGGTTCTGGTCTTACGCATACTATCCTGTAGTAAACTACTGCGAGCGATGTAGGCACGGGTGAAGTACATTTCATCTTGTTTCCTCCTACACCACGCATATTTTACTATTTTCTTCCCTGCCTTTCAGCTCCTAATGACTTGTTAATAATAATACCGGTAATGTTATTTGCTTTACGTCCCACTAACTACTCTTACTGTTTCTGGAGGCGCTGAGGTGCTGTAATTTAGTCTCGCAGGAGTTCTTTTTACGCGCCAGTAAATCTACCGACACGAGGCTGACTTATTTGAGCATCTTCGAATACCATCGGACTGAGCCAAGATCGAGCCTGCCAAGTTGGGGTCAGAAGGCCAGCGCCTCAACCGTCTGAGCCACTCTGCCCGGCAGCAAAAAATATTATTATTATTATTATTATTATTATTATTATTATTATTATTATTATTATTATTATTATTATTATTATTATTATTACCGGGCGAGTTGGCCGTGCGGTTAGAGACGCATGGCTGAGAGCTTGCATCCCGGAGATAATGGGTTCGAATCCCACTCTCGGCAGCTCAGAAGATGGTTTTCCGTGGTTTTTCATGTTCACACCAGGAAAATGCTAGGGCTGTACCTTAATTAAGACCACGGTTGCTTCCTTCCCGATCCTAGTCCTTAGTTATATCTGTCGCCATAAAACCTATCTGTGTCGGTGCGACGCACCGATACAGATAGGTGTTATAGGACGATGGGATAGCAAATGGTTTCCCATTTGCACACCAGGCAAATGCTAGGGCTGTACGTTAATTAAGGCCACGGCCACCTCCTTCCAACTCCTAGGCCTTTGCTATCCCATCGTCCTATAAGACCTATCTGTATCGGTGCGTCGCACCGACACAGATAGGTTTTATGGCGACTGATATAACTAAGGACTAGGATCGGGAAGGAAGCAACCGTGGTCTTAATTAAGGTACAGCCCTAGCATTTTCCTGGTGTGAACATGAAAAACCACGGAAAATCATCTTTAAAGCTGCCGACAGAGGGATTCGAAGCCAGTACATCCCGAATATTGGATACTGTTCGAACTTTAGCGACTGCTACTATCAAGCTCGGTGATGATTTAAGAGTGGATTTCTGCCGCTGGTTAATTGATCAAGCTCTCAATCCAGAATTTCTGTCAAGTGTATTAGTGACACATGAGGCAATTTTTATAGAAGGAGTGTTTAATATTTAGTATACCAAGGCAACCTCTAGCACCGGCTCTCAATTAATATCTGGATGGATGCAGTGGGAAGTCTGTCTCTTTGACCAATCGTCTTTTTATTAGCGTTATTTTGCTTTACGTCCCACATACTATTTATACCGTTTTCTGAGACGCTGAGGTGACGAAATTTCATATCGCAGGAGTTCATTTACGTGCCAGTATTTCTACGACACGAGACTGACGTATGTGTGCCCCATCAAATATCATCAGACTGAGCCAAGATTGAACCTGCCAAGTTGGAGGTCGGAAGATAAGGACCTCAACGGTCTCAGACACTCAGACCGGTACCAATCACCTTACTTGCATAAATTTGATCGGTGTAGCTTTCCTTATGGTGACGATGGGACGGGAAAGGAAGCGATCGTGGCATTCATGACGTTACAGCCCCAGCATTTGCCTGGTGTGAACATGGAAAACCACGGTAAACCACCTTTAGGGCTGCCGACAGAGGGGTTGGAACCCACTATATCCCACTCATGAGCTGTGGAATATCCCCATTCAATAGGACAAGGCAGTTTCCAGCACCGGTTCTAATTAATATCAGGATGGGTGTAGTTGGAGGTCGGTTACATCTTTTTATTAATGTTATCTTGCTCCTGTACAGTAGATACAGTACGTTACTGGAGCTTTCAGAGGACGTGTCGCTTCGACTACGCCGAACCACGTGGATTTTACACAATGGTGCAGACATTTCCTCAACGGTAGACAGGACGATGTGGAACTATCAATTGGCCAGCCTTTATTCCAGTGGATTGTTATGCCTGGGGGGACATGAGAAACAAAGTATACCGAACTGAGGTAACCACTTCGGATGACCTCCGTGAACGTATGTTTAAGCACCAGAGGATATTCTGAACCACAGTGGTGTCTTGGCTCGAATGACAAGTTGCTTTACGTCGCACCGACACAGATAGGTATTATAGCGATGACGGGGCAGGTAAGGGTTAGGAGTGGGAAGGAAGCAACCATGGCCTTAATTAAGGTACAGCCCCAGCATTTGCCTCGTGTGCAAATGGGAAACCACGGAAAACCATCTTCAGGGCTACCGACAGTGGGGTACGAACCCACTATCTCCCGAATACTGGATACTGGTAGCACTTAAGCGACTGCAGCTATCGAGCTCGGTGTACCAGTAAATATACCGACACGAGGCTGACGTATTTGAGCACCTTCAAATACCACTGCACGGGGCCAGGTTCGAACATGCGAAGTTGGAGTCAAAAGGCTGGCACCTCAACCGTTTTAGCCACTCAACCAGGCAGGAAGCACGAAATGTAGGTACGTTTAATTTACTTAGTTGTATAATATGTCCATTTTTCGTTTGAAACAAAACGTTCGATGTGCTTCGATAATTCAATTCTGATTCTACTCATATGGATATCCTATGCCATGCATTTGTTCGTTGGCGCAAGGAACTGTCTTCCTTCTTCTACCTTTACGCAATGCACAACGGGGATCGTACCGCATTTCACGTCCCGGCGTGCGTATCCCAACCAATAATTATATCACACGCTCGTACAGGTCGCGCACCGGCACAGGTTTTCAGGTCATTTCCATACTCACTAGACCACAGGGCTGACGACCACAGATATCCCTATCCCCTAAAGGACGTAACAGCAAATGAACCAGTATTAACGCTGAGAATTCAATACATCTCCAGGGTCCGAAACCGATAACTAGTGTTGTCTGAAACCCCTAAGACGGAAACAAAATACTAACAACAACAAACCAGTCTGGCGATAATGTAACGTAACATGTTGTAGACTGGTAGCCTTCAGCTGTTACCGTAGGTCAGTTGCTCGTAAACATAAAACCAGTTTGGCAAGTATATTACGTAACATCTCGTGGCATGGAATAGGGAGCGCTCAGCTGTCACAGTAGCACATTTGCTCTTAAACATAAACAGAACAGAAACCTGTTTGGCAGGGATGGCGCGTGACTTGCCTGTTATCAAAGGAAAGCTATTCATTCACAAGAACAAGGCATACCACCTATTCTAAAAACATCGTGCCCCTTTGCTCTCGAAAATAACTTCCGAGGATTACTAAAAGTTTGATATATAGTGGTTCGTCACATCGTTCTCTATTGCTACAATAAATATCTGCACGTATACACCTAACACCCTGTATATTCGTTGTGGGCGATGTTAATGCTCTGTTCGGAACTGGGACGTTTGAAAGCGAAAAAGTACGTGATGTGCTCAACGCTTGTAAACTCGACTGCCTTCCATTCAGTCCAACCTTTCATACTGCCACTTCTGATAGCACTCGCGACATAACTTCATCCAACTGCAATGAGATAGTAGTAGAATACGGGCAGAAACCAGCTGCCGGTTTTTCTGGTCATGACTAGCTGTATGCTGTATTCACTTTATCCACGCCAAAACAAATTCCTAAAACAATTTTTGTTTGAGACTTCAGTAAATTTGACGCAAACAGTTTTCGTACTGTTGCGGAATTACTACCATAGAATGTGTTTTATTAGTCTAATGACGTAGATCAAAAGTCTCCATCTTCAACAGCTTTGTACTTTCTCTATGTGACAAGCATGTGCTCCAAAAAAGAATTCTCCTAAAACACCAGTCAACATCATGGTTCAATAAGCGTATTAAGGAATTGATAAGTAAACGAGACAGAGCTAGGAAGAAATGTATTAAAACAAAACTTCCAGATGATTCAGGCTCTTGCATAACGAGGCAAAACTGAACTTCTCTTTACAGAATGGAAGCGTATCAATGTACGTCCTGTGCCAAAAGTGAAAATACCAGCAGTCTGTAGTGTTTTTAGGCCTATCAGCATCCTCCGTGCCCTTAATAAGACGCTAGAAAAAAGTGAAGCATACGTACATCTTCCGTAACTGTAAGGGCACCTCAGATTCTTGGCGTGCTGCAAAATCACCTGGTATTGCAGTCAGTCACTCTCTAGATAGCCAGATGCCTGTTACTCCATCTGAATTAAGTGAATATTATTTGACATCAGTCTTTAGCTCCAACTCTCTGAAAGTATCAGGGACTACCAAACATTATAAATTTCTCACTCCAAGTTCCAGAGATGAATTCTATTTCATGTACGTACACCTTTCTCTGGTAGAAAAAGCAGTCATATCTATTAGAACTATAGCTAAACGTCCAGATAATATTTCAATATCAAGGATTTCTACCTGCATTGACATATTTCTTCCTGCCCTTGTGCATTTATTCAACTTCTCTCTATAGAATGGAGTCCATACAACAGAATGGAAGCGTGCCAAAAAAAGAAAATACCAATAGTCTGTGGTGATTTTAGGCCTATCAACATCCTCCATGCACTTAGTAAGGCACTAGAAAAATTGTTCATGAGCAGATATGTGAATATCTGTCTAAATACCACATTCTAAATTCCTACCAATCTGGCTTCAAGCTCTTCTGAAGGTTACAGATGATAAACACGAGGCCACCGATAAGAGGCAGCTTACCATTTTATGTCTCTTTGATTTCTGCAAGGCATTTGACTCTGTTAATCATGAGTTGTTTCTTGCTAATCTGAAGTCAGTTGGCTTCTCGCAGAGTGCTGTGTGTTTGTTTGAATCATATCTGTCAAATAGATCACAAAAAGTCACGTTTGTTGACGGACGGTCCTCTAGCTGGGAATCAGTAAACCGTGGCGTACCACAAGTATCAGTCCTAGATCATTTATGTTTTTGTATTTATATTAATGACATATCTGAAGTCTTTAAAAGCAGTACCTTCCACATGTATGCTGATGACTTACAAGCTTACTTCGACTTTAGTCCAACTAACGCACATTCTTGTATAATGCATTTTAACCATGACATCCCTTGATTGATCGAATGGAGTGCAAATCATAATCTGCAATTAAATGTGGCTAAGACCCAGCTTATTTCCGTAGGTTACACAACAATTCTGTAAACTGTTGATGTCAAATCCCTCCCAGAAATATAATTTTTAGATACAGATATCCATTATAGTGACACCGTCAACACTAGTTCTAATATTCAACAGAACCTTATCCTGGTCTGATCATACATCAAATGTGATCCGAAAAGCTGTGTCATCCATGCATATTTTGAAACGTAACGTGTCATGTACTCCAACTTTCACGCGAAAACTACTTGTTCAAAGTATTATATTCCCAATAATTGACTATGGTTCTGTCGTATCCTGTGGTATAGGGGTAGCGTGCCTGCCTTTTACCTTGAGGCCCCGGGTTCGATTCCCGGCCAGGTCAGGAATTTTTAACTGCACCAGAGAGCTTATTCGAGGTCCACTCAGCCTACGTGATTAGAATTGAGGAGCTATCTGACAGTGAGATGGCGGCCCCGGTCTAGAAAGCCAAGAATAACGGCCGTCGTGCTAACCACACGACACCTCATAATATGCAGGCCTTCGGGCTGAGCAGCGGTCGCTTGGTAAGCCAAGGTCCTTCAAGGGCTGTAGTGCCATGGGGTTTGGGGGTCTTTCATATACATCGACTTATCTGAAAGTTTGAACATAAAACTACAGAGTGTACAAAACGCATGTGTTCGTTGCGTGACAAATGCCAGGCGTGATGAACAGGTAACACCCTATTACATACAGCTGCAATGTTTGAAACTCCATGAACACCAGGAAATCTCAGTAGCTGTTGCTACGTATAACATTCTGAAACTGAAGATCCCATCCTAACTTTACAATACATTTAAACATATGGAGTTGGTACATAACAGAGATAATAGGTTTACAAAAACTACCCTTCAAAATTCCCCTTCATCGTACCACTAAATTTAATAAATCCTTCGTTTGCACTGCATCACGTATCTTTGACGTCTTTAATCTTCACCGTTCGCAAATAACACTAACTGTACAAAACTAAATCAGTCCTTAACATGTACCATCCTGGAGGAGTACGCAAGGGGCTGAGATCAGGCATTCTTATGTCTAACAATCAGAAATATGTATATTTCTAAGAAAATTGTTCCTCTGTTTTAGCATTATGTTCTTTAGATTCTTGTAGTCTAAATTAATAAATAGGCTTAATGATTTACTTTCTTACTTTTTATATAATGTGTGTTTTAATTTTAGTGGATTTGGTAAGTGTATTTTAAATTTTATGTTTAATTTTTAATTTAATATTTTAATATAAAAATGTAGTTAATGTGTTCATAAACCTGTATTGTATTATACGAAGATGCTACATGAAGGGCTTTTCAGGCTCATTAGCATGTAAATCGTCAATAAATTCAATTCATATTGACGGTACGTTTCTCGCATACGGCTGCGAGTCATCCTGAACGTCTGCTCAAGTCAAACTAATCCATTACCTTCGGTTTATAGCAACAACGAGAGCTGCAGGCACATTTTACCATTCGGTGGTGATGCGCCGAGGTATTAATGTGGACCTTGAACTTGATGGCCGATATGGTTCAAACGCTAAACATTTATTCAGAACATATACCCTACTAGTGCACATGTTCTGTGAATATGAATTTCCTATCTCCATTCTTTCAAGGTGTTCTGGTTTTTGTGAAAAATTAGTGTATATCGTTAAAGATCTCAAAGTGGTAGCCTACATCCTCCAGCTGGAGTGAATGTTTATGGCAGATAAAGTGCATATAGTGTGTGCCTGTTAAATAAGCCTCGAAGAAATACGGTCCGAAAAGGCGATCACCCAGAAGTCCACACCATAATTCACTCCCCATTATACTTGATGGGCTGCCTGCCACACCCAGTGAGGCAGTTGACGGTTTCATTGTTGTGGAATCGCGATTCGCCCGGGAAAAAGATCTTCGACAAAAATTCTGCACCTTTTTCCGCATTTCCCAACAGCCACTCCCAAAAATTCATTCGAGCTTTGAAATCTCACCCGTGGAGCTCTTGGTGTAGCTATAGATCAAGGTCAGACTAGGGTGATCAACGCACGAACGTTACTTATGGAGCCGCCATGTTGAATATTTAATGTGAGCGTTATCAAAGACACGTGTATTCGGATTGAGATAATTTAGGTAATAATATTGGAATGGAAACAAACAAGCAACTATTATTTATGTAGAACTGGGCATCTATTGTTCATGTATATATACAGTAACTGTATAACACTTAAATGACATGAATAAATCCACAACTGTTTGAACAGGAAGATCATTCTCAGAAACTGAATTCCATTTTTTCAGAAACAAAAATCAGATGAAGTGCTCTTGTATACTCTTTTACTTCCTTATAACTTGGTCTTACTGTGTTCCTTATTAATATCATCTATCAAAATACGTAATCATATTGACAGAAACATAGAAATCTGTACGGCCCCTATGTTATATTATGACTACATGAAATATTGAACTTACAATGCTTAAAGGAAGTTGTAGTAAATTACTTTCAGCATTTCCTTTATTAAGAAAGCAGTTACCAGTACTGCGTTTCTGAAAGGTGACCGCAGCACGTTGACAAACAAATAATGCCTCTTGAGTTGAGTGCATTAAATTACACTTAAGAAAATGGAAATTGCAACACCATGAACGCATTCGTCGTTTGTGTGAATTTTGAAGATATGGAACGATGTCATGTAGGTATGCAAACGATCAAAGTTTCAGACCCATTGGATTGTTGCTACAGGTCTCTCCTCGTGATTGGTCGCGGAGGAATCAACTCCAGTATACGGACTCTGGTGTAGCGTAGTTGACTTGCAGTCTGCGCAGTGAAGTGTTCCCCGTTAAACATGCCTCGACGACAGACAAGAGCACGCTATCAACAACTGTCGCCGTTTGAGAGGGCTCGGATAATTGGACTGTGTGAAGCTGGATTATCGCTAAGGACTGTCGCTGCACGTGTTGACCGACAGGCATCTACGGTACAGCGTGTATGGCAGCAGTGGTCAAATTAAGGTACCCACACTCATAGACCTGGCACATGCCCAGCGCAGCAGACAACTGTGAGAGAGGATAGCCGCATCATTCGCATGGCCCGGATGGAATCTCATGCAACAGCAGCGCAAATTCGAGCAGCTGTGGCACCCCACGTTACACAACAAACAGTTGGTAATCGCCTGCGAGCAGCTGGCTTACGAGCCCGTGTCCCTGCAGAAGGTGTTCCATTGACCCCACAACGGCGACGTGTAAGGCTGGCCTGGTGTTGAGAAAGATCGACGTGGGTCGACGAATGGCATAGGGTCGTGTTTAGTGATGAATCGCGCTTCTGTCTTGCCCGCAGTGATCGCCGGAAGCGTGTGCGCCGACGTACCGGGGAGAGGGGCCGCCCAGATCTTATTTTCTAAAGGCACACAGGGCCAACACCAAGCATTATGGTCTGGGGAGCTATTGGGTTTAATGTGAAATCACAATTAGTGCTTGTTGAGGGCACTATGACTGCTCGACAGTACGTTGATAGGGTACTCAATCCAGTGGATGTCCCTATGATAGAGAACATTGCTAATGGGATGTTTCAGCAGGACAATGCCAGGGTTCACACTGCACGCATCTCCAGAGAAGCTCTCCATGACATCCCAATCCTGGAATGGCCCGCCAGATCCTCGGACCTCAGTCCTATTGAGCATTTGTGGGACATGATGGGTCGACAACTGGCCAACCGTCCTCAGCCACCCACAACTCTGGAAAACTGACCCGTGCAGTGCAGCAAGCATGGGCCACAATTTCTCAGGAAGCGATCCAAGGCCTTATTGACCCCATGCCTCGACAAATTCATTGCAGCTCGTGGTGGGCACATCCTGTATTGATTGTTGTCCAAACTTGCTGTGAGAGGGACCTGAGAGTATAATCATGGAAGCACAACCGAACACTCGTCCTGCATGTTCAATTGCAGCAATGTAGCACCACTCCTTCTGGGTGTTGCAATTTTCATTTTCTTCAGTGTATGTTTGCTAACTGTTGTTATCCATTCATGTAATTATTTAAGTTCAGCGGCAAAAATTGTCTTCACATATACAACAAGAGTGATGTTCTTAGCTATTCCAACTAGTTTATGGATAACCCGTGCAGATGAATAGTACAAAGTGGTAGTGGGGAGGGCAGTGATTATTGTTTTGAGAGGAAGTAGAAATTGGACAACCAATCGGTACTAACATTAATAATAATTAATAATCTGAGGATGAAAATGGAAGGGATCCGACACTTCGAAAAATGAAGGTAGGCCCTATTGACCAAAGAAAGACAAAGGACACAAAGTTCGTGCAAATATTAGAATCCCTAGACCCCGAATGCTCTAATATCCTCGGGTTCGGAAAAGAACAAGGGTTGACCAAGGGAGGAGGGATGGGATAAGGGAAAAGGAAAGCATTGCCGGGACTTAGCAAAGGGCCTCGTAGTCGCACACCCACGCTCCCAAGTAGTCGTATCTACTCACCTCAATTTGCTAACTGCTGTTATCCATTCATGTAATTATTTAAGTTCAGCGGCAAAAATAGTCTTCACATATACAACAAGAGTGATGTTCTTAGCTATTCCAACTAGTTTATGGATAACCCGTGCAGATGAATAGTACAACGTGGTAGTGGGGAGGGCAGTGATTATTGTTTTGAGAGGAAGTAGAAATTGGAAATTATTTCTGGGCTTTTTCCCAATTTACTGGGGTCGGCAGTTAATGTGAATTCGGGCCCGTTTACAGCAGGTTGTCCTTCCTGACGCCAAACGTATGTGGAAGGATATATTCACTTTTACGTGTTTCTGTAGTGTTCGCTAGTGTAGTTTGTAGATAGATGAAAGAAAGTGTATTGGGATGAACACAAATACCCAGTTCCCGAGCCATAAGAATTGACCACATCCGTTTAAAATCCCAGGCCCACCCTTGAATTGAACTTGGGGCTCTTTGAACCGAAGACCAGTACTCTGGCCATTTGGCCAAAGAGTCGGACTAAGCCAAGACATACACAAACCCTTGAACCTTCATCCAATGTGTTCACTTCTATTTTAACAAAAGATGATAGTTGCGCTAACAGTGCGACTTCCATCCCTCATTTTAGTGTAAATTAACTTATGGACTACAACATAACCAAGCTCACTTACCTGTGCAGGGATGGGATATGCATTCCACCGCAGTATCGTTGCTTCAAGCAGGATTCAGACTGTGGATCACTGACGATTCAACCAGCTTCTTTCTAAGTCTTTCTAGCCAGAATACCTTTTATTTTTCTTTCTTAATCCGTTTACCCTCCAGGGTTGGTCTTTCCCTCGGACTCAGCGAGGGATCCCACCTCTACCACCTCAAGGGCAGTGTCCTAGAGCGTGAGACTTCGGGTCGTGGTGATACAGCTGGGGGGGGGGGGGCGGGGGGCAGAACCTCGCCCGTGGGACCTCACTTGCTATGCTGGACAGGGACCTTGTGGGGCTGGAAAGATTGGAAGGGATAAACAAGGAAGAAGGTACGAAGCGGCCGTGGCCGTAAGTTAGGTACCACCCGGCATTTGCCCGGAAGAGAAGTGAGAAACCACAGAAAACCAGTTCGAGGATGGCTGAGGTGGGAATCGATCCCAGGCCCATCCTGGAATTGAACTTCGGGCTCTTTGAACCGAAGACCAGTACTCTGACCATTCAGCCAATGAGTCGGATAAAACACAAAAGTTATGTAATGTAGAGGAACAGCTTTTTTGAGGAAAGTGATTGTGGTGTGGAAAGAAAGTGCTTAAACCCGCTTCTTACATGGGTACAACAAACATTCAAATCTAATTAATAGTATCATTAGTTCTTCCTTTTCCTGGTCATTTGCCCACATTATCTAGGGTCAGAATTCATGTTGGTTAAGCCTAGATTTCGTGCAGAGCTGAGAATCGAATCCGGGCCTCAGAAGGTGGCAGCTAATCACATAACCTCTACACCGCAGAGGCGGATAATATTATTCATTTGAAATGAAATCGTATTTTGAATAGTCCACCTTTTCACTCTGGTTATACTCAAGCATAATTCAGCGGGCAAAAACTAAAAGTACTGCTTAGTGGTCCTCTATGAAGGTAACGTACGACCGCACCTGTTGCCTTCGGCCAATCGCGAGGAGTTTATTATAAAAGCTGAGGAGAAGAATGCGAAATGTTTAAATAACTGTGTGGCTCTATGACGTGCTTTATCTTGTCAGTAAAAAGTATCTCAAAGAGAAGAAATCCAGAATATTTCTGTATAACATAAAGTTAGAGCTTTAAAAGCGAGAGAACACAGAAGAAATGTTAAGACTCGTAGATCTCTCTTGCCGAAGGCATGCTTTTGCGTTGAAAAATGTGAAATGCCTTTTAGCGATCTGTAGTAGATAATAAGAGGAATAGATAAGTTGAAGTTAAGAAGGAACAATTTAGTATTACTTGTAACACTAGTTTACATTCATCAATATATATTTAGAAAATAATAGTTTCGACATTGCGGAAGTTTTGCAACTTTTATCTCTAAAGTCTAGAGATGTAGACCTCTAATTATACACAGCCTAAGTGCTCTTATAGTAAGCTTCTATCGAAGAGAATAAATAATCTCCAATTATAAACTGAGTTATACTGCTGTATCTTTTTTCACTGAGAATTACATAATGTAGAGGAACAGCTTTTTTGAGGAAAGTGATTGTGGTGTGGAAAGGAAGTGCTTAAACCCGCTTCTTAGAGAGGTATAACAAACATTTAAATGTAAGTAATAGTATCATTAGTTCTTTCTTTTGCTGTCCATTTTCCCCCATTATCTAGTGTCAGAATTAATGTTGATTAAGCCCAGATTTATGGCCTGATGCCCTTCCTGACGCCAGCCTTATGTGGAAGGATGTACTCACTGTTGCGTGTTTCTATGTGGTGGTTGGTAGTGTAATGAGTTGCATTAAGTGAATACGTGTATTAAGGCAGTCACAAACACCCAGCCCCGAGCTAGAAAAGTAAAGCACACGTGACTAAAATCCCCGATCCACCCGGAAATCGAGCCCGGAGCCCTATGAACTGAAGGCCACCATGCTGTCCATTATAATCATATTATTGCTTGTACATCCCTTTTACGGTGTGGGGGTTCGCCGAGGTACCGGAATTTTGTCCCGTAGGGTTATTTCACATGCCCGTAAATCTACCGACACGACGCTGGTGTAGTTGAGAACTGCTAATACCTCCGGACTGAAATCGGATTGAACCCGCCAGTTTGGGCTCACCCAGCTCACCCAGCCCGCCCACCACCTTTCAATAAAACAAATGCACATAATCCTAAGAACTGGCTTGATCGACTGGATTGACTTTTCGTGTAGAATATGACCTCTCCATCAGAATTATCAAACAGTAACATTGAAAAAAAAATGTAACTATGTCGAATGTTAGTATGATATACTCTAATTTATCATTATATTGAAATAAATCCTATTATATTTTACACTTAATACTGTAAAGACATTTTGACCAAGGGTGCAAAATCAGCTATACTTTTCTACTTGTTTACGAAGAAGGATACGATTTAGATTTTTCCTATACTACACTTAAAACAGTTGACGTTGACAGCAGGGATGTGCAAATTATCAGGAACAAGTTCGGTTCAGACGGAGATATAACTTTCGAAAGGCTGACTGGAAAAGGGTTTCCAGTACATTGGATGAGAGGATAAAAGCTGTCTCTCCTATACCCGCAGATTACGACGAATTCATTGATATCGTGAAATTTGATCACGGGCATCGATTCCCAGAGGCTGCAGGACACGCTACCTTCAGGGTATAACTCGTGAAACAACTGCTCTGATGCATGATTACTACAGGCTTCACGAAGAAGATCCATTTTGTGAGCAAACTGTTCAAGCAGCACAAAGTGTTCTTTCCTCTATCTCCCAGGCAAAGAAGGAGACGTGGATTAAGTTGATATCTGAAGTCGATATGGGTAGGAGCAGACAAGAATCTTGGAGACTTTTAAGACGCTTGAGCAATGATCCTACTCAAGCTAACACACATGCCAATGTGAGTGCAGATCAAATAGCACACCAAATTTTACTTAATGGAAAACCAAAACTTAATAATAAATGTAAGAAATTTATTTTAACTTCAACCTATTCAATACACTACAAGATGTTAACGTGTTAGTTAAGCATCATTGAATTACCTGTAAACCAAAACTTTCCATGAAAATAGGGAAGAATCCTATAGTCAGACGACCAGACGAGAACAACGAGTTATCTAAGCATTTCGCACTAATTGAGCTGGAATTAGCTCTCAGTAAGTGTAGGATTGGGAAGTCAGCAGGATTTGATGACCTTCGAATGGAACAGATTAAAAACTTTGGTCCTACTTCGAAGTGTTGGTTGGTAGAACTCATGAACAACTGCGTTCAGTCTTCCATGATACCTGAAATATGGAGGAAGACTAGGGTCATAGCCTTTCTAAAACCAGGCAAAGATAAAAATGACCCTAGAAGCTACAGACCAATCTCCTTATTGTGTCATCTTTTTAAGATTCTGGAGAGATTTTTCCTCAATAGGTTGACTGATAAAATCGAGCCACTTCTGATTCCACGGCAATCTGGGTTCAGGAGAGGAAAAAGCTGCATATTACAGGTTTTAAAATTAAGTCAACACATAGAAGATGGTTTTGTAAACCGGGAAATCACAGGAGCTGCATTTATAGATCTCTCGGCAGCATATGATACTGTTAATCACCGAATTATCCCAGGAAAGGTATATAGTGTGACGAATGACTTTCAGGACTTGTGCCAATAGAAACCGACTTCAAAATGGAAGTTTCTTCGTTGAGTTCCAGGGAAAAAAGAAGGAAGAACGGACTACCTTAGGGAAGCGTGTTGGCACCAATACTATTCAATATTTACACAAATCATCTGCCTGTTCCTGCCGCAACGAATAGCTTCATCTATGCTGATGATTGTGTCATTAGTTCTCAGGGGGATAACTTTGAGACGATTGAACAAACATTGTTCAAAGCTCTAGGCACTCTCGCTGGCTATTACAAGAAGAATCAACTAACACCAAACCCAACTAAGACGCAAACCTTTGTTTTCCATCTAAACAACAGAGAAGCTTCCCGAACTCTGAAGGTCACCTGGCAAGGCATAGCATTACAACACTGTCCTACCCCGAAGTACCTCGGAGTCACTCAGGATCATGCCCTAACCTACAGAAAACATTGTTTGAACATCAAGCAGAAAGTGGCTGCTAGAGACAATATTGTGCGGAAGCTAACGGAAACATCTTGGGAAGCACAACCAGACACAGTGAGGACATCTGACCTTTCGCTCTGCTATTCCACAGCTGAATACGCATGCCCAGGTTCGTTAAAATCTTGCCATGCCAAAGCAGTTGATGTAGCACTCAACGAGACTTGCCGCGTTTTTTACTGGATGTTTGAGACCTACACCTTCGGAAAAAGTGTATTGCCTTTCAGGGATAGTACCTTCCGATATCCTCCGTGAAGTGGCAGCCAAGAAAGAAAAGAGAAAGATGTCGACGTCTCAAGCCCACCCTTTTTTTGGATATGTGCCACTACGCCAGCGCCTTAAGTCTAGGAAAAGCTTCTTGAGAGTAACAGAAACACTTGCAGGAACAGCGCAACAAGCAAGAATTCAACGATGGTGCGCTAGGAGTCAACATACGAGTGTCAGTCAAGGGATGACCCCAAAAAAGGTACTCACTCCTGGTCTTGTTACGAATTGGGTGAATTGGAGAGCACTGAATAGACTGCGCTCTGGCGTTACGCGATGCAGGCTCATCCAGAAGAAATGGGGTTTCGAAGTGGAGAGTACCTTGTGTGTATGTGGAGATGAGCAGACCACAGCCCATTTGCTGCAATGTAGTTCATGCCCATTCAGTTGCACAGTAGAAGACCTGGTTAAAGGGAAGCTAAATGCACTTGATGTTGCAAGGTTTTGGGCTCACATAGTTTAATGTGGCTCTTCGTCACTGAAGAATTTATATTATGATTTATGTTCTTTCCTCACATGTAATTCAAAACTTATCTATGCTTCTGATAAGACATAAATAAATAGATAAATTGGTATTATAAGACTAGGAATTCCATTTGGTAGTATGAAATTGTCGGAAATTGAAATTCAAAGAGGAGTGCGACAGGGATGCATTTTTCCCACTGTTGCTCTACCTCTACTCTGACAGGATATTCAAAGAAACCTTGGATGCGTTATAGACTAGAGCCTAGATATGTAGGGTACATACCAATACGATAAGATGCAGAACATACTGTTTACCCGACATCTTTGAACACTTACAGTTACTCTTAAATAAAGATTCCTCAACCGGATTAACAATGGGTCTCACTACAAATATTACCAAACGAATGGTACTGAGCCACTATAAACACGATGGTGTGTCTCTTGAACTTAATGGGAGACAGACTAAATGTTAGATTAAGTTCAAGTAACTGAGAAACATCATCAAAAATGAATTTGTCCTGAGAGAGAGCGACAGAGAGAGAGCCTAGAAATGAAATTTCCCGTAAACTTGCAGCATAATACCATCGCTCCTCTGCAGCGATAATTTGAACTTTAGATTAGGCTAAAGAACGTTAAATGCAACATATGATATGAACCTGCAAGTCCGATATCATTAGTTGATTTCACGTATTCAGACTGTGGCTTAGAATTTCCTGGAATGACAATGTTTAAAAAAAAGTGAAATCTTGCTGAGAGCTGTTGGATATCGAGAACTTCTGAAGACCGATACGATGTCAAAAGCTCTGTTGCTGAGAGGTTCAAAATATCAGCTGCTGCATATTGTACTTCAAAGCCTGCTGGGTGGTCACCGTCGTGATGGCAGAAGATGACATCGTGGCTGTGCCCACCTGGTGGTCACTATCGTTAAGGCGCCACATGTTCATGGGCTACTCCGTGGTCAACGGGTCCGAGTCCTGTTGGTAGAAAAATTGTCATTGTCTGAATCTTGATCGGCAGGATAGGAAAGGTGTTGGTATACAATCTTTAATCGCTATATTGCGTATAAAAACCTTGGGTTGAATTCTGTTTTCTTTTCTTTTTTTTTTTTGCTATTGGTTTACGTCGCACCGACACAGATAGGTCTTATGGCGACGATGGGACAGGAAAGGCTTAGGAGTAGGAAGGAAGCGGCTGTGGCCTTAATTAAGGTACATCTCCAGCATTTGCCTCGTATAAAAATGGGAAACCACGGAAAACCATCTTCAGGGCTGCTGACAGTAGGGTTCAAACCCACTCTCCCGGATGCAAGTTCACAGCTGCGCGACCCTAACCGCACGGCCAACTCGCCCGGTACAAATTGAATTCCTAAACTCTCCGCAGTGTTAAAATAAATGGTGTATGGCTTTTAATGCCGGTAGTGTCCGAGGACATGTTCGGCTCGTCAGCTGCAGGTCTTTTGATTTGAAGTCCGTAGGTGACGTGCGCATCGTGATGAGCATGAAATGATGATGAAGATGACAGATAAACTCAGCGCCTGTGCCAGCGAAATTAACCAATGATGTTTAAAATTCCAGACACTGCCGGGAATCGTACCCTGGACTCCTATGACCAAAGGCCAGCACGGAAACCATTTAGTCATGGAGACGGACTCCACAGTTTTCATGTGGAGTGATGACATATAACGCTTTGATGGTGATTCGTCCATCCGATGGAGACGTTAAGCCTTTAGTAGACCTTTTTGTGTCATTCGACAGGAGTCCCTCATTCCTCTCATTGAGCGTCTTTTACGTGTGGATATTGCCAAGCTGCATGACTTCCGCCACAGTATTTCGTAGGACGGGCAATTTTACGAACGGACGGACAGTGCGTCTATAAACAATTTCTCCAGTAGTGGCTAATTTTTTTCCGTGGAGTAGGCTATATTGAGGAGAAAGCTCTTTCTTTGGTTTCAGTCAAACCGACAATTTGGTTGAGATATGCTGATGATACATTTGTTGTGTGACAGAAGGTTCTGATAAACACTATTTTCTAAATACCACCTAAATCAGCAGCATCCTTCAATGAAATTCAGTTTGGGAATGAGGTGGGATGGACTCCTTTCTTGCTCTGATGTTAATCAAAAGGAAAATGGATACCTTCCTAGGGAACTGGGCACACCCAAAGTCATGTTCAATGTTAATTGTTACTTCTAGAAGTTAGGAACGTTATGAACCTATTTATAGAGCCCTATATCCCAGAGGGAGGAATAAACAAACCTTACAAAATGAAGTAGTGAAGGAAACTTCCTCGCATCTAAAATACGACAGACCGGATAAAAATTATGTTTGGGACTGTTATAAAATTTGGTCACACTTTAGCTAAAAACAAGGACAAATTGTCGCCACCATAGTACCCTAGGGTGTACGAAGTTCTCTGTGCTAGCAGTAAAGTTACATTGGCCAAACATGGCAGTCCATTGATACACGCATCAAGGAACACCAAGGAAATCCCGTCTCAATCAGAGAGAGAAGTAAGCAGTATCTGAGAACGCCTGATCCTCGGGTCATGAATGATGTCGTGTTCCAAGGTGGTCATGCTCATACGTTAAGTGGTGGAAATACGTAAAATGCCTAATAATTTCAACAGGGTCACAGTCTATGATCTAATCAATTCGTGGATGCCGACCATTAAAGATTTAAATAGGTAGATATCTTCCCTATCCTTTACTGGCGCTGTTTCGTTTCGGTGCTTTTTATACAAATTTATAAACGTATACAACATTTAACCTGCAGAGTCTGATATTAAATTGCACTCAAATTATTTGTTTAATGGCGAATTTTACTATGTCGTTCCAATCTTTGTGAACTAATATAGCTATATTATTTCTTTAGGCACCTGATCCACCAGAGAAACTTGGTTGCTGTGGAGTGCTCATCGACTCTCCACTGAATCTGAGACAGACAGATCTTCTCGATGATCGTCAATCTTCCCATTTTCCTTCGTCTCTCGACGTTCCATGTCGAAATCCTGTAGGTTCCTTTCTGAATGCTAAACGTTCTGTCAACGGCTGTCCTCCTCGGAGATCCCCATTGGAAACTAGTTTTACCTCTATATTCTTTAACAGGGACAAATTCTATGATGAGTTTTTGCAGTAAAATGCACTGGTGTGGTTTCAACTTATCTCCCCAGAGTAAATGATCTTTTGCCCATAACTTGTGGAGCAGGCTCAGTTTGGAGCCTCCCCATGTAGGTACAGGTAAGCTCCGAATAAGACGTGAATAATAATAACAGAACTAAAAAAGAAACACAAAATACGGTCTAAACTTTGAAACTATGAAATAATGTATGCGAATATTTTTAAACTTCACATATCGGTACAGCATGTTATAAAATACATTCTATTATGTTCAATGTTGTGAAAAATAACATCCGTCACGTAACCAACTGTTATGCATCCCTTTGTTGATCTAATTATACCAATGCATGTAAATGTGTATATTTGTTGATATTACACATGTTCTTTACAGATGTTAGAGAGTTACTACACGGAAACCATAGGAGCGTGTAAACATGAATCATACCTGATACCTGATACCTGAGAATAACGGGAAGAATACGGTAGTATTGCATACAATCAAAGAAAACTGTTTAATTGAACTAATCATCACTGTTCACTCAACACTGTCAGTGGTTGGCTCATAAAAGATTCACACTTTTCAATTTTCAAATTGTAATAATTTTCCTATGAATTTCTTATCGAAGGGGGAGTGATGTTGTGGACAATGCGCAAGGGAAATCTAGTGTACCGAAGATTTTAGTTTCATCACCTAGTAAAACCAGTTTGAGCGTTTAATTGTTAATGGTTGTTAATAAGTAGATTGTTCGTTCTTTGTGTGAGATTGTTAAAAATCTCAGTTTGAATGAAAGATTAATTTATTTGCATTGCCCCCATAAGACGGTGATCTAACACATCTTATTAAATGCCCTAATACAGTAGAGTACATTTAGTTTACTTCTAGAAGTTAGGAACGTTATGAACCTGTACTACCCCGAAGTAATTTTTCGAGATGTATGAGCACACGGATATGCTAAAGATAACTACAGCACAGACTCAGGCATACACTACGACAGCACGACGATAAGAAACAAACACTCTCACACACACAGCATTCTCTCATACCTGTGTAGGAAATCAGATAGAACAGTGTCACGCATGTGGACTTGACACTGTTGTACGGCCGGATGCCATTCCTTACGCTAACCGTATGTGGGGGGAGGGATGTGTTCACTATTGTGTGTTTCTATATCGAATATGTCCTCGGAAACTCTCAGCACTAACATCCATACCAAACATAAATAAATACAATGGTGATTAGTATTGTGTAGTGTGTCTATCAAGAGACAAGTACAAACAACCTATGGAGTCAGTACATAACAGAGATAACAGCTTTACAAAGACCACCCTTCAAATTCCCCTTCATCGTACCACTAAATTTAACAAATCCTTTGTTTGCACTGCATCACGTATCTTTAACGTCTTTAATCTTCACCGTTTCGCAAGTAACACTAACTGTACCCAACTAAAGCAGTTCTTAACATCTATCTTTCTGGAGGAGTACGCAAGAGGCTGAGATCAGGCATTCTTGTGTCGAACAATCAGGAATATGTATATTTCGAAGAAAATTGTTTCTCTGCTTTAGCTTTATATTCTTTAAACCCATGTAGTCCAGAATAACAGAAGGGCTTAATGATTTACTTTCTTACTTATTATATGATGTATGTCTTAACCTTACTGGATTTGGTATCTATATTTTCATTTTTTTTAAGTTTCTTGTTTAGTTTAACACTTTAATATTATAAAAATGTAGTTACTGTTTTCATAAATCTGCATTGTATTATAAGAAGACGCTGCATAAAGGGGCTTTTCAGTCTCAGTGGCATGTAAATCATGATCAATAAATTCAAATTCAAATTCAAATTCTCTCACATGGGAAATACGTTTTCCTTTAATTTCAAAATTAAATGTTACGAGTCAATTATTTTCTGAGTTAAAGAATGAATCAGGATACAATAAAATGCATTTTTATTTATAATTAGAGAGAAATAGCAATATTTCGACTCTGATTAATATCAGCAATCAGTCACAGCAATGCCACAATTTTATTAACTTTCTGAGACGGATATGAGTGCAATAAAAGTTAATAAAACTTCAGCAACCCTTTTGGGAATGTTTTTGAATGTTATAATCAAATCATCTTTTTTCAGAAGCTAAAAGGTTTCCTAATTGATTATGAAATTCATTTATGACACTGACAGGTGCACTGCATGATGGTATATAATACTACATTCTCTGATTAAAGCATACCTAGTTCAGATAATCAATATTTTAGCAGGCTTCCTTATGGCTCTATATTTCTATTTGTAAATTGCCCCATGTAGAAAACGTCATTTGGGCACAAGTGTGATGTACGAGCAAGCCAGGAAACAAGACCTCTTCTTATCCATGACAGAGAAAATACTTCATTTAAACATTCCCGAAAAATACAAACCACTATTGTGTGCATTGCGGCAATCGTGTTTACCCATGATTTTAATGTCCAGTGTTGGCAATATTTGGACGAACTGATTCTTGAATTAATTCAAGAAATTTGTATTCACTGACGGCACCATCAATAAAATAGAGACCAATAATCTGGTAACCTAGGATCCCAATCAATGGGACTACCAAGTAATTATAGACTGTAATCTATAATTTTGCCTATTTAAATCACAATGGGTGGAAAAGGTCTTTTCGAAGGAAAAGGTCTTTTCGAAAGGAAAGGAATATGTGAAAGAATGTTACTGTTGCACAACTCCATCCTATTCTGACAGAAAATCCTGTTATAAAATTGTTTAATAGTAGTTTTCTTGAGTTCAGTTTTATTTAAGGACTAGTAGATATTGTCTACATAATATTTCCAACACTGTAGTTCTGTGGATACTACCCGTGGCTTTTGAAATTTCCCTGAGGGAATTATTCTTATTTTGCGTAAGTTGTGGATTGCATTCTGTACAGTTTCATTGCCTATATTAGAGGCTGGCTTATTATATGTACATGGTTTATTTTCAGTTTACTTTTTTCAGAGTTGTTGTTATATTAATGATTGTCTGCTTTTATGGCACATGGCGTTCAGTAAACTTAACGCAATAAATTTATTTTATTTGCTGCATGGAGTTTACACCAATTTGAAAGCCGAAAGCATTAAAACTATAAAACTCTAATATATCATTGTCCTTACTGAAAAAGTCTGAGACACTGTGCATTGGTGTTGTTGCACATGGGTTTTGTTTCTGTTTTCACTTTCTCTACCAGAACACACCGTCCTCTTTCACAGTTTATCCATGGCGGTTCCGTCCAGTTTCCGTTTGAGGTCGTTGCTGCAGCGAACATGCAACGTAGCGTGACTCCGATACGGGAATATAATCACGGACATGTAGGCGAAGGGATTAGTGTGGCAGTCATGTTGTGCCGAGGTGCGTGCGTTAAACGTGAACTAAGGCGACGTTATGCGTCCAAACAGGACCAACGTGCTGTTATTCCCAAAGGGCAAACACCGGTGCACATCCATCGGAGACGGTGTTTTACCCCATTGGGATTTTCAACCTGGTGCGTCAGTGGGATGAGTGCTCCAATGTTCACGGTCATTTTGCCTAATCGGCATTCCGATTCAGGACTGTACGGCTGTCGAACGGAAATTTTTGATCGCCCCTTGTATATGTTTGATTTCGATTGAGTCAACTGAAATCAGATGACCGGTTACATCCTCAAAATGATGGAGAGGAGTATTGCAAAAAGAATTACTAATATACAATAAAACATTAATAAATATATCAGGAATAAAATAGGATAAGCCATTGATAATTAAATGCATGAAAAATGTGCTGAAATCGAAGCGTTACAACTAAAACATGATAGTTTTCTCATTTATCCTAAGGGACCTGACAGAAAAATGCAAACCAAGGAAAGTGAACAAATTGGTACACAGTGAATGTGTAGTAATTGTTGTCTTTGCTTCTTATTATAACATTCTTATAACTTATGCCTGATATAGGTCAAATAAATTTTTATCTAACAGTAAAAATAAATTGATTATTTTTACCTGATTCATTTTTAACATTCCTACGGCGAGGATTCATATTTCTACACTGCAGTCTAATATAATTGATAGCTATAAAATTCGATAGTAGATAGTACAGTATTTTTCGGAATAAATTCACAGTTTATAGTGAATTGAAACTTTTTAGAACATGATGAATTTTCTTTGAGAAGGTGTAGTTGTGCAATAGTCAGAGAAACTAGGCTGAACACAATTCAGTTCAAGAAATGAAGAATAAAATAATCGTTCTAATTTCAATTCAGTTCATAAGGGGCTCATGTTCTCCATAAGTGGGGCTACACGCCATAAATTTCTCGGAAATTGCTGACGCAAATGATTATTTAAAACTACAATTATTGCCATAGTACTAGTAGTTACGTTGTTCAATCTCTGTGGTACATCATTTAAAGTCTTATCATGACTAAAACTTTGTGAAAGTGAATTCCCCATCGTAATACACATTGGCCGTAGTTTGTTCTCATCAGCAGCGTTCCTGGTATAAAGGTTTTGCTGTTACAGGTTGTCACTCTTCAGAGCTTACATAAACATTTTCCTTATTCCGTCTTGTGGAACGAGAGAAACAGTCTAACAAGCCGAACTCGTCACTTAGCACTATGACTTAGGATCGATACTGGACATTATGATCGATAACTTAACAGCAATTCCTTTGAAGTGGTAGTTCTAATATTCACGGTTCCATGTTAGAATCGTGCACACAGTTTGATCATGGACCGTATTATTATAACGCCCTGCTCTTAATACTTTACATGGATACGATAACAGTTGATGTCAAAACCTCACATTCATCGAAACTCCCTATGCGTTGATGATGTACTGTTGGCAGCAGAAAAACGCCATACTCTTGAAGAGCAAGTACAAATGTTGGATACTATTTGGCAGAAAATGGATTACTGCCGAACACCATGAAAAACTGAATACATGCAGTGCCGATTGCAGCCATCTGGGAGCATCCATGTGGATATTCAGAATAATGTAATCTATAGTGACGGGCAACCTGTCACCAAGAATGTCCTGCGCTTCAGCCGAAATGGATATCACCCCGTGGGTGACCTAAAATGCGATTGCTTGATCGACAACATAAGATATGAATTCCACCAGAGTCTCTCTTTATGATGCCCTTCATCGACATAAGTGGCGACTGGCATGGAAAACAGTGGTTCCTGAGTAGAAAAGCGGGATAAGCGCTAAGGAGGAGAAGGAAAAGAAGAGGAAGAAAGTCTTCAATATTCGTTTTCAGGTTATGTTATTCAGCAAAAGTGGTACACAATGGAATCATTTTCTTAAGTGGTCATCGTTAATTACAATGCAATTCTTTCAGGGCTTACAAAGTGCATGGATTCCTCCAGAAAAGATATTCCTTTATTTGTCTCCGCAGCCGCTCCTACACCATGGGTATCCTTCATATTCATTCGAACGGAACATCATTCCTCACAGTGCTTGTTGAATGGTCTAAATACATGGTAATAATAATGGCGTTTGGCCTCTAGATAGGCCTGTTGCAGGTTTTTCGAGTTGACGCTCTGTGGGGGACCTGCACGTCTGTGAGGATGAGGCCCTACTTAGGATGAATTCTAACGATAAACACGACACAAATACCCAATCCCCGAGCAGGAAGAGTTAACTAATGAAAGTTAAAATCCCCGACCCTGTTTGTAATCAAACCCGGAACCGTTGGACTAAAGGCCAGCATGTTAACCATTTAGCCAAGGAGCCTCTGCCCGTCGTAAGAGTTGACTGAAAGGGGAACCCTCCGTGTTCTCATCGTGGAAGCTAGTGGTAACCACTAGCGGTGAGATCCGGTGAATATGGTGGATATCGTGGATACGGAAGACACTCAAAATGTACTTCTTGGATGGTCACAATTGGTATACGAGAAGTATGGAGCCGAGGATTGCCATATTGTTGCTCTGACAAACATGAATCACCATATCGAATCGTCATTCGTCGATGAATTCGAATGGGTCCTACACCTTTATTATTGTACTCAAAAACGGAATAACAGACCACTGTTCTTTTCTCGTGGATGTCTGAAGGGAGGCGGCCATTGCTACCACTGGTACTTTGATAGTGTTTCCTTGTATACACGGTGCTACCACCTACAGGATATTCAATTAAGGCCTTTTAACAGTATTGCCAATGAACATGCCATGGCGCGACATTTCGAATTATTATTTTTTGTTTTTTTATTTGATTCACCTTCGTATTCGTACCGTGAGATCTTCGAAGTTAAGCAACATTGGGCGTGGTCAGGAGTTGGATGGGTTGCCACGCGCTGTTGGTGGGAGTAAGGGAATGGAGGAGCGGAAAGGATCCGGCCACCCTACAGCACGTAAACTCCGGCTCAGGAACACTTCTGCGGAGGTTCGGACCTGCCTTCGGGCAGAGTAACCCTTACCTGCCTACCGTATTTGTACTCGCTTACTCCGTACATATTCCGCTGAAGCGATAAACTTTACTTTGGTCCAATTGTGAACTGCCTGAGAGAGAATTCGTGACTTTCAATGCTTTCACTAGCCTGAGCAAGGTTAGATTGGGTTCACTTTCAGTGTGTAACATTCCCTGTTCTGCTCGTCTCACTAATGCAATGTATTTCAGGAAACAAGACTATTACGGCAGTTTTTCAAAATACTTAGAAGAAGTAAGGAGGACATAAAATTCAGACTAGCACAAGCAAGAAAGCTTTCTTGAGAAAAGAAATGCGCACACTTCGAACATTGATATAGGAATTAGAAAGATTTTTTGTGAAGACCTTTATCTGAAGCGTGGCATTGTATATACCGGAGAGTATAAGCTTTTGAAATGTGGTGTCACAGAAGAATGCTGAAAGTGAGGTGGATAGATCGAATCACGAATGAAGAGCTACTGAATCGAATTGGTGAGAGAAGATCAATTTGGCTAAATTTGAAAAGAATAAGAGATAGAATTGAAGGACACATCCTAAGCCACCTATGACTTGTTCAATTGTTTTTGAGGGAAGTGTAGGTGGTAAGAACGGTAGGGGTAGACCAAGGTATGAATATGACAAGCAGATGTAGGTTGCAGTAGTTACGTAGAAATGAAAAGATAAGCAGAGGATAGGGCGGCATGGAATGCTACATCAAACCAGTCTATGGACTGATGACTGGGGACAACCACTGTTATACTCTGCCTGACGCAAGAGGTGACTGAAAGGGTACCTTCTCATCGTGGGAGCATTGGGTAGCATTGTTTTCACATGCTTTTGTCAGTCTCCGCGCGTTTATCCTCGCTATTAGACCTTTCTCGGTCAGCTCTTTTTCTCTTCCAACCCCAAGGATATTTTTCATTATCACGCCATTCGCAACTCTTCCACTTATTTTTCCGGACCACTTTCATTTTTCCTCTGATTGGTGCTAAAAGAGGATGGTTGACCAATTACACTTCCTCTTAAATCAATAACTACGACTGACATATACAGGTTTTCAATGAAATGGAATGAGAACTAGGATTCGGAAGGTAGTGGCATTAGCCTGGTCTGAACATGCGAAAACAAAGAAAACCAAATTCCAGACTACCGGCAGTGGGATTCAAACCCACCGTCTCCCAAATATAATCTTATTGTGTAGTCATTTTGCTCGGTCTTACGTTCTCGAGTCTTAGAACATGCCTGAAGATTCACACCACGTGCTGTCCGCTGTTAACATATTGACATTATCAGAAAGTCAATCACTGAAGGAAGTGACGTGTGTGTTCGAGAGAAGATTGCAGCGTGCACCAAAATAAACGCCCAAGTATCAGGGAAAATATGCTAAAACAGTTTTCCTATTTTCTCATTACACTTACAGAAGTTCCTTCGGCTGAGAGGACCACGGGTTCGATTCGACGCCGCGGGAATATAATCTTACGTGGTTAATTTCTTTGGCTCAGGTACTGTGAATTTGTGTTGTCTCCAACATTTCTACAACACGAAACACTGCCTACGCCACAATTAAATGAAGTTTTTAGTTCACGGCAGATGCCACTCAGACTCTTCGAATGGTGTGCCTTACTAGAACTGTATCAGGCTAGTAATAGCTACGCGAAATTATTATCACTCCAGACTAGTGACATGCAAAATACGCTCTGTACTCGGTTCATATCTGTCGAGTATGGTCATGACCGATGGTTATTTTTTTTTTTTGCTATTGGCTTTACGTCGCACCGACACATATGTCTTATGGCGACGATGGGATAGGAATGGAAACGAAGCGGCCGTGGCCTTAATTAAGGTACAGCTCCAGCATTTGCCTGGTGTGAAAATGGGAAACCACGAAAAAACCATCTTCAGGGCTGCCGACAGTGGGGTTCGAACCCACTATCTCCCGAATACTGGACACTGGTTACTTCTTAGAGGCGAGGCGAGCTATGCTCGTTCGACATTGCCACTTTATGTTCGCTTCTTCACACGCCTTCTCAGTGTTCGCCTCCCTCCGCCCTTGTTTAGCTGTACTCTGCTAAGTTTATCTCGCGTGTCTTTATCTCTCCAAACATTTCGTTTTTGCCTCAATGGTGAATTCAATAAGTAAAAATAGTTGAACTCAAATTTTTAGACTGTGTTCCTACACTACACTGGGATTTTTTAAATAGTTTTTATTTATTTTCGGCTATTTTTTAATTTGATTATTTTTCTCATTATTTCCTTTTTTGTTTCATTTTATATTTAAGGACGACACACATACCCAGTCCCCGAGCCAGTGGAAATAACAAATTATTGTTAAATTCCCCGACCCGGCCGGAAATCGAACCCTGGGCCCCATGAACCAAAGGCCAGCACGCTAACCATTTAGCCATGAAATCATACATTTTGTAGTAAAAAGCAAATTATAGAACAGTTTCCACTCTCTGTCTACATGCTGCGTAGGCAGCGTCAGATAATGGATCTGGTTGTTCTGGTCAGTCCTCATATGAACAGTAGCTGAACAAAATTTGTCGTGCATGGTAGATATAATCAGATGCATTATTTCATTTAGAGTTTCATCTGCCTTTGCTCGGACGTTTCTACTAACTGTGGAGGAATCTGGTAACACATCACCAATATCTACTTTGGCAGAATTAGCACCGATGTTAATTAGTTCTTGTCCTAATTCTTTAAAGTCTTCTCATGCAACAGTGTTAAACGATCGGGAATCGTTGGTACACATGAAAACACACGATCTACATAATAGTTATGGTTTGTTTGTATTGCCGGGCAATGCTTGGCGAAAAGAGCCAAAAAGAGCGAAAAATTTGTGAATGTGTTTCTTTAATGAGTTATGCCGCATTTGTGTTAACAGTACATTGCACGTTTCATAGGAAACATCCCCTGTCTGCTGGCTTTCTGCAGTGACCGCAAGAAAGAAAAATTTTCCAAACATCAGAACTGAGCCCATCTCTTTTTGATTAGTTTAAATTCACCGTTTCGAATTTTAGTCATAACACTGCCCGTCGAATCACGTCGCACGGTGAACTTCACCTCAAAACTAATGGTTAACTCAACCATTCCATCACCCTTTTACACCTCCGAATTCCTGGCCTTTGTTTTTTGTAAACAAGGGATTACTCATGTTTGGATGAACCACATTGTTTACAACGTCAGTAAAGCAAGCAAAGTCAACCTCCCTAGTCAACGAACTTCGCTGTCGAATGAATTGGAGGAAACTCCGGCATTTTAGCTCACACGCTCCACTCATGCGTGATGGTGGTTGCATATGCAGCAAGGTACATGTTGCTCCGTCTTGGTTTACCCGTATCAAATTCGAAGAATACACACCACTACTAGAGACCTCTCCCATGTGTCAAATTCAAATGTTCTAGTAATAAAAAGTAAAAATCACTACACAGCTCTCATGGCCTTATCCTACCAACCGAACGATACTTATCACGAATGCCAGTACGTTACGAGGTAGGCATGGTGAGCGTAACGAACCTTCTTGGCTGTTTCCTTGACCCGAGCCGTTATCTAATCGTCATATAACTCTCCGATTATCCCCACGAAGGCTGGCTGGACATCGAACCTGCCCCCAGATACAGTTGAAAAGCCCTTGACCTTTCCGAGCCTCCGGGTAAGAGGCAAGCTCGCTACCCCTAGACTACGGGTTTGGCAGGTTCTAGTATATCATGGTGTGAATGCAAGATTCCAATGGCTCGGCTCGATGCGAAAACTGTACTACTGTCATACATATATATTATTGTTTGAGTCATCAATCCATAGACTGGTTTGATGCAGCTCCATTCCACCCTGTCCCGTGTTAACCTTTTCATTTCTAAATAACTGCTGCACCTACATCTGCTCTAAAGCGCTTGTCATATTCATACCTTGGTATACCCTACCGTTCTTACCCCCTACACTACCCTTAAAAACCAAATGAACAACTCATGGGTGTCATAAGATGTGTCCTATCATTCTAACTCTTCTTATCGTCAAATTTAAACACAACGATCTCCTCTCACCAATTCTGTTCAGTATCTTCATTCGTGATTCGATCTATCCATCTCACCTTCAGCTTTCTTCTGTAACACTGCATTTCGAAAGCTTCTATTCTCTTTATTTCAGATCTAGTTATCGTCCATGTTTCACTTCCATACAATGCCACGCTCCAGACGAAAGTCTTCAAAACATTTTTCTAATTCCTACATCAATGTTCGAAGTGAGAAGATTTATTTCACTTAAGAAATGCCTTAACTTTGCTTGTGCTAGCCTACATTTTACGTCCTGCTTACTTCTGCCATGTTACTACCCAATTAACAATATTCATCTACTTCCCTTAAAACTTCGTTTCTTAATTTATTATTACCTGCATCACCTGACTTCCTACGACTGTACTCCATTACTTTTGCTTTCGACTTATTTATTTTCATCGTGTACTCCTTACCCAAGAATCCGTCCATACCATTCAGTAATTTCTCAAGATCTTCTGCAGTCTCAGATAAAATAACAATATCATCCCCAAATCTCAGGGTTTTGATTTCCTCTCCTTGGATTGTGATTCCCTTTCCGAATTTCTCTTTGATTTCTCTTGCTGCCTGTTGTATATAAACATTGAAAAGGAGGGGGTAAGTGGTATGTGTAATTCGCGTTAAGTTCCCTCTCGTACTTACATCACATTCTGCGTGGCAAATTTAATATTCTTTACATTTAATGTTCTCATATATCATTTTGGTGACCTTAAGTCTAAAACGTTGTATATTTGGCTTATCATTTCTGAGCCACAGGGGCACAGGGGTCATAGTATATTAATGTTACTCTATGCTTATGATACATTATTATAGCAGTAAACTAACTTTAGAAATTCATCTTCCTCATGCTCAAGATTATAGTGAAGAATGTTTCCATTTTAAAAAATTATCAATTTTTTATTATCCTGAATATTTTAGATCTTACTCCACCGACTGAATCACCATGCATCTTCTGTTTTCAAAAGAGTTAATTTTTATAAACGTTGATCTTTCGTTCTAAAAGTATGTCCCAACCACGTTAGTCCTCTAAGTAACGGGCGAGTTGGCCGTGCCGTCAGAGGCGTGCGGCTGTGAGCTTGCATCTGGGAGATAGTGGGTTCGAATCCCACTGTCGGCAGCCCTGAAGATGGTTTTCCGCGGTTTCCCATTTTCACACCAGGAGGCAAATGCTGGGGCTGTACCTTAATTAAGGCCACGACCGCTTCCTTCCAACTCCTAGGCCTTTCCTATCCCATCGTCGCCATAAAACCTATCTGTGTCGGCGCGACGTAAAGCCACTAGCAGATAAAAAGTCCTCTAAGTTTGGTAATCCTCATTTTATAAGGTTCGTTTAAATGTTGATAAAATTCAGAATGTTATTCATTATATTTCTCCACCAACAATTTGTACTTGTATCTGTGCCTACGAATGGTTTAACAGTACATCACCTGTCAGTATAGATTAACCCCCCCCACACACACACACACACTTACTGAACCCTTTAGGTCCATACTGAGGGATACCTACCTTTCTTACCTATCAGCAAAGTTCATGAGATCTGTCTCTTGGGTCGTATCGGGTTCTTCGTCACTTGCTGAGGTAAAGGTAGGGTTCAGTAATTCTAATCTATCTACTGGAATTAAAGGTCTATTTCAAAGATTCCTATTTATTCAGGAAAATTCTGAAGCAATCTGTCAATGGTATCATAGAAGTCAACTGTGTCCACTGGACACCACAATCATTTTTTACATAATGGTCAGAACACTGGTGTGAGACTTTAACGTAATTGCCTGACGGGCATTCATACTAGAAACCATTGCCTCAATTATTAATCATTTAAGAAAGGAAAGTCTGGAAATCCTTAAATCCGGCTTCCATGTGAGACCACATGTACCATCATAGTGATTCGTTATGGTCCAGCCCTCGTAACCCGAACTCTGGACTCTGGGTATAATTAAGGCCGTCCAATCGGTGTGTGCCACACAGTGGTTCTACGGCATGGACCCTTAATTGAATCGATGTGACCTGCGTCTATGTCATGGACCGACATCTAATCTTCTAAGTTACTCTAAAGTCATTGTGGATGATGACCGCAAGGAAAGGATGCTACAATGGCATATGGCCCTAATCTAAGTCACTGAGGTTGATGACCCCCTGACCATCCAAGTTTCTAGGCTGAAGGCTAAACACAATTAAGTTACATCGGTTGATGACCAAAGTTCCACTTTACTATCCCCAGCACATTCACTGCTCAATCAATCAAAGTTCAATAATTACAACAATAGCAATGCTCACAAACTTTGTGGCAGTAAAATCCATTTCCTTCGGATATGTCCCTTTAATCGTTACTTTATTTTTTAATATTCCCCAGAAAACAAACTAAAATTTCCAGAATGCATCTCCAAGTTATTCGCTTGATTAAAGTTATTTCAAAATGCGGTTTCACTGAATTTAATAATTAAATAAATTTAAATGATTTAACGAAATGTTAAAGATCAGTAAAGTTTATCTCCGCGGACTCTGGTTTCTTCACAAATTCCTACGCAGCTGTGATGTGAATTAAATATTGCGATGTTTATCTGGCTGGAAAAGAATTTGTTACATAATTCATGTCCAGCTATATATCTTGTCTTGTGATCTAACACTTTTAAAATCTAATCTAGTCCTAACCGTTATTAACACTTGGATATCCTAATAATCTACGTACAAACCAAACAACTCGCCATATAATTACGATGTCATATCTCGTCATTACCATTTATGAAATTTTGCACACCCCTCACAGACAAACCGATCATCACAGCCATCGCTCTATATTTTGGACAACCCTGAATTTGGTTACTCCGTTCCTTATACTCAAAGTTCGTGATTTCAAATGTTCATTACGTCCCCAATTACAGTATTTCACAATACTGAGATCATTACCGGCTATGAATTTCAACTAAATCCAGCATTTTAACGTTTTCCCTGGCCGAGAATTACAGTACAATCTCAATTCCACTCCTTTCCCGTTATCATAGCTGAGGTCTCTCATCCCCCGAGCTCGCTTGGCAGTTACATGAAACACCTGGTTTATTCACAGTTGACTGGCTTCTCAAAATGCTCTCTTTAAACTCTGCCGACAAATTTAAACAAAGACGATATTCTAACCAACAAAATGCACAGATTATGCTTCAAGATGCCCACACTAATTATACGCGTCGCCAATTTATACCGCTATGGATTTCTATGAATTTCTTTCCATTCCCAACATTATAAATATTCCTCGGGCTATCATGTCCCGGCTTCAATGACAGGACTCTAACCTGATTCGCACATCTCATCTCAACTCATATAAAACATTCCTCGGGCTTCCGTGTCCCGGCTTCAATGACAGGTCCAACCTGATTCACAAATCTCATATCAACAAAACTAACCTGTTTCCCAGCTCCACAATTATCATCGACAAAGAACTGGAATAAAATCCTCACTAGAAATCTCGACGTCTAATATCGCACAATGCATTAATCATGAATAACTTCGCATAAATGATATCGTATTTAATAACCTGATTTTTGCGAGAAATGACTGAAACATTCTACTAGATCTTTTTATTGTCAGTCAGACACAGATTAAAATGGTCATAGAAAAACGTTTCTCTCCGTGACCAAATTCATCACCCTATGTTCTCACCCGACAGCGCGCTTCCACTCGATTGAAAATGAGTGACCATGGATTATTATTATTAACGTCAAATTGCAGACAGAAAAATTTTACGTCGAATGAACATCTTAATTTGACACCACAAAATATAGGCAGTACACTCACACGGATGACGATCTACATTGGACGTGATATCACTTCGGAACCCTATTCAATAACTTTACAACATTATACGGCACTCGCAAGACTTCAAAAATTTATCCAAGTGGAAAATAAAACAAATGACTCTTTTATTCGTACTCTCACATTTACAAAACTTAGTAGGGGTGACCACTGCGTCGTATATCCCCATTCAAATACACTTTTAGAGATCACGAGACAAGATGTAAGAGGTAGTAAGATGGAAAGTCACCTACCTCATGTCGTCACGCCAGTATTCGTCATAGGGCTCACCTGCGACCCTGGCATTTTATTTAGCCATTTTTACATTCATGGCTTCACAGTTTATTATTATTTCTTCAGGTTTCCTGGAATAAAGCATTAAAAAAAAGAAAATACCCTTCACTTGTTTGTTGAGCGCACACGATGGACTATAATTATTTCCGCACACGAATTACTTAATCACATTAGAATTTATTCAGTACTTTGACCGTCCTATCTGGTACAATTATTTCACTCAAGATAACTATCCCCTCACGGACTCAAGACCTAGCCACACTGGCTGAAATCTGCAGTTGAACTCAGTCTACTTTCGTTGTTTGATTTCGCAGAGCAGCTCAACAATTTTTCGTCCACTTTGTATCACAAATGCCGGAGAAGGAGAGTTCGTCATGGCGTCCCTTCATATTTATAGCAGTTACCCCCTCTCTTCGGATCTCTCCCTTTGCCGCCAAGAAAATTTCTATAAATTTTCTGACTTACCTAAACTGTAATTTCAAGAGTTTTGAAAGTGACTACATGCTTGCTACATTTCTGGCGGTAGTGTTCATGGACATTTAAAATTTTTACGGGTTCGATTTGCGAGATGATTGACCCCCTTTGATAGGCACTATATTTTTTGACTTGGCTTGGTTCACGTCATGTACACGCGCTCTGAAATAGTTCACAAAAATGACTTGAGATTCTTCCGCCGTTGACACGTGTGGCTGACGTCACGTACCCCAGAGCGTGGGACCGAAGGTAATCACCTCCTCGTCACGTGTCAAATCCATGCTATCAAGAATCCAACTTTTAGTTTAATTGTTACATTATGCATAATGTTCTTAGGGCACAAAGGTCATGGGTTCAATACATACATACACACACACACACGCACACACACACACACAGTAACAACCACGATTAAACAGTACGTGTAGGAGTATGTGAATATTTTGTTGTTCCTTTATTATTATTATTATTATTATATTATTTACTTTATTATTTATTTTGGGTGGTTTGAGTTCTCTGGTGGTGCATCTGATTTGGTGTGCTAATGTCTAGAATTGTAAAGCAAGTAGCCGACATTCCCAGCATTTCCTTAGAGTAGAAATGCTATGTGGGGAAGACATTCCAATGTTCGTCGAGAACGGGTTTGGATTTACCTTATCTGGACACATTCGCGACACTACTGGTCAAGCCTCCAACGACATTCAATATTTGTGGTCAAATTGAATGTAATGAAGTAGGCCTAAGGATGAGACAGGAATCGATATGCAAGACAATGCACTGTCTCCAAGAATTTATGCAAAATTTCAGGACGAATCACATTCATAAGAGGTCGATAAAACTTTTGTAAGATTCGGCGATCGAGCCCCAGTCGTATTGTATGACATGTTAGGCATTTAAGGACTCTGTACTAAGGTACAGAACATTGATTTTAAAGGACAGTACTGGAAGGTGAACTACTACCAGAACATTCACATGTTTGTATTTAAACATCCAAATCTCGCTTGGCCTGTTTCACATGTCAAAGCTCACTAGGGACTTACTCCAGAAGTAATATCCGGGCCTGGACGTACTTGTAGCAAACAAATGAACGAAATCTCTCGTGGTTATGAAGTTCATTAAATGTTGCAGCTTACCATATAACGTTATATTGTTTATTTATTTTTGATGGATTGTGTCATCCTCGTTCTACAGTTCGAATATACAATCAACCAGCATAATCTGTTTCGTTGTCGAAGCTTTCCGTATGTGTATAATTATTCAGGGTTAGTAAAGTAGACTATCAGAGTGGTAAAATAATTATCATGTTATACTGTTTGAAGCTCGTCGAACACACTATGTGTTGTGTCAATGTAAAGGCGTTTATTATTATTATTATTATTATTATTATTATTATTATTATTATTATTATTATTATTATTATTATTATTAGTCCTTTAGAGTACAGGTAGTGTGGTGATCTGTTACCTGGAGAACGCAGAATCACCGAGCTCGATAGCTGCAATCGCTTAAGTGCGGCCAGTATCCAATATTCGGGAGATAGTAGGTTCGAACCCCACTGTCGGCAGCCCTGAAAATGGTTTTCCGTGGTTTCCTATTTTCACACCAGGTAAATGCTTGGGCTGTACCTTAATTAAGGCCACGGCCGCTTCCTTCCCACTCGTAGCCCTTCCCTGTCCCATCGTCGCCATAAAACCTATCTGTGTCGGTGCGACGTAAAGCAAAAAAAAAATAGAACGCAGAATCGATTCCCGGACGATAACCCTAGACTGAGCACCCGAAGGAGGTGCACTCCGTCTTGTGAATTCAAATGCGTAGCTGTTTGGTATGAGAGGCAGAGGACGTGGATAAGAAATACAAGCAACAGGCTGATAATGTCAACACGCAGACCCTGTAATAGTCCATTATCCCATTATCTGCAGGCCATCCGACAAATCAGCTTTAGTTTTGGCTGTCCAAGGATCCTGGTACCCTGTATGTGCCACGGGCTCGAAGATTATTATTATTATTATTATTATTATTATTATTATTATTATTATTATTATTATTATTATTATTATTATTATGTCGACGGTAGCATAATAGTCTATCTCTAATACATGAAGACGATATTATCGTACAGTTTAGACGGTTAGATTATGCTTATGCCCGTCTGGTAGCCTTAATCATTAAGGCACTCAAGTCTAAACGGTCTGACACCGTGGTTAGCTGGTTCGAGTTCCGTTGGTCAAAAATATTTTCGCCATCAGAATGTTGGCCGGCAGGGTAGGGAAGGTGGTGGTATACAATTTCTAATCACTAGATTGCGTGCCAAAATCCTGGATTAAATTCCAAACCTCTCCGCAGTGCTCATATGGAGTGAGGGCATATGACGCAGTTGATGGTGATTCGTCCGTCGGATGGAGACGTTAAACCTTGAGCAGACCCCTTGGTGCTATTCGACAGGAGTAAGCTATGTGTCGACACGGGGTTTCACCCTCACCCTTCCCACTATCATATATCACGTCATGCATTTCTTCTCGTTAATTCCTCTGATAAGGTTGACGTCAGGAAGGGCATCTGGTCATAAAATCCCGCCACGACCGATTCATCTCACCTGATACCCGACGCCGTAGAGAAAAGAGACAGGGGTTAGACAAACAAACAAGATTTTGCGTAATACAAGCCGATAAACCAGTAGTCTGAATGGTCTCAGAGGTGAAAATTGCACAAAGAAGTAGAACACACAGCGACCCAGTTTAATAATCATAAGAATCCTTCGCGCAGCATGTTCGACCTAGAAATAATAGTTTGAAGTGGTTATGTTTATCCTACGCTTTGAAAATATTAAAAAGTAGTCTGCATTCAACGACAATTTTTGTTGAAAAAGGAGTGGATTTTAGGACCTGACATCTCATTTACACGTAAAACAAACAAGCGAGGCGTCATGTATAATACTGTAATTAAAGGCTTGTGTAGAAAATTCCTCAAAATAAATTAAAACTATAACGGAGTTGTGTTGGGATACGGCGCAAGCAGTAGGACGTTGAAATGAAAGAATTTATTGGTTGAGGCATAAGTTATGTTTCGCATATTACTATATTTACGTTTAACAGTTGTATTACAAAATACACAAATCACATTTATAAATTCTTGCAAAATACACCCGTCACAAAAAATATTATAGCAGTACGATGTGAATTCTCGATATATAGAACGAGAAAATATACCAAGGATGTCCAGTACAGCTGGTCTACGGTATGACAAACGGAAGACGTACGTTAACAGATTGACATCGAAGTTTATATTGAAGTTAAGATCAAAATACGTATTCTGGAGAGTCGTGCCGTCTTCGACGATGAAACAAATCACAATGGATATTGTTTCTGTAAAGGCTGTGGCTCCACGCGCCGGGCTTTGACTCGGTCCCATTCAGCTGGTTTCCAATCGGCATAAGTCATAGGTCGCTTTAGTGAATCGCCACGAACGGCTCTATACTCCCATTGTCGCTTTCAAGAGTTCGGTGGCATTTGTTATCCATTTTGTGGCTCACATTTAATTTTTTAGTTTGTTTTGCAAACTCGAAAGTGACTGTTGCTTTCGAGAAACCGGTATTCCACGATTTTGATTTATATTTTTTATAACCCTACTGATGACACGCTAGCAAGGCCAGCTGACATCACAGGAGAGTGAAAGCAGTCTCAAAAGAAAGATTATTTCCTGACGAAAGAAACGACATAGGCCAACGGTGACGATTTTTGGTGTTTCAAATCAAAACGTACAAGAGCCCTCCAGGTGAGACATATTCTACGTCAAACGTATGGTTTTAAGGTACGTTGGCGAAACTGCAATCGGTCTCTGCAATCTAGTTGTTGCTGCTGAAATTCTCTGGGATCAGTTCCTCTCAAATGAGTAAGTAATCTGCGGGACGGTCGCATCTACTGGCATGCACTCAAAACAGTTATAATGATATACTGATTTGTATATCATATTTTATAAAGTGAAGGTAACTAAACAAAGCTCCAAGCCACAGTTCGTATTAACATTGCGCCACCGTTCAACACCGTTCAATCACATAAGCTACTGTTTGAAACCGGAAATCCGCGCGCATTATTCTACCAGTAATAATGATACCAGTTGCCACACGATACGTAATGGAGGGCTTTGGAATTACGCCAGCTGCCACACGGGACCTAGTGGAACACCTTTGTACTACTTGCGAAAATTAGAATACGTTACTTAATCGGCAATCCAATAAAATCTTCTAATTTTCACTTTTCAAAGGACTTTCAGATTGTACGCTTAAAAGTGAGGAGTCGGTCACTGAAAATCGTAAAGCCATTTCCTTACAATTTCCATTTCCGGAATACAGCTTGTCAAATTATGACACATACCATGGATCCTACAATTCCCACACTCTGATATGAAATTCTATTCCGAAAATCATATTTGCTTTTCACGGAGATCTTAAATAAAGAACTATAAAAGTTATCACCTGACCTACAATAGACTATAATAATAATAATAATAATAATAATAATAATAATAATAATAATAATAATAATAATAATAATAATAATAATAATAATGTGTTTATGGCCCACTAACTACCATTATAAATTTTGAAGGTGCCGAAGTGCCGGAATTTTGTCTCGCACGACTTCTTTCACATTCCGGTAAATCTACCAACACGATCAATAGGACTAAGCTGAGATCGAACCCACCATCCTTGGCTCAGGAGGCCGGTGCTTCCACCGTCTGAACCACTCAGAAAGCCCGGCTAGGAATATTATTCTTTGCGTCATATCAGCAATCCCATACCGATGATTGTACGTGTGACATGCATCTTGAGATGATCACTTCTAGCGCTACCGTTGAGCTCCTTAAGGCAGGTAGAAAATGAACATTTTTGTTTCTAATTAGTGGTGACAGTATATCGCCCACAGCTGCGAAGTAATTAATTTCATTTGGCTTCAAGCAGCTTCATTAAAAGAGAATAATGAGCTCATTCTGTTCATATTAAGTAAAGCAATTTTATTATTATTCCCGTTAGCAGCGACGAATTTTAAATATCAACTTAAGGCTAGCAGCCTAGATGGTAACTCATGTAAATAATTTGCTATTTTCAAAATCAAATTGATGATGCAGACTAAGAACGTGAAAACGGAAGGCCAGTTGGGTCGTTGATAGTGAAAAATGGGCGCATACCACAATGTTATTTCTCGTCCACAGATCATCAAATATCTGAGCATTGTAAGTTTAAGCGTTGGTCATCTGAATCACAATCGACGAACGTTGGAGAATGAGGATGCGAATTTTTGTCTTCTATTCTGAAAGCTGCGAGACAGAACTCCATCGCACTCAAATGGAATTTGAGAGTCCTTAGTTACTACAATTGTGCACGTTAAAGTACCCTCATTCAGGGTGAAATTCTGGGATTCGGGCGTCTCTGAAGTCTGTAGCAGTTAAAAACATTATTATTATTATTATTATTATTATTATTATTATTATTATTATTATTATTATTATTATTGAGTAAATTAAGTACGTGGTCTGAGTCATGTTGATGTAAGCTTGGATTCGGGAGGAGATGGGCGTGCCCTACAGTCAGTAACCCACCAGATGGTTTTCCGTGGTTTTCCACTTTCTTACCTCCGAAGGTGATTGTGAACTCGAACCCCACTACCAGCAGCTCCGGAGATGTTTTAATCAGGTTTTTCACTTTCATACCAGGGAAATGCTGGGGTTGTACTGTCAGTTGTTGGTTTCTGTGGCCGAGTTAGAGAAGTCATACCATCTCCAGTGAGGAAAGGGACAGTTTAGCTGCTTGCGTCAGCATGACTAAGCACATTTCGGGAGACATCGTGTTGGAGTGTGGTTAGGTGTACGGTGTGTTGCTTGCGAACTCCCCCCATTGTCGACAGCCCTGATTTTTTTCTGTGTTTTTCCCTTTTCACACCGGGCAAATGCTTGGAGTGTACCTTAATGAAGGCTACGGTCGCTTCCTTCCCACTCCTAGGCCTTCCCCATCCCATCGTCGCCAAAAGACCTGTGTGCGTCAATGCAACGTAAGGAAAATTCTTTTTTATATATATATAATAATTTGAACACTCAGGCAATGTTTTCCGTTTCACTTTCCCACTATAGCATGAGTAAAGACAGCACCGCGTGCTTGTCACCAGTTGCTTACCTTTCCACGTGGCCAAAGATCCTAGCAACTAACAGTCCCTTAATTTATTCTACAGCCACTTCCTGCACATTCCTAGTACTTTTCTATCCTTTCGGTGTCTAAAACTCCTGGTTGAGTTGATACGATGTTGAACCACTGGCAAATAGAAAAAAACGGATAATAAATATTTTAAAAATAATTATTATGCCTAGGTCCACTTAGTGAAACATTTTCCATTGTTAGGGAATTTAGACGTTATAATAACAAGTTCATTTAATTAAATGTGCATGTGCTCACTTGTGGCCTTTATGGTTAAGGTGTCAGGTCTTTATAGTCCGACACTGCGATTAACCGGTTCAAGTGTCATAATCAAACCAAACCCCATGGCACTACAGCCCTTGAAGGGCCTTGGCCTACCAAGCGACGTTCAAGTGTCATGGGTTAAAAAAATCACCATATGTGTGTTGGCCGGCGTAATCACGAGATTGCATGTTAAAAGCCTAGTTTCAATTCCAGAACTCTCCCCAGTGCTCATTAGGAGTGAGGGCATATGCTAGTTGCTTTACGTCGCACTGACACGGTAGGTCTTATGGCGACGATGGGACAGGAAAGGGCTAGGAGTGGGAAGGAAGAGGCCGTGGTCTTGATTAAGGCACATCCCCAGCATTTGCCTGGTGTGAAAATGGGAAACCACGGAAAACCATCTTCAGGGCTGCCGACAGTGGGGTTCGAACCTACTATCTCTCGAATACTGGATACTGGCCGCACTTAAGCGACTGCAGCTATCGAGCTCGGTGAGGATATATGACGCTGTTGATGGTGATTCTTTCATGGGATGAGGACGTTACTCCTTAAACAGACCTCTTATTGTAAGTCGATGGGAGTGAGGTATGCGCTGACTTCACCATCTCATACAAACCCTTCCTGAAAAATTATGCATTTTAGTGCGTATAATAAATAAATTAGAAATAAGAATAAAACGATTTATGGTCCTTGCGAAACAATTAAAGAAGGTCAAAAATGCAGGCTCGAAACCCATCTCATTTAAATCAAATATTAAAATTTCAATGGAATAGGTAAAGTATAATTTCTGCTATGAACAGTTGACATTAGTACAAATAACACTCTTCACAGCTGAACTTTCCGGGCCACCACATTTTCGTCATATGACACCTTGGGACGATGTTTTTTTTTTGTTTGGTTTTTTTTGTTTTGATAGGGGCTTTACGTCGCACCGACACAGATAGGTCTTATGGCGACTATGGGATAGGAAAGGCCTAGGAGTTGGAAGGAAGCGGCCGTGGCCTTAATTAAGGTACATTTGCCTGGTGTGAAAATGGAAAACCACGGAAAACCATTCTCAGGGCTGCCGATAGTGGGATTCGAACCTACTATCTCCCGGATGCAAGCTCACAGGCGCGCGCCTCTACGCGCACGGCCAACTCGCCCCGTGGGGACGATGTTATAGCGTCACTGAAAGTTAGTTTTGCTTCAATATTGTAACGCATTTGCACAACACAGTAAAATGGGAGTTTTTGTTTTCATGTTGATACATTGTGACAACCTTACGGCACAAGTATCCTGTCCCACCTTCCCAGACTGCGAATTGACAAGTGAAAAGATCATGTTTTTATCTGGTGTGATCCAGAATTGTGTTCCATCACTCGTCGATATGCGAATTAAACACAGAGTATTAAAATAGGTTCTTAAAACACATTAAAAATTAAGGACTATCATGAACAGTGGTCTGTTGAAATAATAGAACTACTTTACAAAATCAATGCGAGGAATCGTACTTTTGGTGTACTACCTTTTATATAGTTATCGATCTGTAATGATCTGTTTTCAATGTTCCTCCCTATCTTATTCGGCTTATGTAACTGAATATCATTTAGTAGTGCAGTGGTTTTATGAATATCAGGCCCCGCTTTACTTATTTCAACGTTACAATTTATTATAAACCTCACTTGAAGTGAGCAACGGAAACGTCTCTTTACTAGCTTTAATATGTATTAATACTCCATTTGGAATTATCAACTACATTTTTATTTTTATTATTGTGACATTCGATCTGTTTAGGATCCAAAAGTTTTCTCTAACGCCCTCAACCTCTACAGGACGCCACTTCACAAAATTTACGTTCTTATAAAACTACCAGTATACAATTTGTTACCAATTTTTAAACAAGGACATTCAAGAAAGTGTATAATTTACGACTATTTGTATATTAGACTTTATTAAGGCTTCATTTTAAGAATATCATAACTATTGTCAACCATTTCGCTCACCATTTGAAGCATATTTCCAACATCACCTTCACATTCATATGTAATTTAATTACAATCAGGTACCTGATTAATTATCTTTCAGATTTAGATTAAGGCTGAAGATGCCCTTAATTAAAGGGCGAAACGTCACTATAATTTTATTTACAGATTTAATTCGTTATTAAAATCTCTTTTTATGTATTGAATAGGTGGAATAATTAAACTTTAATATTTATTTGACTTCATTATCAGGTGTGAGTTGTAAATAATGGTCTGTTTGGGCAATGCCAATTTTAGCACGAAATACCAACCTATGTAGACAGAATGATTCTAGCGCAAACATATTCCCCTACACTTGTAACCGAAGGGGTGAACAGTGACACCGGCACAAACGCGTTGAATCCGTACTTTTCATCACTGACAAGGGACACCTTTGACCTCGAACGCTCAGAACCGCACGAAACCATGCTTAGAATAACAGGCAATCATAAACAAAACAGTGGTGTGCTTCATTTCCATGCAAAATTCTGCACTTGTCTGCTAGCGCCACTAGACGGTGGCATAGTGTAGCTGCACTAACCAGCGGTTCAGTTGCGTGAGTGGTATAGCTGCAGTACGTATTTGTCTCTTGGAGTGTTTGCAAGCGAGTTACTGTGTAAACTGTGTACAGTACAGTGATATCATGAAGAGAATTAATCCTACGCATTTAGTCCAAATATTAGGGACCAAGTTGCGACGTGCTGAATGTGGAAATGGCATCGGGGCCGAGGATATGGAGTTCGCGGATACGTTATATAACATAATAATTCAGAAATATAATGGCGATGACACAGAAATACACGATGTTACGCTGGATAGATAAACGGATTTTGAAGGACAGGAGGAACCTGAACCTGCTCTTCAAGCAGTACACGACATTCATCTCCAGAGCAACAGGAACAGTCAAGTCAAAGTGAGTACGAACTCTCTCCACCCAAAAAGACGAGGTCCATTGTATTAAAAGATATTGATGACTGCGTACTAGAGAACATTTATGAAGATTATTACAACCGTGGCTTCAATTCCTATAAGAAAATTAAATCAAATTGCACATTAATTCTAAATTATGTGTCTAGTAAATGGGGAGCATGTGCTCGTTTTAAAGGAAACAGACTGTCACAATTACAAACTATAAAAGAGTATGTAATATCGCAATTTGATGGTGCAACGAGGTATGGATCTACAGTTCACTATTGGCATTTGCAGATGTGGGCATTAGGAGGGGCTAAAATGGCTGGCTTGGTCAATTTCAAAGCTTCCATTTCCTTTATCGACCATCTCAAGGCTGAATATGGCATTTCATACAGGCATATTAACTACATTTGTCACACGTAAGGGCACACGTCAGAAGGCACAACAGTTTGTGGAAGAAGTGAACATGTTTGTAGCAGAGGAGGGTGTGGTGAAAGGTAATGTTCGGAACAGTGACCAGAGTCAATTCCAGTATGAAATGTCTTCATCATCAACACTGTCCTACAGAGGAGAGAAAACTACAGGTAGTGTGTTGCAGTCTGTACACAGCTCTACCCACAGATACACAATTGATGTGGCTTTTTCAATGGCAGGCAGACTAGCAAACAAGTTGTACATCTGTTTTCAAGAGACACCAGGCACTTTCGGTTCCAATATTTTAAAGAAACTTGAAACAACCGGTCCACGAAACATTCATATGGAGGCAAGCAAAAGTGCAAAAATAACTAAAGAACACATGCAACGTTTTCTAACTTCAGTCCTTGGCGAACATGTAACAAAAGTAAAGAGCCTATTGTTGTGTGATTCCTGGGCAGGTCATACAGTTCGTACCCTTGTAGATGCAAGTTCTCCAAACAAAGATGTTACGCTGAAAATATTGCCACCGAAAACAACAAAATATTGCCAACCCCTTGATGTTTACTTCTTACGGCAATATAAACTCTTATATCAGAAGGATTACTGATTTTGTAAGACTACAGGGTGCCAAACCACAAGTGAAGGTACATGAACGTTATTTCATCGTGAAACTTAACTCTGTGATTTACAATCAATTTGCTGCACCTACGTATAAGCCTATGTTGCAATATGCTTGGCGAAAGCCAGGTTATAACCTTGGCATACCAACATCATCATTTGAAAATGTAATTAGCGTGGCTATTGATATTGGACTGCGTGAATGCGAAAGTGATTTGAAATGTGATAACGTGGCTTTAGTGAGGTGTGCACATGGTTCTCTCCCACTTTGTTTTAACCACTTCATCGAAATCCCGCATCTGCACTTTGAGGATTAATATAAGCACTTTCAGGTGTGTGGTACTGCTGTATACGTGTGTTTTGCGCTATTATAAGTACTTTAAGCAGAGAGTTTTGGGCGCTGCTGGTTGAAAATGTAATGACACACTGACGCCATTAAATTACATATAATTTCCTTCCTATGGTATTGATATTTTGTTTCTCTCTATTCAAATGTTACTTGAGGTAGAATGCAACGTTTTGCATGGAAATGAGGCACACCACTGTTTGTTTTATGATTGCTTGTTATTCTAAGCATGGTTTCAAGCGGTTCCGAGCATTCGAGATCAAGTGTCCCTTGTCAGTGTAATAAGTTACCAATGCCAGGCTTTTTGCAAATGTTTCTTTTGAGCCCTCTTGTGTTGATCAGTTTGAACAAGAACTCGTAAGTAACAGTACTGACTGTTTGATAGGAATAGGAATCTAACAGACACACGCAAAACTCTCATTTTTTTCTTGTATCCTCAGTTATGCCTTGCAGTGTTGAGCCTCCTCATGATTTCCATGATCGAGTCTATTATTACCCCTAGATGACCTATCTTCTTCCATTCGTCTCACATGACCCCGCCACCGAAGCCGGTTAATCGTTAAGACATCATCAATTGAATGTAATCGTAACTTAGCCTTTAAGTCCTTATTCCCCCTGCTGCCATTCTTCCAGTTTTTACCAGCAATCATTCCCACTACATTTATGTCTGTTACTTTTAACTGATAAGTAAGACGTCGTGAGTCGACCCAGCTTTCACTGTCGTACAGCAAAATCGATCTGTAAAAATAATGTAAAGCGAGTTTTAAGAAAGACCAACACTCATTTGATAGTGAAGTAAGAACAGCACAGAAAAGTGAATCAAAGGTGGCTAATGGTATTTTTTTTTTTGCTAGTAGCTTTACGTCGCACCGACACAGAGAGGTTTTATGGCGACGATGGGACAGGAAGGGCCTATGAATGGGAAGTATGCGGCCGTGGCCTCAATTAAGGTACAGCCCTAGCATTTGCCTGGTGTGAAAATGGGACACCATGGAAAACCATCTTCAGGGCTGCGGACAGTGGGGTTCGAACTCACTATCTCCCGGATGCGAGCTCACAGCTGCGCGCTCCTAACCGCCCGGACAATTCGCCCAGTATGGTAAAATTTAAAATTATCTGTCTTTTAATTCCATAGTTGGTCAAGACAGTTAGTGGCGTAATTCACTAGGCTGTTCCAAACGATATTATCAAACATGCCAATGAAAGAGCTAAAGTATTATCTAGGGCTACAATATCATCCGTAAGGGATTAATTAAACTGAATTAAGTTAAATGATTAATGAAAGATGACCTGGGAGTATGATATCATCTATGTTGTTTCAGCATGGATAATGGGCTGGGTCATCTGCAAGACGGTGCCGTATCTTCAAGGAGTGTCGGTGAGCGCTTCCATCAACACGTTGGTGGCAATCTCGGTGGAGCGCTGCCTGGCCATTTGCTACCCCATGCGGTGGCAGATGACCTCACGAGCCTGCCGTGTGGTCGTCATCGTCATCTGGCTGTTCTCTCTCACCATCACCCTGCCATGGGCTGTGGTCTTCGGGCTGCAGCCATTGGAGGAAGGCAGTGACATGCAGGTAACGAACTCTTCTGCAGCTGGGGGGACCAAACACCCTAGATTCGTGCAAAGAAGTATGCGTTCAATTCCAGCCAGGAGAAATTTATTGATATACCCCTACGTCTGTATTTGTGTATAGCTCTTGAAATCCACCTTCTAAAAACAGGAATGAGTGTAAGGTTATCTCCTAGCGATGAAAGGCGGTTGAGTATAGACATCACCATTATATCCCACTTGTTGAAGGGGTTACATCCTTCGCAAGACTTAATGGCACGCAAGAAGGTACCTATTTCTGTTTCTGTTATTATTATTATTATTATTATTATTATTATTATTATTATTATTATACCAGTTCCTTCACTTCAAAAGTTTTAGTGACTATCCTGGACTATTTATTTCTAATTTTTGCCTCCCGTATGAGGATTACTGCATAGTGGATGTCGAATAACTGTCGGAGGTTTCATACCCAGAAGTGACTTCTCCGCCCATGCACATGGTTTCCCCATCTTTTTTTTTTTTGCTAGTTGCTTTACGTCGCACCGACACAGATAGGTCTTATGGCGACGATGGGACAGGAAAGGGCTAGGAGTGGGAAGGAAGCGGCCGTGACCTTAATTAAGGTACAGCCCCAGAATTTGCCTGGTGTGAAAATGGGAAACCATTTTCAGGGCTGCCGACAGTAGGGTTCGAACCTACTATCTCCCGAATACTGGATACTGGCCGCACTTAAGCGACTGCAGCTATCGAGCTCGGTGGTTTCCCTTCTATCTGGCCTTCTGTGTTCAGGTGTATCAGGCTGTATATGTCATTTCACTTGATGTAACCGATAAAGACTGCTTTCCTACGGTTTTTGTTTTGTTTTAATAATAATAATAATAATAATAATAATAATAATAATAATAATAATAATAATAATAATAATAATAATAGATGCCACTTAATTAATACACCGAGCAAATTTATAGCTTTGCATGACTATTGATATCATAGGACATTTAACTTTCAAATGGAAGCTTAACTACACGGATGTGATATAATATTTATTTTATCTTCTATTAATTTGATTAATTATTTGCCTCGCAGTTGGGCATCAATTGTAATTAACTCTACTCTACTCCACATGAAATGATAATAATAAAAGTCTATAATTTTCTGAAAATACAGGTAAAATGGTGCCAGGGGTCACTAAGGGGTCTCTCAAATGTTAATAATAATAATAATAATAATAATAATAATAATAATAATAATAATAATAATAATAATAATAGGCTGCTAGTAGTAATAATAGCAGTGGTAGAGCATTGAACTCAGGTCACGCACATATGTCTGAAATCTGATATCTTGTTGATTGAATCTTAACTGAAACCGTCTGAAAGCGATAGAAAATTTATTGGAGCCTAAATTTAGGCTGCTATAAAATATTTAACGAATTGATTTGTCAATAATATTTGTATTAAAATAAAGTGACGCAATAATTAATTCATGATAATAAATCTCAAGTCCGACTCCTTGCCTGAATGGTCAGCGTATAGGCCTTCGGTTCACAGGGTCCCGGGTCCGATTCCGGGCCTCGTCGGGTACTATAATCACGTCTGATTAATTCTTCTGGCTCAGGAACTGGCTGTTTGTGTTTGTCTTAACACTTTACCCTTCATACTAAGACACCACACCACACTAACAATCACCACAGAAACACGCAATGGTGATTACATCGCTGCACATAAAGTTGGCATCGGGAAGTGCATCTAGCCGTAAAACTGAGTCAGATCCAATATTCGATACAGTTCGCACCCGCGGCCCCACAGGTGTGGGAAAATCTGTAGAAAACTAAAAATAAGAAGACGAAATCTCATGAATCGAACCCGACAAACCAAAGTACAATGGCAAGTATTTTTTATTTTTTTGCTAGTTGCTTTACGTCGCACTGACACAGATATGTCTTACGGCGACGATGGGACAGGAAAGGGCTAGGAGTGGGAAGGAAGCGGCCATGGTCTCAATTAAGGTACAGCTTGGTGTGAAAATGGAAAACCACGGAAAACCATCTTGAGGGCTGCCGACAGTGGGGTTCGAACCCAGTAACTCCCGAATACTGAATACCAATGGCAAGTAGACATCCAAAACGATCTATCAGAAGTCCATATTGACCCAGTAGTAACTACACAGGCTACCTGTACATAAAGTGATAAAACCATCTGACACAATTTCACACCCAAGCAACCGACGGAAATAAACTGAAACTGCAAGAACACAGGAAAGACGACTGACTTATGAGAGTAAGGAAGTTTTAGGAAGATAAGAACAAGACGACGGCTGCTAGCTAATGGTTTTACGTGCTCCTTGGAGGGAAAAGCGTACAACAACAACAATAATAATAATAATAATAATAATAATAATAATAATAATAATAATAATAATAATAATAATAATAATAGACAGCCTTGTTTTAAACGAAATTCATGTCTTGGTTGTATTTGCAATTTACTGCCGTTTCTTCTAAAAGTAGTTAACCAGAAAGACCTAGTGATTGGTTATCGTGTATTGTCTTCCTTGGATCTCGGTCAGCATAAGGTCATACTTGGCTCAGTTTCCCTGCGTCGACGTCCACATTCACAGTTCTGCTTGTAGTTCCCCACTCCTAGTGAGGACTCGCAACCCCCAACTTCCTTATCGAGATAAGGAACTCGTACTCATTAGTGATAACCAGTCAGTGGTGACCTAGTAAAACATCACGACTGTCCAGTAGCGAAGAGTGCCCAAACATAATTGGCACACATTATTATCGACGAAAGCTGGCACTCACCACAACAGTCAAAATATTCAGAACAGTGCCCAGGCAGCATTATAAGAACCAATGGCCATAGTCTTGAAAAGCACCCAGTCACAATCGATACGCACGACCACTGATGAAATATTAAGAATCCACTTCCTCGTTCACACGCATTTATAAACCGTCTTCGAATTCAAATTTGTTTTCGTCTACCGAACTATTTTTTGGAGTAAAGATTAAATGTTGTTTTATTTGGAAATATTATAAACCATCACTTCTTAAATCGTCCACTCTCATCCACTTTACTTAACTCTAAATATTCTCCGCTTGTAGATTGCGACCTAAAGCAACTACCTGGACAATTCCAACTGATGTGGCTGTGTACCGGTCTCAAAAGCAAAAAATAACGGCCGAGAGGATTCGTCGTGCTGACCACAGGACACCTCGCAATCTGCAGGCCTTCGGGCTGAGCAGCGGTCGCTTTGCAGGCCAAGGCCCTTCAAGGGATGTAGTGGCATGTGGTTTGGGGGGGTGTTATGTGGATGTGTACCAAACTAACTGGGATTCTCAACTTCGTCACAATGACCTGCTTATACAGAGAGTCTGATGCATATTGTATATACAAAATATAGATATAATGATAACAAACTAATTACAATTTCTTACGTGATTGAATATTAACATGCCTGAAATTAGTCGTGGCTTCAAAAATTATACACACTTATAATTCACCACATAATTAAAATATAAACGGAATTGTGATGTATTTTGCGTTTTACAGAGGTGTAACACGTATACGTTACAGTGATATTTCACAAATCCCACATGCTTTAGCCGATTCTAACCGCAGTCACCGTGTTAAGAGACCGTTTCCTCTCAAATAAAAAGCAGTAGCTCTCTGTTGTACAGTGTCGGCCTATGGATCCCAAAATCATGCGTTCAATCCTGGCAATGGTAGGTGGAATTTTGAAGGGCAGAAAAATCTTCCTTCGTCACTGGATGCCACTCGGCTATTATATTCCTCCTCGCTTCCCTAAGTGATTATTTATTTCAAACATTCATTACGGGTTCTTCGGATCTATGTTCATATGTTTGTTCTCTACATATAAAAAAACCACTCATTTCGAATATTTATACGTTTATTTGATCAATTCATGTTGTTCTTTCATTCCATTATATTGTACTGTAAATGTTAGCGAGAGCTGATACATACAAGTAGTATATTGCAACATATATACTGAAATTAACGATTTACTTGAGCGCTCACAACAACAGCAAATGATATTTACTCACCCCCAAACGGAGGCTAGCTTATTTCTGGAATTTCATGACAGTAGCTAGGCAAGGCCAACATTTAAGACTTTCCTTGTTCGCTTCAATTTGAATACGACAACGCTCCTTGAGCCAGTTAGCGTGGGACGCTACGTACGAAGTGGAAAGCTCGACCTATTAAGAAGAAGCTGCTAGAATGGATTTGATGGAGGGATTGATTCCTCAAGATACTGCTTAATGGATAGTGTCCTATCACCCCACCCCTGGGATTATATGGTATCTCTCATTTTCAATATGAGTTTTGACCTAGAATCTTCAGCTCTGGTCTAGTTCACAATCACATTGCAAGAGAGAACTAACGTTAATTTTGGATGGGTAACCACGGAAATGTTTTAATAAGAGTAATAATTTGAAGTATCAGAATTTATGTTATATAGTGTGGTGATTTATGGCCACGTCAAAATTAATCAGATCTTTCACGATAGTAATTGGTAATATACATATTGTTGCTTGTCCGTGGGTCCTCCTAAAGTGGTCTGTGTGCCAGCGTGTATGGATGATGGTGAAGATGATGTAGCCAGAGAATTAAACGTGTGTCGGCACATGGCCTATTTCTATCGAATAACACCAAGCCCAAGTCTCCATCAACAGCGTCACATGAAAATGACTAGGTATGGTACGTATTATATTTGTCGGAAAGGCCATATTTCTGTTAACTTACTGAGTGAGTTGGTCGTGCGGCTAGGGTCTCGTAGCCGTGAGTTTGCATTCTGGAGATGGTGGGTTCCAATCCCACCGTTGGCAGCCAAGAAGATGTTTTTCCGTGGTTTCCTACTAACAATGAAAGACAGATACTCAGCCTATAGTTACTATGTGAAACATCCAGCACAGAAAAATTTTGAGAATTTATAATAGACTCCGAAATAAAACCACGCATATGATAAGAAACGCTAAAATTCGCTACTCGTACGAAATTTTAAATACACATGACTATGCTGTTGTATGGAAGACTCTCCGCGATATGAGTCTAAATAAAACGAAGACAAAGGACAGTAACTGTAATGTACCTTTGCACGATCTGAATGATTATTTTAGCTCAAGAAACGTCCAGACGAACGAAAATACCAAGAGAGCCACTATTGACAGAATATCTTCTAAGGGAAAGCATGGTGGGGAACCATTCTACTTCTCTCACGTGACTCTAGGTGATGTAAAGAGCGCCCTCAATGACATAAAATCAAGGTCTACTGGACATGACGGAATAAACCTGTCCCTTTTAAGAAGAATTCTAGACATCATTCTTCCTACAGTAAAGCACATTATTAACACCTCACTTATGAAGGGAATCTTTCCTGAGAACTGGAAAAATGCCATTATCCGACCCTTACCGAAAAATACTACCCCAAAACCCTTGACGATTACCGTCCTATTAGTATCCTCCCTGTACTAGGAAAAATACTGGAGAAACTAGTACACAAAAGAGAAACTTTCCCTTATATCGTAACTTATTCGACAGATATAAATCAGGGTTTAGATCGAACTACAGTACCAACACAGTATTAATAAAAATAACAAACGACATTCAGCTAGCAACGGATAACGGACAAATTACAATTCTTATTCTTCTCGACCTTACAAAGGCATTTGACTGCGTAAACAAAGACATTTTACTAGCCAAATTAGAAACGATAAAATTTTCTAATAATGTATTATGCTGGGTACATTCCTATCTCAGTGGACATAAACAATGTATGTCAGTGGGAGATAATATGTCTAGATGGCGAAATACTGAGATGGGGGTAGCACAGGGTGGGTGTTATCACCCCTTCTGTTCTCCTATCAGAACAACTGAACTCTAAATATCACTTATATTCAGACGACATCCAATTGTATATTCATACCAAGCTGAATGACATACAAGATGCAACCATGAAACTAAACGAAGACGTATTTAACATTAACGAATGGACTAGTAGCCACTGCCTGAAGGTAAACCCCTTAAAATCGCATGTCATCATAGTAGGGTCTAACAAAGCGCATGCCAAGTTAGAAAGCATCAATATACCGGTTATCAAGATCAATGAAACACCTATAACACTGAAAGACTCCATTAAGAACCTTGGAATAATTTTAATAAGTATTTAAGTTGGTCAGAACATGTAACAAAAATTTGTCAACGTGTATTCGGTTCATTACACTCACTCTACAAAATGAGGTACTTTCTACCTGTCAAAGCCACAAAACTGCTCGTTCAAGGACTAATACAACCAATATTTGATTATGGTTATGTAGTATATAATAACATAAGTTGTTCATTTAGTTCTAAACTTGAACGGACGCATAATGCCTGCATTCGATTAATTCTAAATGTTCCGCTCCATTCCCACATCAGCCCATTCCTCCATCGGCTGTCCTGGTTAACATTATGTGATAGACGTAAGTACCATGCTGTTTCTCTTCTGCACAAAATACTGCGAACTATTATCTGAGAATAGATTTCAACTACCTCTCATTCAGGTAGAACACCCTTAACGTCATCAGTACAATCCCTGCTGTCCATCCCGACTCATCACAGTAGTATGTAAAACAAGTCATTTGTACCGGGGACCATATTTTTCTGGAATTTTCTTCCGGCTGAAATTAGAGACATGAGCAACCTAAAGCTATTCAGAAGAATGTGCTGGAAATGTTACCTACATTCAGATTAATTTACTCTTAGAAGCACTCGTAAATGTTAGATTATTAAGTTAAATGAATAAAATGTAAATGTAAGGTTAGAAATATATAGTTTATATTTTTCGAGATATAGTTTTAATAATAGTAAATACTATAAATTCATTTTAAAATGTTAAAATCATTTATATGATGCTTTAGTTTTCAGTTAAATTACATTTCACGTTAACATTAAATTATAATAAATTTATTTTTAATTTTAAGTAGTTATAATGTACAGTGCCAACGGCCGTAGCCGTGTTGAAGCACCGGATCCCGTGAGATCTCCGAAGTTAAGCAACATTGGGCGTGGTCAGGAGTTGGATGGGTTGCCACGCGCTGTTGGTGGGGGTAAGGGAATGGAGGAGCGGAAAGGAACTGGCCACCCTACCGCACGTAAACTTCGGCTCAGGAACACCTCTGCGGAGGTTCGGACCTGCCTTCGAGCAGAATAACACTTACCTATAACGTACAGTATGTTATGTTTATGCAAGTGCCTAACTATACTTTTTGGTATAATGGCGGGCTTCATAGCCTGAGCCCCGCCATGTACAGAAAGAAATTAATAAAGAAAGAAAGAAATAAACAATACTTACTGTGAAAATTCTAACTGACACATTTCATTTGTAGATATGCATCGAGCATTGGCCGTCGGGCTTCATTGGAAACGTTTACTTTGTGGTGGCACATCTGGTTATGTGCTATCTCTTCCCACTGGTCCTCATCTCAGTGTGCTATCTGCTCATCTGGAGACGTGTCTGCCGTCGAACTCTGCCGGGCGAACCACAATTGCCCGGAGGTGGCGTCGATCTTATGATCCACCGCTCCAAAGTGAAGGTACATGTTTTAATTCTTACAAAACCCATTTGAATTTATTTCATTCATTAGCATCCAACGTATTTGTTCATATTATCCGACCATTCATATAGGAAGGTCTCATCTCAGAAGTTACATGCATATTCTAAGTCCTGGATGGCTTTGATTTAAGCAAACAACACAATCAACAAAGCGAATACGGAGAAGAGGAGGGCTGCTCTCCCCTTGACATCACCGAAATGTCCATTAATATCAGGTACAGCGTAAATCCGTACGCAGTATGTGCAAGGCAAAAGGAGCACAGGACATAACAGCATTTCCTCCTACATCTCTGGTTTCCCTTGTCGATCTCTTTCTATTAACACTCAAGTATTCACTCATTTGTCATCGTCCTGAAGAAGTGTGAAAAGCCTTTTCAGCCGATACAATCATACGCGTATGTGCTTTATCATACGACTTGGCACTTAACAGAAATCAGTTCTTATTATTATCCGTATCGTTTCAGGATAACTCAAGGCCATATCGGTCATTTTTAGCTTGTTCATCTATTTTTGTTTGTTTGCTTTCCGAGTTAAAATAATAACTTGGACTCTTCGTTCAATCAGAACACTATAAAACCTATCGATGTTGCAAGTAATTGTCCTGTTACACAATAAAATTGTAGGGACTCTACTGTCTGTATATCAACTTACTCTATCGTCCATGTATAAAATTTTTGTTATATTTATCAGTTTCAGCTCTACTCATTGGCGTTTCGCTTCTGTTTAGATTTATTTTTGTACCGCCATCAGAAAGGAACGGCTGAATAAATTTCAGCTGAACTCCCCATTCTTAGTCTATCCACTCAACAATAGATTATAAGATACACATGATAACAAAATCTCACGACGAAAAGTGATTTTCAGTTATACCAAGACAGATATTTAATGTTTTTGCATATAGTATTTATTTTCTGTGAATGCTATGTTGGCTATTATAAGTAAAATGCCATTTATTTTAAATATTTTTTGTCAGAATACACTTTTAGTTACTATTGAAATGAAGGAGCAATTTAACATTTTCTGTAAGGCGTATGCTGTTATAAACAGTTTAAGACGTGTTATTTTCTCCCCAGTAGTGATCAGGGTTTGAAAATATCAAGACTTTTTTAAAATACTTCACTTAGGGTGACGGAACACACTGTGGTTTTGCAGGTGATAAAGATGCTTCTGGTGGTCGTGGTGTCGTTCGCGCTTTCCTGGCTGCCGCTATACGTGCTATTCACCAGGGTAAAATTTGGTGGCCCGCCGTCCAGCGAGATGGAGGAATCCCTCATCCACGCCCTTCTACCGCTAGCTCAGTGGCTGGGTGCGTCCAATTCGTGTGTGAACCCCATCCTGTACGCCTTCTTCAATCGCAAGTTCCGAGCAGGGTTCCACGCCATCATCACCAGCCGCACATGCTGTGGCACGCTCAGGTATTCCTTGTCACTCATTTTAGCTCCAATTTCTTGCTCAGATCGTTCTCCCTTGTTATATGTTTGCCGTTATTTAACATCAATTCTGCAACATACACTCATGAGCAATATAGAGATAATTGTCGTAGCTGTGCTCAGCTCGGCGAATGCAATAGTAGGGCGAGAGTTGTAACAGGGTGGACGTCAGACGTTGTATACCCTGTTTGAATAACAGTTACCTGCAGAATGGGTAAACCATGAGAACTCTTCGCATTTCATCACGGCCAGTTTGTCAGCGCAAGACTTACGCGCTACGCCAGCGCCATCTCTGAAGTCGTGCAGGCATTGGGCTTTCCAGGGGCAACCGTATCAAAAGTGTACTGTGAGTACGTGAATTCGGGCTAATCACAGCCGCCAGGGTTAACTATCGTGGTGTGCGACGCGTTGATGACAGGGGTCACCGTTATCTAGCTCGGATTGTAAGGGCTACAGTGCAGCAGTTCACTCGCAAATTCAGTGCTGGACAACAACGACGTGTGAGGAGTCATACCATGGGATACAGAAACAAGAGTCCCTCGAGAGTACCTTTGCTTAACACCCATCACAAGGCACAACGACTGACATGAGCAAATGAACACGCCATTGGACGCTCGAAGAATGGGAAAAAGGACGCCTGGACAGATCAGTCGAGGTACCAAGCTGGTACATGTTTATGCGCGGGTACGAATGCGTCGTCAACCGCATAAGGCAATGGATATCTCTTTTGCCAATACGGTACAGTTCATGCCGGTAGTGGTATCTTCGTATAGGGACCGTTCAAAAGTAGTACCGCTGATAAATGTGACAACGTCCCTCACGGGTGAACATTACAGGAACCTGTTGGCAGACCATATTTACCCCTTTGTTCTCCTACAGCGCCCAACAGGTGACCTATACCTACCTATACCTACAGCCCATCGCTCCCGAATTGTGGCTGACTGGTTCGATGAGGTTCGCGCGGATATGAAGATGCTTGCTTGGCGCTCGGAAAGTCCCGCTCTCTATCCCATTGAGCACAACTGGAATGCTGTCAACTGGGATGTGCGAACCCTGGACCCCACTTCGAACAATCTTCGTGGATTACGGACGGTTGTACAGCGATAATAGATCAGCATGGCTCCCCGAATCATCCGGTGCCTTGTGGAATCCATGACATGCCGTATCGCCACCGCCATCAAGACGAAAGGGGGTGTTACACGCTACTAGCCTGGTATCTCTATTTCAATTGCTCACGAGTGTATTACATATTGGTCAAACATGGTAATTGTTTTAAAATTCCCGTGATATTTCAAGGTATATTAATTATGACTTTATATGTGCTTTGTTGTCACTTCGGTGCAATAGAAAGTATTCGAATTTTTATTAAATTGTCTTTAGAATGTATATCGCAAAATACCATAATGCTCTGTAAAGAGGGCCAGAAGTGATCTGAGAAACTGCTGAAACAGTTCTCTTTGCGAATCTAAATTCTTTTGAATGTGTTACTTTTAACGATAGTACTGTATTTATTAATAAATAAAAATGTAAGATAATTATAAACATTTTATGGCAATAAAGTAACCCCTTAGGTTGTAATACTGTATATCTTAAATAACAACAATAATTAACAATAATAATTGCACTGTAAATAAAATAATCAAATGAAATTCTTAATCGCCTCACGCTTGGGCGTAGATTATAATCTAATTCAAAATATATGAATAAATAACTGAATAAATAACTAACATAATTAAAATGAAATAAATTAATAAAAATAATTAATCGAAATATCCGTAGTATGGGCGCCAGAGTTCACCTAAATGGACCCCTCGAATTTTGATAGAGCATGCTAATTATTTCTCTCCCAGGGCGTGTACTTAAGGCTGCTTACTGATACATCTGCTTCAGGCCTTACCTAACCTTCTGAAAACGACTAAATATGTAGGAACTACACCCAGGTTCACCAATAACTCCACTGATTCTAAAATAACTAACTATATTACGAACAATATCCGTGCATGGGCACCTCGTCAACACACCAAAATATTCATACAGGGTACAGTAATACACACACAAAATATTAATGGAAGACTCCATATTTACAACAACGACAAGTAAACCAGTGGGAAACAATAAGCGAGGACCAAGCTACCATTTATAGTTCGTCCGTTGAATGTTCATTAAAAAGCATATATATATATGGATGAATACCCTTCACTGTCTCTGTGTATCAACACAACTTGCATATTCTCATAATTGGCACTTGTCATATCACACAGATAGTATACCTTTATAATATTGTGCTCACTGACTCTAACACTTGGTTTAAAGATATATTCATTTGAGCAACACACGTTTGCTGTTCCAGAACATAAATTATGGAAAGTCTGAGTTACAGCACTCCATAGCTCCCACCAACATATAATACCAAGCCGCTACAAGCGATACAATACCAAGTGCCTAAGCACTCCACAGTTATAGGTTATTACCACACTTCACAAACATAATAAGACCACGTTCCACAAAATTTACATCTCCTCTCCTCCACTGTTTGAAGTCAAGTCTTCTCCATCAAAGTTTGAAGTCCAGTCCAGTATCAGAAGTTGTAAGTCCTCCTCCGCCGTATGATCACATGCCTATATAGACCTCAGCTTCACCTTTCTCTCACATGATACGTCGAGATTGATCCTGGCCATCCAATCAAGAGTAGATCCTCTTGTCAATACCACGCCCTGAACCTTTTCCGTGTCACAAGAAAATATCAACGCCGCCTCATCGGACTCTGGGATGTCCGCATGACAATAACAATATCAGCGGACTCTGGGGTCTCCCACACGACTCATACAAACTTTCCAAGTTGAAAATAACACTGTTTTCCCATCCGTTTGTACAAAACAAATTACTCATATCACATATGGAGACAAAATATACAACTGAAATACTGATGATGATAATAATAATAACAGAAATAATGACAATAATACCTCTCACTTCTGAATACAGTGCGAGGGTGTGATATATGTATTATCACAAGGTTAACATTATGCCGCGATAATTGAAGGGCTTATTTCTAAAGTAACGCATCTCCAAGAGGAGCAATGTTTCAGGAATCACCATTCTTAATTACTGATAAGATAGATACTACATTTTTCTATGTAGCATCATCACTTCGAACAAAATCTGCCTGTTATGGTAGCTAAAATCTTAGTGCAAAGAATGCCATAAAATTGGACGGGGGATCTTGGATTTACGTCGCTTTGGAAGTGAAGATTGGCTCGATATACGAATTATGCAGAACGGGGTAGGATAGGTTCCTTCGTAGGTGCTCAAACGTTCAAAATATAATGCTTAACACTTCAGGAATGCTGTATTTATTCACAAATTTAGAAGTTCAAACTGTATATCATATGAATACAAAATAAAAATGCCTAGGTCTACAATGTAAAAAACATAAATTTCATTTAGCAAACCCTAACATATGACCAAAAATAAACATAAAGATGATTATCCCGTATTTCTAACACACACATTTTCGGGGTAAAACGTTTGGAAGGACCTATTGGTCCATACAATTCACATCTTCAACTCACAATATACATTTAAAAATTATTATTACATTCGAGTTGAAGGGTGTAATGTTCTTCTTTGTGGGTTCCAATATTGAGCAGTTGAAGTAGAAGAGAGCATTGTATTATAATATGCCATGGTAGGATATCCTTCACGTACTTAATATCCTTGACTTTGTCTTCTTTCAGTACATTGCTCATAGATCCTTGTTCCCCTTCAAAAAACAACCATTCCCTAAATCTTTCCAGCAGGGTGTGTTTTCACACTGCCAAACCACGAGCTAAAGAGCAGAGTTCCGCCACAACCAGTAAGCGATCACGTGATATGTGAGCGCCGACCTATTGGTCATGTAGAGTAACGGCACTTTGGAAATAAAAACATCAATTACTTGCGTCACTTTGGAAATAAGTACAACTTTTGTTTGAGATTTTAATCACGAAATATTCCACTTTGAAAATAAATGCGTTCCCAGACGATTGTGGGAATACATCTTCACGTTCAGTTTGAAATCCGAAAAAATGGAGTTGCGTCACTTTGGAAATAAGCCCTTCAATTTATGAAATTCACACTAGACTAATTAGAAACATTCATTTAAAATAAAAACCGAATTTTATTTTATCTTTGCATACATATTCTTCCGATCGACGGGGTGACGTTTCGAGGAAAAGAGTTGTAAGACTGATGCCGAGCAGAACAAAACGTGCATACATCCTCATAGACTCTTGTACCTTCCTGAGTTCAGCCTGCAAGCCTATGTGAATTTACTAAGCGGCACCACAATCCTCTACTTGTAACTAGCTCTGAGGCAACGTTTAGATCATACCTCTGCGCTCAGATGGCCTTCACATAAACCGCAGTGGTACATATAAGTTACGAAACTTGTTCAGAAGGGTTATAGGCAGGTACATTCAGGGAAACAGGGTGGCCTAGGGAGCGGTGTTAAGCGAACAGGGAACTGGAAATCAAGTAGGGATGACATAAAAATGTTAGTGCTCAATTGTAGAAGTATTGTAAACAAAGAAATCGAATTAATTTAATAGATATATACTTACCAGATATTGTAATAGGAGTTGAATCATGGCTGAGAAATGATATAATGAATGCAGAAATATTCTCACGGAACTGGAGTGTTAATCGTAGAGATAGGATAGGAATGGTAGGAGGGGGAGTATTCATTCAGGTGAAAGAATAATTTGTAAGCTACGAAAAAGTTAAGGATGAAAAACATGAAATTCTGGGTGTAAGGCTCATCTCTAAAGATAATAGGCAACTTGATGTCTTTGGAGTGTACAGACCGGGAGAGGGTAGCGCTGACGCTGATTCAGAATTATTTGATAAGATAATAAGCTACGTGGGAAACGATATAGAAAGGAACGTGATTGTAACGGGTGACCTCAATTTACCAAATGTCAATTGGGAACGAAATGCGAACGACAGGAAGCATGAACAACAAATGGCAAATAAGTTAATATGGGAAGGGCACCTGATTCAGAAAGTGATGGAACCAACTAGAGGGAAGAATATTTTGGATGTGGTGCTGATAAAACCAGATGAGCTCTATAGAGAAAACGAAGTAATAGATGGTATTAGTGATCACGTAGTTAAAAATAAATGTGAAAGAAAGGAAGGTATTAACATTAGGACTATTAGGCAGTACCATATGGCTGATAAAACAGGCATGAGTGAGATTTTAAACAGTAACTATGATCGCTGGAAAATGGTAAATAAAAATGTAAACAGACTCTGGAATGTGTTTAAAGCAATTGTTAAGGAATGTGAAAATATGTTTGTACCTTTAAAGGTGGTAAGGAATGGTAAAGATCTACTATATTATAACAGAGAAGTAAAGAGACTAAGAAGGAGGTGCAGGTTGGAACGAAATAGAGTTATGGAAGTAAGGAGAAATTGAAGGAACTTACTAGGAAATTGAATCTAGCAAAGAAGTCAGCTAAGGATAACATGATGGCAAGCATAATTGGTGGTCATACAAATTTTAGTGAAAAATGGAAGGGTATGTATAGGTACTTTAAGGCAGAAACAGGTTCAAAGAAGGACATTCCAGGAATCATTAATGAATGTATGCGAGGATCTTCAAAAGGCAGAAGGATTCAGTCAGCAGTATGTAAAGATTGTTGGTTACATGAATAATGTCCAGATAGGGGATGTGAGTAATACTAAAGAAGTATTAAAATTTACCTATGATAACAATGATATTTACAGTAAGATACAAAAGTTGAAAACTAGAAAAGCAGCTTGAATTGATAAGATTTATGGGGGTATACTAAAGGCAATGGATTGGGATATAGTACCATATCTGAAATACCTATTTGATTATTGTTTGGTTGACGGAGCTATACCAAATGAATGGAGAATTGCTATAGTAGCCCCTGTATATAAACGAAAGGCTGATACACATAAAACTCTTTAGCTACATGCAATGCATGTCAAACTGACTGGCCTGTACTTTTCAGTTTTATGTCTATCAGCCTTTCCTTTATATACAGGGGCTACTATAGCAATTCTCCATTCATTTGGTATAGCAGGTTCGAACCTACTAAGTTGGAGTCAGATGGCCAGCGCCTGAACCGTATGAGCAACTCAGATCGGCTTACCATGCTGATCTTATTACTCCATGAAGCCATTTCATCTCTCCATTCCCACCATATTTCAGGTCTAATTCTATCTATTCCTGCTGCTGTATGCCATCTTTCCCACTTCTTCAAGCGTAATTTCGCTTAGACCATTGTCCTCCTCTCCATGAGCTCGGTCGTTCGCCACGTCAATATAAATGCTTCATTTTACGTTGAGAAGATTTTTCAAAATAATTCTTCCACCTGTCCAGTGATTTCCTGGGATATACTATGAGTTACCTGATTTACACAATTACCTTCCTTTCCTGTTTTCCTCCCACTCTTTGATTATTTATTACTGTCCAGAAACATCTCTCTGGCGCCTGATCAGGCCTTTCCATGTTGTTACCAAAATCTTCCCCCGAATTCTTGGAACCGACAATTATTTGTTTCGCTCTGTTTCCTTTACATCCATATAATACCCTGTTTGCATCATTCCTTGTCCTTCTTTGGAGCAATTTCTGATATGCCTTAATTTTACACTTACAAACTATTCTCACTTCATCATTCCACTAAGATTTTCGCTTTCTTTGATCTTTACATACAGTAGTACAAAAGTAAAACGAAATTTGCTGATTTTGACTTAACAAATACTAACATAAGTAACAATAGTTATCGTGATCAGACCAATTATAATATAAAATGGGCAGTTAGTAAAATGTCATGCTGATAATGTTGTTTCTTATCTGAAGATTAGTTGGTTATTGTTTGGTCTGGCTCTTCAGAGAAACATGTTGCATTGTTGAATACTGGGGTCCATGGCCCCATGACGTTTGTGCCAAACCTTTTGTCGGTCTGGTACAACATCATTATACAATCTCCTCTAGCAGTCCAAGTCCTGAAACTGGCGAGGCATCTAATCCCCATTTAGGGGGAGGACCTCTAAGGAAATTGTTATCTATCTGGGAGCTTACCATGGTGCCCTGTCCAGTGTAGGTGCAGTTCAGGATCTTGGGTGTGTTTGAACCTGTCAACTACGTCTTTTAAATACATATTTAGGTTCAAGTCGAGAAAACGTGGAATCTGTCATATTGTTCTTCAATCCAGTATTGAACAAGCTCAACTTAGTGAGATTCAACGCTGAGAATAATCACACAGGAGGACTTATGTCACCATAATGAGGTGGTTTGATGGACTGGTGAATCTAACCCATGGCTGCATAAACACTTTCTACAGCAGTATGAAACTACCACCAGCCTATATGATGTACTATCGAAAACTGGGACCCATGACCTCACTGGGTTTCTACCAAAGCTATCATCATCAGCCTGGATTAACTTGCACCTGCACTGACCATGTTATCCTACTAATTTCTAGAAATACAAAGTGCAGTTATATGAACCCAGATGAGGTGCTGTGACCGTTATCGTGCTGTTAACAGAGGCACCCTGCTGGGTATCCTATAGAAGCGAAGAAGCACTGCAATGATCTGTTATTATAATGGACAATTTTTGCCATATGATCACTGAAGTATAATTATCACCGGCCGCTGAATTCTTAACAGTGGGCTAAAATGCCTTCAGTGATGCATTCTGAGAATATTCGTGAGTTTGTACAAGGAAGAAAATGTAGAATCTTCACAACGATAGAAACTGAATATCTAAACCGACAGGCACCCACAATCGTGCCCGTCTTAGTGTGGTGGTCCCACATTATGTCACTTACTACTATCCCATGAATGTTGGCTTGTCAGTGAACAGCATCAATATACACACAGCAGCTTTTCACACTCTCAGATTGTCTCGAAATGCGCAAGCATAAGAGACTGCAATAGGGATCAAATACAACACATTCATTCTCTCTCACATAGTACTGTATCGAAAAAACGTTGAATTTGCTTTCGTTTGATTTTGTTAAAAAGAACGACTCACGATTAGAAAACATCACGACATACTGAGGACATCTGTTCTGTGCCCTGTTGTTACGATTATGTTGATAGAACGATACGAGAGCAATCGTTAGATCAATCCATCTTCCGAATGCTGTAAAACGTACAATTCTTGAAGTATTTTTAAGGTTTGTTTCAGGAAGTGTCAATGTTTGTGTTCTGTATCTTCATGACTATGGTTCGATGAATTTAGGGTAGCAAAGAAAGTTGGAAAGAGAAATCAGGAGAGCAGCAATAAGAGACGTCTGGAGGGAAGCAGTTCGGAGTCATCTCTAACTTCCCTCTACTCTGAGGAAGAAGAAAAGCTTGAAATGGCGGATACAACACTTGCTCCTGAGAACCATAGTAACATTCAGAAAGAGTACGAGCTCTCTGGTAAGCTTTTGTGTAATCTGACTTCCTGCAATGCCCTGCTGATCTTATGGGACGCTCTGTCACATCTCTGTCCTTTCTAACTTGATATCATCCACAATCTTGATCCTTTCATTGCTTCGCATGTAGATTGGCCTCTCAGTATCAGAATGCGCAACTGAGATAATCGTCTTCTTTGAAAATTTTCTTTATTTCTACGTCAACAATCTTTCAAGAGTGAATTATGCTTAAGTGTAAACTGACGCAGTCTGAAATAGACCTGTGGTTTACGTCCTATCTGAAGACTACAAATTATTTATTACATAATTTATTACATGCTTGATAGTCTTCGTTCCTGGCACTAATTTAAGAAACTCTTGAAACTTGTGGTAGATGAGGGGTGCTGTACAGAATAGAGGAGTCTAAGGAATTCTTCTCAGCGTGTTCCAACGTAGAATGTACACAAGTTCATGGAAAGAGCTTTTGCCTTTACATAATATTTATAAAGAAATCACATTAGTATACAAAAATATTCCTGCAAATGTTCATATAAAAGTATTCTTGTAGTGACGCGAATGGTGAGTACAGTTAAATATCATAGCTATTGCAGAGCTCTTTGTATATACTTATAAACTGCTGCTAATATTCTGTAGCTCGTGATTTAGTGGATACTGATAGTGAATCCACAACAATACTCCAACATCTTGGAGATATTCGTACGTTTTGTGCATTTTTCCTTCAATAATTAAGCAGTAGGTTTAGCTTAAGAGAGGTTATGAATTTAAGGTCAAAAACTGGTAGTATATTACCACGGTACGTATATGTTATCTTGAAATTCGAAATTATGGAGTTGTTTAATTCTGGAATATAGAACTACACATTTGAAACTAACAGTATTCAAATAATGACAGTTGATATGAGTGGAGTGCAAATAAGCAATGAGATAGTTTTTTAAATCTTGGATGTCTTAAAGCTACTTCTGAAAAATCTTCTTCTAAAACACAATTGAACAGAACTGTTGCAACTTCTCAGGTACATGTTAGATACATCACACGGAAAGTAATTAATATAAAACTTTCGTGATCTTAAAACAGAGAAGAGTAACTTTCTCCTGTAGCTTATTATATGCTGGCTTGAATGGCAATGTCTACTTTCTAGCTTTTCATTTTCTCTAGATTTCTCGACTATTTGCCTGCTTAAGAGAGTATACGGCACAGGTCCTTGCCAGTTTCTCTGCTTACTTCTGTATCAAACTTTTCTATATGCCAATGTTTATGAATGTGAATACTGTACAAAGAAATATCTATGTATGTTCCATTGAAGTTATTGCCAATGATTATAAATATTAATTCTGCACAAAGAAAAATCTATGTATATACCGTTGAAGTTCTTGTAAAACCATTTGTGAATTTAGCAGGCTATTATTCCTTATTAATTTATCTCATTTAAGAAAACGATATCAATACTAAATACGTTGTTCATGCAGAGACTTAGAATATTTTACTTGCATCATGCTTTGTTTGTTCAGAGTTTATGAAATAGTATATACCTTTTATAGTAAGTCTTTTGAGTGCACCAAACTAATATTTGATTATAGTATATTAGTACATATTTTTCTCACACCACAATACTAAACTAGTATTTGATTGCCATTTTTGTTAGTTATTATTCTATTACCACAATAACAAACTAATATTTGATTAGGCCTACCACTTGTCAGTTGGCTTTCTAATACAATCCCAAAAAATGACTATACATTTCAGTGCTAACCAACATCGCTCTGTTAGGAAACTAATAATTAAACAAACATGCACATCGCATTTAAAAGAGAAGAAAAGGAACGTTTACAATGATTCGATGATTATTAATGATACAAAATGAGAGTTGGATGAAAATTTCAGAATTTTATTAACTGGATAGTAATCGTTTTCCCACAAAATGTAGGAGTGTAATCACTAATCACATTATTTTCCCCTGATGATTAATTGCAAATTAGAACTCTTTCTCTTAAAATAAAGTGAAATACTTAAATGATGTAACCCCTAGCACTACTAAAGAAATTGAGCACGAATTCTGGCTCTAATAAACTAATGATGGGTTGTGCACGAGTTTCGTTCTTGTATGAAAGAGAAAATTAATGGAGCGGTATTATCTTGCAGAAAGACACCAATTTCCGTTGTTTCATTTCCAAAGATGTTTCATTCTTCCCAAAACATAATTAATCATGAACTACAGGACGAGAAAATATTCACCAAAAGAAAACAGCCGTTTCTGCCTCTCACATGGCTTGGTTGAAAAGTGGTAAATTGTCTCATCTACGAACTGTTAGAAATTACGAGCTTATTAACTCAATGATAAAGAAAATAAAAGGTTTCATCAGATAAATGTGTGTCCAAATAATATCAACATCAAAACTTTCAATTCCTTCAAATATTCCTATAAACAATTATATAAGGGTATGACTTTAGAACGTTCAGTAAATACTTACATGTTAATGGCCATCAGTTAAACTTGTGAATTATTGAAAAATTACACCAGACTTGTATTTGAACTGAATTTCTAAGGTGGGTATATCCATAAATTATTTCAGTTCAACTTTTCACTATTTTAGGTGTGATTGATCGAGAAATGAATAGACAAAATCATCTTTTAAACTATTACGCGTTTCTAAAAATCATTTCGCAAATATTATACTTTCATGTCAGTACCTTGAAACAGAATAGCAGAATGTACCCGTAATTTAGTTCCACACCCTTCACAATTAAATCAATAGAAACTGAGTCCAACCATCGTCGCCTTGGTCTCCCTGTACTTGTCTTACCCTCCACGGTCGAGTCAGTTATAATTTTAAGTAACAAATCCTCCTCACGTGAGCCCACTACCAGATATACTTCATGTGTATAGTTTCACCTATGAAGTGCATTCCTAACATAGTCTTCCTACCCTCATTTCGAGTACCCATCTGCCATTCCTCCTACCTGTCAATACCAGCAATCATTTCCACTACATTCATATCTGTTACCTGTCAATACCAGCAATCATTTCCACTACATTCATATCTGTTACTTCTATCTTAATGGATATGGTACCCCGAGTCTGCGGAGCTATTATTCCCGTACAATAAAGCCGGTATGAAAACAAACCGATGTAAAGATAACTCGTCTGAAAGTCCGGCAGCGGCTTATTTGCTAGAGTGTGTTCATAAGAGGGTAAGCAAAATCTTAGACAATTTTATCAAACATTTCTTGTAATTTTATTGTTGTTGTTATTTTTTATTGTTATTTTAAATCGCACAGATATGTGATTGGTGTCACTGTTCCCATAATTTACCCAATTAGAGTAATGTGGATCGAATTCCAAATTCGTATTGTGTTTTAGATTGATAAACTAACAATTTATGGTATAAGATGTTGTAAACTTCAATTTCATTTCTCCCAGGCTTTTAAGTATCTTTGGAACAATTAGCGCTCTTAAAGTTACCGTGTTATAAATCTGTCGTTAGTTAGGAAAGATAATTTACCAGGGAATACTTTTGGCGTAGGAAACCTCTCCACAGAATAACATAGTTTCGCAAAAGTACAGACTATCAATTAATCGGCTATCGCCTTCATATTAGTAAACGTATGTCATTGCTATGCTCACGTAACCATGGTGCCCGGTCTGAGAATGAGCTGTTACGCTACTTTTCGCGAACAAATAATACACTAAAAAACTACTTTAGGTCTATATTTTGAAATGAAACATAATTAATTACGTGTTTCTGGATAATGTTTGCACAAAATGTTACGAAATTCCGCCCAACGATTTAGACGTGATGTCATGCCGGAAGCCGACGGACGGAACTAATTTCATTTTTATATATAGGGAAGATGTAATTATTGACAAACCATTTTAACTAATGGATTCTCCACTGCAGTCTTTGTCTATAGTAATTGATATATATAACCAAAGTGCCTGAATTGACATGATCATGCTTTCTCATTTTAATAACTACATTTAAGTTGCTTTTCACGGCACAGTCCCGTAATTTCATACAATAGCCCTGTAGCACAATGGTGCACACAATATCATTGAGAAGATCCTCTTTTTTAATATTATATTTTTATAGCGTGATTGGTATGTTGTGAAAGACTTCAGCATAAATTGAGAAAAGTTACTTCATCCGTATTACCTGTATTTACGTATCCACACGATCAATTATAATTAATGTTCCTCAATAAATATGATAATTTTAAAGGAGAGACAATAATCTTAAGCGAAATTCTATTTGTTCACAGATACGATGACAGCTTCGCTGCCAACTCCAGCACTCGCAGCAGCTTCAAATACAAGCTGAACAAACCAGCAACCGGTTCGGCGAACATGTTGGTGACAAGAATGACCATATCCTCGTCCTCAGGTGACCGATGCAAGACGCACCTCTTACCTGCAACCAATAACAACAACAATAACAGCACTCTGTTGAAAAGGCACAACTCAGCGTCAACTGTGTCTGTCTTTAGAACGAAAAGCGTCACTTTCAACAATCTAAATAATAACAAGCTCACAAGGAACCTGAGCACGAACTCTTTCGTAGGTATCACTAGCAAAGACAATAATCTTTACATAGGGAAGTCTCCAACGAATTTGAGTATTAATTCCTTTGCAGGCAAAGAAAATGCTCAATTCGTGGCTACTTCGCCAACATATATGAGTCTAAATTCATTTCTAGATCATTCTAAAAAAGAAAACCGTATTGTAACAAGTGTTTCAAATACAAAGGAAGCAAATGTCACATCCATTTAAGTTATATTTGGCACACCCAGAAGTAATCGTTACCGATGGGGTCCTAGACCACAAAATATATACGCCAGTAAATATTATGAGTCTTAATACATGTATGAGAGCTGCAATGACATGTTTATCTTCGCCACGTATATAGCAGTGGATCAAAAAGTAATGTGCAACATATTTTTTACGAACTATTTAATGTATGTCTACTCCTTGGTCTCGTTTCCTGATACGGGGGCAGTGATGAGGTGAGATGAAATTATCCGGCATGTTTTTATGACCGGATGCTCTTTCTGATGCCAACCTAAGTTGAGAAGCTAATGAATATATTCTTCTATATAAATAACATCGTAACGACCGTGTGTCTGCACATTGACTATTTTGGCGAAATTTTCATTCAGTTATCCGTCCAGATGTAATGATGACCATCTGCACATTTTTAGCTTTGGTGTCTGTTTCATGTGGCCTTGAGGTTCACTCAGCCTACACCAAAAATGAGTACCAGGTTAATTCCTGGGGGCAAAGGCGGCTGGGCGTAGAGCTAACCACTCTACCCCATCACGTGCCGTGGTTAACAATGGTGGAAGCCTTTACCTTCCACTCCTGCAACGGCCTTCATGGCCTGTACGGAGATGTCTTCGTCTTGTTTTGTCTGTTTTTTTGTTTGTTTGTCTGAGTTCTTATAACCTGAAAACTACTGGATATATTTCTACCAAACTTGGTATTTAGAATCCACCTGTCCTTGGGTAGGTTCTAGAGCTAATATTATTTCTAAATATCAGAAATGAATAGGGGTTTATACGAAACCTACACCGTGATTTTGCACTCCCACAAAATATACACAACCAAACTTAATGGAAATCTACCTGCCTTAATGGAAATCAATGTCTAAACATTTTTTCGTGTGCATCATTTCGATATGAGGATTAATAAGGGAGATGCGATTAACATACCGTTTTTCAGTACATGTTCAACCGGACGTAACTCAAAAGCGGGTGCGTGTAAAGCGTATTTATTTTAACTTGAAAACTAATGGAGATATTTCAACCAAACTTCATATTTAGCCTCCACCTGTCCATAGGTAGGTTTTAGGTCCATACAATGTCAAATTCCTGGAAAAGACTGGGGGTTTATAGGGAACTGAAACGGTGATTTTACTCGCCCGCAATATATACAAGACCAAATTGACTGGTAATCGACCAACCTTGATGGAAATACATTTCTAAAACTTTTTCCTCATGTGCATTTTCTTGATAGGAGGAGATATATCATGAACCGTCTTTTTTCCAGGCTAAGTCCAGTGGACGTAACACAAAAGGTATATAGGCGGAGTACATTCCTTATCTATATAAATAAAATTGTAACGACATTGTCTGTACAATGACTATTTTGGTGAAGTTTTCGTACAGTTAACCATTTCAGATGTAATAATGACCATCTGCATATTTGTTAGCTTTAGTTTCTGAAAGTCCTCATTATTACCCCTCCCCCTCCCCCAAAGCAAGATTGAGGCACAATCTGCCAGACGAGATAGAATATTAAAAATTTGGCAAAATTGTATGTCTTAGCCTGTAACCGACGGAAAGCTTACAAGATAACTAAATATTACGCTTTTTACCCCCGAAAACTATCGAAATTTTTAGGCAATTTTAATGTCGATGCAGACCTTCGTTTCGAGGTATTTCGTGTATAAACGGTGAGTCGTATCACGAAACGGATGACACATTCTCCGTGCAATTTAGAGTGATCTAGAACTTTGGTACTATGACGTTTTGTCGTATCTCTATTCCTTATACGTTAGATTTGTCTCTATTTCTCGATTGGACGTACATTTTGCACTTTGTACTCGAATAATTCATAGTTTGAATCACTTATACGAAAGATAGAATCACTTAATTCTACACGAATATTGGCCCACACAGTATCCATATGAGAGCCAAATTCTATGTTTGTAGCTATCACATAAGTATCCAAAACTAATGCATTGTGAAAACCTTACCCAAATTTCACCCTATTCAACGTTTCTAACTCAATCTTATTCATAAATATATGATATAGGAGAAAATATCATTTAGACCGCTGAATGAGGCGTTTTATGGTAGAGTCGGCTTGTCGATATGACGTATTTTTAACAGCAGTTAATCTGTAAATGAAAGGTTTGCAATATTATGAACATGCACATACTGTACTTCGTATGTCGATCAATATAATTATATCCATTGAAGCCAATTTGTAGCGATGTAGAAAGGGTGTGTCTGCCATTATGATTAATATTTTACAAATCGATAGTGACTTTTAGCAGGAGGGCGTCTGCTATTGTAATCAATACTCTCCAAATCGACTTTGACTGGCAGCATGAATGGGACCCCTCTCCAACTCCAGTGTAACTGGCATTAATATGGAGGGACTACCATTGAAATGAATAATTCCATTCTCGGTGTGACTGGCAGGAATCAAGGCAGCATGCAATTTTGTTCAAGACTCCCCTAAGCGATTGCGTTTCGAAGTAGGCAAGTGTGCCCTCCATTATAAATAAATTTACCCATCAAAATGTGACTGGCATTAGGCATAGTGGCCTGTTATAATAATGGAAACTCACCAACTCGCTGTGACTGCCATTAAGAAAAGGGACCTGTCATTATAATGATAACAGCACAATTCAATTTTGAATGGCAGTAGGGAAGGTGATTGCCATTATAATGAAAACTTACCTACTCGATTGTGAATTGCAGTAGGCAGTGAGCCTGCCGTTATCACCACAACTCCGCATCTCGCACTTTTCACTGGAAAGAGCGCATTGAAACCTCCCTCTGCTGTTTCTGCATAACGCTAAGAGACATGCAATTTGAAAAATCGTATTTACTGCATGTACAGTAATTCATTTCGACATCCGTATACAATGTAGAATATCGTAGCGAAGCCACGGGTACATTTGATAGTATTAAATAAATATGAATTAAATTGGGTAAGGATGTGGATGGAATTGGCTTTGACCTACAAAACTCTCCCGGCATTTGCCTGGAAGTGCAAATGGAAAATCACAGAATTCCATTCTCAGGACAACCGATGGTCGGGTTCGAACTCCCAACTGCAGAACTTAGCTCCATATCTGTAGCGGGTTAACACGCGCGACTACTCTATTTTACGAAATCTTTAATGAAATGGAAAAAGTAAGCACAAAATATACAGGTTTTACCTACTTATCAGCAAATCTTTCGCTACAATAATCCATCATGACATCAAGTTGAACATGCCTCTATGCCTCGTTCATAGAATTTCGCTCCCTGGAAGTATAGCAACCTGTTCATTTTACATCTTTATCCGAAATGAAGCGTTGAACTTCCAGGAATTTCTACAGTGAATCGAAAAGGTGGTACTCATTCATCTACCATACCTTGCACTATCTGAATTGCACTTCTCTCGACTACTTTATATTTTTCTAGGAGGTCAACGTTTCATTTCAGATGAAGAATGAAACTGGTCTAGCGCAGGTGGGCATCCTCCGAGGGAACGGAATTCTGTATTATTATTATTATTATTATTATTATTATTATTATTATTATTAATAATAATAATAATAATAATTTTGTGCGACTATTATTAGCCTGGTGAATCCCATGTAACGTAGGCCCTCCGACATGGGTGGGTGGTATCTATCATGTATGGGAAGCTACGTGCTATTGTAGTGGAATATAGCATTGTGTGTGGGCTTAATTATATGAACAAGGCATTCAATATGGTGTCACGTTGAGAGAAATGTCTCGAGAGGTCACGTTTTCATGTTGAAAAAAAGAAGTTAAACCTTGAGTTGTTCTGCGAATTAACTCGTTTCCTAATTAAATACTTCGTAGAGATGTTGTTCGATATTTTTCGATCCGCCTTCGTATATTCTTACAGCTAAACTTGCAATTTAAATGTATAATCATTTTCTGTAGGGAATGTTACTCTAAGTTCAAATCGATTTATGTCATTCGACCAAGTAAGGCCACGGCCACTTCCTTCCCACTCCTAGCCCTTTCCTATCTCATCGTCGCCATAAGACCTATCTTTGTCGGTGAGACGTAAAAAAATTGCAAAAACAAAGTGAAAGCGTGGTTAAAGGAATGAATATCAAAATATGTTTCATATTTAAAATAAATTCCTAAATGAAGCAGATAGATTGCTTAGCACTGGTCTCCTCGTCCTTCCTCTCAAAGAGTTTGTCGTCCAATCAAGATCCTGTTCCTTGTATTGAGGAACAAATACGATCTTTGGTTCCCACTAAAGTTGTTGCTGAAGGCGTGAATTTCAAAGTAATTTGTGACTTTGCCCTGTCTGCGGTTGATGGTAAAATCTGCAATTCTTTGAGTGAAATGCCAACACAAACCTAAAACCATGAATGATATTCAGTTAGGATTAAAATGAGATGTCAACTATATTTCATTTGGTCTTTCACTCCTGCATGCATACGTTAGATATTTTTAATGTCTTCTGTATATTGCCTACCGACTTGATGTAATAGCATGGCAGATTAGAAGCAGCAGATGGTAGCACGGTTTCAATCTGAAATGGATGTAATCGTTGATCAGCATAGATGTTGAGGAGTAGGAAATTCCGATGACCGGAATACTGCTTGAAGATTCTTTCATTACCATTCAAATCAGCTAGAATAACCGGAATCAGTGAAGAAATCAAGAGATTTGCTATGATTCTGCATGCCATATCAAGTGGACTTCCTGTTTATGTTGATAAATTTGACAACTTTACTGCGGACACGACACGTCTGTATCTTGAGTTATATCCGTGGTATTTCCTTCCATCTACCGTGTGGAAGATCCTTATACATGGAGGAAGTATACTGTAATTGAATCGGCCATTCTGCCAATAGATATGCTGAGTGAAGAAGCGCAGGAGGCAAGACATATGCACATTAGGAGATACAGGGTGGGTCATGCAAGCAAATCGTCTCAAGAATACAACATTCAAGATGTGTTTATCAGGCTTTTGTTAAGTTACAACTCGGTAATAACAAGTGCTTCTCCTTTCTTGTATAGGAAGAACGACCCTTTGCCATTTGGAGTGCGGCATTTGCTAAAGAAAACGACAATTTTCGGCGGAACTCAAACCTTGCTTGCTGCGGACGAAGAGGATGATGACAATGAGAGTGCCAGTGATGACGACAAGGATGATTTCTAGGAGCAGTGAGTAGAGATAAAGACATATTGTGTTACTATAAAAGCGAGACTATTTTCGAATCAAACACGTATTTATAATATATATTATATATAGTGTATATATCATAGGCCTACTATATGTAACAAAAATAAAATAAAATAAAATAAAATATCAAACATAAAACATTCCAGATAAAAATTACTTTTGTCCAGCTAGATATGATCCCTGGTCCACTGTGCGCTTCACGCGTAACTGCCGGTCGGTTACAGCTGGTAAACGCGATGAACGGGAGTTAAAATCTCCGCAACTGCGGCTGTCGAGTAATTTATGAATAATAATAAAATAATAATAACATTTCACAGAGGGAGTTGGCCGTGCGGTTGGAAGCGCGAAGCTGTGTGCTTGTATTCGGGAGATAGTGGGTTCGAACCCCACTGTCGGCAGCCCTGAAGATGGTTTTCCGTGGTTTCACATTTTCGTACCAGGCAAATGCTGAGGCTGCATCTTAATTAAGGCCACGGCCGCTTCCTTCCTACTCCTAGCCCTTTCCTATCCCGTTGTCACCATAAGACTCATCTGTGTCGGTGCCACGTAGAGAAATTTGTAAAAAATTAATAAATAGGCCTATAGACACTTACACACTTAAAAGGTATATTTCCTAACCCTTTTCACGTAAGAAGATGCTGGAACTGCCTCCCTTCAGTAACTTCGCAGGCGTTCGAACGAAAGAATAGAAAATTCCCGTTTGCTGAGAAGGCCGTCGATGTGATTTTGAAGGGGAACATTGCAGACCATGTCCTATGTTACCTAATGTTTCTTCTGTGAGTACTGTATGTGGCTGTGTACCCTTTTTATCACGAATACCTCCCGTTTAACGAAATTTATTTACGAATCAGTGAATCGAACTTCTACTTGGAAGTTAAATATCAGGGAATCTCTCTTGAAATTATATTCGTACAGCGCGAGCAGGTTCCGTACGCACGTACGAATCGCAAATAAATACTCTTCGAGGAATAGAATGCCTGAATTGATCTATATTATCTTAATTCATACAATAATTAATTAATACAATTAATGCAATGGAGAATGCTTAGTATACTATCACTTAATGAAGAAATGAACAGTTAATTACTACACAAGAACCAGAAATGCGCGTAAACTCCTACAGTAATATTCGTGCCGACATCCTCCCCTCCATCACCCCAGCCGGCTTTCGTGTGTGGAAACGAGACTTCTAAGAGGAGAACCTGCATATCTCTCCCAACTCGCGACTGAAGTGGTCCCGCGAATGATAAATCATCCTGTAGTACTATTATTTTCATAGAGAGAGACAAATATATTGATGATTACTTCTGGGTGTTATCAAACTGTTATCTAATTTATTCTACCTGATTGTAATGTGGAATAATTCTGTATAATGTTTTTCCTTTTTTCGGTTTATGTTGTTTTGGTGCAATTGCTTGTTCTGAGCTCTTCAAAGTGGTACCTTCTGTACATATTTCCGTTAAATGTTTTAAGATGTCTAGTTTTAGGATAAGTGTAGTAATCTGGTATGTACAATGAGTGAACTCTGTTACGCTTATGTTATCAATAGCAAAATCCCTTGAATGGGAAATGACAATGGTATTAATTCTAATCAAAATATGTGAAACTGTGGAACCATTTGATGGAGACTGAAATTGTCCATTATCAAGTGTATACAGGTGCATGATATATTATCGGTACATAAATATATATATATTTAAAGAAATAAAGAAAAAGTGTACTCAAAAATTTAAGTGTAATGTATTGACGTGTCCTGTGTCAAATATGCGGTCGAGTTAATATGATAATCATTTACACAGTACCCATCACCACCAACCTGTTGTGCATCCTTACATACAGTATGTGTATTCTTTAAATGGGATATATATATATGTTTCGCTAACTTAAATATAGTACATACATACGCATATATGTCTTCATTATACACTCATGCCTTTCAGCGTTCAGTCAGGAAGCCTCTGTGAATTAATTAAATTCTTCCTCAGCCGCTACTTCCATCTTGCTCTCTGCCCTCATTTAGCCCCATACCTAGTTGTATAACCACTGAATAATTAAATATTGAATCTAACCATCGTCGCCTCGGTCTCCTTCTACTTCTCTTATCCACCATAGTCGAGACCATTATTGTGCTCGTTAACCTATCTTAATTTACCTCACATGACCCCAACGCAGGAGCCGATTTTTTCCGAGAACCCCCTGCCATTGTTCCCACCCGTTCATACCAGCGATCATTCTCGCTCTCGCTACTTTCAAGTCTGCCCAGCTTTCACTTCCATACAACAAAGTAAGTATAAAAACAGACCGATGTAAAGAGAGTTTCGTCCGAGAACTAACTTCTTCTTTCGTCACCATAAGACCTATCTGTGTCGATGCGACGTAAAACAAATTGTAAAAGAACACACTTCTTACAGGATACCCCTGATCGTAAATGCGAGCTCACTGAATTCGGTTTCCTGTTCATTGATTCAGTTTCATTTAATACACTACCATCTTGGGAGAATATACATCCTAAGAACTTGAAATGATCCACGTGTTCTAGTTTCATATTCCCTAACTGGCATTCAGTCCTCTTACTGTAGGTTCCTTCTCTACTGACACCACTTCAGTCTTGGATATGCTAATTTATATATCATAGGCCGTATTCGTTGAACCTCATTTCAAGCTCCAAGACTACAGGCTTCCAGCACGGCCTGCCATTGAGACAGTCATAGATATGGGCCAAACAGCTCACTGAATATACACATAACCGAATCATTCTCTGCCATATTATATCTTTCTTCAAACGATCGATGCAAGGGCACCCATGCCCGGGAGAAAGCGGGGGCCGCCCCCCCCCCTACCGCTAGCTCTCAGGGAAAGGAAAATATCTAATGTAGTCAGGTGTTTTTCTTTCAAGAAAATGACTTAGAAGTCGGTATTACGTAGAAGTGGTCGTAACGCCCCCCACCAATAGGCAGGTGATACCGTGGGTGTTATTCTACCGCGGAATACAAGTCGCCATTTATCTTCCAAAATATTAAAAATACTACATACCCCCAGGACTAGCCCCCCCCCCTTAAAACTGTCATATGGGCGCCCATGGATCGATGTATACTGCAGTATGAATATCCAAGCTGAAATATTACAGTCCTGTAGTTACTTCGAACTAAGAACTCATTCTACCATCAATTATCACTGCAGCATGATTATCGAACGTAAACGCCTTTCATTACCTTAAATAACCTACCCCTAATCCTATACTCCCTCAGTATGACTAAGACCTTTCCATTGGTATTCTGTCATATGCCTTCTCAGGATCAGCAGAACATAAACATAACTGTCTATTCCTGTCAGAGTAATTTTCAGTTACATGACGTAAATTGAAAATCTGGTTCAGACATCCCCTCTGTCGTCTGATACCATACTGGTTTTCATCCAACTTATGAACACCACTGACCACACTCTCATTTCCAAAATGTCTGTGAAAATGTTGCCTGATACACTGACCAATCCTCTAAATTTAGTAGAATTCAAATAGCTAATAGATAAATAAATACAAACGCTGCTTAAACATAACTTTTCACGTTTACAATACATTAATTCTTCTTTCATGAAATACAAAGTAATGTTCATCATTCTGTAGTGATATAGCCAAAGTTGACATGTCTTTTCATCCAGATTTCGCCTGGCTGAGTGGCTCAGACGGTTAAGGCGCTGGCCTTCTGACCCCAACTTGGCAGGTTCGATCCTGGCTCAGTCCGGTGGTATTTGAAGGTGCTCAAATGCGTCAGCCTCGTGTCGGTAGATTTACTGGCACGTAAAAGAACTCCTGCGAGACTAAATTCCGGCACCTCGGCGTCTCCGAAAACCGTAAAAGAGTAGTTAGTGGGGCGTAAAACAAATAACATTATTATATCCAGATTTCCAGGAAAGCTACTTTAAAGTTTGTAAGTGCTCTATAACTGTAACTAAAGACGTGATTTAATTGCTTATTTTATTAAATATATATGGGGCTAAGATATCTGACAATAGAATCTAGCTCTTCCTAACAAAAAAAATCGATTTTCCCTATTTGACCCTATAAAGTACACGTCATAATTTAGCATACTATTGTACACTTCTTATTCATCTCAGATGCCAGTATCTGACATGTCCTCTCATTAATTTCTTTACAGAAGTAAATACAATTTTTTTGTTGATAATATAATTATTTCGAGCAACATGGAGCATTCAAACAACCATTGACACGGTGGTGAAAAATTAAATTAAACAACATAGTCTGAACGTTTGTGATTAGTAACGTTTTATTATGGTATATCAACCTTTGAAATACTGTAACATTCTGGTTGTTCACTTCCATTTAACATATTTTTGTCGTCATCACCATTATCATCGTCATCGTTACTCGCACTCTCAGGACTAATACAAGGAGCTCTTACAGTACTGGCTAAAGTAGTAAAATCTACGATAGGCTAGGCTATGAAGGTTCATGTGTACCACTACCAGTATCGGGAATGACGCCACTGATACTGGTTGGTTTCTTCTGACTTATTACGTTACGTTCATCTCTCCCTATTCCATACAAATTTCAATAGAACGTTTTACACACTTCATTCCTATCAGCTAAGAAACGAAGTAGTTCACATTTGTCAGTCGGTCGCAAGGACGATTTTTTATCTCTCCCCCGAACGTTCTTACATGCCATTTTGTCCTTTATTTCAATACCATCCATCGGGAACCGACCTTAAATAATGAATTCACCTAGAGCACTAAAGTCCATGAAAATATTTTGCTGTAGCCTTCCGTAATGTTCACATTGCACTCCATACGAAAACATGTTCCTACAGTGGATTTCAAGTTCTTAGCTGGCGCCACTTTTTCATGTCCTGTCCGCAGTGTACTGTAAGTATAAATATTTTGTTTTCATCATTTTTCTCTTTGCAGTTTTCTTGGTATAATGCTTAGTGCGCTCTTCTGGAGTTATCCTTTCATTTTCGGTCTCATCGGTATTCAGAGTCATATAGCAGAAGATATTCTGCTGAAATTACACTTCTTGAAACTGTTGTGTTCAGAAATATTTTCTGTAGACCTATCTGTGATTACATTCTGAGGTGTGGAACTTGGGACTACATCCAGGACGGTGATCTATATAAAATCGTGTGTGTCCGTACACTGAATATTTTGACGACATTTTCGTACAGTCATCCGTTTCAGGTGTAATATTGACCATCAGCATACTTTTTAGCTTTGGTGTCTATTTGTCTGTTTGTTTGTCTGAGTTCTTATAACTTGGAAACTACTGGAAATATTTCTACCAAACTTGATATTTGGAATCCATCTGTCCCTGGGTAGGATTTAAGCCGAATACTATTTCTGAATACCTAAATATACTGGCGGTATAGCATGATTTTGCACCCGCACAAAATATACACATCCAAAATTAATGGAAATCTACCATCCTTATGGAAATAAATTTCTAAAACTTTTCTCCCATTTGCATAATGTGCATAGAAGGATTAATAAGGGAGATATCATTAACGGACGGTTTTTCAGTACGAGTCCCAACGGACTTAGCTGATATGAGATACTAGAAAATGTCATAGGACCAGCCATTTAGACTCTAAATACGTCGTCATGTGGTAGAATGCGTTTGTCAATATGACATACCTTTTAGCAGCAGTTAATCTGTAAATGAAGGTCTGAAATATTGTAAATATGCATATACATTCGTATGTCGATCTATATATATTCATTGATGTCGATTTGTAGCCATCAGGAAAGGGTGTGACTGCTATTGTAATCAGTACTCTCCACATCGGCTTTGATTGGCAGTAGGAATGGGGTCCTTCTCCGACTCCTGTGTAGCTGTCTTTAGTAAGGAGAGCCTACCGTTGTAATGAATAATTTCCTTCTCGATTTCATTTGCAGAAGACAATGGAGCATGGAATTTTGTTCAGAACTCCCCTACCTGATTGTGTTTGGTTGTAGGCAAGGGTGCCCGCCATTATAAACAAATGTACCCATCTAAAATGTGACTGGCATTAGGCATCGTGGCCTGCTATTTCAATGGAAACTCACCAATTCAGTGTGACTGGCAGTAAGCTGGCTGGCAGTAGGAAAAGGAGCCTGTCATTATAATGATAACAGCATAACTCAATTTTGAGTGGCAATAAGGAAGTTGCCTGCTATTATATTAAAAGCTCCTCAACTGTAATATGTCTGGAAATATTGTTACGAAAACTCCCCAAGTCGATTGTGACCGGACAGTAGGCAATGGGACCTGCCATTATAATGTAAAATTCCCAACTCCATTGTCTCCATTGTGAATGTCAGTAGGCAAGTGCGCCTGCTGTTATCATCACAACTCCGTAACTCACACTTTACATTGGAAACAATATATAGGTTCCTGCCCATGCAGTTTCTCGGATAAAGCTAAGAGACATGCAATTTAAAAACATCTCTTTCACTGCATACTCAGTAATTTACTTCGATATCCGTATACAATGTAAAATAGGTAGCGAAGCACGGGTACATTTGCTAGTTTTATTTAAGTTTCTTCTCCGGTAGGCCTACATCATCACTCAACTGTTAACCTGAATGACTAGGGTTATGATCATCTGAATGAAATGTAATCCCAGACTTTCGGATTCGGTTTCACAGTCCAATTTCCAATATATCTTGGGCTCTGATTTTCATTTTATCCATTGTACGAAGCTATAACTTTATTCGTATGGTGAATTATGAAATAAAAAAAATAGAGGAAAAAGGAAACTGATGCCATGATTATTACGTTACGTCTACCTCTCCACAGTCCATACAGATTTCCATATAACTTCTTACACACTTCACTCCTATCAGCTACGAACGAAATGTAGTATTTCAACTAAAACAGACAAACTGGACCTTCTACAACCTCAACCTCAACAACCAACCAAAACTGAAGTACATACTAGCCATTGTTGTCAGATCTCTAGATTGTCAATTGCACATTGTTACCAGAAAGGACATGTCAGCTTTAGTCATGCAAAGAGCATTTTAAAGTAGCGTGCCCTATTATGACATGCATTGTAGTTAAAACATGTCAGTTTTTGGCGTATAAGAAAAAGTATCATTTGGACACGTCTCCAAACGACAGTGGCTGTATCTAATAACCTGTTATAGAGAGATACGTCATTCTATGCCAGGTAATAGAGTATATGATTGTCAAGTTATATCATGATAAAACCATCTTCACCAAACGTGAACAAGTCAGTTTTCGCCATTATGACTACAGAATTGCAAAAGGGCTAGGAATTACTATGAATTAATTCTTATCATGAAATCAGGGTATTAATTTTGTCACCTAAGTGGGGTTTGTGTTAAAAGCACAATATTCATTGAATATTTGTATGAATATTACGAGAAAGTGAAATTTGCAGATGTTATACTGTATGGTGTAGTAAATTAGTTACAAGATTTTCAGCGACTGCAAAACGACTTCGGCAATATTGTGAAGTGGACAGCAAATATGATAGTAAACGGTATGAAAAGTCAAATTGTTTGACCAAGAGGAGACGTCCTCCCAGTTTTAATTATTGATTTCTTGGAGCAAACGTACCTCACTGGAATCTAGGTTTTAACACAAGGAAAGATCTTCAGTGGAGAAATCACATTAAGGAAGTTGTAAATAAAGGTTACAGATCTCTTCTTATGGTTTTGAGAGTATTTAGGGGTTGTAGTATGAATGTAAAGGAGAAAGCGTATAAGTCACTCATAGGTCCCCAATTGGAGTATGCTTCCAGTGTATGAGACCCACACCAGGATTTCTTGATTTGAGAACTGGAAGAGATCCTAAGGAAAGCAGTACGATTTGATTTGGGTGATTTCCGACAAAATTGTAGTATTACGAAAATGTTGCTCGACCAAGGAGTGTGTTCCGAGCTGTCAATGGAGAGATGACGTGGGATGACATTAGTAAACTGAAAGTTTGAATGGAGTTTTTAAATGTAGGTATGATAATAATTTGAAGATAAAGTTGGAATTCAACAGGAAAAAATGGGGCACATATTCATTTATAGGAAGAGGAATTAGATATTGAAATCATTTTTTAAGTGAAATGTTCTATAAATTACTAAGTTGTTTGACATTATTCATGGTTCGTGGTGTGGGTTACTGTACTCACGTCTTAGTTCGTGTACCATGAGCAACGGCAGAGTGGCCTAGTAAATGGTCTAGAGAGGCGGGATACCACTTACTATGGAATGGAAGTGGGCATCTGGAACATATTCTTGAAGATAAAGTTGGAATTGAAGATAAAGTTGGAATTCAACAGGAAAAAATGGGGCACATATTCATTTATAGGAAGAGGAATTAGATATTGAAATCATTTTTTAAGTGAAATGTTCTATAAATTACTAAGTTGTTTGACATTATTCATGGTTCGTGGTGTGGGTTACTGTACTCACGTCTTAGTTCGTGTACCATGAGCAACGGCAGAGTGGCCTAGTAAATGGTCTAGAGAGGCGGGATACCACTTACTATGGAATGGGAGTGGGCATCTGGAACATATTCTGAGTCTTTGCCTCCTTGTCCTCAGGGATGGCTAGGACTATACATTCCACCAGTGATCCATAACCCGCTGGAGGAGATATTCTCACTGGGATTATGTGTAAGTAGTGTAGAATCCTGCTTCACAGAAGCTTTACCGAGCATGCTCAGAACGTTTTAAGCAAGCCCCCGGAACTAAGGGAGTAACGGAGTCCCACTTCCATTTGACATGCGAGACACTCCTTGGAAAAAAACTTGGCGAACGAAATGGAATTCGATGGAGAGCTGGGCTTATGGAAGAAATAAAGTAGAAGTGGCTGAGTCACCAAAGAGGATGCGTCTGGATATACTAGGAGTTAATGAAACTTGGCTAAGAGGAAATAACCAGGAATAGACAGGAGATTATGAAGTATTCTTAACAGGTGTTAAAGAGGGAAGGACGGAGTGTGGGGCAGGGCTGTTCATCAGGAATACTAAATACTATTGCACGCAACACAGTTTCTATTAGGCACGTAAATGAGCGAATATGGGTAGATTTGGCAGTTGGGGAAATTGTGACGAGAATTGTCTCAGTGTTGAAGGTGCAGATGAGGATGAAGCTGACAAGTTTTATGAAGCACTGAGTTACATCGTAGACAGGGTCAACACCATGGATAGGATAGTGGTAATGGCTGATTTCAATGCGCGTGTTGGAAATATAACTGAAGGATGTGAGAAAGTGATGGGTAAATGCGGGGAAGATATGGAAGCTAATAGGAATGCGAAGCGTTTACTGAACTTCCGCTCTCGTTTGGAATTAGTAGTTACGAATACATTCTTCCAGCATACGGTTATTTACAGCTGCACTTGAGAGGGTAGGAGCACTAGATCCATAATAGACTATATTATAACCGATTTTAAGATCAGGAAATCTGTTAGGAATGTGCGGGTATTCCACGATTTCTTTTATTATAAAGGCCACTATCTGATCTGTAGTGAAATAAGTACCGGCATCTCCCTACCTAGGAGGGAGAAAATGAAACCTGCCTGTATACGAATAAGGATAGAATATCTCCATAACGAGGAAAGTTTTGCTTGGATATGTATTACTGAAAAGTCCCAAATAACAGACAGTATGTAGGTGCAGGTTATACATGTAGAAAAAGAATGGATGGGATTCAGGGATGCTGTTGTGGAAACAGCAAGGGAATGCCTATGAAATACTGTGTATAAAGATGATGTAGAACGAAAATCTTGGTGGAATGATGGATAGAGGGAAACTCTACAACGTAAAAAGTAGGCGTATCAAAAATACAAACAAGGACTAATATAGACAGTAAATTGTACGTAGACGAAAGAAACAGAGCGAAACAAATAATTGTTAAATCCAGGAAGAAATTTTGGAAAAATTTCGGTAATAACCTGTAAAAGCTCTGTCAAGCAGCAGGGAACATTCATGGACAGTAATAAAGGAATATAGGGAAGGAAGAATGAAATAAATTGTTGTTTGGGTAAATCAGGTGAACTGATAATAGATGCCAGGGAATCACTGGACAGGTGGAAGGAATATTTTGAAATCTTCTCTGAGTGAAAGGAAATCTTTCTGGTGACGTCACGAACAACCGATCTCATGAGGAGGAGGACAATGATGTTGGCGACATTACGCTTGAGGTATTGGAAAGAATCGTATATAAACTCCATTATCTCATATCAACAGGAATAGAATAAATTAGACCTGAAATGGTGAAATGCAGTGCGAAGGCAGAGATAAAGTGGCTTCAATGAGTAATAAGATTAGCATAGAGTATTATTAGCCGGCCCGATGGTGTAGGGGTAGCGTGCGTGCCTCCAACCCGGAGCCACCGGGTTCGATTCGCGGCCAGGTCAAGAATTTTTACCTGGACCTGAGGGCTGGTTCGAGGCGCACTCAGCCTGCGTCATTAGAATTGACGGTAAGATAGCGGCTCCAGTCTAGAAAGGCCAGAATAATGGCCGACAGGATTCGTCGTGCTAAGCACACGACACCTCGTAATATGCAGGCCTTCGGGCTGAGCGGCGGTCGCTTGGTGGGCCAAGGCACTTCAAGGGCTGTAGTGCCATGATTTTTTTGGAGTATTATTAAGTTACCTACCTTCTACAGTAATTTGAAGAACGCAACAATTGTACCTATCAATAAGCAAAGAAACAAAAAGGATTACAACAATTATCGAGATATCTTATTGATCAGTATATCAGCGAAGGTGTTCACTGGGATTTTGAAAGGGACGGTGCGATCAGTGATTGAGAGTAAGCTGTATGAAGACCGGTGTGGTTTCAGACCACAAAGGGGCTGTCAGGATCAGATTTTCAGTATGAGCCAGGTAACTGTAAAATGCTGCGAGAGGTATGGAGAGTTATGTTTCGTAGATTTAGGGAAGGTATATTACAGAACACACAGGGGAAAAATGTTAGCTGTACTGGGGGATTATGGGATTAAGTGTAGATTATTAAAAGCAATCAAAGTTATTTATGTTGACAATTGAGCTGTAGGGCGAGTTGATGGTAGAATGAGTTCTTGGTTCACGATCTTTCACCTTCGTTGTTCATGGTTTACATGGTTCATCTACTGAAATATATAAAGTAGTAGAGAGGCTTTCAGTTTAGTGGAAATGTAGTAAGCAGTTTGGCCTTTGGGGACGACTTGGTATTAATGGAAGATTGTGCCGGAAGCATGCAGTCTAATATCTTGGAACTTCAAAATGGGTGCAAGGTGCAATGAATATGCTATGAAAGTTAGCGTTTTCAAGAATAAAGTGATGTCAATCGGTAAGAAATCTATGAGAACTGAATATCATGTTGGGAATATAAAACTGGAACGGATAGATAACTTCAAGTGTTCAGGATGTATATTCTGCCAGGATGGTAATATAGTCAGATTGAATCAAGGTGCAGGAAAGGTAATGCAGTGAGCTCGTAGTAGCGCTCAGCAGTATTCTGTAAGAAAGAAGTCTGCTCCCGTCCGGAATTATCTTTACGCTGACCTACTTTCAGACCTACTTCGATTTACGCGAATGAAGTCTAGGTGGACTCAATATATCTAATTTATAAGAAGTAACAGACATGAAAGCTTGAACGATGCTGGTACAAATGGGCGGGAACAACGGCAAGAGTGTACTCAGAATGGGCAAAATACAGGCTGAAGTAGGAATGAATTCGACTGATGAAGCTGTACGCATAAAACGGCTCCGTGATGTAGTCATGTGGGGCTAATGGAAGTAGATAGGTTACTTAGGAGAATAATGGATTCTGTCACGGAGAGTAACAGAAATAGAGAATCGTAGTTGAGTTTAGTAAAATCACGAAGGCTTGAAGACTGAACGCTGAAAGTCATATCAGTCCATAATGAGGAAGTATGTGTGTTGCCATTATTTAAGCAAAGGCTATATAAACCATTGATAGGGCACCTGCCACCTGGGCGATTGATTGATTGATTGATTGATTGATTGATTGATTGATTGATTGATTGATTGATTGATTGATTGATTGATTGATTGATTGATTGATTGATTGATTGATTGATTGATTGATTGATTGATTGATTGATTGATTGATTGATTGATTGATTGATTGATTGATTGAGGAACGTATATTCTATAGGGAAAATACATAAAAATGCAATATCTTGACCCATGAAAGTATACAATCTATTGACTTAATACATCGATTCAACGTATTTAGCACTCCATGAGATACGATTTCTACAAGTTCAAGTCGGGCTCCATGGCTAAATGGTTAGCGTGATGGCCTTTGGTCACAGGGGTCACGGGTTCGATTCCTGGCAGGGTGGGGAATTTTAACCATTATTGGTTAATTTCCCTGGCACGGAGACTGGGTGTATGTGTTGTCTTCATCATCATTTCATCCTCATCACGACGCGCAAGTTGCCTACGGGAGTCAAGTAAAAAGACCTGCACTTGGCGAGCCGAACCCGTCCTGGGATATCCCGGCACTACAAGTTCTGTGGTGTCGCATATCATGTTTGTTCGACAAAATTAATGAAAGCTCTGCACTGGGTAACCCAACAGAGCTTAATTTTTCTTTCGTCTGGTAGGGGAAAAATGAATGGGTAAATTGAAACGCAGCAGCCTGGAAGGCATCGAAACAAAATCCCTGCAAAGAAATGTTGCAGTCTTATTTAGACTATTATACTACCTTCAAAGTTAAGCACACTTTTCACATTTTACCTGCACAGTGGGAGAAAAATCTTGAAACCTCATACTCAGCTTGAATAATCTAACAGTATTTTTCTGATGGAAGTTTATAATTTTTCGAACAGTCTTACGGTGTAGACCTAACTACAACGATGTGTTAGGCTTCTGAAATGGACAAAAATTTACATGAGTTGTCGGCTGTGTAAGCCTACTCCTATTCAATTTTCATAGCAAATTCATTCTGAGTAAAGAAGGACCAACACACTAAAGCATGGTTGTTTATCTAGCAGCAGGCACATTTGCCTTCATTCTATAGCTCATTTCATGTTAAGAAAACAGTATTGCTCTTATGGACTTACAAAGAGTGAACACACCCCCTCTGAGACACCCGTAATTCCTCGCGATTAAGGAATATTATAGTGCATTTTGTATTGTATTATGAAAGAAAGAAAGAAAGTGCATGGGGCATGTTTTGGTCCGTGAGCTTTTGAAATAACTACTGAAGCTTATCTATTTCATAAATACATTTGTAGGGAGGAAGCACAATGGCGGGAACAGCCATCGCTTTGTTGCCTTTCTTCTGTTTCCTCCTGAGTTGCTCTGGTACATGTAATGCGCAATCCATTACGCTGTGAATCGCCGGCAGCTTATCACTGTCGAAGAGAAGTCACCTATTTAGTTTTGTGTGTGTGTTCTACTATTCTTGTACTGTACAGCAGTTGTTACTGAAGTCTTTGATGCTGTGGTGTGCAGCGATACATCACGGCATGACTTGTACTGATACAGAAATTGCCTATAATGTTTATCTGTGGTTGGTTTTGTTATTTATCTTTTGTTTCTTAAGCGCATTTTTGCCACAGTTTTACCAGTTTTTCACAAACGTATTTTCTGTCACCATTCTTTTTGTGGGGCCATATGACGCTACAGCAGTACCCGGCATTACCTGGGCAAATTGATAAAATGCAATTAACTGAATCCTACACCCCGACCCTACGAAAATTATCTGTTTTCTATTTTTGCCCAGTTTGCCTTGAACTTCAATACTGAGGTTTAATATGTGCGGTAGTTTACCCATGTTCCTGTAAAAATGTAAATAGGCGGGACTCCGCCCCCTCCCCTCCGTTTATAACCCCTGTACCTTAGATTTTAAAAATGTAACTTAGTTTCTTCTTTCATTTATTTTGATCTTAAGCACTGAGTTTCACCAATATGTATGCCACGGCTTTCCCGTGATGCTGTTGAGCAGAGCCGTTCGATATGGCAACCCTGTTTTCATAAGAGCAATACTGTTTTCTTAAAATGGAATGACCTATGACCTCAGAATTTTTTTTGTACAACAACTAGCTGAATGCCCGTTCTTCGCACGGCATAGTGCGTTATCTGCCATGTATTAATCACAAAATATCTGAATAAACCACTTCACTTATTTCAAATAGCTTACAAGAAATATATTTGCCAAATTTAAGCTCTCTACCACTCTGGAAATTGTGCCATTTAGTGATGTTTTGTTTTAGATAGTTACATCAATTTCACCCCGTTTATATACGTATAAAACATCAGAATAATGTACCTCTACTATTCCTAATTAACATATAAGGAACACGGTGCCAAATTTCAGCCCTCGATCATCATGAAATATGTGATAATTTATGATATTATAATAAGTGAAGCCAATTTTCACCCGTTTAATCGCAAAACTTGGGAATGAAACATCTTCACTTTTCCTAATTAGCTTATAAAAACACCCATGCCGAATTGCAGCTCTCTAGCTTGAAGATTTACAGTAAATATAGTAATTAGGCGAGTTAACCATATTTAACGATATTTCACCCCTTAATCACAAAATTTCGGATTAAAACATCCTTACTATCCTTATGCCTTTATGGTGAGTGTATGATTTAATGTAACTGTGTGCAGGGTAGTTACCCCTGCTTCACCCCATTTATCACAAAACATCGGAGTACGCAACTTTTATTTTCATACAACGTAATTAGCTTATAAGAAAAGTCTGTGCCAAAACTCTGCCCTTTAACTTCGTGGGATGTGTGATAATTAATGATAATGTAATTATGGTATTCACCACAATCTCACCCCTTAGTCGCAAAAAAATGGAATGAAATATCTTCACTTCCCTTAACTATGAGAATCGTCTGTGAAAAGTTATATCCCTCTAGCTTTGTAGGAAGTGTGTGATTTAGTGATATTGTATTTAGAATAATTACCTCACTTTCATCAATATCAATATCAAAACATCTGGATAAAAATTAATTAGCTTATAAGAAACACCTGTGGTAAACTTCACCTTTGTGGAAAGGGTACCATCTTATGATATTGTACGTAGAATAGTTCGGCCAATTTCACTCCGGTTATCACAAAACGTCGGAGTAAAACATATTGACTTCCGTTAATATTAGCTTATAAGAAATACTTGTGCCAAATTGCAGCTCCCTACCTTTGTGCGCGGTAAGTGAATTAGTGATGTTTAGGGTAATTACCTCAATTTTACCTCCCCATTGCCACAAAAATTAATAAAATATGTTTACTTTTCCTACTTACGCTGCAAAGAATACCTGAGCCAAATTTCAGCCCTCTAGCTTCGTGGGAATTGTGTGAATTAGCGATGAGTGCGTCAGTCAGGGCATAGCAGTATTCGCTTTGTTCAGCGCTTTCGCTTTCAGAAAGATATATTTCTAGTACTGAACATTCATCTCAAGGTAACAATAAATATACAAGCGATTTTGCTCAAAGGGGACACACTTAATCTGGACCACTCTGAACCGCACAAAACCATACTAAGAATAATGGCGGTGGTCAGAATCATTCTCCTGAAAAATAGTATATTCTACAGTACCTTCAAGAAGCATCTGAATAATCGCATTTTCAAGTCCTTGGTGACGCAAGGAAACCCAATGTTAATATAATATTAGGATAAACACACATAATTCGAAAGCGTGATTATATTGTTACATTTCTATTAACACTCTCACAAGCACTCTGATTGAAGCAATTGCGATACGTTAAGTACGTGTGTCTTATTGACGTAATAGTGCAGCTTGTAGTCTTCAAAGTACAGATAACGATTATCAATAATGTGGCTAAACCAAAGTGTAAGAGAATAATATGCACATATCTAAAGGAAACCACCATTTTTACATTCAAAATCACTTCCAAATTCAAGCAGTCCAATGTCAAAAGCCACACTAATTTCATTTTCAAAAGATGTTAATACATGTATGTAAATGTCATAACCTGCCTTCTGCCAAGCATACTGCAACCTAGGCTTGGACTTCAGTGAAGAAAATTGATTACATATCACAAAAGGAATTCTAATGATGACATGCTTGTAGCTTTTCACATTGTAGTCTAACAAAATCGGAGATCCTTTTCTGTAAAGTTTATATTACCGAAATATGTGCACATCAAGAGATTAATATTTTGTTGTTTTCGGTGGTAATATGTTTAGTGTAATGTCTTCGTTTGTAAAACTTGTATCTAAAATGGTACAATCTGTAAGATCTGATCAGAAATCACACAGCAATAGGAACTTTTCACTTGCATCTTCCCCAAGGACTGAAGTTCGAAAATGTTTCATATACTATTTCATCAATATGTGTAAACAGAATTCTGATACAAGCACAAGTAAAACAATTTAGAATAATGCTTTCACGGAACAGATCGACGATCAATGCATATCCCATTCTGAATTTACACTTATGTTGGGTTTTTCTCATTTGTATCACCCAAAAATTATTTTTGACCAAATTTTCCTTTATCTTGTCCTGTCAGGAACGCGAGACTGGTGTGATGTCTGTACTCGGTCCACTAACATGCCCGTTGCTCACCCCGCTGTCTTCTAGCCAATACGGTAAACGAACACTAACGTCGCCTTGCGCAAATGCAAACGTATATTGAATAAGTATCACCCATTGTTTCATTTTATTCTCTCTCTCTCCCTCTCTCTCTCTCTCTCTCTCTCTCTCTCTCTCTCTCTTTTGTCCTCTTTATTTTTAATCTGCTCTTTTCATCGTTTCTTCCCTCCTCCTCATTAAATTTAAATTTTACACTATCTTCATCACCATCTCTATTACATGTCATTTTTTCTTAAGTTTACTTTTACTGTGCCCTATAATGTAGGGGTAATGTGCCTACCTCTTGACCGAAGAACCTGGGTTCGATTCGCGGCTTGTCCACGTTTAAGTTAATGAGTGCTGTAAAGTGGTTCATTTAGCCTTGCGAGACCAGATGTGGAACTGCCTGACACAAGAGGCAGTTGATCTAGTCATAAAGCTAAGAAATAAGGTTGAGGACGTCGCACACTGACAATATGCAGTATCGAACATAGGAGGGCAGTGCTTAACCAAATGTTCCGGGTTAATTCTCATACAATCTCAGATATTTAGACAGACACGTAGGAAAATTGGCAAACAGAGAAGAGGGAGATTTCGTTCAACTGCAGTAAATTAGCTGCGCACAAGAGATATATATTTTACGGCACTTGCCAAGTCTTGATGTACCGAGACTGAGGCACTCCATTTGAGATTACCAAAAGATTTACCTGGTAAGAAGAAACTTGGAGAGAGGGAGAAAATGAAAATGAAATTACTTCTATGTTGTTAAAATGATCTTTCTTTAAAATATACAGCTTTATACGAATGCATTTTTATTTAATAATGGTGACTATTAATTATAGGCGATGGGAAAGAGATACCCCTTTGAAACGTCTGCAGTCCCTGAGCGTAGTCCGCAGAATGTTTAGAACCCGTTGGCAGTGATGTTGTATCCCTGTAGCAGCATCCATTCTCTGTATTGTGGGAATGAATTGGCATATCGCAAGCAGAAATTCGGGAACACCAATTCCTTGTGTTACAGTATTTTCCAGCCCTATCGAGTGTATAAATCAGGCATCTGAGAAATGATGGGAGGCGTCTGCAGAAATATATCATCGCATTTAGCACAACGCTGGTCGCAGGCGATGTTTCAAAAATGAGCAGTAATACTGGGTATTCACGGCACGGTATGAGTTAAGATAAGACCGTCAGTCATACACCAGAATCACCATCACTTTCATATTGCTGGAGTTCGGACGCACTTTTGAATTCAGGGGAGATGAACCGTTCGACAGGTCTTTAAAAGAGCGAAGTATTGGATGGACGCGTCCTCTTACTGTGATAAAGGTTAGGTATCACCATAATGTGTGTATATGCGAGAAATACTGGTTCCGTTTCCTGGTGTACATGCAACAGTGTTGCCACAAATGGAGAAACTGCCTTCGTGGTATAAGTGAAACAGGGTTTTACGATATATTGCATCACTCTCTTCTTCGAATAGCACAGAATAATATTCTGTACTCAGGAATTAAAAAGTAAAATTAATAAATTTTATTTATTTATTTTACTATTTATTTATTTGTTTACTTATTGAATAATGGACATATTAGGATTTCACCCAATTACAATGTTCACAATATACATTTAATAATTACACTACTATATGGCATGTTTTAAAATTATAGGTACAACCTGCAGGGTAAGTTGCGAATACTGAATCAAAAGAAAAGTCCTAATAAACATAGGTCTGGAAAACTAGCCTTTTCCAAGAACCGATATAACCACATTTGCAACTGTCACAACGCTGTACCGCATAGAAGTGCTAGGTTAATCTAACCGGGATGAGCATGTAACATAATAAGGCCACACAATGTTTTACACGCAGTGAACACGTGATCATGGATATGCATGTTTAGACTTGTTCGATATCAGTCTCTCTCTCTCTCTCTCTCTCTCTCTCTCTCCCTCTTATAAATTCAAGTCTTGATATATGCTATGAGTAACAGAAAGTTGCTCGCTTTGTAGTTCATCATGGTAAGGACAAAGATAGTTGATGTTCAAGGCTTTAAAGTAAACGGAGACAAATTCGTGTTCAAAGAGGTAGCTGTGTTGGACTGCACTGCGTTGTGGCCACCAAAAGTCGTGAGTTTAGTATTTAGCCCACCTTTCACTCTTGCTTGCAAATGGACAATGGGTGAAAAAATATTAAGACTTCGGTGAGAAGAAAAAGGAATTCCATATCGCTTTTTAGCTATGACCTTGAAAGCTCATTTCTCAAGAGCAAATCGAGTGTTTGTAGAAAGTTGTGAAACGAGTATCTACCATCAACATGTGAAGTTTTCGATCTGCATAAATTAGGATGCCCATAATTAAAAACTCTTCTGGAGCATAGTGCGGAAACGCGGAAAGAGTCTTTACGTCATGTGTGTGTGATCTTTGATTGGTTGTGTGGCAATGCATGCCGGAAAGTGAGCTACATATGTAAAGTGCAATGTTCGAATGTCGACAGTGGGAAAGAAACACTTGTAGAGTAAATACATCATGCCATTTGTATCTGATACTAAGTGTAACGCAGTTGAAAATGCAGTCGGAAATTTTTATGCTTGCAAAAAGAAACTAAACTCTTTTACTGAAGAAGGGTTGAATACATTACCATAGGAATTTTTCGTCAATGTAGCTGCGAATGATGTAAAGAAGATCTGGGATAAGGTTCCTCGTGAGTGGACACAAGATCCTGTATTGTTAGACCTACAAACGAGCAGTTTACATCATGCACAAGTGAGTTTTCTTAGGACACCTTCAGTAAGACAGTGCCGTACATGTCAGCTCATTAAACTGTATCACGGACCTAACACTAACGAATTGACTTCGCTTATAAACACTTACCACGGCTGCGAAAAGAGTAAGCAAGCTGTCTGAGAAAACGGTGAAGAAACGTGCTGGGAGAAAGGTGAGGAAGCATGCTGGGCATGGACTCATCAATACGGTTATTGATCTTCCTTTTGAGATTCATCTTCCCAGTTACCACTACTGTGCCCTGGAACTCAAATTGACGTCCGCTTCGCACGCGGTGATCCTGATATTAATATGTTAGATGCTGCCTGCAAAGAGCATGAGGTCACAACGTGTGACGTCACCTAATGCTACATTTGCTGAGAAGATAGCAGCACTTGTTGCCGGTGCAATGAAAGGGAAAGTATTGCTGGGTGGAGGTCTTAAAAACAAAAACGGCAGAGAAATATCTAAGGACTAAACGGATTTATTGTGAAAGTAGGAATTATATATATTGCACCCATAAGACGAATAGCCAAATATATAAATTAATTAAATTTATCAATTTCTACATGTGAACACTACAAATGGCAAATCAGTGCAGATATTTCACAAGTTTGCAACAAAGAGACCTCACAAAGAGAAGATACATCCCCTCGACTTGCTTAAAAGCACGTCCTAAGAAGACCCGAGCTAATAGCCCTCACCAATAAAGTTTATGATCCCGACAATGTGAAACTCTCAGTCGAACTTTTCCCAGGAGAAAGAGGACGTTGGAATTTGCCACAACTTAATGGGAGACGGAGACAGCCCATGAGACAGAGTTATACCTAATACCCGTCTGTGAAAATGGTTTAGTCCTTTTTCGAGTACGTCAGTACAGCTGTAGGGAGTTTTCGGCCAATCAGAAAATTACAAAATTAAACCGCCCTGCCATAGCGGAAATATTATTTAGTCATTTGCGATTTGGAGAAGAGAAGTAAAAGAAAAGTAACGTGCTCTAGTCTTGGATTAAATGTTAAGGAATTGTGTGTGCTGTTATGTGAAAAAGTATTTTATAATTAATGAAGTATCGGCATTTACGTCTTAAGTTTCTGAAGAATTGTTTCACCAACAAGACTGAGTAACATGGTGGGAAGGCGCCACTATTCATCAGTAAAATAATCCCAATAACGCTTAGCAATCTGTGGAAAAATGGACGATCATTTCTTATATTCTAGTGCAGCGTTAAAAACCACACCTGTTTTTGAAGTCATTAGAGCTTTTTCGGTGATTAATTAATCTACGGACATTTGGACAATTGACGTCAGGGTGTGATATCACTACGCCATACCCCTCCCAAAGACACACTCCGGAGGCGTGGTTTCCAAAATGTACTAAACCAACGGTGGAGTTTCAATTTCAGAGACTCCTGTCAAACTTCAGACGAGATCGTGACGGGCCGCGGAAAGTGAAGTTTTCAAGTGTATCTAAATCCGCCGTTGTATGTGCAGTCGCCGCAAGTATTTCGGTGAGTTAAATTGTGACATGGATTTTTGAGAACTATTAAGATGTTACGAGCTAGTATAGAACATGAACTGTTGGGACACTTAGAATGGTCACAATATCGCAGAATTTCCAGTATTATTTCTCACCAATAGACATTAAATTGCTAATTTCACGGCGTACCCAGATGAACTTTACCGTTGTCCAGGGTGATAGCGGTCAGAACAGTTGCATTCGCATCAAACTATAAGCTCAGATGCAGATTCCGGAGTAGGAGTTGCAAATTTAAAGATATCACAACTAGTAAAAATTGTATCGGAGCTCAGAAAATTCACAAATTCAGAAGGATAAATTAAGCATGGGGTTTTGTGATCAGTAATGTACCCGAGAAGATCGACGTTTCATTAAGGACAACGTTAGCTGTGACAATGAAGTCGGTTGACCAGTTGGTACAAATTCAAGGGCAGAGGCACCTGGCAGCCCACTGCAAGTAACGGGAGAGAGGCAGGCCTGGACGTATCCTTTCTGTTTCAGTAGCAGGTGAATGACATTTTAATCCACTACACAAACAAGGAAAGGGAAGGGCTAGTAACAAGCAGTACGGAAGGTAAACATCAAGTAGAGAGTTTCTTTTTCTGAATACAAACGAAAGCCAAACTTTGTGTGTGTCAATTCCGTTTATGTCATATAAATTGTGTCTTATTTTAAGCTTGAAGAATGCGTGTGATTTAACCTACCTGCAAGTGCTATATAATTAAAAATGGATCCGATCTGCGTGTGCGAAGTGTTGTGGAATATAATCACCATGTCCAAGATGGATCAATTCAAATTCAAAGCGGGAACTGAGAGGATGCAGCCCACGTTCAGCACAAGATAAGGAGAATGTTGTATTTATACTTAATGTAATTAAAATGACGTGAATAACGCGTGGTCCGATTAGGTTAAGATTCCATAGCTTTTTATATATAAATTCGCGTACCTGATATTGAGAAGAATCGTGTTTAAATCAGTTTTGTAAGCATAACTTATGATCGAGGTCCGAGTGGTCAGATACAACGATCGGAATGTGAATGTGCCGGGCTCGACAAAACATTCATTATAACAACTGAGTAGTAAAAATCAATTTTGAGTCGTTAAGTGATGTAAGTCTTCATGTTTGTGATTAATCAGATATTTACTTGACTTTTGGATTAATTTAAAGTCCAGGATTATTGCAGGCACACGGGATGCTATAATAATAATAATAATAATAATAATAATAATAATAATAATAATAATAATAATAATAATAATAATAATAATAATAATAATAATAATAATAATATAGAAATTTGTTAAGTCATTTAAATTCAGCTGAGGTGGTATAATTCAGCCACTTATAATTTGTCGTTGATGTTGGAATGAATTATATGAAGATGTAGGTATAACGGTAATAACAGTCATACGATGAATTTATGGATTTTATTGTTGTGATGACGAACGATTGGAATGCGCGATTTTTGGTGCATAGTGAAATTGGATAATAAGGTCATTGGCAGGCCATCAAGGTTCTAAGTTCAGGTTTAAGTAAGGAATCATTGCTGATCGGCTCAGGTTTGACATGTTGAAATGTATGGTGATTTATGGAATATGAGTGAAATATGGAAATATAAAACAAGTATGAAATAACATCCCTGATAGTAACAATTATGAGGTAAACGAATAGAGTCTGGAGGACCATGTCCCGTATATCAAATGAATGTCGTATGGGCTTATGAGAACGACAAAGTGAACTTTTGAGATTACAGAGGGCACTAGGAAAGTTTTGCAATGCGACTGAACGCTTTAGACTTTTTCAAAATAATTTCCACCACACTCAATACACTTCTCCATACGTCGAAACCAGTCACTGAACCAACTCTGCCACTTTTCTTCGGTTACATTTCCACACTCTTGATCCCATGCTGCCAGAAGCTCCTCGCTGGATGCAAAACGCCGCCCTTGCAGCTTCATCTTCACTTCTGGGAAGAGTGCGAAGCCACATGGGGCAAGATCAGGACTGTATGGAGGGTGGTCAAGAACAGTCAACCGTGATCTGGCAAGAAATCCATTGTTACATTAGCACGATGTGCTGGAGCATTGTCGTGTTGCAAGAGCCAACTGTTGAGCAGTGTCCTTGGACGGAGCTGCTGAGGCAGACATGTCTCACTGTACCACTTTGCAGTAACTGTCCTTTGTGTTTCTAGCACAGCCCGAGTCAGGATGCCCAGTTTAGTGAAGAATACTGCAATCATCCTTTTCTTCACTGACCTTGACTTTCGCACAGTTACAGGAGTACCCCCATCTTCAAACACCCACACCTTTTCTGAGATTTTGTTGGGACATCGTAATAATAAAGCCAAGTATTGTCACCTGTAACGATGCTGTTGACGTTACGCGATCATCAAACTGTTTTAGTATTTTCGGCAACATTTCACTCGATGTCCCTTTGTTCCTCTGAAAGTGAATGGGGCACCCAAAGGGAACAAACCTTTCTAACATGGAGATGGTCGTGTGGAATTGAATGAATAGCTGTGTAACGGGTCAAATCCCGTTACAAGATGATATCTGTATTTTTATTATTTTATCTGTATTATTATTATTATTATTATTATTATTATTATTATTATTATTATTATTATTATTATTATTATTATTATTATCTCCGTATTATTATTATTTTATCTTGAGATTACTATTATTTTGTTATAATTATTATTCAATTCCATTATGCATTGCTTGTCGCTTGCGTATTTGTAATTGAGTGTATGCATATATACGAATATGTAGACTAACATTAAATACCTGTACAGTGAGAGTTTCGATGTATCAGATGTGGATGTGAGTTGTTATATTTTGCACTACTAGCGATTCTGCCAAGTCATCGCCACGTCATGGCTACGTCATCGTGCTCACTTAGCACTGAGCTCTGATCCTTTGAGTTTCTTAGGGAGCCCCGGGGGATTTCACCATTACATGCAACAGTTTGAGGCGTTGTGGGAGTATGTCATTGTTATTTCTGGAGATTACGTAGCTGTGTCAACCAACGTCTATAAAAGGTGGGTGCATATTGTAGCGTCAGTCATTATTTAAACGGAAGCAGTACAGTGAAGAAGTCAAAATGGTTAAGTGAGCAGTCATTATTTAAACGGAAGCTGAACAACCACAAAAGGAGAAGGTATACTTGGATATCTCGATTAGATGACAAGAAATATCAAATTGATTATATATTGATACAACAACGGTACAGAAACTGCCTAAAGAATGCTAAATGTTACCCAGGAGCAGACATTTATTCTGACCATATATTAGTTGTAGCAGAGGTAATGATTAAATTGAAAATAGTATGGAAAGGAAAGAAGAGAGAAGAAATTAATATTGAGAAACTGAAAGATAAAGACAAGTGTAGAGAACTAGAGGATGAGTATTGTAACAATAATACATTAGGAAATGAAACAGAAAATGTAGAAAGGAGATGGGAAACTTTTAAAAATGGGATAAAAGAAGCAGCTAAGAAAACGCTTGGAGTCAAAGAGAGGAAAAGGGCAAAGAAGGAATGGATAACATCAGAAATGATAAGTAAAATGGAGGAACGCAGGAAATGGAAAACAGTAAATACAGAAGAAGGAAAGCGTAACTACAGGAAGTTAAATAATGAATTAAAAAGAGAAACAGAAAAGGCAAAGAAGAAATGGTTGACAGAAAAGTGTGATGAGATAGAGCAACTGGAGAAAGAAGGGAAATATGACTTGATGTACAAGGAAGCAACAAATATAGTATTCAGAGAAAAGAGAAGGAACAACAGCAATAAGGAAATAGAGGCTACAGATGGCACAATGATATATGAACCCCAAGAAATAATGAAAAGATGGGAAGAATACATAGAATGGCTATATGATCGGGACAATCGACCAAATGAAGAAGAACTTGAATTAGAGGAGGAAGATATGGTTAAAGAGGATGATAAAGGGGAAACCATACTGAGAAGGGAGATCGAAGCATCACTGAACGAGATGAAAAATAGAAAAGCAATGGGAATAGATGAGATTCCTGTTGAACTGTTAAAAGCGTTAAATAACGAAGGGAGAAAGGAGTTGATTGGGTTATGTAATCAAATATACATGACAGGAAAATGGCCAAAGGACTTCAGTGAAATCATCTTAATCCCTATGGAAAAGAAAAAGAACAGCAAAAAATGTGAAGAACATAGGACATTGAGTCTAATTTCACATGCAGCCAAAGTCTTACTGCGGACGCTCAACAGAAGGATATATGGAAAGCTGAATAACTTTATAGGTGAAGAACAGTTTGGTTTCAGGAGAGGAGTTGGAACAAGAGACGCCATTGGACTTCTGAGGGTGATAGGAGAGAGGTACATAGAGAAAAACAGGAAGGTTTATGCTGTATTTATTGACCTTGAGAAGGCTTTTGACTGTGTCAGATGGGACAAATTGATGACAATCCTGAAGAAACATGGAGTTGATTGGAGGGATAGAAGGCTAATAAAGAATTTGTATATAAACCAGAGAGCAAGAGTGAGAATAGGAGATGAGTTGAGTGAAGAAATTGAATTAGGAAGAGGTGTAAGACAGGGCTGCTCTTTATCACCGACACTATTCAACATCTATCTCGAAGAAATAATCAATGAAAGTTTTAATGGAAATAGTGGAGTTTGTGTTGGAGGTAGGAGAGTAGAATGTATAAGATTTGCAGATGATATGGTTGTGATGGGAGAAAGCGAACGTGAAATGATACAAATGTTAGATAAACTCAACATGAAACTAGAAGAATATGGAATGAGAATTAATAAGAAGAAGACCAAAAGTATGATAATTGGAGGAAAAGGTAGAAGTTGTCATATTAGTATAGGAGGAGAAGAAATAGAGCAAGTCAGTAACTTCAAGTATTTGGGAAGTATGATCAGAGATGATATGTATTGCACAACAGAAATTAAGAAAAGAATTGCCATAGCAAAAGAAGGCTTTAGGAAAAAATCAAAATTATTTTGTGGACCACTAAACAAAGATTTGAGGAAAAGACTTGCTAAGTGTTACATTTGGAGCATAGCGCTGTATGGCGCAGAGACTTGGACATTGAGAAAGAAAGATGAGAGAAGATTGGAGGCACTAGAGATGTGGGTATGGAGGAGAATAGAACGAGTGAAATGGGAAGACCGGGTAAGGAATGAGGAGGTATTACGAAGAGTTGGAGAAGAACGAAGTATTTTACAAACCATTAGAAGGAGAAAAATGAACTGGGTTGGACATTGTTTGAGGAGGGACTGTTTACTGAAAGAAGGAATAGAAGGAATGGTGAAAGGCAAACGAGGAAGAGGAAGGAAAAAATATCAAATGTTGGACAATATCCAAGGAAATAAATATTCGGACATGAAAAACTTGGCGCAGGACAGGCAACAGTGGAAGAGGTTCATCCCATGACAAGACCTGCCATAAGGCAGAATACCTAGATAGATATGAACAGTGAAGTCTACTAGATGAAGAGGCCTCAGTCGGTCAGTCAACGAGTGTGAACGAGAGATGGAGAAGACTCAGTGAGCCATTAATTATTGGTCATTGAGAGAGTGAGGACAAAGTTGGTCGCTCACTTAGTTGAAGACACGGACGTAAGGGCTTACCATGGAGTCAGAGAGGGATACCACCTGCTATGAGGTAACACCATATTGACTTACAAAGAAGTCAGATGATATGGAGAAGAAGCAGTCACAAGGATGTATCACCAAGTTAGGCGTGACACATCTACAGTAAACACCAGATCAAAGGATTACGTCGTAATTACACTCAAAGTGTTGAAGGTACAGTCAAGTGAATCAGTGAGGGAAATATTTCGTATAAATTGTTAAATGTCCGGTCAAGAAGAATTCAAATTCATGCCTAGTTTCTTTCAGTTGGAATGTCATAATTTCATATTCTCATCTGTTTTATCGCAACAAGACTCACTATTTTTATATATGATTTAAAGAATATATTTTGTTCTATCAAACGAATTCATAGTTTTATTTCAATGACAGTAAAATATCTTAACCTCAAAATTAATGGGGAAACCGAACACCAATCTCCTTTTCCCAGAACTTATATGGTATGTTGTCAAAAGTAAGCTTATTACCCCACAGCCTGTTAGTTAGTTTAATATAAAAAATCTCAATGTGTCGACGCAACGTGGGACTCGAATAAATTCAGAATTTGTTCTGAACGACAGCATATCATAGGTTCACTTTTGGAGGAGTATGCACAATTTAAGCCAACGGAATTATTACCGGTAAATGTCAGGAGTGTAGGTTTATGATATATATTTATATTTTGGGGATATGTCAAGGGATTTGAAAAGGGAAATTAATTTGAGATCGCGTACTATCACTAGTGAACCAAAGATGGACAAGGAAGGCAATAACAAGTCATGTGACGACGAGGTCATTGCTTCTGCGGACATCCAAGGTGAAGTTGAAAATAGGGAACAGGTGAATACTATGGAAGTTTCTGAGGTAATTCAGGAAAGTGCAGAAATTGGGAAGCACACAGAAACTCAAAAGGAAATCGCGGGGGGGAATGAACCAAGATTTTATAAATTTGATGATGGCCAGATTTACCGAGATCAGTAATAAAAACTGTAAAAAACTGATTGAAACTAGTAATGAAAATTGTAAAAAACAAATTGATAGTAGTAATGAAAATTGTAATAAACAGATTAACTCTCTAAGTAATAAAATGGAACAAATAATTAGTAGTAACGAAAATAATAAGAAAGAGATGAAAGAATTAATTAATAATAGTAATGAAAATAGTAATAAACGAATGGAAAGGATGAGTGAAAATAATAAGAAAGAGATGGAGAAAAAGATTGATACTAGTAATGAAAATAATAAGATACAGGTGGAAGAATTAATTGCTATTAGTTGCGAAAATAATAAACAGATGGAAGAAGTGATTTGTAGCTGTAGCAAAATGGAAGAAAAGATTGACATTAGTAGTGAAAATAATAAAGAGATGAAAGAAATTATTAAGAGTAGTATCGAAAATAGGAATAGACAGATGGAAGAATTAATTAGCAGTTATAAAGAAAATTTGAATGTGAACATTAGTAAAATAGATTCTAAGATATTAGAGGTAAATAATCAAACATCTAAGTCAGAATATAAGTTAGAAAGTAAGTCAAATGAAGAGTGTGTTGAAATGGGAGGTGAAATGAAGTTGAATCGGAGCGATCTTCATACTCAAATTGAGCATGTCAAAGGAACTTGTACAGAGAATATCAAAGAGTTAAGTAATAAGATTTCTAGTAATCGGGAAGAAATTCATGAGGTAGTCGAGAAAATATTGGACAAGATTTACAATGTAGTTGGGGAAGAGACGAGGGAACAGATTAGTAGAAATGAACAAATTGAAAGCAAACTTGTGGAGGTCACTGAACTACGGAACGAACAGGAAAAGCTATCACAGCAGGTGAGAGAGAGAGAGAGAGAGAGGAGGAATTGCAGGAAGAAGTGAGAATAGAGGAAGTGAAGGCTGAGAGAGGAGCGGAAGAAGAAATTTTCAGTTGCCAGGAAGTGATAGGGCAGAAAGGTAAAGGTGAGACGGCGGGAGAAGTGATAGTAGCGAGTGGTTTGTTCAGTTGGGATCGTGATTTAACCAAGTTTTCTGGAAAACAGTTCAGTACTACAGAATTTGTAAAAGGAGTCGAGAAAAGATTTGCAAGTAAGTAGAGGAAAAATGTTATTGAATAGGAATACGTCCTGGAAATGTTGTCGAATGTTTTTGTCGGTGAAAGTAAAATATGGTTTAGAGTATACTGGGATAATGTGTCCAATTTAGGAGAATTTAAAGACAAGTTCATTGACAGGCTTTGGAAGAAATGTGTGGAAGGGCGCGTGCGAGAGAGAGAGCGCACGATGGCTGGGAAAAGTAGTATAGTAGAAAGAGGGGGGGGGGAATGTTAGCCGTGTATCAGAGAAGAAGTAATCCTGATGAGCAGAGGATTAAGAGTTGTATCGATGGTGATAGGGGTCAGAGGAGTAACCAGAGAGAATCGGAAGATGGAAGGCGTATGAATTTGAGTTATGAGGGAGAGGAGCAGAGGAGTAATCAGAGAGATCCGGAAGATGGGAGGCGTATGGATTTGAGTTATGAGAGAGAGGGTCAGAAGAGTAACCAGAGAGAATCGAAAGATGGGAGGCGTATGTATTTGAGTTATGAGAGAGAAGGTCAGAAGAGTAATCAGAGGGAATCGGAAGATGGGAGGGGTATGGATTTGAGTTATCAGAGAGACTATGCTAGTCTTAATATGAATGTTATCCAGGTGTCGTTATCGAGCCAGAGTATTTCAGATTCACAGGGAATCGGGTAAGTTAAGTGGACAGGCTGAAGGCATAAGATGAACAGGTATGTAGTGTAAGTAGTTATGTAGTGAGTAGTATAAGGGCGTATTCAGGACATTCCGGCATTCACCGGCATGCCGATTTACAACACATAATTTTTTTCCTATTGTCTTCAATGGGCCCCACGAAAAAAAATATAAATAACAGTTATTTAACACTATTTTTATTATTTTTCCTATTGTCCTAACTGGGTCCTGACGAAAAAACTGTTTAAATACCTAAAATTTAACCTAAGTTTGGTCCTCGGGAAAAATATAAAATACGTATAATTTTTTTCCTATTTGTCCTAACACATATTTTTTTCCTATTGATTCACCGGCATGCCGATTCACAAACACATAATTTTTTCCTACTTGTCCTAGATGGACCCAACGAAAAAAAAGACTGTTTAAATACCTAAAATATCGAAAAAATTGTTAAAATACCTATAATTTATGACTTTTATTCTAATATTAATTTTTTTGTCCTCTATGGGCCCAACGAAAAAAAAAGATTGATTAAATACATAAAAACGGTTAAAAAATAAAATACCTATAATTTTTTTCCTATTTGTCCTAACACATATTTTTTCCTATTGATTCACCGGCATGTCGATTTACAACACATAATTTTTTCCTATCTGTCCTCAATACCCCCAACGAAAAAAATTGTGTAAATACCTAAAATGGTTGAAAAACTGTTTAAATACCTATAATTTGTCCTAAGTGTGCCCTCGAAAAAAATATAAAATAACAATCATTTAAGACTATTATTATTATTATTATTATTATTATTATTATTATTATTAATTGACAGTACTCATTCATACTCGTTCTCTGTTGAAACGACCTTCCCAGAGCAACGTTCTATCTTGTTGAAGCTAACAAGGTCATTTCCTCAATGTAATTACTGCTTGCGGTATTAATCATTCTTCAATGTCATCTACTCTGTTCCTGTGACGTAAGCGCACAGCGATGTGTAATCTTGTTTTTCCGCATGTGCTTCCCTCTTGTAGATAATACTAGATACTACTAGATGCTTTTAGTAATGCCCTCTAGTAGCTACCGATGATACATACTTAGACAAAGACTATCAAAGCGCACTCTTAAGAGTACAGATTGAACTTTTTAGATATTTAACTTGTGTTAATCTTGCATCATATATTTGATTAAACTGTCCTTCATTCAACAGTCATCGTAGAGTAGTTGGTTAAGTGTTGAGCTGGCAATCGAAAGCTTTGAGGTTCGAGTCTAAGTATTGGAAAGAAATTTTAACATTTATTCAGCATTAAGTTCATATATATATCCGTAACAGAACGAGAATCTTTGTCTGCCACGTTAGCTCAGGTGGTTATATGTTAGGTAAATGTCTAGGATTTGTTCTCTTTCGGTCGAAGGCGCCTCGACTGACTGGTTCGAATCTCTATTCATTCCTTTCAAAAATTCTGAGCTATATAGAAGAGGTGAGAGTGTAATGTTGGTGAAGGCTCTCCAGCGTTTACAATGCTGAGAGATGACTTCGGAGGAGTTGGCCGCTCCAGGAAGCAAAGAGAAGGAGAAAGTAGGGAGAAAGGAAAGAGAGAAGGAGAAGGAGTGAAAGAAGGAGAAAGGAGCGAATAAAAAACCCTGGGGTTAGATCGAGGAAAAATTAGAAAACCAGCGCTGGCTTCGAAAAGTCCCCAGGGTTTCTCCTAAGTTAGGAGTTTTGCAATATCTAACAGCGCTGGTAAATAAAGTCTGTGTGTATGATGGCCTCTGACGTAGTGGTAAACACTCGCAAGCCTGAATGTAAAGAGACTCCTGGCGAGGCTATAAGTATCCTGTAAGGCTCTGTAGACCTTAAGGCTGAATGTAAAGAGACCTCTGGCGAGGCTTTAACTAGTCCGTAAGTCTCTCTGTGGGTATTTGGCCTCTGGCACGGCTATAAACGCCTGCAAGCCTTAAAAACCTGTAAACCTTAAGACTGAATATAAGAGACCTCAGGCGCTGCTATAACTAGCCAGTAAGTGTCTCTATGTGTGTGTATGAGGCCTCTGACGTAGTGGTAAACACTCGCAAGCCTGAATGTAAAGACCTCTGTCATGGCTATAAACGTCTACAAGTCTGTGTGAATGAAAGACCTCTGGCGTAGCATAACTGCTCGTAAGTCTGTGTGTATGTTTTGCCTTTTTTTCTTAGTGTATACATGTTAGTATATGTGTTAATAACCATATGGAACGGTATCATAATTAGGAAGAACTACTCTTTTATCGTACGCAAATGAAAATTGTTTGGTTACGTCCTTATTTACTAAATTTTTAGTTATAGCGTCTCTGGATATTTGATTGTAGTGTAATGGTATATTTTCCCTTACTTCGCTTTCAATAATTTTTATCATAGCTTCACCATTCAGACGTTGTAAATTTCTCCAATTTAGAGTGAAACCCTTAATTTTCGTAATAGTGGAACTATCATTCTTTTTTAAATAATAACTTTTTGGTCCTGTTGATACCCACTCAACACCGCACATACCTTTTCCCAGTTCATTTGTCCATTCACCTAACATACAACCTGTTTCTATAGTATTTAAACCATTATTTTTATACACTATTGAATCAGTATCAAAATATATCACAGCATCCCCCAATTTTTCAAGCATGTGATATAAGCGTAGTCTTGCGTTTGAAGTAGTAAAAGCAGCAATAAAGACGTTTGTCGCAGTATTATTTTCGATATAATAATCTTTAAAATTGTACTTCATTTGAACCATATCGTCATTGAGAAAATTCACATCTATTTTCTCTAACCTGTCATCTAGAAGAATTTCATAGAATCTATCTAGCGTAGTTACGTATTCAGTTTTACTCATATTTTGTCTCTGACCAAACTTGCCCCATAAAGAATTTAAGCATGTTTTTGAAACATTACGTTTTCCTGGATTTTCTCCAATATTGTCTAAATCTAGATTAATATCTAATTTTTCCTTAACAGCCTGTATATAGTGTTCCTTGCTTTCGAAATCATCTTTCCAAGGACTTGTTTCCAGTTTGATTTTCATAAAATCTTTCACATACCCTCCAAATAATGTGTTGCTCTTCTTTTCAAAATGCCAGACTTCATATATGTTTAGTATTTTATATCCTTTTTCTATAGCCTTGTTGACTTCATCTGTTGTCCATGTGCCTATAAAACTTCGTTCTATTTCTGTATGGTTACAACTTTGTATTTGTTCCTCTACACACTTGTAACATAGAGGAAATAATAATTTTTCATTCTTGTCAATTTTAATTTTTGCAGGAAGAACAGGGTGATATAATTTTCTTGGTGCTGTAACTCTGCATTTTATTAATCCGTACCAAGTATGATCATAGTAATCTGGTTTATATATTTTTATTGGGTGTCCGACAGGATAGTAATCATAATACTGAACAGTTGGATAAAGACTGCAAACATCTATGTATTCTATTTTTTCATGAACTCCATCAACTGTAACTCTTAGTTTTGTGGCATTCGTTCTTCCTCCAAAGAAAGCATCTCTTGGATTAAGAGGTTCAATAATTTCAGGCAGTTTTTTGTTCTTTTTCATCGTTTTATACGTTTGAGAATTTTTCCATTCGCATTCCCAAATCTCAATTAGGTTGTATCCAGCATCTCGTATTTTTTTACTTCGCTCTAATGTTTTTTGATACAAATCACTCATAGTTTCCTGATTTTTGTTGTTAATACTTTCAGATTTAAAACATCTTCGACATCCGTGCCAGAAGCATCCGTGGAACTGATAAACGGTATTATTTTCTCTGTCAAAACCATCGACTTTAGCGCCCGCAATTCTAACTTCTCCACCATTCAAAGCATGCTGAATATTTTTCTTGTAATGACTTGATAACCACGAAATAGATTCTTTACTGTATCTTTCATTTTGTTCTTTATCTAGTACAGCGATTGTATTTTCTTGTAGATATTTTGAACGATATATAGCCATACAAACTCCAGCTATGGTGAGGTAACAAAAAGGATCAATATTTACAATTTCCAAAAATTGTTTCCGTAATTCTAGACAGCCTCTTCGCAGAATATCAACATCTGAATTACAATATTCGTTAATTTCTTTTTTCATGTTGAATACGTAATTCTCTTCAACTCTTTCCTTATGCCATTTCAAAAACATTTCTCTGTCTTTTGGCTTCATTGTATCGACGCAGTAATATTTTGTATCTGGAATAGAACCTATATAATTTTCATTTCCTTGAGTATTAAACAAGTGTGGGAAGTATCCTTTTTTCAGTTCTTTCAATCCAAATGTTTTTGGAAAAGCACTCAGAGCACCTTGTACAAAATTACTACTGTCAATAATTTTTAGTCTGATACTCTCAATTTCAAGAAGCATAAGTTTCGTTCCAGTGTAAACAGTGTAAGGTGTGATTGTATTTTCAACGCAATATTTCAAAATAAACTGTGAATCGTAGGCCTTAGCATAATGAGCTATAAAGGTGTAACCATTATGTTCTTTAGAAATCATCCACCGACAGAATTCTTCATTTGTTTTGAATCGGTAAACTGTATCACCACTGAAATTGTGAACTATTATTAAATTAGGTATATGAATACCTGTTTCTTGCTGAGCCTCGTAATCAAACCACATATACTTTTCGGTATAGTCACAATCGTTCTTAGGTTTTAAATATCTGCCTTTTTTGTCCTTACAACACTTGAATTCAGAGATATTATCACATTTTAAAATTTTATGGCATTCTGAGCACTCGAAATAATAATATGGAACACGCTCTACAATTTTTGTCTTATCGAAAGCATTCGTTAAAGTCGTGCCATCTTTACTGCAATTAGGACATCCTCTTGCCATCAAAGGTTTTCTACCTTTCTCAATTAATCTCGTGCATATTCCACCTCTTTGTTTTCTTCTCTGCATGTAACATTTGTGATTTTTAATCTCTACCTCTTCTTTACAGTTTCTACACCATTCGAATCCGCATTTATGTTCTCGATTTCTCAATATAATTTTATTACACCCTGTACATTTCAAAACAGTGTCGCAAACTTCTTTATGGTTATCTAAACACTCTTGGTTGTAACAATATCTATTACATTGGCGACAATATATTTTATCCTCTTCCGTTTCATGTTCATCTCCAGAACACAATATACATTTGGTTTTTACCTCTTCTCCTTTACACGTATGTTTATTTTTATTATTGTATGGCGTTTTACATTTGTGACAGAAGTAAGAAGAACCCAAGAAAGCCTGCATACTGTTGATTACATCGAAGTGATTTTTATTTTTATATAGGTATATTTTTGTCTCACAATCCCTGCCGCTGTAAATAATCGAGTTAAAATTTTCTGCGCATACAACGTTGATTTGAATATTTAATAACTCTTCTGTATTTTTTATATCAACCAACGTAAACCCTTCTTCATTAAATTCACCCAATCGTTTACACAATTCTACAGCGCGTTGGTCCTGTAGTTTTCTTCCCTTTCTAATATATGTTACTTCATTATCACTTAATTCACGGTCAAGAATTATTTTTGTGTGATAGGTTAAAGCCACAATAACAGCTCTCGGACAACATAAATTATCAGTATTGTTGATCTGAGTTATACATTTTTTTGTTCTCACATCTTGACTTAAATTTATAATTTTCTTTCCACGGTGAGCACCTCGAGGCATGGAAATAACTCGAATGCTAAAACCAGATTCAGCAAAGTCAAGAGTTTCGTTTGAAGTTAAAATCTGTGCTATTCTTTCGGAAAATGAGTGAACTGATTCTTTGTAGCTGTGAAATTTGTAAAGTCCTGTAGAGATGGGATTATTAAAAGATAGATTATTAGCCACAATACACACCATATCGTCTCTCTGTAGTTTAGTCCTCTTTGCAACCAACTTTAGCATTCTGGTTAGTGTGTCTTCAATTACGTTAACATCAGTAGTGGTATTTGCGTTGTTATTGAATTCAAAACGGTAATTAATTTCGTAGGATTTATATTTTTCATTAAACCTTGGTTTTGATTCTACGATGTTAAAAATATCTGTTCTTTCTCTCTTGAACTCTTTCTTTTCATCTCTTGGTTTCTTAAACAGTTTATGGCTGAAGGGAAATATATCTTTTAATTTTTGTGACCTCTCTCTACTGTTACTAAATAAATCATCATCGAACCGATAAAAGTAATTAATATTTGGAACACGCTTTTGTCTTGGAGGTCTTGGTTGTTCAAAGATATCATTACTAAACTCAAGGAATGGATTGCTTACAGATTTTTCTCCTTGTGTAAGATTTTGAAGTCTTTGAATCAGATCAGCCTTTCTTAATGTAGAATAATTCCTAATACGATTTTCTCTTGCTAATGCTCTCAACTCTGTTACTTTTAGACTGTTCAAGTTATTATTGTTGATTGGCGGTACCTCTGGGGGATTTTGAAGTCTTTGAATTAGATCAGCTTTTCTTAATTGAGAATAATTTCTAAGACCTCTTGTTCTAGCTAGTTCTCTCAACTCTCTCACCGACAGATTTCTCAAGTTGTCCATTTATATAGAAAAAAATCATGAATAATATTTTCTTGTGAAAGAGTCTGTTTGCCTTCTATTTATATAGGAAAAAAATTCTTAATAAAAAAATAAAAATCGAAAATAAAAAATAAAAGAATATTCCGCAAAATTTAAACGGTAATTTTCTCATGATAAGGTAACTTTAGATGACTTCTCATACTACATCTGGAGAGAACCTTTCCACAAATGCATTCAACTTTCTCTGTTAATTTTGATTGGTATTTGTCATAATAAGCTTTGGCACAATCTTTACATCTATAATCACTCGTACAATTTAAACAACGTTTTTCTCTTGTTGGTTTACCACATTTATGATTATATCTGCTACCATTATTAATGTTTTCATTACATACTGGACAGGTAATTGTTTTTTGTTTCCAGTTACGTTCGAGTTCCTTAAGATGTTCGGAATTTTTTTCTCTGTACTCTTTTTGTTTCTTCTTTATACATTCAAAGCATCCACTCTTCGATGGTAAATTTTTCTGTTTAGTTATTCTGATCTCTTTATGCATTTCTTTCTCTTGTTTACACAAGGGACAAATAACCATAGAAACCGTTTCCATTTATTATAGGAAAAAAACTTCAGTAAAAAATCTTTAAAATAAAATCTATTAAATAAATATATTTCTTATTAAATAAAACGATGGCGTCCCTTAAAGATGTTTGTTATCAGCAAATAAAAGATAATTATTATTACGGATTATTTGGTGACTTTAAACTTATTATAGATAAAAATACTGGATATTTTAATGCAACGAAGTTGTGTCGTGATGGAGGCCGAAGATTTGACAAATGGTTGGAAAGAAAGAATTCAAAAGAATTAGTGGAATATATTTCATCTCCACGAATTCGGGGAGATGAAAATAAACAAGAAATTCTAATAAAAATAACTGGAGGAAGAGGAAAATTAGATGAAATAATTAGAGGTACTTATGTGTGTAAGGAATTAATATTAAATATTTCTTCATGGATATCTCCAGAGTTTTATTTGAAATGTAATGATATAATTCTTGATTATTTCGTAAACAAATACAAATTAGAATATGAAACCAAAAATGAAGAGCTAGAAAATAAACTCAACGAAATAACAGAAAATATGGATCAATTAAAAATAGAAAACGAAAAATTAGAAACAAAACTTGAAACTATAAAAGAAGATGTAGCTCCAAAAACCAGAAAAAGTAGTAAACATCACACTTTTACAATCGTTAGAAAGAATAGTATTAATCCTGTTAGAGAATATTATTTCATAAGAACAATAAGAAGTAATTACAAGAAAAGTATTGATCGTCTTAAAGCAAAATATCCAAATATGGAAATAGTTGGTGAAATGAAATATGATCCCAATGCATTTAATTTATTCGAGAGAATGAGAGATTCTTTGGAATATATTGATTGTAAGTTCAATCATTTTCAAATTAAAAATGAAAAAACATTACAAGATTTATTTGATGACATTGAAAAACTTACTTCAGAAAAAGTAATTTAAAACAATGTTTTTATTTTATTTTATTTTTATACTATAACACTATCTTTCGGTACCCAACCGTTGTATGAATTATTGAACCCAAGCAACTTGAAAATAAAAAAATATTAATAATTATTAATTTATTAAAAAACACCTTCATCAGGATCAATTTCGGTTTCGATAGAATCCTCATCAAGTGTTATTTCACCGAACATAATTATTTTCACTTGAGCGGGTAAGATCTTAAGACCTTCATTAATTTTAAATGTTATTTTGTTGTAAATATTAACCTTAAATGGTTTACTTAAATTTAAATGAGTGATAGTTTCTTCCATCGGATTATTTTGGATATACACAGAAAAAACCTTATTGATATCGCTTCCTGAATGTATCTCTGGAACGGGTATTTCGATATCAAATATTGAAACAACTACTTTTCTAATATACAGCTCATAGCAAAATACGTAGCTTATTTCAGTATCTAATTCAGTTGAAAATTTCTTTTCTATTTCAATTTTATCAAAAACTTTCCTGTTTATTTTATTTACCTTCCGTTCCAGATTATGTATATCATTTGTTAAGGGAGCAATTTCTGTTTTTGTAGAATAGTCTCGAAATACTGTTTCAATTTCTTCTTTTGTATAATAATTTTTAAACTCATCTTTAGGTATATCTTTTGAACTTGTGACTTTTTCTAATGCTGTATTAAATTGTTTCAAATTAATTGCGTCACCATCTTCATCACCATCGCCAATATTTCTTAATATCTTTTTCCTGAATCCGAAATAATCCTTACCATACCAGATTTTACTTTTGAATTCTTCATCAAATTTGTCTTTAGATATAAGATCTTTAGTTTTATTATCAATACTGTTTATCAGTTTTGATATCTTTTTGGATTCATCATCAAATTTCTTTTTATGTAACAAATCTTTAATTTTGTTATCTACATCTGTCTTTTTGTAAACATTTTCATTTGTATTATTTATTAAATCCAATATTTTTTTGGATTCTTTCTCAAAATTTTCTTTTGGTAACAAATCTTTAATTTTATCATTAGTATTATTTATTAATTCCAATATATTTTTGGATTCATCGTCAAATTTCTTTTTAGGTAAAAAATCTTTAATTTTACTGTCTACATTATCATTAGTATTATTTATTAATTCCAATATTTTTTTGGATTCATCGTCAAATTTCTTTTTAGGTAAAAAATCTTTAATTTTATTATCAATACTGTTTATTAATTTTGATATCTTTTTGGATTCGTCATCAAATTTCTTTTTAGTTAACAAATCATTAATTTTATCATCTATATCTATCTTTTCATAAACACTCTCCAGTTCTTCCCTTATTATAATACTATCGTGTTCTTTAATTTTATTACCGAATATATCCATTTATTATATCCAAAATTTATGGCCCTATAACACTATCTTTCGGTACCCAACTGTTGTGTGAATTATCGAACCCGAGCCACTTGACATATACTTGATCACCTTTTTTTCTTAGAACCTTTTCAACCAAATAGTGATCAGGATGTTTTGTTTTCTGCAGTTCTTGTTCGTAAAATGTGCCATTAATTTCTTCTCCTCTATAGTCTTTTAGAAAATAGTAGATAGGATTCGCTGCAAAAACTTTGTCAATTTTAAATATTTCTGTGGACCAGTTCCCAGTATATCCTTTTTCAAATAACCCTTTTATTTTGCTTACACGTACGTAATCACCTATTTTAAATTTTGGTTTTCCATGTATAGTAGGCTCAGAATCAAATAAATTATTATATACATCTTCTCGGTTCTTTGGACTAACATCTACTGGTTTCATTTTAATAGTGCGATGAAATGTGTTATTATAGTCATGTACTAATTTTGGGAGAATGTCTACCCATTTATAATTTCCTCGTAGTGAAAACTGTTTCCACATTTTTTCTTTCAGTGTTCTATTGAATCTCTCAACAACAGCTGCTTTGAAAATTGAAAATGTAGAGTAGTGATTGATGTTGAATTTCTTCATAAGATCTTGTACATCCTTGTTGTAAAACTCTTTACCTTTATCTGTCTGTATATTTTTTGGAGATCTATTTGATGTTTTAAATATATGGTCTAGTGCATCTCTAACACATTTACCTGATTTATCTTTAAGTGGTATAGCCCATGCTAACTTGGAAAACACATCGATGACAGTCAGTAAATATTTATTGCCTTTATTGATTTTTGAAATTCCTTTCAAGTTACCAGAATCCATTTCTACAAGATCAGCTTGCCATAGATCATCGATGCCGTATGTGATAGTTTTTCTAGTAGGATAATTTCTTCTAGCTGGTTTGTGTACTTCATCGATAATGTCTTCTCGTATTCCCTCACCGATCAATTTTTTTTTACAAATTGACTTTTCTTTGCACCACATATCGAACATATACCTGATATTCTCTCTCTTCCATTTACTGTTTTCACTCGTTGAGAATCAACTGTGTTTGTTTCTTTCTTGCACTTCAGGCACCAAATATGTTTCATTTATAGTGTAAAAAATTCTCAACCTTATTGTAATTCTAATATTACGGTAGTCATAGCACCATTAAAGTCAATCAAGTCATCATTTTCATCTGTAATCTCGAGATGTATATTTTGAATTCTGTCATAAATCGGAACAAATAAAGGGTATTGTGGTTCGTAGATTATTGCTCCTCCAAATTCAACATCTGGCATAAAACAAGCAATTACGTTTGTTTCTCGGTGATAGTGATTCCCATCTTTTTCAAACATTCCATCGGCTAAATTAAAGTGAACTTTGATCATTTCGAAAGGTATTATTTTTGGTAAGTCAAGCGCAAGGGTTTTTGTTTTTGGATATACGATTTGATCATTAAATCCTAACACTGAACCGATGCTCTCTTCTTTATCAAAGTACAATTTAAAATCGCTTTTAATTTCAACTCTATTTAGCTGTTTATTTGCTTCAATACTTATATTGGTAGCATTGAAAGGTGGTTGACTCTGAATACTTTTTTCTAAACTCTCTAATGTATATTGTCCTGGAGGAATAATCATCATAGATATTACATGTGTTCCATCATCCGATGAACCAGGAACAACTTTTTCATAATGTAGTTTATTGTTTTTTGAAGTTACATTTGGTGTCAAAAATCTAGAATAAAATCCAGCGAGCCTAACTTTTCTAAACTCGCTATTCAAGGGTACTGTTAGTCGCTTTTCTAGGGTAGATGACTCTCCGCTCAACTTTAATAATCTACTCATTTATTATAGCTAAATAAATGAAGGTTGATTGGGATCCAAAAATACGATTACCAGAAAAGGAGATAAAAACTAAACATGGAGAGCTTTTACCGAATTCTATTCGTTGTGCTATCGTTGGTTCGAGTGGATCTGAAAAAACTACACTTATGATAGATAATTACATCTTAGCTCCAGGATGGCTTAATTGGAAGAAAATCAACCACTTGTACGTTTATTCAAAGAGCTTAGATCAATCAAAGTATCAGGATCTCATCAGCAGATGTAAGAAAATTGAAGATAAAAATGGTCTTTCGATAGCTACGTTTATAGATAATAATGAAGATGCTATACCTTTAGACGAGTGTGAAGATTGTTCTATAGTTCTATTTGACGACTTTATTCTAGAAAATCAAGATATTGTTAGGGAATACTTTACGAGAGGAAGACACAAGGATATTGATTGTTTTTATTTAGCCCAAACTTACTCTAGAATTCCTAAACAGTTGGTTAGAGATAACTTGAACTTTTTAAATATATTCAGACAAGACGACACCAACTTAAATCACATTTACCATGAAAAAGTAGGTGGAGATATGAAATTCGATAAATTTAAAAAAATGTGTAGTAATTGTTGGAATCAAGATACTTTCGGATTTCTAACTATAGATTTGACACGCAAGACACATGATGGAAAGTACAGAAATAAAATTCAAACATTCTTGTAAACAGACACAACAGACACAACAGACACAACAGACAAACACACTGTTTTTTTTCGTTATATAAATGTTAGCACATTACGAGTCTATGATGGCTAAGCCAAAGAAAAAGAAGACAACCAAACAGAGAGAGCAAGAAACTTCGAAGGACTTGGAGGAATCTGAAGCCGTCAAACAAGCAAAATTAAATATTAGAAAAGCAGAAGAATTGAAAGAAGGTTTCAAAGCTTGGAAGAGACAACCAATTACAGAATATGAAAAGTACAAGAAAGAAGACCAACCTGTTATAGATGCCATTAGTATGGTTACTAATAAATTAGAGGCATTAGAAGATAGTGTTGTAAAAGCTATAGAAGAAAACAGAGAGGTTGAAAAAAGATTAGTACCATACAAACACGATGACTTTAGTGATTTATTTCCGATACCACCAACACCTGAAGAAACATCGTTTGAGAGAAAGTTATTCCTAAGTGACGATGAATCAATCTCTTCTACAGCAAGGAGAAATTTAGAACCACTCTTGGAGCAAGTTGAAGAGAAAGAAAAGAATAGAATTGCTAGAAAACGTATGTTAAAAGATAGTCCTAGCCTCATAAACGTAGGGCCTGAATTACTAGAAGCCATTAACAATTCTGACTATTTTATATTTGGATTTAGACCTGAAGGAAAAGAGAGATATATTGGTGATTCGAAAGTTACATTCGATCACGATGATTTTATCGTTCAGAAAACAGGTAAAAAATATACAGGGACAAAAGGTCTTTTAACACTTCTAACAAGGAAGGAGATATCCAACAAAGAGTATACGGAAGACGATTTAAATAACTACAAAGAGATAGCTGAACACACGAATTTGATTTTCGAGGACTATAATCCAGATACAGGAAAAGTACGATCATCAAGAGGAGAAAAATGGACAGATATTTTTAGTGATCTATGGAAAGACATTAAGGTAAAGAGAGGAATAGGAAAAATATCAAGATCAGCATCTTTAACTACTCCTCCAAAATCTGCAATGTCTCCTGTAAAAACTGGTACAGGGTTTGTGAAAAAATACACAGAAAAGCCTGTACAATATGTTTGGATCAATGATGTTCGAGATTTGATTGATAGACTTGCTGTCATTCACGGTGAAGAGAATGCTGGTAATAATAATTTTTTAAATGAGAAGGTTGGAATCACACAAATGTTAACGAGTAAGTTTAATGACTTCATTGTGAATCATCCTAAAGGTATTCCTTATCTTATTCGATTCTTGAGTAATCTTCCTCATACTTTTTGGAAATCTGAAAAACATGGAAAAGGAATAGTAAATTGGGCTTTAAATAATTTACCTCTTCCAGAAATGCATATACCTGGATTTAATTATTGTGGCTCTTACACGAAGTTAGAAGAACGATTAGCAAGAGGTGATAAAGGAATAAACCCTCTCGATGAAGCTTGTAAATCTCACGATATAGCATACAGAGATTATAAAGATTTAGAACATAGACATGTAGCTGATAAAGAATTACAACAAGCAGCAAAAGAGAGAATGTATAGTAAAGATGCTGATATGAAAGAAAGATTGGCTGCTGCAGCTGTTAGAGGAATAATGTACTCTAAAAGAAAATTAGGTATGGGTATAGAAGTTGATGAGAACGGATTAGGATTGTAATATATTTTTATCTATATAAATGAGTCCAATTAGTATTAACTATACAACTTGTCCAAATGGTAAACCCAAACCCAAATCTGTTTCTATCAAATTTCCAAAAGATAAGGTAAAAGAACTCAATAGCATCGATGATTATTTGACTGCCACACAGAAGACGAGAAAACAAAATCAAATAAAGAAAGGTGGTAATTTACTCTTAACATTTACTATACCTGTACTGAAAAAAATATACGAACATTTAATAAAACAGAAAGAGGGTTCAGGTCTATCAAAACATGAAGGAGGAATTTTACCACTTATATTTGCTGCACTTGGTGCTCTTGGTGCATTAGCTGGAGGTGCGGCAGCAATAACAAGTTCTGTACACAATAAACAAAAGAATGACGCTGAACTAGAAGAACAAAAGAGACATAATCTAGCTGTAGAGAAAAAAGGTTCTGGTTTACCAACAATTCTCGGATCACTTTTAGTCAAGTACGGTTTAGAAAAAATTATTGAGGCACTAAAAAAGAAATCTGGTCGAGGGATTTTTTTAGAGAAATAGACTATGGTATATTAAATTCATTGATCAAACAATACCCACAGGCACTGAGTAATTTTGCCATAGAGAAATTAGTTAAAAAATTAAAGATTAAAAATTTTAGAGGTGTGTTTATGATTGATGAACTACCAACTAACCCTAATAAAAAAATTGAATCAGGGATTGTAAATCTAGATACTTCTGATCATGTTGGTACGCACTGGATTTGCTACTACAAGAAAGGTGATGAAAAATTTGTATTCGATTCCTACGGTGGTAATGTTCCGAAAGAATTAGTTGATTATCTTAAACCCGAAAATGTATTCTTTAATGCTGAAAGAATACAAAACTATGACGAATATATCTGTGGTCACTTGTGCCTATTTGTTTTAAAACTGTTTTCGGAAGGACATAGTAATCCGAGTGAAATTTTAAGTATCGTAAATAGCCTTAGATGCTAAAGCAAAGACACGATATTTTCTTTTATATAAATGGAGAAAATCGAAAGCTATCAGTGGCATTCATTCCCAGTGAATGAAAGAACTAAAAATAATGTCATGGTTCCAAACAAAGACACTGAAATAGAAGTCAAAGTTGGTGATGGATGGATAAAAGATAAATTCCAACTATTCATGAATTTAAATGTTACTCATGTTAATGGCACAGACTATACACATTACGAAGGAAAATCGAACGTGAGACTCATAGATAATTATCCAGCATTCTTGTTCTCTGCAGTAACTGTTAAAAAAGGTAACAATGTTGTTTCTAGGACAGAGAATCCAGGTATCGTTGCCTCTGTATTGCATAAACTCCTTTCGTCTTTAAGTGAGGAAGTTAGACTTGAATCTAACATTGTCAACAATGGAAAGTTGCAATCAAAATCAGTCGAAGTACTGTATCCGTTAGAAAAGTTAGGTGGATTCTTCAAAGATTATCAAGATATTGAGTGGGAAGGTAATTATACAATTAGTTTCACTTGGAGCCCAAGCGCAGGAGATGTGCTATATAGATGGTTCAGTAAAGATGAAACAGGAGGCGATATCGCAGGAACTCGGCCTGAGGAAGGAAAAGTAACTATTACACATTTAGAGATACGCACTCCTGTTGTCAAGTACGAACCAAATCATGAAGTTGAGTGCAGAGAACAAATATATAAAAATCCGAAAAGTCTCATCTCATTTTTTGACCTACAAGCACATGAATTTTCAGATATTGTTGGTAAAAGGAACTTTGAGATAGATATTACCAATTACTATCAGTCTATGGAGTTTGATCAACCTTTATTTATTTTTGTAGTATTCCAGACAAACAGAAAAGGAAATCAGTTGCTAGATTCGTCTCTCTTTGACCACGTACAGCTTCAGAACATATACGTAAAAAATGCTCGAGATGAAATATTTCCAGAAGAATCTTGGAATCTTGACCCTCCAGGAAAATTCTTAAAAGCTTACGACGCATTTACAGATTTCAAGAGAATAACTCAATTAAGCACAGATGTTGGTATTAGTCCTCGTCAGTATATTAAATCATATCCTGTTTATGTTATTAATATGAGTAAACGTAGAAATGTTATAACTGCTACAAAAACAAGTATGAAGTTTTGCGCAACATTTAATGCACCTATTCCTGGTAATACATCGATGTATGTAATCATGTATGGAAAGAAGAACCTAATCTTCGATGCTCAGCATAGACTAATTACAGAAAAATTTTAAGCTATATAAACGAATAAAAAACTAAAAAGCATTCTAGAGTTGATTGCTGTATGTTTTTCATCATTAGTTAAGTTTCTTAGAAAACGCGAGAAGGAGAATAATTAATTCTAAGTCTTTCTTTTATATTTTACTTTTTTATGGGCTTCTAGGACAAATAATTGTTAGTATATAAATGTCTTAAATTATTGGGTATTTAACATTTTTTTTATTTTCGTGGGCCCATCTAGGACAAATTATAGGTATTTTATTTTTTAACCGTTTTTATGTATTTAATCAATCTTTTTTTTCGTTGGGCCCATAGAGGACAAAAAAATTAATATTAGAATAAAAGTCATAAATTATAGGTATTTTAACAATTTTTTCGATATTTTAGGTATTTAAACAGTCTTTTTTTTCGTTGGGTCCATCTAGGACAAGTAGGAAAAAAATTATGTGTTTGTGAATCGGCATGCCGGTGAATCAATAGGAAAAAAATATGTGTTAGGACAAATAGGAAAAAAATTATAGGTATTTTATATTTTTCCCGAGGACCAAACTTAGGTTAAATTTTAGGTATTTAAACAGTTTTTTCGTCAGGACCCAGTTAGGACAATAGGAAAAATAATAAAAATAGTGTTAAATAACTGTTATTTATATTTTTTTTCGTGGGGCCCATTGAAGACAATAGGAAAAAAAATATGTGTTGTAAATCGGCATGCCGGTGAATGCCGGAATGTCCTGAATACGCCCTTATACTACTGTAGTGAATGTAGATTTAAGAGTATAGTGTGATTGTGACCTAAGTAATGTTAAGTGAGATATTTAAGTAATGACGTAGTCGTAGGCAATGAAGTAATTAATGGTAGCAGTAATTTAGACGTAAAAAGTGATGTTAAAGTGATGTAAGTATTTATAATACTGAGGATATGATGTAAGTAGTAAAGTAGTAACTCCAATGATAGAAACTGTGATGTGAAGAAGGTAAGTGAAGGTACTATCAGTTATTATAACAGCCGTTGGGTAAGTCATAGTGAGTAAAGAAGATGATAGCGGTACCAGTCAATTGAAGATAATTGTAAGTTTCAGCTATGCCTTGTTGTACCAGATCGTGTGTATTCAGTTATTTTAGGGGTTGACTTGGTTGCAAATCATGGAAGTAGAGTAGACTTTAATTTAGGTAGTGTGTGTTTGTTCTGGGAGAAAAACTAGCAAAGAAGTACGTGTTAATTATGATGGGTCTGAGGTAAGTGTTTGGTGACGTGTGTTCTTTAAACATATATCAGAGGTAAGTGAAGGTGTTCCTATTGAGAGGAAATGTGTTGAAGTGTGTCAGGTGTCTATAACGACCTGGATCCGAGGGATCGTCGGTATGAGGCAGTGATGTGAGGTAATTTGAGTGAATTACAGGAGGAGTAATTGTGTTCGATGTTAGGTAAGCATCGAGATGTATTTAGTGGTGAGTGAGGAAGAACACGTATATGAACATAAATTTGTAGTACATGACCATTCATCATTTGTGGGAGGTAAATACCCCAACAACTTAGATATGCTAGTGAAGTCTAAGAACAAATAAACATTATGCTGGATTGCGGAATAATTGAACCTTCTTGTAGTCATAGTATTGATTATTTAATTGTTGTTGCCAAGTAGGATGTGATTTGTTGAGATATGTAAGTTAATAAGGGCAAAATTGATTCAGTTTGAGTGACAGAGTGCTACTCAGAGTTCCATTTCATCATCTGCAGAGGCGGGAAATATGTTGAAGTTATTCTTTTATATCAGGGGTATTTCATAATTGTGAACCGTATCGGGAAGTGTGCATATTCCTTAAAAGATCAGGAAGGGGATATTGTCGGTATTTATAGTATTATATATGTAAAGAAGTACTTCACGTGAGATTTGCTGAGATAAAAATAAGATGATTATTTTTTTAAGGAACTGGAAAAATAAAACTATCATCTGCGAATTTGCGTGTGAACCAAATGTCGTATTGGTGTATTGGAAGAATAAGTGCTACATTGTCATGTGTTGTGTGGCAAAAGCGGAGAACTAGACATTGAACAGTTATCTGCGATAACAACATGCGAGAAAAGTTCTCATATAAGTGATATTTCACAAAAAGTTTTGATATGTTAAGAAAGGAAGAATGTAGGGTAATCATTTAGAATTATTTGTATGTGTTAAATTGAGTGCTATACTCATGTGATTTGTGTGAGAGAGACATAGAATGGGACACTGGACAGTTATCTACGATGGCAATGTGCGAGAAAAATTCTCATATTTGTGATATTTTATAAAATGTATGGATGATGAAAAAGAAAATTATTGTTGTATACTCATTTAAAGTGCTTATCTGTGTCAGTGTTATATATATAATTTTGTTCATAAATCAATCGATTCTTTGTTCTTCGATTTATTTATTAGGGAGGCGAATTGTAACGGTTCAAATCCCGTTACAAGATGATATCTGTATTTTTATTATTTTATCTGTATTATTATTATTATTATTATTATTATTATTATTATTATTATTATGTCCGTATTATTATTATTTTATCTGTGAGATTACTATTATTTTGTTATAATTATTATTCAATTCCATTATGCATTGCTTGTTGCTTGCGTATTTGTAATTGAGTGTATGCATATATACGTGTATATAGATTAACATTAAATACCTGTACAGTGAGAGTTTCGATGTATCAGATGTGGATGTGACGTTGTTATATTTTGCACTACTAGCGATTCTGCCAAGTCATCGCCACATCATGGCTACGTCATCGTGCTCACTTAGCACTGAGCTGTGTTCCTTTGAATTTCTTAGGGAGCCCCGGGGGATTTCACCATTACATGCAACAGTTTGAGGCGTTGTGGGAGTATGTCATTGTTATTTCTGGAGATTACGTAGCTGTGTCAACCAACGTCTATAAAAGGTGGGTGCCTATTGTAGCGTCAGTCATTATTTAAACGGAAGAAGTACAGTGAAGAAGTCAAAATGGTTAAGTGAGCAGTCATTATTTAAACGGAAGCTGAACAGTGAAGTCTACTAGATGAAGAGGCCTCAGTCGGTCAGTCAACGAGTGTGAACGAGAGATGGAGAAGACTCAGTGAGCCATTAATTATTAGTCATTGAGAGAGTGAGGACAAAGTTGGTCGCTCACTTAGTTGAAGACACGGACGCAAGGGCTTACCATGGAGTCAGAGAGGGATACCACCTGCTATGAGGTTAATACCATATTGACTTACAAAGAAGTCAGATGATATGGAGAAGAAGCAGTCACAAGGATGTATCACCAAGTTAGGCGTGACACATCTACAGTAAACACCAGATCAAAGGATTACGTCGTAATTACACTCAAAGTGTTGAAGATACAGTCAAGTGAATCAGTGAGGGAAATATTTCGTATAAATTGTTAAATGTCCGGTCAAGAAGAATTCAAATTCATGCCTAGTTTCTTTCAGTTGGAATGTCATAATTTCATATTCTCATCTGTTTTATCGCAACAAGACTCACTATTTTTATATATTATTTAAAGAATATATTTTGTTCTATCAAACGAATTCATACTTTTATTTCAATGACAGTAAAATATCTTAACCTCAAAATTAATGGGGAAACCGAACGCCAATTTCCTTTTCCCAGAACCTATATGGTATGTTGTCAAAAGTAAGCTTATTACCCCACAGCCTGTTAGTTAGTTTAGTATAAAAAATCTCAGCAGGTGCAGGGATGTGGAGGGACTCTTCTACCTGCCGATATGTCAACCACCTCTCTTGCTACAACATTTTCCTCACAGGTTCAATGGTTTCCTCAGTCACTGATTCAGACGGTCGCCCAGTACGAGGATCCTCTTCAACCCCAAAATTTCCCCTCTGGAACTCTTTATACCAGCGGAAAATTGTTGTCCGATGTGGACAGTCTTTTCCCAGCACAGGAGTCACTTCCTCCAGGCACTGGTCAACAGTTAATCCACGAGCAAATCTGTAGCGAATAATTGCGCGATATTTTCCTTTAGACCACACTGACATTTTAACTTGCTTTCAATCCCACTGCTTGGTAACAACTGGTGTGAAGGTCGCGCCTTGCTGTCTTCTAGACCGGTTTTCACCCTCTTTTCAAACCTCACCATAACTAAGGTGTCCAGCCAACAGTTTTTGCGTATTGCAAAACTTTCCTAGTGCCTTTTGTATATAGCTCATGTGTAATAGAGCGATGCTGCGTTGATAAAATGAGGTAATAATGGGAAATGATAAAAATTAGCTCAAGAGATGTGAGTTTAAGTCTACGGTAAAATAAATATGATAAAAATGGACGGAAACTTTTGAATACGCAAAATATTAGAAGGGACGATGAGATACTCGGAGATATTCCAAATATGGGGCCGAGTTGAAACATGAAATCCGAGCGGAGCTAGCAATGAATTTTGGACTTATGCTGTGATTATTGTGGAAATGTATTATTTTCAAATTTAAAGTTTTGGAGTATCAGCCATATTTAAATGTATTATTTAATGTGATTGCTACCAATAGCACCTCAGCGTCTCGAAAAGCTGACAATAAATACACAACGGTATGGATTTGATTAATCGTGTACTTAATTTTTGATGTAAGCGAGGATTATGTTTTTACCTTTCTGTCCTATTTTCGATTAACCGTGATTTAAGCCTAGTTACATTGAAGGTACGCGGAAGTCAGATTATTTCAGTAAAATTCATTGTAGGCATAGCTTAGATTTATTAGAGTTTCGACTTTTTCTTTTGATGTGCACTATGTGGACAGTGCTGTGTATATCTTGTAAATATAAATTTCAAGTATTAGGTTAGTAGGACCACCTGGTATGTCAGGTGACAGTCAATAAATTACAACAGGTTCTTTACGCTTCAATAAAGGCACCACAAATAAATGAAGTATCACCACTAAAAATTTTAGTAAATTAACGTTAGATTCTGCAAATGAACCGACCTTTGGTTGACTGTAATGGAAAATTAATGCAGCAAGTTGATCTAACAAGGTGGAATCTGCCACCATCAACAATGAATTGTATCACAACTGGTTTGTATAGATTAAGGGTAACAAGCGGCAATGGAATTATGTTAAAAGGCGAGTTCATTTGGCTCATGTAAAGACTGAGATATTTAACCTATTTTGTAATGTTTTTGTCCAGAGGCCATCACAGGAATTAAATTTAGCTTGTATCATGGTTGAACAATTCATTTCTATCCTTTATTTTAATTTAAATGTAACACAGCCTTTGTGGGTTCTGTCAGCCTCTTGGAGGTAATTACGTGTCAAAGTTTATAATTTTAAGAAAAATAATGTCCAACTGGAGGAGTGTTCATGGTTCTTTTTCTTTTCTTTAAATGTACTTTTAACATTCTAAAGTAACTTATAAGGTCATTAATTCAAGAGAAAGTAGATAAGTAAACATGTGAGTTTATCGCAGTCTATTCCAATTAGTTTAATAAATTGATTATTTAATTTCAATTGATGTGCAAGCTTCTATATTTATGAATTTCAGACTTAAATTTACGAGTGTTGAGTCTAGCCTGGAATGCTACAGGTTTTTGCATAAGCGTCTATCGACGAGTATTTTGTTTATTCACAGTGTTTATCATTTAATTTTCAACTAACCCATCTAATTAGTGGTCTATTTTTGCAAAACTTTTGAGTTTTATTTTTAATTTTAGCTAATTACCCTTTAAATCCAGTTTGTTTTTGTTTTCACTTAATCTTGCTATTGCAATTTTTGTTAATAAACCATATTTCATTCAATTTCGATTCAGTCTTGGGTAACTTTAATTGTAGATAGCTAGATCCGTTGTTATTTCATTTCCTCGCCCCTTTATTTTTGGCCCTACGACCATGAGGAAATCCATGGGACGTACCACACCCGAGGAATGTGTTTATGTGAGTGGTGAGTACTTTTACTTTCAGCAGCAGCCGGAGCAACAGTCTATCAAGAGGAAAACTGCCACACATGCTTTGAAAAGGGCAAAATATGCATTGATAAAATAAGATTTGTAAAATATAGTGCAGTTGTTGCTTGATTATTTTTTAACTTATCCCTTGTCCAATACTATTCCAAATCTTAACTTAGTACTGATGTTGAGTAACCAGTTTATGCAATCTTAACGAGTAGCAGTAATGTTAACTAACAAGTTTATGCAATACGTGTCGCCTACCTTCAAGGAGGTATAATTCGACAATTGTTGGACAACGCTGGGCAGTATGAATAAGAAAATTCCCAATAGAAGGTCGTACCAATGCGTGAAAAAAGCTAGGGCCCACCAAGGTCAGGTGGATTAGGAATAAATTTTATTACCGAGAAAATAAGTTACTACTGACTAAAATAAAACAGGTATTAAAACTCAAAGAACTTTAATGAAAACTAAGAAACAGAACAGACCAATTAAATAGTAAGTTCCAAATTAAATCAAAGGAAAACAAGAATTAAGTGAAATGGGACCATCAAAAATTAATAGTTTTGAAAAGATAGAAACTGTTTTCACCTTAAGGTACTTAAATTCAGTTATAAACTTTTCATTTAAGAAGAAAAGAAATAGGGCTAATTAATTTAAATCCTAAATTCAAGGCCTTGTTTCTATCCTGCAGTATGAGAGCGGAGCAGAGAAATGTTTCTTAATCACGGCTTTATAATAATCCGATAGGAATCACGAAAATCAGTATTAGTTCCAAAGTCCCACCAAGAACGAATCGGGAACCAATCAAAACACGAATGAAAAGTCAATTACAAGATAATCAGAGTTAAAACATCCCAGCAAAGTGTAATTAATACTTCCGAAAACTCAAAACACAGAGATACCCGAGAACGTTTTCAGTATTACACATCAAAACCCAAAACAAGCACATCCCAAATCAATTGACGTACGTCAGATGTTCACTAGAAACAGAGCATAGAAATGTCAAATGACAAACGTAGTGCAGAAAACACCCACCCATGTATAGAGAAGGTCGCCATGGAAACCGGGTCACACGACCAAAAAAATCAAAATGGCACCCCATCCAAAGGATAACTTTCAAAGGGAAAATTAGCCGTTAAAGAAACAATTTTCCACTCTTACTTTAATTTACCTTTACATTATAGTTCAACTAGTTAACAGAATTATCCCAAAAGAATAGATATGAGGAAAAACACAGGAGGTGTTATGATACACTTTCTTAAGTATCGTAGTAAAACATACTCTCTATGACAACACCTTTTAAGCCATAGCTTGGTTAAAGGAGACATTTCCAGAGTGATAGGTGGACAAACATAATTTCCTAAATTATTACAATACGCCCCTATAAGAATCTGATAATTAATCACATCCAAGGTAATTTTAACATAGTTACTTTGATAATAAAAATTCTCACTCACGGCGATGTTTAAATAACACCTAAGGAAATTCAGTCGAAGGTATACCGAACAACACAATTCAGTTCCACTACGTTTAGTGCTTCACATTTTCATGTACCTCCGGGTTGAATGAATTGAAAAGGCTACTCACAGTTTCTGCAGGAAATATTAAAATAAATTTCAACCAAACATTTTGTGGCCCACGCCACGCGGAGATCGGATCACCCCGTATCAAGGTGATACATCATCTTCTTTCTGCTTTAACTCAGGAATATAATTAAAAACCCAACAGTAACAGCAAGAGCTAACTTCTTCTTCCAATAATTTGTTCACAGCTCCGAGCTGACGATCGCTTATTACTGTTATCCACAGAGACAATCGCGTGTTGGTTTAGCTCAGCTAAACGCCGCAAGATTGTAGCACAACAGGTTCCCTGGAGGCTAGCGCTTATGGTAGACATCCGTAGAACTACTAGCGCATTACGGAGGCGATGTTTCAAATACTTTAAAGTGTTCAATTTCCATTATATACGAGAGGTAGAGATTTTTAGAAAAAAAAAGAACATTCAACAAACATTTTATAGTACGTCCTCTTCATAAATTTATGAACTGAAGGTGTTATTAAAACCAAGCCATTTGACATACAGTTTATTACCACGACAACGAATAACACGTTCTATTAAATAGTGATTAGGATGTTTTGTTTTCTGCAGCTCTTCGATGTAGAATCCTTTGATAGACTGTCCTGAAAGATCGAGAAGTAAATAGGTAAATGAATTAGTAAGCTTAACTTTGATGATTTGGAAAATTTCTGTGCTGCAGTGAGGGGTGTATCCTTTTGCGAAGACAGACTTTTATTTGCTGATGCGAACAAAATCACATTTTTGAAAGCGACGGCGACGTGGATCAGCTGTTTTGATTATGTGATGAATAGCGTGTAAGCGTGGTGTATTCTCGGTAACAAGACGGCTTTTTACCGATAGTGCGATGAGGCGTATCGTTTCAGGTAGACACAAGTCTAGGTAGGAGGTCAATCCAGCGATAAAAGCCTTGAGCTGTAAATTCTCACCACATCATAGTTTTGAGCGTACGATTAAAGCGTTCCACAATGCTAGCTTTGTGATTGTTGTATGTAGAACAGTGATGAATGCTGATTGACTTCAGATACCGTAAAATGAAAAACATTGTTGTAAAACTGTTTACCTTGATTAGTTTGAAGAAGCCGTGGGCAGCGTTTTCATTGTTGAGCGACACGTTGAAAAGCGTCTTTGAGATGAGGTGCTGTTTTAGAACGCACTAGTTGTGCAAAGCGAACTTAGAGTAAAAACCGATGACAGTAAGTAGCTACTTATACTGTTTATTGCTAGAGACATTCGGAATCATTTATACTAAGTCAGCTTGCCATTGTTCATCCTTTCCACTTGTAAAGACACGTCTGCGACGGTAGGTGCGTCGAGGTGGTGTATGTAGCTAGTGTGAGATGCTTACCTTTACGGACGAGGTCTTGCCTTGAGGAGCCATGACTCAATAATACCAGCAGGAAGTAATTCCTCTTCTATTTCTAGAATGTCTGATTCATGAACGGCATCTTGAGAATCTCTTAAAAGTTGCAAACCTTGTACGAATAAATTAGGATCGTTCCAGTACCTTACGTCTATATAGGGTAACAGAGGCTTGTAGACATTAAGACCACGTGCAGACAGCTTTTGCGAAAGGAACAGCTTAGAAATAAAATCGCGTACTTGATATTATATATATATATATATTATATATTTGTCAGGTATCCGAGAAATATGCGTTTTAAAAGACCTTTAATAGGTGTATAAACTACATCCTTTACTATGAGACTGTTAGCATCATTCTTTACATTTGCATTACCTATCGGAAAAAAGAAGTCTTCATAGCAACGAACAGTTTGGTGATGAGAGTTTTAGTAACAGTAATTATAAGTTCTCTATTTCAGTAAGCAGCATTACACATAAAAGGGTTATTGAATCTTCTTTCAAGATTGACTTTAAATCATAACCCAGTTCGATTGGACCGTTGCTCGGATTTTCAAGAGAAACAATATCGACTTACATCATGAGTCTGATCAACCTATAACAATTTTCGATGACCATCACGTAAGCATTGCTTGTAATATTATTACAGACTTGTGTATTAATGAACAAACTTTGCACGCCCTGCACGACTTTATCATTAAAGAAGAAGGTGGTTAAAGTATTTGTGAGAAACCGTCAGTTGTGCTTTATCATCCAGTGACTGTAAAACACATATGTAGCATAACCCTTAGACTTCTGAATTAACGTAACCAGCTCATTAATTTAGATCGTCACACGTTCGTAGCTTAAAAACTTGAGCTTAATTCGATAAGAAACAAATCTACAAAGCACGGTGTATATTCAGGAGACATGCCACATGTCTGGAGGAGTTTTCGAGTTAACAGATGTGCATAGCAAGGTTCTCTAAGACTTAGGTTATACGTTACTACAACAACATTATGGAAGAGATTTTACAAACAATGAACACAGTAGAAACTCAAGAAGGTGTTGTACGAAGTGACTTCCATTCTTATCAACCTTTTACGTTTGGACTTAATAACAATAATGAAATTTTATCTCTCTGCTCTGCTAGTTGCTTTACGTCGCACCGACACAGATAGGTCTTATGGCGACGATGGGACGGGAAATGGCTAGGAGTTGGAAGGAAGCGGCCGTGGCCTTAATTAAGGTACAGCCCCGGCATTTGCCTGGTGAAAATAGGAAACCATTTTCAGGGCTGCCGACAGTGGGATTCGAACCTACTATCTCCCGAATACTGGATACTGGCCGCACTTAAGCAGCTATCGAGCTCGGTCGCATGATTATCAATCATCAAGATGTATACATCCTCCCTCATGAAAACTATCCGTATATCGAAGGACGAATAGATAAGCAGATGGGAGTAGGTCGAGCACGTATCAACTAAACAACCATGGTCTACCTTTTCTTTTTTCGTTAGCGCGTTATGAACTAAATACTGTTGAAGTTGAGAGATCGAAGAATGTTGGTATTACAAATGGAATGAAACTCTACCCTTCTTTCAGTGTTGAAGAAAGTAATCTTTTACGGATGGCAGGATGGTGTAGAAAAGCTACCAACAACTGGATGATTAATGATGATGGTACTTTTATAGGTATGTTACAGGTATTGAAACATATTCTTGGCTTCGCTGAAGACAATAGACATATTATAATCAACGGAAAACGGGAGTTATCGTAGTGATTACAATGCTCCTAAAGCAGCAGCGATACATGTAGACCCAAAAATTACCCTTCAACGTATCCTGTGGAGGATTCCACATGTAACATTATGTGATCGAGAAAAACTTCGATTGCTCAAGTTTGTGGAAAATGGTACACCATTAACAGTATGGTTTCGAAGTTGGGAGCTGCATGAGTATCCTGTGTTACCACCTACAAACTAAAATAGTTGGACAGTAAAAAAATCACGTTTCGCTGAAAAACCTCTCTACATTATTTATGGATTCAAAACGGATCGTAAATTCAACCATGAAAAAGATAGCTCTGAGTTTGATTAGACTGTTCCTCAACGGAGTTAATTACCCCTACGAAAACATGGATATTAATTGCGAAAATAAATTTGGCTTGCTCTATGACATGATTTGTAAATTCCAATCATCATATCACCAGGAAAAGGATTGCCCGCTATTTTCTCCTGATGAATTTAAGAATAAAGCACCGATTGTTGTTATAGACTGCTCTTATTATGAACAGTCTATAAAAGAATCTCCTGTCGATATTCATCTAGAATTTGAGACAACTGAAATTATTCCTTCTAACACTACAGCCTACTGTTTCATTATTCACATGACTGATGTTATATAAAATCCAATATGGAATATCGTCACAAAACTATGAAAAGAATATTTTACTTCATTATTATAAGTGTTTGTGTGCTTCTACGTCGATGATCATGGATAGGTAAGATAAAGTAGAGACCATGAAGTAACAAAAACTTGTTTGTGCAAACCTTGCATTGAACTTAATGATACACTAGTAACTAAGGCTACCGAGCTCGATAGCTGCAATCGCTTAAGTGCGGCCAGTATCCAGTAATAGGGAGATAGCGGGTTCGAGCCTCACTGTCGGCAGCCCTGAAGATGGTTTTCCGTGGTTTCCCATTTTCACACCGGTTCCTTCCAATTCCTAGGCCTTTCCTATCCCATCGTCGCCATAAGACATATCTATGTCGGTGCGACGTAAAGCTAATAGTAGAAAAAAGTAACTAAGGCTATTACAGCCTTCTATAAACATAAACGCTTACGCTATATGCAGCAGCATTTCATTACGTATTTACCACCTGGTTTTCTATCAACGTACGCTTGCTTACCATATACTGTTCATTCCGCCTGGGGAATGCTACCTTTCCATTGTAAGACGTTATTAGAAGTAGCCGCATGCATATGCTGCCAGCAACTCCACAACAATCGAGGTACAAACGGCAATATCGATTGGGATGGATTAAATCCAATGATTAAGGACTGTAGACTGTGAATGCGTGAATTGAGCAATGTATTTTATAGCTGTATCTCAGATGTGTTAATATATATGTGATAAACTAAAGAAACGTTCTTTATTTTCTCAATAATTTCAATAAGCCTATCCCTTTATTCACCACTCCTAATATCGCAATCTACTTTCATCAATGAACATACGCACAGCTGTCCAGTATAATATTTTGCAACGTGCTACGGGTAAGTATTATTTATGTTCCAGTTACATGTCTTGAAAATGTCGTCAGTATATAACACGTAAGTCTTCACCTCTCTTGCTAAGTACCCGGTAAGTAGCGCAAAACAGTTTTCAGTTTTAAACACGAGGGTTTAGTCTCCGCTAATATTAACAATACGTTAGGCTACTCTACGTCTCTACAGTTCAAATCTATAAGCTCTAAGGTTCAAGTAAAAATTTGAGTGTTCCAGACACTAAAAAACTTCAGCAGAGGCACCTTATGTTTCCAAGTTCAGCTCCAAGCTCCCTTAAGTCGCTTTCGAACGTTAGGCTCTCCATGAATAAAGTACATTTATTAAGCCTTACACCATCTCCCTAGTCCCGTATACAGATGTCATCTTGTTCTTAGTTCAGCTCTGAGCCCCTGAAGTCACCCTCCGATATTACGGCCCTATAGTCTTATAACCGCCATCTTGATCCAAGTTCAGTTCCTAACTCCCTTAGTCACTTTCCAATGTTACGCCCATGTGAATAAAGCATACATATTAAGCCCTATAACCACCATCCTGTTCCAAGTTCAGCTCCAAGTCCTGGGAGGTTAGGTTAACTCCTGGTCAGTGTGAGCTTAAGCCTGCACAATTAACTAGGGTATAATGTTATGTCCAAGCTGGGGTACGGCAGGACAACTGGTTAGGTTAACGCCTGGTGAGCGTGAGGCTAAGCCTGCACAATCAGCTAGGGTGTATTGTTAGACACACGCTGGTGTTAGGAAGGGCAACCGGTTAGGTTAACGCCTGGTAAGCTTGAGCTTAAGCCTGTACTGTTAACCTCGGCATGGAACTTAGGTCTGTAAGTTTAACACCCTTAGACCTGGGGTCGAATCCGGAATCCGCGAGGTAAAGTCTAGACACGTCATGTTTGTTAGGTTAAGCTTACCCTCTTAGCCACAATAACGTTGGCTATTAGGGTAAGCTTGTACATTTTGGCATCGAACTTGGATCTGTAAGGTTAAGGCTCTTAAGCCTTGGGTCGAAACCGAGGTCTGTAAGGTCAAGCCTGGACATGTATCCAGCGTAAGTTCATGTAAGGTTACGAGCGCGCTCTTAGCCAACCGATCTAGTGAGGTCGTTTGGGGTTAAGCACGTACTCTTAGTCAGCACACTCAATGAGGGGGATGCCTCGTTCAGGGGGCTGGAGGTGGAGGTGGCCACGGAACTCTCAAAAAGTACACTACTCAAGAGATATTCGAAACTGTTGTCATAGACTTTATACGTTTTCAAACGAAGAGATAGCCAACAGCCATTTCACGAAAGGATGGGTCAACGTGTGTGATGCCATGACCACTGCTTCAAATGTCGGCACACATACGAGACGTTGTTCACATCCAATGTGGGGCCTGGTACCTGGAACATTAAATCACGGATAACGTTGTAACAGTGACAGATGTAATTAATTACGTAATTTTTCAGAAACGGTCTCCAGACCTTTGTATTTTAGGGGATTTTAACTTGTTTCATTGCGCTGTACACATTCCTGCACTTTGTAGTTCAAATTGTGAACCTCGCTCTATGATCCACGTTGATTGAAAGACTGTATTCTACATCATGTTACATAGCAATCACCACTTAACACTTAAAATTTTCTAGAAAATGAAAGACGATGTTCTGCAGCATCATTATTAATCACAGGTAAGAAATAATGTTAATGAAGGTGGAACTCGATGGGAAAAGGAGTAATAGATCATCTCATGATCGATTACTGAAGCACGGAAGAATATATTCATACAGTTTATAGGTTAGTTATATTTCCTGCTCTAATATTATATCGCACATTGTTAAGAGCGTGCTTGAAAATTTTGTAAAATATATGGCTGAGACTAAAAGAGAATTCAGTATTTCAATTCATTAAATTAACGAATCCACAACTCCGAGCAAAATGTCTGAGATTTGCTATGACTAATGACAGCATAATTATTTTAGACGACTTTTTGTATTAGAATTAGGGAGTGGTCCCTAATATTCTTGATAGATTTAGCAAGCTTTTATGTATTTATTTATTTATTTATTTATTTATTTATTTATTTATTTATTTATTTATTTATTTATTTATTTATTTATTTATTTATTTAATTTATTTATTTATTTATTTATTTATTTATTTATTTATTTATTTATTTATTTATTTATTTATTTATTTATTTATTTATTTATTTATTTATCAAATAATGGGGCCTGTGCACTGATGGGCAAAACGTGGAGTATGATTTGAAATAAAAGAACTTTCGCCATCCATTGCAATATGGCTCTGAAGTAACCAAAGTTACTCGGTGAAAATGATTTTATTAAAGAAATATATGGTATAGACCACTTTTTCCTCCGGGTACTCCGGTTTTCTCTGTCATCTTTCATTCGAGCAACACTCTCCATTAACATTTCAGAGGTGTACGATAGGCTTCGGCAGCCGGCACATTTCCTGTCCCCGTCGCTAGTTGGGGGCTTCATTCATTCATTCCATTATTGACCCGGTAGGATGACTGAAAACAGGCTGTGGATTTTAATTTCATTGTATAGGCCACTTTCACATATTTATGGAAAAAATTGTACGGTGCATATATCTAATTACAAAACAAGCGCTACAGTTGTATAAACAAGAATTTTAAAAACTGGGAGATTATTCACTATACTTTGAAATTCATCTAGCCAAAAAACTGTGTTAGATGCGTGAGAAAACTTTCAAAACTTGTTTTTATGAAGCACAAAATGATGATTCACGAGATTTGAAGAAAAGACCACAATTGGCTTTAAAAAGAATATAATATCATCCCCCGTTTCTCACACTTTGTTTAACAGCGCATCGGCACAGATGGGTCATAAATTGACGGGGAGTTGCCCTGGCTTTCATTAAGGTACCACCTCAGCATTCACTTGGTGTTAAAATGTGGCACAACGGAAAACCATTTTCAAGGTTGCCAACAGTGGGATTTGAACCCACTATCCCCCAAATGAAAATTGACAGCTACTTGATCCAAACAGTGTAGCCTCTCGATCGGTTTATCATCTCTTCATTTTTTAGAAAATATAGGAATAATATTCAATTCTTTAACAGAGTTGGATGACCTGTTAAGCGATCTTTCTACCGCTGATAAAATCATAACGAGAAGTAATGCAAGAAATTCATGTCATAAACCAAACTCAAACTCTGTTAAAATTACATGAATTTACATTATTTTCCAGTAACTAATAACAACCAAATTCAATCCATTAATGACAGACAGCTCTACAGAAGAAATCGATAGTGGAGGTATATTCGGTTTCCAGTTTCTCAGCTAGATGTGCTATAAACTCTCAAATACCAGCTGAGAAATGATATAAATTTCCGGATCTGTTTCAGTGCGCATGCAAAGTCATTTGCCAGTCAGAATATGATTCATATCGAAAACGAGCAGAGGTGCCAGAGAATTTAATTAAATTCTCAGTTCAATAATCACTTTCAAGTATGATCTCATTTTCCACACCAACTCCTCTAACTGCAGTTTCATTCCTTCACTGTCAGAGACATAATCTTCCTAGTATGATCATCTATAAAATTCATACTACGTACTGGAATGTCTAATAAGTAACATGGTGTCCACACAGCGTTAAAAAGTTTCAAAGATTTTTCAATATCAGGTATGCCAGGAAAATGAATTTTAATTAAAGTATGTTGGCATGAAATTAAGTACAGTTCACTAATAGTACTTCCGTTGAAGTCTCAGTTCTACGCATACTGATTGCCTTCATCCAATGACTAGTTACACACGAAATTTGGAGGCAACCGTGTCATTCGACACGTGTTCACCTTTACGAAAAATGAGCTGCCTGTGGTTGTGAGTTGCAGTCCATCAACATGTAACCAATGGGTTAATGTTAAACAGAACGCGTTATTATTTTAATGAATGAACTATGAAGAAAATCATCATATCCACTACTGTCTAGAGAATATATTGTATGTGTTCCCGGGTGGCCATCGATTACACGAATGCCACTGAACCAGATAAACTGCGGAACATTTACGTTTTATACAGATGGATTTTGTGAAATACTAACTCAATTGTGCCCTCAGAGCTCATGAATGGCTTGAGTCTGTAAAATTGCATCGGCGTAGGTCATTATAAATTGTTTAACCTCTTTAGTTCAAGAGCTATTTTGGACATTGTTATGTGTGCTAAGACATATCTAAAATACCATTTTCAGAAACATCTCATGATATGATACATATGTTAAATAGGCTGATATTTTGTTGGAGGATGCAATCACTGCATACCAGCTACCTGTTGTGGACGAATCGAGCAATGTACGAGACCCAAACGCTATGCTGCCCCAAGTCTATACACCATTTCTACACTGGTCGTTTGCAACGATGTTAGGTGGTCTTTACCTACACCCTCTCGTAAATCTGGACGAGAATCACACTGGATTATGAACTTGTTCTTGTCGGTGAACAGTTCGACTCTTCCCTGGTCCATTTTTTTGATGTTCTCCACATCACGTTCATGCAAAAGTGTTGTGCGTAGTGGTTAACATCACACAGTCCTACGTAGCACGTGAGTCGGCATTAAGAAAACCCTGAAACACTCGTGCCTGTGATTATTTAGTGAAGTTGTCTATTATACCCTGAATGATTGAGGTCGAAATAATGGCCATCTGGTTTATTTGGACTACTGATGAAGGACTGGCTGACACTTTCATTCTATAACAATTTCTTCTAGACACAGGAAATGAAACTACATAGTATCTGCTGGGCACCTCGGATCATCCGTTGATTCTTCCAGCCCTAGTACTTTCAATATTGGATTCTTGAAGATCAAACCAATTTGACGTCAAGAAGACTAGGCTAAATGGAACATTGTAATTCGTCGATTGTCACCATCCATCCATGACTGAGCGTCATAATGTTGCCTACTAAATCACCACTGTTGAAGTACCAAGTACTGTCACTAGAAATCATGGAAATCCTTGGCAGAGCCTTTATCATCTGAGGAGTGATTAAAATATTGGAGAATAACTTCACTATATAATATCTAATCTCGCTTGTAATGAGAAGTTTCTACTAATTCGCAACAATATATAATTTTAAAATTATGGAATTATTTTATCTCGAGTACTTCTGTTCATTTTGTACTTTTGTCACCAATGAGAAAGCATTTTGGCGATCGTTTTTCTAGCACCCAGAAGCATTCCACCAAATCGTATGTCGCTGACATTGTAGGCTCTGTTGAAATAGAATATTGCTGACATGCATATACACATTTTTTGCTATGTCGTCTGACTGGGAAAGAGTTTTCACACCTCTTCATATTGCCAATGATTTCTGCTTCGTTTTTCCTTCGTACGTTAGCATTTATGTCAAAACGACGCTTACTTCCACCTTTTGATAAACAATGGACTTGCTCACGAACCTGAAGGCTTTCTCCTTTGAGACTACTGACCAATAAAGGTCTTAAAATGTTATGAAACTTTATGAGGAGAAACTCTCTCTGAAAGCATCTCCCGAGCACATGTGGTAGGGTTTCATACTCACTACAGAGCCTGCCAGTGGCCTGTGCACGTGGAGTGTTTAGGTAGAGTGCGCAATGGGTGATAATTGCATTTTCAGCATGTCTCTTCATTCCAAGGATGAAATCCCTTTGCAGTTCACCACCCATGAGTTATATTTCTGCGAATAAGGAAACTCCACACTCTCTTTGTGCGGGTAGTTATTCCAACCATAAAATTACTACACTTCTTCGTATCTGTCAAAATGTTAACGGCTTTCTTTCATTGAGGAGCGTTGCAATTCTTAGTGAGGGCAACGAGTAATACATTTGATGAAGGAGTGAAAATTACTTCTCTAACCAAAAGTACAATATACATACATCGAAAAGAAATTTTATGCTTTGTCCAGAATTTATGGATAATAGTTCAATCAATGCAATAAAGGTTGCACTGGCATTAAAACAGCATTATATCAAACACCCCATATGTCTGAAGAAATACACTGACGACACCTCTCGGCCTAGGAAGTTGCAAAGAGATCTTTATCCTCGCTGTCAATCACGTATTATGTCACTTATAAAAGCAATGATTTCAAAAACATTTCTTCTTCAGATAATATCTAGAACACATTCGAACAACTTTAGAGCTCCGTTTCTAAAGAGGACTTACAAACGGTTGTCACTGAGCTAGATTACATCACTATATTAACACCCAACGGTCTCAATACAAAACTACTCTGTCATTAGGGCTGCCTACTTGGAAAGATTAAGGCGTATTCGGCTCACTCAGAAGAAAGTGTGTTCAATTCCCCGTCAGGTAAGAGATCTATTTAAAAGTGACTTCCATTCTTTTGAGAAGCACACGACCCTGGGTTTCACTCACATACAACAGAAGCGAATATCCGGTCAGTTCCTAAGGAGCGGACGGACATACTACAAACAACTCCATCTCACTATGCCGATGGTATGGACAGCGGAAGACTTTAGAATCTACTTCTTCAGTAGCTTTCAAGGCCGTAAAAGTTATAGACTTGCTTTTAATTAGGAATTAATAATATATTGTGTATTTATATAGTTCATGTGTGCTGCTCGTACCTTAAATTGATTAGTGATATGTTATGATTTATTTCAGTAAATATCTTTGTTAATGATGTACTGTACGCGTTCTTCTATATTATTCAACCAAAAAAGTCTTTATTACTTTGTAGTGTGTATACTGAATTATCATTATAATATATGTATATGTTTTTAAAGTTCTCATTATCGCCTTCTATATCTGCCTTATTCTGAGTGATATGTATTTTATTCAACATGTTAATTAGAAATTGTATTGGATGTTAAAACACAACATATTTCAGAGAAATACGAAACTAAAGCTTTACTCTTTGATATCGAGCCCCAGTGAATTTTGGAATGCCTTTACCTGAGATACATAATACCGTTTTCAGATCGCTATAATTCGTTTTAAATCCCAATAATGTTTACGAAGGTTTATGTACACACGTTCATTAAATGGATATGGTAAACATTATACTTAAAATTTAATCAATTAGCAATTTGCTCACTAGATATTTTCAATGTTATGCAAAGAATTCAATAGTAATTGTTTATAGTATTAAGATTCCAGGTTAGCATTTTCATGTCTATGTTATGTTTCCTATTATTCTTGACAATAATAACCATCATGCGTGTGATATTTCCAATTACATGAAAAGTAGAAGAAATAACAGTAAGTACCTTATCAAGTTAAAATCCTCGAATTACGTAAGTCGTGAAAATGTCCAAGATGCAAGCAGAGTTTGCATTTATAAACAACCACAATTCTTTTAGGAATTATTTTGGAAATGTTTTACTTTGTCGACTGGGAACAATGATGAAATATCCATGGTAATACACAGAATATTATTCCTCGTCAGTTTTCTTATGCAGAAGAACGTGGATATACACCATTCTAATCTCGGTGATTGACAGTAAGTTACAATCTCTCTCAAAGTCACAACTAGTATTTCTCAATAAGACCCCAAAATAATATTCTATAGACAATATAAGAAACGAATGACTTTTTCTACAGCTATGTATTTGACATGCAAAAGCTCTAGGTCTCATGAGCAATAAATGTATTCATCACAAAAAGAGAAATGCGAAGTATCAGGCCACTTTTAGTATAGTCTCATTATAACGTAGGCCTACAATAGAGGCCAGCTTTTCAGGGGTTATCAACCTGACTACAAGGAAAACTTAGGTCCCTGATGATTACGAAGAAATAGGCCAGCTTCCCTAGCGGGCGCTCCTAGTCAACGCCCAGCCAGTTGTAAAATGAGCACTGGAGAAACGTACACCAATGGACAGCTTCCCTTTGTTGTAAATGCATGCCTGAAAACATCACCCTTACCATCAATATGGGAATCTTCTACCATCCAAAGCTCAAGGGACTACCTTATCTGAGAGGATACCGATTGGGCGCAAGTTGAACTGTTACCTGCTTTATAGCGCCCAATTCTATGCAGGTTTAGTACGCGCGGGCATACCCCTCCACTTTCCTTCTCATTTTTGGAGACATAGGACTGCACTCCAAGGCCAAGAAGATTCTTTTTAAACATAGCTATCGTTTTCCGACTCGTTGGCTGAATGGTCAGCGTACTGGCCTTCGGTTCAGAGGGTGCCAGGTTCGATTCCCGGCAGGGCCGGGAATTTTCACCATCATTGGTTAACTTCCCTGGCACGGGGGACTGGGTGTATGTTTTGTGTTCATCATTTTCATCCTCATCACCACGCGCAGGTCGCCTACGGGATTCAAATAAAAAAGACCTGTACCTGGCGAGCCGAACCCGTCCTGGGATATCCCGGCACAAAAAGCCATACAACATTTCACATTTCATAGCTAGCGTTAATTTGCCGAGATAGTACTTACTGTTTCTGGAACCACATTTCTATATTCTTACTGAGAATAGCACCAAAGTGCTACTTTCGCTATTTAGAAGATACTCAGTTTCAATATTTTAAAATCATAAACAGCGTTAATCTGTAGAGATATTTATGGTTACCGGATCCACATTTTGATACTCTTATCACATTAGTGATTGTGAACAGAACCAAAGTGTTGCTTTCGCTGTTTGCAAGGCCGAGAATTAGGAAGAAAACATGTTCACGTTCACCTCCTCCTCAACTTCAGCGAGATACTATGTTTAACACTAGTATCTAGCAGAAGTGGAGTCTCTACCATGTTTCACCTTAGCATTAGTGAGGAAGGACTACCAATGTAATTAGTAATTCCCTTCACAGTTTCACTGGCAGAAATCAAGAGAGCATGCAATTTTGTTCAATACTCGCCTAACCGATTGTGTTTGGGATAGGCAAGTGTGCCCGCCATTATAAACAAATTTACTCATCTAAAATGTGACTGGCATTAGGTATAGTGGCCTTGCTATTAAAATGGAAACTCACCAACTCAGTGTTACTGTCATTAAGAAAAGGAGTCTGTCATTATACTGTAATTATAACTGCACAATTTACTTTTGGCTGGCAGTAGGGAAGGTGCCTGCTATTGTAATAAAAGCTTCTCACTGTAATATATATGAAAGTAGGAAAGGGTGCCTGCTATTGTAACGAAAACTCCCCAAATCGATTGCGACCGCGCAGTTGGTAATGGGGCCTCTCATTACAATGGAAACGTACCTATTCGATTGAGAATGGCAGTAGGCAAGTGAACCTGCCGTTATCATCACAACTTGTCAACTCGCACTCTACATTGGAAAGAACGTGTGGGAACCTCCCCCTGCTGCTTGTGGATAACGCTACGGGACATGCAATTAAAAACACCTTATTCACTGCATGCACAGTAATTTACTTCGATATCCTTATACAATATAGAATAAAGCAGCGAAGCACAGGTACACATTATAGTCTTGCCTTATAACCTTCCCAAAAGCCAGCCTGATAAAGCTTATAAGTACTAAGATACAAGTTGCGATCCCCTGAGGTAGCTTTCTAGGCTTAGGTCCATAAGAATAGTGTATAGCAGCCATCTTACCATAGACCTTGTCTCAGTTCCCAAAATTTAGATCGACAATACCCAATAGGAACTAAGTTGTAATTTTTGAGCCCCTGAGGTTGCTCTCTACATTTAGGCCCATAATAATAGTGTATAGCAGCCACCTTGCCTGGTTATGTTAAGCTTGCTCTCTTATGAAGTTAACCTGGGTGTCGAAATTTGAGTCTATCAGGTTGAGCTTGCACCCTTGTGTACCAAACATGGGTCTGCAAGGTTGGCAAGCCTGTTCAGCACCTGCGCTGTCGCCAAACTAGTTTTCAAATCGGCTGTCAGGTAGCAGCACCTGGCCCCGCACGCGCGTGCTTTCCTCGCACCCTCCTGAGATGCCCATTCCTGATCTAGAATGAATATAAGTTTCTACTGTTATATAATATTCTTCTTATGCTGTCATTACATAAGCTGCATATTTGGTCGAAAATCAGATGCTTTGGCATGTGAAATATCGTTTCCTGTTCATAAGAAGGGTTTCTAGGATGTCTACTCACGAAAACCATGTAACTCTCTGCGCTATTTATGTAATTTCTTCTCCTGTTGTCATAGTAGAGGTAGCATATTTAATCGGTCTGTCACAAGCATTACCCCATTCAGGGTGAGGACTCTTTCAAGCTCATAGTTATGAAAAAAATAGCCTGCAGTGTTGGTTGTTGTTAAACTTGTTAAGTCACCACCCTTCTATGGGAAAGTAGGCTACGTAGCAACAGGTTATCCTAAAAAGTAAGCTACTCATCTACGTTATGGTCATCTGCTCAAAATCTTTACGGCACATACTTTTGGGTCCTGGGAAAAGGCAAGCGTAACGGGTGACGGTATCATATTGCCACGGGATATCGGAGTTGTTTGCTTGTGGCCGCCAACTTCTGCATTAGTCCCTGTTCCTGCTCCTGTAGTGTTAGCCCCATAAGACCAATGTATAACAGCCATCCTATGCATTTGATACTGCGCCAGTTTACTGTGCGTTGTACCAAATACTTGCTCGCATGGCATCAAACGACTTTCTATCCATTTAAGAGATATCTGAGTGAAATTATATTGCCAAGACGGAGGCGTGTAAGATTTTGAAATTAAAAATCACATCCCTGTGGTTTGAATTCCATATGGTACAAGTGGAAATGGCGCATGTATTTTAGTGCCGGGAGTGTCCGAGAACATATTCGGCTCGCCAGGTGAAGGTATTTCGATTTGACTCCCGTAGATGACCTGCGCGTCGTGATGAGGATGAAATGATGATGAAGACGACACATACACCCATGCCCCTATGCTACCGAAATTAACCAATGATGGTTAAAATTTCCGATCCTGCCGGGAATCGAAATCGGGACCTTTGTGACCAAAGGCCAGCACACTAACCATTTACCCCTGGAGCCGGAAATAATGCTAGGAGATACCGTTGTTATGACTAAAATATCAAAATCATATAAAACTTCTTCGTTCTTCGTTTAAAGTCAGTGCTATTGTGTTTAACCTTTTGAAGAGGGTTTGGCTAGTCGAGGCGATAAATGCGTACTAAATTCACTTAGATGAAAGTGGGATCGATTTGCCGTCAGGAAGTCAAAAAATTAAGTAACGTGATTTCCACTTCCGGATGTGCACATGGCCTTGAGGCCCACTCAGACTGTAACAGGGAGCCGATGACCTTCGATGTTAGGCCCCTTAAAACAACAAGCATCATCATCATCAAGCCTGTACCAGGTTAATTCCTGTGAGCAAAGGCGGCCGGGTGTAGAGCTAATCACTCTACCCTACCAAGTGCCGAGATTATGGATAACGGAATCCTTTACCTTCTATTCCTCCAAGTGCCTTCATAGCCTGTAAGGAGATATTCTTGCTTTCCTTAAACTTTTCAATGTTAAATATTTTCAGAAGAACAAACAATAATGTTCTTAATTATTTTCATAACCGTGTTCTACGTGTACCACGTCATTGTCTTAAGGCCGAATGAACCTATTCACTCTTTAACTACTGGTTTACGTAACTCGATATTGTTTATAAAGTAACCTTTAACACACATTCACACATATTTATAGTATATTTGTATCTGTGTATAATAATTTTTGGTCATTTACTCATTTTCAAGTGGGTACGGTTGCAAAAGCAATTCGCTGCTGAAACCTGGCAAAAATGTGATTTTAAACTACTGGAAAAGTTGTCAAAGTCATCTTCCGGTTCTGAGTAGGATAATTGTTCAATTGGTCTGAAGGCAGATTATTAAAATATTATGTTGTTTGAACATTTATGCATACGTCAGCCATTTTGCACACCAATAAAATATTTATTTCTAAAGACCGTCACGAGACGCCTGGTTAAATATACTCCCAAATAATATCACCTCTACCTGCAATAGCTACAGTAAGTCCAGCTCCTTGGACTTAGTGTACCGACCCTCCATTCCGGCCGAGTAAGGGATTTTAACTCCGTATGGTTAATTTCTCAGGCTCGGGAAATGGATATTTGTGTTCGCATTCTCCTCATCTACACACAGTACACTATACCAACAGCCACCACAAAAGTAAACAATAGCGAATACATCCCTCCACGTAGAGTTTGTGTCAGGAAGGGAATCTGATCGTAAAAATAGGGCAATTCTACCGATTTCATTTAAATTGAGAAAAAGGCTAAGAAAAAGGGAGTAGAGGAACCAGCAATAGCTAAACAAGAACGTCGATGGTTATGAACATTTTCGTCAACAGTATTCTAAAGGTTAAGAAATGTGAATGAAAGCGAGAACGCGGCAAGAGGGGCTCAAGTTGTGACAATCAGCGGAAGTTGAATAAAACGCTCCTTTCGCTTTCACTTAAGGGTATCCCACTCCTCCCTTCTGTCCGACTACTTTTAGATGGCTCTTCATCTTTTCTGACCCTCTTTGCGAAGCGTACGGTACAGGTGCAATAGACAAGGAGGGTTATAATCTCACTCTCCCTGTTCCTCTCTTAAACTGAAGATTAATGCCAAGCTGATATCTAAATACAGACTTTGGAAGATTCTTTGCCAATTCTAACCACAAGGAATTACATTGCATTAGACTAGAGACAGCACAATCGCACAGATATCAGACAGATTTCGCTTTATATGAAGCGACCAAAATAATATTTAACAACGAACATTAATTTATCATGCCATGGTAAGATTCTATATCTTCATTCGAGACTCGATTCTATCTCTTCCGTGTTGTTCCAACGTTACTTGAGGACTTGTGTTCGGTCCGGTCCGGCTCCCTTCGCCTCTCTTTGACCATACTCAACACTCAGATATAAAGGGACTGTCTAAACTGCTAGCATTGATTGTGACTTCTGAAAGCTTGTACGCTGCTTAACCGAAAGTACTTTGAAATGTAAAATTATCTGGTCGGGAGTAAGTATAATGCAAGCTGCTCTGACTTCATCATTCCACCAAGGTGTTCGTTTTCTTCCGATCTTTACACGCTGATGTTCCTTAGCGTTCCCTTTCCGTTTCTACTACAGCATCCCAGTAAGCCACCGATTCTCTTTCTATACCCTGAGCCTGCTAACTGCCAATTCTTCGGAACGTTTCACAAATCATAACCGTGTATTTCCCTCTAAATTAGAAAACCTGAAAATGTTCGACACTTGTTCGTCTCTACGCATAACTTTTTCCTTCCTATGCCTAGTGATACCTTGATCAATGCAGACTGGGAAAGCATCTGTATCAACAGGAAACCCTCAGAGTACCCACACATTTCTAGGAGATATCCTGAATAAAAATTTGGTGTTGATATAGTCAAGTACCCCTACCCTCCCGGGGTGAATAGCCCAGTAACATAGCCAGGAGCGACCGATGGTGGGGGTTATAATATTACAAAATGATGATGGAACATAATGGTGTATGTGCGTGTGTAGTGCGTGTATGTGCGTGTGTAGGCCACTGATACAAGTGAATTATGTTAATACTCAGACAGCAGTACACTACAAAATCCTACATTAAAATACAGAACAATAACAATATGATGAATGTCAACAGTTTTGCAGCGAATGGTACGTTCAGATTACAATATAAAATCCAACTTTTGAGGCCTTAAGATAATTGATTCAAGAGATCTTTTGGTTTTACAATTATGTCTCCGCGAATGTTCAAAACAGCTAATCCATTGAGTCGACTTAAACTTGTTTATTAACAGTTCCTGTTTATTTTCTTTTGTAAAAATTCAATCGGGCTAGGGGTGGAGGGGGGCTAACCTTGGCAACCCCCCTGGAATAGACTTATGCTTGAAGAATGAATTAGTAACTGCTTATCCCATTCTAGCACAGAGGTCCAGTAAACACTTCTTATTCCTTTCTAGCTTCCGTACCTTCCTTACATTTACCCATTATATTATCGTATCCTTCAATGCTATTCCCAATTCTCGCACTGGTATCACTCTTTTTTCTTGCTAGTTGTTTTACGTCGTACCGACACAGATAGGTCTAATGGCGACGATGGGATAACAAAGGCCTAGGAGTTGGAAGGAAGCGGCAGTGGCCTTCATTAGGGTACAGCCCAAACATTTGCCTGGTGTGAAAAAGGGAAACGACGGAAAACCATCTTCAGGGCTACCGACAGTGGGATTCGAATCCACTATCTCCCGGATGCAAGCTCACAGCTGCGCTCCCCTAACCGCACGGCCAACTCGCCCGGTAGGTATCACTCATTAGCACTATCCTATCCTTACTGTTGACCCATACTACAATATCACCCAACGCTTCATAAGACTTGTCAACTTCATCCTTGTCTGTTCCCTCACATGGTGAATGTATGAAGATTACTCTCGAATTAATTCCTACGACAGATACATTTATCCACATTATTTTTTTCATATACATGCCTAACAGAAACTAGGTTGCGTGATATCGCTTTCCTAATGAACACTTCTATCCCACACTCTGTCCTTACTCGTTTGATATCTGTTAAGGACACCCTACAATCTCTTCCACAGCACATGCAGACGCATCCTCTCCACTGAATCTGCCTGTTTATTCTCTTTCTTCCATAATTCCCGTCAATAATGATAGTTACCCACTGAATTACATTGCTTTCGCGAAGTTGTCTCCAAAGAGTCCCTGGCCTGTCAAGTGGATGTGGGACTCAGTCACCCCCGAAGGCCCGAGACTTGCGTAAAACGTTATTCGCGTGCTCAGTAAATTTTCTGTGAAGTAGAATGCCAGCCTTCTTACACATAGTCCCAGTGAGAATTTATACTCTAATAGGTAGGCAACCTGCGCGTCGGGATGAGGATGAAATGATGATGAAGACGATATATACACCCAGCCCCCGTGCCAGCGAATTTAACCAATTAAGGTTAAAATTCCTGACCCTGCCGGGAATCGAACCCAGGACCACTGTGACCAAAAGCCAGCACGCTAACCATTTAGCCATGGAGCCGGACATAATAATAATAATAATAATAATAATAATAATAATAATAATAATAATAATAATAATAATAATAATAATAATAATAATAATAATAACAGTATGAAAGTGACAATAGTGGTTTCCCACTTCTCCTCCAGGCGAATGTAGGATGGTACCTAACTTAAGGCCACGGCCACTTCCTTCCCCCTTCCTTGTCTCACCCTATCTTCCCCTTCCCCCACAAGGCCGTTGTTCAGCATAGCAGGTGAGGCCGCCTGGGCGAGGTGTTAGGCCTCCTCCCCAGTTGTATCCCCCGACCCAAAGTCACACGCTCCAGGACACTGCCCTTGAAGAAGTGGAGGTGTGATCCCTCGCTGAGTTCGAGGGAATAACCAACGCTGGAGGGTAAACGGTAAACAGGTTAGGTACCACCGGTGAATTGTTTAGTGCCAGCCATCTGAACATAAGGATGGCCACGGCTCAGAATATGTCCGAGATTCCCACTCTTACTCTGTAGCAACTGGTATCCCGATTTCCATGACCACTTACTAGGCCACTTAGCCGTTGCCCATGGTTCACGAACTGGAAAGTGACAACAGCAACCTACACCACATATTAAGAACAGAAATTCTAGCGTCCTACATGTAACAAGAAATTATTAGGTCTATTTAGCAGTAAGCAAGAAGGAATCTACGGAATTCTCTAGCTAATTATTCCGTTCTCTTTTCTTCTGAAACAAGCCATCACAAGACTTGCGTGATCAGATGTAACTTGAACTGAAGTTATCTACCAAGGTTATTGAAACCCCTGCGGATAGGGACGATCAAATATATCTACAGCATCCCCTACCTGTCGTAAGAGACGGTTAAAAAGGGGGTCCCAGACACTCTCAACGTGCGAGAATGAACTGGCGACAACGGGGCCTTCCTGAGTCTGACATTATATCCTCTTACTTTCGGTACACTCCTCACTTTTATCTTTCCTATCTAGCCTCCCTTGGTCAACTCTTGTTCTCATCCTACCCTTGGGATGCCTAAGGAGCCTTTCATTTACGTGTTCTTTCTCTCAATTTTTTCCGATGCTCCAATTCTTGGAAGTGTCAAAATTTCTTCTTTGTTTCTTCTGATTGATGTTAAATGAGCATGGGAATTCATTTGTACTTCTTCTTAAAACAACAATCACTACCACCGCCACCAAGGTTAGGCTATTGAATGTCTAGAGCTGATCTTTGTGTAGAAGTCTCTTCCACAATATTTATTTCAAGTCATCCTCTTCTGACAGTAGAGTCATGAAAATTATATAAGTTCAAATAAACTGGCTTTACGTCGAACCGACACAGCTAGGTCTTATGGCAACGATGTGATAGGAATTGGCTAGGAGTTACAGCCCCAGCATTTGCCTCATGTGAGAAAAGGGAAACCACGGAAAACCATCTTCAAGGCTGCCGACAGAGGAGTTCGAACCCACTATCTCCCGAATGCAAGCTCACAGCTGCGAGCCCCTAACTGCACGGCCAACTCAGTCGGTTTATATAAATTCGAATGCACACTTCTTATATTATGACTAAAATGCAAAGCCATCTGTGTACAGGAGTGCAGGTCATGAAAGACTAGAACGTAAGAATTGCCACCACTTGTCACCTAGGCGTTAGAATTGGTAGTCCAATTCCTAAACCACCTTTGCCTCGTACTCGATTCCAGTGCAGTGATTCAGGTTAATGTTCCTTCCCAGAAGTGAAAGCCTCGTTTCCAAATGTCTCCACTCTCTGCTAAGGAAGCACACACACGTCCTTTCTATGAAACCTGGAACATTTTATCACCTCACAGAGGAAGGTTCCAACATCTTTGTGACCAGAGACTTTATTTAAATTTACTAATACATACTTTTCCTCAACAGAACTGAGGTAACCATGTACGACAGAAGTCCCCGATTCAAGGAACTGAAGACTGCAACTCCAGCAGGTGTTGGTCCCGGCACATATTTATTACCGTATACCATACGGTATGAAGACAGACGTAAGTACCTGTTTCTCTTAGTAGTAAGGTTTAAACAGTAGAATCCAACAAGAAGTACAGAACTCGAATCTTGAGCACAACCTAGTTATGTCCTCTGAAGTGATAAGATTTTCTTATTTCTACGATTCGCCTTCTGTGTGTGCTCGGTAAAATTGTAAAGCCGCGATCTCGTAATTGCGATCAACAGTATTCTGTAAGAAAATAATGAGCACTTGTAAGAAACTATTTTTACATCGATCTGTTTTCAGACTGATTTTGTCGCGCGGGAGTGAAAGCAAAGTTTGGGCTGGGGAAACTTGGGAGAAAGGAGACGAGCTGCTCGACTAAGGGGCATATTCCAAGCTGTAATTGGAAAGATGGCGTGTAGTGACATTAGTAGACGAATAAATCTGAGCTATGTTTCTTTCTAAAGTAGGGAAGATCGCAATATGAAAATAAAATCGGAATTCAAGAGGACAAATTTATAGAAAGAGGATTATGGTTTGCAATAAAGTACCGAAGGAGGTGTTCGATAAATTTCCAAATTCTTTGAAGATTAGGTAAAAAACTGATAGGGAATCTGCCACGTAGGGGAGTGCCTTACATGAAGATCAGTGGTGATTGATTAAAGCTCAGGATATCTTATTCATAATTTCGAAGTACCAGATGTGAACGTAGCGGGAATGATTGCTGCTGCAACCAAGTGAGGAAACTGGCAGGACGAAATTCGGAATGAGAAAATAAAGGTTAAATTGGGATTAATCTCAATGGATGAAGCAATAAACATAAACCAGCACTTTTTGGCCCAGCGAGGAAAGGTATCACAGCAGCACGATTGACCCTTTGGATAACAACTTTCATAGTATGGAGACGCACTAGTAGTGGTCTGAATACCACTATTCAGCACCACCCATACATTAGAAACTTCCATACTGTTACAGCCATAAATGAGACTTCAATAAAAGATCAATTTTGCTCTGGCATATGCTACGTTAATAATAATAATAATAATAATAATAATAATAATAATAATAATAATGAAAATGAAATGGCGTATGGATTTTAGTGCCGCGACTGTCCGAGGACAAGTTCGGCTCGCCAGATTCAGGTCTTCTGATTTGACTCCCGTAGGCGTCCTGCGCGTCGGGATTAGGATGAAATGATGATGAAGACGACAAGTACACCCAGCCCCCGTGCCAGCGAATATAACCAATTAAGGTTAAAATTCCCGACCCTGCCGGGAATCGAATCCGGGACCCCTGTGACCAAAGGCCAGCACGCTAACCATTTAGCCATGGAGCCGGACATAATAATAATAATAATAATAATAATAATAATAATAATAATAATAATAATAATAATAATAATAATAATAATAATAATAATAATAATAATAATGACCTTTGTGGTGGACGCCCGAAATTTGAAGAGTGGTACTGAGACTATTCCTAACTGTCTGACTAAATTTACCAACATATAAAACTGCTTTTATATTGAAAAATCTGAATATCTGCATTTAACATGAAAATTATGAAAATTAACATTCATTAAATAAAATACACAATCGTCGAACCCTAGACTCACACTTACATCTTACCTGCTTACTTACCCACACGTTATTTGAAGGGCGCCAGCTACCACTCAGTGCAGCAATAATAGAATGAGAATCTTGACTATCTCTAGGGTGTGGGGTAATGAGCTTACTTTTTGACAACATACCATATAAATTCTGGGAAAAGGAGATTGGCGTTCGGTTTCCCCATTAATTTTGAGGTTAAGATATTTTACTGTCATTGAAATAAAACTATGAATTCGTTTGATAGAACAAAATATATTCTTTAAATAATATATAAAAAATAGTGAGTCTTGTTGCGATAAAACAGCTGAGAATATGAAATTATGACATTGCAACTGAAAGAAACTAGGCATGAATTTGAATTCTTCTTGCCCGGACTTTTAAAAATTTATACGAAATATTTCCCTCACTGATTCACTTGACTGTACCTTCAATACTTTGAGTATAATTACGACGTAATCCTTTGATCTGGTGTTTACTGTAGATGTGTCACGCCTAACTTGGTGATACATCCTTGTGACTGCTTCTTCTCCATATCATCTGACTTCTTTGTAAGTCAATATGGTATTACCTCATAGCAGGTGGTATCCCTCTCTGACTCCATGGTAATCCCTTGCGTCCGTGTCTTCAACTAAGTAACCGACCAACCTTTGGCCTCACTCTCTCAATGACCAATAATTAATGGCACACTGAGTCTTCTCCATCTCTCGTTCACACTCGTTGACTGACCGACTGAGGCCTCTTCATCTCGTAGACTTCTTCACTGTTCAGCTTCCGTTTAACTAATGAATGTTCACTTATCCATTTTGGCTTCTTCACTGTACTGCTTCCGTTTAAATAATGACTGTTCACTTATCCATTTTGGCTTCTTCACTGTACTGCTTCCGTTTAAATAATGACTGTTCACTTATCCATTTTGGCTTCTTCACTGTACTGCTTCCGTTTAAATAATGACTGACGCTACAAGATGTATCCACCTTTTATAGACGTTGGTTGACACAGCTACGTAATCTCCAGAAATAACAATGACATACTCCCACAACGCCTCAAACTGTTGCATGTAATGGTGAAATCCCCTGGGGCGGCTGAGTCTCTGAGCGCATTACTAAAAGCTCACGATGACGTAGCCATGACGTAGCAATGACTTGGCAGAATCGCCAGCAATATTGCACAATGTAACGATGCCACATCCAACATCTGATATATAACAATTCTCACTGTACATGTATTGAATGTTATTTTACACACACGTATATATGCATACATCTAAGTACAATCCTGCAAGCGACAAGCATTGCAAAATTGAATTGAATAAGAATTATAACAAAATAATAGTAATCTCACAGATAAAATAATAACAATACGGTCATAATAATAATAATAATAATAATAATAATAATAATAATAAAAATAATAATAATACAGATATTATCTTGTAACGGGATTTGAACCGTTACAGTACGAAAACTGGAACGGGGTCCACTCATCCTCGGGGGTCAACTGAGTAGAGGGGGTTCTATTCACACCTCAGCCATCCTCGAAGTGGTTTCCCGTGGTTTCCTACTTCTCCTCCAGGCGAATGTCGGGATGGTACCTAACCTAAGGCCACAGCTACTTCCTTTCCCCTTCCTTGTCTATCCCTTCCAATTTTCCCATTCCCCCACAAAGACAGCATACCAAGTGAGGCCGCCTGGGTGAGGTGTTAGTCCTCCTCCCCAGTTGTATCCCACGACACAAAGTCACACGCTCCAGAACACTGCCCTTGAAGAAGTGGAGGTGGGATCCCTCGCTGAGTCCGTGGGAATAACCAACCCTGATGTGTAAACGGATTATGAAGAAAAGTAAGAAAGGTAATAATAATAATAATAATAATAATAATAATAATAATAATCACTTACAGACACAGTCTCTAAAGTGAAATTTCTGGGAAAGATATCACAGCCTTTCAAAATAAAAACTGGTGTACGACAAGGTGACGGACTATCCCCAATTCTTTTTAATTGTGTCCTAGAGAAAATAGTGAGAATTTGGAACGAAAAACTTATTGAACTCAACATTTCACCGATAAGGTTAGGAAGCGGAAACAAAAGGATCGAAATAAATTGTCTTGCATTTGCAGATGACTTTGCAATACTTTCTGAAAATGTGACATCTGCTATAACCCAAGTAAATGTCTTGGAAAGAATCGCCAGCAGAACTGGCTTAAGAATTTCTGCAGAAAAAACAAAATTTTTAACAAATATTTGGGATGCACCAAAATTTCTGAAAACAGATATTGGCCAAATAGAGATGGTAAAACAATTCAAATATCTAGGGGAAATAATCCAAGAAAATGGTTTAGAAAAATCTGCAGTAGAGGTGAGGGTACATAAAATGGAGAGACCTTATGGTGTCACCAAAGATATCTACAATAAAATATGCCTATCCAAAAATGCAAAAATAAGGCATTACAACACAGTAGTGAAGCCAGAATGCCTATATGCAAGCGAATGTCTGTCATTAAACTATATTTTAGATAAACTAGAAATACTAGAAAGGCGAATCATGAGGAAAATATTAGGCCCACAAAACACAGCAGAAGGTTGGAAATTACGAAGTAATGCTGAAATATATCAAAAAATAGAAAATATATCAGATGTAATGAGGAAAAGGAGACTTATGTTTTTTGTACATTTATATCGAATGCAAGATAGTAGATTAACCAGTAAGATTTTCAGATATTTGTGGGATAAGAAATCAACGACAAGCTGGGTCAATGAAGTAAGAAAGGATTTAGAAAAAACAATATAACAACAGAAGAAATAAATAATAGAGAAGGCTTTCGGGAAAAAGTATTGAAAATAGAAGGATTCCAAGGTAGGAAAGTAAAAAAGACTGGTTCAAAGTGGTCTGAAGACAGAAAGAAGAAACATAGTGAACAGATGAAAGCGTACTGGAAGAAAAGGAAAGAACAAAGAAGAAGGAATTGAAATTGGCACGTGGTCCTCTGGTGGCCCATTCGAAATAATAATAATAATAATAATAATAATAATAATAATAATAATAATAATAATAATAATAATAATAATAATCCAGGCAAGAAGTATAGTCTAAGATAGAGAAGATCACGGACACAATGCGTAAAGGCAGATATCGCTTCTACGGTCATATACAACGGATGATCGACTCTTGATGGACGAAACGTATCTTCAGTATATTTTACTCAAAAACAAAAAAAAAAAAAGGCAATGCCATTGTACGTTATTGTCAAGAAAGATCTTTAAGAATTGGGCCTGCAAGCAGAAGATGCACAAGACAGAAATCTTTTCAGAGGCGAAAAATGGGCAACTGATGGTAAATGGACAGAAGAACGTTGTGCTAAACACAGTGAGGTAATGAAGACGATGTGGATTAAGCGAAAAATAAACAAATGCCAGAATGTAAAGTGAGACTTATCGTGATCCCTAGTTGACCGATTAGCGAAGTTGAATAATAATAATAATAATAATAATAATAATAATAATAATAATAATAATAATAATAATAATAATAATAATAATAATAGATGCTCTTTGAATGGACTAGTACTAGAGTACAATGCTGCATATGACCTTGGAATGTATAACGAACGTTAGCTGGAGCAAGAAATTTAGTGTCCTATTCGCTACCTATTGTGGGGAATTTGCTTTATCTTGTGAGCAAGTAAAGCAGACTCCAAACGATTTGCCATCTGTTATAAAGAATGTTTCAAGACCAGAAAAGGATGACACTAATAACGATTGTCTGTTGCCAATAAGAAAGCTTTTTCATTCCTCAAGGCTGGACGATTTGGAGAGCAATGCTCTGTACAAAGTGCTCGCTTACCCTTACTTCTCGCACCATTAATTTGGCCGTGCTTCTTATCAGAACACTGCCTTGCGCGTGTGGATCTCAAGGAGACAGAGAGGAGATTAATGGTCTAATGCGAGATGGGCTGGCAGTTTGGCTCGCCTCAATTAAACTGCACATTCCACTGCTTGTTCAAGATTAATCATGGCTTCATTGAGTTAATTAACTTGGTGCAGTCAAAAGTGTTCCATACACTAGAGAGAAGGAGGTAGTGACACTCGTATAAGCGAGAGAGAGATGGAGGAATTGTAAAGATACCTCAGCTTGTTTATGTGGTCAGGGTAGACAGAGGTCGGTCGCCTTTCCACAAGAAGTCACGAGTGAGATGGCCTCGGTTGCCATAGAAACCAACTTGCAAGTGACAAGGGGTTAAGTATGGACCGCACAAACTACCATCATTTAAATGGCTGTCAAAAGAGAGGAAGCAGGAAGACGACAGACGTGAGAGCGAACGGCGAAGCACTATAGCTCAAAAGAATGCGCTGCGTGTCACATCTTTCTTTCTTGAGCTCCTGACGATCAAAGGAACCCATAGTAAGAATTACTGACCTCGTCACCTCAATAATCGAGTGGTAAGTCGGGATGGTTCTCCTATATGGATCTCTAATCTGGTCGTCCTGGAGTGGAGATGAGTGCTTCAACTCACTTTTCAGAAGCCACGTTCCTGGGTTTGATTCCAGTACAGTGTGTTGTTCTGTCGTTAAGAACATGTTTCGAGATAAAATTCCAACAGATTAGCATCTTCCAAAAATCATGAGGAATAAGAAGATAAATTTATTGAATATAATTTAGCTGGGATGGTTGTCTCAGACAGTAGCCCAAATTGCCGGGTTCAGTAGCAACTAAGTCCGGAAGTATATTGTGCTCAAATATACCGGATTCGTGTCTAAAAATATGCCGGTACGAGACTTAATTTCGGTCACTTCGATGATTTTGAAGAATATAGTGATACGTACTCCAAACAATATTATTATTATTATTATTAAATTGGTTCTTTTAGTCCGACTATTGACCGTGCGGGTCTTCACTTCGGTGGGCTTTCTTCCCATCTCACTACTCGCTCATCCTCGTGCTGTGAGAACCTTTTCGTTCTTGTGCCCTCACTCCAGGGCTCAGTGTTTGGCTATTAATGAAGGAAGAGAGTCTGTGGTTTTGATGAGCATTCTATACTTATCTCTGGTGTGGATCTAGCTGGGGGTCAATTTCTAGTGGCTCTATATTTTTTCTAACTAGTCTCATCCACTTGGCGATAGTATCTTTGCCTCTAGAGATGGCATAGCAGACTCTCGAGGTATTTCTCTGGTTGTCGCAGTATGTGATTAGAAAGGTACGTGCAGCTCACCTCCATGGTGGTGTGAAGAAAAAAGCTGCACCATCTCGAGGATAAGGAGACACGAGTTTACTTTCCCTAGTGTACTCGGAAGATTAATATTTAACAGTACTCTCTGGCTCGGCGAAGAAAGTTACACGTAACCGCCTCACTCCTCATTTCCCTCGGACGGTTCTTCTAGTGATGTCCAGGTTGTCTGTAACAGTTGATGGTGGGGCTTTTCAGGATACTAAACATACTCACACATACTGACATCTATTACTTGTGCTAGAAAACTGGAGAAGAATTCACAATAAACAGGTAACAACGTTCGTAATGCGTTTGTAACCCTTCACAATCCCCGTTAACAAAGTTGAAGTATAATCCAGAACATTTTCATCACTTTGATAATAAAGTGATGCACAAAACACGATTTTATTAATTGCTTGTTTCATTCTATTGGTACAAATATTTCACTAAGCTTACTTCTACAAGTATATGAATAAAAATTAATGCTTTTCTAATTCTCTCCTCGTCTTTGTACCGGTCATGTCTGAAGCCTGCCCCCTTGGTGTGAGTGGGTACTTTGGTGATGATCGGTGTGCTATGACAGTTAATCCCAGGATTTTGTCCGCCAGAATACTAGGTCTTTGATCGAAATCTGATGGCCAATCCCGCCACTTGTAATAACCGTGTCACGCAGGCTGACGTACCACGTTCGATCATCATAGTTTTGTAGATAAGCCGACGTCGTCATCCCAGTGACGTCAACCTATTGCAATTTGGTCGCTGCCTCACAGGTTCCCACCTGATAAATACCGATGTGTCCTTTAGAAACTACATTAATTTTCAAATCTATTACCACATTACTCGTCGTGCTGACCACACGACACCTCGTAATCTGCAGGCCTTCGGGCTGAGCAGCGGTCGCTTGGTAGGGCAAGGCCCTTCAAGGGCTGTAGTGCCGTGGGGTTTGGTTAGGTTTGGTTTGGTTTGGTTTGGTTTGGTTTGGTTTATTACCACATTAGAACTTATCTCTTCTGCTAGTCACAGTTAGTCGTAAAGTAAGGATAAATACCTTTACGAAAAGTCCGGCTTCATAGCTTAATGATAAGAGTAGTGGTCTTCGGGTCATATAGAGACCTGTGTTCTACTCCCCGTCAGGCTGGGGATTTCAGTCACGTTTGGTTCATTCCTCCAGCTCGGGTCTGGGTTTTTGTGATCATTTTAAAATATCTTCAATTACATACAACACATCACATTACCAACTTTCCGGCTCCATAGCTGAATGGTTAGCGTGCTGGCCTTTGGTCATAGGGATCCCGGGTTCGATTTCCGGCAGGGTCTAGAATTTCAACCATAATTGATTGATTCCCGTAGCATGGGGAATGGGTGCATGTGCCGTCTTCATCATCATTTCATACTCATCACGACGCGCAGGTCGCCTACGGGAGTCAAATAAAAAGACCTGCACCTGGTGAGCCGAAGTTCTCGGACACATCCCGACACTAAAAGTCACACGCCATTTCATTTTTACATTACCAACTACCACAGAAACACGCAATGGAAGTTAGAATAAGGCAAAGGTTGTGCACACACTGAATAAATGTATTACCATAATTAATTATTAAGTGAAATATTACGGAATGTAAATATTATATATTGAAATTACGTTATCGTAGTGTACAGCGCCCTTCATAAGACTGATTAATGAATAATAATCTGAAATCACACATGATTTCTCATCAGTTTCCTTAAACCTCTCTCTCTCATGTTCTAGAGAACCATGTTCCGTTTTTGTTCTCTGACTACATCGGGAAAAGCTTTGAATTATCCAAGCATGTCGCTGAGGAGCCGGGCCCTGCGAATTATTATCCACAAACACCAGCGAAACATATCCCGGTAAGTAAATCATGAACTTATAACTAACAGTATGCCGAAAATTCATATGCAATTAAACATTTTACCTTTTACAAAGTCTCAGTGACTGATACGTTTGTGTTAATGACAGAAAATGGAATAAGAATCAGAATTAGCCGAGAACATCCCATATAAGGCAAAGGTCCCTTTGAAATCCTGGAAGGTGGCTTGTTTAGCCATTATTGCAAGTGATAAATTTCATACTTCGGTTCCGTATTTTCTTATACAATTCTTTAAAAATATTATTATTGTATTACCCCACCTGTTCAACACAAGGTTGATACAAGCGACTTGTACACTCATGAAAACTAGTAAGACTAGGACTAGCTTAAAATTTTCTAAGGGAATGTGTGGATAAAAAACGTGATTTGATCGAAAAGCTTGATGTTCACATATTAAAATATGTTGATGTTTTATAACATGTTTTAAAAACAGTTGCACAGTTTGCGCTTTCTCAGTGCTCCCAATGTTCACTCACACTCACTTCCTCAGCTGACACAGTCTCACTCAACTATACTAAAAATTGTCTCTCCAGCCCTAACGGCCGCACAGTCCACTAACTTAAATCTAGCTTAGGAGGCATAAATGCACGGAAGAGGCTAGGATGCATTTTCTTGGCAAATGATAAGCAATAACAATTTTAAAAGATTTAATTACTCTTGTTAAAGCACATTTTATATTCCCGATAATAAAATAAATTCATACTAATGAAGCATTTAACACTCAATGAAGCCATGGAGATCCAACTGTCAAAATCAAATAAAATACTGAGTGCAACTTTCACGAGTGCAATTAACTGGATTAAAAAGTTCATTCGTTTCAATTATCACTTAGATTGTTGATGAAATTGTTCATTAATTTGTTAATTAAGTAATTGAGTCACTCTTCTTTCAATTATTAAATGTTGATCAACCCTCCTTTGAATTATTAATTGTTGAGTAAGAATTTAAAAATCCTATCATAAAAACATTCAAACACATCATCTATTTACACATAATTAACGATCTTGTCAATGCGAAGGTATTCCCCAGGAATATTCCCTATATACATAATCCAAACAACACTTATTTAATCTGGGAATAGTCTCAGAGTGGTCGCCTAATTTAAATATAACACAACTAAATTATACACAAAACGTGAAATGAAGAAAATCCAAAAATCACTTCCCGTATAATGACGTCACATAATCCAATAATAATAATAATAATAATAATAATAATAATAATAATAATAATAATAATAATAATAATAATAATAATAATAAACAGAACTAGGGTGAACCACATCTCACCACATATGATGACCAACAGTACAAGGTCGAGAGGGTCAGAACTTCTTCACATCAACAAACACTGCAAATGAATCTCACGAAGTCTTATTCAAAACAAAAGCAGCATTTACATAAAAAGTACATTGAAATCTATAACTCCTGAAAAATAATGGCATTTGACATAACCACTGGCTGTATTCTTGTAGTAAACACGTCGCTGTGCTATTGTAATCCTCATGTGCCCTGGGACTCGAACTAGTGGCCTCGATTTCACCATCAGTAGGGGATCCTGAAAATCCCTGGCTATCGCCTCAACAGGGGCAATAATTACTCTAACATTAATTTAATCATATCTTCGTTACTCAAATAAGGAAACCAAATATTAATGCCTCTTCTACAATAAGCTGAATTTGTGTGTAGAAACCCAGCATCGTATACAACATTGAGACTTCTATTCGCCTGACAATCCCTTTAAAAGCTAGCCCTCGTTAAAGGCCGAGCCGTAGCAACAAATCTTCGTCTGGACCGCACCCATGACAGAGAAGGTTCTTTCCTGCAAACCATGTTTCCCTACAAATAGATATATTCCCAGTGCATCTCTGCGGCTAATTACGAATATTTCAATACAATAACACTGACGTACACTCTCAATGCTCAAATCAACTTGTGCGTTCATTGCACTCTTCAAATATCTCAAAATATCTTGCCGCTATATCACTTTATTTCATCTCATATTCACACAAACCGTAAGACTGTGTCGGTGCGACGTAAAACAACTAGCAAAAAATATTCTCACAAATCCGGGGTTCAGACCCAACTCATGGTATCGGAGAATTCGCTACGGTTTCCTCTGCACACAAGCTAAAAATTATCATTACTTCAAACAAAAGATATGTAACTGTAAAAAAGCAAAGCATTTAATCTCAAATAATAATAAAACATGGGCCTATCTACAATTGGGAGGATAGTCTTTCGAATCCCAGGCACGTCGTTTTCTGCACACACTGGTTGTACCGCCATTTCTTACTCTAAACATGCAATCTAAACTACAAAATGTGTCATGCTATTCTGGCTCATATTGAATATTTAAGTTGGAAGAAGGCTACTACGTTAACACCAAAGCTATGCAATCACCCCTTTCTAAAGCATTCTCAACCACAAAATTATTAACACATGCTCATGCACTTAAATGAATCGGGCTAAAGTGTTTGAAATTATCCTCACTTGTTTCCATCCCAGATATCACACATACTTAAAATAAAATACTACTGACCACTCTAAGTTAATCTAATCTGACAATTTAATATTCATCAAATTATACTAATTCTATCCTGACTATATCTACATATTTACAATAAAGAATACCCACATTCACAAAATCACAAAATTTGTACTCAACACTGTCGGGTTGTCCATCGTTCGAACCTCGGAGGGCTCGCAGCGTAGTTTACTCCATGTTGAAGCTGCTGTTGACCATGGGTTCCAAGCGTCCTATGTCGACTCTTGAAGTCTTCATGGTCCTTGAATTCACGAACACTGGAACAATACTAACCACACCACGTTCACAGAGAATCCTTCTCCACACGTCACAGTTATATTTAGTCGAGACTGGGAATTCTACAATTGCATTTGCTCTCAGTAGGAGAATTAAATATTCATTAATATGGTTTCGGCAAAAGTATTCGTACTTTAATCAGACAACGTTAATCCACAATAGACACTGCTACGACACTGCTACAGTTTAAACAATTTTAAAAGAATTCGATAGTGGATTCCTATGTTCAAACTCTGTCTCGGATATCTGTTTTCTGCACACAAAGACTATCACTACGTGATATTTCAGTACAGTTTAAACTTCAAATTATAATCCTATTAATTTACATGGAATTTCCTACTTATCTACCCGCGTGTTTATCCGCATGATTTCACAGTTTATTCACGAGCACACCACGGGCTTCGATTCTATCACAAGGCATTGTCTAGAGAATAATTTCTCTCTCCCGATATACGATCTCGCGACACGAATGTACGGCACAGTCTGTTCATATGCGTCGCGAGCAGCCTGTAATTTGTACGGCACTACCGTTTCTTCAAAGTTTTGCACCGTTAATGTGCCATTAATGGTACTTATTTACCGCACTCCTGTTCACTTGCACGGTTTCACATACAAATAAAGCAAAGTCCGATCACAGATCGGTCGTGGAACCGTTCCAAAGACTTGTCGACGACTATCTTTCCACCCGCATAGGCGGATGCTTATATGGTTTCACCAAGGGTGGGAGGTGAACAGAGAGAAGGTTCCTACTCCAATGTTTAGATCTCATGATCTACAAGGTCTACGGTAATAGCGATGCGATAGATTGTGTGACCCTACAATCACTATTACTTGCTGTGACGCGGAACCCAAACCGATCGGTTGTTTAATTATAATTTGCAATCTAAATCAGGCCTCCAGCGGGGAATTTCATAAATAGTGTTATATTAATCTGACTTATAATTTTGCTAAGGGCCAAATATTCTCAATTTTACTTTGACGTGTGTTTTATATATAACTTAGATGACGTTTTACCAAATATTCTTCCAAAATCACCTTCTCACGTTGGCTCTACTGTGATCCGGCATTTGTTTTAGGGGCGGAGTTAACAAGATACATTCTTCTTCCTTGTCTTTCCTCGTCGTACGCTCTCACTTTGGGGGTTCCTTTAGCTACGCAACTCTTGAGTTCGGCGCCAGCCAGTCAGGTATTTTGCGCAAAATTATGCAACCTAGCTTCCGTACAGACAAAGAAGCTCGAAGCATGTCTTCTTCCCGTATATTCATTTCATAATAAATATTCATAACACAGATGCGGTCACAATATGCATTGTAAGTATTGGTAATCGGGCTCACTACGTATGGTATTGTTTTAGGATTATTGAATGTATAAAAGGAGTCTTCCAGCAGTTACAAATATTTATTGAGTGTGTTGTTATTTTGTATTTATTGTGTGTTGATGAAGTGCTAATGTACAGGTTATGGTTAGATTGAAGTATAGATACTTATTTTAAATTAGTGGAGAAGATATTGGAGAACCTAGGTGCAGTTCCTACCAGTTTAATCATTACGGGTTAGGTATAGCCCGAAGCAGATGTAACAGTAAGCAGCTATAAATACAAGCCCTGGCAGAGAGAATTATCATCCTTTATCAAAATTTGAGCGATACACTTAGGTGAACTCTGGCATCCAAATTCCTGACATTTCAATTAATTATTTCATTTAATTTATTTTATTCATTCCAAGGTTATTATGTTTATTTATATTCATTTAATATTGCAAATGGCACGCAACAGTAGGGCACAGTTTATTCATATTTTACATTATATATTTATTTATATAAATTACAAATGGCACCCAAAAGTAGGGCAATGGTTTTTAATAGTTATTTGTGTAACAATATTACTTAGTCCACACACTGTACTACTCGGGCTACGTACTGGGGGACTATGGGATTAAGGGTAGATTATTAAAATCAATCATAAGCATTTAACAATTGGGCTGCAGTGAGGACTGATGGTAGAATGAGTTCTTGGTTCAAGATAATTTTAGCTGTGAGACAAGGCTGTAATCGTTAAGCTTTGTTGTTCATAGCTTACACGAATCGTCTGCTGAAAGCCTAGAAGAGTACGACAGTCTTCGGCAGCCGGCAAAATTCCTACCCTCGCCGCTAGATGAGGCTTCATTCATTCCATTCCTGGCCAGAACGAATGACTGCAAACAGTCTGTGGAATTTCATCTGCTGAAAGGTGTAAAGGGGCAGGGAAGGATTCAGTTAGGTGACGATTTGATCTTAATGGCAGACTGTGCCGTTAACCTGCAGTTTAATATCTTCGAACTTCAAAAGAGGTGCAATGAGTGTGGAATGAAAATTAGCCTTTTCAAATCTAATTTGATGTCTGTAGGTCAGAAATCCAAGAGAATCGAATTTCAGATTGGGGTGTAATGCTGGTACAGGTAGATAATTTCAAGTATTTAGGATGTGTATTCTCCCAGGATGGTAGTATAGTACGAATAAGTGAGATTGAATCAAAGTGCAGTAAAGCTAATACATTGAACTCGCAGTTGTAATCAACAGTATTCTGTAAGGAGGAAGTCAGCTTCTGGACGAAAATATATTTACATCAGTCTGTTCTCAGGCCAACTTTGCTTTATGGGAGTGAAAGCTGAGTGGATTCAGGATACCTTATTCATAAAGTGAGGGGCTGCCTGGCCGAGGTGGTAAAGGCGTGCTCGGTTCGCCCAGAAGGACGTGGGTTCGAATCCCCGTCAAGAAGTCGTAAATTTTAAGAAACGAGATTTCCACTTCTGGAGGTGCATATGGCCTTGAGGTTCACTCAGCCTACACCAAAAATGAGTACCAGGTTCATTCCTGGGAGCAAAGGCGGCCGGGCGTACAGCTACCCATCAAGTACCGAGGTTACGGATAGCGGAAGCCTTTACCTTCTACCCCTCCAAGGGCCTTCATGGCCTGTACGGAGATGACTGCTTTTCTTAATTCATAAAGTAGAAGTAATAGACATGAAAGTAGCAAGAAAGAGTGCTGTACAGACAGGTGAGAAGAATGGAAGGATAAGTTGGGATGGATGAAGCTGTACGCATTAATCGGCTTCGGTGTTTGGGTCATGTGAGATGAATGGGGGAGGATAGGTTACCTAGGAGAATAATGGACTCTGTTATGGAGGCTGAGAGAAGTAAAGGGAGAGTAAGACGACGATGGTTAGACTCGGTTTCTAACGATTTTAAGATAAGATGCATAGACCTAAACGAGGCGACAGAACTGGTTACAAGTAGAGGATTAGTAAATTCACAGAGGCCTGAAGACAGAAAGCGGGCGAAAATATGCTGTACATTATTCTTTTTCTCCGGGCGGAAATATATATATGAGTGGGCGTGATCCGTTCGAACTTTGCGGTTTTACAGTACTAGCCGAGGAGGTACACAAATATGCTCATAAACGGCAGAAGTTGTTCCATTAGTTCTACCGATGAGGAAAATCTCCTCAGTATCTTGCAATACTTTTCGTCATGGTAATGAGAGTAGCATCACACACACACGTTGCGTGATGCAGTTTTATTGCGCGCGTACCTGTTACGTATTTTCGCGGTTTTCCGGTGGAATGGTGTAGCAGAAACAGATTAGTGATACAGATATAGTGTCAGTTTTGGATGATAAAGACAAAGAAATCTCGGATTTTAGTGTATGTTACAGTGAATTCGAAAATTGCATCTCGAGTTCATCTGAGAGCAACGACCACACAAGTGACACTGGCAGAGACAGAATGGATCTGACGTAATAATAGTCGCGGAACTTCGACAACTATTCCCGTTCGTAATACTGATGAAGAGCCAATGCTGCCGTCAAACTTTTATACTGAAACACACCCTATAGAGTATTTATTTATGTTATTTGAGTGAAGCGTGGATTCAAATTCTATGACAATTCTTTGACTAATTATTCCAATTTTTATGAACAATGAGACAAAACACGAAACCCAAACATCATTGAAAGTAGCTTTCTGTCCATATGTTTCTTAATAGTGGACCAACGTGTACCGAGCGGAGTAGCCCCGCTACGGCTCTGCATTCGAGAGATGCGTGAGTTCGAACCCTGCCGTCGGCTTTTCTAAGGATGATTTTCCGTGATTTCCACTTTTCACCTCCAGGAAATTGCCGAGACAGTTCCTATCTGTAGGCCAGAGCCATTTCATTCCAGCTAATTACCCAATTTCATTCACGATCATTCATTTCATTTTCAATAGCCCCTCAACTGAGGTTGACGTCGGGAAGGGCATCCGGTCGTATAAACGCCCATTAAAAATTCTTCTTACCTCATCCCCAACCCCGTTTCAGAAACTGGAAATAACGGTTACGCATTCAGAAAATAACGTGCACTTAAAATTAACCATTGTCAGATCATATAATGGGGTGTCCCTTGTGCCATTCTTCCATTACAAAAATGATGAAACAATATTTACTTTGTCTTCTGACCACTTCAGATTTAGATTTACACTCTTAAATAAGGTATACGGTTAATATTGGTATGTTTTCATCGTTTTAGTTAATTTTCCGAAATTGTCGTTGCAGTATTTGTTTTTCAACTTTTTCGTCGCCTACAGCCATTACTTGCCGCCGCCCGCGAATGGTGAACCGTCTATAATTAAGACGTATGTATTGCACCCGTAGGTGTCATTAAAGTACGGCGGAGAAACAAAACTGAATGCGTCCGTACCTCGCATAACAAAAGAAAATTGCCCCCGATTGCTCTGCGGCTCCTCCAAAACCGACATCATGGCTGCCATCTTATGGCACGGAATTTAAAAATCCACGTGCTTTTTTGACAGCTGCTATCTTTGAGCAGGTGGGCGTGGAATTCTAAGTATCTCTAACCTCAGTGCTGCCATCTTGACCGGGCTAAATCTCATTGCGGCCACCTTATGCATGTGGTGGCGGGAAATTTGAAATTCACGTGCTTTCTTGACAGCTGCTATCTTTAACCACGTGGGCATGGAGTTTAAACAGGCTAACCTGAGTAAATGTTTATGCTTTATTGAATTTGGGGGAGTAGGGGGCTTAAAAAGGTAGTCCTCTTTTCCCTATCTCCCCTTCCAAATAATTGGGATGGAGAGATGTGCTCTCTCCCTAGAGGTCTACCGCCTTGGTAGTCCTCTACCAAAAATTATTGCCCGGCTAAGGAGCTAGGCAAAGAATTTGCACTGTGCACCGCCTTTTTATTGCATCGGTAAGCGGATGGGAGGTGCGCAGATCGATGAGCAGTGGACAGGAGAGATGCGCGCGCACAAGCGATGGTTGCACACTCTGGTGGAAGAAGTTTAGTATGATAGTCGATGCATGCATATCGATAGGCAATGGATGCACACTCTGGTGGAAGATGTTTAGTACGATAGTTGATGCATGCATATCAATAGGCGATGGATGCACACTCTGGTGGAAGAAAATAAAAACTTATCTTACTGCTGCTTTCTTGGCGGGATTTTAAACGTGGCTAACGTCAGTGCTGCTGTTTTGACAGACCCTAACCATTTGCTGCTACCTTATGGCACTGAATTTAAAATCCACGTGCTTTTTTTTTACAACTGTCAAGGTGATAGCTGACATCTTTAACTACGTGGGTGTGGAATTTTAAGCATCGCTAACCTCAGTGCTGCTATCTTGACGGAGCTAAACCTCATTTCTGCAAACTTATGCACGTGGTGGCGGGCAATGTAAAATCCACGTGCTTTTTTGACAACTGTTAAGGTAACAGCTGCCATCTTTAACCACGTGGGTGCGGAATTTTATAGAAGTAAACATTGCTAACTTCATTACTGCTATCTTTATAGACCCTAACCTCATTGCTGCCACCTTATTCATGTAGTGGCGCACAATTTGAAATCGATGTGCTTTTTTGACAGCTGCCACTTTTGACAACGTGGGAATGGGCTTTAAACAAGTAAACATGGCTAACCTCAGTGCTGCTATTATAAAAAACCTAAACCTAACTCCTGCCACCTTCTGCATGTGGTGTGGCTGGCAATTTACAAAACTACATGCTTTTTTGACATCTGTCGAGATAACACCCGCCATCTTTAACCACGTGCAGTTGTTACGTGTCCTACTTCAGTGCTGCAATCGTGACGGTGCTAAACCTCACTGCTGCCACATTATGCACGAAGTGGAACGAAATTTAAATTGATTTTGACGGGACTTAGCGTCGCCGCGGAATTTTGAGGATATAGCTAAGGGGGTCTAACTAGAGGCAAGCTTCCCTTCTCAACATACCTTTCTCCTCCTCCTACTACTACTACTTATGCTTTTTGATTGAGGAGAGAGCGGTAGGAATATCTTTATTCGACATCACAAAACATGTTAACAATTAGTGTTGAGAACAGAAAAACGTATAACACAAAACATTATGCAATTAATCTCTGTTTGTTGATACAAACGCACTTATACGCAATTAGCGCGCACACATAGAAATGCAAATGTTGTATATCTCTATCTGACATACTTTTTTCCGTAATTACTGCAGATAAAATTATTACTACAGAGCAGGGGATATATTCATCCTAAGAAGATGGAGGGATCGGAAATTTATATTGTTAACTTACCTTGATTTTAGGGACAAGTACTTAGGCGAAACTCTTTCTTAGTCGACAGGTGTTTTAAATTCATGTAAATTCCAAGGATTTACTTTTACGAAGCGAATCCTTAGCTTTATAAACTATGACTGAATGCCGATACTTTCAACAGGTGTTTCGTGATTGAAAAACTGAATCACTAATTAAAGCGTGTTTGAATATATATTTAAACACTGGAGTTTATTTTATGGCCTACTGTAATGTTTAGAAGACTGGAATTGAACACTATAGTCGATGCCGACACCTACAACAGGTGTTTTGTGTTTAGAACAGTCAATAACTGATTGAAACATAATATAAATATAAATTTAAACACTGGAGTTATTTTAACGCCTACTGTAATGTTAACAAGACTAGAATCGAACACTATAGTAGATGCCGACACCTACAAGAGGTGTTTTGTGTTTAGAACACTGATTGTCTGATTGTAACATGTTATGAATATAGATTTTAGAGTTATTTTGGGGCCTACTGTATTGTTAACAAGACTAGAATCGATGTTGTACCACGTAGTATTTGACGTTTAAACAATAATCACCACTAAAGTATGAAGGCTTTCACGGCCGCTGTCAAAATAATAAAAATCTTCCGGGCTAGGACGAAGTGAGAAGAGTGGACCACGGCATAATAGCCCGGAAGATTTTTATTATATAATAATCACCACTACTACATAGTTTGGTTGGAGGGCTGTGTATGAATCGAACTCCCGATGTCACACGCGGTTTTACATTTGTAAAACAACAATCACTACTACTCCTAAGTGTACCTGCTGGCACATCGCTTGCTGCTTGCCGGAAGTTAACAGGTCAGCATACTGTACACGCGTAGTACTATATTATTATTATTATTATTATTATTATTATTATTATTATTATTATTATTATTATTTTAGAGAAGACTCCGCAGCAGCGCACCGCCTTCTTACCGCTGGATAGCGCAGTTTAAATCCCGGTTACTTCATGTTAGATTTGTTATAGTCGATAGATGTATGCACGAGTCGAACCCACAGCCTCACGAACTAGGTTATAGTAGGACTGTATCGATTATTATTTTCGTTACTGCTGAGCAGTGGTAGTTAATGTGAATATCTATTATCGCTAACTCCCTCCCGACGCACTAAAGTACAGAGCTTCCTCTCCTGGCTGCCTATTAGTCGACACTTACATCACGTGTTTTCTGTTTAGAAGACTGAATGTTTGATTGTAACACTTTAAACCTTATAAATTTGTGCACTAGAACCTTATAAATTTGTGCAGTAGAAACACTTAATTGTCTACTGAATGTTCAAATCACTAGAAGCGAACACTATAGTTGAACAAAGAAAAATAAGGGATTTACTTCTTCTAACGACACAATAAAAATACACAGCATGCAACCGCTAGCTATGTACAACTACTACAGTCGTGTGCAATGAGAAAATCGGTTTGCATGCTGGTGTTTAGTGATAAAAACCCCCGAGTTCGATTCCCGACATTGTCTTGCAAATGCACACATTAGATATTACTTTTTCAAAAAATGTGAAAACACGGAAAATTATAGTAACAACAGTACAGCACCCGCACACAAAAATATAAATTTAAATGTAGAATAAGCAAAATGCCGTGAGTTTACGCGCAAGTTCCCGAGTTCGATTCCCGACATTTTCTTGCAAATGCACACAGATAATACTTTCTGAAAAATGTGAAACGACGGAAAATTATAGTAGCAACAGTACAGCACACGCATACAAAAATATAAAATTGATTTTCGAACAAGCAAAATGCTGTGAGCTTACGCGCACGTTCCCGAGTTCGATTCCCGACATTGTCTTGCAAATGTATACATTAGAAAATACTTTCTGAAGTAATGTGAATCCACGGAAAATTATAGTAGCAACAGTACAGCACACTCACACAAAAAATATGAAATTGAATGTATAACAAGCAAAATGCTGTGAGCTTACGCGCACACGAGTTTTAAATTCTCTGCACACACACTTGATTCACAGATGTAGCAATTATTTTTATAAATATTTATTACCTAAAATTCTTACATGTCAAAAGGGGAGAGAAAAATCATATATTAAAATTTGATGCATGTTCTCTGCTTGATGCGTTAGAAGTGAACGAGGTGACGTGTTCGATTCTACTCGCCCGGATGTGCGAGGCAAATCTGCCGACGCGAAGCTTTACTCTGACCTTGACAGGGAACATGGGTTTTCTAAGTACAGTACAGGTGCTCCATATAGTGTGACCTCAAATAATAATAATAATAATAATAATAATAATAATAATAATAATAATAATAATAATAATAATAATAATAATAATAATAATAATCTTCCGCCTGATGTAAAAAACGGATTATCATGAACCCAGGCATTCGGGAGTGGTAGCTAATCCCGCTAACCACTACACTACAGAGGCAGACTGGGAGTATCCTATTCTATAAATTTTGTAGAGTATTTCTCTAAGATGTTTGGAAATATTCAGGACGACCTATCTGTAAGAGAAATATTGTACACTGATAAAACGCCTTAAGAACAAAAGACAAAACGATTAACTCATTCTCAACTGCAGGACTGATTATGTTTAGCATCTCGTTGGACATCACTGAACTTCTGTGTAACACTGAATCCCAAAAATCTTATGAACCTCGCAAGGGTTCTAAAACTTATTTATTCATAATAGAATAGAAAGTCCGCCTATGTAGTATAATGGTCAGCATAATTAGCTGCTACCCCCCTCCCCGGAGGCCCGGGTTCGATTACCAGGCTAGAAATCGATTAGCTGCCACCCCCTAAGGGCCCGGGTTCGATTTCCGGCTCTGCTACGAAATTTTTAAAGTAGTACGAGGGATAGAACGGGGCTACACAGCCTCGAGAGGTTTACTGAGTAGAGGTGGGTTCGATTCCTACCTCAGCTATCCTCGAAGTAGTTTTCTGTGGTTTCTTACTCCTATTCCAGACAAATGCCGGAATAGTACCTAACTTAAGCCCACGGTCTTAAGCCATTGTCTGACTCTGCTCATGGAAGCACGCAAGTAAATCGGCTCTCCGTTTAAGCGAATTTTGTAGGTGAACGGAAGCAGTGTGTGGTGTGTAAAAGTGCAGATCTGTGGAACGTGTGCCAGGGTTCAAGTTGAGACCAGTTTTTAATCGATATCGTTGTGTATATCAGCATAATATTAAAAATGGGCCGTCATCCTAATAAAGCTAGCAGCGGTAGTGCCAGCAGTGGTGCCAACGAAATCGAACAGGCGGTGAGAAAGGTACTGGACGAGGCCGTGCTCTCCGAACGCTTCGTGGAAAGTACTGTAAGTGCAGTGGCAAGACAGGTGACGGAAATTGTGGTGAAAGAACTTGAGCGTAGTCTCCAGTTCAATGCTGAATTGGTGAATGACCTAAACAAAAAACTCGAGTGCCGCGAAAGAGAAATAAAACATCTCAAAGAAGAAGTTGAGGCGAAGTGCGACTTCCTGGAACAGTACCAAAGGAGGTCAAGTTTACGTCTGTTTGGTATTGATGAAAGTGAGGCTGAGAACACAGACGACATTGTTGTGAGCCTCTGCAATAAACTGGACGCCAAGGTAACCAAAACTGACATTGACAGGAGCCACAGAGTAGGACCGAAGGTGCCAGGAAAACCTCGACCCATCATTGTGAAGTTCACGTCCTTCCGCTCCAGGCAAGAGGTTTTCACACGGAAGCGCCAACTGAAAGGAACACCTACCACGATACGAGAAGACTTGACTGCAACTCGTCTAGCAATTCTGAAGGCAGCCATCACTGTTCATGGACTAAGGAACACTTGGACTGATCACGGGGATATCATAATTAAGTTGGCAGATGGTACAAGGCGTCGTATCAACCGCATGTGTGATATTCCTAGATTGTAATCTGCAAACATCACCACATCAGTACAGAACTACATTCGCTTTTAATGTGAGTACCGAAATATTGTCTTCCCTTGCTTTCATAGTAGGAATTCACTACAGTTAAGTTTCACTTTCTCTTTCTCCTCTCTCTCTCTCTCTCTCTCTCTCTCTCTCTCCTCTTCCTCCCTCCCATTCATCAATCTCCCATAACACACTTCCTATCACATCTTTTACTATATCAGGTATCTGTTTTCCAAGTATAACATAGCTAGTTAGAACCCTCTAATTTAAAATTAGATTCATTTGTGTGATTTACCTTGTATAATCTGTTTTTAGTGTGTTCTGTCATTGTTATTAGCCTTGCACTGTCTTTTATTTCTCCAGTGATCAGTATTGCTTGAACTGTACTTAACCGTAGTTCTCCCGTTGGTACTGTTTTAGTTTTAATTTTCTGTTCCGAAGTTGGCATACCATTTAACACAACAAGGGCATGCTTCTGACGACAGCAGGTCTAAGCGCATTCCTTTAATTTCATCCCCTTGCTCCCCTCTTCCGTTAACCGCTCCCTTCACTCACATAGGTGCTACAGCAAACCCAGGTCCTATTTCAGCCGCTACTATCTTGAAGGAAACCGTGGACCAATTTCCAAGAGCTCTTAATGTTTGCCACTGTAATGTGCAGTCTTTGCTCTCCCAAACGCGCATGGATGAAATGCATAACCTGTTTTCTACGCGCCAGTTCCATGCAATTCTTATGTCTGAAACGTGGCTGAGCAGCAAATGCCCCAGTTCAGCTGTTGACATAGACGGGTACGTCCTTCTACGAAATGACCGCGAGGGGAAAGGCGGTGGGGGGGTGGCTGCTTATGTTGCCAGAGACCTCAACCCTCAAGTAATTAGCCATTCACCTTCACAGTATGAACGTAAACCAGAGTTTTTGTTTATAGAGATAACACTGTCTAGAACGAAATGCTTGCTAGGAGTAGTTTACAAGCCTCCGAAAGTAGGGTATTTGACCGACCTTGAGACTGAAATACTAAACCTTCTGCCAGACTATGAACACGTTATTGTAATGGGCGACTTCAACACAAATTTGTTAGACAGTACCGCAGCTTCAACTCGACAGTTTCGTAACATTTTCGAAGCATGTAACATGACAATTTTACCTCTCGGACCAACCCACCACACTAATAGCAGTCACACCCTTCTCGATCTAATAATAACAAACAATTCAGCGAAAGTCCTGCAACATGGACAGACATCAGCCCCGGGGCTATCTGGACATGACATAATCTACCTGTCCTACCAATTACAAACTCCGAAACCAAGGTCGAAAATATTATCATTCAGGGACCTCAGACGAATTGACGCAGATAAATTAGAAGAAGATGCTCTTTCCGCGCCGTGGATGGAGATAAATCGCGCCAATAATCTACAGGAAATGGTCTCAACATTTAATAACCTAGTAACGCAACTCTACGATCGGCACGCCCCAGTGCGTACGGGAAAAGGTTCCAGAGCTCCTAAGCCGTGGATAAATGACGAAATTCGCCACTTAATGGCTAAACGAGACGCTGCTCATAGACGATACAAGCACTACCCAACGGAAGTGAACCACCAGACTTATAAAACACTGCGTAATAAAACGACCTCTAAAATTCGAAGCGCTAGACTACGTTACGCCCATAACTTGATTAGACCTGACGTACGCCCTGCGACGATGTGGAAATCTATGAAATATTTTGGTATCAATAACCAGAAATCTAACGATGAACTAAATGTTAACGTAGATGAATTAAACGACCATTTCATCTCGCCAACGGGAATTAATCCGGTCGTAAAGGAGAAAACTATTAATACATATGATAATACGCCATCTCCACAAAGAGATCAATTTTACTTCAGTCACCTCATACCGCAAGAAGTGATTGACTCAGTAAAACGCATCAAGACCAGGGCTAGGGGCGTAGATAATATAGGCCATGAAATGCTCATGAAAATTCTCCACCACATCATTTATCCATTGGTGAATATTTTTAATTACTCACTGCAACAGGGGACTTATCCGGAAATATGGAAAATGGCCATAGTTCGCCCGCTTCCGAAAATAAGACTTGCGAAGGACGTCGGTGACTATCGGCCGATTAGCATCTTATGCATATTGTCAAAAGCTTTAGAATTCATAGTTCACAAGCAAATTACCGACTATCTTATTCAACACAATCTTCTTGATATCCACCAGTCCGGCTTTAGACCGAAACACAGCACCTGCAGTGCATTAACACATGTGACTGATGACATAAGGCAAGCTATGGACAACAAACAACTGACAGTTCTAGCGTTATTGGACTTTAGTAAAGCTTTCGACACTGTTGACAGGGACATACTTATATCCAAATTAAATAGTTTAAATTTTTCCGCGAGTGCACTCCAGTGGATCAGATCCTATCTCACCGGTCGCCAGCAGTGTGTACTTAATAACAACAATGAATATTCAAATTGGCGTACGGTCGACGTAGGAATACAACAAGGATCTGTACTGGGTCCCCTATTTTTCTCTTTGTATATAAATGGCATATCTTCCGGATTAAAACACTGTAAATACCACTTATACGCTGATGACCTACAGATATACAGGGTGTTAGGTGTATACGTGCAGATATTTATTGTAGTAATAGAGAACGATGTGACGAACCACTATATATCAAACTTTTAGTAATCCTCGGAAGTTATTTTCGAGAGCAAAGGGGTACGATGTTTTTAGAATAGGTAGTATGCCTTGTTCTTGTGAATGAATAGCTTTCCTTTGATAACAGGCAAGTCACGCGCCATCCCTGCCAAACTGGTTTCTGTTCTGTTTATGTTTAAGAGCAAATGTACTACTGTGACAGCTGAGCGCTCCCTACTCAATGCCACGAGATGTTACGTAATATACTTGCCAAACTGGTTTTATGTTTACGAGCAACTGACCTACGGTAACAGCTGAAGGCTACCAGTCTACAACATGTTACGTTATATTATCGCCAGACTGGTTTGTTGTTGTTAGTATTTAGTTTCCGTCTTAGGGGTTTCAGACAACACTAGTTATCGGTTTCGGACCCTGGAGATGTATTGAATTCTCAGCGTTAATACTGGTTCATTTGCTGTTACGTCCTTTAGGGGATAGGGATATCTGTGGTCGTCAGCCCTGTGGTCTAGTGAGTATGGAAATGACCTGAAAACCTGTGTCGGTGCGCGACCTGTACGAGCGTGTGATATAATTATTGGTTGGGATACGCACGCCGGGACGTGAAATGCGGTACGATCCCCGTTGTGCATTGCGTAAAGGTAGAAGAAGGAAGACAGTTCCTTGCGCCAACGAACAAATGCATGGCATAGGATATCCATATGAGTAGAATCAGAATTGAATTATCGAAGCACATCGAACGTTTTGTTTCAAACGAAAAATGGACATATTATACAACTAAGTAAATTAAACGTACCTACATTTCGTGCTTCCTGCCTGGTTGAGTGGCTAAAACGGTTGAGGAGCCAGCCTTTTGACTCCAACTTCGCATGTTCGAACCTGGCCCCGTGCAGTGGTATTTGAAGGTGCTCAAATACGTCAGCCTCGTGTCGGTATATTTACTGGTACACCGAGCTCGATAGCTGCAGTCGCTTAAGTGCTACCAGTATCCAGTATTCGGGAGATAGTGGGTTCATACCCCACTGTCGGTAGCCCTGAAGATGGTTTTCCGTGGTTTCCCATGTTCACACGAGGCAAATGCTGGGGCTGTACCTTAATTAAGGCCATGGTTGCTTCCTTCCCACTCCTAACCCTTACCTGCCCCGTCATCGCTATAATACCTATCTGTGTCGGTGCGACGTAAAGCAACTTGTCATTCGAGCCAAGACACCACTGTGGTTCAGAATATCCTCTGGTGCTTAAACATACGTTCACGGAGGTCATCCGAAGTGGTTACCTCAGTTCGGTATACTTTGTTTCTCATGTCCCCCCAGGCATAACAATCCACTGGAATAAGGGCTGGCCAATTGATAGTTCCACATCGTCCTGTCTACCGTTGAGGAAATGTCTGCACCATCGTGTAAAATCCACGTGGTTCGGCGTAGTCGAAGCGACACGTCCTCTGAAAGCTCCAGTAACGTACTGTATCTACTGTACAGGAGCAAGATAACATTAATACAAAGATGTAACCGACCTCCAACTACACCCATCTTGATATTAATTAGAAGCGGTGCTGGAAACTGCCTTGTCCTATTGAATGGGGATATTCCACAGCTCATGCGTGGGATATAGTGGGTTCCAACCCCTCTGTCGGCAGCCCTAAAGGTGGTTTACCGTGGTTTTCCATGTTCACACCAGGCAAATGCTGGGGCTGTAACGCCATGAATGCCACGATCGCTTCCTTTCCGATACTAGCCCTTTCCCGTCCCATCGTCACCATAAGGAAAGCTACACCGATCAAATTTATGCAAGTAAGGTGATTGGTACCGGTCTGAGTGTCTGAGACCGTTGAGGTCCTTATCTTCCGACCTCCAACTTGGCAGGTTCAATCTTGGCTCAGTCTGATGATATTTGATGGGGCACACATACGTCAGTCTCGTGTCGTAGAAATACTGGCACGTAAATGAACTCCTGCGATATGAAATTTCGTCACCTCAGCGTCTCAGAAAACGGTATAAATAGTATGTGGGACGTAAAGCAAAATAACGCTAATAAAAAGACGATTGGTCAAAGAGACAGACTTCCCACTGCATCCATCCAGATATTAATTGAGAGCCGGTGCTAGAGGTTGCCTTGGTATACTAAATATTAAACACTCCTTCTATAAAAATTGCCTCATGTGTCACTAATACACTTGACAGAAATTCTGGATTGAGTGCTTGATCAATTAACCAGCGGCAGAAATCCACTCTTAAATCATCACCGAGCTTGATAGTAGCAGTCGCTAAAGTTCGAACAGTATCCAATATTCGGGATGTACTGGCTTCGAATCCCTCTGTCGGCAGCTTTAAAGATGATTTTCCGTGGTTTTTCATGTTCACACCAGGAAAATGCTAGGGCTGTACTTTAATTAAGACCACGGTTGCTTCCTTCCCGATCCTAGTCCTTAGTTATATCTGTCGCCATAAAACCTATCTGTGTCGGTGCGACGCACCGACACAGATAGGTCTTATAGGACGATAGGATAGCAAAGGCCTAGGAGTTGGAAGGAGGCGGCCGTGGCCTTAATTAAGGTACAGCCCTAGCATTTGCCTGGTGTGAAAATGGGAAACCACGGAAAACCATCTTCTGGACTGCCGACAGTGGGATTCGAACCCATTATCTCCGGGATGCAAGCTCTCAGCCATGCGTCTCTAACCGCACGGCCAACTCGCCCGGTAATAATAATAATAATAATAATAATAATAATAATAATAATAATAATAATAATAATAATATTTTTTGCTGCCGGGCAGAGTGGCTCAGACGGTTGAGGCGCTGGCCTTCTGACCCCAACTTGGCAGGCTCGATCTTGGCTCAGTCCGATGGTATTCGAAGATGCTCAAATAAGTCAGCCTCGTGTCGGTAGATTTACTGGCGCGTAAAAAGAACTCCTGCGGGACTAAATTACAGTACCTCAGCGCCTCCAGAAACAGTAAGAGTAGTTAGTGGGACGTAAAGCAAATAACATTACCGGTATTATTATTAACAAGTCATTAGGAGCTGAAAGGCAGGGAAGAAAATAGTAAAATATGCGTGGTGTAGGAGGAAACAAGATGAAATGTACTTCACCCATGCCTACATCGCTCGCAGTAGTTTACTACAGGATAGTATGCGTAAGACCAGAACCAGGTCTCTTTGCGATGAGTCAGGTGTATCTTCGTATTGTGGTTAGCACTAGAGGACGAAGTGTGACAAACAGGTTTTGTGTATAAACATCAAACATGCATATCAACAGACACACACACGCAATGTACCCAAACCAGTACAGTGTAGAATGAAGAACTGCCATGCTGTGTTCAAGGTCAATATCTAGCGTTTTAACAAGCACGTCTTCCGTGTGTTGTGTTCAGCTTGCGCCACGTACAAGGCAATCGCGAACTGAAACTCTAGATTTATAATTTTTGTTACCGGTACTTCAATGTTTCTGCTCGGATTTATGAGAATATCGAACTATCGAGACTCAAAATACTACATCGATTGAGAACTGAACTCCCAACTCAATACGCTGCAGAAATGGTGTAACATCTGACATACCAATGTGAAACACGTAGCAATTGTTCAAGTGACCTCCCTTTACTACTCTGCAGGCTTCACTTCTCCGTACCCGGCGAGTTGGCCATGCAGTTAGGAGCGCACAGCTGTGAGCTCGCATCCGGGAGATTGGGGCTTCGAACCCCAATGTCGGCAGCCCTGAAGATGGTTTTCCGTGGTTTCCCAAGTTCACACCAGGCATTGCGGGGGTTGAACCTTAATTAAGGCCACGACCACTTTCTTACCATTCCTAGGCCTTTCTTGTCCGATTGTTGCCATAAGACCTCTCTGTGTTGGTGCGACGTAAAGCAACTAAGAAAAGAAAATCACTTCTCCGAACCCAGTCTTCCGTAATATCCATTGGAGATCTGGAGGGCCAATTGATGGGTCCATGTTGTCCTATTCGCCATAGACCAAAGGACTGATCCAAATGATCACGCAGTAAGCGGCTTATATCACGTGGTGGACCATCGTGTAAAAACCTCATGTTTCGGCGTAGTCGAAACGGAGCGTCCTCTGAAAGCTCTAATAACGTACCTATGAGGAACTCCAGGTAAGATACCCCTATGAACTGTGCAGGTAAGATGATGATAATAATGTCATTGGCTTTACGTCCCACTAACTACTTTTCACGGTTTTCGGAGACGCGGATTTGCCGGAATTTAGTACCATAGGAGTTCTTCACGTACCAGTAAATCTACTGACACAAGGCTGACGTATTTGAGCACCTTGTCAAGACTGGACTCAGAAGGCCAGTGCCTCAACCGTCTGAGCCACTCAGCCCGGCAAGATGATTGGTGCAGCACTGCGTAAAGTGCTGGCCTTCTGAACCCAACTTGGGAGGCTTGGTCTTGGCTCAGTCCGGTGGTATTTGAAGGTGCTCAAATACGTCAGTCTCGTGTCTGTAGATTTATTTGCATTAAAAAATACTGCGATAAAAAAATTCTGGCATTTCAGCGTCTCCGAAAACCGTGAAAATTAGTTAGTGGAACGTAAAGATATTATTAGTAGTAGTAGTAGTAGTAGTAGTAGTAGTAGTAATATTATTTTTACGGAAGTTCTAATTAAACGGGTCCATTACAGTCATCATTTTACCTATCGGTACTTACTGTTCAGTAATAAGCCTTCCGTCCGCCTCTGTGGTGCAGTGGTTAGTGTGATTAGCTGCCACCCCCGAAGCTCGGGTTCGATTTTCAGCTCTGACAAGAAATTTGAAAAGTGGTACGAGGGCTGGAACGGGGTCCACTTAGCCTCGGGAGGTCAAATGAGTAGAGGTGGTCCGATTCCCACCTCAGCCATCCTGAAAGTTGTTTCCCGTAGTTCCCCCTTCTCCAGGCAAATGCCGGGATGGTACCTAACATAAGGCCACGGCCGCTTCCTTCCCTCTTCCTTGTCTATCCTTTCCAATCTTCCAATACCCCCGCAAGGCCCCTGTTCAGCATAGCAGGTGAGGCCTCCTGGGTGAGGTACTGATCATTCTCTCCAGTTGTATCCCCGATCCAATGTCTCACGCTCCAGGACACTACCCTTGAGGCGGTAGAGGTGGGATCCCTTGCTGAGTCCCATGAAAAACCAACCCTGGAGGGTAAACAGATTAGGAAAAAGAAGAATAAGCCTTCTATTAGAAATGCCCGGCGGCAATTCCACAGTAGGTCTTTTTACTTCGAGCAATGTTCATGATGGATGCAACTACGGTTTTTGAAATTTGTCTCATTAATAACAATTTCACTGAATACTTATAGCCTTTTCTTTCAGTGTCCACCGTCCTTTCAATGACCTAAAAAGTTTATGAATAAGCATAGACAACCCGCATTGTCTATTGTCAGAAATTCATCGTAGACTGTCGCAATAACAGCACAGAAATGTTGCGCCCATATTTCATTTACTTATTAACCATTTCCTTTCATTTTGTCAGCTTGGATCACTGAGTAATGCCATTGACGTCTTAAAAATCGCACACAAATACACAACACTTGATTCGCGCGTATGTGCTTGTACGGATCTTCGACGTCACTGTAAGGATTCTGTGTACTTTTCACACAGAGTACCCTACACCGGTTTTCGAGTACAGCAAGTGACCTGGCACGTGAGTCATCCTCTTCTACTTGCCAAGCCTTTAGGGGAAGTGCACAACAACATGTGTTGGCCTGCGATAAGAAACAGGTTCAACAAGCCCTATACTCGGCTACTGTACTTCCGCTACGCGTGGACAGAATGACATCACCGGCGTATCCTGCTACGGCCGTTCAAAACACATTAGGTCCTGAAATATTTGGCTCAGTTATGGGCAAACTAATAGGACAAGGTAAAAAGTACATAGCATATATTATGAGATGTATTTTTCTTAGCCGACTAGCTTAATATCTGCACGTATACACCTAACACCCTGTATATACACAGCAAACCCGAAAACCTACACTCAGAAACACGTCACCTGAATGAAGACTTGATGACCATAGATATATGGGCCAGAAATCACGGATTAAAATTAAACCCATCAAAATCCCAGGCAATAATTATTGGTTACCCTAAATTACTTTGCAAGCTCAATCGAACAGCGTTACCACAGTTGTCCATAAGTGGTACTCCCATACAGTATAGCCAAAATGTAAGAAATCTTGGCATAATATTTGATGAACATCTGTCCTGGTCTGCCCAAACTATATCTGTGTATAGGAAAATATACGGAACGCTACGCTATCTCAGTAAATTCAAATTCACTTTCCCTTTTAAACTAAAGAAAATTCTTGTTGAATCACTTGCATTACCTCATTTTGATTTTTGCGACATAGTTTACAACAACCTAGGAGTAGACTGGTGAAGGAAATTACAGTGCGCTCAGAATGCCTGTGTAAGATTTATCTGTGGACTTCGTTACGCTGACCATGTCACACCGTCTTTCACGCGGCTCGGGTGGCTTCGCCTGCAAGAACGACGCACACTTCATACTCTTTGCTTCTTGCATACTATTCTTAAAAGTTCTCAACCAGCCTATCTCCGTGATCGAATGAAGCTCCTCTCCACAGACCATAACAAAAATACCCGATCCTGCAGCACCATGTGTTTATCCCTCCCTGTACACAGAACAGCAATCTACACGAAATCATTCACCGTTACCGCAGCCCGACAATGGAATCTCTTACCAGTGGACGTCAGAAGCATGTCCAGCAGCTTAGCTTTTACACATGCCTGTGTCGAAATACTAGGTAAACATGCATGAATCATCAAATTATGACCTGAAAACACCTACTCCTACCGCCTCTTCATCATCATTTCCCTCTTCCTTTCACAGATATTCTTCTTCTTCCTCTTCTTCTACTTCTTACTAATCCTTCTCTTCACCTCTCAACTGAAGGCGATATTTCGGTGTACTGTAGAAATGTATATATTTTCTAAACTTTTTCTTAAGTAGTTGATATAGTACTCATTATTCATAATGATATTCTTAGTACTCATTATTCATAGTTATATTCTTAGTACTCATTATTCATAATTATACTCTTAGTACTCATTATTCATAATTATATTCTGCACTTTACGTACGATTTATATTATATAGATGATATGATCTTTTTTTTTAAAGTGTGGTTACTTTTGTTAATGGTATTACTGTTACTATTGTCCATATTATCATATTATTGTCATCAGTAGTTATTATTAAGTGTTCTAGGTTAAGACTGGTTAAGTGTAAGAAAGGGAGTACATCCCTAACTTTGCCAGGATAAATAAAACATATTACTTACTTACTTAGACGGTCACTTCCTTCTCTGTTCCTTGCCTGTCCCTTCTAATCTTCCTATCCCTTTATAAGGCCCAAGTTGAGTAAAGCATTTAATGTGCCACACAATAGAACATGTGTCATTTTCTCTTGTTGCAATATTTAGCTCGTATCCACAAAATCTTTCTTCACGAGATGTATAATTCAATGAAATTTCCGCACTGCAATCAACATGTGCACAGTCCAATTCCTCTTCTCATATGCCCTATTTTGGAAACACTTTCATTGTTGTCTACTAGGCGCGCCGTACTGAATTCAGAACAACCAGCCAAGATCTTCTCCCACAGTCACAATTGCGAGGATGTATGTGTCCTTTTCTATGTCGATCAAAATGCATTTCGTCAGCGCATTGCCTATATCTACATCACAAACTCTCAATCACGTTTGAAACATCGCAACCCACATCATGATATTACAGTGGTCCATAACAATTTCCTTTCATTTATAGTTGCATCCAGAAACGTAGTTGATCTTCAAAAAATACTGCAGGTGAGCAATTACCATGTCACGAAGTTCGCTCGCACCCCGTTCTACTGCTCCAGATTTTTCCATTCATAATTCATGATTAAACATAAAAATTGTATGACGTTGGGCCGTATATGATTTTGATAATTCTTAGAAGTTTTAGATTTAATTATAACCAAGTTTTTCCCTGCATATGTGAAACCTTTGCAGAAGCTTCCGAATAAAATAGATTAATACTTGTTCACTCCAGTTCCAAAGAATATTACATGTTTTTCACCTCCACTTGTATATCTCTTTTATCCAATGACCTTTACTTGGGATCAATCCTCGCATGCGAAAAACAGCAGTATGTATGTATGTATGTATGTATGTATGTATGTATGTATGTATGTATGTATGTATGTATGTATGTACGTATTGTAATGGTTCAAATCCCTTACAAATATTTCTCTGTGTTATTATTATTATTATTTTATTTGTATTACTGTCATCATTATTTGTATTATTATTGTTTCATTACTATTGTTGTGTTTGAGTCATCAGTCCATAGACTGGTTTGATTATTACTATTATTGTAACTATTATTATTGTTTGATTCAATTTTATAATCTGATTTCGCTTTGTAGTAATCAATTATCGCTTGCTTTATTGCATTTAATTTATTGTGTATGTATGTGTGTGTTAGCATCCAAATCATGTAGAGTGAGACTTGCTGCCTAATATCAGATGTGGATATATTATTTGTGATAATACTTTTAAAACATTGCAACAAATGGTGTAATACTGTTACAGTAACTGTTGAGTCATCGCTCTTTCATTGTATGCTTTTAGGGATTAGGTAATATTTAGGGAGTTCCTAATTCGCCTGAGCCTATTTCAACACAATATGTAATATTTGTAGCTGGGTGGGAGTGACATCATGTCTGTTTTTAACTCTGACTTGAGTGAAATACCATGTGAGAGCTAATGTCTAAATAAAGGGCTGTATCTATAGCAGCTAGTCAATTGGAGTCAGTTGGAAGGAGAGTGAGGCCACAGTTGGTTGGATGAAGTTAAATGGAGAGGCTTGCCATGAAGTGTTGTAGTCAGATGGATGGAGCCTTGGTCGATGGATATTCATAGGCAGAGTGAGGCCACAGTTGGTCAGTCAGTTGAAGAGAGAGAGCAGTGATATGGATACGTAATCGTCAGTGACCAAATGGATTATATGTTCAGAGTGTGTTTCGTGTGTCTGTTCGGTCGGGCTCTTAGGTCATTTCGGTGACAGCCGAATATTGAGTCATCGTAATGCAGATTAACAGTTATCAGCGAATTACCTGTAAAGTTGATTGTGAAGTGTGATATATCTCGTTTGTGACACTAAAATCATACATCACCAAATTGGGTTTGAGATACCTACAGCCGATACCAATTCAAAGGAATACGTCGTAATAACACTCAAAGTGTTCAAGGTACCATTAAGTGAACCAGCGAGGGTTAATTTCTTGTACAACTTTCAAATGGCTGGTCAAGACGATTTCAAATGTAATGCCTAGAGTTTCTTTCAGTCGTAATTTCAGAATTTTATATTGTCATCTATATTATCGCAACAAGTCTTGCCATTTCAATTATAAATTTAAAGTACATATTTTGTTTAGTATAAAATACAATTAATTGTTTTATTTCAATAGTAGATCAGATAACCTCAAATTCTAGTGGGGAAACCAAACTTCAATGTCCTTTCCCAGAACCTATATGTTATGCTGTCAAAGTAAGCGTATTACCTCACACCCTAGAGTTATTCAAGATTCTCATTTATAACATGCATTTGTGACCTAATCACAGTATGTATTGTACCCATTAGACGAATATGGATGGATGGATGGATGGATGGATGGATGGATGGATGGATGGATGGATGGATGGATGGATGGATGTAATTATTTCAACAGCGTGAGGGAAGTTTTTTGTACTTTAAGTGGTAGCCCAGCACTTGGGTACTGTATAGTGCAGTAGGTCGTACAAATGTCCAATACATTTTTGACTTATTTTTTCACAAACGTTTGAAAATTCAACCGCTCCATATCATTTTATGGTACGTTTGCCTTTTCTTAAGTCTTCATGTTCCTAGCGAACTCTTGTATCTATGAACTATTACTCTTTCCCATCATGTGTTGTTACCACTATGTAATCTTTCCTTATTCATCTCATACGTTAGCATAGGTCAAAGCATTCCTTTTGTGCTCCGTCTTCTTGGGTTGTCTTTCTGGTTGTTGGGTGTGGAGATTTTTTTACTTGAGAAGATGGAAGGATTTGATTTCCAAATCGCCTTTGTGGCATATAAAAGATATTTCAACAGATTCAAGATGTCTGTACATATCTCGGCCTTTCGAGAATGTTAATTGCTTATGTAATTGAGGCATTTATTTTCTTTAATCTTCTCTTGGTTTTATTATTGCTTCGTTCTGTGCTCACCATGGTTTGGTTAGAAAGGCTATCCTCATTACATATGTTTCTAATTTATTTGTGTGTTTACTTTTACACGCTTCTTTCGGTATTTTCGTTTACCGATCCACTATGTTTATTTTGAGAACAGAAGGTGACGCGGATTCATGTGTGTGTGTATAAGATTGTTTGCTGTGTGTGGCCGAGATCTTTTACTCATGTCGCTTCATTAACATTCCACTTGAGCTCATGTTGTATTATTTTATCGCGTGTTCTGTATAATTCATGTCCATTTCATAGACATGGTATGAATTCAAGCTAACTACGCGATTTGCCTGCTTCTGTGTGTTTTGGTGTTGGAGACACTCCGTCTCTTTAAGATGGACTACTTTCTGGTTCATACTGTCTGAGCTCGAGAGCGGTTGTTTATTTTGTTATGTGCTGTGTGTTGACGTTCTTATACGTCTCTCTATTCGGCGACGTAACGTCTCGGTCTATGTGAGAGCGTGGGGGTTCTGACGTTTTAGTCCGTGGAACCTTTTGTGTGTAATTATTTATTGTTCGTTTCACATTGCCGTCATTGGCTTTCTTTACCTGTTTTCTACTTTAATTTGTTTTGTTCTTTGCTGGGCGCCTTCTGTGTTGTTTTAGTTCTTGTGCGTGAAACCGTGGTAACTGCCCCTTTTCCCTTTTTCTCTCTGCTTGAATTTTATGAGCTCGGTGCACCCTTCCCTCTTCTCCTATTTTAAGCTCTTTTACTTAAGGATATTGTATTCCCGGGGGGACGTGATTTTTATTGTTATGCGTTTCATGTCTTATCTGGGGAATTGAAAGCGAGAATGTTATGATTAGGTGCTGTTACTCCCTAAACTTATAACTGTTTAGACCCGATGTGCTACAAAGAAATATTTTTTACCCACCTGAATTCATATTCTTCAATTAATTAATATAGATGCCATGTCCTTATACCAAACTTTTCGTCACGTCTTTTATGAAGGTAAACGTGTATGCAGGTTCTGTAATCAATGAGTCTGGTGTATTTTGATTATGGGCCACATTAATAATTAATTATTAATATTACCTATTTGATTTTGGCCCCCTTGTTTTACCTATGCAACCATTTTTAATTTCCTCTCCATAATAAATTTATGTTCTTGCCCTTATTACTGTTACATTTTTATTTTTTGCTTCTCTTATATGTTTGTTGTCTGTAAGAGGCCAGTTTCTGGTAGTTTTTTGCTAGTTTAAACCAAATCCACCGCAGTGGGTCTTCGTCGTGTTCCTAGTGTCAGTTCAAAATGTAGAAATGATAGAAAATATTTTTATTACTTACGCTCTAACTAGCTAGTATATCAGTACAAAGAATGTCACGTTTTCCGATAAATGTTTAGTTTCCAAAGAAATTCGAATACACAAAATATTCTTGTCATTAAAACTTTTCTCAGGCATTGATTACTGATCCCTTTCATAGATAGTGCATGACAGTGTAAATGTCTAGTACTTCATCAGAACATTACAGCATTGCGAAATCTTGTTTCAGGGTGGAAGCGCAATGAAGAATACAGCCACCAGGTTCCGATATGAACCCGATGAACCTGAGGTCCTACAAATAAAAGTAAGGGAACCTCACAAGTTACCAGGAAAGGTGAGTACAGCATTTGTTGAACTGAGAGAAAATGCAAGTAGAAAATATGCATGTTTAGTTCTTAAGTGATCCGTTAGGGTATTACATATTACTAATCCCTCTGCAGATCAGTGGTGGATGTCCGTCTCTCAATCTTATGTTCTTGGGTTCAAACCCAGTAGTGAGTCGAATTTTTGACGATCAGAAAAAATCCTTTCGACGCTCTAAGCCGTACGATGTTTGCATGTAACAGATCTCAGCTGGCATAACTGACATTTACCTGAAAACGTAGTTAAAATCTCAGTTATAGTTCGCTTAAGAGAAATACGTGTTATTCTGTTATCTGGCTTAGTAAAACGGAACGTTGATACCGACATGAAATCAGCCTAGATGATGCTAAATTTAAATGCCTGAACCAGATCGGAGAGATCCTATGAAAGTTATTATTATTATTATTATTATTATTATTATTATTATTATTATTATTATTATTATTATTATTATTATTATTATTATTATTATTATAATTATTATTACGAATTTGTGTTTTACAGTATTCTTGACTCGTTGTGCCCAACTAAGGAAGCATATTTGTACTTATTTAGTACAATATATGTTCTTTTCTTCCCACTGTCTCGTTATTCGTTCACTTAGTTCTTTTCTGCCTTCTTCTATCAATCCTGTATATTTTGTTTTAGTTTTCTCTGCAAACTTATGTATGCTTGCCAAGCTTCTTAACTTCGCTTTATCGTGAATGGTTTCTCCGGTAATACCAATTTCTTGTAGATCTTCGTTTATTTCAACTGAACTCTTGTTGCGATTTTTCAGCGATTGTGCAATGTTTAGAAGTTTCTTTCCCAGCCATGTTCATCCATTTCTTGTACTTATAAGTATATCGTTAATAGCAGTTTTCTAATTGTATCTATGGTTCCTTTTTTTACCATATTTCACTTACATATTCTGATCCTAAGTTTTTCCAGAGATTTTTCTCATTTATATATTTCGATATCTTTTAATTATTACCTACCCCTAGTTAACGGGTTTTTGAATGCATAAAGTGTCTGATTTCATCGTATGTAGTGCCGTGTTTTTGGACTTCTGATATGGATTTCTTTTTGTACCTTTTTCAGTTGATTTTGTAAGCTCTTTTCAATTTACCAGATATTTCTTTGTTTGATTCCTGATATATCCTACCTGGTTGAATAATTTAGAATAGATACTTGAATTTATCAACATGGAAGATTTTTATCGAATTTGGTGATTATTCATTGTCGTATCTTGATTTAGTTCCTTTCATATACTGCATTTTTGAAAGGAAATTTCGAGTCCGAACTTTGCTGTTATTTCATGAAGTGTAGGCCTATCCATGGACTGATTATTTTCCTCTCTGCAGTTGGAAAGAATTGCAAAGCCATTATCAGAAGTTAAGTTTCCCTTAAGGAGTCTGCCAAGCATAAGATTATTCGCAGCTACAACTGGGATGGTAGGGGCATCAGATCCATAATCGACTGTGTAATAGTTGACTTTGAATTCAGGAAATCTGTGAGGACTGTGCGGGTATTCCGAGTATTTTTCGAAGATACAGCCTACTATTTGATCTGTAGTGAACTAGCTCTATGTCTAGAACAGAGAAAGTGAATATATGCAGGCGAATAAGGGTAGAAGAAGATCTCGAGGAAGAGGTAACTGGACACAAGTACATGGATATGATTAGTGAAACGTACCAAACAATAAGCAAGGTCAGGCTATAGAAAGAGAATGGGTTGCATACGGGGGATGCAGTAGTAGAAACAGCAAGGGAATATCTAGGAACAGCTGTGTGCAAAGGCCGGGAAAATCAAACATTTCGGCTGAATGCTGACATGAAGGCAGTTTGTAGCCGTAAAAGAAATGCGTATCAAAAATAGCTCCAAAAAGGACTGGTATAGTCAGTGAATTGTAAACATAAGAAAGAAATAGAGAAAAAAATTAAAACCAAGAAGTCGTGGGAAGATTTCGGTAAAAACATGGAAAGCTAGGTCAAGCGAAGGGCAAATTTTCTGAACAGTAGTTAAGGCATTGGAAAGGGAGGTGAAAAAGGAACTGAATAGTGTTTTTGGGTCAATCGAAAGGACTCTTTGTAGATCCCAGGTGAAGGAAAATTTAGAAAATCTTCTCAACGTAAGAGTAAATCCTTCTGTTGACGTCTTGAACAACCTAGTTCATAGGACAATGGCCCCAGTGAAAATTGTGCCTTAGGAAGTGGATAGAATAGTCTATCGTCATAAAGCACAAGGAATAGATTAATTTACACATGAAATTGTGAAATATAGTGGCATGTCGGGGATTAAATGGCTTCGTAGGGTAGTACGGTTAGCATGAAATATTAGTAATGTATCTTGTGATTGGATAAAAGCAGTAACTGAACCTATATATACGCGAGGTAACGAAAAGGATTCCAAAAACTATCGAGGTATTTCATTGAGCTGTATACCAGTCAAGATGTTCAGTGGTATTTTGGAAGGGAGGGTGCGATCAGTGTTTGAGAGTAAGTTGGATGAAAACCAGTGTGGTTTCAGACCACAGAGGGGCTGTCAGTATCAGATTTTGAGTATGCGCACGGTAATTTAAAAATGCTACGAGAGGAATATACAGTTATGCTTTTTAAATCTAGACAAGGCATATGATAGAGAAACCAGGGAAATTATGTTAAGCGTACTCTGCAGTTATGGTATTAAAAGTATATTACTGTATTAAAACCAATCAAGGATATTTGTGTTGACAGTTGGGATGCAGTAAGAATGGATGATAGAATGGGTGCTTGGTTCAAAGAACAGGTTAGACAAGGCTGTAGTCTTTCACTTTTTTGATCTTATATCACATGTTCGCTGGTATTCTGGAAGGGAGGACGCGATCAGTAGTTGAGAGTAAGTTGGATGAAAATCAGTTTGGTTTCAGACCACAGAGGGGCTGTCAGAATCAGATTTTCAGTATGCGCCAGGTAATTGCAAAAATGCTACGAGAGGAATAGACAGTTACGTTTTTAAAACTAGAAAAGGCGTATGATAGAGAATCCAGGTAAATGATGTTAACAGTACTCGGGGGTTATGGGATTAAAAGTGTATTATTACAATCAATCAAAGGTATTTATGTTGGCAATTGGGATGCAGAAAGAATGGATGATATAAGGAGTTCTTGGTTCAAGGAAAAGATTAGACACGGCTGTAGTTTTCACTTTTTTGATCTTATATCACATGTTCACTGGTATTCTGGAAGGGAGGATGCGATCGGCGGTTGGGAGTAAGTTGGATAAAAAACAGTGTGGTTTCAGACCACAGAGGATCTGTCAGGATCAGATGTTATAAAAAACAGTGTGGTTTCAGACCACAGAGGATCTGTCAGGATCAGATGTCCATTATGTGCCAGGTAATTGAAAAATGCTACGAGAGGAATAGACAAGGAATAAGCCTAAGAGAAGTGAATGCCAGGTTTAGAATATGAAACTGCAAACGGTAGACCATTTCAATTTCAGGTATTTAGGATTAGGATGTATATATTCCCACGATAGTGAGCGAGATTGAATCAAGGTGCTGCAGATCTAATGCAGTGAGCTCGCAGTTGCTATCAGCAGTATTCCATAAGAAATAAGTCAGCTCCCGGACGAAACTATCTTCACACCGGTGTGTTTTCAGACAAATTTGCTTTAGAAAGTGAAAGCTGGACTGACTCAGCATACCTTATTCGTAAGTTAGAAGTAACAGACTTCAAAGTAGCGAGAATGATCGCTGTTACAAACAGACGGGGGCAGTAGCAGGAGAGTAAGCTACTGGGAATGCGGAGATAAAGGATAAGTTAGGAATAAACTCGGTTGATGAAGCTTTACGCATAAACCAGCTTCGGTGGTGGAGTCATGTGAGGCGAGTGGAAGAGGATAGGTTGCCTAGGAGCATAGTGGACTCTTCTTCTTCTTTGGAGGGAGACCAAGACGGCGATGGATAAACTCAGTTTCTAAGTTAAATACAAGATATACGGATTTAAACGAGGCTCAGAGTTAGTGACAAACAGAGGATAGTGGTGGTGTTTAGTAAATTCACAGAGGCCCGCAGACTGAAATCTGAAAGGCATAAGGGCTATAATGAAGGTGTATGTATGCATGCATGTATGTACGTAAGCCAATATTTAACCCCTTAGGCTCTTTTTTCCATCCAAGAAACAATGTTACCAAAACTAGATTGAATATCAGTGGGGATAATCCATCTCCTTGTCAGACACTGGTTCTGATTTCGAGTGGTTCAGAAATTTATCCGATAAATTTAACGTTTGATATTGTGTTGGCTAGAGTTTGTTTGATCACTTCCTTTGTTTTCCTATCGATCTTGAATTCCACCAGCGTGGTGAACAGTGTCCGTCTATCAATGGAGTCATACGCTCTTTCGAAGTACATTATTATTATTATTATTATTATTATTATTATTATTATTATTATTATTATTATTATTATTATTATTATTATTAATATTATTCTTATTATTATTATTATTATTATTATTATTATTATTATTATTATTATTATTATTATTATTATTATTATTATTATTATTATACTTCTAGTCCGGCTGAATGGTTTGAGTATTGGCCATCGGTTCAGAGGGTCCCGGGTTCGGTTTCAGGCTGGGCCGGGGACTTTAACCGTTTCTGGTTAATACTTGTAAATCGATGAGTGAGTACTTGTGATAGTCTTAACACAGACATTTTCATTTTAAACAACACACCACTTTGTCAACCTTGCAGAAACACCTAATTGTTGAATAGTTCCCTCAAAAGAATTTTGACGTTAGGAAGGGATTTGGGACTTAGAAGTAAGTCGAGTTCACGTGTATGACACAGATTTCACCAACAAATCCTCTAGGATGTGGGAAAATAAATTTAAACCATTATTAATGAGAGTCAGAAAGTATTAAACCGCATTTGAATATGGATTGAGTGAGAGAGTTGTTGGAGGGTCAGTTGGCAGAACAGTACATTTATATTTTAAAACGAATGAGTGTTAAAAGGTATGAGGAATATTCCAGGAGATCTACCGAGTATTTTTATTCGAAAATAATTTAGTGTTTATGCTAGTAAAACATAGAAAGCTGTAGCTTCACGTGACTAGTTCCAGGACATAGGCATGGAATCTCTAGTTTCGCGTGGAGTCCAACCAGTGGGACTCGTACCTGTTTGTATTACTGCGTCTGGTGTTAGCTGAAGAAGCGTACAGTACATAAGACCTGTTGACATCTTTAAAGAACTAGGGCAGGTAATTGACTAAACTTGACAACAACTCCGCAATCTACTTGACGTGACCGAACGACTTCGGAAATCAGTGCGGGGAAAAGTACAGTATTGTGTCCAGGTGTAAGGATTGCGTTTTGAGCACCTCCTGTAACAGATAAGAATTTAGAGTACTGTTTTGTACCACATAACATCGTCCTTGTTCAAAGCTGTATTTTAGACATTGTTTTTTATAAAAGCAATTTTCAGCGACATGTAAGGACAGTATTTGTGACGGTTAAAAGAAAGGATTCATGACACGCTTAGGGAGCAAAATCTTCAAATACTTGTAGAATAAAATAAATAGAAAGAAAAAGAATGAAATAAAAAATAAAACAAATCATAAAATTCTTAGCCAAGAGGTACAATCCTCCCCCTCACCTCCTTCCCCATCACATCTCCTTAACCCACCCGCATATCTTGACCAGAAAGAGGCTGTTGCCCTTTGGGTGGCCTGCCCCACCCCATTATGGTTGGGAATAAAAGCTTTTAAAAAATTATAAAGGTGCCTATTTGTATAAGCAATGATATCAGTGACGGAGCATCAACATACTTTCGTCATTATATCATGAACGGTTCAATTGCGATCCCATGTTTTGCGAGGCGATTTTACTTCCTCTATCGTGTACGTTCCAATGCATTACTTTGTGCCACCTCTTCTGGTACAGTACACACTATTAATTCAAGAAACTATGTCAGATTATGGTGCCTTCTGACTTAGTTTAAGGTACGAGTTAAAGAAAAAACTGAGGGAAGGAGGGGGCGGGGTAGTTACTATGTAAGAGGATTATTGCTGTAGACATGCTTTCAAATAGAGATGAATTTCACTGTGGCCTGCAAAAATATTCATGTTATAAAGGTTAACACAATGATAATTCACAGTAACAGTACTCAGGAGGCAAAATAAATGTATTAATGACGAACTCATTGTTGTTCTTTTTTCCTGCTGTTATCTTTCCTTACCGTCGTTGGAGATATCGTTGCTGTTTTGTTTTTTTCAATTTGCTTATAACGTCACACCGACACAGATAGGTCTTATGGCGACGATGGAACAGGGAACGGCTAGGAGTAGAAAGGAAGCATCCGTGATCTTGATTAAGGTAAAGCCGCTGCACTTGCCTGGTGTGAAAATGGGAAACCACGGAAAGCCATCTTCAGGGCTGCCAACAGTGGAGATCGAACCCACTACCTCCCGAATGCAAGCTGATAGCTACGTGACCCAATAATCACAGCCACTTGATCGTTCGTTGTTGTTTCATGCACGGGCGTAAAGGAAAGGGTTCATCAAACTTACTTTCTGGAAGTTTTCTGCGTTAACCAGTATGACTGTGGTACGTGAGATAGGACTGGAGAGGAGAAGTCCGTGCTCAATACCTTTGCACCACTGCGGCATTCACCTGGAAGAGAAGATGCAGAAATACTTCCAAATTACACAAGGGTGAGGAAGAATGCACAATGTTCTGATTGAGTTTAATGTCACACCGATATAATTAGAGTGTAAGATTGCACAAATGATCCGATTAAAATGAAGCAATGAGGAAATATTATTAACTAATAATTAACGACAATTAGTTCCGAATTGCTTCTTGACATATTGGAGTATATTTCCCTACAAATTAAACTATACGGAAATGTAGTTCAATTCTTGTTTGCTAGTGTGTGTTTTTAATTATTTTTACAATTTGCTTTACCTCGCACCGACACAGATAGGTCATTTTATGGCAACGATGGGACAGGAAAAGCCGGCCCCGTGGTATAGGGGCAGCATGGCTGCCTCTTACCCGGAAACTGCGGGTTCGATTCCCGGCCAGGTCAGAGATTTTTACCTGGACCTGAGGGTTTATCCACCCGAACAGGAGTTTGATATTTCCGAGAAGTTTCGCGTATCCTGGCATTAGGAACTGTACGCCCCGAAACTGTACATCCATTATGTACTTCTACTTGTTCGTTACGGATTTTATTTGGAAGCTCTTGGTGAAGGAGTGGCGAAAAATATTAAAACTAAAAGAGATTTTGAAGAACTGAAGGCCTCTTCTCGTATGCGATCCTGATTTCATGTAACTGTCTCCGAAATGAAAAAAATACATTGTCATTCTAATAAATATCCGGTGCACCGTGAATGTTTTCATAAACTGCAGCATTTCTGGACGCCTATGAAGTCCGGCAGGAAAAGAAAACTCTCCGAGAATGAGTCCCAGTAGTGCTCGGCGGCTGACTCTTTCCGGTCTAACTGCGAGCAGCGGCAGAACGCGCTGCGGGCATAGCCCGTAGTAAGGTTTGACAATTCGTTAAAAATCGAGAACGAGCTATGCACGCATTCTGGTGGTTACATCGTGTTTCCTAATGTATTAGTTACGAGAATATTTAAGCACATGGCAGTATTATATGTCTAAGTCAGAGAATTTACGATATATTTGAACAGCATGCGGCAAACATGTGCTTGACGAAAGTGATATTTTCGATATTTTATGATATATTATAAGTTTATGCGCAAATGAACATATTATTGACATATGAATTCGAAACAACTTCTTGCTTTTCATTATGATTGGAATTCGTTTTACGGCCTAACTCATGTTCCCGCGTATTTCATATTTGCGCGAATACGTAAGATTGTCTACATATTAGTAAAGTTGTCTGTTTAGAAGACTGTATTTTCTCTTTCTCAGAAGTCTTTTATGGAATAATATTTTTACATTTGAGTAACTTTTAACAAAATTTATCAATTAAAATAAAATTTCGTAAGAGCACCCATTTTCATTATTGTAATTATTACTATTATTATTATTATTATTATTATTATTATTATTATTATTATTATTATTATTATTATAGAAAAATTATTATTTTTATATCGTACTTATTATCGTTGTTGTTTTGTAATTGCAATGCACATTTTATATTAGCGAAATAGGGTAAATATTACTGTATTTCAGAAAAATGTACTTGCTTCGTTATCCGTCAGACCTTTCCTCCATTCGCAAAACATAGTATAATATACAAACAGTTTTAAAATCTCAAGTAATAGTTGACATGATACAAAGAGCGCTTTTGAAAATTATATACTCAAACAAGCATCATGCCAATATCTCCTACAGGTACAGAGATATAATGTTTTAAAGATCCTTAAAAATGCCCAGTCCAGAACGTTTGTTAGGGATATTAAGGCCCAGACTGGAATGGGTTAAGCTCGGAACTTCTTAATTCTTTCGTGATTTTATTTCTGTGTTTACTTTTGAGAACGAAATATTTTTAAAAACTAGAATATATATATTGGAACCTTTCCCACCGTCCCCCATGACTCATGGGACCATGTGACAATAAATCAACCCTTTCGGGTAACGAACACATGGGACCATGCTCCACGGAAGCCGATAGTCAAGGGATCTTTTTGGCCTGTGCCGATTTCTCCTCATTGGGATTGTATATTTAATCCACTCACATGAGAGGTTATCGGCCATACGACTCAGCTAGATCAAAGCTACTCTCCCGTTCCTGAGGTCTGCACACGGACTCCTCAGGGCCGAAGACCGTTCGCGGCATATAGAGGCTATCAAACATAAACTATCTTAAAGGCCTACAATGAACGGAAGAGGATTCTGGATGTATGTTTTTCGGTATAAATAGGCACGAAATAGTTTAGAACAATTTTCTATTCACTCGGTGAAATATACAAAATTTACATACACTCTTGATACTTATTACACAATTGATGTAAGCAATCACTTATTTTAGCAACGGAAAATCCGTGCTGCCATTGACGTCAGCTGTTACCTCCACAATCCACAGACAAAATCTATGTGGACGGCAACGTTAGCTGATACTGTCTCTACTCCAATAAATTTTCCTTTTTGACACAGACGTTAATATCCATATCCCTCTCTACCAAAACAGAGAATAACCGAGAGGTTGTTAATATGATCTCACTTTTTCACATACTATCACTTTGAATTGCCTGTGTCCTACATTGCTTACATAACTACTACATTGGTTTGGATGTATGCTACACAGATTGTTTTGTGTATTATCGAGCTTGTTTTGTGCGTGCTATCATCCGGTTTACCATAAACCACTGAGTACGACATACACAATAAAATGACCCTACCATATTCACAAAAACAAACAAGCCATGTTCCCCCCAATGCGAGTATTCCATGGGACTGAATCCCGTATTACGCGTTAAAATCTATTTACACAAAAGTAAAATGTACGCTTTTTGAATGGTCGGCTAACTTAAAGTATCAATAAAGTGTATATTAAACAGGATTAATCTGAACATATCCGAAATCCATCACTAAATCACAGAAAAGAAAAATAAATGGTCTCAAGTCTTCCATAAAATTAAACACAGACTTGAACAACGAACTATCACTTGCAATCACTACCAGTGGATTTTCACGAAGTCTAGATTCAAAACGACATCGATTACAAGTAAACAAAAAAAAACACATCCTGGAAAAGAAATATCAAACACATGTATCAATAAATACAATGGCTGTAGTTAATCCGTTGTAACCCGCTATCTTAGCGAGCTGTTGATCCCTGCTGTGCTCACACGAGGTTTGAACCTGAGACTCTGGTCGTCTCCATCCAGGGCGCTGGAATGCAAAACCCTAAGTAAGCTAATCATGTCTCGTACAGTAGTTACTCTCTACATTGTTTTCCGGATCAAGGCTAATGGACAGTGTGTAGTAGTTACATAGATTTTGTGTCTTATTCCACACAGTAGAACGCAACATTCTACCAGAAACGTTTTCTTAACAAGGCGAGTTCTCTTTCAGCTCTGGCTATAAATCCTGACCCCAGTCCATCCCCCTCTCGCACCACGGCGAGACTAATTCACCACATTCACAGGCGGCCTTCACGGAGTCAATAGCATCATTCAATTTAGCTAATGCAGGGTCACCTGCTCAAATTAGCTCAATACGATAATTATTTATTTTTATTACTCAGCCAGATTATATCAAAAACTCCCTCATTATATTAGCAGTTGGGATTTAACCCTTACACTTCCAATCGTATCCTCACTCACACTTCCAATCGTATCCTCACTCACACTTCCAATCGCCTTTCCTCGAAAGACAACGTCTCCTAATTCCACCCGTGTGGGTATAGATTGTGTACCTGGCATAATATTAACTTGCCATTTAAAATAGATCGGCATGAAATCATCGATCAAAATATGAAAGGGAAGTAATAATAATAAAAATAATAATAATAATAAAAATCAAAATTAATTTAAGTTATTAAATCCTGCCAAACCACTAACAGACCTACTACGTGTAACCCCACTAGTGTAGTGGAGGACAGGGGTTCAAACCTCGGCACTTCATTCCTCGAACCTCATCAGTTATAGCCAAAACTTATATTACCATGCAACAAACTCTATCTTTACGAACATAGTGCTGATTCTAGCCCAAGCCTTTCCTTTTATACGGGCACTTGTTGATGACTCTGTCACCTCGCTACCCCTGCGTAACTTAGGCAATCGCTCAGATGAGATCTACATCATTACTCTACATAGCATTCTACTCCTTTTCCCCCTCAATTCCTTCTCAGCACTAAATAAACAAAATATGATAACATGCAAATATAGCCACTAAAAAGGGGTCCCATATTCTATACACTAACATAGGATCACACCCTTCCCATATCTAATTAATTAAAACCAAAATGAATAAAAGGATTCCCGACCATTCTTAGGTGGATTTAGCCTATTTAATCATGTTACTTATAACCCTATACTTCATGACTGTTATTTACAAAGGGAAATACTAGCATTGGAATAGAAACAAAACTTTGTACTCAACGGTTGATGTCTTCGGTCCCATCCGAAGGTTTCGGAGGCCTACCCATGTTGGATTACTCCATGGCGCCGGATCCTGGAGTCCTGGAGTTCAGAAGTTCCATATCTTGTCTCGCGTAATCCATTTTAGTAGCACACGGATCACTGAAATTAGATTGTAATTTACACAATTTATCGATTTCTTGCTCACGTGTCACCATTCACTCCTACTACTTCTTCGTCTACCCACTGACAGTTACATGGAGATGATTATACCCGCTACTTTCAGCTAGTCTACCCCAATTGCACTGTTACGCCGGGCATTCCCAGCATCCGCATGGTGCAGAATTTTCTGTCCCTATCTTCTGTATGTTTTAATAGTTCAGGAACACTTCTCACTGCCTGTTAATCAGTTAATAATCTGACCTGCGCTTTGTTCAGAAAACCGCGTAGATTTATACAGTTCTTTGCCTCTACCCTACCTATCTCGAAAAGGTCTTCGAATACTGTGATTCTGTCCCTCTCACTAGTTCATTCTTACGGCCAGAGCGTTCTCCTACAGAAGTTCTGCGTACAATTATGTACTCGTTGCTATACAAAATCCTACTTCATATTTCACGAAGTCTTAGTCTACTTTGCAACCGATATCTTAAGTACGTCTCATTACCATAATCTTCTGTTGCCTATCACAAATTATAAGCGAAAGAACTGAAAAATTTCACGCCCGCTTTGTTCACATAGTACACAAAGGAGCGGTAATTCGATAGCGAACCGGCCGTCGTTTCCCGTCGAAAGCTCCTCACCGAGTGCTCCAGCTCCTTAGGAAGTGCAAAAACTTATACTGGACCCGGCAGTAGGGGCGGCTAACGAGATCATCCCCCTCTCTTATTTCGACTGCTCCTGGATAAACCAGCCTGTCGAAATTAGCAATACGCTAGACTGTGTGACTTGGTTATGCACAAGTGCGCTATGACATGCGGAGTTGAATATGTTCGGCGGATCCGCAGTAATTAATTAATCAGCTTGGAGGGGAAGTAGGGAATCCCCGAAGGCATCTGGCTTTCCACTAGGCGTACGTACGCTAACGCAGTTATATAAGTTGTTTACCAACGCCTCTCTCTTGGAGAGTATTTTCCATCCGAACTCCTGACTTTATAATTCCACCAAAATTCAGCACACTGCTCTGATGGGTGCAGTTTTGTTAATCAAGCCTTATTTACGCCGAAAATACATTAAATTTGGCCCGATCGTTTTGGCATCGCTGTACGCTGGCATTTGTTTTCCAATATGGAGTCGCTAAATAGTGTTCTTCTGCTGCTTCTTCTATGACGTGTGCCTAGTTCGGGGATTCTTTAAGCCACCCGGTGGGCGGGTGAAAGCGTCTCTCTGGCGGCCGTCCTGTTGCACAACCTGAAGCCACTCCCAACATCCACACAAAGAAAGCTTACTGCCTGCTTCCTTACCAAGCATATCCCTTGAAATAAATATTAATTGTGCCGATACGGTCACAATATATATATATATAATGAAAAGACTTTCACTTCCTGAAGCCTTGGCAATAAGCAGGATAGAGTGGTTAGTTCCCGATGACCATTGTCCCCAGGAAATTACCTGGTACTCATTTCGGATGTAACTGAGCGAATCCTAGAGACACGAGCCTCCCTCGTTTCAACACTATTTGACTTCCTGATCGGGAATCGAACTCACGTTCTTTTGGGTGAACAGCTGGTTAATTAATTTTTTGTTAATATGCATTTTTAAGGTCTGTAATTACTAATAATAATAATAATAATAATAAATAATAATAATAATAATGTCCCCCTCCGCGGTGTAGGGGTGAGTGAGATTAGCTGCCAAAGCCAGAGGCCGGGTTCGACTCCCGGGTCTGCCACGAAATTTGGGCAGTGGTGCGAGGGCTGGAACGGGGTCCACTCAGCCTCGGGATATCAAGTGAGTGGAGGAGGGCTCGATTCCTACCTCATCCATCTTTGAAGTGGTTTTCCGTGGTTTCCCAATTCTCCTCCAGGCAACTGCCGCGATGGAACCTAACTTAAGGCCACGACCGCTTCCTTACCTCTTCCCTCCCTATCCCTTCCAATCTTCCCATCCCCTTACAAGGTCCCTGTTCAGTATAGCAGATGAGGCCGCCTGGACGAGGTACTGATCCTCTTTCTCAGTTTAATCGCCCGACCCAATGTCTCACGCTCCAGGACACTGCTCTTGAGGCAATAGAGGTGGGATCCCTCGCTGAGTCCGATGGAAAAACCAACCCTGGAGGGTAAACGGATTAAGAAAAAGAAAATGTAACTGCTCGCATGTTGAAAGAGATGAGGTATTGAGAGAAACTTAAACAGTAATGGGGGAATACTGTCTAAATGTGTATAGTTTTATTGTAGACTAGCATATCTACCCGTTCTCCGCACGGGAATTGGTAATCGATTTCATGAATCCTTAATGAATTTATTTGAAGTTACATGCCTGTATTCAAACGTTTAATACGGCATATTAAACTGATATTCTTCTTCGAAAGCACATGGCAGTAACGTGAAGTACAATAAAGCTGAACAAATTGGAAATAAAATAGGGTAGATCACAGAGTTTATTGAACGATGCAGTTGCTGGTCCGAAGTTGTGCGTAATTCTCCCTACATCTCGGTTACATATTGTTGTTCATCTGAAACCGGGAGTGGCCCTGTGGCTGAAGAATCATAAAACCAATCGTTCACGATAACCTCCCTTATTATGTATTCCTTCGAAAGGAGTAAACTGGCTCTTTAGTCAAAAACTATTTATCCTACCTTGAAATGAAATGACAGCCTGTAAAACAATCCATTAATGATAACTGCCTTGTTTTCCTCCTACTGAAAAGGTGCAAATGAGATTTTTTTCTTTTTTTAGAAGGCTGGTAGTTATCCATTAAGGTTTGTCATGTATATTTTGTGGGAGAGTAAAAGCACTGTTTCGACTTCCAATAAATCCCCAAAGCAATCCAGGATTTAGAAATAATATTGACCCCAATACCTACCCAAGGGCAGATATAAAGTTTGGTAGAAATATGTACAGCAGTTATAAGAACTCATCAAACGTACGAACAAACAAATCGACAAGAAAGCTAAAAGAAAAGTCCGCTCGAAGTTAGGCTGATAAACGGTTCGTTAATGATATCTTCTTTATTAATCCTCGTATTGAAATGATGCACATGAGAAAAAAGTTTCAGAAGTTGATTTCCATTAAGGCAGGAAAATGTAAATTAAGTTTATTTGTCTATATTTTGAGGGAGCGCAAAATCACGGTTTCGGTTTCGTATTAACCCTAGTTAATTCAGGTATTTAGAAATAATATTGGCCCTAAAACCAACAGAGGAACAGGTGGATTCTAAATATGAATTCTGGTAGAAATATATCCAGTAGTTTTCAGGTTATAAGAACTCAGACAAACAAACAGACAGATACCAAAGCTAAAGACATGCAGATGATCATCATTACACCTGAATCGGAAAATTGAATGAAAATTACGCCAAAATAGTCAGTGTACAGACACACGGTCATTACGATTTATTAATACAGATTAAATGTTAGTCCTCCCCCTAAAGTACCATTAGCCTGGATGGTAGTGCCTCAATCCTCGACTTAACATACAATTTTCATTCAGTTCTCTTCAGTCATCACTCCCTCTTGTCTTTTAATTTTTTAAAATCATCTTCACAATCTCCCTTTTCTATATGGACCGATGACCATGCGGTTTTTAACACCTTAAAACAATCATGCCGACAACCATTGCCAGTGAACACGACTGAACATATTTCCATGTTAGCAATGCTCGGCATTGATATGGAATAAGCAACAGAGGTCAAAATTCAAGAATTCTATTATCATAGTCAGTACGGTAAAACTGTATAAGACATAAATGATCGGAAATTGTTTTCCCTCTTTGTTATGTAGTACAGTACTTTTCGACAGCACCAATACCCATTATTTGCATGTCATCTCCTCCACAGAGAGTAAGTTGTATGTGTATGAAGTTTGCTTGAAAGCTATGCTTGAGCATACACGCATGTATCCATAATCTTGGTCAGATTGGACATTTCTACTGGGGCTGAACTATGACTTAAACGGCATCCAGATTGTCACAGTTGCTCTCGGGGGCCTTGAAAACTATGGACTAGACATTAATATCTGGATGCTAGGGATGTCTTTCCCCCACAGTCTTCTTTTTTCAGATAGTAAGTCGTATGTGTACCAAGTTTGATTGAGAGCTATGCTGGAACATACATACAGTACTTTCATCCGTAATCTTGATCATTTTGGACATATTCTTTTCCACCTCTTCTCACAGCCGTGCCAATGGTGCTGATCTTGAACTTAAATTATATCTGGAGTGTGGCTATTCACCTCAGTGAACCCCAAAAACTATGGATTCTACATTTATATTGGTCGTTTTCTTATTTTTTTCCTTTCTTTCGATTTGGCCAGCTGTGGACAACGTTTAACTCGATTTCAGCTGCTTCTGGGCTTTGATCTGCGCCCAGTAATCCATCATTCTTTCACTCTGCAACCTTCTTCTCTCTTCCCTCCATGGCGTTTTGGTCCGCAGGTTAACTTTTTTCTTGGAAACTCTTTGTGTTCTTTATTTTCGACTTGTAAGTTTCCCTGTTGCTTATTTCCGATCCTTGTATTCCCATTTCTATCAGGTCCTTCTTCACTTCCTGATGCCAGCGTACCACAGTTTTCCTGGTCTCAAGAAACCTTACTATCTGGTTGGTCTGTCTTCCCGGGTCCATTCTGTAGATGTGTTCAAAGAACATGGCTCTCCTCTTGCGGTTGGTGTCTGAGATCTTTTGTATATCCTGTATGATCCATCCTCTGTTCTTTGGACTCCCAGTACCTTCCTTAGAATTTTTCGATCCACCAGTTCTAACTTCTTGACCAATCCTACCTTTTAGGTCGTTTTCTATTATTTTTATACTTCACCCCCTTTCCACATCCATCCAAAGGAGTCCTATGAGTGCCTTATTTACACAAAAGTATATTTTATCCAGATAGTAAGCCACACGTGTACCAATTTTGATTGGCAGCTGTACCCAGACGTACATGCATAATCTCGCTGCTGTAGAATCCGGGAGCTGACGTTGGCGTGGATACCGCAGTTCATTTCTTTAGACGATTCCTAGAGCAGGAGTAATGTGGTGCCAATATCTCCATAACGGTTGGTTTTAGGGCCTTAAAACATGGTTTTTGGGCCAATACCGAGTTTCGTTCATTGCGTCAAGAGGCTTAAAATGAGCTTTGTCTCATCCTTGTACGACAAATTGAATATTTCGCCTATATTAGTCTATGTTAATGTGCCGAAGGGCCTAAATATAGGGAATGGAGAGGAATGTTAAAAATTCCTGTAGATGGGGTTACCCACATGGTCCTAAGAGTTAAGTACACAAAATTTGCTTCAAATTGGTGGAACAGTATGGATTTTTACAAGGTACAGACAGACAGATAGACAGACATTCTGCTTTATACATATAGATTAGGCCTACGTATCAGTTCTTAAAGACGTAGGTTTATGACTTACAAATGTGTATATGTGATTTCAGATACGTAAAGATCGTGTTTCCTTTTCATCCGGACCTTCTGGAGTGTCAGTACCACAGTGTTATGGTTACTATGGTTATACGAAGAAACAAGATGACACATGGGTAAAAGTGAAGGGTCCAGAAGAAGATCACACTCTGGGACCAGCATTCTACCATATAAAACCGGTGAGTTCCAGTTTGTTCACCTCCCACTACCGTTACCATTGGTGGAGTTTCCTTACATCAAGCTTGAACATGGATATGACGTAAGGCACATTGTGACCAAATAAATATTCTTCTATTGGCGGCTCTTAATGCCTTTGCATGTGGCTCCAGATGCAGTTTAGGAAATACATTAATTTGATTTCTTTTTCTATTAAACTGGTATGTACGTAGGCCGAGTCATAAGTCATGGCAACTACTTTTTTTTTTCTCGCGAACAGGAGACAACACGGAAAATCTAAGATATGCATTTGGAAACGTACGATATGTACTTGCATGTGATGCCACTAGATGGTGTATTTAAATAACAGTGTGCGTCTAAGCATGCCCCCAAGTTTTTTTTGCTAGTTGTTTTACGTCGCACCGACACAGATAGGTGTTACGGTGACGATGGAACAGGAAAGGGTTAGGAGTGGGAAGGAAGCGGCCGTGGCCTTAATTAAGGTACAGCCCCAGCATTTGCCTGCTGTTAAAATGGGAAACCACGGAAAACCATTTTCAGGGCTGCCGACAGTGGCGTTTGAACCTACTATCTCCCGAATACTGGATACTGGCCGCACTTAAGCGACTGCAGCTATCGACCTCGGTGCCCCCAAGTTTAGTGCGTGAGTGAAAGCGTCACAAAATGGAAGTCAAGAAGCAGGAGCAACGATCGTATATTAAAATAGCAGTTCTCCGGGGCAGAAATGCACGCCAATGCCAAGCAGAGCTGCGCGAAGCCTTGGGTGTGCATGTCATGCCCTGTAGAAGAGTAGCGATACACATGCAGCGAATGGTATTCAGCGCCTGCCCCACCGCTGGCAACGCACAGTAGAAACCTTGGGTGATTATTTCAAAGGTATGTAACCAATGGAAACCTGTCCTTTGTACGTAGTTTTGTGTATTTGCTGTCTATACCATAATAAAACAATCTTTACTAATGGCCTGTGTTCTGTCGCTTTCCTACGAGAATCTCCTGAAGTCAGAATTTGTATTCAGGCACAATGCATAAGTACATGCCCTATTTTTCCAAATCTTAGATTTTCCGTGTTGTCTCCTGTTCGCGAAAAAATGAAATGGTTGCCATAACTTATGACTCGACCCTCGTCCGAAACAACTGGATCCGAATATGTGAAGTTGGAGCTTTGACCATACTGTTATATTTAATCTGAAATAAATACGTCGATATCTCGCACCGTTGTTATTTTATGGACTACTGAAGTGCGCCAATCAGATCGCTTCGCGGGTGAATTCAAATGGGCTTTGCGAAGAGGTGTTGCTAAATCTGCACGTGGCTTGGTTGGGCTTGAGAAATGAGCATCAAACACTAACACACTGCGAGTTTCCACCAATGCCACCGTATGTGCTAGCTATGGGACGAGCCTATCAGCAGGGAGGTCCTGGTTGAAGTGCCTCCCCTGGAGCAGTTTTTCTTCTATTGGCGCTCTCAAGCACTCATAAGCCACGTGCATATTTGGCAACACCGCCATTTTTTCCAATTATATATCAGTATGACCAACCCTCTAACGCTCATATACCCGGTTCACACTGTCTCCGACCGGGCGAGTTGGCCGTGCGGTTAGGTGCGCGCAGGTGTGAGCTTGCATCCAGAAGATAGTGGGTAGCCCTGAAGATGATTTTCCCATGTTCACACCAGGAAACTGCTGGGACTGTGCCTTAATTAAGGTCACGGCTGCTACTTTCCCACTCCTAGGCCTTTCCCATCCCATAGTCACCATAAGACTTATTTATGTCGGTGTGACGTAAATCAAATTGATAAAAAAATATGTTGTTTCCGTAATACGTATATATAAAGGGTGTTTGGTAGATAAGTACAAAAATATTTTCTACTGGTTATTGGTGTTTATTTGAAAATTAGAGCTTTATAGCGCAGGTGGCATTTAATGGTGAACTACTTAGGACTTTGCTGGCATACATTACAATACTTGCTAGTATGGAAATGTTGGCTTCTTTTAAGTAGAACGTTATCATATAACGTACGGTCGGACTCGTTGGCAGAATGGTCAGCGAACTGGCCTTCGGTTCAGAGGGTCCCGGGTTCGATTCCCCGCCGGGTCGAAAATTTTAACCTTCATTGGTTAATTCCAATGGTTCGGGGGCTGGGTTTGTGCTGTCCCCAGCATCCCTGCAACTCACGCACCACACATAACATTATGCTCCACCACAATAACACGCAGCTACCTACACATGGCAGACGCCGCTCACCCTCATCGGAGAGTCTGCCTTACAAGGGCTACACCCGGCCAGAAATAGCCATACGAAATTATTATTATTATATATAATTTACGCATACAAACTACCTGAAGCTGCAGTGCAGTGGTGCACTTAGTATTACGCATGCGAACATCCTGAAGCTGCAGCGAACTTATGTTTACCGCTGCGGTGTAGTGATCTCTTTAGAAATACTTCTTACACAAAACGTATGCAGAATACGTCCTGAATAAGCAGTAAAGTGATGCGAACCGCTGCAGTGCAGTGATGCACTCAAATTTGCTACTTACACATTACACATGTATACTACCTGAAACATGGTACGGTGGGGCTTCGGGCTCTTTCTCCGGACAAATCATTTGCTAAATTAAGTTCCGGACATTCATCCTTACCTTCTGTAAGGTTACTTGTACTTATATCCCAAACACCGGACGTGTTTATATATTATTGCGGAAGAAACTGCAAGCTCTGATTTGACGCTGGGGATAGGGTTGCCAGATTTCCGGATGGCAAATAAGGAACGCTCACTCGATTCCAGATAGCAAATAAGAAACACTTCCATTTCCTTGTCATATAGCGCTAAATTAAGGCACCACAGCCATGATTAAGAGAAGAGATCAGTATTATATTAAGAAATAAATACCGGTACCGGTAAAAATATAACAGCGTCAGCGTGAAATATGTAGGTACTTAATTTATTAAAATTATTTATTATTACAAACTAATAATGCGTTATTCTTTACATTGAAATGAACATTTCACAAGTACTTGTCATTTGAAGATGCAATTTGTAATAGTTTCTTATTCAACAAAACTTTCTTGAGAAATTCCTTACAATTCTCATTATAGTTCAAGTACACAAGAAGTTCATTGTTATTAAAACTACTGAGCATCTGTTTGTGTCATCTCTGTATTTTATTGCCATTACTGAAAATACTCTTTCAGTATGTGCCTACTGGTACCGCTAGCACACTACCAGAGACACTGTTCTCAAATGTAACGACTGATCATTGATCAGAATACAGAATATTTTGATCATAACCGCGCACTTTTTCGGTTCCTGCTATACTACTGTTTAAACCGCGATATTTAAAAAACGGAACATTGGGCGTACGGTTTAAAGGGTGCACCGTACGTGGAACAAAATGAGGAAAAACCGTATTGTTCCGGGCAAAACCGTACATCTGGCAACACTAGCTGGGGATAACGAAACATAACAGGTCGATTTGATTTCGCAGTCAATTATAAAACAAACGAACCTGTGTTGGAATTCTTTGTACCTTAGCATTAGCCGCTCATCGTTCTATCCCTTCGTTAGGTGGAATACAGTGAAAATAATCAAGAAATTATGGTTCCGTTTAACACCAAATTCAAATAATTAGAAGAAGTAGAATGCATCATCCAGCTACTACTTGGAGCTAACATCGAAGAACAAGGTCATTCATGCCACCTTACGTAATTTGCAAGATGACGTGTTTTTCTAAACTATGCAAGATTAGGTATAAGTGATTTCTTTACAGTTTGTTTTACATCGCACCAGCACAGACAAGTCTTATGGCGGCGATGAGGTAGGAAAGGGCTAGGACTGGGAAGGAAGCAACCGTGTCCTTAATTAAGGTACAGCCCGAGCATTTATTTGCCTGGTGTGAAAACGAACTTCAGGGCTGTTGACAGTGCGGTTCGAACCCACTATTACTCTAATGAAAGCCGATACCTACGTGACCCAAACCGTGCAGCCACTTCCTCTGTTTATTAGAGTTTTCCACATTTTCTTTTTCACATCAACGCATTGTAGGTTTGAGGTTCCGACTGCAAATGCAACACATCGCCCCAAGTTTTCAGTTTGTTAAACCTTCAAAGCAAGTTAAATTTTATGGTACGTAACTTTTATAATGCATCAATAAGAGGACCTGTGCTGTTCCGCAGTAATCGTTATAAATAGGTCAAATAAAGCGCCTTGCTTCATGCGTTGCACGGGTAATTCATCAATGTTTACTTTTAGGATATCTATTACCTGTTAATTATGTTTCAAGTGATTTTTTGTAGATGTATTTATTGTGATGATGATTGATATTTCACGAACTAATTTGTAGTTTTACAGTTATCGTTGTATGTTTATATATTATTGCGGAAGAAACTGCAAGCTCTGATTTGACGCTGGGGATAACGAAACATAACAGGTCGATTTGATTTCACAGTCAATTATAAAACAAACGAACCTATGTTGGAATTCTTTGTACCTTAGCATTATCCGCTCATTATTTTGTTGTGGCCCATATTGTCTGGGAAGTAGACCATACTTTCGGAAAAATGAAAACATGAGGGAAAATTGTATGCATTTAGTTCACTATAAATATGATGTATACAATTCCAACTGTCACTGTGGATTCAAAACTAATCTCCATCATTTTCGATATTGTCTTTTCCAACCCATCTGACCTCCATACCAACGGAGGCTGAACTTGGTCCCCAGTAGCATACAGAGTATCACAATTCATGTCAGCTACCCAGAAAAGTAGGGATTCGACACTAATATTGGTAGTTTCAGACTATTCTTTCCATGTCACTCCCTCCTAACACCCAACCGTACAGATCTAGTGGTATCTTACTGCCACAGTAATTTTCTACAGATGTTAAGTCATATGTGTAGCAAGTTTGGTCGAGTGCTATGCTGAAAAATACACACATACATCCACAATCTCGTACTTATAAATGCAATTTTCAGGAATATTTATTTGTCTATCAGGAAACGGAGCTAGGAGGTGAAAACTGGTTTAAGGGGTAGATATACCTACGTTGATTTCTCTATACAGAAACGATCACATATAACTCAGCAATGTGTATCAAATTGTTTCAGGGTGAGTTGAACTTCACTACGCTCTCCTACAAAGGAATTGTCTTCGCAAACAAATCTTTCAGAAAAACTGGAATGCAGCCTAAGGAAGGTCCAGGACCTGCTGCGTACGACATTCGGGACAAGCAACCTTCTTTGGCCGAGAGACAGAATGAACAGATACGGTTTTGGAAGCGTAGCACTTGCAGAGTTCTGCGCTATACTGAACAAATCGAACGAACAAATCTCAGAGAGGTTAGTTAACGCATATTTGCCCATAGTTCCATTTTAGGAACATTAAAATTACTTACCTTAATTTTGAATGTTTTCTTGTATCGCGAAAAATGGCATTATCATTGGGGCTCCCGAAATCATCAAATGAAGTAACGTTGTAAGTCACTTATCACAAAGCACAAAACAAAGTTATTTCATACCTACATTGTTGCATATTATTGAATACCATGAGGCTTTTATTACTGAAGTGGTGGTGGTGATTATTGTTTTAAGAGGAAGTACAACCAGGCAACCATTCTCTGTATAACACTAATGAGAGAGAAAAAGTGGAAGGGATCTGACAGTTGAAAAAAGGAAGACATCGGCCAAAGAAATGCAAGGGCCACGAAGGGTGTGAAAATGAAAGACTCCCTAGACCTCTGGACGGTCGGGGTCGGAAAAAAACAAGAGTTGACCCAGAGAGGTCGGATAGGATAGATGAAAGTGAGGAGCCTGGCACAGGTAAGTGGAAGCAATACCAGGACGCAGCTAAGGACCACGTGGTCGCCAAACCACGCTCCTAAGTTCAGAGACCCTGGGCCCCTTTCAGTCGCCTTTTACGACAGGCAGGGGATACTGTGGTTGTTATTCTACCGCCCCCACCCGCAGGGGAATTAGTGCTGGGAGTGTCCGAGGACATGCTTGGTTCGCCTGATATTCTTTCTGTTTGACACCTATATGTGTCCTGCGCGTCTCGATGATGAGAACTATGATGATAATAATGAGGTAGCGAGAGGTTGAAACGCCTAGTGTACTTCTGTCGAATAGCATGGGGTCTGCTCAAGGCTTGACGTCACCATCAACAGCATCACATGCTGTCAACCCATATGAACACTATGAAGAGGTTTGTATTTGAATACAGGATACTGGCATCCAATCTAGGGAGTTGGATTCGAATGCTCAGTACCATTGAGATAATGTATTAACAAGAACACCAACAATATTCGAAATATCCTCAGCATTCCCTCTCCCATTCTTATGTCCATCTTCCTGCACAAAACAGAAAGTGAGTAATTTGTAAACTCTGGTATTAACGAAGTACAAATTACACTGGTCAAGAATCGTTTTGCATATTTCAAGATTCAGTATTTCTGGACCAAATAATCATAATACAATGTTAGCCTATAAAAGTATACAGTACAAACAAACCACTTTATCTTAGAGGTAACACACGAGGTAACGTGCAAAAAAGAATGTTTCGTCGTACAGCAATATAAGAACCTCAAATAATCCTTAAACGAAAATTAAAGTGAATTTTCTGTGTAATTAGTAATGTGACCTCCGTGAGCCCTGCGACATTCTTGGAGGTGTGGCATGTTCAATACCAGGGTATCCAGTACATCTTGAGGAATATTGTCCCATTCATCTATGGCAGCAGAGATATACCACGGTAGTTGCCACATGTACTGTGATACTGGACCCTGTACCGCCGTAGCATAAAGAAACTTCAATGTTTTTATCAATAGAAACTTCGTTTAACCTTAAATATCAAATGGGAGAACCATATCTTAAATCCTGCACATCTTGAAAAAGCATGCATGAACAGTGTAGAATCAGTTCTTGCTCCCTTTGACCATTTATCGGATGGGGTATATCAAGCGGTTTGAGGATGGTTTCTTCCACCAACTACAAGGCACTACCTTACCGGAATGATATACTTCACGAATACTATCGAGAACTTATTAAATAATTATCACATTATTATTGGCCGTTCTGACATTCAACGTGATGGACCAAGATACTAGTAAGTCTTTCAGTTCCATGTTTTATGAGCACATAAATTCAGCACTTTAATGCACACGTGAATACATAATTATAATGTCGAAAATCTCAAGGTGATTTATATTTTATTCCCTTACAGCTCGATGAGATGGCATTTATATATGGGATAGCAAAGGCATTATAGTGTATACGTCAAACAGTACTCTACGGCTCAATGGTCCTGTCTAGAAATGGGACAGGCCAGAAAACCTACTTTATTCGGCACAAATGTTAGTGGAACCGCCCAGTATTTCAATTCAGTGTCTAGCGGTGAAAGACCGACGATTGACCACCTGAGCCAAAGATTTATTAGTAGGCCTACGCATAGTGTAATCCTCAAGTCCTTGTTAATGCAAATCAATAAGGATTAATTTTAAAATAGCATAGAAAGGACACGTAAACTCATTGATCCAATAAGAAGCGTATATATCCCAAAAATAACAATTAATAATTGTAAACATTTATATTATATTATATTATATTATATTATATTATATTATATTATATTATATTATATTATATTATATTATATTATATTATATTATATTATATTATATTATATTATATTATATGGTCTAAACTTAAGGCAATGTAACGGTTTTCTTTCGCAGAATACTCCGGGCCCTAACCACTATTCATATCCACTCGTCAAACCGAGGAAGCCGAAAGGAAAGGTCAAGGGTGCATTCTGGTCATCACAATCGGTAAGTAGTTCATATGTATTACTTGAGTAATTTAACAGAGCGAGTTGGCCTTGCGGTTAGGGTCAAAGTAGCTGCGAGCCTGCATTTGGAAGATGGTTGGTTCGAATCCCACCCTCGGCTTTGCCGTGGCTTCCCATTTTCAGAACAAGCAAATTCTGGGCCTGCGCCTTAATTAATGCAACGGGAATTTCCCTCCCAATGTTCGCCCTTTCCCATTCCGCCGTCGCCAAAAATCTTTAGTGCGTTAATGTGAAGTTAAACCAACAAAAACCAAATCAGTACCGTACGTTACGGTTACGTAACAACTAGCTTTGCATGGTAACACTTATGAATTTAAGGTGATAGGTTACTTTTAACCGAGATCTTAAAACATTCACTTGTGTACGACAATAGTCTTTTTACCTCCAGTGACGAACACGAAATGATTTTATTTTGATATACCGATAACACGCGAAAGGGACATGTAAAGCTTTCTATGAGAAAATCATTCTCCACTGAGATCAACTCCGGACACGCTGAGCATCTTGCACTGTGCTTTGTTTATTGTCATGCAAAAGCAGACATTTCCCGATATTCGGATTCGTTTGATATAAAAATGGCGGTAAAGAACGTGTGAAAGTGCTGCTCCGGAAAATTGGTGATTTCTGCAGGTGTGACCAATGGTTTGGACGTCATTACTGATGTCAAGGTACCATGCGGTGATAAATCTTATGTATAATTGACGGTGAGTGGAGAATGAAGTGAACAACTACTCAACCTATGTGCAGTTATGCTGAGGTATGGTAGAATCCCATCAGTGTGGTTAGACAAAGCCTCCAGCAAATCGCACATTTCGACAGGGAACTGTACAACGTAGGCGCAAAATAAAAATGAAATGGTAGTCGTTATGTTTTTGTGTGTAGGGACGTTCAGCGATAGATGCACGCTGTTCAACGTACAAGAGCAACGACGCCAAACACGTCTAAAATCCAACTCACGTAGAACTGAAATATATTTAAATAGTGCTAAATGTACTGACACAACCTGGTATGTGATCAAAGTAAACTGATTGCGATGTCTAAATGCCAACATGTGCTAACCAGGCTTCAATTTCAGATAAACTTTGCAGTGGTAATTATTGTTGAATATTCCGGAAGTGATAGATGTATCAGTGGCTACTTTATTCTGCGAATGTGGACTGTTAGTCGTCGCCGGCAGTTACGATACGGTTAGTACCTACAGGCAAGGTGTCCGAAGAAAACTGCAAAGACGTCAGATAATTCCAAAATTAATTTAAAATGTCTTCCATAAGTCAGAGAAAACACTTTGCTGCGGTAGGTGTAAGGTCAAGTACAAAGTAAGACAACGAAGGAAGACCAACTGCAGACCACACACTTAGACCAAAACACCACGTCCGTGAATATTTGTTACTAACAAGAATTAAGGATCTCGGCCAGGAATAGGTAACCTTTCACGCCTAAAACGATAACGTGTAGCATATACCAAAGCTCCACGAGAAGACAACAAGGATGAAAAGATCATCTCTCGAAACGCCCAAACCACGAGCAAGACAACATGCCACCCAAAACACAGCCCGTAACAAAAAAAAAAAAAAACAGACACGAAAAGGTTATCAATAAAATGCATATCTCGGAAATCTCTGAAGAAGAGGACCCCGTAGTCAACTTTCAAGACCAAGGAAATGATATTAAAGATATGTTGGCTGAAATACTATTAGAATTAAGAAATCTGAGAAAAGAAAGTGAAGACTTCCAAGAGGAAACAAGATAAGAAATTTTACGCATAAAGAACGAAACTGGAAAAAGAGATGAATACAATGAAAAAGCAAACGATGCCTTAGAACAAAAATATCACCAATGCAAACAATAAAGCACAAGAAAAGCACACTAGCCGAAAGAATAAATATCCTACAAGAACGAGAAGAACAGAGGGAGAAAAGAGAAAAGAGAAATAATATAGTGATCGAAAGCAAAGAACTATCTTATGAAGAAGACAAAAGACGAACTGAAGGACAAAATCAATAAAATACTAGACAAAGTAGAAGCGGGAGTGACAGCAAGTAATACAATCTACGTCAGCAAGGACAAAATCAATAGAGGGATAGTGAAAGCTAGTTTTGAAAACTTCTCTGAACAATTAAAAATTATCAGAAACAAACACAGGCTAAGGGGACAAGATATCTACATAGTTGATGACCTAACCAGAAATGAGAGAGCAATGCAGGTATCACTCAGGCAGAAAGCTAAGGAAGAAAGGAACAAGGGTAACAATGATGTGACCGGGCGAGTTGGCCGTGCGCGTAGAGGCGCGCGGCTGTGAGCTTGTATCCGGGAGATAGTAGGTTCGAATCCCACTATCGGCAGCCCTGAAGATGGTTTTCCGTGGTTTCCCATTTTCACACCAGGCAAATGCTGGGGCTGTATCTTAATTAAGGCCACGGCCGCTTCCTTCCAACTCCTAGGCCTTTCCTATCCCATCGTCGCCATAAGACCTATCTGTGTCGGTGCGACGTAAAGCTCCTAGCAAAAAAATGATGTGAGAGTGGGTTACCAGAAAATAATGCTGAACGGCCAATGGATACACTGGAATGACATGAATAAAAACAATGGAAGAAAGAAAAATGGCAAACCTCAGAGCACAAACAATCAACACGCAACCAGAACAAATTAATACTAGCTAAATTAAACGTTAGAACCCTAAGAATGGAAGAAAGGAACTGGAACTCCAAAATGCATGGAAAAACATAAAATTCTATATACAAGGCCTCAGCGAAGTCAGACAATATGGCGAAGATGTCATAGAAGAAGAAAATGGCAACATTTTTAGCTACGTAGAAGAAACAAGAGGACAAAAATGCGTAGGTTTCATAATTAAAAGCCATTTAAAACAGAATATACAGGAATTACGAGGAATCTCACAGATGATCATGGTATTAACCCTAAAAAATTAAAAACATCATAATCACAATAATCCAGGTATAGGCCTACGTACCTGCAGAGGCAAGCACAGAAGAAGAGATCGAAGACTTCTACACGCTCCTAGAAAACATACTAACCACTCTCTTCTCTCCTTTAAATGTAATTCTGTTTTTTTATCTTCGTCAATTGAATGAATTCCGAGAACCTTAAATTATCAGAAGAATGACATGTTATACACTACTCCCACGTTCCCAACGCATGCTTAAGATCCATGATGATTCAGACAATTTTAATTTCTCTTTTTCGACTCCCATCGTAGTAAGCATGCTTTTATATTGTGCTTAGGCAAGTAAATGTATTTTACCTTTAATAGTGTTGGTTTTTATTGACAACTGGAAGCAACTTAACTTACTTTACTAGCAGAATAATTAGAATAGCTGTTTTTGTATGTCACAAGAGAGGTAAGGAGTACTTACTAGTCGAGCTCTGACAATAGAGTCCGGATTACGTCACAAATTACAGACAATAGTATCTCTGTTTCCACGTTCCACACAAAAAAGATTAGATTTTGAAAATGTTATCTTGAATTTTCATCAGTTAATGTCAGTGAATACGTTGCTACGAAACATACAAATATTTTTACTTCTTTTTTTTTCTAATGAATTACACTGTCTTACAATATTGTATACAAATATTATGAATTATGCAGGAAATATTATGGAAAAGTAAACTGAAAATGAGATATTCTGTTAACTGCTTGGGGAGACCGATTACCTCAGGCCGAGGAGGGTCACATCGTTCGCCTTGATAAACTGCCAGAAATTTACGAATTGCAGGAGGGCTGGCATGTGGTTGAAATGGTGCATGCAGCTCACCTCCATTGGGAGTGTGCCTGAAAAGAGCTGCACCACCTCGGTATTAAGACTCGAGTTTACTTTACTTATTATACTGATTGCATTCGAAATATCGGCACCTCGTACATACAGCAAGGTACATAAAACAACGAGACGGTCAAAATTGAAAAAGAAATTTAATAGTAGGTTAACAGACACTTGAAGTTTCATCTATTTTATAACGTATGCTTCTTTTGTTAGAGATTTGCAAAACGGAGGAGAGAGAAGAGACCTGGACCAGCCGACTACTTAGGACAACGAAGCCCAGTTATCACTAAACCAGGATCCGTGCTAGATGCTCCATTTCTCAATATGGCACCACGCTTCCCACTACGTATGGAGGAGTCGACTCCAGGTTTGTATTATTAATATTAGTATTATTGTTAATATTATTATACAAAAGTCAATGCCATTGTAGAATTTTGAGAAGATATAGGCAAGAAAGCAAGTCGAATGACTTAGCATCAAGACATCATCATTATTCATGTTTAAAAATTAAATGCCAGTGTTAATTGATTAAGAGCTCAGCACTTACGCTCAAGTTCAGGTGGTCGAATCTCTGTGCAGTCGTTTGGCAATTTATGAGCGCTTAAATGGAAGAGATCGAATACTCATCGCAGCGGTCTCCTGAACTTCAGAGCCTGTATTTCATATAAAAGAAAATTATATACTGACTTACTTTGCTAGATTCTCCTGAAGAGCTAATATTACAGGAGAATTATTTATTCTGGGTAAAAATGATTCGAATATTCATTTTCATATTCAAACGCAGCTTTGAAAAAAGAGTCGTGACAACCTAGTGCTATAGCAACCGGTTTTTCCCCAAGGCGGCGTGGTTTTAATCTTGGCTGAATGCACGTATTATTTTTTAAATGAAATTCACGTCCTGTTAGTTGAAAGTCTACGTACAATTGGAGGTCCTGTGTATGAGATCACGATATGGCACGTAAAATTATAAGTTTGCTTTCTGCTGATTAAAATGAAGCTCATCGTTTTAAAGAGAAATATATTTCAGTGCCTGTATTTGATAATAATGGAAATGACACTGAAATGTTATTTCATTGCGTTGGTGCAGTCTTGTTCAAAATGTGTACCATCACGTGCCACACATCGTTCATAACGTTTCTGAAGATTATTGAGCAAGTCGAAGAACGAAGATTCTAATAAGAACGTTATCTTTGCATAATTCGGGAATATCTGCCTGTAAAACTTACTCTGTCAATATGAACCATATGTAGGCATCTGGGGCCGTGAGATCCGAGAAGCAAAAAGAGTACGGGAATTGAGGTCCACTAGAAATTAAGCGAATTCTAAAGTGTCGTGGTGTAATGGTACCGGTATTGACTCTCTCGCGGCGTGGGCTGTTGCTCTGTCTCGCTCCACCCGTTGTCGTTGGAGGGGCAAGTTTGTGCCTCGACGAAAATGGTGCAAATTCACCACGAATGGGCTAATAATGAGGGCTCTGTAGACTGCCTAGTCCACTGTTCTTGGATTCCGTCCAGCATTCTCGACGAAATGATGCCCCAATACTTGATGACCGGACACATAACACCTGTTGGAAAAGTCGCCCATGATTCACCCCTGTGGTGACTGTTCTTGGGCGCCCTGTTGACCCCTTCCTTGATAGAATACTATTCCAGTATGACGGAACTGGTGAACGACTGTTAATACTGTTCGTTATTCGGAGCCTCCTTTTTAAATCGCTCCTCATACTGTACTTTAAGGTGAAACAAAGTCCTCCGTGTAACCAGAAATAATGTTCAACGATAGAACACCTTATCCTGTGTTGTGGAAACCATTAGATATCAACATAACATTGAATTCACCGATCAAGTTGCTGCGCGTTTGGCGTTGCGTAGCTATCAGCTTAAATTTAGAAGATAGTAGGTTCGAACCTCGCTGTCGGCAGTCCTGAAGATGGTTTTCAGTGGTTTCCCATTTTTACACAAGGCAAATTCAGGAACTGTACCTTATTAAGGCTATGGTTGTTCCCTTTCCACTCCTAGCCCCTTCCTTTCCTGTCATCGCACCCGTCTGCAACGATTGGACGTAAAGCAAATTGTAAAAAAAAGGAACCACAAATAATTGAATGCACAATATGTCAAACAATTTATACAATGAATACTTCGTTGCTAGGGAAATGTGGATAGCAGACGAGCAATGATTTCAGTGTAGTTTGTTTTGTCGCATACCGTGTAAACTAGTACACTAGGCTTTCCTAACGACTCAGCTAATACCGTAGGGAAGTAAATAGGTAAAACTTGAAAATAATTGCTGAATAGATATTCTAAGGATTAAATAATACCTTTCAATACGTAAATTACCAAGACAAGAATATCAAACAGTTCTGTACAACTAAGGAAGTAGTTACCTTGACCAACAGTATGGCTTCCGACTGAGACAGCAAGAAACTCAATCGTCAAGAGTTTCACCCCAGTGTGGAGTGGTTTCATCAGTTGGATACTGCACCTTCCCAATAGACAGTGGCCGACTAGCACGCCGGTAGCGACACCGCTGCAAGCTCATCCTGTGATTAACCTAGCATGACCAAAACTATGGATTCCGATTGAGATATCTAAATGGAATTCGAAAAAGTCAATCGTCAAACTTTGCTAGTGTTTCGCCCCAGTGCAGCGTGGGCTCATCAGTTTGATACCAGAACTTCCCAAGACACAGGCACATATTGTTAAGCCACGGGATTAAGAGGCAGGAATCTCAAAGGCAACATCCCCCACCTCGCATGTCCTAAGATGATATACTGGGAAAACCTTAAAAAGAAGTTTTGGGGGCGTAAAAACAATACGATGATACCAGTAAAAAATAACACACTGCACACACACAAACGTACACTACAAATAGTATGATTTATATGATGTATATGTTACAACTCCCTTCAACTCCCAGGGACACAAGTGAGGAAAGGATTGACAGAAGCACCCCATGACAAAGATAGCATTGCTGGATGATAACGGACATATCAATCCATCTCAGCCTTCCGACAGCGACGTGGGAGCGGAAACTCAGCCCGTGCCCTACCAAGAAAATATTTTCATAAATGATTTGCCTAAACATGTAAAAGATTCCAATTGTCTCCTTTATGCCGATGACTTCAAAATATTCAGACCGGTTAGCTCAACACAAGACTGCCTCTTACTACAAAAGGACCTTGATGGTATTCTGATGTGGAGACATATGAACAAATGAAAATGTTACGTCTCGAAATGTGCAACAATGTCATTCAATCAGAAAAAGAATAAAACTCTCTTTCCATACAAGCTGGATCCAAACGCTCTGCAGGAAGTTGGCCAAGTCCGGCTTGACAAGGGTCTTACTTTCACAGCTCATGTAATCGAAGTGACAGGAAAGTCCTACCGGGCATTGGGATTTATCATACGGAATACAAATCTGTTCAGGAAGACGTATTTCATAATAGCACTCTAATAATGCCTTTGTACGAACTAAATTGGAATATGCTAGCGTTGTATGGAATCCAAGGTTCGATAAATGTATTAAGTTGATAGAAAGAGTGCAAAAACGTTTTGTAAGATTCCTACATCACCAAACGCATAGCTTGTACCCATTTATGGTGCCATACAAAAATTTACTAACCAGTGTCGGAATTACCAGCCTCGAAAATCAGATAAAAATATAATCGATGTCAAGTACCTGCATAAATGATTAAAAATAGATAATATGTATTTACTGTCGTTAGTGAATTTTCGCGTATCTCGCTTGCACTCAAGAGAACGCAGCACGTTTAGGACTGAAAGAGCTCTGACGACCGCCCACAACCATTCACCACTCTATAGGTTATGTAACAACTATAATGAAGCTGTTGACATAGACAGTAACTTGGACTTCAACATGTCAATATCCAAATTCATAAAACGTTTTGCAGCTACACTGCCGCAACACCAAGAATTAACAATCCACTAAAGCTGTCAGAAAATTATTGAAGGTTCTGAATAATTTATTTATTAAGAATTTTAACCTTACCTAATAAAATCTAAGACTTGTATCAATGTAATTTAATGAATAAGTTAGTTATTAAGAAGTGTAGTTTGAGTTATTAAGATTTAAGATATATCTTTATAATATTAAAAAAGGAAGTGTTTGTCTGTCTGTCTGTCTGTCTGTCTGTGTGTCTGTGCGCGATGCCCAGCAAAATCTACAGCACGTAGAGATCTGAAATTTTGAACATAGGTAGATGGAAAGGGGTCCGAATGCACCTCGAAGCCGGAATTTTCATTTTCGCTTTCGTTGGTGAGTTATGAACGAAAAACCATCGGAAAACGTGCATTGTGATATGACAATCCAACGTGCTGTCACCAAGATGAAATGCATAGAGTCGCTGTCGCTAGGCAACGTACATAGAGATAGGTAGAAAACACAATATTCAAGGAGCCATTTTACGTCCAGGACGTAGGAAGCTGTTTTTGGTCTTATATGGTGTGAGGACATATGACGGTGTTGATGATGATTCGTCCGTCGGATCGGGACGTTAAGTCTTGAGCTATTCGAGAGGAGTGGCATATGTGCCGGCGCCGGGTTACATCCTCTTCATTCTTGCTATCATATATCATGCCATTCATTTCTTTCAACAAGCAACTTTTACAAGAATTACCCGATGTTCTACACATTTACAAGTCAATCGACTACAAGGCAGAGCTTCGAAAGACTTGGAGTCACCAGGAGTACCCTCGAACATCTTAGAGCGGACGATTGTGGCACCAATTATCCTTCTTAAGAATAAGAATCCTGCCCTCTGCAATGAACACGACTCTGAAACTGATGACTAATATTATTGAAGACATTCTCATGATTGGGCATGCCGCGAGCGAAGTCTTGAGCTATTCGAGAGGAGTGGCATATGTGCCGGCGCCGGGTTTCATCCTCTTCATTCTTGCTATCATATATCATGCCATTCATTTCTTTCAACAAGCAACTTTTATAAGAATTACCCGATGTTCTACACATTTACAAGTCAATCGACTACACGGCAGAGCTTCGAAAGACTTGGAATCACCTAGAGTACCCTCGAACATCTTAGAGCGGACGATTGTGGCACCAATTATCCTTCTTAAGAATAAGAATCCTGCCCTCTGCAATGAACACGACTCTGAAACTGATGACTAATATTATTGAAGCCATTCTCATGATTGGGCATGCCGCGAGCGAAGTAATATTCATTCCTCGGATTCGAATAATTTCTTCGGATATACAGTTTAAGTTTAGATCTCTGCAGTGTTCAAAACAAAATATCTCTGTGTAATAATAAAGCAAGCATAATCTTCTTCTTCTTACTAAATATAAAAATGGATTATGCATATGTGTGTGTGTGTGTGTGTGTGTGTGTGTGTAAATGACACATCTCCTCCTAAACCACTGCAGCAATTTCATCCAAACTTGATACACTTATGACATTTTATCTGGAGACGAGCACTGTGGGGGTAAGCCATCCGTAGCTCCCTTAGGGGAGGGGGGTCAGGGGGGGCAAGGTATAAAAATAATCGAAAATCCACAGTTTTCGGGGTCGCTGAGATGAACAGTGACACTCCCCATTTTTCAAATGTCAAGTTCAGCTCCCTTTCGCATGGGGGCGGGGGGGGGAGTGATATATAAAATTAAACGAAAATAGTGTCGAATACATAGTTTTAAGGGGTCGCCGAAGTGAATTGTATACGCTGGATTTTTAGTATCAGGAGACAAACAACGTGAGGGTAAGACAGCCCAGGAACCCTTAGGGGCAGGTGGGGCGAGGGGCTGAGATATAAAAATCATCGAAAATAGTGTCGAATCCATACTTTTCGGGGTCGCTGAGATGAACAGTGACACTCCGGAATTTTTTAAAGTACAAGTTCAGCTCCCTTTCGCTTGGGGCGGAGGGGGGAGTGATATATAAAATTAAACGAAAATAATGTCGAATACATAGTTTTCGGGGGTCGCCGAAGTGAATTGTATACTCTGGATTTTTAGGATCCTGAGACAAACGACGTGGGGGTAAGAAAGCCCAGGAACCCTTAGGGGCGGGGGGGGGCGAGGGGGGTCAGATAAACAGATTAACGAAAATACTGTCGAATCCATACTTTTTGGGGTCGCTGAGATGAATATTGACACTCCGGAATTTTCTTTAAAGTTCAAGTTCAACCCCCTTTGGGGTGGGGGCGAGGGGGAGTGATATAGAAAATTAAACGAGAATAGTGTCGAATACATAGTTTTCGGGGTCACCGAGGAGAATTGTACACTCCGGATTTTTAGTATCAGGAGACAAACCACGTGGGGGTAAGACAGCCCTGGAACCCTTAGTGGCAGGGAGGGGGGCGAGGGGCTGAGATATAAAAAACATCGAAAATAGTGTCGAATCCATACTTTTCGGGGCGCCTAGATGAACAGTGACACTCCGGAATTTTTTGAAGTCCAAGTTCAGCCCCCTTCGTGGTGGGGGGCTTTGGGAGAGTTATATGTAGAAATAATAATGATATATAGAAATAATAGTGTCGAATACATAGTCGCTGAGATGAATAGTAACATTCCGATTTTTTTTAACTCAAAGTTTAACCCCCTTTAGGGTAGGGGAAGGGGGAGTGAGATATAATAGTAATCGAATATACTGCCGAATCCATAGTTTTCCGGGTCGTTGAGATGAATAGTAACATTCCGGATGTTTAAAGTCGAACTTCAGCCCCCTTTGGCGTAGGGGGTGAGAAAGGGTGAAAAAATAAATGGTTAGAAATGACCGAGATAATGGACGTGTGTATGTTCCAGTATGACTTTCAAGTATGACTTACTACCTGGAAAACGTACTGTGGGAGTAAGACGCCCCTAGAACCACTAGGGAAGCGGGTAAAATATTATCCACACTAATAAATGGAAGTCTGTTTGGCGCGATCTATATATACTGTACTATATATATATATACATAAATTAAGGCATAAATATGAAACCAGACGTAAATTAGTGACACCATTCTAGGCATCTTAGAAATTTAAAACTTGGTACCAGACAACCTGATGACTTCAGGATCCCTAGAAAAATCTCAAATTCTCATAATTCTCTGAGGGGTACATGCTGGGAGTTTCAAACCTGCATAAGAACACAGTCGGTGATATTTATCCAGGACCTACAGGTTTTATGGGCTTAAAAGCTTCCTTAAAGTCCTGATTTTTAACCCATTCCCCCATATCAATATAGCAGCACAATCTCCCAGACAAGTTAGATAATTGAAATTTGGCAAAATTATAGCTTTTAGCATGTAACCGACGGAAAATTTACGAGATGTTTAAAAATTTTATTTTTTACCCCCGAAAAAAATATCGAAATATGGAGGCAATTTTAATGGCCAAGAACGCCGCCATCAGTGATGCTACCATCAGAATTGAAGTCAGTCCAACCTGCTATCCGGCACTATATTCCATGTTACGCCTCGTGGGCCTGCCTCTACCGTGCCAACGACCTATCGTTACCCGGTACAATTCTGTCGAAATCCCCATGTCAGCACTCACTCACTTAACAACCTTCCTCTTCGCTTGCACGATTACAACTGGACTAATTTACCAAGGGGGATGTTCAATAACTTTCAAAATTCTTTGCAATTATTTAAGCAAACACTAGGTAAACAACAGATAGGGGATCTGCCACCTGGGCGACTGCTCTAAATGCAGATCAGTGCTGATTGTTTGACTATTATTGTGATTATTATTATTATTATTGTTTAATAGTAAAAGTAGTCGTGATCGTAGTACAGTACATATCTCCAGTATGTCTCTCCTAATGTTAACTAGCAATCTCTTTGACTGTTCAGGTCCTGCAAGTTACGATGTAGGATTTCCCGATGCTCCCAAAGGTCCTTCGAAATGGGCCACCTGGTGCGCCGCATTTGACTCCTCTGCGCCGCGGAAATTCAGTTTCCTTGAGAGAGGAACTAAGACACCAGCACCTAATGAGTATTATATCAAGGTTAGTGACAGTTAAATAATGACATCTAGTTTAACCCCTAGATGTCGGAGTTCGGGGACCTTTCATAATAATAATAATAATAATAATAATAATAATAATAATAATAATAATAATAATAATAATAATAATAATAATAATAATAATAATAATAATATGGTGGCGAGAGAGCTGAGTGGTCTAACTGGCTTCACATAGAGTTGATGAGGTTTGAGTCCCGGCCAATGCATGTGAGATATTTTAAACAAAAATGTAAATCTGAAGGTCCCGTGGCTATGATCACGATATCAATTCTCACGTGAAACTGCACGATTAGTATTTTAAATAATACCTAGAGGACCTGTGCTGTTCCACAGCATTCGCCATAAATAAGTCAGATAACTTGCCTTGATATGAAATTGCTCCATGTGCTGGCTGGGTACTTTTTTAATGTTTATTTTAGAATTCGTATTACCCGTTAATTATGCGTCAAGTGTTCCTTTCTAGATTTCTTTGGTGTAACGTGGAGTGGCATTTTAAGTATTAGATATACTGTTGTGTTTTTATTTAAAGTGTTTGATTGTTTCGCGTGGACCTTTGTCCTTGCTGTTGCCCGTATTTTCTGGGAAGTTGTTGATCTTTTGAAATAAATAATAAAATAAGTGTTAAGTGTATGTATGCGTCACGCTATAAATAGGATGTACACTATTCTAACTGGCATTATGAATGTTACTAATTAGCCTGGTGAACCGAAAAATGTGGAATCAACACTAATCTCGGTCATTTTGAACATTATCATTTTCACCCCTTCTGACCCTCCATGCGATGGAGGGTGAACTGAGAATTGAACGGCATCCAGAGTGTCAATCCGGGAAATGTGGATTCGACTCTAATATTGGTTGTTTCCGACAATTCTTACATGTCGTTCCCTCCCAACCCCCAGCCGTAGGGCTGCTAGGGGTGTCTTACCTCACAGTATTTTTCGCCAGATAATAAATCATAAAATATGTACCAAGTTTGGTTGAGAATATGTACATTCATATCTCGTTCACTGTGGAAATGTCCTTTTTCATTCCTTTTCACTCCCATGCCGAAGGAGAATTAAAAAGGTATCTGGAATGTCACTATTCATCTCAGCGACCCCCAAAATATCTTTACACGCCACTTCCTCCTAACCTCCAACCGTAGGGGTGCTAGAAATTCTCTCCAGACAGTCGTCACACGTGTACCAAGTTGAGAACTATGCTAGAACATACACACACACACGCACACACACACACTCACACACACAGGCCTATATCCATCATCTCGGTCGTTTTTTATATTTTATTTTTCATCCCTTCTCACCCCCATTCAGATGGTGGCTGAAATTATTATTATTATTATTATTATTATTATTATTATTATTATTTTATTATTATTGGTATTAATAATAATAATAATAATAATAATAATAATAATAATAATAATAATTTTCCACATATTGTAGATACAATCCAGGGAGGGTGCATGGAGAAAGAGTATAGCCCCACATACACGAATGTGCCTCCATCCCCACTTAAACTTACGATATTAAAAATTTACAATTATAGTCTACAGGAAGTGCGTATACACAGTTACCTTATTTACACAGACATGTTATTTACATAATATTCACAAGACCTGTTCAACATTCAAGTAATTCTACCCCTCACAAACACACACATACACTTGAATCCCCATACATACTTTAGCTAGGCTGGCTCATTCATACCCACATGCAATCTCACTCACTCGGGATCACAAACTTTCATCCGTCCTCCCACCCATACTAAATCTTCACTCAGTAGAAAATGATGTTATGTGCAGAAGGTTTCGTTATGTATACGTTACTTTTACCTCTTTACAAAATGTTTCAGCAGGTAGTTCTTTTTGTCTGTTGTGAGAATTCATTCCATAGCCAAGCAGAATGAACAAAGAAGCCACTTTGATATGATGCTGTTCTTGCAAATGGAGGCAAAAGGGACACACCTCGACCTCTTTGAAGGGAACGGTAGTTCAGATGAAAGCAGTTGAAAGGGTTGATGTGAATGTTACCTGAGAGGGATTTTTTCAGAAAAGCAATATTTATTTGTTTAGAGAGAGCTGTTATGAGTTGGGTGGGAGGGGGGGGGGGAGGGTACGTGACGTGGCTATGTTTAAATGAGCGTGTTGAGCAATTAGTAGTTCCACAGTGTCACTATTTGTCTCAGCGACCACGAAAACTATGGATTCGCCACTAAGATAGGATGTTTTCGATTATTTATATATGTCACTCACTCCCCACTCCACACCTATGAGTCAGAGGGATGTCTTACCATCACAGTATTTCTCTTCAGAAGTCATATTTGTACCATGTTCAGTTGAAATTGCAGGTTTGCCAATAGATACCTTCCATTCTTAATCGTTCAGCTTCCTCGTTATCTTTACGTAACTGTATTTCTCCTTAAATGTGTGTAACCCGCTATGCACAGAATGTATTGCGGGCTATGTCAGCCTTCGCCTGCAACATTATTGGAGTGCTCATTTAGTACTGTAATTTGATTGTAGAATCACTCGACGTTCACTGAACTTAGAGAGCCTATTAACGCCTGATGATTCACCGAAAGTTAATTCCGGATAGAATAAAAAAGAATGAAGCAAATGGGTCCAGAGGAACGGCAAGACGGACTGGGCAAAGCTGTTTTAGTAAAAGTTTTAATGTGTAAATAATAATAAAAATAATAATAATAAAATAGTTTTTATCCCTTTTACCACTTGAAGGTGCCAGAACTTGTCCAGTAGGAGTTCTTCTATGTGCCAGTAAATCTACCGACATAGAACATGCGTATTTGAACTCATTTAAATACCACCGCTCTGAACCGTGATTGAACACCTCAACATGTGCTCTGAAGAACAGCACTCAACCATTTTAGACACTCAGCCAGCGTACAATAATAATTAAATGCAAAAAAATCTCATGATGTTACAACGCTGATAGAATTTCGTGTATCAAGAGACCACTGCTCAGTAAAAAAGACTGAATATAATGAGGTGACGTATGATTAGCGTAACGAATACTCTCATTTATTATTCTTGGCTTTCTAGAACGGGGCCGTTATATTACTGTTTATAGTCCCTTAATTGTTCCCAAGTAAGCTGAATAGTCCTTGAACCAGCCTTCAGGTCCAGGTAAAGATCTCTGACCTGGCCGTGAATCGAACCGAGGGCCTCTGGATAAGAAACAGGCTCGCTAACCCTAGACTGCGGAACCGATGTTTACTACTACTACTACTACTACTACTAATAATAATAATAATAATAATAATAATTATAATAGTATTAGTCCTTTCTGGTAGATATTGCGTCAAATGTGATACCACTGGGCGAGTTGGCCTTGCGTGTAGAGGCGCGCGGCTGTGAGCTTGCATCCGGGAGATAGTAGGTTCGAATCCCACTATCGGCAGCCCTGAAAATGGTTTTCCGTGGTTTCCCATTTTCACACCAGGCAAATGCTGGGGCTGTACCTTAATTAAGGCCACGCCGCTTCCTTCCAACTCCTAGGCCTTTCCTATCCCATCGTCGCCATAAGATCTATCTGTGTCGTGCGACGTAAATCCCCTAGCAAAAAAAAATCTGATACCATGGTCTGACACCATCAGAATGTTGGCCGGCAGGGTAGGTGAGGTGGTGATATGCAAATTGCAATCACTAGATTGCATTTCGAAATCTTGGATTCAATTCCGGAACCTCTCTGCAGTGTTCATATGTAGTGAGGGCTTATAACGCTGTTGATGGTGACTTGTGTTTCTAATAATTTCTCTATGATTGTGTTGTCTATACCATGGTAAACTTGATTAGCTTTTCCAATTCTGTTGTTTATTTCTGCCTTAATTTTCCATCCTCTCTGAAGATGGTTCCCAGGTACTCAATTTGTTCTACTTGCTCCATATCCCCATTGTTCCACTTGATCTGAAGCTGTACTTTTTCTCCTTTGGTGAATTGCATGACCTTGATTTTGCTCGCATTCACTTCCATCAAACGGTCCTGGAAGGCATAAGACCATACAGTAGGAGATTATTGAAGATCCTCCTCTTTCCTAGCCAAAATCAGATTGTCGTCTGCGTAGACCAAGGATTGGACATATATTGGTTTCATGTTCCAGTTGCCAACCTTAATTCTTTTAGTTTTCTTTTACACTGCTTAATGACTTGGTTCATGAAGAAGATCACAAAGAGAAGAGGGCTCTAGATGTCACCCTGCTTTACTCCCTTTGCCATTTCAAATTCCCTAGAGCATTCACCAGCTATTCTCAAGCGTATATCATGTCGTGTACCTGCCAACCCTCCTGTATGGTGCAGAGAGCTGGACAGTGCATTGCAAACGGGAGAGTGGTTTGGTCGCCGGTAAGATGAGATATTTACGGAAAGTAGCCGGGAAAACCCAAAAAGACCATAATAGAAACACCACAGTGAGAGATGAGCTTCATCAGGAACCAGTAATGGATGTCATTGAGGAGAGGATTGGGATGGATTGGTCACCTAGAAAGAATAGAAGATGAAAGGAAAGCGAATCACGTGTGGCGAGCCAGACCAACACGAAGAAGAACACGAGGGGGGCCAAGAATTGAAGGGGAGGAGTATATCTCGGGACTGATCAGGAAGCGAGGGAAGACCCTGGGTGAGGTTCAGAGAATTGCGCACGACAGAAGAAACTTTAATAAATGACTGAAATGCCCCGACGTCTAACGGCATAAAGGGAAAGAAGAAGAAGATGTTGATTTTTCCTTCGGATGGAGACGTTAAGACTTGAACAAATCCGTTAGTGCTATTCGACAGGGGTAGGTTACGCGAGGGCACCGTGTTTCACCCTCTCATTTCCTACTACCATATATCACGTAATTCATTTCACCTCATTATTTCCTCTAATGAGATTTATCAGGAAAACCTAGTGATGAAGATTCATCTCACTTCATACCCGACCCTGAAAAAGAAACGAGTCAAGGGGTGGACATACTAAATAAAAACAATAGTGATATACCAAGTGAGTTGACTACGCGGTACGAATAGTGTGGGTGAAGGCTAACATTCAGGAGATGGTGGGTCTGATCGTCATGATAAACAACTCCGAAGATAGAATTCCGTGATTTACTATTTTTACATCAGACAAATACCGATTTATTTTTACACCTCCCTGTGAACTATCATGCACGTACAGACATTCCACTCTACCAAAATGTCGCTTGTATGTGGTATGTACCTTGAACGATCTATTTTACCCTGATCGGAATGTAGGCTGCTTCATTCAATCATTGATTAAGGAATAGCTTACAGATACGCTAAGCATAAAATATTATACATTGTGCAGGCCAGTCCGTAAGGAGTTGGGACATAACATATAGACTTCTATCTCCATTGGGACTAAGAAATACTAGGAAATACAATGGACAGCAGAAATAGTGCACCAAAAAGTCTTATCAAGATTGAACGAGAATACTGTAGGTGTTCCCGAACCAAGGTGGAAACTGACACAGGCTAAGGGCCGGGTTATACAAAGAAGAAGGACAAAACAGCGCAGGAGTTCTAGCAAATTACGTCACGGAAATTCCAACGCCGGGAGGCGTGTCAAGAAGGCTGCAGTTGGCAAGATGAGATACTAGGGCAATATTTCAAATTCCCGCTTAGCTATGGGCCAATTACAAAATTCGCCAGAGAATTGCGTCAGGGGAAATCATGCCCACGTAATTTTGTGGGAGGCGCTATAAAGATAAACGTCGCAGATAACATCAATCAATGAAAACTGAGTACAGATTCAGAATGAGGAAGAATTTAGAAGCATGACCTGCCATTGTTCCCATCTGTTTGTACCAACAATCATTCTTGCTACTTTCATGTCTGTTACTTCTAACTTATGAATAAGATATCCTGAGTCCACCCAGCTTTCGTTCCCGTAAAGCAAAGTTGGTCTGAAAACAGACCGACGTAAAGATAGTTTCTTCTGCGAGCTGACTTCCTTCTTACAGAATACTGCTGATCGCAACTGCGAACTCACTGCATTAGCTTTACTACACCTTGATTCAATCTCACTTAGTATATTACCATCCTGGGAGAACACAACCTAAATACTTGAAATTATCGACCTGTTCTAGCTTTGTATCACCAATCTGACATTCAATTCTGTTGAATTTCTTACTTACTGGCATCAATTTAGTCTTCGAGAAGCTAATTTTCATACCATACTCATTGCACCTATTTTCAAGTTCCAAAATATTAGACTGCAGGCTTTCGGCACAGTCTGCCATTAAGACCAAGACGTCAGCATAGACCAAACTGCTTACTACATTTCCACCTAACTGAATCCCTCCCTGCCATTTTATACCTTTCAGCAGATGATCCATGTAAACTACGAACAGAAAAGGTGAAAGATTACAGCCTTGTCTAACCCCTGTAAGTACCCTGAACCAAGAACTCATTCTACCATCAATTCTCACTGAAGCCCAATTGTCAACATAGATGGTTTTGATTGATTTTAATAATCTATCTTTAATTCCATAGTCCCCCAGTATGGCGAACATCTTTTCCCTCGGTACCCTGTCATATGCTTTCTCTAGATCTACGAAACATAAACACAACTGCCTATTCCTCTCGTAGCATTTTTCAATTACCTGGCGCATACTGAAAATCTGATCCTGACAGCCTCTCTGTGGTCTGAAACCACACTGGTTTTCATCCAACTTCCTCTCAACCACTGATCGCACCCTCCCTTCCAAGATGCCAGTGAATACTTTGCCTGGTATACTAATCAATGCGATACCTCGATAGTTGTTGCAATCCTTCCTGTTCCCTTGCTTATAGATAGGTGCAATTACTGCTTTTGTCCAATCTGAAGGTACCTTACCAACACTCAACGCTAATTTTACTACTCTGTGAAGCCATTTCATCCCTGCCTTCCCACTATACTTCACCATTTCAGGTCTAATTTCATCTATTCCTGCTGCCTTATGACAATGGAGTTTATTTACTATCCTTTCCACTTCCTCAAGCATAATTTCACCAACATCACTTTCCTCCTCCCCATGAGTTTGGCTGTTTGCAACACCACAATGATGATTTCCTTTTACATTGAGAAGATGTTCAAAATATTCCCTCCACCTCTCCAGTGATTCCCTGGGATCTATTATGAGTTCACCTGAATTACTCAAAACACTATTCATTTCCTATTTCCCTCCCTTCCTAAGATTCTTTATTACTGTCCAGAAAGGTTTCCCTGCTGCTTGACCTAGCCTTTCCAGGTTATTACCAAAATCTTCCCATGACTTCTTTTTGGATTCAACAACAATTTGTTTCGCTCTGTTTCTTTCATCTACGTACAAATCCCTGTCTGCCTCTGCCCTTGTTTGGAGCCATTTCCGATAAGCCTTCCTTTTACGTTTACAGGCTGCTCTCACTTCATCATTCCACCAAGATGTTCGCCTTTTCCCATCTTTACACACAGTTGTTCCTAGGCATTCCCTTGCTGTTTCTACTACAGCATCCCTGTATGCCACCCATTCACTTTCTATATCCTGAACCTGCTTACTGTCTACTGTTCGAAACTTCTCACTAACCATATCCATGTACTTCTGTCTAATTTCCTCGTCCTGGAGATTTTCTACCCTTATTCGTTTGCAGACAGATTTCACTTTGTCTACCCTAGGCCTAGAGATACTTAGTTCACTACAGATCAGATAGTGGTCTGTATCATCGAAAAATCCCCGAAAAACTCGTACATTCCTAATAGATTTCCTGAATTCAAAGTCTGTTAAGATATAGTCTATTATGGATCTGTTACCCCTAGCCTCCCATGTGTAGCGCTGAATAGCCTTATGCTTGAAGAATGTATTCGTAACAGCTAAACCCAGACTAGCACAGAAGTCCAGCAAACGCTTCCCATTCCCATTAGCTTCCATATCTTCCCCACATTTACCAATCACCCTTTCGTATTCTTCAGTTCTATTCCCAACTCTCGCATTGAAATCGCCCATTAGCACTATTCTATCCTTGCTGTTGACCCTGACCACGATGTCACTCAATGCTTCATAAAACTTGTCAACTTCATCCCCAGCTGCACCCTCACATGGTGATTACACGGACACAATTTTTGTCCTAATTCCTCCCACTGACAAATCTACCCACATCATTCGCTCATTTACGTGCCTAACGGAAACTATGTTGCGTGCAGTGGTATTCCTGATAAAGAGCCCTACCCCAGACTCTGATCTTCCCTTTCTAACACCCGTCAAGTACACTTTATAATCTCCTTTCTCTTCCTCGTTATCTTCCCTTACCCGAATATCACTTACTCCTAGCACATCCAGATGCATCCTCTTTGCTGACTCAGCCAGTTCTACTTTATTTCTTCCATAAGCCACATTAATATTGATAGCTCACCATCGAATTCCATTTCGTTCGCCAAGTTGTTTCCAAGGAGTCCCTCGCCTGTCAAATGGGAGTGGGACTCCATTACTCCCATAGATCCGAGGCTTGCTTAAAATGTTCTGAGCTCGGTAAATTCATGAAGCAGGATGCTGCCCTACTTGCACATAGTCCAAGTGAGGATCTCTTCTCTAACGGGTTATGGACCACCGGTGAATTGTATAGTCCTAGCCGCCTGAGCACAAGGAGGGCCACGACTCAGAATATGTCCGAGATGCCCACTCCCATTCCATAGCAACTGGTATCCCGACTCTCAGGACCACTTACTAGGCCACTCAGCCGTTGCCCATGGTTCACGAAGTAGGACGTGACTACAGTAACCGACAAACATGAACCATTTATGTAAATTTATATTGGTAATTCTCGGAAATCAGTGGAGCTATTCTCTGATTGGCTGAAAGCAAGGGACGCTACAAATGGCGCGAACTTGCTCGCCACCAACACATGCGATGTATCTGAATTCAAATTTCACACAAAGGCAGGAAATTATTAATCACACATGTGGACCATGACGTGAAGCCACAGGCAGATCTAGGTGTAGCCAAATGGGAGAGCTGGAGTTCCTCACTCTAACGTAACCTTCCATGGACCCGGAAAAGGAGTGAAAATAGTATATAAAGAGGGGCGTGCAGCACACAACATCACTCTGGAAAGTTTATTCGGGTCGTCACCACGGTTTTTAAGACAGTAATTCAGTACATGGAATACTACGCGTTGCGCACTTGAACACTGAGCAGTATCACGAGTTCGAATACCGGAGAAAGTTACAAGTAGTTGCCTACCGACAAATCCATAGAAATGCATAAACATTTATGGAAGTAATTAAATATAAACCTATGGGTAGGAGTGAAATAAGATATCTTTCATTGCTATTCGCTTTACGTCGCACCGACAGAGATAGGTCTTATGGCGACGATGGGATAGGAAATTGGAAACCACGGAAAACCATTTCAGGACTGTGACAGTGGGGTTCGAACCCACTATTTCCCGGATGCAAGCTCACAGCTGCGCGCCCCTATCAGCACGGCCAACTCGCCCGATTAGTATATCTTAGGAACAGTGCATATTTCTCGAGAACGGTCGTGGTTGTTCGGCATAATTAGACGTGAGTGAACAGTCGATTCCAAACTGATACCCGATCAGCCACGTGGACACAACCCGGCAGGAACGCGAACATTTACGGATGTGCCGGGTTCAAAATTCAATTGCGCGCCGGGCCGCTGAAGGTGATATCGTTGCATCACGAGTTCATTCGTGCCGAGAAGGAACGAAGAATGTATGTGTAAATTAAGTGGGCCAGATAAAAGGCCAGATGTGTAAAAATTTCGTTGTTAATACTAGAGAATGAGTCCGCCTCTGTGGTGTAGTGGTTAGTGTAATTAGCTGCCACCCCCGGGGGCCCGGGTTCGATTCCCGGCTCTGCCAAGAAATTTGAATAGTGGTACGAGGGCTGGAACGGGATCCACTCAGCCTCGGGAGGTCAAGTGAGTAGAGGTGGGTTCGATTCCCACCTCAGCCATCCTGGAAGTGGTCTTCCGTGGTTTCCCACTTCTCCGCCAGGCAAATGCCACGCCCGCATCCTTCCCTCTTCCTTGTCTATCCCTTCCAATCTCCCCATGCCCCCGCAAGGCCCCTGTTCAGCATAGCAGGTGAGGCTACCTGGGCGGGGTACTGGTCATTCTCCCCAGTTGTATCCCCCGACCCAGAGTCTGAAGCTCCAGGACACTGCCCTTGAGGCGGTAGAGTTGGGATCCCTGGCTAATTCCGAAGGAAAAACCAACCCTGGAGGGTAAACAGATTAAGAAGAAGAAGAATATTATAGAATGAAATTTCTCTAGTGTTATTTTCTTTTTAACAAGTTAAAACGTGTAAATTTTAAAAATGTAAAGGATTACCTCTACATGCTGGCATGGAGACCAACGGGATGACGTGCAAACTGGATGGGCCATGTGCTCCTCGTCCGGTTTAGCAAATTACAGACAGAAATGAGTACCATATCAATGTAATTATGCAGATTTTCTAACGCTAACGGGGGTAATTATATTATTTAATTAGGGTAACGTTACGTTAAGCGACCCGCTTCCCGGGTCGTCCAATTCAGGTATAGGTGGGCAAAAATACAAATTAATACGAGTATGTAAATAATTATATCAAGCCTTCTTTATATTCTTGTTTGTTTTATTAGAGTGGTTTAGGGTGTTTTGTTTCTCAAGTGATAGAATTTGTTTATTCGTTTATTGTGAAGAAGCATGATTCATTTAAAATAATTTGAGATTTATGTTATGATTGTTCCAGATGTGTTTGACTGACTTATGTCAGGTTTTCGTGGATGGGTGGTCTCTAAAGTGTAAAATGTATTTGTGGTTAATTTACGGGAATGTTTTTGCCAGGTTAATGGGCTAATAAGGGTCAACAAAGTTTGTTTTTGTTCCAGATATAATTTTGAATAAATGCTCCTCAAGTATTTGCAAAGGAAACAGTTCCAAGTTCTTGTTTTTGTAGACACTAGTAAACCCTTGGTGACCGTTTAATATTTCCGTCCCTTTTTCATAGGACGCAGCCTCCCATTTTCCCTTTTGATTTGTTTTAGTGTAATTAATTTGTTTTTATTATGAGCCTTAACATTGATAATTTGCGTGCCCGGTTCAACCTAGTATTACTCATTTCATTGCGCCTATATATAAACTGGAGATTCCGTATCTTCGTATTTTGCGTTTATTTGTTTATTTGTTTGATTGTTTGTTTGTTTGTTTGTTTGTTTGTTTGTTTGTTTGTTTGTTTGTTTGTTTGTTTGTTTGTTTGTTTGTTTGTTTGTTTGTTTGTTTGTTTGTTTGTTTGTTTGTTTGTTTGTTTGCGCCATACATCGAACTGTAACACCTCTGTGATAATTACTGGTTGGGACTCAGGCTTGGGTGGATGCACCTTTAACTCTTAATTGCAACTCTGTTCGGCAAAGGACCTCTATAGAAGGCAGGCGGCTATATGAAAACTCCTGTGCAAACCGTCTGCCAGATTTGGCTGCATTCGGACCAGATTCTACATAAATTAAAATTATGTCTATGCATTCGCCGTTACTGAAAACACCAGCCAGTGTCGATATGTTGACAACAACTAAAGTGCCACTCTACCAAATACCAGCCTACTACTGAGCGTTCGAAAACGAGGCTTATTAACGCAAGGGGGCGCATTGGACGGGTAACGCTCAGGAAAACACAGCGAGCGGCCACCCGGTTATTATCTCTTTATATTCCGACGTAAATAACCCGCATGCATCAATGCCCCCGTAAAAATCAATTATTAGGCATCCCATTCAACAATAGTGCATGCGGGAATCTTATAAGTAGAAAGTACGGCGCTGGCTGGCCACCTGGTATATTAGATATCTTTCTACAACACTTGCAGGCTGCCACAGGGACAAAGGGTACCATAACTAATAGATATTATTTCACAAAGGTTTTTTTAATACTTAAATTGAAACAAGGTCGATAGGTGTGGCTATCGACACCTTCAATGCGGCTATCACAATTGAGTGGAGAAGGTTGGCACTTACTCCAAATCTTTTCAAAAATTCGCGAGTAGTCGGGGAATGGTCACTCGAGCACCGATCAAGAGGCCAGTAATGCTAACGGACTCAAGCTTGTTTTTGTCTTTATAGTGCAATTGCTATTTAAGTACTGAAGTTTATACAGTTACATTCAAATTGTTTAACGTCATGTCTTGACTTTAAAAACTGAGCTGATTTTTTTTTTTTTTTTTACTTTTGTGTGCCTAATCTAAGATAAGAATGAAGCACAGAGCAAAAATTCAAAACTTGCAGATTAAAGTACAATACTATGGTATATACTAAACAATAAAACACCTATAACGAAAATAAAGAGTGGTCTTGATAACTATGGCAGTGTGTCCATGGCGAAGTAACAGATATTCAAGATGACATAATATCGCAGCCAGTCAGAACTCACTTAAATTATATTGTAGATCTCATGGCTTATGGCCTCAGATTAATAGTCACGAGAAATGTAGGTTTACAGTTATGATTATTATTATTATTATTATTATTATTATTATTATTATTATTATTATTATTATTATTATTATTATTATTATTATTATTACCGTATCATAATATTTTTAATTAATTTGTGTGTACATCAATCAAGTTCCCTGTTACTGGAACAATACTGTTTTTATCTTTTGTTCGGGTTTCAGTACCATTCATGTCAAGACAACCGAAGGAGTGCCGTTTTCAAATCAGCTTGTAAAAGGTTTGAAGCTCCAAGGAAAGAAGTAAGTACATAGATTGCATTATTACATGGTTTTGCTAGTGATTTAATACCTCCATTTCAGATGACGTACATAGAAATGAATTACTATTACTACTACTGTTACGAAATGGTTTCATTCCTCCCCTGATGAGGGAGGTGGGCCTCCCACATGGTGACGTAGTCTCTCAGGCAGGAGGTTTGTATTGAAGAAGGATATTTTTGGTGAAGGTAAGAGAAGTGCTGGCCGCGGCCTATACTAGGAACTATTCCAGCACAGCAGAACGAAAAACCTCGGATAACCATCACAGGACAGCCAACGGTAGGGACCAGCCCTCTCCGTCTCACGAAAGCAGAGGCGTAGAGCCACTGTAAATCCGTGGCCACCGTTCCTCTGCTCGGTTGGTCGCTCGGAAAGCAGAGTTGTCAGACCATGGACCAGCCGTGGTCATTTGTAGGCCGAAGCCTACTCTGCAACCACTGACGTAGTATTTTTTTTTTTTTTTTTTTACAAGCTGCTTTCCGTTGCACCGGCACAGATAGGTCTTATGGCGACGATTGGACAGGAAAGAGCTAGGAGTGGAAAGGAAGCGGCCTTGGCATTAATTTATGTACAGTCCCAGCCTTTGCCTAGTGTGAAAATGGAAAACCACGGAAAACCGTCTAAAAGGCTGCCGATAGTGGGGTTAGAAGCCACTATCTCCACTATATGGGATACTGGTCGGACTTAAGCGACTGCATCTATCGAGCTCAGTACCTAAACATTAATGGACAAAATATGTTATGTATGGCCCTGCAGTTGAATTGGAAAGAGTCCAATAAGCAGTTCTAGGAAAAGTCCGCGTATGTTGCATGTGAACCAAGTATATGAACATTTTTGCACAAAATTCAACCAACCCTGACGTTTGATGTTATTGTCCGATTCACTTAAGTGGTACTTTGCAAGATGTCTTTGTTTAGAAACCATTCAGTCCGCCTCTGTGGTGTAATGGTTAGTGTGATTAGCTGCCACCCCCGGAGGCCCAGGTTCGATTCCCGGCTCCGCCACGAAATTTGAAAAGTGGTATGAGGGCTGGAACGGGGTTCACTCAGCCTCGGGAGGTCAACTGAGTAGAGGTGGATTCGACTCCCACCTCAGCCATCCCGGAAGTGGTTTTGCGCAGTTTCCCACTTTTCCTCTGAGCAAATACCGGGATGGTACCTAACCTAAGGCCACAGTCGCTTCCTTCCCCCTTCCTTGTCTATCCCTTCAAATCTTCCCATCCTCCCACAAGGTCCCTGTTCAGCGTAGCAGGTGAGGCCACCTGGACGAGGTACTGATCGTCCTCCCCAGTTGAATCCCCAGACCCAGAGTCTGAAGCTCCAGGACACTGCCCTTGAGGTGGTAGAGGTGGGATCCCTCGCTGAGTTCGAGGGAAAAACCGACCCTGGAGGGTAAACAGATAATGAAGAAGAAGAAGAAGAAGAAGAAAAAGTAGAAGAAAAAGTAGAAGAAAGAAACCATTCATATCACAATAGCTCTGTTAATTCTTCCATTAAATTTCCTTGGTGTTGTTTTAAACTCTTATTGACGCAGCTTCAGGTCGATAACGGGCTCATTTCCATTATACCGAATAGGTATAAGTTACGTTGCCTTACATATACAGTAACTTCCTGTAATAATTTTGCTTTTTAAGGCAGGATTTTTCTTGCTGGTGAATTTTGTCGGTATTATATAAGGTATTACATATGAATAGTCAAGGGAATGCATCTTTAACGTCCATAAGCAGCTATTTGGAGAGCCATTTAACTTTAAAACTTCGAAATATTCTAATCAAATTTTCTGTTTTTATTGGTTTTTCTTTCGCAAGTCCCAAAAACTCCAATAAGCTACTAGAAACTATTTCAAAATAATATATATACTGTATATGTATTACACAATCTCGAAAATATCAAAATAACCTCAAGATGATTTGATTCTGAGCTCAGAACTGTCTTCTTGAGTATTTATGCCTTCCAAAACAATTTCTTACAATGGCAGCGTTCGCTTACGTCATCGGACTGAAGACATATTTTTTTCATAACATAGCTGAATGTTTCTGTTTTTACTCTCGCCTACATTCTTCATTTTTCCACTGAAGTACCATCATCTGAATTCATGGCTGACTAAACACACGCCTTGTTAATGAGCATTAACTACTACGAGAAATAATACACAGCTAAAGTTTGTCCAATGTGGCGTTTTGATACTGGAGCGCAGTGATAGCTCCGTCAGCTGTTATTTCACGCGTTTTTCTACTTGATTCTGTCGCTTTTCTGTTTGCAGTAGAAGTGTACATTGAGTACCTGAGTCTTTCATTTAGCCCACTATTATGATCGTATTATTTTAAAAAATGTATGTATGATTGTTGTTATTTCCGTTTATTCGTGTCTTATAAATTTCATCTCAGTGCTCTAAGTAGTTCAGTTTAATATTTAATTTATAAGGTTTAGTATTGGATTGATTTTTGGTCTGACTCGTTGGCTGAATAGTCAGTGTACTGGCCTTCGGTTCAGAGGGTCCCTGGGCCAATTCCCGGCCGGGTCGGAGATTTTAATCGCTTCTGATTAATCCTTCTGGCTCGGGGATTGGGTATTTGTGCCCTTCCCAACACTCTCCTCTTCATATTCAGACAACATACCACACTACCAACCACATAAACATAAACATAAACATAAACATAAACATAAACATAAACATGCAATAGTGACTAAGTACATCAGTCCACATAGGGTTGGCGTCAGGAAGGGCATCCGACCGTAAAACAGGGCCAAATCAACATGTTCGTCGCAGTTCTCACCCGCGACTTCACAGCTGTGGAAGCGGTAGGATAAGAAGAATAAGAAGTATTGAAGTGATTTTTCTTAAGTGTCATGGTAGGTTTATTATTATTACTATTATTTTTATTTTATATTTTAAGTTTTATGTTGTATTATTTCTCTCTCTCTCTCTCTCTGTGTGTGTTGTTTTCACGTATTTGAACCATGAGTTCTAAGAAGCCGGAGGGAACTCCAAAGGACAAAACAGGCCAGAGAACAGAATGGAAAAAATCATAGATTTTTAGAGCGGGAAATCTACTCGTGTTGCCTCTGCTGGCAGGACCTAGTGTTTACAGTGCACTGTGTCTTCTGGTATGGGCTGCAGTAATTTTGTTACTTTCATTGATCTGTCTCTGTCTTATACATGGCTTTAACAATATGAAAGTGACGGAGGCATGAGCGATGCTAGTAATGCCATTCCTTCTGCAGCCAGTCCGTGCTATGAATGGTGTGAAAATGTTGCTCATAGGGTCGGTTGATGCATGCATTTCGGTGGGCTTGGCAGACTGATATGTAATAGCAACGTCTGGCTCGGTGAGGAAAGCAACGGGAAACTACCTCACTCCTCATTTCCCAAGTATGCCTCGTCAGTGATGCCTAGGCCATCTATGACAGCTGATGGCAGAGCTGTTGAGGATCCAACCAGCCTTAGGGCTGAAGACTGAACATACATACATACGTACACTGACTGACAGAGCAAATGCAACACCAAGAAGGAGTGGTTCGAAAGGGATGAAACTTGGGGAAAAAACAGAGACGGCACGGACGAATAATTGATGTTTATTTCAAACCGATATGCAGGTTACACAATGCGCACGGCATCGACTCAGTAGGATGAAGGACCACCGCGAGCGGCGATGCACGCAGAAACACGTCAAGGTACAGAGTCAATAAGAGTGCGGATGGTGTCCTGAGGGATGGTTCTCCATTCTCTGTCAACCATTTGCCACAGTTGGTCGTCCGGTGTTCGATTGATGAGAGATCCGGAGAGTATGCTGGCCACGGAAGCATCTGTACACTTCGTAGAGCCTGTTGGGAGATGCGAGCAGTGTGTGGGCGGGCATTATCCTGCTGAAACAGAGCATTGGGCAGCCCCTGAAGGTACGGGAGTGCCACCGGCCGCAGCACATGCTGCACGTAGCGGTGGGCATTTAACGTGCCTTGAATACGCACTAGAGTTGACGTGGAATCATACGCAATAGCGCCCCAAACCATGATGCCGCGTTGTCTAGCGGTAGGGCGCTCCACAGTTACTGCCGGATTTGACCTTTCTCCACGCCGACGCCACACTCGTCTGCGGTGACTATCACTGACAGAACAGAAGCGTGACTCATCGGAGAACACGACGTTCCGCCATTCCCTCATCCAAGTCGCTCTAGCCCGGCACCATGCCAGGCGTGCACGTCTATGCTGTGGAGTCAATGGTAGTCTTCTGAGCGGACGCCGGGAGTGCGGGCCTCCTTCAACCAATCGACGGGAAATTGTTCTGGTCGATATTGGAACAGCCAGGGTGTCTTGTACATGCTGAAGAATGGCGGTTGACGTGGCGTGCGGGGCTGCCACCGCTAGGCGGCGGATGCGCCGATCCTCGCGTGCTGACGTCACTCGGGCTGCGCCTGGACCCCTCGCACGTGCCACATGTCCCTGCGCCAACCATCTTCGCCACAGGCGCTGCACCGTGGACACATCCCTATGGGTATCGGCTGCGATTTGACGAAGCGACCAACCTGCCCTTCTCAGCCCGATCACCATACCCCTCGTAAAGTCGTCTGTCTGCTGGAAATGCCTCCGTTGACGGCGGCCTGGCATTCTTAGCTATACACGTGTCCTGTGGCACATGACAACACGTTCTACAATGACTGTCGGCTGAGAAATCACGGTACGAAGTGGGCCATTCGCCAACGCCGTGTCCCATTTATCGTTCGCTACGTGCGCAGCACAGCGGCGCATTTCACATCATGAGCATACCTCAGTGACGTCAGTCTACCCTGCAATTGGCATAAAGTTCTGACCACTCCTTCTTGGTGTTGCATTTGCTCTGTCAGTCAGTGTAATAAATAAAAATGAACGGACTTTATATCATTTTTAAAGACCGGAAGCTGGAATCGTCTCTCCTACAGTGCTTTAAGTACGACGATTTAGCTCTTCCACTAGCGTTCCACTTTATGAATAGCGTTGGTAACCCTGGTGTTTTCTGCCAGAGTACAGCTAAAACAGGTATCACGTGGCAGATAAAGACTGTTGTGTGCATCATGCGAATAAGATGATCCCAGATTAAATGTATTTCCTTCGTTATATCTTTATATCTTTATGTTTTCCCCTACCCTATCAACCATCATCTAGATGCTGTAAGCAAGCAAGCTATTTGGTCCATAATTACATAGCTCTGCCATCTGTTGGTAATATTATTAAGTATTATGAAGCTTTTATTGAGTGAGTGAGATACTGTGAACGAAGTCGCTGCTGAACGACATACTCAGCAGCTTCATCAGGCTTGATTACTTCATGAACTACTTCATGAACGAACTAATTCATTTGAACGGTTCACAGTAAAGAGTGTGAATGAGTGAAGTAGTTCATAGGAATGAACTGGTTCGACCCATCGCTACACCCAGGGAATGAATGAAGTGACACCTCATGACTGGCGGAAAGGTATACGGCACGTGGCTAGCGAAATTTCAGATAGTCAGGAACGCGAAGGATTAATTTACACCGCTGTGGACAATATGGTCATTCGTCTTGGGAGTTCACGTTCACGAACAAGCTCATCATGTGACGAAAGTGCGAAAGAGAACAATGGTGTACGTACTGGGATGAGTAAAAGTTTGTACTACTTTATGACAGACACTGTGCTTTGGCGGATGTTATTCAGCCTATGAGTTATGAATTGTATTTGTATGCTGCTTGATGTGGTCTTTAATTCGAAATTTGGCTGATATCTGTGGTTATAAACTGCCGTCATTCCGTGAACAGGCCTACATGCATTATTGCTTGTCATTTCAATGTTCGTGATTGTTGTATGTATCGTATATAATGCAGGAATGTTATGTATGACCGTTAAAGTGCCTTGGTTGGGTGTTTTCTTTGTGTGGACATCAGAGGGGTTTAAACTGAGTTTTAGAGTACGGGTGCTATAAGCTAAGAATACATGCTGTCGGTAGGTCAAATCTCGTAGCTTAGGGAACAATTTTGACCTGTCTAAAGCATTTGATAGGGTGGATCATGGGAGACTACTAGCAAAAATGAGTGCAATTGGACTAGACAAAAGAGTGACTGAATGGGTTGCTATATTTCTAGGAAATAGATCTCAGAGAATTAGAGTATTCGAAGCTTTATCTGACCCTGTAATAATTTAGAGGGGAATTGCTCAGGGCAGTGTTATTGGACCTTTATGATTTCTTATAGGCCTATACGGTATATAAATGATATGATTAAAGAAGTGGAATCAGAGATAAGGCTTTTTGTAGATGATGTTATTCTCTATAGAGTATTAAATGAGTTACAAGATTGTGAGCAACTGCAACGTGACCTCGATAATGTTGTGAGATGGACAGCAGGCAATGGTATGTTGATAAACGGGGTTAAAAGTCAGGTTTGAGTTTCACAAATAGGAAAAGTCCTCTCAGTTTTAATTACTGCGTTGATGGGGTGAAGGTTCCTTTTGGGGATCATTGTAAGTATCTAGGTGTTAATATAAGGAAAGATATATATATTTTTTTGCTAGGGGCTTTACGTCGCACCGACACAGATAGGTCTTATGGCGACGATGGGATAGGAAAGGACTAGGAGTTGGAAGGAAGCGGCCGTGGCCTTACTTAAGGTACAGCCCCAGCATTTGCCTGGTGTGAAAATGGGAAACCACGGAAAAACCATCTTCAGGGCTGCCGATAGTGGGATTCGAACCTTTTATCTCCCGGATGCAAGCTCACAGCCGCGCGCCTCTACGCCCACGGCCAACTCGCCCGGTAGGAAAGATCTTCATTGGGGTAATCACATAAATGGGATTTTAAATAAAGGCTACAGATCTCTGCACAAAGTTATGAGGGTGTTTAGGGGTTGTAGTAAGGCTTTAAAGGAGAGGTCATATAAGTCTCTGGTAAGACCCCAACTAGAGAATGGTTCCAGTGTATGGGACCCTCACCAGGATTACCTGATTCAAGAACTGGAAAAAATCCAATGCTTTAGACAGGACAGCTCGATTTGTTCTGGGTGATTTCCGACAAAAGAGTAGCGTTACAAAAATGTTGCAAAGTTTGGACTGGGAAGAACTGGAAGGAAGAAGACGAGCTGCTCTACTGAGAGATATGTTCCTAGCTGTCAGTGGTCCGACTCGTTGGCTGAACGGTCAGCGTACTGGCCTTCGGTTCAGAGGGTCTCGGGATCGATTCCCGGCCGGGTCGGGGATTTTAACCTTAATTGGTTAATTCCAGTGGCACGGGGGCTGGGTATATGTGTTGTCTTCATCATCATTTCATCCTCATCATGACGCGCAGGTCGCCTACGGGAGTCAACTCGAAAGACCTGCACCTGGCGAGCCGAACATGTCTTCGGACACTCCCGGCACTAAACGCCATACGCCATTTCTTTTCATTTTTAGCTGTCAGTGGAGAGATGGCGTGGAATTACATTAGTAGACAAATAAGTTTGAGTGGCGTTTTAAAAAGTAGGAAAGATCACAACATGAAGATAAAGTTGGAATTCAAGAGGACAAATTGGGTCAAATATTCATTTATAGGTAGGAGAGTTAGGGATTGGAGTAACTTACCAAGGGAAATGTTCAATAAATTTCCAATTCCTTTGAAATCATTTAAGAAAAGGCCAGGAAAACAACAGATAAGGAATCTGCCACCTGGGCGACTGCCCTAAATGCAGATCAGTATTGATTGATTGATTGATTGATTGATTGATTGATTGATTGATTGATTGATTGATTGATTGAACATAAGAAATGAAAGAAACGTTTTATGTCGGAAATGATGCTGAAATACCATTTGGAGATCCAGTGACAAATCAGCTGATGGGTGTCACGCAACGCAGCACGCCGTGCTTCTCTCCATAGTTCTCGTCACGCCGCACATATGAAAAACCATTTCTTATTTGACAGCCTGTAAAGCAGAGCTTCAATAGTCATAGTTACAACAATCATTCAATTTCACTCGAAGGGAAAGGCAATAATCACACCATAACGATTTGCTAGCATGTGTACCGTTCAAATGTGCTGGGAAACGATAGAAATGTTAAATTAGTAAGCAAAGGACTAAGCTTCAAGCAGAATTATATATAGCAATGTCCTAATCGTAAGGCTTTACTCAGTACTCTAGCGTGCTTATTGAAGCAAGATCAGATAGCTTATCGGCAATGTTTATGTTTCGGACAGCAGAGAACCGCAGTGGATTACTAAGACGGGAAAGGTGGGTCAGGCAAACTGGAGCTGAGCAAATGTAACAGGGGTCAGGTCTTCTTTATGATAATATCAATATGCCGAAGTAATGAATTGCTAACACCACGAGGGCTATTTTCTCTCAAAAAGGAATATCTTCTTCTTCTTAATCTGTTTATCCTCCAGGGTCGGTTTTTCCCTCGGACTCAGCGAGGGATCCCACCTCGACCGCCTCAAGGGCAGTGTCCTGGAGCTTCAGACTCTTGGTCGGGGGATACAACTGGGGAGAATGACCAGTACCTCGCCCAGGCGGTCTCACCTGTTATGCTGAACAGGGGCCTTGTGGAGGGATGGGACGATTGGTTGGGACAGGCAAGGAAGAGGGAAGGAAGCGGCCGTGGCCTTAAGTTAGGTACCATCCCGGCATTTGCCAGGAGGAGAAGTGGGAAACCACGGAAAAACACTTCCAGGAAGGCTGAGGTGGGAGTCGAACCCACCTCTACTCAGTTGACCTCCCGAGACTGAGTGGACCCCGTTCCAGCCCTCGTACCACTTTTCAAATTTCGTGGCAGAGCCGGGAATCGAACCCGGACCTCCGGAGGTGGCAGCTAATCACGCTAACCACTACACTACAGAGGAATATAATGTAACAAATATTCCCCGGTATTAATAATGCATAAATTGCCTCTTAAAACAATCTGTTTTCGCAAGTTTATTTATTTATTTATTTATTTATTTATTTATTTATTTACTTATTTATTTATTTATTTATTTATTTATTTATTTATTTATTTATTTATTTATTTATTTATTTATTTATTTATTTATTTATTTATTTATTTATTTATTTATTTATTTGTCATAAGTCTGTACAGAGTTCTCCTCCATATTCAACAGACACTATGCATGAACTGAATAACTGAATGGCTACATGAATGAATGAATGAATGAATTAATTAATTAATTAATTAATTAATTAATTAATTAATTAATTAATTAATGATTGCGTTACTGAATTGTATTCATGCATGCTTAAATGAATAAACACTTCTCTCCCAATCACGGATAACCACCAACTGAGGAGAGAACATCCGAAATTGAATGAATCGATGGATGAATCCATGGATGGATTTATGAATGAATGCATGAATGGATAAAATAAATGCACTCGGCCTATGGCTACGAACCACCAGCAGCTACGGAGAGACTATCCCATTCAGAATGAATGAATGGCATTCAGGCATGCATGCAAATCAAAGGAAACGCTTCACTCCCAGTAACTGTGGAGCTAATTACTGAATGAATGAATGAATGAATGAATGAATGAATGAATGAATGAATGAATGAATGAATGAGTGAATGGATGGATGGGGTAATAAATGAATGAATGATGAATGAGTGAGTGAGTGAATGTTCTCATCCTACAGCTACGGAGCACCAGCAGATGAGGAAGAAATATTCCTACCGGGCAAGTTGGCCGTGCGGTTAGGGGCGCGCCGCTGTGAGCTTGTATCCGGGAGATAGTGAGTTCGAATCCCACTTTCGGCAGCCTTGAAGATGGTTTTCTGTGGATTCCCATTTTCACACCAGCCAAATGCTGGGGCTGTACCCTAATTAAGGCCACGGCCGCTTCCTTCGCACTCCTAGGCCTTTCCTCTCCCGTCGTCGCCATAAGACCTGTCTGTGTCGGTGTGACGTAAGCAAACTGTAAAAAAAAAAAATACATTCCATCTTTTGTACCCTGGCCCATTATATGCAATTTAACAATTAATTACATTATGGAGTACTCACAACAACGACAGTACAATGATACTAATATTCACTATACTAATTACCACTATTGACAGATTCATAACTCAATCATCTATCTATCCTTTCACCTGCTGTACCCGCATTACTGGATCTTGCAACTTCTATATAACCGCTAGGGTTTCTTTACAGGATTTCAGCATGTGAAATTCTTTTCTATGCTCACTACAGAGAAGGCACCTTACTGTATCCTTCCCCCCAATCCATCCGTTATTCTTATAAATTCCCATCATCCACCATATCAAACCTCGGGTTTCTCTTCTATTTACATTCACAATATTTATGCTCGAACCCTGCCTTATCCAATTGAACTCTGAGAGGGTCACTGTGCTCCTACTTTCGGATACTAACCACTGTCTTTGGATATCTCTAAGTCACCCTATACTCGACGATACCTCCAACCTCTCGAGGTCCTTCTCCCAATAATTTCCGAATACCAACCTGTCCAGTATACTTTTAACTTTAGTTAGCCAGTGATCTCCCTGAATATTTTCTCTCTGACGTTGGTATGCAATTTGCAGAAGCTCACCACCTTCTCTTCTTTTCAATCTTAACAAATATTTCAAAATTCTCTTAAGAATATCTACTTGAATACTTTCTTATATTAATCTTACTCCACAGTTTGCCGTACAATTTGACAACCCCATTATAATTTTACTAAACTTACTTATTACTTGATTCAGCATCTCACACTCTTTCTGTACTCCCCATAGTTCAGCTCCATATAACATTCGATTTTTCACTACAGCTTGCAGAACATTTTTCAGAATCTTATAATCTTATTATTACTTTTCTAGCGCTTTTTCGCACACCTGTGGGAGTCGCTGGTGCGAACTGCGTCACACACATGGGATTTGGCCTTGTTTCACGGCCGAATGCCCTTCCTGACGCCATCCTATATGGAGGAATGTAATTACTATTGCATGTTTCTGTAGTGGTTGGTAGTGTGGTGTGTTGTGTGAATATGAGAAGGAGAGTGTTGGGACATACACATACACCAAGTCCTCGAGTCAGAAGAATTGATCAGAAGCGACTAAAATCCCCAACCCGGCCGGTAATCGAATCCGGAACCCTCTGAACCCAAAGACAGTAAGCTGACCATTCAGTCAACGAGTCAGACTGAATCTTATAATCTATATGTGGGAATTTATTTTCAAGAATTCGAATTGCTGATAATGCTCTCCATTTTGCTTATTTTATCTGGTGAACCCATTTCCCGTTGTTTGTTATATATATTCCTAAGTACTCTAATCTAATCGTGAGCTCCACTTGACATCCATCTATTGTCCACTGTTCATGCTTCGCTCGCTAACAGCCCTTTTTTACAAATCAGTACTTTCGTCTTGGAGATGTTAATTTTTAATGACCATTTTTTGGAAACTCTGCCACAGCACAGATACTCTTTTGCATGCCTCCGGCCGTTAACGTCATCAGCAGGACATTGCAAAAATTAGGCCTGATATTTAATGGTTTACTAAAACTGAACTAGCCCACTTACCTCCTCCATGTCCAACTAATATATCATTGATTATTATTTATTTATCGTATGTCATATATACATATATACAGAAAACAAGAAAGCAAGTACATTATATTTTAATGTCCAAAGTTGTTATCCATTCTAGAGCCTCTGTATTGGCCTCTAGAAAATCAAACCAGTCTCCAGGTTAGGCTCTTCTGCTACACTCCTTTACAATGTGTTCGATGGTTTGAAAAGGAGCACCACAGTCACACTCGGGGGAATGTATTTTTCCCCATTTATACAGGGACGCAGCACAGACACCATGACCACATCGAATCCTATTCAGGATGGTCCAAGTATACTGTTGCTTCACGTCCGTAGGTTAAACCTTAAAAAGCCCTACACGTGACCCCTGGGTGGTGCTAAGGAAGCAACAACATTGGCTGCTGGACCTACCTTCTAAAGATCTCCCAGCAAATATGCAAACTGTACAAAGTATATCATTGATAAATAACAAAAACAAAATAAACTGCCTCTCTGCCAAAACCACTAAACAATTTCATGATAACCAAATTAGCGAGAGGACGAAGATCTCAAGTTCTCAAAGCTACGACAGGTTTTAGAACAACAAATGACTACCATACATGGCAGTTTCCCAACCCATCTTGTCCATCGAAGCAACCGCTTAAGTCGGCACACAGTTTACTTGTCTCACAGAGCACACTAGATGCAAAACGAGAGTCCAGCGGTGTACCGGCACCACTTATATTGAAGATGGAGTAGTCCAATATTACTGCTGGAGGCGTGGAGGTCAGAGACGTGCGAGCCAACGAGGGTCGTAGTAGCGAAGTGTTGCTGCCAGTTTCACATAGAGAGCTGTAGCATAGAAAGTATCTTCATGCGTCGTATCGGAACTCCGTAGAAGCAGGATTTGTAGTTCGGGGTCAGTGGCACCGACTTTGGGGAGCAAGGAGCTTTCTCCCCCGCCCCCCCCCCCCCAAGTGATCTTAGGGTGGCAAGTGCAATTTCGCCCCCCCAAAATTATCTCCTCCAAGATGTTAAGTCCCTTTAAAACGTAGAGGTTGTTAGTCTTCGGAGGCTACTAAGGCGTTAAATCTCGGGAAGGTGGTAGACTGTTTTATATCAAGAAATGAGATTAGAAAGCGGGAATTGCTTCAGAGAAGGACATTTCCCAATTCACACTGTTCAAGCGGTACATCTGTTGGTAGAGCTTTTCACATTATTTCGTGTCATGAAATGCATAATATACAGTGAGAATGAAATGTCGTATGGCTTTTATTGCCGGGAAATCCCAGGACGGTTCGGCTCGCCAGGTGAAGGTCTTTCTATTTGACGCATGTAGGCGACCTGCGCTTCGTGATGAGGATGAAATGATGAAGACAACACATACACCCAGCCCCCGTGTCATTGGAATTAACCAATTAAGGTTAAAAATCCCCGACCCGGCCGGGAATCGAACCCGGGACCCTCTGAACCGAAGGCCAGTACGCTGACCGTTCATCCAACGAGTCCGACATAATATACAGTAATAGACATTTATTAAAAAAATATATTTATGAAGCAAGTTCGAACTTTGTTTATTTGTAATTATTTTTGATAGCTTCGTACATAAAATAGTCCTTCAAAATATTTATTTATGAATCAAGTTCTATTTTTCTGTTTACCTTGAATATTATTGAAAACTCTGTACATATGACTCGTTCAAAAATGTATTTGAGAAACAAGCTCTATTATTGTTCTGTTTATTCTGTTTGTTTGTGAACATTTTTATTATGTATGAATGTTTGCATTAATTGTTTTTCCTCATTTCACTTGCCTGTGTTCATCTTAATCATTACCCGAAGTCGGCGCGACTAGTTCGAGGTAGTATAAAGCTGAGGTGAGAACAGCCGCGGGTGAGTGATTATTACAACGCAGATGTGCTAGGACTAAGCCCAGTAATCGGGAATATGGACATCGTCTGGACTTGCCAGAGTGAAACATGAAAAATGGCTACATGTGCGGTTTTGCCACCACTGCCTTGTTTTATTGCTCAAGGTCTGGCAGTCATCCTATTAATTCTATCTTATGTGTATTATTGTTGTTGTTTTTATGAAAATAAGCGCAGTAAAAAACATTGATTTCAGTAATATACGTGTTACATTTTCCTCATTTTTTTTCTCTCTTTTGCTAGTTGCTTTACGTCGCATCGACACAGATAGGTCTTATGGCGACGCAGGAAAGGGCTAGGAGTGGGAAGGAAGTGGCCGTGGCCTTAATTAAGGTACAGCCCCAGCATTTGCCTGGTGTGAAAATGGGAAACCGCGGAAAACCATCATCAGGGCTGCCGACAGTGGGGTTCGAACCCACTCTCTCCCGAATACTGGATACTGACCGCACGTAAGCGACTGCAGCTATCGAGTTCGACTTTACCTCCCTGGGCAATTTTAGTGGGGGGGGGGGATCTTTGAGATAAAATCATCGGGAGGGATTATTGCTCGTAAGCCAAAGTGCAAAGTGATTCTGTGGAGAACCGTTCCGATTACTGCCAAACTACTAAATAAAAACGGGAAGCATAACGAATTAATATCTGTAATTTTATTTCATATTATGGTAGATAACTTTGGAGCTCCAGAATATTAAGAACAAATTGAAGGAATCGCGGGAAGGCATTCACAATGCTGTTGAAGGAGCTTCGTGACATCTAGCGGATTTAACATTCAACTTTACGCTTTGTACAGTCAGACCAACACGAGAAACCATATTATTCAATCGACGTGCACACTTGTGTTCAAATAGGCAGTCCCAAATAAATCAGCAAAGCATCTCCTTTTATGTACAAATCCCAGTATAGAATTAATTCCTATATTTGTTTTCATTATGAACACTGGCGTAGCAGTTTGCTTGCATTACATTGGTAGCCGTGGTTAAGTCAGCATTGCTCTCTAGAGGCGCGTATTGTAACATATCGGTTGGGCTAGGCGCCACTAGATTGCGCATCGTGTAAATCGATAACGCTGCTTGGAGGTGCTGCTCACAGCGGGCTCGGTGGAACTCCTTGAATGTGGTGTATATTCTTTCAGGAGGGTATTGTTGTTTCATCTCAGTGCGAGGGACTTTTGATCATTACTCCTCCTGTATCCGTAAAAGCTGACTGATAGGCCGTCGTATTGCTGTACCTATTGCAGAACGTATAAGTTGCAATATTAAGAGTAGGGTAAGGCAAAGCCTTAGGACTAGAAACAACGTCACGTCAATACACGTGAAAAGAATCTTGGTAATACCGCATGACATAGCTATGATCACTAGAAGGACCAGGATTCGAACTTCAAACCCTTTCCTTCCTTATCCCACCCTTGTTTCTCTTTCTCTTTTCTGACACTTTTATATCTTCTTTTGCCTAGCTACCTTCTTCGCCTATCTTTTCCTTCTTTTTCCTCTTTTTAAATATTAAAAGAAATTTCATTGTCCCACTCATTGCCTGAATGGTCAGCGTTGTGGCCTTCGATTCAAAGGGTCCCGGGTTCGATTCCCGGCTGCGTTGTGGATTTTAATCGTGTTGGATTAATTCTTCTGGCTTGGGGACTGGGTGTCTGTCTTTGTTTCAACACTTTCCCCTTTCACATTCAGTCAACACACTACACTACCAACCACCACAGAAACACGCAATAGTGATTACATCCTTCCATATAAGACCGGCGTCAGAAAGAGGGCATCCGGTCGTAAAACAGGGCCAAATCCACATGTGCGACACGGTTCGCACCCGCGATCCCACATAGAAGAAAAAGACGAAGAAGAAAAGTTAGAAACTTTTTAAATATCAGAATGCTCGAAATGTAACGTACAGACCAAGAAGCATGTTTGAGTTAAGTATACATTAACATGTGTTTGGTGTGAAAGGGTTTAGTATTATTTATTTACCACAATTCTACCACAATATGGAAGTTGTAGAGAGAAAGGGCGAGCTTCAAGAACATATAAGATATTTGCTAGGTAGACACAAGTTAATAAGAAACTCTTGCTCAATTCTGTAAGTGAATTCTTTTTTAAATACAACATTAGGTGTGGGATCATTTTAGGGGACTCCTTTCGAACGTAATTTCTATGATTTACGGTCCAATATTTTAAGTCACGGCGAATAGTGTACAGCTAAGGAAACATGAAACTTTATTCGGCTTATTCCAAAATTATATCTGGGATCGCTGTAGCCTTCCGGGCTCATTTTAGGTTTTGGGTAGGAGTGTAAATTTGAACCTATGATTCACTGGGATTCGAATATCAACGCTGTAGGTGTGAAGCCAGCAGCTAAGCCACTGCGGTAATAGCTCTCCTTCTCCCTCTACACAACCAAGGAAACATACAGTAACGAAAATAATCAAAACTGTTCTTGGAGGATAATGCAGTAAAACTCTATCCTGTTCAACCTCCACCGACTTCATTCGTTTGGTCATAGTCCTTTTGTTAAAGATAGGCCTACTGGATTCGATCATGGCTCAATATGATGGAGTTCTAGATGTTTCAATCTGATAACTCTGAGGCTCAATACTAATAATAATAATAATAATAAAAGACACTTAGATACAGTCGTAAAACCAGAAAGTATTTTATGAAGGTGGGAAAGCTGGTCTGGAAGACATTAGAAAGAAGGGAAGGTAGGTAGGAAGGAATGAAGGAAGGAAAGAAGATGCTCTGGAATTTGTTTTGCCTAGATATGTAAATTTGCTCCTAATTTTGAAATTTGTGTAGGGGTGTAAATTCCAGCCCATGATCCATTGGGATTCGAATATCAACGCTCTAGTTGGGAATTCAGCAGCAGCAGGTGTTGCAGCTCTCTTCTGGCAGCCCCCCCCCCCGGTTGATGTGAGCAGGTTGTATCTATTTAACCACATACCGACCCTCCTGCCAATCTTGAATTTCTGACAGTATCGGGAATCGTACCCGCGCCCCCAGGGATTGTAGCTAATAACACTAATCGTTGCACTACGAAAGTATACAGTTCAAAAATGAAAAACGGGGTTGAGGAGACTCAGATCTAACAAAGAATTGTATGAGAATATAGTGCATATGGTTCAAAACTGATGGGGAAAAGACCAGCATGGTTCCATGGACTCTTAATGAAGAAAGGAATTTTTGAATGTTTGAGAGAATGGAACGATGAGTCCAAATGGCTTCGGAAAGTGAAAACTGACTTAGGCCAGATTGAGGTGAAGGAAGTAGACATAGTGGGCAAAGAACGATTGAGACAACAAATAGAGCAGTTCAGAGGTTTCCAGGAGACAGAGAAGAAGTCAGGGAAGAAGAAAATATCCTGTACAAGAACAGAAGAAAGATGTAGCAGAAGGAGTGAAAAGATACTGGTAGAATGTGAAGGCAAAGATGGTGATATATACAATAAATACTGTGAAGCGTGGTCCACCGATGGCCGAAATCAAGAAGAAGAAATCATCTGTTAAGTACTGGGCATTCCGGGAGCGAGTATCAAAGCAGATGCAGCCTTCTCACTATCAAGGGAAGCCACCGAATTACTACACTCAAATCTTAATGAAACTCAATAGGACGTCGTGGAGAATGTACGTTGCTAAACTGAAACTATATCGGCCCAAATTAATTTCCGGTGGCAATATTATAATATGAATCGTTTGGAAAGCAGGCGAGCGCGATGAAGAAAGCGGAGCAGAAAATTAATACAAATCGTCAACTACAAGAAATGTGTGTTATTATGGAGTCAAACCTTACAACACACGTTTAATACTTGTTAAATGTACGCGCAAAGTTACCTGTTATTCCGTTTTCGTACAAGATGTATGACACCGATCGATATATGGAACAGAACAGAATATAATATTTTTCGTTCTCAGTCACGGCTGACTAGGGAGGGAGTATTCATTTTTTTTTTTTTTTTTTTTTTTTTTGCTGGTTGCTTTACGTCGGCACGACACAGATAGGTCTTATTTGCGTGTTTTCTTTACCAAAAAAACGGGCAGAAACTTATGCATACACCTGGTACTCACCGAATCAAAAGCTTTCTCTAAATCCATTGCCGTGATAATTATACAGTTCGCCTCTGTTATATTCTTCATGTATTTATCCATTTTTGTTTTAACAGTCATTATGTTATTATTTGTCCTTTCTTAATCCTGGTTGGAGTCTCGACTGATCAAGCAACCCTCTCCCAGTTTCATTACTTTTTCTGCCAGTATCCTTGCATAAATATTATTTAGGAATCTGGTAACGTTATTCCTCTCTAGTTACTTGGGTTTGATCTCTCACCCCGTTTTTTGAATAAATAATAGTTTCGCATGGCTATTTCTAGCCGAGTGCAGCCCTTGTAAGGCAGACCCTCCGATGAGGGTGGACGGCATCTGCCATGTGTAGTGGCGGAGGATAGTGTTATGTGTGAGTTGCAGGGATGTTGGGGACAGCACAAACACCCAGCCCTCGGGTCACTGGAATTAACCAATGAAGGTTAAAATACCCGACCTGGCCGGGAATCGAACCCCGGACCCTCTGAACCAAAGGCCAATACGCTGACCATTTAGCCAATGAGTCGGACGTTTCGTGAATGATATGTACAGTGATGTATGTTGTATGCGGCTTTCGAACGGCAAAGAAGACCAAACCTCGTCGACGGTTTGTACTCACTGCTTGTTTTATTTCCTTCGTCGTGCTGGCCTTGACGCGCGCCTGCTTTTCACACGATTCATATTTATACCAGAACTGGAAATTATTTTATACCGATATGGTTTTTACTTCAACTGAGTACAACAGAAAAATTGCCCGGCAAAGTAACATTTAATTTTATACTTTCTCGAAACGCGAGGGTATTCTTACACTGTGGATAGCAAGTGGCGCTGAAGAGAAGAGGAATTCTACCACCTACACAACATGTTCATCCTATTTCAAACAAGAGGATTTCGAAAGAAGTCATTTTCTGCGACGGCCAATTTTTGTGCGGTTGAGTGCAGGCTACTGTACATCCTCTCCGCTGCCCCTCTACTGTACCCATCCCGGGCATATCAGGGCAACATAATTCGGCTTCACAAACAAATGTATAAATGGAATTGCCGGATAATAACCTTCGGAAATCACTTCCTGGGCTCGAAGTCCCATCCTCCCTACCTTCATTGCGTCAACGGCTAAAGCTCAGAAGCATACGGGTAATGGAATGTTCGTAAAAAAAATGGGCACTACATAAAATAAAACGAAAGTAGGGTTTTCCATAATGTAAGAGAAATACATCAATATTATAAAATGAGAAGAATATTTGTTAAGAATATTTACTAAACGTTTTATTAAACTGATAGAATCACACGATAAGTACATGAGATCATGCCATATTATTACATATAAACAAAGAAATAATCAACTGAAAAGCAATCATTTGTGTACAGTATGCCTTAAAGTCCTTTCAGTTTATTCACAGTTGTGGTTGTCGCTTGGCACACTTTAAATCACTTTATTAACGCGCACTGATACTATGTACACATTTCACGTATGCAAATTTATATATTTCTAAATAATGATACTCGATGATATCTGTTATCTGAATGGACTGATCAGAAGTCATGATGACATTCTCTCATTAAATCATATTATTAGTTAACTGTCATGGTTGTGGAATTTATGCATTTTATTAATACATTATTTTCTCACGCACGAGATTGCATCGCCGTATATCAAACACATGGTCTATTTGACAACATCAATTACATATACTGAATACATACGCGTATTCTAGGTTTACCTAACCCTGTTATATTCAAAGTAAATCAACCAACGCTGATGTCTAACCCATCACCATAAACACTTGCCAATAATGAAATACATAAATACATTACATAGGAAATTATCAAACAAATAGCAAAGAATATATCTTGAAGATATGGCCTCGTCAAGCCAGATAGTATCAGGTTAAATCCATCATTCTGGCGCGGGTCAAACCACGTTCTCCAGCTTACGAGGTAGAAAATCTGAAACACCTATCACGAGGTAATTTGATATATAAAAATGGGGAGGAATGTGTCCTTCGCAGAATCATAAAATTATTAACGCGACTCATAATGTATCATTAGCATGGGATTGATATTGCGTTTATGAATGAAAGAAAGCCTACAGGCAAATGTTTAAGACTCTTGGAGACAACAGAGTCCCCCTCGGACCGTTCAAATCCTTACATCGTAAATCCGTCTTCCTCTAGTAATGGGCAAGTGTGCTGCCCTGCGGCAGCAAAGACACTTTCTATTCTTTCTTTCTTTCTTTCTTTCTTTCTCCTCATCTTGGCTCGTTCCCAATTACACGTTTATTTAAGGGCCACCAATTCGTATTACTTATTATTCCGGCTGTATATACAGCCTAATTTAATACATCACGATAGCTGTCATTATTACATTTTTTGTCATTCCAGCATCTCAAACATTTCACAAGCCTCATCCTTTCCACAGCACACCACTGCATCTCAAATCCATTTTGTTTATTTATAGAGAAGACTGTATTCTCACAGGTTATTTAACTGATTCAATTTCACTCGCGTATCTATGTAATTCAATTTACACCTCGGTTTGAACATCTTCAATGATCATATATTTATTATATGGGATTTATAAAATACCTGAATCACCCTGTGAAGCGAACACATAGTCTTTTTTTTTTTTGCTAGGGGCTTTACGTCGCACCGACACAGATAGGTCTTATGGCGACGATTGGATAGGAAAGGCCTAGGAGTTGGAAGGAAGCGGCCGTGGCCTTAATTAAGGTACAGCCCCAGCATTTGCCTGGTGTGAAAATGGGAAACCACGGAAAACCATCTTCAGGGCTGCCGATAGTGGGATTCGAACCTACTATCTCCCGGATGCAAGCTAACAGCCGCGCGCCTCTACGCGCACGGCCAACTCGCCCGGTAAACACACATAGTCTATATTCAAATTACTATGAAAATCCTTACCAGTTAATAACATTAAGAAGAAATTATAAATTTAGCTTAAGGGCTATTCTCCTCAAATATGTGCTTCACACTCACTAAGAAGTTATGGGCTCTATATACTAATTCATGCAAATAAGCCCACTGGAATATTAGTGATTATCCCTAAATCACAGAAGAAATCCTAATTAAATGAATAAAATAATCTTTCCCAGTCACACGCGTATAGTGTTCCCTACATTTAGTATTATTAATTACGACATTTTTATTTACAAATAAAAGTTAATACTAGCATGCAAATCTCTTGGTTTAATATATTAAAAATGTACTTATCGAATACTGTTTGTGGTTTGCTGCCATCTCGAGGGTACATCTGGGATTTTTTTAGACCTTCATATCGACAGGTCCACTCTTAAATAGTCCTTGGTTCTTCTTCCTCCTCACAACATCCATGTCCCGAATTGTGGTCTTCCGTTTTTGGAATTTCTAGACGTTCATTGAAGAGATTAATGCAGGCACTTAGGCGCGATTCTCGTTGATTCCAATTCTTAGGTTCGATGATCACTCACGAACGTACAGGCAGAAATGGGAAAATTAGTTAATAAACACTGTTTATGTGTTTTCACAGAATCTACTGGTGATTAGATCCACTTATAACAATAAATGGACTGACCCGAATAGTGGTAAGTTTCTATACATCTATTCATTTCCCCATTTAATCACACAGTCTGACTAATTGTTACCGTGAGCGTCCATGGAGTATACAACATTCTTCCTATTATGAATACTGTTATTTTAATTTTACTGAGCGTCACTCACTGTTTAAATGCTTTTAAATCAGCCACTATTAATTACTGAATATAATCGGCTGTCTCACTTCTTCTAAACAACGTGATGCGTTTGCCCTTTCTCTGATGATTGCACATAAGCCGACACTGACTGTCGTCTACATTTAAAGGATTAATCTATATATATAAAATAACTTGTCCTGACTGACTGACTGACTGATTCATCATCGCCCAGCCAAAACTACTGGACATAAAGAAATGAAATTTTGGGCATAGATTCATATTAAGATGTAGGTGCTCGCTAAGAGAGGATTTTTGGATATTCCTTAGCTGAGGGGGTGAAAAGGGGGTTGCAATTTTAAAATGAGTGTATCTATATCTCAAAACTTTAAAAGTTTGCAGATGTAAAAATTGGTATTTAGAATCTTCTTTAAAAATAAGGAAACACGTATTTATTTGTTTTCCGAAAATACCAATAGGAGGGGTGAACACGGTGAAAAAGTGGTTGAATGCCTTTAATCAGGATACCAGTACTTATATCTCAGAAACTGAAGATATTACAGACCTGAACCTGAAAATTGGTACTTTTGATCTCTTTTAAAAATAAAGAAACACGTATTTTTTTGTTTTTGGAAAATCCAATTAATGGGAGGGTGAAAAGGGGGTGAATTTTTAAAATGAGTGCATCTATATCTCAAACCTTTTAAAGTTTACAGATGTAAAAATTGGTATTTAGAATCTTAATTAAAAATAACGAGACACTTTTTTGCTTTCGGAAAATCTCAATAGGAGGGGTGAAAAGGGGTGAAAATGGGTTGAATGCCTTTAATAAGAATACGTATATCTCAGAAACTGAAGATATTGCAGACCTGAAAATTGATACTTGTGATCTCTTTTAAAAATAAAGAAACACGTATTTTTTGTTTTTGGAAAATCTAATTAATGGAGGGTGGGGGTAACTAGGGGGTTAATTTTTAAAATGAGTGCATCTATATATCAAACTTTTAAAGTTTACAGATATAAAAATAGGTATTTAGAATCTTCATTAAAAATAAAGAAACACGTATTGTTTGTTTTCGGAAAATCCCAATAGGAGGGGTGAAAAGGGGTAAAAAGGGGTTGAATGCCTTTAATGAGGCTACTTATACTTCAGAACCTGAAGACATTACAGACCTGAAAATTGGTGTTTGGGATCTCCTTTAAAAATAATGAAACGTGTTTTTTTTGTTTTTGGAAAATCCAATTAATGGGGTGTGAAGAGGGGGTGAATTTTTAAAAAGAGTGTATCTATATCTCAAAACATTTAAAGTTTATAGATGTAAAAACTGGTATTTAGAATCTCCTTTAAAAATAAAGAAACACGTATTTTTTTAATATTGATAAATATTTTTTGTTTTCGGAAACTCTAAATGGGAAGGGTGGAAAAGGGTGAAATAGTGGTTGAATGCCTTTAATGAGGCTACTCAATTTCAGAACCTGAAGATATTATAGACCTGAAAATTGGTATTTGGGATCTACTTTAAAAATAAAGAAGCAGGTATTTTTTCGTTTTTGGAAAATCCAAATAATGGGGGATGAAAAGGGGGGGTGAATTTTTAAAATGAGTGTGTCTACATCTTAAAACTTTAAAAGTTTACAGATATAAAAATTGGTATTTAGAATCTCTTTTAAAAATAAAGGAACACGTATTTGGTGTTTTCTGTAAATCCCAATAGCAGGGTGTAAAAGGGTGAAAAACGGTTTGAATGCCTTTAATGAGGATACATATATCTCAGAAACTGAAGATTTTACAGAAATTAAAATTTTATATGGGATCTCTCTTAAAAATAAAGAAACACGTATTTTTTGGAAAATCCAATTAATGGCGGTTAAACAGGAGTGACAAATTAGGGTAAATTTTTCGAAAGAATATGTCTACAGAATATCTGAGAAACGTAAAATGTTATAGACGTAAAAGGTGGGTATTTGGAATTTCCTGTAAATGTAAAGAAACATAGGTGATTTGTTTTTGGAAACTCCCCTTAAGGGCAAATAAAAAGGGGTAACATTTTAAAATGAGAATTTCTACAGTATATCTCAAAGAACTTAACATGTTACAGAAGTGAAAAATTATTTTTTATCTCTATTAAAAATCAAGAAAAGTGTATTTTTAGTTTTCGGAAATACCACTTGGGTGGAGAGGGGGGATAAAAGTGACTGAAAATTGTGTTGATTTCTTTTCATCAGGCTACTAATATCTCAAAAATGAAGATGTTACAGACGTGAAATTTTATATTTGGAATCTGCTTTAAAAGTAAAGAAACACGTATTTTATGAAAATCTAATGAAGGGGGGGGGGTTAAATAATTGAAAAATTTATTGACTTAATTGTATGAGAATGCATACATCTAATAAAAATAAAGTTGTTACAAACGTGAAAATTGGTATTTGGATTTCCTTTAAAAACAAAGAAAAACGCGTTTTGGGGGGATACCATCTTACGGGGCGGGAATGAAAAGGAGTTGAATTCCTTTCACGAGGACACATAAATCAAAAACTGAAGAAGTTAGAGTCGTGATACGAGTAGTTGGTATTTAGAAGATCCTTTACTATTAAAGAAACAAATAATTCTTTGCCGGAAAATTCACTACCGGTGGTGGGGGGTGGAGTGTGAAAGGAAGTGAAAAGAAGTAAATTATTTTTATGGGGATACTTATATCTCAAAACTGAAGGTAACAGACGTGAACATTTGTGTTTGGAATCTCCTTTAAACATAAAGAATCACGCCTACTTTTAATTCTTTTTTTGGGGGGGTAAATAAACTTAACGGCGGTAGGGTGTAAAAGGAGGTGATACCAATTGATTTTACTGTTTATAATGTACTTATAAGGAGCCAGTTATTATTATTATTATTATTATTATTATTATTATTATTATTATTATTATTATCTGAACCGTCGTCAAATTATGCGGACCGCGCTGGAAACGGGTCCTGGCCTGGTAATGACTAACAATACAGTCCGCCCGCGGGTTCAGTACCGCCAAGGAACCCAAGACGACACCACGCCGGAGATCCTTCAGGATTTGATCCATACTCAAAATGCTTATAGGAAAAGATGGCAAAGATTTAGGGACCCAACTGACCGCGAGGAATACCTGGACCTAGCCCGGGAAGTACGAAATCGATTGCTGGAATGAAAGATTAAAAAATGTGGGGAACTTTGCCGTAATCTCGCAGAAAACGAGCCAGATCGCGAATTTTGGCGGATTCTCTCAGAAAACGAGTCAGATCGCGAATTTCGGAGGATTATATATAAAACGTTAAGCATTCAATTATAAATTTCAGTATAATACCGTAGCGAAGCACGGGTATCTTGCTAGTGTTAAAATAAGACTTCTATTCAACACCACTGTTTTTTATCTCGTACAACACGGCTTATTTCGCGATATTTACACCCCACTGATATGTTTTTCCTTGACACAGCACTTCATACACCGATATCCATAGTTCATTACTGACACGTAAGTACTGTAGATGCACAAATTACAATGGAATATTGCATCTAGGTCCGGGTTTTATTTATAGTATCTGGGCTGAGTGGTTTGGGAGGTGCTAGAACACGCCCCTGATTGAGGTTGAGCTTCGGTAAACGGAATCTTTCAGCGACGTGAAAGCAATCAAATTATAGCTCGTGACCCCTGTTTTATACTGATCCAATTTTAAATATCAATACGTTCAGCGGGTCATTCACAATCTCAAAAGGGTCCTTTTAGAAATTCACGCGTCATAGTTCATCTCGCAAGACCTCCCACGTTTTTCTTCACGTTGCCAGATCCTGACAGTCATCTTTAGTCTGCGTAACACTATATGACATGCATCATTACGGATCCACTATTAAAGTATTGCGTTTATATGCATCAATAATTAGTATTAAATACGTCGGTTCGAATGAGACCTGACATACATTTCGATAGATTATCTCAGACAAAGGTGTCCTTTTTCTTCTTTTTAGTTAGTTATGGTGAATTGGCACCAATGAATGCGGTGTTGAATCAGTAAGGATTTTTATTTCTTGGGGGTTAACACACCTTAATTCAGCCCACTCTCACAACCTACATTTCCAAGCGTAGAGTCATCTCTCCTCCTCTCTCGCACGAAGTGAGAGCGAGATCTCAAGGTTCCGCGGTAATACGCTATCATTTTCTCGGTTCAGCGCAGAAAACTGCTCTCTTCGGGTCTGCGTATCACAACTCATATCCCGGTTCGGCACGTAAACTGCTAATTACGACATTATATTTCGCAGAATTTTGCGGAAAACGGCATATGTGATTGAATAAACCTCCTAACATGCCTATGGCATAGTGATGAACGGTTACACTACCGAGTTCGAGATTCGAGATTCAAGTGTTGTACCTCGATTACTTCCGTACATATTTGTTGGATTCAACAGTACTACGTCAAAGAATTTTAAGAGGTGAGTAGAAAATTACTCAGTTGTCCGGCCCTCCGGCTGAATGGGCTTTAGTTCAGAGGGCTCCTGGTTCGATTCCCTGTCTGGCAGGAGATTTTAACTGCTTAGGTTTAATTCCTACGGCGCAGGGACGGGATGTTTGTGTTTGAACCAACACTTTCCTCTTCATATTATTCGCATAACACACCACACTACGTCTCACCACAGAAACATTAAATAGGGAATACACTGAAGAAAATGGAAATTGCAACACCCAGAAGGAGTGGTGCTACACTGTAGTAACTGAACATGCAGGACGAGTGTTTTGTTGTTATTCGATGATTACACTTTCAGGTCTCTCTGACCACAAGTTTGAACAACAATCAATACAGGATATGCCCACCACGAGCTGCAATACATTGATGAATTCGTCGAGGCATGGAGTCAATAAGGCCCTGGATCGCTTCGTGAGGAATTGTGGCCCATGCTTGCTGCACTTCAAGGGTCAGTTGTTCCACAGTTGTGGGTGGCTGAGGACGGTTGACCAGTTGTCGACCCATCATGTCCCACACATGCCCAATAGGACTGAAGTCCGGGGATCTGGCGGGCCATTCTCAGGTTGTGATGTCGTGGAGAGCTTCTCTGGAGATGCGTGCGTTGTGAACCCGGGCATTGTCCTGCTGAAACATCCCATTAGCAATGTTCGCCATCATAGGGACAATCACTGGATTGAGTACCCTATCAACGTACTGTCGAGCAGTCATAGTGCCCACAACAAGGACTAATTGTGATTTCACATTAAAGCCAATAGCTCCCCAGACCATAATGCTTGGTGTTGAGCCTGTGTGCCTCTCAACAATAAGATATGGGCGGCCCCTCTCCCCGGTACGTCAGCGCACACGATTCCGGCGATCCCTGCGGGCAGGACAGAAGCGCGATTCATCACTAAAGACGACCCTATGCCATTCGTCGACCCACGTCGATCTTTCTCGACGCCAGGCCAGCCTTTCACGTCGCTGTTGTGGGGTCAATGGAACACCTTCTGCATGGACACGGGCTCGTAAGCCAGCTGCACGCAGGCGATTAACAACTGTTTGTTGTGTAACGAGGGGTGCCACAGCTGCTCGAATCTGCACTGCTGTTGCATGGGGTTCCATCCGAGCCATCCGAATGATGCGGCGATCCCCTCTCACAGTTGTCTGTCGCGCTGGGCCTGTACCAGGTCTACGATTGTGGGTACCTTCATTTAACCACTGCTGAAATACACGTTATACAGTAGATGCCTGTCGGCCAACACGTGCAGCGACAGTCCTTAGCGATAATCCAGCCTCACACAGCCCAATTATCCGAGCCCTCTCAAACGGCGACAGTTGTTGATAGCATGCTCCTCTCTGTCGTCGAGGCATGTTTAACGGGGAATACTTCACTGCGCAGACTGCAAGTCAACTACGCTACACTAGAGTCGGTATACTGGAGTTGATTCCTCCGCGACCAATCACGTGGGTAGACCTGTAGCAACAATCCAATGGGTCTGAAACTTTGATCGTTTACATACCTACACGGTATCGTTCCATATCTTGAAAATCAACACAAACGACTAATGCCTTCATGGTGTTGCAATTTCCATTTTCTTAAGTGTACATCCCTCCACGTACGGTTGGCGTCAGGAAGGGCATCCTGCCGTAAAACTGAGCAAGATCCACATGAGCTATAAAGTTCGCGTCCGCGGCCCCGCCAGTGTGGAAAAAGTGGAACAACAAGTAGGATTATTTAGTTGCATTTGCACGGTTTCTCGAAGATGATGCGGAGATAGGTGCTCAAATTTAGAGCCAATGTCAGACAACGTGGTGCTAGTCGTATAGCTGTAAGTTTGCATTTGGGAGTTAGTGGGTTCGAGCCCCACCCTCGGCAGTCTTGAAAATGTATTCCCGTAGTTTTTCCTTTTGTTTTACGTCGCACAGTCATCTCCAGGTCTTATGGTGACGATGGGATAGGACAGGGCTAGGATTGTGAAGGAACCGAGAGTTGCCTTAATTAAGGTGCAACCCCAGCATTTTCTTGATGGGAAAATCGTAAACCAGAGAAAACCATCTTCAGGGCTTCCGACAAAGGGTTTCGAACCCACTATCACCTCAATGCAAGCTCACAATTCCGTGAACAAAACCTTGCAGCCAACTCGCTCGGTCATTTTCAAACATGTCAAATATTAGCGATGTACTGCGAGGCCAAGGTCTATACCTCCCTGGATGTAGTCATTTTCTATCCCAGCGCCGCTGAAAACAGCCATGTGCTAGTGCGATGTTAAATTACTTGCAAAAATAACATTTAAAAATTGAAAAAGATACTGTTGTAACTTACACATAGCAAATACAGAATTTAAAAATATAACTCCTAGGTAAAATGAAGTGAACACAGTATAATATAGTGGTCGCCTCTGTTATGTAGTGATTAGTGTGATTAGCTGCCACCTCCGGAGGCACGCGTTCGATTCCCGGCTCTGCAACGAAATTTGAAAAGTGGCACGAGGGGTGGAGCAGGGTCCACATAGCCTCGGGAGATCAACTGAGTAGAGGGGTGTTCGATTTTCTCCTCAGTCATCCTTAAAGTGGTTTTCAGTGGTTCCCCACTTCTCCTCCATCAAATGCCGGGACGGTACCTAACTAAAGGCCACGGCCGCTTCCTCCTCTCTCCTTGTCTATCCCTTCCAATTTTCCATCCTCTACAAGGCCCCCTTATCAGCACAGCAGGTGAGACTGCCTGGACGAGGTACTGGTCCTCGTTCCCAGTTGAACCCCCGACCCAGTATCTCACGCTCCACAACACTGCTTTTGAGGCGGTGGAGGTGGGATCCCTCGGTGAGTCCGAGGAAAAAACCAACCCTGGAGTGAAAATGGATTAAGAAAGAAAGAATGAAAGAAATATATTATATATAGTAGTAATATACAGGCCGGCCCCTTGGTGTAGGGGTAGCGTGCCTGCCTCTTACCCGGAGGTCCCGGGTTCGATTTCTGACTCTGTCACACAATTTGTAAAGTGGTACGAGTGCTGGAATGGAGTCCACTCAGACTCGGGAGGTCAACTGAGTAGAGGGGTTTCGATTTCCATCTCAGCCATCCTCGAAGTGGTTTTCCCTGGTTTTCTACTTCTCCTCCAGGCAAATGCGTATTGCACCTGTAACTTAAAGTCACGGCCGCTTCCTTCTATCTTCCTTGTCTATCCCTTCCGATCCTCCCATCCTCCCACACGGCCCCGTTTCAGCATAGCAGGTGAGACCATCTGGGCGAGTTACTGGTCCTTATTCCCAGTTGTATCCCCCTGACCCAATGTCTAATGCTCCCAGACATTGTCCTCGATGTGTGAGGGGCAGACGTCGGATCCCTCGCTGAGTCCCAAGAAAAAAGCAAACCTGGAGGTTAAATGGATTGAGAAAGGAGGAAAACGTAGTATATGTACTGAATTTCCCGTCTTGCCGGGCTGAGTGGCTCAGACGGTTGAGGCGCTGGCCTTCTGACCCCAACTTAGTAGGTTCGATCCTGGCTCAGTCCGGTGGTATTTGAAGGTGCTTAAATGCGTCAGCATCGTGTCGGTAGATTTACTGGCGCGTAAAAGAACTCCTGCGGGACTAAATTATGGTACCTCGGCGTCTCCAAAAACCGTAAAAGTGGTTAGTGGGACATAAAGCAAATAACATTATTATTAGTCTCCATCTCGTACGCAGAATGGTTAGTATCCAAGGTTCGGGAGATAGTGGGTTCGAACCCCACGGCCGGCAGCCCTGTTTTCCTTGGTTTCCCATTTTCATACCAGGAAAATGCTGGGGCTGTACCTTAATTAAGGCCACGGCCGCTTCTTTCCCACTCCTAGGCTTTTCCTGTCCCATCGTCGCCATAAAACCTATCTGTACAGGTGCGACGTAAAGCAACTTGCAAAAACAATGGTCACCGTGCTGGCGTTCGGCTCAGGAGGCTCCGTCTGAGATTACCGGCCGGGCTGAAGATTTAATTGCGTATGGTTAATTCCTCTGGCTCGGGGAATGAGTGTTAGCATTCGCCTCAATACACTTCACATCATCTACAAACAAAACACCACGGTACCAACATGCACAGACACATGCAATTGTGAACACGTCCCTATTAATAGGGTTGGAACCATGAAGGGCATACGGCCGTGAAACTGGGCCAACTGCCGATCAAGCGCTGATCTCAAATAATAGGGGGAGAAGGTCATTAGTAATATTAAGAATGAGAAGAACAGGAACAAACTTAATATACTGTAGTAGCATTTAAATATCTGTAGACTAACTGGTTGGGCAGCAGTTGTCTCTTAATATGTTCAATGTACAATAGGTATTTTAAAAATCAATGTACTAATAGTGCGTATTATTTGCTGAATATGTAATCTACCACCAAACAAGTGGCCGCGCGGATATCCGAATCCGTGCAGGGCTTTAGTTATATTATCAAAAAAAGCTGTAACTTCCTTCGTAGTGTGCTGTAACAGATACGATACCGCAAAACTTGGCACCTGTGTAAACCACAAACGCGAGCAAATTGACCCGGTATCAAGGGAAATGGAAATCAAGCAAGTTGCTTTACGTCGCACCGACACAGATAAATCTTATGGCGACGATGGGATAGGAAAGGCCTAGGAAGTGGAAGGAAGCGGCCGTGGCCTTAATTAAGGTACAGCCTCGCCATTTGCCTGGTGTGAAAATGGGAAACCACGAAAAACCATCTTCAGGGCTGCCGTCAGTGGGCTCGAACCCACTATCTCCCGATTACTGGATACTGGCCGCACTTAAGCGACTGCAGCTATCGAGCTCGGTCAAAATGTTTTCAATCTAAAAACTAATGTGTTTCATGTTCTTGTCATGTCTTGTGTTTTTTTTTTTTTTTTTTTTCCGTCTAGACAATACTGTCCGTCACTTTTGTAAAAATTTAAATAAGCGGAATTTGTAGTGGCCTTTTAAACTTTCTTTTTTATGTGAAAATGTAAATAATATTATAACGGGAATTAAATAAGTATTGCAGGCGTCACAATTCTGTATGTTATTATCAGGAAGAGCAATCTCCATGCACGTTGATATCAAAAAGAGCAATATCCACGAAAATCGTTCGGTTTGTATCAAATTTTAGAAATAACATTTAAAATATTTAATTAACTATCAATTATATGCTTGGTTCTCTTTGATTATTCGCATACAACCAGTTTTCCGTATACATAAGACCAAAAACCATTCAGGTGGAATGAATAGAAATGTGTTCGATGAAAAATTACTCCTACTGTAAAATGCAGAAAGGTGGGAGACTGCTCCTTTTGATGCCAATAGCCTCATTTATGACCTCCTTAATTGAACCAATTAAGTTCTTTCCATATCAACAGCTACAGTGATCCCCGTGCGCTACTTCCATCTCGTCAACACATTAATTAAAACTGAGAGGAGTTTTCCTTATAATATAACCTGACTTTTCGTCCCGTTTACCATCACATCACTGCCCGCTGTTCATCTCGCAACATTGTCGAAGTCTTTCCGCAGTCGTTCACAATCCTCTAGATTATTTACTAGGTACTCTACAGAGTATAAAAGGATCTGCAAAAATCCTTATCTGTGATTCCAGTTCTGTACTCATATAATTTATATAGAATAATTATATTAGTACCGAGCTCGATAGCTGCAGTCGCTTAAGTACGGCCAGTATCCAGTATTCGGGAGATAGTAGGTTCGAACCCCACTGTTGGCAGCCCTGAAAATGGTTTTCCGTGGTTTCCCATTTTCACATCAGGCACACCTTAATCAAGGCCACGGCCGCTTCCCTCCCACTCCTAGCCCTTCTTTGTCCCATCGTCGCCATAAGACCTATCTGTGTCGGTGCGACGTAAAGCAACTAGCAAAAAAAAAAGAAGAAAAAAAAGAGCATTAGTACCCGTTCTTCGCACGGGAATTTGCAGTGGATTACATGTTACCTTCAGAAATGTATGCGAAGCAACAGGGCTGTATGCTCTAAGCGACATGTTAAAATGATATTTTCCTACGAAACCGTGCGGCAGTAATGTGAAATATGATGAAGCTCGACAAAGTCGAGAGAGAATGATGACGATTTCCGAATTTATTGTACGGTACAGTTCCTGGTCCAAAATTTTGCGAAATTTTCCATGGTTTTCAGGTTGCATATTGTATTTCTGACCACTGTTGTGGAGCTCTGGCATTGATGATACCTCCCTTAATATCTGTCCTGTCGAAAAGAGTAAAATGGCTCTTTAATTTTCCCGTTGCCCACCTTGAAGTGACATGCATGACATGTCCCACGGGACTTGGACTAAAAATTCACTTTATCGAGCTCGATAGCTGCAGTCGCTTAATTGCGGCCAGTATCCAGTATTCGGGAGATCGTGGGTTCGAACCCCACTGTCGGCAGCCCTGAAGATGGTTTTCCGTGGTTTCCCATTTTCACACCTGGCAAATGCTGGGGCTGTACCTTAATTAAGGCCACGGCCGCTTCCTCCCACTCCTAGCCCTACCCTGTCCCATCGTCGCCATAAGACCTATCTGTGTCGGTGCGACGTAAAGCAAATAACAAAAAAAAAAAAAAAAATTCACTTTTTCGTAATCATCTGCGTTATTATTCGTCGTATGATAAATACGTACATGGCATAAAGGAACGGAAATAACATATTCTTAAACGTTTGTGTGATACAATCTTTTGATAGACCTAATGTTAACAAACATGTTTAAGTTTAATCTTCCTATAAATACCAAATCCATGTGATTGCCATGACATCATATGCACCTGATAACACAATCCTGAGTGAGGAGATTCCAAATAAATAGTTTAGTTGAAGTAAGTCCAGCATTTTTCCACTTTTAAGAATATACAAACAGACAGACACCAAAGGGAAAAGTTCTACCTCATTTTACCTCGATGTTAAGATACATTAGGTGGAGGTAATTTTAAAGCCGAGAGAAATATGATGCATCCTCTTATTTTATCCTGTCATCGATCCTTCAAATAACTGTACAACTGCGAGGGTGTCCGCCATTGGCTGCAGCGCATGAAGCCCGTAGAAAATAGTAATTTTCTCCGTCATTTGAAGTGTAAGCGAAATTATGCACACCAAGATTTAAAATGAAGGGGCGTTTCACATATAGTCTACAGATTTTACATATGATCAATAGTGTAAGCTTTTTGCTATTGGCTTTACGTCGCACCGACACAGATAGGTCTTATGGCGACGATGGGACAGGAAAGGCCTAGGTGTTGGAAGGAAGCGGCCGTGGCCTTAATTAAGGTACAGACCCAGCATTTGCCTGGTGTGAAAATGGGAAACCACGGAAAACCATATTCAGGGCTGCCAACAGTGGGATTCGAACCCACTATCTTCTGAATGCAAGCTCACAGCCCCGTGCCTCTAACCGTACGGCCAACTCGCCCGGCCAATAGTGTAAGAGAAAAATTGAACAACCTCTTCTGGTCTTCCTATAAACTCTCAGTCTATTCAGCGATTTTTAAATGATATGCATATCTAAGCCTGCTCCTAGATGAGTAGATTCTAGATATGAAGTTTAGCCGGGATATAACTAATAGTGTAAGAGAAAATTTAAAAGACTCTTCTAGTCTTCCTATAAACTACAGCCTGCCCAGTGATTTTTAAATGATATGCATATCTAAGCCTGCTCCTGGATGAGTAAACTCTTAATATGGAGTTTCGTCGATATATATGTGAAGTTTGGCCGAGATATTATTAATAGTGTAAGAGAAAATTTAAACACTCTTCTAGTCTTCCTAAAACCCCAGCCTGTTCTGTGATTTCTAACTGATATGCATATTGAAACCTGCTCCTGAATGAGTAGACTCTTAATATGAAATTTGGTCGACATATATTCAATAGTGTAAGAGAAAATTGAAAAAAAGTCTCTTGTGGTCTTCTTATAAACTCCCAGTCTATTGAGCGATTTTCAAATGATATGCATATCGAAACCTGCTCCTGGATAAGTAGACTCTAAATATGAAGTTTGGTCGAGATCTGTTCAGCCGTTTACCCGTGAGGGTGAAACAAACGAACAAACAAACGAACACGAAAGCTAAATCTACTGACACGGTCTTGAATTGACATGAAACGGATAAATACATCAAAATTTGGCGAAATAAATGACATTGCAGACAACGGACCCCTAGAATGTTATTTTTAATATTACAATTATATATTGTTAACTGTCTAAGCGCCTCCACAATCTACTTTCAACCATCTAGTTGACAATCAGATTGGTGTTGTATTAATAGTCATTAGACAAAATTTCACTGCTTAGGATTCGCGTAATAGCCTGACCCGATCTGCTGCTGAAAGGAAGATTCAGTGGAGTGCAAATGGAGTTCCAGATTTGCTGCTTGGGAGAATTTACAACAGAAGAATCGATGAACACAATCAATAATAATTGAAGAGTTCGTCCGTGAGTTTCGTTTCGGTTCGGTTCACCCATCTGCATCAGATCACTCTATATAAGCGTGAATGAGGACAGCTTATGACGCATTTCATTTCATGAATATTAATCGAATAAAGACAGAGACCCATACTTTTCCTTAGGCTGACTTCGATATGGTCACCAGTGACGCTAATGCACGGACATGTCAACCGAGGAACGTATTTATTTGTCTTCTCTTGAACTGTTATTGTAAATGCTTAAAATACATTCCTGGGAAGAGGTTTTAGAAGCCCAACTGGTGATCGGAAAACAGAAAATCACCAATGCTGTTAACGCCCTAGACGTAAGTGTTATTTCAGAAACATAGCCAAGTTAAGCATGGGATGAGGGTGTTGAAATCAAGACCAGAATAGCCATTGCAAAAAGTGTGATTCTAAAGCTAAAAGGTGTTATGTGCAGCGAGCCCTCCGCTTCTAAACTCTTGATGTGTCGTGAAGTGTTATGTCTTTGTATTACCGTTGCTACTTTACTATGCTGAGAGTTGGGAACTAAAAGCTTCGTCATTTAATACTCTGCAGGCTTTTAAAATGTCAATCGCAGAATGTTCAAGATCCCATGGGCAGACCACGTCACCAACCACGGGATACTCCATTGTCCTAGGATGTCAACCCTCCAAAAACGCAGGAAATCAATCAATCAATCAATCAATCAATCAATCAATCAATCAATCAATCAATCAATCAATCAATCAATCAATCAATCAATCAATCAATCAATCAATCAATCAATCAATCAACATTTCCTCAAATCATTTGAATGTGGTTAAAAATTTATCGAAAATCTCCCTCGGTAAAGTAATCCAATTCCTAAATCCTCTTCCTATAAACGAACATTTGCCCCAGTTTGTCCTCTTGGATTTCAACATTATCTTAATACTAGCAAATGTACCCGTGCTTCGCTACGGTATTCTGTATTGTATACGAATATTGAAGTAGATACTGTACATGCAGTAAATAAGATTGTTTTAAAATAACATGTCTCTTAGCGTTATCCGAGAAACAGCATAGAGAGGTCCCCATACGTTGTTTCCAATGTAAAGTGCTTGTTACGGATTTGTGATGATAACGACAGGCTCACTTACCTACTGCCATTCACAATAGACTTGGGAAGTTTACATTATAATTGTAGGCCCCATTGCCTACTGCGCGGTCACAATCGATTTGGGGAGTTTCCTTTACAATGCCAGCCCGCCTTTCCTACTTCCAGACATATTACAAATTGAGGAGTTTTTATTATAATAGCAGGAAACTTCCCTACAACAGTCAAAATTGAGTTGTGCAGTTATCATTATAATGGTGGGCCCCTTTTCCAACTGCGAGCCAGCTTACTGCGAGTCACACCAGGTTGGTGAGTTTCCATCAAAATAGCAGGCCAGTATGCCTAACGCCAGTCACATTTTAGATTGGTACATCTGTTTATAACTGCGGGAACGCTTGCCTACAGCCAAAAATCGGGTAAGGGGAGTTTTGAACAAAACTGCATGCTCCCTTGCCTTCTGCAAGTCAAATTGAGAAGTGAATTATTCATTACAATGGTAGGCCTGCCTTATTAATGCCAGTTACACAGGAATTGGAGAAGGACCCCATTCCTACTGCCAGTCAAAGTCGGTGTGGGGAGTACTGATTACAATAACAGACACACCCTTTCTCGATCGCTACAAAATCGACATCACTGAATATATATATAGTTCGACATACGAAAGTATGTGCTTGTTTACAATATTGCAGACCTTCATTTACAGATTAACTGCTGCTAAACGGTACATCATATCGAGAAAGGATTGTACCATAAGACGCCGGATTTAGTGGCCTAAATTGCTGGTCTTATGATATCCCATCTATTCATGGGTCAGATTGAGTTAGAAACGTGGAATAGGGTAAAATTTGTGTAAGATTATCTCGCATTGCATTGCTTTTCGGATAATTAAGTGACAGCTACATACATAGCATTTGGCTCATATATGGCTACTGTGTGGACCAATTTTCGTGTAGAGTTAATGATTCTATCTTTCCTATAAGTGATGGAAGGTATGAATTATGTATGTGAAAAGTCGAAATTTATTTAACATCGAGAAATAGAGAAAAATCAAACGTAAAAGGGATAGAAATACGACAACATGTCATAAGACCAAGGTTGTAGATCACTCCAAATTGAACGGGGATTGTGCCATCCGTTATGTGATAATACTTCCCGAAGGTCTTCACCATCATTAAAATTGCCCCCATATTTCGATATTCTTCGGGATAAAAAGGGAAAAAATTTAAGGATCTTAAATTTTCCGTCCGTTACAGGCTAAAACGTATAATTTTGCCAAATTTCAATATCCTTCTTCGACTGGCAGATTATGCCGCAATCTAGGTTTTCGGTGAGGAGTTTAAAAATTAGGACTTTCAAGAAACTTTTTTTTTTTTGCTAGGGGCTTTATGTCGCACCGACACAGATAGGTCTTATGGCGACGATGGGATAGGAAAGGTCTAGGAGTTGGAAGGAAGCGGCCGTGGCCTTAATTAAGGTACAGCCCCAGCATTTGCCTGGTGTGAAAATGGGAAACCACGGAAAACCATCTTCAGGGCTGCCGATAGTGGGATTCGAACCTACTATCTCCCGGATGCAAGCTCACAGCCGCACGCCTCTACGCGCACGGCCAACTCGCCCGGTTTTCAAGAAACTAAACCAAAAAATATGCAGATGGACATTATTACTCCTTAAACGTGTAGCTGTACGAAAATTTCGCCAAAAAAATAGTCAATGTACAGGCACACAGTCGTTAACATTATATTTACATAGATAGATACGGAACCTGCTCCACGTACAACACCTTTTGGGCTATATCCGCTTGACTTAACCTGAAAAACGGACAGTTTATGATATCTCCCTTATTAATCCTCCTGTCGAAAAAATGCACATGAAAAAATGTTTTAGAGATGGAATTCCATCACGTTTGGTCGATTTTCCAGTCAGGTTGGTCCTGTACTGTATATATTTTGTAAGAGTAAAATCACCATTTCGGTTCCCTATAAACCGCCAGTCCATTCCGGGAACATGAAATGTTATTGACGATTAAAACCTACCGTTGGACAGGTGGATGTTAATGTAAAGTTTGACTCAAATATCTTCAGTAGTTATCAAGTTGTAAAAAATACGCTTTACACGCACCCGCTCTTGAGTTAAGTCCGGTGGGACTTGTACCGGAAAACGGTCAGTTAATGATATCTCCCTTATTAATCCTCGTATTGAAATGATGCACATGAGGAAAACGGCTTAGAAATTAATTTCCATTAAGGCAGGTAAATTTACATTAAGTTTGGTTGTGTATATTTTGTGGGAATGCAAAATCACGGTTTCGGTTTCGTATAATCCCCCAGTCAATTCAGGGATTTAGAAACAATATTTGCCCTAAAACCTACCAAAGGACAGGTGGATTCTTAATATCAAGTTTGGTGGAAATATATCCAGTAGTTTCCAAGTTATAGACAAAGATACAAACAGACAAACAAACAAACAAACAAACAGACACAAAACTGAATATATCCAGATGGTCATTATTACACCTGAAAGGGATAAATGTACGGAAATTTCGCCAAAATTATCAATGTACAGACACACTCTAGAAGTGCAGAACTTTATTTCGATAGTTACTGCTTTGAAACTGTACGACGTATCTACAAACGGACTTCACCATCAGACGTCCCTTTCAGTGCTCTACATAGTTGGTCGTATGACATCTTCTCGTATCTCCTATATTTATGGGTTAGATTGAGTTAGAGTCATTGATGGGGTGAAATTTTGTACAGTTTTCACATACTACTTTATATTTTTGATACTCATGTGACAGCTAGAATCATAAAATTTGGCTATAACATGGCCAATGGTCATGTCAATGTGCGTGCCGAATGTCATGATTCTATCTTTCCTATCAGTGTGCCAAATGATAACATATACGTGTAAAAGTACAAAATGAACTTGAAATCGAGAAATACAACTGTATTTAACATATTAGGGATAGAAATACGACGAAAAGTCATAAGACAAAAGTTGTAGATCTCTCCAAAATGAAACGCCATTTGCTTTCTGACTTGTGATACGACTTACTGATTAGCCACCAATTACCCCGAAACGAAGGTCTGCACCGTCGTTAAAATTGCATCCATATTTCGGAATTTTCCTGGACCAAAATTTATACATTTGCATAGCTTAGAATATTTCCTCAAAGAAAAGACTGTCCAGCATTCGGGATTAGCACTCGCATAAATACGTGTTAATTAAGGAAGAAAATAATACATTTTAATAAGTTGAAATTAATAGAAAATGGATTATAACTGAGGACATCCGGATGACGACAAATATGTAAGTACCAAGTGAATGTATTGGAAAATCAAATGCTCCTCAATAAATTATGCCGGTGTGAGTTATGGATATAAGAAAGCGGTAATCGGAGATAAATTTAGGCGCAGGGATTCTTAGGTGATCAGATAAGAAGGTGAATATTTGTGTTATTACTTAAGCTATTCAAGGAAGGTTATAACCTCCAATGATATTCCGCCAATATCCCGAAGAATGGCCGATTGACGACTCTCTTGCTTTCTACCCAAGGAACAGCTACGAATTTAAAGGAATGATGAGGAAAATGGCAATACGTTATTTCCCTGCTGGCAAGCAGTCAGAGACGTTGCCATGGTAACCCATATATTCGTTGTCGGTCTGTCGGTTACTCAATGCTGAGCATGGTATCGGCAGAAAATAGTAAATTTCTCCGTCATTTGAAGAGTAAGGTAAATTATGAACATAACAAAAGTTGTTTATAATGAAGAGACCTTTCACATACGGTCCACAGAGTCTACAGAAAATCAATAGTATAAGATAAAATGGAGGAAAACCGTTGTGGTTTTTCTATAAAACCCCCGTCTTTTCAAAGATTTTAAAATTATATGCATATCGAAACCTTCCCGGGATGCGTATACTCTAAATATGAAGTTTGGTTGAGATCTATCCAGCCGTTTCGACGTGATGGTGGAACAGGCAAACAGACAAACAAACGGACAAACTGACACGAAAAGTAAAAACCACCGATTCGGTCTTGAGTTGACCTAAAACGGATAAATATTTGAAAATTTGGCAAAACAAAAGGAATTACAGACAGCGGACCCCCTACTACTTTATTTATAAGATTGTAAAATCACCACTCAACCTTATTCATCTACTATTGTCATCCCACGAAATCTCTCCACTGACAACGCAGAATATGCCCCTTATTCGAGCAGCTCATCTCATTACTCCCAAGTCTTACCAGCCCAAAGATTTCAAGATCTTTTTCCAGTTCTCGAATCAAGAAAACCTTATGAGGTTCCCTACACTGGCACCATATTCTTATTTGTTTCTTACCAGTTACTTATATATCCTACACTTTACATCCTTACTACAACCCCTAAATACCCTGATAAGCATCTGGAGAGATATATAACCTTTATTTACAATGTCGTTTATGTGATTACTCCAACGAAACGAAGTCATACTTTTCAGCGATTTTTTACAGGTATATTTTAATGTAATATTTGTATTGAAATTGTGCCTTTACGTTACATTTTCATGTGTTTTTTGCTTTTATGTAACATCGTACCAACACACTGAAAGTTTTCAGCGAAGCAATTATGAAAACATTTGCGAAACCACGTAAAACCATCTTCGGGTCTGCCGACGGTTGGATTCGAACCCACCATCTTGCGAATCCAACAATGAAAAAATTTCCTTATTTTAACACAAAGGTACTTACATTGATCCCCATGGCGTAGTTTCACCTCATCAACACAGTCATTTGGTCATATCTTCAAAAATGACAAGAACAACTTGATAAAACTGATGATAAAATGCAAGTTAGAGGGGAAAGTTGGACGTAGGCGGGGAAGAACATCCTTGATACAACTTGATACAACTGATGATAGGATGCAATTTAGAAGGTAAAATTGGACGTAGGCGGTGAAGAACATCCTGGATGAGGAACATCCAACAGTGATTCGATATCTACGATACGGCAACTCTGATACAGGGCACATACGATTGTCACCAACCTTCCGTGACGAGACGGCAGCAGGAGAAGAACTGGTGATAGCAGACCACTTTTTCCCTAATAGTTCATCAGTATATGGGATGTAAAATTCCATTTATGTACCAAAAATCTTTGAAAGCTCCGGTACAGCTGCGCCATAAGGTACATCTTTGGCACGGCGCCGCAATGCATCTGGAGCATGCTGCTCGATGGTGTTGCGGTCCTCAGGTGATATGGAGTTTATTACTGTGTAGTCGACATACTTTGTCCTTGTGGCAGCCTCCGCATGGGGGAAGTTGTAATAATAATAATGCGTTAAAGTGAAATGAAACTCCCTTGGTCAGTGGACACTGCGCCTAGGTTGCACAAATGTTAGGAAGAAGATTCCAACGAAATTATCACCTCTTAACACTAATCATCAGCCTCGTGGATGGAAACACCATTGAGGAGGTGTTACTTAATCCGATCCAAGGAATTTGTGAGGAGAATATTCAAATAATAATCTTAACCAGGTGAATTTTCAGCTGTATAAAATTACCAAGTCTGTGTGCCGTTCAAAATGTATGCGTGCAAAGGAAAAGAGAACTCAGAATAAACGAAATGGAAATACTTAAATGAGTCCCGATTTCTCTAATCAAATGATTCATCGATACGCATCGATGTGAGCCGCTCTCGCAATCTGAGCTTAATTACAAACATATGAAAAGCCCCATTTAATGGTCAATTAACTACCGCTGTAAAAGCGACCAAGTTGTTCTTTACATTTCACGTTACTATTCCACACACAAATGTAGAATAACCTAGGGAATATATTCATCCATCTTATTTGTCGAGTAGTAGAATGCTAGCCTGTGTTCCTAGAGGGATTGGGTTCCATTTCCGTACGGGTTGTAGGGTTTTAAGTCCAATTTTAAGTGTAATTTTAATTCTAGTTTTGCAGAGACTTCGATGGTTTCGCAAACTTAATACCATTGGGATCAGAAGAGAACAAAAGTTGGCCAAAGCGAATGAGATAGTAAAAATGAAAGTGAGTATGCCGGCATAAGTAAATGGAGGCAATGCTAGACTCAACTATGGGCCGGTGGTCGCCAACCAACTCTTTAAAGTTCTGAGTCACTGGAGAGTAACTCTTCTAGTCGTCCCTTACGACAGACAGGGAATACCGCGGATTTCGTCTTTTAGTCCCTTTAGCATTGCCACGCCACGAAATTAGCCTTGAAACGTGCACATTTCACGCCTTAATGGGAGAATAGTGAATTTCTACACTGTAAAAACGGAAACTGGAGAAACGCGGTGCTTTCAATTCAGGAGCGTGTGTTCATTATGTGCCAGTAATGAGTAAATAAATGTAAACTTGTGTCTTCATCCTGAGGTGTGCACAGGGAGGGGAGAAGAGTAATGGAGTGGCCCTTAGCCAGGCCAAGCGGGACCGCTCCTTGAAAGTGGCAGCCATATTGTTCGGCCGTGGAGCAGTGTGAGCTACTTGCTGGTCATAAGTTTGTATTCACCCAGTAAGTTACCTGTGACAAGTTGCCTAATGGAACCGTTGTTTATCATAGGACTTCGTGTGTATGATTGCAACAATATAAGTGACAGGAACAGAAAACCCGGCATTAATTTTCATCAATTTCTTCTTCTCGTAGGGTGCGTATCAAACGTAGACACGCATGTTTGTTTGTTTTTTTTAATGGAGAGAACGTCATTGTTTTAAAATGTGGATTGATGTAGATTCCCTAAGAACCTAGACCGTCGGGCCTTGTGGATGAAGGCAGTTAAGAGGAAGAACTCGACATCTGGTGTTCATAGCGTTATTTGTACGGAGCACTTTAGCCCTGACCAAGTGAATATTACATACTTAACCGGGCCTAGACTGAGAGAGAATGCCATACCGAACGTATTCCCTGCCTACCCAAGCTACTTATAGCCGTCAGCGCCTTAATAATAATAATAATAATAATAATAATAATAATAATAATAATAATAATAATAATAATAATAATAATAATAATAATAATAATGTTATTTGCTTTACGACCCACTAAATACTTTTACGGTTTTTGGAGACGGAAAGCTGCCGGAATTTATTCCCGCAGGAGTTCTTTTACGTGCCAGTAAATCTACGGACACGAGGCTGACGTATTTGAGCGCCTTCATATACCACCGGACTGAACCAGGATCGAACCGACCAAGGTGGATTCAGAAGGCCAGCGCCTCAACTGTCTGAGCCACTCAGTCCGGCAGGACTTAAATTAATATAGTGACTGAAATGCTTTATAGTTCCGTTTTGATGACATTCTAAATAATAATAGTTTGCAGAAAAAAAAAAGGTAGGCCTACCACAATCCAGGAATGTTGATACACACGAGCCAAGTAATACTGGTTGAAGTGGGCTACCAGTGCCATTAATACTGCTCAGGTGCAAAGGGTGAAAACATTTCCTATTTTATTACAGGAAGAGCTTTGAACACAGTATACTCCCATTATAGTTTGGTAGTCCCCATTTTAACTAATAATATTCTCGTTTGTTAATTCAGGGTGTTCAACCCCAGACGAGGAAAATGGAGAAAACTTTGAACATGCAGTGTCAAAAGAAAGAAGAGAAATTGAAATTGATAATTAGAAAAATGAGGGCTTCGTTGAGACGTACGAGAATGATCACTAAAAATTTACGAAGAAGGATTGCTATAATGAAAAGAAAAGAAAGCAACAGCTCTGAAAACTTTATTTCACAACTTAAAATCAAACAGTTTGTGATTGCAATGCTGGTTCTTGCCAATTTCTGGTCTGTGACCGGCTTTAGTTTGATCAAAAGTACAGTTTTATATGTTACAATTTTGTGTACAGTGTAGTATATTATCAACAGGTGCCTAGTGCTTGAATAGGAGAAAAACACAGTTAGTTTTAACCGTATTCTTCCTCTTTCGGCAGTGCACGTTTGTGCCGAATGGGCGTGGCCTCAAAGGGCTTTACCCATCTTGTGAAGTGGGCCCACTTTCTCCACAGGCTAGCAGTGGCGAGGGGCCACACCATTACTCGTCTCACCTCCCTGGGTGTGGAGCTCTTTTCAGTGGAAGTGAGTTACATGTGTCCTCCTGCCAATCTTAAATTTCCGGCAGTACCGGGTATCGAACCCGGGTCTCCAGCAGGATAATGCGCTCTGGAGGCAGACAAGTAATGAGTGAACGATTCCGCAAGTTCATTCAGGGGTTTCTGAAGATATTTAGTGCGTGTTCACCATCCACAGGAACAGCGATTTCCAACTTGGAAAAAAAAAGAAAGAGAACAGAAATCTTGTTGGATCCACTTAAGTTTCGGTCCGAGATAATGGAAAAGATATTACAGGGTGTTAAGCGCCAATAATAATAATAATAATAATAATAATAATAATAATAATAATAATAATAATAATAATAATAATAATAATAATGTAGTGGTTAGTGTGATTACCTACCATCGCCAGAGGGTCGCGTTCGATCCCTGGCTCTGACACGAAATTCGAAAAGTGGTACGAGAGCTGGAACGGGGTCCACTCGACCTCGGCAAGTCAGTTGAGTAGAGAGGGGTTCGATTCCCACCTCAACAATCCTTGAGGTGGTTTTCCGTGGTTTTCAATTCATCCTCCAAGCAAATGCCGGAATGGTACCTGACTTAATGCCACGGCCATTTCCTTCCCTTTCCTTTGCCTATCCCTTCCAATCTTCCCATCCGCCAACAAATCCCCTGTTCGGCATAGCAGGTGAGGCCGCCTGGTCCTCCTCTCCAGTTGTTTTCCCCGACCCAAAGTCTCACGCTCCAGGACACTGCCCTTGAGGCGGTAGAGGTGGGATCCCTCGCTCAGTCCGATGGAAAAAACAACCCTGGAGGGTAAGCAGGTTGAGAAAAACAAATAATAATAATAATAATAATAATAATAATGAAGGCCCGAACGCCTTCAGCGCGATATTGATAATTGCCGCCAAACGGGTCATTACATAGATTTGGTAGACTATAACAACTAGTCGACTGAGTGAGATGGCTACTCGGTAAGAATTTGTGAATCTCTTTGTATTCGGAAAATGATGGGTTCAGACCCCATCGTAAGCAGCCTTGAAGACGGTTTCCTTTTGTTCCTCACTCGCTAGGCAAACGAGTCGCTGAATACTTGGATATGTTAGCACAACGTAGATTAGCCACCAGAAAGACAGAGGAAAGAAATGTAGAAGTTAGTTTTACCGATAAAACAAATCTGCTAGTATACCTGGACTTGTGTGTTCAATTCATTTTGGCAAAGTAGACAGGGAATATAGAGACAATTTTCGAGGCTTTGTGGGCCATGGTTTAACTGGGTTTATAGCTCCAAATGATTCACAGGAAACTGCGCCCAAAATGTTCAAGTATTCACTCTCTGTAACAAGCCAGGAAAATTTCTTGTATATTAATTGTAGATGGCAGTGATTAAAGCCTAAGCTCCTGAGAGGAGAATACTTTTTCTCCATATCTTCTGTAAAAATTAATTCTAAATTTTAGCCTTAGTGACACTGTGTTCATGTACGAAATTTCGTGCGTTGCAATGCTTAAAGTGAAAATGGGTCTGAAGTGGACCAAGTAGACTTCTTATTAGTTACGATTGTCATTTAACTTGAATTAATGAAGGGAAGCAAGTGGAGTGCGTCTGAAATGTCGAGAAATGGTACGGAACAGCTAAATCACTCGCTCTCTTGGTTGGCTGAGGCCAACAGCAGAACCACCCTACAGGAGGGAAACAATGGGCCTGCATTAATGAGGTATTGATTACACCCTCTATTATATGTGGGCATCCACATTCATCTGTACTTCATACAAAACAACAACAGGAGGAAGTATTCTTTAATATGTCCGCTCTCGGACCACAGCGAAACAATGCCTCAGATACCATGGAAGGATATGCCCCATTTTCTAATTTCTTGTACAGTTTTCCCTCCTCGAGGCAGTCATGTCACCCCTTCTCCAGGTTTCTTGCGGGGACAGAAGTGCAGAGAGACACGAAGCAAACCGAAACAAAAATGAAAACCAACAAACTAGTGATGAGGGTAAAATGAATGCACCATCTTAACAGCCAATTTGGCATTATGTGTGTAATTCATAGTTTATTTATAGGGGATAGAAACTGGTTGGCCGTCTCCTGAGGTTAACTATATGGTCGATACCACTCGCTTAGCGGAGTGAAATACGTATGTTTGATAGGAATTTCTATCCTGCAGTATGTATTTATAATTGTCCGACTGACCGAGATCGATAGCTGCAGTCGCTTAAGTGCGGCCAGTATCCAGTATTCGGGAGATAGTAGGTTCGAACCCCACTGTCGGCAGCCCTGAAAATGGTTTTCCGTGGTTTCCCATTTTCACACCAGGCAAATGCTGGGGCTGTACCTTAATTAAGGCCACGGCCGCTTCCTTCCCACTCCTAGCCCTTTCCTGTCCCATCGTCGCCGTAAGACCTATCTGTGTCGGTGCGACGTAAAACAACTAGCAAAAAAAAATTTGTCCGACTGAATGTTCGGCGGTTCGACCGGGTTCAAATTCTCTGCCGAGCCAAGGATTTTATCCGCGTCTAAATAATTCCTCTATCTCGGAAGATAGCTGTTTGTTCTGCTTTTAAGACACATTCATTTACATACACTAGTGTGCAAAAATTATTTAATGAAAGTAGTGTCAAAATTGTACAAAACATGATAAAAATTGATAAGGTTCTCTGATACAGAGCAGAGTGAAATTGCATAAACGTATCAATTGAGAAGATATACACAACCAAAATAAGAACAATAAGCACCCTTCTTCAACAAATAGAAACTAGATTAATATGAAGCCTGATCATCCCTATCGGCCACACACACCACTTAATGACGAGGCATACTTCCTATGAGATAGTTCAAGAGCTCTACTGGAATTTGATTCGATTCAACACGAAGAGCAGTGCGGAGCTATGGAAGTGTCCTTGAAGGAGGCTGGCGGCCTCCGCACTCGTGTCCCTAACGCATCCCAGGCTTGCTCTATAGCAGAGCATCACAAACGGTCAAAATCTCGCGGGTGCAAACCGATGTGCAGAGGCTCCGTGCACTGTGCATCGGTTCTATTCGGCTCATCTCGGCATGACTCGGATGGTGTACTGAGCTGAGAGCAACGAAGAGTTCGGTTATAGACGGCTTGTTTATCAGTGAAATAGATAAGCGCAAGACAACAACATAGTAATGGAGCACCTGTTTGGAAGAAAGCAAAGACTTCCGAAAATCCATTTCTATCGAACTGGGAATTTCCGTATTTTTTCTCAGTCATGACGATAAAGCCAAATGCTTATTCTGTGGGACAATAATTACGTGATCATCAAAAAGAGCTATTTTTCAATACTAAGGCTTTGCTGGAAGTCTACGAGAATTGCATTAGTTGAAGAAAGATTTTTCTAAGCTGCATCGAGAAGCAGCTAAGGTTTATCTGTATGTTTGGTTCCATATGCATAGGCGAAAGCTTTTTCTCTGTTTTGACTTGTACGAAAACTATATTGCATGCGAGTATTTCTGATTGTAATTTAAAGAAAGCTCTCAGAATTGCTGAATTACTTGTTACAGACATTACTGGTATAATTGCAAATAAAATAGAAAAGAAGAGCTAGAGAAGATAAATTGTGTGCTCAAACCAAACTGAAAGAGTTTTTTTAACACCTGTAATATTGTCCCATACAACAAAGTGTCTCCGCTCACCGTGCATAAACATTTCGTAGTGAAGGTAGAATCAGCGGGGAAGGTGAAGGAGATGAAGACAGGCCGAACGGGTGAGACAGATATAGGGGAAGAGGAGTGGGGGGTTGCACTCTGGTCAACCTAGTGAAGTCCCCTCTTGCACCTTGCGCCGTGCAGTGCACCCTGAGAGGCCCTGCTCTATAGGGTTAATGTCTGGAGATCATGGTGGCTAGTCCATGCGATGGATATCTCCACCTTTAAGAAAACCATGAGGACGTGCATTGTCGTCAATGGAGATAAAATCTGGACTTACTGCACCTCTAAAATGTCTTACATGTTGTTCGAGTAGCCCCATGCTTAGAGCGTGATGCCTGCCCACAACAGTATACCACCACCACCAAACTAATCTCTTTCTACGATATTCCTGGGACTGAGCCGTGATCCGAATTCTCTCTAGATGAATACACAATGAGAATCGTTGTCCAAACTGAATCTGGACTCATCTGCGAAGAGCACATTCCTCCATTCATTCAGGGTCCAACTGCGATGGTACAGAATCTGCAGTAATCAGGTCCTTCCGTGGTTTCGAGGAAGCGGATCAAATACTACTGAACATCTGGCAATGAAACCAACCCTTCTGAGTCTAAGGTATACAGGTCTGCAGAGAAACGTGAACTCCTGAGGCAGTTACAAGTTCTGCTGGAAGTTGTCTTGCAGGCATCATCTGTTGTCGCCATGCAGTTAACTACAGATATTGACCCTGTTGTGGAGTTGTAACTCTTAGACGGGCCTGTACTGGCCTACGATTAATATATCCTTTGTCCTGGGACCGTCGCCAAAGCCTGGAAATTATACTTTGAGGCACAATAAGGGCTGATGAAACTTCGGCCTGTGTCTGACCTGCTTCCAGGCATCCGATGATTCGTCCCTTTAAAACCGGCTCCAAATAACTTTGTACTATATTCTTGAAGCACAGTACAATCCGTACCTTCCGAACATGCTGAGAGGTAAGTACAGAATGAGACACTCTTGGACGAATGCACCGTGGTTTGTGTATCGTCCAATTACGAGGTCATGTGACGTTGACAGCACACCTGCTTTTGTGATTAAGGCGTGTTATACTCCTTGCTACATATTTACGGCGATCGTGCAAAATTCCCGCTTCACTTTTTCCAGTTCCCATATTTTGCTTAACTTTTGGTGGACTCTAGCATGTAACATATCACGTTACAAACCACCGCAGGAATATGCATTAGTCAATACATCCCTCCATATAGGACTTGCGTCAGAAAGGACATCCTATAGAGAAAATGGGCTACATCTATACAAAATGCCGTTCCTAGGTAACTGGGAAAACGCCATGAAGAAGAATATATACTTGCAATTATTATTCTTAATCCTTTTAATCGTATTCTTATTAATATCGGGACGTTGCCTCAATCCGGTGATTTTTGAAGTGCTTAAATACATCAGCCTCATGTCGGTTGAATAATTTGATGCATTATTTGTCGGATAATTCCAATTGGAAGTGTAGTTTTTATCATTTGAAAATTAATAGTGCAAGGGTAAAAAAATCCAGTCGTTCTGCATTGACTTGCTTAAGTATCTCTATCTCTGGAACTATTCAATCTACAAGGCTGCGGTTTGCAGCTATATATTCCTTGAATCCATATTAACGTTCGTATTAAGAGTTTGGATGCACTGTGTAAACAGAAATGGCGGTATTGCACATGGATTTTGTAGATTTACTTTATCTGTCTGGTGTTTATAGGTGTCGAACTGAAAATCTAGTGGTTTGGTGTGTTATTACATGTTCTTATATCTCTTTTCAACATGACGAAAAGAAAGGGTTGTTTTAAGAAGCGAGGTTTCCATGGAAATCACCATTCGACGGGATCTGAATCCAGTGCTGATCCTGAAATAGATGTTTCACAGATACGTGATACGGACACGCCCACTAGTGCTTCGAGGAGGAAACTTGGAAACCATGAGGATTTATTTATAGACAAAGAAGATCATGTAATCAGCACACTATCTGCAGTGATGGAAGCTATTAAACCAGTATATAGAGGTTTAGCTCATCCTGACCTTTTCAAATGTCTCCATGGTCGAATGCAAAACCCGAATGAGTCTTTCAATAACGTCATTTGGACCCGCATACCAAAAAAATGTCTTTGTAGGAATGAAAACTCTATGCTTGGATGTTTCTGATGGTGAGATAACGTTTAATGATGGTAATAAGGGAAGAATTAGGGTACTAGAGCAACTTGGTATCACTCCAGGAGCCAACACACTGCAAGCCTTCCAGCGAATGTATCGACTTAGGATTCTGAAGGCCCAGCGTGCAGCAGAGGAGATGAATAAGGAAGCAAGAGGCAGGAAAAGAAGGAAACTTCTAGGTTTGCAGGATGATCAAGGACAGGATCCAGATAATCCTGATTATGGGGATGGCTCTTGCTAGGAGCTGGCATGCCTCCGTATGTGATTAATATCAAGTCAAACTTTAAACTTGATTTCTTGAAAATGATTCTTTTTTTAATATTTGACCCGTTATCTCAGGAACTATTACAAATACATATATCTAATTTTACACTATGTTACCTCTTAGGATACTACTGAACCACCAAAATATTTCTGCCTCTAACGGGTTTTTACTTACAGAAGAAGAAGTGGACTTTTAAAAGAAAAAATTGAAAATAAATTTTAAAAAATCATAACTAACTAATTATGTGTCTGTATATTCTAATTCTGGTTTAATTATCAGAAAAGGAGTGATACTATACTTTCCAAAAATTTTAGATCTCTATCTGCCAAAGGTTCTGAGATAATAGGTCATCAATATTGCCAATTTAACACTGTAGGTATAGGGCGTACGTATTCCCCTTAAGGTTCTCAGTGATAGCAGGAGTAGGAAATTAGGGGTCAGGTAGGCCTTGGCCTTGATATGCTTGGTGTGAAAATGATAAACCACAAAAACCATCTTGAGGACTGCCGAAGGCGCGATTCGATCTCACAATCTACCGAATGAAATCCTGCATCTCTACGCCCCGTTCGGGTTACTGATTGATTGATTTATTTATTTATTTATTTATTTATTTATTTATTTATTTATTTATTTATTTATTGATTTATTGATTGATTGATTGATTGATTGATTGATTGATTGATTGATTGATTGATTGATTGATTGATTGATTGATTGATTGATTGATTGATTGATTGATTGATTGATTGATTGATTGATTGATTTTAAGTTATTAATCTCAATGAGTCCCGCTCCATGGCTAAATTGTTAGCATGCTGGCCTTTGGACATAGGGGTCCCGGGTTCGATTGCCGGCAGGGTAGGGAATTTTAGCCATCATTAGTTAATTTCCCTGTCACGGGGGCTGGGTGTATATGTTATCTTCATCATCATTTCATCCTCATCATTATGTGCAGGTCGCCTACGGGTATCAAATCAAATGACCTGCACCTGGCGAGCCGAACCCGTGCGCCCTGGGATATCCCGGCACTAAAAGCCATACGCCATTTTTTTTTATCTCAGTGACATCAGCTGCGTAAATGAAGAAATGTAAGTTCAATACCGTCGGAGAATGGATTCCGTTTCTCGAATCCAGAAAGTGAAACCTAAACAAAGGCTGCAAAAAATCGCATTTCTGATGCACTTATACCCTTTTTACGGCATATCATAGGACGCATAGTTCTTATCTACTATTTAGGGCTTGAATTGGAACCACTTGAAAAATCTTTAGTATAGTGTTATGACTTCTCTTTTTAGGGCATTTTTATAGCTCCTAGAAGTTTATGAATTTAATAGATAAAAAGAGCTTACTCGACGACTGTGCTCCCTGTTTGCTTTCTCTGTCGTCCTCCCACTGAGACAAACAATTTTGGGAAGTTCGACAAGACGAGAAACATCATAAAGTACAGAAAATGTATTTATGAACGAAATTGAGAAAGTTGTGTATGCAAATCAGTTGCTGGTAATATTGTTGTAAGCCATATTGGGTTTGATATAGCTCGCTATTACTTCTGAGGCTAGATTCAAAACTCCCCTAGTCTTCTTCATCGTTACCATCTATTTCCCCATCAACGATTCTCTCCCTTTTTCTCCGTCATTTCCCCATCCCTCCTCGCTCGCACTGCCTGTATCCTTTCATTGTGAGCTCTGCCATTGTCTTTTGGACGCAGCATTATTTGCACAGCCCCACCAAGAGTAAAACATATAGCACCATGCAATTCACGCTGTTTGTTGTTTGCCGACTAACTCGTTCCCCAGACAGCCACCCAACAAGCCACAAGTAATTGAATACATTGTCGCCACGTTGTAATGGAGAATGAAGTAGCTACTCAAAGTTTTACTTTGTACTGCTGGATTTGAATTAATTATGATGTCGTGTATAATACGACAGGAGCGTTTACGTAGCCCATATTATTTCTTTATTACGTACGTATTTCAAACATTGTTGTGCTTTAACCTGGATTCTACCCTCAGAATGTTCTCCAGACCAACTTTTCTAGTGCTGTAATTAGCCGGGAAAGTATTTGGTCTTCTATTCTCATTTAGTGGAAGTTTAAAAATGAGTGAGCAGTATGAATCTACTTCCTTTACATCGGATGGGATTCTCAGAAAGTTCACAACGTTTTTAATTAGTTTCTAATTAAGCTCTAAAAGCTTTCACATTCTTAAACCCCATAATTGAATACCAATAGGAACTAAAAAACCGGAACTGGTGAATCATTTCAAATACTAATGTTGTGTAATTTCATAGGTTAATATTGTAGTAAAATCGAATTAAGATTTAAGAAATAAATAAAGAAAAGAAACAAAGAAAGAAAGAAGTGAGCACTCGGACGAAATAATCTTTACATCCATCTATGTTTAAACTGACTTTCCTGTACGAGAGTGAAAGCTGAGTGGACTCAGGATATCTTACTCATAAGCTGGAAGTAGCAGACATGAAGGTAGTGAGAATGCTTGCTGGTACAGGACGGTGGGAACAATTATAGGAGGGTACTAGGAATGAAAATATAACATCCAATTTATGAGTGAACTCGATGTATACAACTGTGTGTATAGACCGGCTTAGGTGAAGGGATCATATGAAGAAAATGGAGAAGAATAGGTTAGGTGGGAAAAGTAATAATTGAATCAAAGCCATAGCAGTCTATAATGAATATGTATGTAATTTAAGTGTACTGATGTATGTAGGTGGTGGTAGTAGTAGTGATGACTATGTTAAGAAGAGGAAGTATAACTGAGCAACCATCTTCTATTAACAGTAATCAGTGGAAAAAAAAACTAGTAAAGGTCCGACAGTTCGAAAAATGAAGACGTCTGTAAAAGGAGGGGACGGGCCACGAAGGGTAGGAAGATTAAATACTCCCTAGGCCTCGAAAACCTAATACCATCAGGGTCGGAGTTCACCATGAGAAAGTGTGAGCCTGACACAAATAAGTGGGAACAATGTCAGACTCAGCTAGGGGAAACTGTAGTCGCCAACTTACGCTCCCAAGCTGACAACTCCTGTTCCCCCTTTTAGTCACCTCTAACCACCGTGGTGTATTCTACCACCCCCACCCACAGGAGTAAGTATATTTAAGGGTGTACGTATGTCGATATGTATGTTTGTATGTATGTATGTATGTATGTATGTATGTATGTATGTATGTATGTATGCAAGATGTCTTCAGTGGTGGTTATTATTGTTTAAAGTAGAAATGCGACAAGAAAATCAACCCCTCTTAACACTAATCACGGTTCTTCGATGCTTCAAAGAATAAAAGCATAGTCAAAAAGCAGATATGATTATGAGAGATGTATATATAACTTAAAAACCTCACAAACCTGCGTCTGAAGAAAACAAGAATTTATCAAGGGAGGAGGAATAAGACCGTTCATTTACAAAATGCGATACTCAGCTATCGGTCTGTTGGATGTCACATATACTCTAATGCTGACAAGCGCTGCATAGTGTCAGGCTCCATGGCTAAATGGTTAGCGTGCTGGCATTTAGCCGCAGGGGTCCTGGATTCGATTCCCAGCAGGGTCGGGAATTTTAACCATAATAGGTTAATTCCGCTGACACTGGGGCTGGGTGTATGTGTCGTCTTCATCATCATTTAATCCTCATCACGACGCGCAGGTCGTCTACGGCAGTCAAATCAAAAGACCTGCACCTGGCTAGCCGAATTTGTCCTCGAACACTCCCTGCACTAAAAGCCATACGCCATTTCATTTTTGCTGCATAGTGGTGGCATAATCGAATACAAAATAATCGCTCATTCGATTACTTCATTTTATTAGATAATTCAATGTTTCCATTTGATTATTTTTCGATTATTCTTTCGAATGAATGAGGCAATCGAATGGTGAGTACTTTTTTCCATTCGATAATTTTTTCGATTATTCACTCGAAACTCCAATCGAATGAGTGAGGCAATCGAATAGCGAATACCTTTTTTCCCATTCGATTATTTTTTCGATTATTCACTCGAAACTCCATTCGAACGAATGAGACAATCGAATAGCGAATACCTTTTCCCATTCGATTATTTTTTCGATTATTCACTCGAAACGCCATTCGCATGAGTGAGGCAATCGAATAACGAATACTTTTTTCCCATTCCATTATTTCTTCGATTATTCACTCGAAACTCCATTCGAACGAATGAGACAATCGAATAGCGAATACCTTTATCCATTCGATTATTTTTTCGATTATTCACTCGAAACTCCATTCGAATGTGTGAGGCAATCGAATAGCGAATACTTTTTCCATGCGATTATTTTTCGATTATTCTTCGATTATTCATCCGAAGCTCCATTTGAATCAATGAGGCTATCAAATAGTGAATATTTCCATTCGATTATTTTTTTCGAGTCAGTCGAGGCAGTCGAATAGTGAGTATTTTTTCGATTCGATTACTTTTCGATTATTCATGAGAAACTACATCCGAATGAATGAGGCAATTGAACAGTGAATGCTTTCGAAATAATAGAATGAAAATTTCTTTTTTTAACATTCATTTGCTCCAACCGAATGAATGATTCTGCTGAAACAACCGAATGAGACATTTGAATGAACAATTTCTTACGAATAATTATGAACGATTTGTCCCGTTGTCAAGAAAATGATTGATAAATTAATTGACTGAAATTGACTGTTTGAGGGAGCGTGTTAGCTCAGTGACGTAATTGCTGCCTCCTCACAAAGACGGACCGGATCCGATGGCCGGTCATTGCATATTGGTGTTATTCGAAGTCCACGATGACTCGTCACTTGTAATCGCATCATTGCAAGTAAAGTGTTACTGGAAACTAGGCTTTTTGAATAATTGAAACGGAGTCTTTAGTCACTGTGCTCTCAGTTTCGGAATAGATAAAGTTGAATTTGAACTTAAAAGCAGTTCATAATGCAGAATATCATTGCAAAATTATATTAACTTGTCGTTATAGCAACACATTACAAAATAATACGTAATATTAACATTTAAAAAAATAAAAATGTGTGTTTACTTTTTTGAATATCTGCCTTTCGTTTTCCAAAAATAAATTGCTTTATAAAATATACATGAAATTTTAAATAAATAGGAATCAAAGAATCAAAGGTGCTGTTGAACAAATTCACAGAAACAGTAAAAAATACCATATACAGTTTCACATGAAGTTATCAAAAACCTTTCGAAAATAAACTCTATAAACTTATACACGCACTTGAAACTTAATGAAGCGTAACACAAATTTTGAAACTACCTGTATCTGGATCAAAATACTTCTGTATGAAAACGGTAGATAGTATTAATGAGAAAATAAAAATGACCGAAGAGCTACAAATGCTGGCCTATCCAAAACAATAAAACAAGGCACACACTTCTGTAAAAGAATCATAAAACATAAACAACACTTTAAAACTAGCAAATACAAACAAAAGTACATTTGAATTTCATTCAACCACACCAAAGCTAGGGAACTAGTTCACCCGAACCGAGCTCGATAGCTGCAGTCGCTTAAGTGCGGCCAGTGTAATACTTTTATGGGGGTTATGTGCATATATACCTATATGATAATAATACTGCCGAGGGAAATCACAAAGTATCGGTGACACCGAGTAATTTCAATCGGTGGGTAGTAATATTACGCAGCGAGTTAAACGCCAAATTGAGAATGTAGGCCGTGGTAAGAAAAAGATCTCCAATAAGCATTCCAGAATAACCACAGATATCGTAGTGGAAACCATGCTAGATAATATTAGAAAATTAAAAGAGAATGTGAGGAGAAATAAGGGACATGACGGGTGAAAATAGATGAGAAACCAAGATAAAATTTGAAAAAATATATTAGAATAATAAATCAAAACTAACAATTTACATGAAAGGAGAACCGTACAAATATGAAATTTTCCCAACCACATATACAAAATACAAATTCATATAGTAAAATAAGATATCCAAGAGTAAGAAAGTAATGAGAGAGAGAATAGCGCAGGAATGGAAAGGGACGAAACAAGGAAAGGATAAATATAACTGTAAAAGGAGAAACCCAGAACAACGAGAAAAAGGGGATGTTTACAGTTACCAAATTCGAGTATGCCACCAGGAAATCTTCTGAGCAAAAGCTAAATGCTATATGCAAGTCACAACCACTTCCGTTATCACTCGATTGACACAAAGCAACGTAGTTCTACAGGCGAATAATCACAATATACTTCAAGTGAACCAGTTTCACAACATTCAGAAACTCAAATGGCGAAGCACTGAACGGGTAGAAGTGTGTGTACAGTACGAGTCGCACAGTTGCCAATACACCATACGCACATTTAGAAAGAAAGTCGTTACTAGGTTCGTCAATGAAAAGTTTAAACACAAAAAGGACAAGTGAAGTTTCGGCCTGGAAATGCCATGCTCCCAGTCTGAATTGCAAGGAAAGTATCTCGCAATGCAACAAAAGGTATTTACAGTAAAGAAATCAGTTTGTCATACCTCATCAAGAACCAAATTGCACGAACTGCCCGAAAATGGAGACTTCTGGGCACATGTCCCTAAGGACGGAGTTGACGTTAGAGGTTGCTCCCTCCACACAGGCCAAAGTCCATCTCAATACATTCAGAGGAAGGCCGGGTATTTATAGTGTGGAATAATGAAAAATATGTCTGGAAGATTCCAGAGGTTAGTGGAGCATGCGTGACAAAGCAGGCGATGTCACATGACGTCAGGCGGCGAAAAGGAAGTTAGTTTATCGTAGATCGTAAAGGTGGATAGAGCAGAGTTCGTGCAAGGTACGATGTGTGCAAATTCACATAAGTATGTAAGTTCCAGTTGGAGAGAAAATGCGGTTTATATCATGATGAGGGTAAGTCCATATAATGGAAGAAAAAGGTTATGTGCGTGGCGAAGTACATAACAGTAGTTGCCGGTGAAGTGAGGAGTCCGTTTCACCAGTATCCAGTATTCGGGAGACTGTAGGTTCGAACCCCACTGTCGGCAGCCCTGAAAATGGTTTTCCGTGGTTTGCCATTTTCACACCAGGCAAATGCTGGGGCTGTACCTTAATTAAGGCCACGGCCGCTTCCTTCCCACTCCTAGCCCTTCTCTGTCCCATCGTCGCCATAAGACCTATCTGTGTCGGTGCGACGTAAAGCAACTAGCAAAAAGTTCACCCGAAAAATATAAATTTAACGTACATTTGTTTTATAACAAAAAAGAAACAATATAAATACCACTGTACAAATACCTTTAGTATCAGAACATTAGCTTCACATGAAACTATACACGCACTGGAAACTTCATAAAACCTCCAGCGAAATGAAACTTACAGTATGTTTATGATCGAAATAGTAACACATGTAGTTACAAAAATCAATATATGCGACAAATATTTACTATAAAAGTAGCAAAATTATAGCACACGCATGTAATAGAAATTTACGAAAACTACTGAAACGCACTACTTCTTCAACTTCTTAAAAACATTCGAAAATGGAGCCCTATCTAAGATTAAGTACAAGGCTGAATACGGCACAAACAGCCATTCCCCGAGCCATAGAAATTAACTAATAAAAGTTCAAATCCCTGAACCGACCGGGAATCGAACCCGGGACCCCTTCGACCAAAGGCCAGTATGCTAACCATTTATCCATGGACCCAGAAGACATAAAATTAAAGTAGGTATACTGTCTGATAATACTGGGGCTTAGTTCCATTTGTGTGGCCAGAAGACGGCATTTACTAAAAAAAAAAAGGAACTTTATTTTACAGATATTATTAAGGTACTTAATACACTCATTTATTTTATACATTTGGAGATATGTTTGGGAAAAAAGGCGTATTTATATTTTTCGTAAGAATTCATCTATTTGCCTGATATTCTTATACCGGATTGGTAATTCGTGCAATGAGCTTAATTGTCACTATTGCGTCATCTGGTACCAAATTATTTCAATCTGTACAGAATTCCATGCATGTAAATATATTGGGTACTTTCAACAACATCGGAAATATTTTGAATAATTTAATCGACTACACGGTAACTTGCACCTCCGCTGACTGAATTTTAGAATGATCGGAAAGATGGACCAAAATCGTGAACAAAATGAAGGCCACTCACATAGATTTCACTTAAAACCACAAAATACGTTTCACTTACATCTGACCAAACTCTGGCTACTCAACACGCACTCATGATAGAGAAGACTCCGCGCCGCATCCTGATTGGTGGACAGATACTAACGGAGATGCTTACGGAAAGTTGGATTTTTATTCCGAGTCTCGTGGAACACTTGATGCATGTCACTTCAACGTGGGTTAACGGTAAGAACTAAAGACGCATTGTAGTACTTTCGATAGAGCATATTATTATTATTTTACTCGAGTCCAAAACATTTAAATTTATACTTAATGTACAAGTGTACAAGTACAAATGTACAAATGTACAAGTGTGGTCGAACCAGATCAGGTGATGCAGGAATTATTAGACTAGGAAATGAAGTCTTAAAGTAAGTAGATGTGTACTGTATTGTAGTAAATGAAATGTCGTATGGCTTTTAGTTCCGGGAGTGTCCAAGGACATGTATTTTAGTAAAATTTGGCAGTAAAATAATAATTAATGATGGTAGAAGTAAGGAGGACATAAAATGCTGACTAGAACAAGCAAGTAAAGCCTTTCTTAAGAGAAGAAATTTGCACAGCTCGAACATTGATACAAGAATTAGAAGAATGTTTTTGAAGACTTTCGTCTGGAGCGTGGCATTCTATGGATGTGAAAGATGGACGACGACTAGCTCAGAAAGAAAGAAAATAGAAGCTTTTGAAATGTGGTGTTACAGAGTGCAGCCCTTGTAAGGCAGACCCTCCGATAAGAGTAGGCGGCATCTGCCATGTGTATGTAACTGCGTGTTAATGTGGTGGAGGATAGTGTTATGTGTGGTGTGTGAGTTACAGGGATGTTGGGGACAGCACAAACACCCAACCCCCGGGCCACTGGAATTTACCAATGAAGGTTAACATCCCCGACCCGTCCGGGCAACGAACCCGGGACCATCTGAACCGAAGACCAGACGCTCACCATTCAGCCAACGAGTCGGACATGCTGAAGGTAAGATGGGTAGATAGAATCACACATGAAGAAATACAAAATAGAATTGGTGAAAAGATATCGATTTGCCTAATTTGACGAGAATAAGAGATAGAATGATGGGGCACATCTTAAGACATCCAGGACTTGTACAGCTGGATTTTAAGGGATGTGTAGGCAGCAAGGACATGTACAAGTCAGTTAGAAGTACACAAAACATAACATGTGCGATCACGTTACACATGCCCAGAATTTTTCAATGTCCAGTGCACTTGGAGTAACTTGTATGAGATCATCTCCTGTGCAAGATATCGGGCAAAGTGACACTGAAGCACGTGGCTCGTGGTTTGTTCTTGTCCATATCCACATCTTGTATCACTACTGCTGAACATCCATTTCTTCAAGTTATCCTTGGATCTTTCCACTCCTGATCGTAGCCTGTTCAGGGACTTCCACACCATCTAGCTTTCATTATGTCCAGGTGGTAACTGCTCAGCTGCTGGCATCCATCCGCGGAGGTGAGGGTTCCCTTTCTTCCACAGCTCCAGTTTTACCTTCTCTGGCGATACAGCAAGCACCTCAGATGTCTTCAGAGATGTTTGGAGAAGGCGAGGGGATTGACCTTCAGGAACTCTCAGCATTCGCCTTAGTGCAGGAGAATGGAAAATCACGGAAAACCATTCTTAGGTCAGCTGACGGTGGGGACAAGCCCCTCTCCGTGGCCACCGGTTAAGCCGAATCTCACTCTCCCCGGTTGCAGAGGTGCGTCAACGACCGAAGTTGACTCCGCACCCGCCGATCAAATTTTCAGTTTGGTTCGAGCTCAGCAATAACATCGACAATGAACTAGGTACCCATTCAGTAAACATTAAATTCATTGATGTGAGTCAATTACTTTGAGCCCCTTCAGTTCTCGAGAATTAGGTGCTACTATTGCTGAATAATGAATTGTAATGAACTGAAATCTCGTTCTCATCAGTATTTTGTGAATATTTACACCTCACTGAATGATACCATGGACACGAAGTAACGCCCTTTCAGCCATGTTTCATTTTATTTAGCGCTCTCCGTACCATGTATTGTTTTACCTCCCCAGAGCCATGTTTACAGTTTCGCTATTCTGCCACTGGATGGCGTGGTGGCTGGAATTAGTTTCTTGTTTGTAGATAAGACAATTGAAAGGGAGAGAAGGGCTACATTATACTTTGGGATATCTTGTTCACTGCATGTTGACTGTCACGAAATTGAATTCCGAGTCGAGGCATGTAAAGTACAATAGAGGAATAGAATGGAACGGCCTGTGGTGGTAGATGGAGAGAGTGAGAGAGAGAGAGAAGTTTGTGTCAAAATTCAGCTTGAGATGAGGAGAAGGGTTCCAGGTGCATTCCTGATTTTGCCTGGAACAATACTCCCCAGATAGTGTGACAGTTGCAACTCGTCTTTCTCCCGAAGGACTTCGTGACGGGAGAGGGGGAACTACAGCAGAACACTCTCTCAGCTAACACTTTGCATTAATATAGACATTAACAGAACGACAACAACTGAAAACGATTAACCCCAAATTAATAAATAATTTCAATAAATCATTCTCAGAAAATTCTCATTATTGATTTTGCGTATTGCTAATTATATTTTATGCGTTAATCAGATTTTTTTGGGAATTTGAAGCATTTATACACCGTCGTCCTTCATCGCGAATTTTTTCAAACATTGCAGATTTTTCCAAGCTGTCATACGTTTCCTCATTTGGCACTGGTTCCCTCATTTGTCATTGTTTTTCACAAGAGAGTGTTCAAGGATGAAATATAGAGTTCGCTTAATCAAATTTTTCATTTCACCAGTGCTATGTCCAATAGTCTGGTATCCTCCTGATACAAGAATTGAGGGAACTCTTATACAGAGGAATCAGAGTCAGGGTATGTGTCCGACATTTGTGTCATTCGGGACTGGTACAAAGAAGAATACTTACATCAATTTGAGGTTCTATGAAACAGAGCCAGTTAGAAAACTTGACTGTTCCCATAGTACCATTATTATTTTTAAGGATACTAAGATCCTCAAAACGGGGCGGGTTGGCCGTACGGTTAGGGGCGCGCAGCTGTGAGCTTGCATCCGGGAGATAGTGGGTTAAAAACCCACTATTGACAGCCTTGAATATGGTTTTCCGCGATTTCCCATTTTCACACCAGTCAAATGCAGGGGTTGTACCTTAATTAAGGCCACGGCCGCTTCCTTCCCACGCCCAGGCCTTTTCTATCATATCGTCGCCATAAGACCTATCTGTGTCGATGCGACGTAAAATAACTTGTAAAAATATCCTCAAAATTGGATACACGATACAATACAATGCTATCCTCTTCATTTGGAAGTTGTATACAGGTAGAACCTATAAACATTTGAATTTAACCGGTAATGCTAATGTTCAATAACTATGCAATACACCTTCAACCCAGAAAATCAACTATGTATCAAGCAGGTTATTCATAACTTTCCAAAACTATTCTATAAATTGCCTGCCCATCTGGTGGCCATAATCATTAAAGCATCGAGTCTTGTGGTCTAATATCGAAGTTAGCTGGGTTGAGTCCTATGGTGGAAACGTCCACTATCGAAATGTTGACCGGCAGGGTAGGAGAGGTTGTGGGATACAATTTTAATCACTAGATAATGTACCAAAATCCTGGGTTCCATTCCAAACCTCTTCACTTTGTTCATATGGAGTGAGGGCATATGACGATTTTCATGGTGACTCTTTCGTGGGATGGATGCGTTGACTTGATCAGATTCCTTTATTCAACTGCAATAGGGTATGTGCTGATACCGTTGGTAGTTTTATCTTCTTTCTTTTCTTGTTCAGAGCAAGTACACGAGTCCCAGCGCGAAAACTATGCCCTTCTACTCATCTGTTTCCGCGAAATGCAAATGAGTCGGAAAATCTCCATCACGTACACTGGCGGGAAATAACGATCTGTCATTGACGGAAAATTTTACCCCCATGTCAGGAATTAGTTGGAATTTTGAGAAGAAGAAGAGTTGAGGGGGTGGAGGTGGAAAGTTTCACTTCTTAACAAACGGGCCTGTTCATAGGATTTAAATTTTGATATTGAGTGACTCAGTGTTTTAATACTCGTTGGCTGAATGGTCAGCGTACTGGCCTTCGGTTCAGAGGGTCCCGGGTTCGATTCCCGGCCGGGTCGGGGATTTTAACCTTGATTGGTTAATTCCAATGGCCCTGGGGCTGGGCGTTTGTGCTGTCCCCAACATCCCTGCAACTCACAGACCACACAGTACACTATCCTCCACCACAATAACACGCAGTTAGCTTTACATGGCAGATGCCGCCCACCCTCATCGGAGGGTCTGCCTTCGGCTGCATTTGGCTAAAATAGCCGCACGAAATTATTATTATTATTAGTGTTTTAATTTGGAATAAGCCAAAAAATGGGGAGGTAACCAGTTAAAACAGGTCGTGAGTTAGCCAAGAGCCGCGATGTTTGAAACGAGTGTTCGAGTACTTGAATCTTACGACCCGCGTCTGTTGTTATTTTGTCAGCCTCTCGAACTGTACGCGACTGAATAATGACAGCTGTAAGCCAAACTGTCGGGTGGAGTACCTGATTTACAATTTTATCCTAATGATATCCTAATCTACCATCACTTAATCTAATACAACCCGAACATAGACCAGAGCTCTAGAAGATGTACGTAATGTCCAACTGAACCATCACACGCACCAACAATTCCTTCCAGTTTTGTATTTGAAATCTGGTGAATGGATAAATGATGGATATGTACCACCTAACAATGATGAAAACGACATACTCATTTGCTACATGACAGGTGCCATGAGTTGAAAATGATTGACTGCTTGGAAACGTCATCGCGTAGCAACTGACTTAGACCAGATATCGCTAAAATTATTATTATTACAACTTCCCCCATGCGGAGGCTGCCACAAGGACAAAGTATGTCGACTACACAGTATTTTGTCTTCTAAGTTACTGTTGACTTTGCTAGTGTGCCAGGTAGAAGATTCCCCAAAAGGCTCAGGAATAGATTTGGAATACGGTTCGTCAGATGTTATATAGATGATTGCGGAGTATGGTCACTGAACCTCGTATTGCGGCGATAGCGATGTCGTGGAGTCGTGTCCGGCTGAGACCGAGAGAATCCCATAGCTGTACAAGAAATTTAGGGATTGTGCCTCGAGCTCCGATCATGAGTCCATGGACGGAAATATTGTCTATGAGTACAGTACGAGAATAAGCACATATACTGCAATAGACCCAAGGACGAACACGACTAGTGCCCAGTAAAATAATTAAAATTCCAGAGTGGTTTCAAACGTTTGTTGGATCGTTTGCACGTCTCTCGACACAGCGTGTAACTGCAACTCAATCAACTACAGTGAATAAAAGATGGAAAACACCAATAAATCACTTGTCGAACGTCTTGTCAATCACTCTGACGCTATTGCCACCCAAACAGAGACAGCACTGTAAATCTAATACGCGGTGGCCAATTGCACCACAAAACGCACCAATAAATAGTTTAATTCTCAGTCTCACGAGCTGTGACACGGCAGAATAATGTCGAACATAAACCAGGCTAACGGGTGGAGTACCTGATGTACAATCGTAACATAGTGGTAAATTATCAGTCTACCCTCCCTCAATCAACACAACCTAAAGTGCGATAAACAAACTTCCAGTATATATTCAGTTCTTATTTTTATATTTTTCTGTATCATGTGGAGGAGGAAGAGGAGAGCGATTGTGTGGTAATTGGGGTCGTGGTGAACAAGGGCCAGATAAATATTTTGGAAATAAAACAATGCCAACGATTGTTAGACGATGATCTGCTGTGTAAATGTTTGTGTGGTATAAAATGTACTTATATTTTACTAAGAAATAATTTTCCCGTTGATATTTATTATTATGGTGACAACGGATATGGTAATGTGATTAGAAATAACCATTCCCGATCTCATATTCTTCATACTTAATGTCTTTTAAAAAAGAAATCTGTGGTGGATGCAACCCATTATAACCAATTACCACCCACAAACTGTTGCCAGCTGTGAGCAGCGACTCCGGAACTAGGGGTTGGGGGTGGAAGTTACAATGTAACTATCTTCTTTACAACTTTTGTTTATTGACTTCAGCGCCCCTTGGTTAGTGACAAAAGCCATTAATCTTAACACTTCAGGGACTCATAACAGAGAGCCTCTCGAAAGCAGTTTCGTGTCATACCATTAGCCCAACAGCAAATATATAGTTCAGAAATAATTGTTGTACGGTAGTTGGTAGCCTATCTGTGTTGAATTCTGGGAGTGATATTATATTTTCTGAATTTCATCCAATGACATTTCAAGACATTTTGCACAAACAATGTCAGAGGGATGTTTTGATATAAATGTGCCTTAGAGCTGGGGTAATCTTGAAACTCGTGTAAGGAAATAGTGTTCAGATCTCAGTCTCCAACTACAAATTCGTATGATCCGCTGCTATATATTTTCTGTTCTCCTATATGGATGTGAAAGCTGGACTCTGGATCCAATCATAGAAAACCGCATTGATGCCTTCAAAATGTTCCTGTATCGCCGTCTCTTGCGGATATCCTGGGTAATGAAAATCTCAAATGCCGAGGTCCTTCGTCGGATGAAAAAGCAAAAAGAACTACTGCTCACCATAAAACAGAGGAAAACGCAATACCTAGGACATATCATGAGAGGTGAGAGGTATCAGTTATTACAGCTTATTATCGAAGGGAAGATACAGGGGAAGAGATCTGTTGGGAGAAGAAGAAATTCATGGCTGAAAGACCTTCGAAGATGGCACTGCTGTACTTCAGAAATGGCATTCCATTCTGCGCTGTCAAGATCAGAGCTAGTTACGTGGATCGCCAACCCCCGATCGGAAACGGCGTTACGAAGAAGATGTTACCTAGTAACAGTACCTTGAGATGTGCACAGACCATGGATCTGTATATCATGGCGATCCATCAATACTTCACACCAGAGGTGCACGGTTACTAGGTAACATCACGTCACATATTTTGTTGAAATACATATTTATGATAATTTTATTTTTCACATAGGCTATCGGGTGCAGTATAGACCTGAAAATTTATTATTTTCTAAACTGCTTACGAAAAATCATGTAAAGCATACTTTCGAGCCGGGTACATAGCAATGGTATGTGTTTATTGATATGCAGACGATAGCCGATATATTGCTAGTCTGTTATTTGCCGAACATGATGAAAATACGTTGGCCTGTGTACAGGTTTTCGGCAGCAAAAATAGTTCCTTTGTAAATTATCATGTCTAATTGATCTCAGATTTCTAACAGGGCAACTTCAGGAGCGCTAAAAACTCAATAGCTACTCGAAAGTCTGGAAGAAAATGAAATAGAAATCTATCACTTCAGTTAAAACGCAATATGAACTTGAAATTTGAATCGTAGTATATTAAAATTGGATAAATCTGGAAAATAACAATAATGAGAACATACGTGTAGAATTTGAAATAACCCCAACTGAATGTGTTACAAAATAGTTACATAAAAACAATGCCGATTTTGGCATCGCTTTTTATATAGGCCTACTGATACAGCAAATAAGCGGCCACTGGACTATCGGATAAAACTGTCCTTTACAGCGGTTTGTTTTCAGTGCAAATTACATAATGGTGTTACATCAACCGCTACAACAAACCCACTCTCCTCTCCACCTTTTTCTCATCCTTTACCCACCTCCTTCCTCCATCACATTTCCCCAATCCATTTGCAAGTCTTAGCCAGAGAGGGGGTGTAACCCGCTAGGTGGCCCTTCAGGGTGGGGAATAAAAACTTCTTTGATTATGATTGTGATGGAACAAAGTCTAAGTTGCACAGGTTTTCTGGGTGAGGTGGCAATTAAAATATCTCCGTAACTCACCACATTATGGAGTCTGTACGCAAAGTTCCGAGGTATGTGGGGAAAGAACAAGCTAGGAACAATACCTTCCAACCACACCGATGATGAATGTGGACTGCCTTGCCGGGTGGTTGGTTGGGCGTATTTATACGAATGTACACTGAACTCACTAGAATCACTAGAACACTGATGGAATGGCAGGATCTTCTGGAAGGTCGGAAAAGTTCGTCACGTCAGAGGTGATGTAGCCGGTAGGCTGAAGGAGCGGTACTGCTGTCCAGTACGTGCTTTAGCAAGAAGAACGCTGGTGGTATCGGAGAGTGAAGCGATTGCACACACATAGGAGGATGAACGTTTACACGACAAGCTGCAATCGTTATACAGATCACTGTAGATCGCAAATGGAAGTTGAAACTAAATTTTTTCTATAAATAAAATGTTGTTTCAAAAATAAGGTTCTTGGAAGGAAACCTTAATTTAATTTAATCGATTGCAAAAGTTAAAAACATTTAAGCTCTTTAGGTTTTTCAATCATGAAATTACCAGCGTTTCGCCCCAGTGTTCTTTTTTGTTATTTTGCTTTACGTCGCACCGACAAAGATAGGTCTTATGGCGACGATGGGACAGGAAAGGCCTAGGAATGGGAAGAAAGCGGCCGTGACGTCAATTAAGGTACAGCCCCAGTATTTGCCTGGTGTGAAAATGGGAAACCACGGAAAACCATTTTCAGGGCTGCCGACAGTGGGATTCGGATGCGAGCTCACAGCTGCGCGCTCCTAACCGCATGGCCAACTCGCCCGGTTCGCCGCAGTGTAGCAGTGGGCTCATTAGTTGGATGCTACACCTTTTCAAGACGTTGGAGGCTAGTGCTCCGTTGAGACACCACTGCAAACCTCTTACTGTATGTAGGACAATGCAGTGACGGTGCTCTAGGGGAAGCATGTGCCTCTACTTGTATAAATGTCTTGTATAAAACAGAATCGACGATTCTAATGGGTCAACTAATGACTTCAACTTGTAACATGAATTATTAATAAATAAATAAAACATTGAAATAAACAGAGAAATAAGCAGAGGAAATTTCAGTGATTGGGAAGGATGGAAATTCACTGAACCTATGCACATCCCCTCTAAATAATCCTTTGAGGTCTAGTATCGGAAATTCTTTACAGAAATAGCCGAGGACTGAAGTTTTTCTTTTCTTTTAAAGAAGCGATTTAGAAATGAAAATGACCAGAACTAGAGAAACACGTGCAATTAATTTCGACACAAAGGTTGCCCAGTAGATTTTTAAGTCCGAAATTTTAGAACGTAAAAATTACACAGACGTTAGTACTATATATCTCCTTATATAAATTATGTACAGAAAAGTCGATACGTAGTGCTTTCAAAAGAAGTATTACCTACCTAATTACGAATTTAAATTAAGATGTTAATTAAACATGAAATAATGGAATTAAAAATGTTTAAAAAATATTATTTTGGAAAAACTATTGATTGTATATGAAAGAAATGTTCGTGATATCTCTACTTTTATATAGGTGACATTCCCAAAAAATTTCGTGAAAATCCATGCATTAAGTAAAAATATATTTTTATCTCCGGAGTGTCGCCGTAAGAAAATATGCATTATAGAGGTAGGCCACTAACTGCACCAAAATAGTATACCTATCGCTAGCCTTGTAATTAAGGTAGAATAAAATGAACAAAGGATAAAAGTGCCAATAAGTGTGACGTGTTTTTATTCTGCAGGAATAGAAAAAGCATCCTTTCACTCATCACGCCAATTACCTATTATATTATCAGCTTACGTGTATTGTTGACCTGTCCTCCTACGGCTATTGTTAGCTTTGAAATGTGACCCCTGCGCTCCCCTCCACCTTTTATACAGAAAAACACACAAACAGGACATCCTAACAATGCGCAATCGATCTGTTATGTATATCTGCTGTTTTGGACATGCATTGTTGTGGGCTAGGATAATGGCACCCTCGCAGGGGTGAGAGGAAGACAAGCAGGTTGCCGTAAGGGTGTTTCTGATAGACCTCAGCCTCAACCTTCTGTGCCTTTGTTTCAGATCTTCTCACAGGGACATTTTTAATATACCGGAGAGATCGTGGACGCTCGAAAACCCCTCGCAGTCCTTACATCAGATTCGATCGTTCATTTTCCCTCTGGATAAAAGCCTATGCATGTAAAACTGAGCGCTTCAAATATAAATATGCAGTGTGAGCCGTATGAGGAATTTGTTTTTCAATGAAGTAAACAGTTTCCAGAGTCTAAATACATCGTTCGCATTTTGAAACACCACGTGTAATGAATGTTCCTTAATACCGGTACCCTTTACACTTTATTTTGAAAGAGTGCTATATATACTAAGAAAATTGACTACCAGCAAATAAGGTGCACTGAAATTCAAGTGCATAAATTTGAAAATTTATTATTTATATTACTTTCCTTACTACACCATCGGCGCTGGTTAAGGCGTAAGGAGAGCAGACGTCGTGTTTTTGCGAAAATATATTTCTCTATCCGGCGCCAATTCTGCCGGAAGTTGATTTGTCCTTCTTTCGATAAGGTGCGTAAATATCGTGAGCAGGAAATTTTTGAATATATGGTATATAATTTGATATGCTGAAAATATTTGTTAAAATTAAAACCAAAATATTGGCGGCTGCTTTCGATCAACTAAAACTATAATCAAGATGTTATGTGAAACTGCATTGTATTGTGGATGCGCAATCATTTGATTCCATGGGTCTCAAAACGGAGACAATTTTGTTTGCTGCCCATTTTGTGTGGCTATTAATGATTAATTACCTGTGTACTAGTAGGAACTGCGATGGAAATGGGTTACTAGAGGCGTTCCTGTCGTCTCAAGCTGAGAAACAGGATAAGAAACGAAGATATCCGAAACAGGATGGATGTTGCCACCAATATACTGACACCGTACGTGTGATGAATTTACGAAGATAGTTGGCCAAAGCAAATGTTAAATTGGATACCATCCGAAATATGCAGAAGAGGAGGACCATGAAGAGCTTCGGAAGACTGGGCGAGTTGGCCGCGCGGTTAGGAGCGCGCGGCTGTGAGCTTGCATCCGGAAGATAGTGGGTTCGAGCCCCACTGTCGACAGCCCTGAAGGTGGTTTTCCATGGTTTCCCATGTTCACACCAGGCAAATACATTAAATAAGGCCGCGGCCACTTCCTTCCCACTCGTATGCCTTTCCTGTCCCATCGTCGCCATAAGACCCATCTGTGTCGGTGTGACGTTAAGCGCACTGTAAAAAAAAAAAAAAAATCTTGGGAAGTTGCTATTAGAGAATATATGGATCAAAGGAATATTTAGGAAGGTAACCGTCTAAATCGACAGCTGTGGAAAATGACTTGCGATGAAGGACTATAATGCTGTAGAAAAATCATAGATGATATAAAAGTCTGAAAACAGCATATATTTCCTATATTTTTTTGTATACAAGTAAAAGGACAGAAGATTAGGATTGGTGAAGTGAAATAAACTGAAGATAACCTATTCTGAATTGAGGTACTTATTTCCAATAGTTCGTTCGTAATCTGTTTTCCCTCCAGGGTCGGTTTTTCCCTCGGACTCAGCGAGTGATCCCACCTCTACCGCCTCAAGGGGAGTGTCCTGGAGCTTCAGACTCTGGGTCGCGGGATATATCTGGGGAGGATGACCAGTACCTTGCCCAGGCGGCCTCACTAACTATGCTGAACAGGAGCCTTGTCGGGGGATGGGAAGTTTGGAAGGGATAGACAAGGAAGAGGGAAGGAAGCGGCCGTGGCCTTAAGTTAGGTACCATCCCGGCATTTGCCTGGAGGAGAAGTGAGAAACCACGGAAAACCACTTCCAGGATGGCTGAGGAGGGAATCGAACACCCCTCTACTCAGTTGACCTCTCGAGGCTGAGTGGACCCCGTACCAGCCCTCGTACCACTTTTCAAATTTCGTGGCAGAGCCGGGAATCGAACCCGGACCTCTGGGGGTGGCAGCTAATCACACTAACCACTACACCACAGAGGCGGACAATATCCAATAGCACACCTCAGGATTGTTTTTGAAAATAAATTTTGCTGGTTATTATATTTCGTTGATGAACGCATAATGGCGTTAGAAGTTTCAGTGCCCGACTTCTGGGTTTAAAATAATATATTGATTAATAAATTAATTAATTTCAAAACCTCCATATGCATCCAAATCACTAACTATCACGAAATCCTCTTGCGTAATTTTATTCTGTAATATTTAATTTTATGTAAATGTCTTTCACAGGGGCTGCCTGGCCGAGGCGGTCAAGGCGTGCTCGGTTCGCCCGGAAGGACGTGGGTTCGAATCCCCGTCAGAAAGTCGTAAAATTTAAGAAATGAGATTTGCACTTTCGGAGGTGCATATGGCCCTGAGGTTCACTCAGCCTACACCAAATATTAGTACCAGGTTAATTCCTGGGGGCAAATGCAGCCGGGCGTAGAGCTAACCACTCTACCCCATCAAGTGCCGAGGTTGCGGATAGTGGAAGCCTTTACCTTCCACCCCTCTAAGGGCCTTCAAGGCCTGTACGGAGAAGACTTTGCTTTTTGCTTTTAAATGCGTATCACAGAAAGAACCTAAAATACCACGCATTTAAGTATGACAAACCCAATGTATCGTTTTCTAGTTCCTGTCGATAACTTGAAAAAAGAGATGCCGATTTTTTAAATAGATACCTCAGTTAGAGGTTGCCATCGTCAAATCATCCATATTTACTATTCCTGTCAGGAATACACACAACCGTTCGGTAGGTTGTATATATCTGTCTACTCTTTACAACATTTTAACTTCGCCGTCTCGACAAGGCGAATAACAAGAGTTATTCCAGCAAAGCATATGGTAATACAAGAGGAATTAAGGATTGAGAGATAATGCTAAGACAGGACTTTTCCAACCTTCGTCTGTACCTCTGTCTTGCAAAATGGATTGTATTGGTGCAACACAAATCTATGGAACTCGCTGCATAAAGGAACATATTATTTGAAGATGTCACACGTATCTGTATGTGAGAGTGTGAGTGACTGCCTGTGGGTAGGGATAGTAGAATATTTTCACGGTACCCCCCACATGACGTAAGAGGGGATTGAAAAGGGAGAGGCTGGGTTGACGATCGTCGTCCCCTAGCTGTCAGTCTAACATTGTTTCCACTTACTTGTGTCAGGATCATCACCTTCATCATTTCTGTCCGATCACCCTGTTCAACTCTTGTTCCTTTCTGACACGACGACCCACTGTGGGTGGGGAACGCAAACGAAGAATACACCCACGGTATACCCTGCCTGTCGTAAGAGGCGGCTAAAAGGGGCGACTAAGGTATGATTAACCATGAGACTACTTGTAATTAGTACCATCACATGAGGAACACCGGGGGTCGCATTTACTTGCAAGTAGTTCCACTATGTTAGGTACGCAATAGGTTTTTAATCAGTAGCAAGAGAGTGTACGGGTTTTACAGTACCTGTGATTAGTACCACTATATGCGGAACACCACGGGCTTACGTTGCCTGTGATTAGTACCATTGTGAGAAACACTATGTGTCTGGGCATTGCCTGTGATTAGTACCACTGCATGAGCGACACCGTGGGTCTGTGTTGCCTGTGATTAGTGCCGACTATGAGAGGAACACCACGGGGTAGTAAGAGTCCCTGTGATTAGTGCACCTATGTGAGCAACACCATGGGTTTGCGTTGCCTATGAGTGGCGCTGTAATGTGAGAAACATCATAGGTTTGCGTTACCTGTGCGTATTACATTACCTGTGAGTAGTACCACAATGTGTGGAAAACCGAAGTCTACGTTACTCATGATAAGTACTGCTATATGAGAAGGGGGGCTTTGACCTGGATTTTGGGCCCCTTTAGACAACAGGCATAATCGATTCAGGATTGTGCTTTGGAAGCAGCCCCTTGGTCAGTATATACTACTGTTTTAAGATCGTTTCTGGGAAGGTGTTTTAAGTTCATAATCATTATTCATCGTCTTAATTTTTGAATTCTAGTCAGTGGATTCATTTTGGAATTATTTTTATCTTTCAATAGTGTGAGCTGGATCCCTTGATTATTTTAAATTCATATTTATCCATTCATTCTTCGTCATCACATTCTGAATTCTGGTCGGGTGGATGAGTTTTGGACTTTTAAATCGTCATTACATATCGTTCATTTCGTACCATTAGGGGCCGATGACCTATTTGTTAGGCCTCTTAAATAACATGCACCATCATCATCATCATTATCATCTGACATGACAGTATTAGATTTGAAAACCTAAGGGAATCTTTCACTCTTACGACCTTCATGGCTCTTCTCCATCTTTTCCAATTCCCTGTTTCTTTGAAGGGTCAGAACTCTTCCACTCCTCTGATTAGTGCTGGTTACCCTGTGGTACTTTCCCTTGAAACAATAATCATCACGACCTCCACTACCACCGAACTGGTAGAATAATTAGACTGAAAGGAAGTTCGTAAGCGTATGAATGAATGGATGTTTGGAACTGATCGACGAGTCAGTGAGAGGCAGTAGAATGAGTGAGAGAATGATGAGCATTGATAAGTTTTAATATAGTGTATATATTAAAAATTATGTATCCCTTTTAGACCCTGCCCACACATTTGTGCGTAGATAAGCAACATATTTCTTTCTGGGTTCATATTTCCCTCCATACAGTTCAAACCTGTACTACAGTCATGTTAGTGTAGGATGTGTAATCTCTCGGTTTCAACTGGTTAATGTTCCAATAATAATGAGCGAGTTGCAGCATTTTGTTGTGAAATGTTCATCTTTCCCTTTCAAGGGATGCGAATGGCTTCAGAATTTTTCATGAAGCAGAATATGCAATTTACGCCATTTAATTGTTCATATGCTAAAACAGTTAGTGCTTACTTGTGATTTTTAAAGAATGCAAAATGATGTACTCGTGATGAACTCATGAAGTGAAGTTGTGTGTCACCATTAAAACTGAGAGACTTGAGGTAATATATGTCATTAAAGTGTTAAAATATTGTGAAATTACAGGTAAAATTAAGCTATTATAAAAAGAAAGAATTTAAGTAAAATTAACGGCTACTTCACATATGTCACAAATTTGTAGGTAAATTTGTTTAAAATAAATGCTAAAAAATAGTTCTTTTCCTGCAATTTTTGATTATTTTCCAGCATGAAAACATGTGTGACAGAATTTTTGCAAAAATTGTACCCTCGGGTCTTTAAGGTGTATGTATTTAGAGATCCATGTAAATATTTTTATTGTTTAATGGTTTACCCTATGAAGAATGTGCGGCTGCCCCTTTTGAACTTGGCCTTCCGTATCTCTGTAGTCAGAATGGTGACTAATAAATTATGCTAATGAATAAAAGTAGAAAAAGTTATTTATGCCCGACATTTTAAAATCCCTATTCTTAATTCTGGAGAATCACAATGTTTCATAGAGCGATTCATAATTTACGGTCTTGCGCATTGATGTTGGTGGTCACTGAAAGTCCTTATAAAGCTACTGAACAACACAGTACGACTAATTCACCAGAACATTTTTGTGAAAATTGATACAAGGTAATTTAAAAACGTTGTCTGAAAAGTTTTGTATAAATGAAGTGTATTATTCTACAGTTAAGATAAGACTTGGTAGAGAAGTACAGGCCTACAATAAATTGTTGATTACGACGTGTAATAAACGTGGCGAGATGAGAAGTCTTGAACATAAACAGTAGTGTTCACAGATTTCACAAATGCTCTTGTGATGAGTTGCACGCTCCAGTGCACACGGCTTTTGCAGCGGATCGTTAAGTGCCGGATTATTAGACATCGCTCGATAGAACGCGCTAAGGCTCGGAGGGGTATAAATGCGACCGTAAGATATTTCTGGCCAGCAAGTTGTCATTTGTTTTGCGATGTAAAGGACGGACCATTAAAGTGCAGTAGGGAGAAGGACATATTTTATATACCTATTTTATGTATTTATTTTATGAGAATCGTAAAATTTCCCTTAGAATCGTCCCTTTGCTGAGTCTTGCTTAGGGCTCCCTCTTTTTGAATAAGAACAAAATGCAGAAGAAAGCGAAAAATATCAAATAAATCATCCATAAGTCCTTCTCTTTTAGCTCTATCCCCTGTTCATCCTCTTTCCTCTCTCCTAATACCTTGTATTACAGGAGAAATTCTGTTTTCTAGTCTCTTTCATCTCTTCACAAATGACTGCGACTGGCCACTACTGACTGAAAAATTTCGTATGTACATTGAATCTCTCGCGCTATGTGAATTCCTATCCTCGCCCCGAGGTGGTGCAGCTCTTTTCAGGCACACCTCCAATGGAGGTGAGCTGGGTGAACCTTTTCAAATACATACCAGCTCTTCTGCTAATCTTAAATTAGTGGCAGTACTTGGAATCGAACCTGGGTTTCCGATTACGGCAGTTAATAGCACTGACAGTTACACTGATCTGTCGGACTGATCTTTGACTTAAGAGAGCAATTATTGAGTGATTTGGCTACACAGGACTATATTAGAGGCTTCAAACCCCATTTTCAGCTGCCCTGAGGTTTGTCCTACGGTTTCCATTTTTACACCAAGCAAATAAAGAGGCTGCACCTTAATTAAGGACACTACTTTCTTCCTTTCCCATCCCAGGGTCGCGAAAATCTACCATTTTCACCCTAACATTCTAATCAGTCATTTTTCCTCCATTTCGTTACAACCAATTTATTTACTAAAATACTTGGATGAAATAGGATCTGCCTGGCCGAGGCGGTAAAGGCGTTCTCGGTTCGCCCGGAAGGACGTGGGTTCGAATCCGCGTCAGGAAGTCGTAAAATTTAAGAAACGAGATTTCCACTTCCGGAGGTGCATATGGCCCTGAGGTTCACTCAGCCTACACCAAAAATGAGTACCAGGTTAATTTCTGGGGGCAAAGGCGGCCGGGCGTAGAGCTAACCACTCTACCCCATCACGTGCCGAGGTTAACAGTGGTGGAAGTCTTTACTTTCCACTCCTCCAAGGGCCTTCATGGCCTGTACGGAGGTGACTTTGCTTTGCTTACTTGGATGAAATACACATGAGTTAATATGCCACAATCATTTAACACTACGTAAGCTATGCACAAAGATACTACTTTGGACAACTTTTTAATCTTTAAGCTAATTCATCTAATTCATTAACAACAACATAATATATCCCTTAAATAAACTAACCTACATAGTACATACTACGAAGATGAACTACTCCTCTACTCGTAAGATCTCTACTACCATGCACAGACATTTCGATTTGAGGTAATTTTGACTGCCTGCTTATAAGTTTCCATGTTACGTATTACTCTACCAGATGGCAGACGACGCAGAATTCTGTTGGGCGACCTTTCCACCCCGATGGCACTAGAGCACTTATCAAGCGATCGCTGCTCGGCCTCAAAGCCTGCAGATTACGGGGTGATGCGTGATCAGCTCGACGAATCCTCTCAGCCATTATTCTTGGCTTACTAGACAGGCGCTGTCATATCACCGTCAGATATTTCCTTAATTGTATTCAGATAAGATGAGTGAACTTCAGACCACCCCTCAGGTCCAAGTTAAAATCGCTGACCAGGCCGGGAATTGAACTCAGGCCTTCCGGGTGAAAGGCAAACACAGTATCCTTAGACCATGGATCCGGCAGAGGACCTTTTCCTTAGTTATAACTAATTATGACACTAAATGAGTTTCTTGAGATAATTCACGTGTTGATATAAAATATGGAGTATCGAATCTACTTTTTACTACCTTTCAAAATTACGATCTTCTTTCTCTGTGTGGACTGACCCCGCGACACTGTACCAACGGTGTACAGAGGGAACTATTACTCGGAGATAATATAGATACTCAGACTTTTTTGTTACACCTTAGAGCTTAGACTTTCGAGCTGGAGCGAAGTTTAAAAAAATGATTGTTTAAATATTATTTTGTATTATATCCACAGAAACTTGCAAAGTGAAGTGTATTGGATGGGCGGACCATTAAACCCAATGTAGAATATGTACAGTAGTTCTGTTTTGTAAATGGTTGATAACTAATTCAAGATCAAATCATTACTTACATACATATGATTTGTAATTGAGCAATGTGTAACTAACATGGACAAAGCTCTCCTGCACATATGACTAGTTTTCGAAATTGCAACTGAACTGCCCGCATTCTTCTTTTGTTATTTCCATTTTCCGGGAGAGATAACGTGTGTTAATATTAATTGTTGACTTGCACAAGTATGTGTTATACTCTCCATGCGCGGTCATTCGTATGAGCTATAGGTGGTTTGAGAACTACCGTACCGGTGCGCTTCGTTGCGCTCCTCTGTCGGTCATTATTTGAAAAGAGTTTTTAATGAGTTCGAGGAAATTGAATTAAAATTTGTTAACGATAATTTATTAGTTTTAGGTTTTAGTATAATATTTGTTGATTGTAATTATTAATGAAATTTTTGCCAGGAATCTCTGCTCGTATCGTATCCTGACAGGGCTGACACAGAGATTTATTGACATACAGCATATGGTTAGATACGCTGGTATTGCTTTTGAGAATGCAATGGCATACTTTGTATATGTTGTGCTGATTTGCGAAATAAATTTAATTGCGGAACTTGGGCTTCGATTTTTGCAGCATCTAGTTCTACTTTTAGCTGTGCGCCTGCCTCGGTTTAGTTAGATCCAGTGCTTTTAGAAGACTTAGGTTTTTAAAGGAAGTGAGAACTTTTATGGAGACTTTGCGGGTACTGATCGAGTGAAGGAAGAGGGGGGTTGGCGGGGGGGGGGGGGGAGATTGAGGGTCTGGTGGTGATGAGTGTGAAACAGAACAAATACATGCGATGACTTTCCTTTTCTGTGGAAGAATATAAATATCTAGGTATAACTGTGAATTACTAAACCGTCAATTGACTTTCTACTAACACTACTTAATTAGTTCTGTACAGTACTTGTAAAAAGTCTTCTACTTCTTTTGAAAAGCATGCCAGTTAAAAGTTCAGTAAAATTCAGAAAATATTAATAACGAAATCAGTGGAAATGCTATCCTTTGTAAAGAAGTATAATTTACTGCAATACAGGTGGAGAAATGCTTATAATACAACGATTCAAATATAGTCCGCCTCTGTGGTGTAGTGGTTAGTGTGATTAGCTGCCATCCCCGGAGGCCCGGGTTCAATTCCCGGCTGTTTTGTTTGTTGGGTATTCAGCCCGAAGGCTGGTTGGATCCTCAACAGCTTCACCATTAGCTGTCATAGATGGCCTAGGTGTCACTGAAGAGGCGTACTAGGGAAAGGAGGAGTGAGGTAGTTTCCCGTTGCTTTCCTCACCGAGCCAGAAGTTGCTCTTGCACATCAGTCTGCCAAGCCCACTGAAATGCATGCACCAACCGATCCTATGAGCAACATTTTCACACCCTTCATAGCAGGGACTGGCTGCATAAGGAATGGCATTACTAGTGTCACTCATACCTCAGCCACTTTCATATTGTCAAAGCCAAGGAAGAGACTGAGACAGGTCAATGAAAGTAACAGATTTATTCTAGCCCATACCAGAAGACATAGTGCACTGTAAACACTATATCTTGCCAGCAAAGGCAGAATTCCCGGCTATACAACGAAATTTGAAAAGTGGTACGAAGGCTGAAAAGGGGTACGCTCAGCCTCGGGAGGTCAAATGAGTAGAGGTGGGTTTAGTTCCCACCTCAGCCATCCTGGAAGTGGTTTTCCGTGGTTTCCCACTTCTCCTCCAGCCAAATGTCGGGATGGTACCTAACTTAAAGCCACGACCGCTTCCTTCCCTCTTCCTTTTCTATCCCTTCCAATCTTGCCATGCCCCCCACAAGGATCCCGGTCAGCATAGCAGGTGAGGCCGCCTCGGCGATGTACTGGTCATTCTCCCCAGTTGTATCCCATGACCCAATGTCTCAAACTCCAGGACACTGCCCTTGAGGCGGTAGAGGTGTAATGCCTCGCCGAGTCCGAGGGAAAAACCAACCCTGGAGGGTAAACAGATCAAGAAGAAGAAGATTCAAATATAGCTTTGTGAATTTCTACTACCCGTTGAAGATAAAAACTCAAAAATAAAATTAGTTTCACGTACTTATAGGTTATACATCACTAAAGCCAGCCTCTTTAATTCATTCCTATAGAATGAGATATGCTGTTAAAGCAATATCTACTATCAACACGGTGATCTTCAGCAAATGACTCCATGGGCAGGAACAATTTGATTTCATTTTTGGTAATCGTACATACCTTGAGATTAGAAGGGATTTTTTCAGCTGTGAGGCTACACTTCTAGTAGGCGTATATAACAAAGAATAAAATCGCCCTAAACCATGTACATCCGTTTGTAAAGTATAAAGAGAGAGAAGATTCCATAGTTGATTTCAAACATATTTTTAAATTTAAAACCAGGGGGCAGAGAGACATAGCGAAAGAAAATACATATTTTTGACCACTGTCCGAGAATTTCATCGAAGTATCTGTTTAGTGAATATTGAATTTTCACGACCACATTGTAATCGAAATCAACTTTCAACCTATTAAGCCGTGTTATGCAAGGTAGGAAGGGTGTTACGTACATGCAGTACGTGTTGAAGAAATTTTACGTACAGCATAAAAATGGCCAATCGGGCACTCTGGTATCCGAACCCACAACCTTCATGTACTGCATGTACGTAACATGACCTAATAGGTTGAAAGTCGATTTCTATTATCTGTTTAGTGTTGAGAGACGATGATGGTGCTTGGCTGTCCTGTAAGTGGTTTCCCATTATTACTTTCAAGCTAATGCTGGGACAGTTACTGTTCATAGACCACAGCTGATTATTTCCACCTCCTTATCCAGTTTCGTTCACCACCATTCATTTCATCTTCATTAACTCCTCAAGTGAGGTTGGTGACAGGTAAGGTAACCTGCTCTGAAACCATGCCATGCAAATTCATATAACCTCATCCTTGAGCACGTATCAAGAAACGGAACTGAGAGGTACATGTACATACAGTGTATTTATTCGAATAATGCGCGCTTCATTCCCAACGTCCTACCTTTGTGCGCGGAATTGTGTGCTGAATGCATCACTGCGAAACAATTCCAATAAGCCACACAAAAACAAAGAAGAATTATCCTTTCTGTCGCAGGGAAAAAAGGTTCCCTGTAATAAAAGCGACTTTAAATATCTACTAAATCAAATATATATATAGTGTATATTTTAATAAAAGTACGTGATGACCTACGGAAGGAAAGTCGCATTTTTTAATGAAATATTACAACGCAATAACACTCAACTTTTACAACGAGTTTTTTTTTTTTTCACACAAAACCGCGATGTGTTTACGAGATTCCGGTGCTGCTTTTCCTGTAACCAATTATTTTTGTTCAAAGCCAAGCCAAGCTAAAATGCATGATATGGTGGTTGGCATTTGCATTAAAATCATGATAAAAATACATGTATCCAAGCCATAACTTAAACCAGGGGGTGTCGAAATATATTTTGGTACATAATCAAACTGGCCACACAATGTTAAAGCTAAACCGCATATCCACATTTTCGCATACCATTTGATATTAATTTTTTTCAGAATAGAAATGTTTCAATTTTTAACAGGTCACAAAAGTGCATTATTCTTGTTTTTTGAAACATAAAACGGCTGCGGTATAAAGGGCTAATGCGTGACAACGATTAGTGCGTTTTTGTTAGCGGTGAGTAAAGCACGTCCCTACAGCCGCATTTCACAGAGATTAAAGCTAGTGTTACAAATACACAGTGGGTCAAGAAATTGATGAAACCTAACTTTACACTTTGGAATGTGGATAATGCTGGATGTTAACATATTGGTCATGAAAGTCATTGTTCACAGACTTGAGTGGCAGGTGAGATCGAATCTCACTCCTGATCATCACGGACATGGTTGAACGTCTTCCAGCATCAACTTCGGACAAACCTTGAAAAGCAAGATTCAATTTCTTCCTCTGTCTGGCCTATCATTCTTTCAGCATTTCATCTCGAAGTAGAAGTGGTGGTTATTGTTTTAAAGGAAAGTCCAATATGCGGCGAAACAATTAGTACTTATTATTTTTAAAGGGTGCGGGAACATGGTTATGCGAAGTAGGAACATGAAGACAGTTCTTAAACACTATTGCAACATGATCATACTTGCCATAATATAAGAACGAAGTTGACATTAGCAACAGCAGTTTTTAATTTTATTTTTTACATCTGGTATCGGTACACCAAAGTCAGGTAAATTCATGGCTTCTACCAACTTGTGATAAGCAGCATCACGCATAAGTGTTTATAAGTTATATACTCTTCTAGTGGTTAAGTGTAAGAGATAGCCTTGAGCCCTAACTTCGCCACCAATAAAGGCATTATTTATATATATAAAATAACTTGTCCTGACTGACTGACTGACTGACTGACTGACTGACTGACTGATTCATCATCGCAGAGCCAAAACTACTGGACGTAAAGAAATGAAATTTTGGGGATATATTCATATTATGATGTAGGTGCTCGCTAAGAGAGGATTTTTGGATATTCCTTCGCTAAGGGGGTGAAAAGGGGAGCGAAATTTTAAAATGAGTGTATCTATATCTCAAAACTTTAAAAGTTTACAGATGTAAAAATTGGTATTTATAATCTTCTTTAAAAATAAGGAAACACGTATTTTTTTGTTTTCAGAAAATACCAATAGGAGGGGTGAAAAAGGGTGAAAAATGGGGGGAAATGGGTTGAATGCCTTTAATCAGGATACCAGTACTTATATCTCAGAAACTGAAGATATTACAGACCTGAAAATTGGTGCTTTTGATCTCTTTTAAAAATAAAGAAACACGTATTTTTTTGTTTTTGGAAAATCCAATTAATACGAGGGTGAAAAGGGGGTGAATTTTTAAAATGAGTGAATCTATATCACCAAAATTTTTAAGTTTGCAGATGTAAAAAATGGTATTTAGAATCTTCATTAAAAATAAAGAAACACGTATTTTCTTGTTTTCGGAAAATCGCAATAGGAGGGGTGAAAAGGGGTGAAGAAAGGGTTGAATGCCTTTAATGAGGCTACTTATGTTTCAGAAACTCAAGATATTACAGACCTGAAAATTGGCGTTTGGGATCTCCTTTAAAAATAAAGAAACACGTATTTTTTTGTTTCTGGAAAATCCAATTAACGGGGGGGTGAAAAGGGGGTAATATTTTAAAATGAGTGTATCTATATCTCAAAACTTTTAATGGTTATAGATGTGAAAATTGGTATTTAGAATCTCCTTTAAAAACAAAGAAACACGTATATTTTGTTTTCGGAAAATCGCAATAGGAAGGAAGGGTGGAAAAGGTTGAAGAATGGGTCGAATGCCTTTAATGAGTCTACTTATATTTCAGAACCTGAAGATATTACAGACCTGAAAATTGGTATTTGGGATCTCCTTTAAAAATAAAGAAAGACGTATTTTTTTGTTTTTGGAAACTCAAATTAATGGGGGGGGGGGGGTGAAAAGGGCGTGATTTTTTTAAAACGAGTGTATCTATATCTCAAAACTGTTAAAGTTTATAGATGTAAAAATTGGTATTTAGAATCTCCTTTAAAAATAAAGGAACAGGTATTCTTTTGTTTTCGGAAAATCCCAATAGGAAGGGTGTAAAAGGGTGAATAATTGGTTGAATGCCTTTAATGAGGCTACTTATATTTCAGAACCTGAAGATATTACAGACCTGAAAATTGGTATTTGGGGTCTACTTTAAAAGTAAAGAAACACGTATTTTTTCGTTTTTGGAAAATCCACTATTGGAGGGTGAAAAGGGGGCGTGAATTTTTTAAAATGAGTGTGTCTACATCTTAAAACTTTAAATTTACAGATGTAAAAATTGGTAGTTAGAATCTCCTTTAAAAATAAAGGAACACGTATTCTTTTGTTTTCGGAAAATCCCAATAGGAGGGGTGTAAAAGGGTGAGAAATGGGCCGAATGCCTTTAATGAGGATACATATATCTCAGAAAAGGAAGATATTACAGAACTGAAAATTTGTATATGGGATCTTCTTTAAAAACAAAGAAACACGTATATTTTAGTTTTTGGAAAATCCAATTAGTGGCGGTTAAACAGAAGTGACAAATTGCTGTGAATTTTTTGAAAGACTATATCTCCAGAATATCTTGGAAACGTAAAATGTTACAGTCGTAAAAAGTGGGTGTTTGGAATCTCGTGGAAATGTAAAGAAACGTAGGTGATTTGTTTTTGGAAACTCCTTTTAAGGGGAACTCAAAAGGGGTGAAATTTTAAATTGAGAATTTTTACAGTATGTCTAAAAAAACGTAACATGTTACAGAAGTGAAAAATGGATATTTTATCTCTATTAAACATAAAGAAACGTGTATTTTTAGTTTTCGGAAATACCACTTGGCTGGAGGGGGGGGTGTAAAGGTTTCTAAAAATGTTGTTGAATTCTTTTAATTAGGCTACTGATAACTCAAAAATGAAGATGTTACGGACGTGAAATTTGATATTTGCAATCTGCTTTAAAAGTAAAGAAACACGTATTCTTGGAAAATCCATTAAGGGGGGGGGGGGGTGAAAGAATTGAAAAAATAATTGACTTAATTGTATGAGAATACATACATCTAATAAAAACTAAAGTTGTTACAGATGTGAAAATTCGTATTTGGATCTCCTTTAAAAACAAAGAAAACGCGTTTGGTGGGGGGGAACCATCTTGGGGGGCGGGAGTGTAAAGGAGTTGAAATCCTTTCATGAGGACACATAAATCAAAAATTGAAGGAGTTAGAGACGTGATAATTGGTATTTAGAAGATCCTTTACGATTAAAGAAACAAGTATTGTTTTTGCGGAAAAATTCACTTAGGTGGGGGGGGGGGGGGAGTAGTGTGAAATGAAGTGAAAAAAGTAAATTATTTTTATAGGGATACTTATATCTCAAAACTGAAGGTAATAGACGTGAACATTGGTGTTTGGAATCTCCTTTAAACATAAAGAAACACGCCTTCTTTTAATTATTTTTTTGGGTGGTGGGTGGCGGTAAATAAACTTATCGGCGGTGGGGTGTAGAAGGAGGTGAGACCAATTGAGTTTACTGTACTTAATGTACTTATAAGGATCCTCCGTTGCTCAGGCGGCAGTACGCCGGCCTCTCACAGCTGGGTTCCGTGGTTCAAATCCCGGTCACTCCATGTGACATTCGTGCTGGACAAAACGGAGGCGGGACAGGTCTTTCTCCGGATACTCCGGTTTTCCCTGTCATCATTCATCCCAGCAACATATAATAGTAATAATAATAATAATAATAATAATAATAATAATAATAATAATAATAATAATAATAATAATAATGTTCCGGATCGTCGTCAAATGTGCGGACCACGCTGGGTAATGACTAAGAATGCAGTCCGGCCGCGGGTTCAGTGCCGCCAAGGCACCCAATATGACACCACGCCGGATCTTCTGAAGGATTTTATCGATATTAAAAATGATTATAGGAAAAGATGGCAAAGATTTACGGACCCAGCTGGCCGGGAGGAATACCTGAGCGCAGTCCGGGTAGTACGAAATCGATTGCTGGGAAGAAAGATTGAAAAATGCGAGGAAACGTGCCGTATTCTAATAGAAAACGAGTCAGATCTGGAATTTTGGTGGATTCTCGCTGAAAAATAGTCAGATCGCGAATTTCGGCGGATTATATATCTAAAACAATAAGCATTCAATTATAAATTTCAGTAAAATACCGTAGCGAAGCACGGGTATCTTGCTAGTCTATCTATAAGACACTAAATGGAAGTAAATCAGAAGTGCAAATTTCTGCGTAAGCAATTTTTAACAATTTGTAGTACAGTACTCTGTGTTCTGTCGACACGTACTTTACAGACGTGTGAACTCAATGGTAACGTTATTGAATTTACCTCGCTCTAACGTGTGACTTCAGATGTGCTGTTGTAGCCTTATACGTTCATAATGAAGAATACTGTTTACAGGATACGTAGTCTACCTGCTTACCGTCATGATTAATTGTTATAGAAAACTTTCCCACACATCGCTTTTAAAGCCTACTGGCTTCCTTAAACTGTGTTTGTGACTTGCGAGTTTATCCGTCACCATTTCTTTACTTTCCCGTTCAATGTTGACTATGCAACTCACCACGAGTGTTCTATGCTCGTCACCAGCATCACTCGCTCTAGTTCGCTGGCGGGAGAAAAACCCTCACACACTCCCTCCATGTAGCGGTGTACTAGCCAACAAACTGATCCCTTGCTCACGCTCGTGCGAAACACAACAATAGAGGGCTCTAATACATAGTTATAATACTTAGTTCGGGTCACAACCCACGCTCCCATGTTGAGAACTCCTAGGGCAGGGCCTCTCAGGGTGCATGCGCCTGGTGCATGCACTGTGCACGGTGCAAAAGACGACTTCGCTTGGTGCCCAGAGTGCAGACAACCACTCCTCGATTTGGAGCAATAGCGCTGTCTCTCTCTTTCCCCACGCCTGTTTCGCTCACTCCTCCTGTCTCCCTCTTCCTCACTTGCCCCGTAGCGCTCCAAATCCGAGCCGAGTTGAGCCGAGCTTAGCCGAGTAGCCCAGAGACGAAGCGTTGGTCCGAGCCGAGCCGAGTGGAACCGATGCACTGCGCACAGGAACTCACTGCCTGCACGCGTGAGATTTTGGGCGTTTGAGAGGCCCTGCCCTAGGGGTTCTCCTCTCAGTCACCTCTTCATACTGAGGATATGGGTGCAATACTCACTAGATATTGGACAATTGAACCAGGAGAGTTCTATGAAAATCATTCCGATGTTTCATACGATTTCTTTTATACAGAGTGGAAGGTAACTCATGGACTAAATTAACACAGGTAATATATCTTCTGAAAAGGATCACAATATAGGAAGTTTCGTGTCTGTATCTTGCACCTTTCTCGAGAAAAGTAGTATATTGTGAATTGCATCGCAGCTGGCGGTAGCTACTGATGAGGCTGCTGGGGTATGCTTAAAAATGTTTAAACCGGTTGCGGCCTATACCTTGAGGTTCGAGCGTCTACTGTCATCAAAATAATAACAACGTTGATATAGTCTTTCCAAAGGAACGGCTAGTACTATTGCTGCGTTGATGGGGCGATAATACCCCATGGGGAACAATGTTGTTGTGAGAGAATTTAGGGTTTGTAGTAAGGATATAAAGAAGAGGGCGTACAAGTCTCCGGTAAGACTACAATTAGAGCACCGTTCCAGTGTATGGGACAACACGCCAGGACCACTTGATACGAGAACTGGAAAAGAGCCAAAAGAAAGCAGCAGGATTTGTTCTAGGTGATTTCCGACAAGGGAGTAGTGTTACGAAAATTTTGCAAACTTTGGGCTGGGAAGACTTGGGAGTAAGAAAACGAGATGCTCCACTATGCGTCGGTGAAGAGATGGCGCGGAATGACATTTGTAGACGAATAAATTGAGTTGTAATTTTGAGTAAGAAAATTCGTAATATGAGTATAAAGTTGGACTTCAAGAGGACAAACTGGGGCAAATATTCATTTATAGGAGGGGGAATAAAATGTCAAGGGAAATGGTCGATAAATTTCCAAGTTCTTTGAAGACATTTAAGCAAAAGCTAGGTATACAATTTATAGGGAATCTGCCAGCTGGGCGACAGTCCTAAATGCAGATCATTGATGACTGATTAGAACGAGTTTTATTAATGCACAGGGAGTACAAATGTAATGAACGTTCGGTAACTAATCAACAGTATGACATTAAACGCAACTTGCCCAATTCCAATGATGATTATTCTTGCACTCTATTTGCACCCTGAATGTGAAAATGGGGAACCACGGAACACAATCTCGAAGATGATCGGCAGTTGGATTCAGACCACTCACCATCCGATTGCAGCAAACTCGCCAGTATAGCGTGCTTCAAAACTTGTACGCAGAGCACAACAATAAACGACTCTCCCACCACCACATTAACAGGCAGAATTTCTGTTCTGATGGTTGGCGTCGAGAAAGCCACCCAGCCGTTAAACTTTGCCATATCTCCTGCAATCGTTGACGCCGCAGGTTAAACAGGATAAACAGGTGTAATAGAAACAATCCCAGGGGCATCCAGGCCAAATTCTCACCAAGGCAGACCGGAATCCCGGCCAATGCGTGTGTGATTTACGAAAGGAAATGTCACGTCCACATAAAATGGAGGTCCGATGGCTTATGATCACAAAAGTAAAGGTCACGTAAAACTCGGGGCGTAGTTTACCTTTTTAATACACAAAAATGAGAACACAATGGCGAAGCGTTTGTACACCTTTTAGAGAATGACACATTCGACCAGATTGGTCGTGGGAAATGGTGCACATTGTTACAGCAGGTGTTAGAGATGTCTACCATGTTGTGAGATGGACAGTAGGCAATGGTATGTTGATAAATGGGGTTAAAAGCCAAGTTGTGAGTTTCACAAATAGGAAAAGTCCTCTCAGTTTTAATTACTGCGTTGATGGGGTGAAAGTTCCTTTTGGGGATCTTTGTAAGTACTTAGGTGTTAATATAAGGAAACATCTTCATTGGGGTAATCGCATATATGGGATTGTAAATAAAGGGTAAAGATCTCTGCACATAGTTATGAGGGTGTTTAGGGGTTGTAGTAAGGATGTAAAGGAGAGGGCATATAAGTCTCTGGTAAGACCCCAACTAGAGTATGGTTCCAGTGTATGGGACCCTCACCAGGATTACTTGATTCCATAACTGAAAAAAAAAAAAAAAAACAAAGAAAAGCATTTCGATTTGTTCTGGGTGATTTCCGACAAAGAGTAGCGTTACAAAATTCTTGCAAATTTTTGGCTGGGAAGAGCTGAGAGAAAGAAGACGAGCTGCTCGACTAAGTGGTATGTTCCGAGCTGTCAGCGAAGAGATGGCGTGGAATGACATTAGTAGACGAATAAGTTTGAGTGGCGTCTTTAAAAGTAGGGAAGATCACAATATGAAGATATAGTTGGAATTCAACAAGACAAATTGGGGCAAATATTCATTTATAGGAAGGGGTGTTAGGGACTGGAATAACTTACCAAGGGAGATGTGCAATAAATTTCCAATTTCTTTGAAATCATTTAAGAAAAGGCTAGGAAAACAACAGATAGGATCTGCCACCTGGGCAACTGCCCTAAATGCAGATCGGTATTGGCTGATATTGACTGACTGACTGATTGTAAGACATGCTCGGAGCCTTCGGAGAAAATTCTCTGGAACGCGCCTCAGTACCTCGAGATTTTGACTAATGTCCTGACCAGCTTCGAAGTCAAGTTCCCGTAGCTCATGCAGTGTTTCCACTTCTCTGCGATACACTTTATATTTCATATACACCAAAAAAGTTATCTAAGGTGTTTAGATCAGGGCTTCTTGCCGGCCAGCCGATAAGGCCAAATCGCCCAATACATCGCTACGTATAGGTGGTATCCACGTGGCGGCGCACTGTGCTGGTGATATGCGGGGGTTCTCCATCATATTGGAATCACGTGTGCCATCGGCTATGGAATGGAACATCCTCTAGTAGTGGTAGAGTTCCTTCCAGAAACTGTAAATAATATACGCCAGTCAGTCTGTGAGATAATACCACAGGTCCTATGATAATGCCTCCCAACAACCCGGTCCAAACAATAATGGAAACCCGAACCTGGCGGTAGAAACATCTTACTGCATGCGTTGGTACTCGAAATGAGGTATTACCTAAGCATTTCCCTGTACTATGGCGGGAAACTCATGAAATTACCACACTAACAACGGCGCGTGTAGTCGTCCAGATTGAACTCCAGACCTCCCAACAGTACGGTAAATAGGCCTTAACTGAAAACAAATGCTCAGTAGTTTTCTAGTTGTAACTGATCAGCACTACACGCACCCACTGCTGGGCTATGTCTACTAGGACTTTGACTGTAAATTATTCTCTTAATATGTCCCTTATTAGTCTGGTTTTTTAGTTATACGACATCAGCACTACGTGGTCCGTCCTAGTAGCGTAATGGTTACTGTTATTAACTGCCACCCCTCGGGAGCCCGGGATCGATTCCCGCTACTGAAAGAAATTTAAGAATGGCATGAAGGCTGGTATGAGGCTGAAATGATACATGCAGCTCACCTCCATTGGGGTGTGCCTGGAAAGAGCTGCACAACCTCGTGATGAGGATACGTTTACTTATAGCACTATGTGCACCTGCTGTTGCGCTATATCCGCAGGGACTTAGACTGTGAAATATTCCGTAATAATATCTCCCTTATTACTCCTTCTATCGAAAAATTGTACATGAGGAAAGTGTTTTCGAAATAGATTTCCATTAAGGTTGGTAGAATTCCATTGAGGTTGGTCATGTATATTTTGTGGGAGAGTAAAATCACTGTTACGGTCTTCGTAAAAGCCCAGTCCAGTCATGGATTTTGAAATGGTATGGACCCTGAAACCTACCTTTACCGGGCGAGTGGGCCATGCGGTTAGGGGCTTGCGGCTGTGAGCTTGCATCCGGAAAATAGTGGGTTTGAATCCCACTCTCGGCAGCCCTGAGGATGGTCTTCCGTGGTTTCCTATTTTCACACCAGGAAAATGCTGGGGCTGTACCTTAATTAAGGGCATTCCTAGGCCTTTCCCGTCCCGCCATAAGACATATCTGTGTTGGTGCGACGTAAAGCAAATAGCAAAAAATATCCACGAATAATGACATGGTTCATTATTTTTATATAAAGTATTAAGTAAAAGCTAATATTCTTACAGGCAATCAATACTATTTAATAATTATTTATTTACAAGCCTACATGAAATTAAAATCCACAGCTTGTTTCCAGTCATTCGACCACGTCAGGAATGGAATGAATGAAGCACCATCTAGCGGCGAGGATAGGAATTGTGCCGGCTGCCGAAGCCTGTCGCACTCCTCTGGGGCAATGATTAATGGATGACAGATGAAATGAAATGATATTGGAGAGTGTTGCTGGAGTGAATTATGACAGGGAAAACCGGAGTACCCGGAGAAAAACCTGTCCCGCCTCCGCTTTGTCAAGCACAAATCTCACATGGAGTGACCGGGATTTGAACCACGGAACCCAGCGGTGAGGGGCCGGTGCACTGCCGTCTGAGCCACGGAGGCTCACCAAGCCTATATATTCCTCCTTAATTAAATGTTCCTGCATCTCTTAATTCTTTTTATCAACACCATAATGTTAAAACAATTCATACATTAGCATAATTTAATACTTTTCGTTTATCTATGATTGAACTAAGCTAATCTACAGTCGTGTTTTAATATTTAATTACCTTAGGTGTTGATAAAAATAATTACGCACTGAAGAAGTCTTTAAACAAGGTGAAATATGCATATCAGTATTAAATATCATTGACTGACTGCAAAAATATTTTTTATTTAGGATTAAAAAATGGATACGTTTGACATGACACTCTTTTTGTCAGAAAATTTATTTATATCTCATCTCTTGCTTATACTCAATTTACTGAACCGAAACAAGGAGAACCAATACGTTTCGGGGAGTTTGTAAAATATAATTTTATTCTGAATAAAAAATACGTCCAGTATTGTTCGTGTTCTCAGACATAACTGGTTTTTCAGAAAAACATAGAAAAGTCCTAATGGACCAGGCATTAACAGTTCTGAATGTTTCTGGCTACAGGGGCTTTCGAAAATGTATGAATGACAGAAAGGATAATTATATAAATGTTTATCATTTGCTTTACAGTTTCCCGTATCTTTGTGTTTTGGAATTGTCAATAAGATACCACTCTAAAACGCCTGACATCTTGCAAATTATACTTTGGGGAGCTCGATATCGGAAGCCACTTTGAGTACCGTTATTTCTAAGTTCTCTTCTACTCTCCTCTGACAAATTATCGAATATTACAAACACAATAACGGTGAGAGAGATACCCCAAACTTTTTCTATAAATAATGCCTTGAGGTAGATGAAAGGGAATACTGTCGAGCATTCAGCGTTATAAGAACCTTACCTTGACAAATATGACACTTCAGCAACAAAAGTCTTTTTTCCAATAGCACTTCACTGATTTCCAATAAACTGTTGGTGGTGATAAATAAATTAAAAATATCTTCAATAGATTTGAATGAATATTCCATACACAACTTTTCAGAGGAATGTATTTATTGTCCCTATGAGTGTATGCACGAACCAACTTTTATTTTGTATAGATTCAGCTTCAGTCGTGGGTTTGTGACACTCAAACGTCTAGTACTCTCCAGTTTCACATTCATACCATTCCATTTTTAAATAAACTTTGTCGCTTGTCGTTTCGGGTTTTTATGGAAATGACATCTGGTGACACATGGTAGTGAACTTTTATCCAGTTCTATCTCCAAAAAATTACAAACAAAAGCCAATCAACATATGCAAGAGGAAAATATTCTGCGCATATGGATAAATACAATGAATGGTGCAACATGAACTGCTTGACATCAAAGTTATTCAGTTGATCTAAAGCTTAAGTTTTAAAACGTAGTCCTGTGTATTGTTTCTATATACATCAGTTTAATCATCATCGTCATCATCATCTGTTTACCCTCCAGGTTCGGTTTTTCCCTCGGACTCAGCGAGGGATCCCACATCTACCGCCTCAAGGGCAGTGTCCTGGAGCTTCAGACTCTTGGTCGTGGGATACAAATGGGGAGAATGACCAGTACCTCGCCCAGGCGGCCTCACCTGCTATGCTGAACAGGGGCCTTGTGGAGGGATGGGAAGATTGGAAGGGATAGACAAGGAAGAGGGAAGGAAGCGGCCGTGGCCTAAGTTAGGTACCATCCCGGTATTCGCTTGGAGGAGAAATGGGAAACCACGGAAAACCACTTCGAGGATGGCTGAGGTGGGAATCGAACCCACCTCTACTCAGTTGACCTCCCGAGGCTGAGTGGACCCCGTTCCAGCCCTCGTACCACATTTCAAATTTTCGTGGCAGAGCCGGAAATCGAACCCGGACCTCCGGGGGTGGCAGCTAATCACGCTAACCACTACACCACAGAGGCGGACACATCAGTTTAATAATAATGTAAATCGTCGTAACCGTCATCGTCATCAACAAAGGCAAAGATCATTCTCGTTTAGATAAATTAGTTCATTGCATAGCTGCCTGTATGGATCCGTGGTAGAGTGTCGGCCTGCGGGTTCAAACCCGGCAGAGGTAGTCGGATTTTTGAAGGGCGGAAGAAAGTCCATTCGACACTCCATGTCGTACGATGTGGGCATGTAAAAGATCTCTGGTGATACATTTGGCATTTACCCGACAAAATAATTAAATCTCAGCCATAGACGCCCAAGAGAGATCCGGTTTACTCTGTCTGCCATCTAGCGGACCTAGAGTAAAACGGAACGTCGAAATTGACGAGCAGACAGCCAGATGACGTCAAATCGAAATGTCTGCACACGGTAGCTGAGGCCATACGATTATTATTATTATTAGTTCATTGCATGATATTAGTGCCATCATTCGTCCCAATTACTGCTGCCTTCGAGTTTTCCGTCCAATTCCTAATATTATTGCTTAATAATAATAATAATAATAATAATAATAATACCGTGCGAGTTGGCCGTGCGGTTAGGGTCGCGCAGCTGTGAGCTTGCATCCTGGAGGTAGTAGGTTCGATACCGACTTTCGGCAGCCCTGAAGATGGTTTTCCGTGGTTCCCCATTTTCACACCAGGCAAATGGTTGGACTGTACCTTAATTAAGGCCACGGCCGCTTCCTTGCAACTCGTAGGCTTTTCCTAAACCATCGTCGAAATAAGACCTATCTGTGTCGGTGTGACGTAAAGCACTTAGCAAAAAAACCATTCACAGTAAATTGTGCAAATAAAACATACACACTAATTAATTCGCTCATGCCAATCAATGGGGACAATAAAACAGACCACGAAAAGGTAGACAAATCCTGAGAAACTCTAGAAGAAATGATAAGGGAAATTCCTCCAAACCACGTCAAAATCTTACTGAAAAAAAAAAAAAAACCTACAACCTGTTTTCCAGTCATTGACCGGGTCAGGGATGTAATGAATGAAGCAGATATAGGCTGTTAGTACGATGGGGTCGCCACTCCCAAAGTGATTTATTAATGAATGATAGATGCTATGAAATGAGAATGGAGAGTGTTGCTGGAATGAAAGATGACAGGGAAAACCGGAGTACCCGGAGAAAAACCTGTCCCGCCTCCGCTTTGTCCAGCACAAATCTCACATGGAGCGACCGGGATTTGAACCACGGTATCCAGCGGTGAGAGGCCGACGCGCTGCCGTCTGAGCCACGGAGGCTCTCAAAATCTTACTAGACGACTTTAATCCATAATTAGGCAAAGAAAGAAAACACAGAACAACAATAGGAAAATTCCCAGCACATAAATGAACCACCCACAATGTCCAAAGATTAGTCGAACTCAGCAGGATATTCAACCTTAAAATCATGTCAACACACTTCAAACAGAAACCATCAAAACAAATGACATGGAGATCAGCGAACACACTCATCAGTGAATTCCAAATTGGCCATGTAGCAATCTCTTACTCAAACCACAGAGAAATTATGAATGTTTAAGTCAGAAGAGGTGCATGAATAGACTCAGGTCATTACCTGACAAGAATCAAACTACTGTTGAAACCTCAGAGATTCATAAAGAAGGAACCATTAATCCCAAAATTTGATCCGACTAGTATCCATCCCTCTCTCAAAGAATAGTTAGAGAGAAAGGAGGCAAACGATTGGCAACAACTCAAAAACAAACTGATAACAACAGCACAAACACAAATTCCTCTGCAGAAAAGGAAGAGACACCCTTGGTGGAATGAGGAGAGTTAACAAGCAATTCAATCTCGACAGAAGGCATACAACAACTGGTACAGCAAAACGACGGAGAATAACTACTAAACATTCCTGGTAGTGAGGAAAGAGACGGCTCAATTGATCATACAGACCAAAAGGAAATTTGAAAAGGATCAACTATTTGAAATCAAGAAAGACTTTGAGAGAAACAACACAGGAGATTTTTACAAGAACTTCAAAACTAAGCTTGAAGCATATCAACAACAGAGTCTCTGCTTCAAGGGAGAAAATGGACAATTGGCACTAAATGACCAAGAAAGCTGTGAGAAACTCGCCAGGTCTTTTAAAGAATTGCTCACCTCTCCAGTACCAACAATTGATTTTCTCCACAAGAACCTGAAAATACTAATCCAAATTCATTGCCACCAGATGAAGAAGAAATCACAAGACAGATCGAAAGACTTAAAAACAACAAAGCATCGGGTGAGGATGGAATCATTGTGGAAGTACTCAAATCATCAGGCCCAAAACACCATAAAATAAATCACAAAAATAATGCAAGACATTTGGAAAACAACAAATCCAAAAAGAGTGGAAAAATGCATTAATTCACCCGCTACGCAAGAAGGGAGACAGAACATATGTAAAAAACTACAGAGGCATCTCACTAGAATCGGTTGCATACAAAATTATATCCCAATGTCTCCTTGATAGATTACAACAACAGCAGCAACAACAACTACAACTACAAACAAAAATCGGAGAACATCGGGCAGAAAATTTGATTTTAACATTAATTGTTGATTTAACGTTTTGGACTCCATAATAAATATAATAATTTGTTTATAAGCGATAGAGGCACTTGTATATGATTGTCACGCTGTGTTGAAGGCCCAGAGTGGTTTAAGCCCATTTTTTGGGAACTGGAATGGGACAAAAATCCCTCATGAGATAAAATTAAGTCGTACTGATCTTGATGAAGAAATAGATGAATCCTGAGGCCTACGTCGATATTATATGCCGATTTCGGTATTATGAGCGGCAGAAGAGTCCATGCACCGAGGATAAATAAATTAAATGGTTTGAAGAGTTGCAGTGAATAAATGGACTTCAAATGAGAAGGAAGGAATAATTTAGCACTCGAAGGGACTGGATGGAGATTCCCAGCCGAAAGGTGCCATGGGATTTGAGATTTGTCTAGGGAGGACATGGTGTTCCCATAAATTAACGACAGTACGAAATGAAATAAGGTTGCGGATCGAACACCGTTACTGTGTCCAAACCGATGTGAAATCGGATCTTGGTGGTTCATATGGGATTTAACATATGTGACTAAATTCTAAAGATTGGAAATTAAAATTTCAAATTAATAGTAATCATAATTATTATAATATTCCAAGTAAATTATGTCTTGACTGATTGCTTAGTGCCAAACAAGACCGGAATTGTAAAGGGTTATACATTAAACATAATAATAATAATAATAATAATAATAATAATAATAATAATAATAATAATAATAATAATAATTTGAAGACGCATAAGAAGAATTTATTATATAAAATTTGAGAATAATAATAATGGCGAAAAATGAAATTGAAATATTAAATCGGTGATGCTTAAGTGTTACGATAATGATGACATGCACTAATGATAACAATACTACTACTAATAATAAAAATAATTATTTTTAATGAATTATTTCGGATGAAGAGGTTGACGGATACTAGGGAAGTCGGCTGGCGAAATAACGTAATTATGTCAAGTTGTTGTAAATAATAAGCTAAGTTTGTGATGTTTAATGTAATGGCAAATCCCTACATCTGGTCCATTAGGTTAGAGTCCCTTTGTCGTTTCCTTAAGTAAACGATAGCATATCTTGGTTAGGAACCCGGGGACGGTATTGTACTATCCCGGGTTGGTGATCGCGCCCAACTGGCCAACAGTAATAGGTCTCGACCAGAAAGGGCCGTGTTGTTGTCACGGGGGTCGTATTTCAACCCTCAGCAATCAACGGTTCAACCACCCAAGTGGATGGGTGGTCTACAGTGTAAAATTTTATTATGTAAATTTTCAGGAATGATGTGCCAAATTATGGGCAAAATAAGGGTCAACGAATTTTGTGTGTGGTCCAATTTAAAAATGCTCCTTTAGCATTTGCAAAGAAACAGTTCCAGGTTCTTGTTCGTATAGAATAGTAAAGCCTTGGTGACCGTTTAAAATATTCACCCCCTTTCCTAGGACGGACCCTCCTATTTTTCCCTTTGATCTGATTTCATGTATTTTGTTTGTTTTTATGATGAGCCTTAAAGTTAATAATTTGAGTGCCCCGTTTAACCCTGTAGTACCGATTAGATGGCGCCCAGATATTTAATTGGAGATTCCGTATTTTCATATATTTTTGGTGTTTACTAGTTGCGTTAGATTCGAACCATAACACCCCCTGAGATAAATGCTGGTTGGGACTCAGGCTTTGAGCGGGTGCAATAATAATAATATTAATAATAATAATATCATTGTAAGAGAGTGAGTTCACGTATACAAGTATATTGAGTGGACGCCCGAAGGGCGACTTGGGACGTTCCACGCACCTTGCCAGGCCCCGTCAATGTAGTCCGTAGTCAGCGCTCCCAGTAACTAAACGTGGAATACATGTCGCTAAATTAGAAAGTCAAAGAAAGTAAATTCATATCCTCGTCTGGAGGTGAGGCAATTCTTTTCAGGAACTCCCCTAGTGGAGGTAAGCTGCGAGTATATTTTTAAGCTATACCCACCCTCCTGCCATTCATAAATTTCGTACCTGGACCAACGAGGATGGCAACTAATTACACTGTTAAAATGTTAAGATAATTTGATTTATTGAACTCATCCAACCCTCCCACCACACTCAAACACATAACTAGACTGGATGATTTTCTCAGACGGCAGAGCGCCTTATGAGCGCAAAGTAGCTAATGGGACTTAAAAACCAAAAACTTTTTAAAATTTATTACATGTTGCTAACGTCGCACCGACACAGATAGGTCTTACGGCGACGATGGGACAGGAAAGGGCTAGGAGTGGGCAAGAAGCGGTCATTTCCTTAATTAAGGTACAGCCCCAGCATTTGTCTGGTTTGAAAATGGGAAACCACGGAAAACCGTTTTCAGGACTGCCGACAGTGGGGTTTGAACCCAATATCTCCCACACTTAAGCAACTGCAGCTATCGAGCGTATTCATAGAAGAGGTTTAGAATTCGAATGTTCTTGACTGAAATAGGTTTATAACCTAGCAAAAGTTTTAGGGTAATGTAAGGAGATTATCATTTTTGTAAGCCCAACTTGATGATTTCAAATCCTGATTATTTCTCATTAGTGAGCTTTGATGAGTAGTTCTGCCCGCAGAGCGTTGGTCTTCTGAGCCCAGCTTGGCAGGGTCGATCCTAGCTCAGTCCGCTGGTATGTGTGGGTGCTCAAATACGTCAGTTTCGTGTCGGTAAATTTACTAGCATGTAAAAGAACTTCTGCGGAACAAACTTCCGGCACCCGGTATCCCCGAAAACCATAAAAGCAGTTAGTGGGGCATAAATGCAATATCATTAATATTTATCTCATAAGTGAAGACAGAGTAGGCTATTGTCTTCAAAAATGTCGTGGTGCGTTTATATTCACCACACTATGGAAGTATTAGGGGATCGTGAATCCTCCTTTCAGTTAAATTCGATGTACATTTTCCTTGATAGTGTAGGATTGTTTAAAACACATACTGATTCTAAAGGTATGGTGAAGAGATACTTATGGAATAGATAAGTCAACAGTATCAATGCTAAACACGGTTGAATCTTCCTATCTCGATAGCAAAACAATGTTATCAGAACCGAAGGAGTTTTTCGTGCGGTTAGGATCGCGGGTTCGAATTCCACCGTCGGCAACCCTGTATATGATTTTTCCGTGATCTTCTATTTCCACAACAGGCAAATGCTTGGGCTGTACATTAATTAAGGCCACGGGCACTACCTTCCCAATCCTAGCTCTGTCCCATATTTGCGTCATCGAAAACTTTCGATGTGTTACTGCGACGTTAAACCACTAGCAAGAAAATAAATAAATATATATTATCAACAAATCTCATCAGTGACGTTTTATCAAGGTCTGCTAGAAGTTTATATCTGAGGGTATGACTTAGCTACTGACTTTCCGCCTTGATTACCGTGGCTGGAAGCCCTCTGTATCTTTCAACGGGAGGGACATCCGGTCTTACAACACTGACCAAAACCGGCCCCAGTGACCTCAGATATATCTAGGATACGTTAAAGAGAGTTAAGTTGCTAAATTGTTTGTCTAATCCGAGCACGGAGAAGTAACGATCAACGTTACTGCATCTCCTCTTACGTCGGTCAAGAAATTGTACGTTGAGTCATCATCCTCAGTCCTCATTGTAGTTACGAGAAGTGTCCAGTGCAGCGAGGGGACTGCAAAGTGCGGCTGGCCAGTCCCTTTCCCTCCCCATTACCAGCAGTACAGGCTAATGATGGAGGTCTCTATCCGGTACGTGATGTACATAACGGCTAGTCTTCCTTTGGCACACAACTTCAAATGTTTTCACAGGATGTAAATCAAAGGGGCTATTTTGATACCCACTAAATATTGATTGTCTGCGCATTCGGTATGTTATCCTGGCTCGTTATACCTGAACTAGTACATTTGTGCCACCAATGATTTCTTTTGTAGTTAAAGAATGATGAAGATATTAAGTGTAGCATACAAATGGTAGTGCCACCTTTGTGATCTCGGGATACATATTGAGACTCCGTTCCTAAAAGTCCTGGATTCGATTCCCAGTTCTGTCAGAAATTGAAAATCTGGAATGAGGGTCGAAACACGATGTGGTCAGTCTTGTGAGGACAAGTGAGTGAAGGTGGGGTTGAATCCCGATCCTCATCCATTTTCGAAATGGCATCATGTGGTTGGCTGCCAACTATAATCTAAAGTCAACGTGTTCCAAATCCAGGTCCGGAGCACTGCCTTACAGTGGTATTGAGGGAAGATTCTCTACTGAGTCGGAAGGGAATCTAGGGAGTAAATGACGAGTACACCACTACTTCAATTTGAATAATAATAATAATAATAATAATAATAATAATAATAATAATAATAATAATAATAATAATAATAATAATAATAATAAGTCCCGTAGGAGTACTTTAACATGCCAGAAACTTTACCGATACAAGGCTGGCGAATTCGAGCACCTCCAAATGAGAGAGAACCTGTCAACTAGGACTCAGAAATACAGTGCGTCTACCATTTGAGCCCCTCAGACTGGCTAAAGAAATTGAAACCATTAACCCTTTTCGCTCAGTATTGTTTAGATGAAGCAAGAAATCTTCACACGAAAGGAAACAACCTTTACATTAATGAAATAAATATAATATGAATGTCGAATATACAGTCCTTTTCCTAGTTACACTGTGTCGTGCTTTTACGTGCAATATGCCTGGCTCCTTAGCTGAATGGTCAGCGTAGTGGGCTTTGGTTGAGAGAGCCCTTGGCTCCATTTCCGGCCGAGTTGGGGATTGTACTATGAAATGGTTAGTTCCCTTGGTCAGGGGACTGGTTGGAATGGTCGGGGGAAAAATCCAGGTGTCATTTTTTCTCGAAATTGAGATATTGCTACAGTCCACTTCAGAGTGATCTTGCGCATGTACTGAGAGCTCGGAAATGGAAAAAAAAAAAGCAGGCGAGTCAAGATAAATTATTCTTCTTCTCTTCTGTTTACCATCCAGGGTCGTTTTGTCCTTCGGACTCAGCGAGGGATCCCACCTCTACCACCTCAAGGGCAGTGTCCTGGAGCTTCAGACTCTGGGTATACAACTGGGAAGGATGACCATTACCTCACCCAGGTGCGGCCTCACCTGCTATGCAGAACAGGGGCATTGCGGGGGGATGGGAAAATTGGAAGGGATAGACAAGGACGAGGGAAGGAAGCGGCCGTGGCCTTAAGTTCGGTACCATCCCGGCATTTGCTTGGAGGAGAAGTGGGAAACCACGGAATACCACTTCCCAGGATGGCTGAGGTGGCAATCGAACCCACCTCTACTCAGTTGAGCTCCCGAGGCTGAGAGGCCCCGTTCCAGCCCTGGTACCATTTTCAAATATCGTGGCAGAGCCGGGAATCGAACCCGGGCCTCCGGGTGTGGCAGCTAATCACACTCACTAACCACGACACCACAGAGGCGGTCGTCAGGAGAAATAGCACTCAAAATTTTGCTGTAAAGGGAAAGAACTAGGGAAGTCAAGCATTAAAATCGCTTTTTCTCAAGTTTTAAAATTTATGACTCTCCTGCTTTTTCCCCTGACCCCTCGTTTGTGCTGTCTCCAACATCCCTGCAATTCATACACAAGATAGACCATCCTCTACTATAATAAGACGCAGTTTCCTATACACGACTAATGCCGCCCACCCTGCCTCACAGGGGGTGCACCAGCTGGCAATAGCCACACGAAATTATATTACATTCATTAAGTCCGTCTCTACAGGATATATCAGAACTATATCGAAGAAAAGAAATCAGGGAGGCTCTTCGTGTTATGTTAAGCACGATGGTGAAATCGGATGGGAGGGAAAAATTTTTCTTTACGAGAAATTGACGTTGAAAGTGCTATTTGTTCGGGGCGTCGACCTATGTGAATCTTTCCCCCCTGGAAAATGAGGTTACTTTCTTACATCCGAGGGCGCGATTCAAATGAATGAACTTACCGTGTTTGCTAAGCCAGAGAGCCAGCCGCTGCCTATTGCTGAGTGTCAGAGGAGGCAAGGGAAGGAAGGGGAAGTGGGAAGTGGGAAGATAGTGGTAATGCTCGGTGTGAATGCACAAGTTTATCGTTCGTTTCTCACAGTCGTTTCCCTGCACCAGTAGGCAGTGTACAGTTTGTTCTGCACAAATTGAATACTATGCAAACCCCGTAGGATGAGAAAATGAACATGTATCAAGAATACAGGTAGCTTCCCAGGTTGTTCGCGACACACCACATATCCTCAACAGAGTCCAAAGGTCACTGCTACACCTTTGTGAGCTGTGCATCGAAGTAGGAGGGGGCATATTGAACATCAACCGTAATCAAACCATTGGCTGTATAGTTTCTTTCGTTCAGTATTTCATTTACAATGTTGTGAGTGATGGAATACACAATCGTGGGGTGGCAGCGTTGCATCTTCTTTTATTTTTTTCTGCTATTCCCTTTACGTCGCACCGACACAGATAGGTCTTATGGCGACGATGGGACAGGAAAGGCCTAGGAATAGGAAGGAAGCAGGCATTTGCCTGGTGTGAAAATGGGAAACCACGGAAAACCTATTTCAGGGCTGCCAACAGTGGGACTCGAACCCACTATCTCCCGGATGCGAGCTCACAGCTGCGTGCCCATAACCGCTAGGCCAACTCGCCCGGTCGTTGCATCTTCGAGCATGTCAAACAGACTAGAGGGGAAACGATCTGGTGCATTCCTTGACTGACAAGTGTTTCGTAATTACAGTATGTTCTTGTACTGTGTGTGCAGTTACGTCTGTTTAATAAATTCTTCTTCTTAATCTGTTTCCCCTCCAAGTGGATTTTTCCCTCGGACTTAGCGAGGGTTCCCGCCTCTAATACCGCAAGGGAAGTGTTCAGACTTGGATCTGGGGATACAACTCGGGAAAATGACCAATACCTCGCCCAGGCGGCTCACCTACTATACTGACCAGGGACCTTGTGGAGGGATGGAAAGATTGGAATGGACAGGCAAGGAAGAGGGAAGGAAGCGGCCGTGGCCTTAAGTTTGGTACCATCCCGGCATTTGCCTGGAGGAGAAGTGGGAAACCACGGAAAACCATTTCGAGGACGGATGAGGTGGGAATCGAACCCACCTCTACTCAGTTGACCTCCCGAGGCTAAGTGGACCCCGTTCCAGCCCTGGTACCACTTTTTAAATTTCTTGGCAGAGCCGGGAATCGAACCCTGACCTCCGAGGGTGGCAGCTAATCACACTAACCACTATACCACACAGGTGGGCCTGTTTAATAAATTAACTGTGAATATTGATTGCAAGATACAAGGACAAACCTTTGCAAGTCGAACGAGGAAACTTGTGCATACGCACGGAGCATTATCTTCTCTCTTCATCATACACACCACTTCCCCTCCCTTCCCTTCTTTTCCCTGAATCAAGGCCACGGCTTGTGCTCTGGCATAGCAAATAGGGGCGAGTTCGAGTTTCTTTACGTTTCGCAGATAACTGTGCTCTGAGATGTCAGAGGAAAATCTTGACCGTCCACGAGAAAGGCTTCTTAAACAATGGCTTCTTGAAATTTAGACGTTATAATAGAAGTGAATTGGTACGTTCATTCGTCACTAGATGGCTCCCCGGACGTGGCACAGCGCTAGCGTTCGAAGCGGAAGCTGACCGAACCATCAAAATCAGTCTAAGAGGGTCACATAACAAACGTTATGTTAACGCTAGCGGCATAAGCCCTAAAGTTTATACAGTATCATGTCGACAAGAATTTATTTTTTTACGTGCAATACGTACTGATTTTCGATTATCCCAATACATAATACAGTATTAATATTCATTTGTGTGACTCGCTGGCTGAACGTCAGCGTACTGGCCTTCGGTTCAGAGGGTCCCGGGTTCGATTCCCGGCCGGGTCGGGGATTTTAACCTTAATTGGTTAATTCCAATGGCACGGGGGCTGGGTGTATGTGTTGTCTTCAATCATCATTTCATCCTCATCACGACGCGCAGGTCGCCTACGAGTGTCAAATAGAAAGACCTGCACCTGGCGAGCCGAACCCGTCCTGGGATATCCCGGCACTAAAAGCCATACGACATTTCAATATTCATTTCCAAGGTAACTAAGATACTCGATGCGATGTAATCTAAAACATCCTCAAGGATCGTGCACAGGTATTTCAGCGACTTCGATTTCAAAGACGTTTCAGTACGTTGATACCTAATTCTTCATCTACATAGAATAATCTTACGAATATAATTGTTGTCAGAGTAACATGATTCTCTGTGTAGCAGGCGTAAATGTCTGTCTTATTTTTTAGTTGAATAATACTGTAAGTTATCCCGTGAATAACTTACAAGTGTAAGCTATAAATATACCAAGTGAATGGTTGGTTGTTACTACACATGGGAATATAAAATATTCTTTACTGCAGGAAAAGCAATATCAAGGATATGTTTCATGTTATATCTCGTTCAGTCATTTTCAGAAAGGTCGTCACGTTCAGTCAATCAGAAATGTCTGCTTTACGACATATATAGAATTTGTACTTCCCCTGAAACGAAAATTATAATTTTATAGGCCATTTAGCGAGGGGGATAACATCTCAGAATTTCGTAAATGTTTCTTGCTTTTGAGAGATGGCATGAAAATAAGACCAAGGGTACTTTTAAGGTCCCAATTGACATAGTTACAGCCCCTATTCACTTGATGACTTTCATAAAAATGAATGCGTTTACAACTTCACTCCTTGTATACTATTTTACTGCGGACACTGAAGTCCTCCCAAATCACCGACAGGACATTTTTTCAAATGTTTGATAGCATTCTCTTTATAGTTTTACACATACTCCTCATACGATTGATAGCCAAAGGAGCGTTATTTAGCAATGAGGAAATAGTTTACACTTCAGACTTCCCGAAGTGAAGACATTACGCTATGGTGTTCATTCTTCATTGTGAATATCAAAGTAAAGACATAAAATGTGATACGTCGTAACTGATTTTATATCATCGCAAATGTTATTCTCTAAAAATTAATCTATGCGGGAGTTTTGAAGAAGGTATTGATTTGTAGATTCTTCCTTTCAAACCAGACTATTTCTCGAGGAAAGAAAATTATATTTTAATGAAATAGGATCCGAAATGAGCACCATTCTAAGGTGGAATATGTTTACTTCTATTAACATTTACTGCAGGTAATAATCATGTACCATTTTTGCTGAAGTATGTCATGACCTACCTTAACAATGTGTAATTATATAGTGTTAAAAGGTACATGATAATGCAAGATAAGATTCTTTTTAAATAACTAAATAGCATTTTTACTAAAAAAAATTGAGGGAATCGCCTGAGATACATGTTGAACCATGCTTCCGAGTTGTTCATATTTTATTCTTCTACATTCATTTAGCCTTAATATGCAAGATGTAGGAAAGTACATACATACGTATACATATATACATAATACATAATACATACATACATACATACATACATACATACATACATACATACATACATACATACATACATACATACATACATACATACACACACACACACTTACTGTACCCGGGGAAAAGTCGAAGCGGCGGGAATCTGTTCCAGGGTCCTGTCACGGCGCTATGTAATAAAATATACTTACCGCTTGGAGTCTCTCATCTGCTTGGGGTGCGATCAGTTCTTCTTCATAAGTTGGTACATAAAGGGAATTCAATACTGCGGGTACTATCGCTAATAAATGAGATTGGGCCAGATTGAATTTTAACTAATTTATTTATTTTAATCGTGAAATTAATTAAATTCCAAAAGTTTAAGTGAACAACTAAATAATTAAATTACTCAATTGTAGAAAAACAACCAATAGTTCGGTTAAGCCATAACCAAAAATTCTCCAATAATAATTAATTAATTTTAAATTGATTGCTGACACCACAGGTGTGCAATATTGATTAAATCATTGACGTAACATTAGTTATATTTCATTTCTAAGACGTCAAATACAGTAATAGTTACATAGGTAAATCTGAGCAGTTTTAAAGTTATCTTTAGTTAATTGAAAGTTCCAAAAATACTATAATAAAATTAAATTTACCCTAAAATGTATGCATTGAAACTTCTCCATTAAATGATAGGATATTCCTGAGAACACGCCTCAGTTTTGTAATTTATTGCTTCCTGTTATATTACCGTTATCTAAATGAACGTAAAATAAAACTGGCCTTTCATAACCTGATATTGGATGGATACTCAAACAAAATTTATCAACTTATTACACTACATAATTGACCTGAGTTGGCTATGAACGGTATACGAGCTAACATAGCATGTAAGATTTTTATATAAGCAAGTTGTAAACACTAATGAGCACTTATGGTCACTGTGTTGTATACATGGATTCTCTGAGTCGAAATTTTAGGAATATATTTTTCTTTAGATCACCTGAACGACGTGCCTAACATTTACATATTTACACACTCAAATATTTAACCCATTTGGGTCTGCATGATTCGAGGATATTTTACTCCAGTTATTAAAGAAATGTCTTAAAACTCTACAGATATACACTTACAGTCTTACTTACAGGGGCCTGTTCAGTGATTTAATTATTCATTTGCAATTTGCTTGGATACTGTAAGCGAAATGTTGTTTTAAAAGACGTAACCAAGCTGCCTTCCTTCCATAAGGTTACTGACCTCATATTTACAGTACAGTGTGGGTGAATGAAACAAAATAAATGACAAGAGAGAGAATCAGCTAATCCTCTTATCCTATTTCTACCATCTAAATACACTCCCGAAAGAAAAGTCACCCTATCATGTCTAACCTGACACCCCATCTCTAACCTATACTATTTACACAGAGCAATACAATCTCGTACCGTTATTTACTTCTGAGATGCTGACCGCACCTGATATGAAAAATAGTTCAAGAATACGCACATACTTACATACGAAGTACCATAGACTGTTATGCCTTTCAGCGTTCAGTCTGCAAGCCTCTGTTTATTAACTAAATGTCACCACAATTCTCTATTTGTAACTAGCACTGTGGCCTCGTTTAGTCCCATGCCTCTTGTATTTAACCCATTAAAAACTGACTCTAACCATCGTCGTGTTGGTCTCCCTCTACTTCTCTTACCGCCCACGATCCAATCCATTCTTCTCGTAGGTAACCTATTCTCCTCCATTAGCATCGCCAGTTTGGTAATTTTGTTTCATCCACGGAGTTCATTCCTAACTTAGCCCTTCTCACTCCGAGTACCCGCCTGCTATTGTTTCCACCTATTTTTAACAGTGGTCATTCCCGCTACCTTCATGCCTATTATTTATAATTTATGAATATGATATCCTGAGTGCATTCAACGTTTACTCCCTTATAGCTAAGCCAGCCTGAAAACACACCGATGCAAAGACAGTTTCGTTCAGGAGCTGACTTTCTTACAGAAAATGTTTTTCGCAAATGCGAGCTCACCGCATTAGCTTTGCTGCACCATGGTTCAGTTTCACTTACAATACTACTAACCTGGGAGACTTCACATCATGAAACTTGAAATTATATACAGATAGTCGCAAACGTATCCGTCCACCTGCTGGTGTGATAAACACTTTGGCAAAAGGACATCCAAATGTCCGAAGATAGTATCTAGCAAAGTAACATTAAGGCGGAATGTAATGGTATCGTAATATTGTGCCCTATAATGTTTTTGATTCCCGTCAGGCAAATGCCGACTTCGAACCAAGAACATCATAGTGACCAATACATCCAAGAAACGATGTATGTACGGCACATGTCTTACCTTACAGGCGTATCCACAATCCGCAGCTCAGTAGAACATGAATCAGGGTATCTGGGTAGAAAATGAGGGCATAAAGATAACTTAGGTGGATACGAAATGATGCAGGGTAAGAGAAAAATCCTACCAAAAAATATCTAACAGAAAACATCGCTGCATTCAAAGTTTTACAATCAGGGATTTATTACATAAAAATACTATTTACAAATATAAGAGCTTTCAAATGTGACTGGGGTAAAGATAATGTTGAGCCGATGGTTACCAGTTCACTGCCTTCACGAAACAGCTTTGCTGTAACAAGCATGGTACAATTGTGTAAGTAATGAAATAAAGAGAAAATGGATATCTGCTGAAATACACATCTAACAGTTATCTCCTCATTATAAAATTTTACTATGCCTCGTACCATCGAACCCCGGTGCAAACAAATATAAACACATAATGTACAGTGCCCTGACCCGGTCTCGATCCCTGGTCCAATAAAGAGCAAGGCGTTGAATAATCATATACAAAAACATATATAAAAAAGGAACACAACCATCTTGTCCAGGGGTCAACATAAAACGGGCAAAGCGTTCAAATAAAGCAGAACAAACAGAACTAAAATCTCTCCCTGCGTCAAAACATCAAGGTCGTCCTTTCCCTCTACACACTCGACAAGCTGCAGACAGCAATATAACCGAGTTTCAAGACTGTGACGTCAGACACAACAACCCTCACCAGCGGTGCACTAGACAGGCGGCTATCCACACAATTTATGAGCTCAGCTGACTGACTTGTAGGCTGAGTGCAAGGAAACTTCGCTACTCAATGTATCTCGCATAATCTGGCTGATAAAGCGCTCTCTTAAATACCCGTGGGCTACACGCCCTCATCTCAATGCCACAAGCAATACAACAAATCTCATTTCCACCTCCAATGGGCTCATCCTTAATAATACAAAGGCACAATTCAGTAAGCTATCATCACATAGCCATAATAAGGCACCTCATATGCTTCTAATACAGTCTCAATCTGTGTTGGGGCTCTCTCATATTAATTCATACAGTCAGCTACATGCATAATGCCCAAATCTCTCAAACACACGGACACGCCCACCCTGTAGGACAAGCTAGGTGAGTTACGGGGTAAATCCTGATCTCAAATACACAACCTACGTCTGCAGAGACATATGCGTAAACGCTACACTATAAACAGTGCCTGTCTGTCAGACTTACCTAACATGACCAAGGGAGTTCGACCTGACCCATGAAGATTACACGTACACTAATATAATACTATCGAAATGAAATATAATCACACCAACAAGGAATATACAACCTACTACCTACACTAATGTACTGGGTTCGAGCTTGAGGCCAGGCTATTTATTACCAAGAATTTTCCTACCATAAACTAACCTGTTGGCTGACGGCCTCCCTGTTCCTATCTAAATTTAAATGACATGCTTGAAACAGAATTGGAAAGCTCTGACCTTATATGATTGATGACATGACGGAGCGGCCCTTCCTGTGGACCACTGAATTTACCACATCATGACAAACTGCGACGCTTGCAGCAGATACCGGCGGACGACTGGAGACATTCTATCTAGCGTGAATCCTTCGTACAGCTCCTTAGATGGTTGGAAGATGTCCCCTTCGACGTCGCGCTGATCAGGTACGCCCCACGTTCCTGGATCGATTCCCGATGTCGTGCCAGCTTCAGCTCCCGTGGTGGCTTCCTCGCAATGATTATGTAGAAGCTCGTACTGGCTTGATGCAGGGGTAACTGAAAACAAATTTACTTATTACAGACTGTCCAGACTCGATGCCTCTTTCCACTAATATCGTGCCTCACACGTTACATTGACCAAGTCTTGTTCTGAATTATAAACCTGGTACACTATAGTTTTCTTCATCAAACTTGGTAACACTGTTATTTTATTCTTTCACTCGGACAACATGTCGTTGTACCAGAACTACCCTGAGCCTACATTTATTCTAGCATTACGTCAGTTACAACTTGACCTCACAGAAATATGAAGCTACTAGTTCATCAGTCTATTATAGGCAGTACCTCATCTCACCACAGCAGATCAACACAGGTAATATCAAGAACTCAGCTGAATAAGCGGGTTAATTACTTACTTTCTTCCAGATTCAGTAGTGCTAGTTGTATGTGCAGCTCGAAGATAAAACGTTGTTCTCCGGGCCGACTCGCAGCATGACGACTTCGTTCAAGCAGCCTTACGGTCAGAGAATGAGGCTGACGTGCCAGGCGGACCTGCATTTATAATCAGGTTGGCGTAGCCACGCCGCTTGATCGCGTGTAGGATATGCGCGCCCGTGACTCGAAGTTTTCCCGCACAAAGCATGTCAAGTACCCTACTTAACGAATGCATTTATGATTACAGCCATGTTGCATATCAAAATTTAGCATAAATTATGCAAGTTGCAATACTTGTACCAGATCCAATGCATCTCTTTCGTAACCAGAGATATTAATTTAATTCCTTCTTCCCTTCGAAGGTTAGTTTGCCGCGATCCGGGGAGCGTCCCCAATCTCCGTTAAGAGGCTTGGCTTGGGCCATAAATCCCTTTAATGAGTATCTGGAAATTTTCATAATGATGCTCTAGCTCTCTTCCCACGAAAACGCTTCTTCTGGAATCTTTTATGAAATAAACTATAAGACAATGACTTCCTTGGTGGCTTCAGGTAATCCCAATATCTAATACGAAAATCCATACTATTGGTCCATGAACTGTATGGTTCAATATATCATGTATAGGCCGACCTCCGTTTCTGTTTGTAATCAATTCATGTACGAACGTAGCGTAATAAACGTTAACGAAAAGGTATTCGTCCGCTATGTTCTCTGTGATGTTAACAACATAACATGGGATAGTGCTGTATATGAGTCAGTGGTTAGCGTGATTAGCCGCCACTCCCGGAGGTCCGGGTTCGATTGCCTGCTCTGCCACGAAATTTGAAAAGTGGTTCGAGGGCTGGAACGGGCTCCACACAGCCTCGGGAGGTCGACTGAGTGGAAGTGGGTTCGATTCTCACCTCAGCCACCCTCGAAGTGGTTTTCCATGGTTTCTTACTTCACCTCCAGGCAAATGTCGGGATAGTACGTAACTTAAGGCCACGGCCGCTTACTTCCCTCTTCCTTGCCTGCGCCTTCCAATCTTGCCATCCCTTTACATGGCCCCTGTCCAGCATAACAGGTGAGGCCGCCTGGGAGAGGTACTGGTCATTCACCCCAGTTGTATCTCCCGACCCCGTGAGGGGTATAGGTGGGATTCCTCGCTGAGTCCGAAGGAAAAAACGACCCTGGAGGGTAAACAGCTGAGGAATAAGAATAAGACGAAGAAGAGTCAGGATTCTTACGAGCAGTATGTGTTGATCACGTTTAGACCTAGAATGGGCAAGACAAGGGAAAACACTTGTTGAAGGGAACTCATTTTTGAACTCCATAAAGGAGGAAATCGCAACAACAAATTGCTGAGAAGACAGGTACGGCGATCAGCAGTAGAAGCTATTGTTCACCACTTCGACTGCGATAAAAAAAATTTAAAAACAGGGCGCCTAGGAACCTCACACAACATGAAGAGAGACGCAGCCTTACCCACCGTGTCTCAAAATCCGCAAGTTTATGGTCCTGTACTGTGAGTAGAAGTAGAATTGTGAAGACGTGAACTGGGACGAACATCAGCACCGACGAGTATTATACAGAGCTGGTGTGAAAGACCGTATAAACAAAAAGAAACCCTGGATAAGTAACGTAAACAGACGGAAGAGGTTGGAGTTTGCAAACTAATATGTTAACAAGTCATTTACCGGGCGAGTTGCCCGTGCAGTTAGGGGCGCGCAGTTGTGAGCTTGAATCTGGGAAATAGTGAGTTCAAGCCCCACTGTCGGCAGCCCTGAAGATGGTTTTCCGTGGTTTCCCATTTTCACAGCAAGCAAATGCTGGGGCTGTACCTGCATTAAGGACACGGCCGCTTCCTTCCCACTCCTAGGCCTTCCCTATCCCATCGGTGCGACGTAAAGCAAATTGTAAAAAAAACTAAATCATTTACATTCTGGAAACGAGCATTATTTCCGGATGAATATAGTTCAGCTTGTTTGATACATCCGCAAAGCGTCGTGTGTGGGGAAACGAAAGCGAAGAAATCTAAGTAAAAACTTTCAGACCACAGTTAAACATGGGGATGAATCCATCATAACATGGGAATGTATGTCGGAGACTAGTGTAAACAACTTCCGCATAATACCTGGAACAATGGATGGAATGGTGTATATGGACATTTTGAAGGAGCATCTGGATCCCAGTGTCTATAACTTTGGGATTGATGGTGACTAATACTTCCAACAAGATAATGACTAGAAATGTACTGCACCGAACTCGATAGCTGCAGTCGCTTAAGTGCGGCCAGTATCCAGTATTCGGGAGATAGTAGGTTCGAACCCCACTGTCGGCAGCCCTGAAAATGGTTTTCCGTGGTTTCCCATTTTCACACCAGGAAAATGCTGGGACTGTACCTTAATTAATGCCACGGTCGCTTCTTTCCCACTCCTAGCCCTTTCCTATCCCATCGTCGCCATAAGACCTATCTGTGTCGGCGTGACATAAAGCAACTAGCAAAAAAAAAAAAAAAAATGTACTGCCTGGGTCGTTAAGCATTGATTGCTTTACCATAGACCTTATGTGCTGCAAACATCACCCATGTTGCTAGATTTAAAACCTGTAGAGCATTTTTGTGATTAACTAAAACAAATAGTAACAAAAGAGGAAAAGATGAGGACAGCTAGAATCTAAAATTTATTTAAGAGTGACGGAAGAAGGCCCAGTAATCACGGCAAAACTAGTCCAGTCCCTACCGAAGATGCTTCAAGCTGTTATTTCTGCCAAGAGAGATTCGACTGGACACTGAAGAGTTTACATGTTCTGTGAGTTAAGTGCGTGTGAAGTACAAATGGGCGAATACTCTTTCTACACTACTTATCGGAACATGTTAACCATGTTGTGTTGTTATTTCATTGTTGTATATTATCACGTTTTAATTCTCAAATAAAAGGTAACTACGTTTTTTTTGCTAGATGCTTTACGTCTCACCGACACAGATAGGTCTTATGGCGACGATGGGAGAGAAAAGGCCTAGGAATGGGAAGGAAGCGGCCATGCCCTCAATTAAGGTCCAGCCCCAGCATTTGCCTGGTGTGAAAATGCGAAACCACGGAAAACCATCTTCAGGGCTGCCGACAGTGGGGTTCGAACCCACTATCTCCCGGATGCGAGCTCACAGCTGTGCGCTCCTAACCGCACGGCCAACTCGCCCGGTGGTAACTAAGTATTACAGCATGAATTTCCTTGCTACCTTTCCACCACTGAGCGTTATTTCCGGTCACACCATAGAATGGATGGATACTTTTGCGACTAACTGTAGCGGTTTCTATTTTGTATTCCCAACCTGACATTCGGCACACAGGTTTCTTTCCCACTGCCATCGCTTTAGCCCTGGAAGTGCTCATTTTCAAGATATAGAAACATACCGTTGAAAAAATAACATGCTGTGATTGAGAGGGCGATTACAGGAAGTAACTCTCTAACTTGTAATTTTCATCTACTTTCAAATGGGGACGAGGAATATACCCAAAAGGATCTCCCACGATGTCTGGGGCAGTTTCGACAAAAGAGTAGCGTTATGAAAGTTTTGCAAAGTTTTGGTGGGAAGACTTGGAGAAAAGGAGATGAGCTGTTCGACTAAGTGGTATGTTCCAAGCTGTCAGCGGAGAGATGGCGTGGGTTGACATTAGTAGACGAATAAGTTTGAGTGGCGTCTTTAAAAGTAGGAAAGATCACAATATGCAGATAAAGTTTGAATTCAAGAGGACAAATTGGGACAAATTTTCATTTATAGGAAGGGGAGTTAGGGATTGGAATAACTTACCAAGGGAGATGTTCAATAAATTTCCAATTTCTTTGAAATCATTTAAGAAAATGCTAGGAACACAACAGATAGGGAATCAGCCACCTGGACAACTGCCCTAAATGCAAATCTATTGATTGATTGATTGACTGATATAGAAGTTTTTTCAGCAAATGTTGTAAATTAATTTTGTTTCTGATTTATAAAGTGTCTGTTAGGCTCTTTACGCTGGCTGGCGTGGAAATGGATTTCCAATTTGACATCACGTGGTACGGATTGTCCTGGTGCAAATATTTGAGGATTACGGGAACCCCGTTCGCAGGTAGATAACGACTTAGGTGGTACGAAATGTCCTCAAAAATCAAATGGTACGGAATGTCCGTGGTACGAAATGTCCGGGCACCCACTCCCATAAATGTTGGTACTGTAGTGACTATTATGGCAGGTTTCTGTCTAATATTATGTGTTAAGTCCGCCTCTGTGGTGTAGTGGTTAGCGTGATTAGCTGCCACCCCCGGAGGCCCGGGTTCGATTCCCGGCTCTGCCACGAAATTTGAACAGTGGTACGAGGGCTGGAACGGGGTCCACTCAGCCTCGGGAGGTCAACTGAGTAGAGGTGGGTTCGATTCCCACCTCAGCCATCCTGGAAGTGGTTTTCCGTGGTTTCCCACTTCTCCTCCAGGCGAATGCCGGGATGGTACCTAACTTAAGGCCACGGCCGCTTCCTTCCCTCTTCCTTGCCTATCCCTTCCAATCTTCCCAACCCTCCACAAGGCCCCTGTTCAGCATAGCAGGTGAGGCCGCCTGGGCGAGGTACTGGTCATACTCCCCAGTTGTATCCCCCGACCAAGAGTCTGAAGCTCCAGGACCACCTCAAGGGCAGTGTCCTGGAGCATGAGTCTTTGGCTCGGGGGATACAGTTGGGGAGGAGTGTGTACTGAACAGGGGCCTTGTGTAGGGATCGGAAGATTGGAAAGGATAGAAAAGGAAGAGGGAAGGAAGCGGCCGTGGCCTTCATTTTGGTACCATCCAGGCATTTGCCTGGAGGAGAAGTGGGAAAACAACGGAAAACGACTTCGAAGTTGGCTGAGGGCAAAATCGAATCCTCCTCCACTCAGTTAACCTCCCGAGGTGAGTGGACCCCGTTCTAGCAATCGTACCACTTTTCAAATTTCGTTTCAAAACCGGGAATCGAACCCGGGTTTCCGGGGGTAGCAGCTAATCACGCTAACCACTACACAACAGAGGCGGCTATTATATTATTTATTACTAACTGATGCACCCGTGCTTCGCTACGGAATTCTACATTGTATACGGAATTCTAGCGTACACGTTGTGAGCAAGATTATATTAAATTGCATAGCTCTTAACGTTACCCTAGAAACGCGACGGGGAAGTTACCAAACATCTTTTCTCATATGAAGACTGAGTTAGGGAATTTTCTCTGTAATGGTAGACCCGCTTGTACGCCATCCGTCACAGTCAGGTTGGGGAGTTTTCATCATAATGGTAGACACTTTCCACCTGCCTTTTTACATCCTCAGAAAGACTGTCTTAGTGGTTTTCCGAACTGAAATGAACATACATTACAATGACGTCAGTATGAATGGCGCGATTAAAAGCAATGCTTTCATATGAAATACTCGATCAAATGAAACACCACATAGTTTCTCACTTTTAACGAACAGTACTACACTGCCGATCTAACAGTCCCAAGTTCCAGAGCTGAAATGACCAATCGCAGGCAGCCGTGATTCGTGAAATCTCTTCGTTATTTTTCGGCGGGGAGAGGGTCGAATAGTGCAGACAATCAGGGCAAAAACTATGCGCTTTTACTAATCTGTTTCCTTGGATTACCCCACAAGTCGGAAAATATCAATTCACTACACTGGCGGCGGAAAAATCTGACTTAGAGACAAATTTTTCCTCCAAGTCAGAGGAGAAACCCCCTCTTCACTGATAATTTGGAATAAAATGAATGTAGAATTTAACGAAAGTGAAGAAGAAGAAGAAGCTTATCTTAAGAAACCGCTCTTTTGATGGTTGAATTTTGGGTTATTTAGTGAAATGTAGTGCTATAATTTGGAATAGGCCTAAATTGTTATTTTAGACCAGGCCATACTACTCATCATCATCATCATCTTTTTACCCTCCAGGTTCGGCTTTTCCCTCGGACTCAGCGAGGGATCCCACCTCTACCGCCTCAAGGGCAGTGTCCTGGAGCTTCAGACTCTTGGTCGGGGGATACAACTGGGGAGAATGACCAGTACCTCGCTCAGGCGGCCTCACCTGCTATGCTGAACAGGGGCCTTGTGGAGGGATGGGAAGATTGGAAGGGATAGACAAGGAAGAGGGAAGGAAACGGCCGTGGCATTAAGTTAGGTACCATCCCGGCATTCGCCTGGAGGAGAAATGGGAAACCACGGAAAACCACTTCGAGGATGGCTGAGGTGGGAATCGAACCCACCTCTACGCAGTTGACCTCCCGAGGCTGAGTGAACCCCGTTCCAGCCCTCGTACCACTTTTCAAATTTTCGTGGCAGAGCCGGGAATCGAACCCGGACCTCCGGGGGTGGCAGCTAATCACGCTAACCACTACACCACAGAGGCGGACGGCCATACTACTACTACTACTACTACTACTACTACTAAGTCAACTTCTGCCTTAAGCATGCACACTGCTTACTCAAAACAGCGCGTCAGAATATGGATCGAATAACTGGAATACTATGAAGAAGCAGTGTGTTACGTGCCAACTGTATCAGAAAATGTATGAACCAGAGGAATGGCATGCTAAAGAAGAAAGTTTTCTAACTCCCCGGCTATTTTCCGTCAATATTCAGTCAGGCTCTTATGCTCGATATGCAGCAGTAATACCATCTATCGGAGTTAAGAGGCAGCAAAAGAGACAAATAACATCACAACAAGCAATGGTCAACGTAATGTTATTGTTGATCAATGTTATGCGTTTGCAATTTTGTAGGCCTTCACATTTAGTTTTCTTTCGACTCTGAAACACCACTCTTATCATAGTCGGTACGGTAAAACTGAATAAGACACAAAAGATCGGAAATTGTGCTCTTTGTAACTTTTGTTATGTAGTATTCGATAGGACCAAATACATAGGCATTAAAAAAATTTTCTTTAGGCGCCTTCCAATAAACTACAATTTCATCCAGGGTGAATAAAATTGTTTATGTCTTAGACTGCATTTTCTTATTCGCCGACTCTATATTGAACCCTTTAGGTCCATATTGAGGATGCCTACCTTCCTTACCTTTCAGCAAAGTTCATGAGATCTGTCTCTTGGGTCGTTTCGGGTTCTTCGTCACTTGCTGAGGTAAGGGTAGGGTTCATTATTTCTAATATATCTACTGGAATGAAAGGTCTGTTTAAGAGATTCCTATTTATTCAGGAAAATTCTGAAGCATGTCAATGGTATCATAGAAGTCAATTGTGTCCACTGGACACCACAATCATTTTACATAAATGTCAGAACACTGGTGTGAGACTTTAACGTAATTGCCTGATGGGCATTCTTACTAGAAACCATTGTCTCAATTATTAATCATTTAAGAAAGGAAAGTCTGGAAATCCTTAAATTCGGCTTCCATGTGAGACCACATGTACCATCATAGTGATTCGTTATGGTCCAGCCCTCGTAACACGAACTCTGGACTCTGGGTATAATTAAGGCAGTCCAATTGGTGTGTGCCACACAGTGGTTCTACGGCATGGACTCTTAATTGAATCGATGTGACCTGCGCCTATGTCATGGACCGACATCTAATCTTCTAAGTTACTTTAAAGTCATTGTGGATGATGACCGCAAGGAAATGATGCTACAATGGCATATGGCCCTAATCTAAGTCACTGAGGGCGGAAAAAAGTCCATTCGACACTCCATGTCGTACGATGTCGGCATGTAAAAGATCTCTGGTGATACATTTGGTATTTACCCGACAAAATTAATAAAAAATCTCAGCCATAGACGCCCAAGAGAGATCCGGTTTACTCTAGGTCCGCTAGATGGCAGACGGAGTAAACCGGAACGTCGAAATTGACGAGCAGACAGCCAGATGGCGTCAAATCGAAATGTCTGCAAACGGTAGCTGAGGCCATACGATTATTATTATTATTATTATTATGACCCCCTGACCATCCAAGTTTCTAGGCTGAAGGCTAAACACAATTAAGTTACATCGCTTGATGACCAAAGTTCCACTTTACTATCCCCAGCACATTCACTGCTCAACCAACCAAAGTTCAATAATTACAACAATAGCAATGCTCACAAACTTTGTGGCAGTAAAATCCATTTCCTTCGGATATGTCCCCTTAATCGTTACCTTACGTGTTAATATTCCCCAGAAAACAAACTAAAATTTCCAGAATGCATCTCCAAGTTATTCGCTTGATTAAAGTTATTTCAAAATGCGGTTTCACTGAATTTAATAATTAAATAAATTTAAATGATTTAACGAAATGTTAAAGATCAGTAAATTTTATCTCCGCGGACTCTGGTTTCTTCACAAATTCCTACGCAGCTGTGATGTGACTTCAATATTGCGATGTTTATCTGGCTGGAAAAGAATTTTACATAATTCATGTCCAGCTACATATATCCTATCTCGTGATATCATGCTTAAAAATCTAATCTAGTCCTAACCGTTATTAACACTTGGATATCATAATAATCTACGTACAAACCAAACAACTCGCCATATAATTACGATGTCATATCTCGTCATCACTGAATTTTGCACACCCCTCGCAGACAAACCGATCGTCACGACCATCGCTCTATAATTTGGACAACCCTGAAATTGGGTTACTCTGTTCCTTATACTCAAAGTTCGTGATTTCAAATGTTCATTACGTCCCCATTTACAGTATTTCACAATACTTAGATCATTACCGGCTATGAATTTCAACTAAATCCAGCATTTTAACGTTTCCCCTGGCCGAGAATTACAGTACAATCTCAAGTCCACTTCTTTCCCGCTATCATAGCTGAGGTCTCTCACCCCATGCTCGCTTGGCAGTTACATAAACCACCCGGTTCGTTCTACCTGACTGACTTCTCAAAATGCTCTCTTTAAACTCTGCCGACATAATTAAACAAATACGATATTCTAACCAACAAAATGCACAGATATGCTTCAAGATGCCCACACTAATTATACGCGTCGCCAATTATACCGCTATGGATTTCTATGAATTTCTTTCCATTCTCAACATTATAAAATATTGTTCGGGTTATCATGTCCCGGCTTCAAATGACAGGACTCTAACCTGATTCGCACATCTCATCTCAACTCATATAAAACATTCCTCGGGCTTCCGTGACCCGGCTTCAATGACAGGTCCAACCTGATTCACAAAACTAACCTCTGCTTCCCAGCTCCACAATTATCCTCGACAAAGAACTGGAATAAAATCCCCACTAGAAATCCCGACGTCTAATATCGCACAATGCATTAATCATGAATAACTTCGCATAAATGATATCGTATTTAATAACTTGATTTTTACGAGAAATGACTGAAACATTCTACTAGATCTTTTATTGTCAGTCAGACACAGTTTAAAATGGGCATTAAATAAAACGTTTCTCTCCGTGACCAAATTCATCACCCTAGGTTCTCATCCAACAGCGCGCTTCCACTCGATTGAAAATGAGTGACCATGGATTATTATTATTAACGTCAAATTGCAGACAGAAGAATTTTACGTCGAATGAACATCTTAATTTGATATCACAAAATATAGGCAGTACACTCACACGGATGACGATCTACATTGGACGTGATATCACTTCGGAACCCTATTCAATAACTTTTTACAACATTATACGGCCCTCGCAAGACTTCAAAATTTTATCCAAGTGGAAAATAAAACAAATGACTCTTTTAGTCGTACTCTCACATTTACAAAACTTAGTAAGGCGACCACTGCGTTGTATATCCCCATTCAAATACACTTTTAGAAATCACGAGACGAGATATAAGAGGTAGTAAGATGGAAAGCCACCTACCTCATGTCGTCACGCCAGTATTCGTCTTAGGGCTCACCTGTGACCCTGGCATTTTATTTAGCCATCTTTACATTCATGGCTGTACATCTCATTATGTTTCTTCAGGTTTCCTGGAATAAAGCATAAAAAAAAAGAAAATACCCTTCACTTGATTGCTTGAACGCACACGATGGACTATAATTATTTCCGCACACGAATTACTTAATCACATTAGAATTTATTCAGTACTTTGACCGTCCTATCTGGTACAGTTATTTCACTCAAGAAAACTATCTCCTCATGGAGTCAAGACTTAGCCGCAATGGCTAAAATCTGCAGTTGAACTCAGTCTACTTTCGTTGGTTTGATTTCGCAGAGCAGCTCAACAATTTTTCGTCCGCTTTGTATCACAAATGCCGGAGAATGAAGCTTCGTCATGGCGTCCCTTCATATTTATAGCAGTTACCCCCTCTCTTCGGATCTCTCCCTTTGCCGCCAAGAAAAATTTTATAAATTTTCTGACTTACCTAAACTGTAATTTCAAGAGTTTTGAAAGTGACTACATGCTTGCTACATTTCTGGCGGTAGTGTTCATGGACATTTAAAAATTTTACGGGTTCGATTTGTGAGATGATTGACCTCCTTTGATAGGCACTATATTTTTTTGACTTGGCGTGGTCACGCCATGTACACGCGCTTTGAAATAGTTCATAAAAATGACTTGAGATTCTTCCGCCGTCGACACGTGTGGTTGACGTCACGTACCCCAGAGCGTGGGACCGAAGGTAATCACCCCCTCGTCACGTGTCAAATCCATGCTATCAAGAATCCAACTTTTAATTTAATTGTTACATTTTGCATAATGTTCTTAGGGCACAAAGGTCATGGGTTCAATATTGAACCCTTGAACTTACCATTCCATCGTTGGTCGACCACGGCTGCTACAGTAGAACAATCTAGAACTCTTAAATCATGGGTCGTTGCGGGAATAAATTTGGTCACGATCTTAACCAAACGATGCGGTTCAGAAGAGAGCCTAACTACTTGAAATGAGGAGCAAAAATGTGCTTACTAACTTTTATTAAATTGAAATAGCACGATAACATTATTAATTTAATATGCATTCTTAAAATTAAAAAAATCATGAATTATTGATTTTTGAATGTTTCAAACACAGTCACATTACATAGCGTTGATTTGTTTCTTACAATATCGAAGAGTTGCTTCGGAGAAGTTAATATATTAGTGGACAGCGAAACTGAAAAACTGAAAAAGGGAAGACCTGAAAACCGGGCACCTATTATTCCAAACGAGAACTGAGAGTTAATCCACACGATCCGTGGAAAATCTGACTTTCAACAAGTAGAACGCCTGATTTTCTCTCAATTAAGGTTATCCACCAGTCGAATACCCTTTACGGATACGGAACACCCGCCGAATGGACCCTTAATCGAACCAAACTGACTATCAGTTGCTTTGGATAGGTTGCGAAATATTATGGGAAAGCATGGTGTTCACTACGAGTTAACAGCATCATTCACAATTGAAATAAAATCCCACCATGTATTTGTTATTCATGACACCCTTAAGTGATAAGGTAACCCCGATGCTAAATGTGCATCACCCAAAACAGCTGTTCGGAAGGAACCAACAACAACATGATCCGTGAGGATCTTACGTTATGTCGTTCTAAAGGAACAAAACTGCTAAATGCAGGAAACACTTATTCATCATGAATTTAGAAGAAATGCCAAAACACTGAAGTTAATTAAAAAGTGGAAAGTCACTTGAAAAGCATTATTATCGAACCGATTTTCAGGTTAGAAATGGTTTTGTTATGCTAAATAAAATTACCAGTCCACGTTAAAAATTACTACAACTTTAAGGATTTCTTCCCCTTGAAAAACAATGCTACCAGTACAGATCTATCTATTTATTGTCTGTTCCAACACACTACTTATACAGTGATTACTTAATTACTTTCAACTATGAATAAAATGAAAGTACGACAAGATTGAAAATAAAAATATTGTTACTGGCTGACGAATCGAAACCGCATTCGCAACTCAAGTCTCACACTAATACACTGAGTGTCAATATGCACACTATCAAACGAAACGGACGTCAAAACGAGAAAACAATAAAGTCCGTAAAATAAATTAACATATCGAAGTCATTAAAGCTCAACACGCGCGGAGAATTACAGTAAAATATTTGATCTAGATCGGGTTGATATCCAACATTTGGGCAACCCTCACTCACTAGCGGTCCCGTTATCTCAAGGAGAGCTATGCATTGACCCTCTTCATAAATCATATCATACTGTAGATGCTACCTTCGTCCAGGCCACTTCAACAAAAAACAAAAGAAACATCTAATCTGAGACTTGAGTGTGTACAGCTGCCATCCCAGACCTATCGTCGGGCTCACTTGAAATCTGTACATCCTAACACTAATCACTATGTACATGATACCTTCCAAATTCTATCGTCGGGCGTGAACTAGGACGTCTCATCATCAGTGACTCCAAGGATAACATGTGACGTCCTAAATCTATCGTCGGGCGTCAAAGTGGGTCGTACTACGCCTCCCTTAACATATCAGGCGAACTAGCAATTTCAAACAACTCCGACATTTAATACTAAACCTGGTCAGACAAATAACGCACGACGGAACCACGTCTCTTACTATTCAAACGAATGCAAGTCAAAAAATACAGTAAGTCTCTACCTCGTTACAATACGTGAACTCAAAAATAAATATACGTGACGAACGATTCTCCACCTCAAACACAATCTCAGCCTGTGCACTGTGGTTTTAGGGAAGCAATGATAATTCCCAACGCACGTTTACCATAGTGGATGCCTTCAAAATAATAATCATCACTACCGCATTCGAAACTCTCAAATCGCCTATCGTCAATTCCAACTATTTGTATCAATGACATATCCAGTGAACGAAATTCACTACAACCCCAACCATGGGTCCAAAATGCTCTTTTATCCTTGAGGTCGCATTATCTTAATATTCATACGGGCTTTAAGTAACAAATCGCTGGACGTTTACTACCAAGATTTTAACCTTTTTACTAGAGTCGTTTTCACTTGGGATCTTACTAGAAATCTACGGTGCTTCACACAGTAGTCGTCTCAAATTCGGATTGGTAGCGGAAAACAATACAGCCTGCCTCAACACAGCCTGTTTCCTAAATACTTCCTCTGCAAAAATATAGCCTGTCTCAAACTCATTCTCCTCGCTTTATTCCAGCGGTATCACTTAAAATCCAGGCTTCATTTCATCTTCAATATTCTTATCCCTCTCATCTCCACATACATATAAATTCGTCGCTCTCAATCCCTCTTTCTTATATTTCCAAGACCTTTTTCATAATTCAATTCCCTGGTGAAAACAACAACCACTATAAAACACATCTCTTACTTTACTGTTATTACGACTTTCGGACCTCGAGAATCCGAGAACACACCGCGACTTTTCGTATCATTGATATACACGATGTCTCAAAATTTTTCTTCCCATGCATAACTATAACTCTATCAAATTTCACTGAAATTATCTAAATATGCCTGCGATCCTTGTAAAAATATACTGGTTAAATGCACTTTTAACATAGAAAAATTTCTTTATCCCGCGGTAGACATTATTATTATTATTATTATTATTATTATTATTATTATTATCGACAAACATTTCCGAATTCAACTGATATTTGAGATTAAGATATTCGCCACGACGAATTTACACTTATAACTTTCCAAAAATCCACGCTTTGGACAATATCTCATCGAACATTAACACCAAATTTTAAACGTCGCATTTTACCGTTTCTTGACATGAAATTTACACACTGAAATTTTCACACGCTGACCAAAAATTACAACACCTTTCGCCTGATAATTACGAATATCAACCCGACAATCATCTGGAAAAATTTGTTGGGACAGAACAAATAAAACTAACTACAACATAATACAAATATAGACAGACCTGCACATGGCGTCATTCCCAGTATTCTGGTTACATCGTCACCAGCTGACCTCGCTCCTTAGCCGTACATTTTCACAAAGAACATTATCATTTCCAACATCTCACTCTTACAAACACTACCCTTCTCACACACGATATTAAAATTACCACATAAATCACGCACTTTTCCCTGTAATTTGCACCACGAACTTCCCTCGTTCTGCAGTCGGCTGCGACTGTCTGGCCCGTTCCCGACGTTGTCTCTCTCTGTTACTCCAATAAAACAGGTGTTCAACAGATAAAGGGAGCAGAACTACTCTGAATAGCTTCCCCAACCCTCTTCACTTTCAAACGTACATGAGATGATATAAATAAAATCTGCTGTGTATATTTTAACCAACGCCTACACTTTCCTAGTTCGTCGGCAAACGTTCAGAACTTTTCCAATCACCTTCTCTTCTTAACCGAGTATGTAGACCTTAGCCACGGAGATGTATTTAATTACTTGTCGATCAATCTGGCGCGAATTTCCAATGACGACGGGCACAAGCTCCCGCGGCTTCAAGTTCCAGATCGACACTGAAAAATATACGGTGGGGTGTTTCTTTTATAATCTCAGAAGGGACGCTATCCCCACTATTAAGCTTGATTGTGTAATCTGCCAATTTTGTGTCCTATAGACCGATTTTGATGAGACTTATCCCAGAATTCCGGACAGGCTTGCACTTATTTTAGATGTTAATCTTATAATTTTACCACACTCACAACAGGGGAAATAAATTATTTCTGCCCGTGCGTTTCGCGCGTTTTCTTCTTCCATTGACCTTGGCACGTGTAGCTGTTTCACTGATCTGACGCTAACATGTACTTAGACTTAACTGCATTTATGTTTTTCCCTGGGGGCTCTGTCTTCACGTAGGGTTTACGAATAATTTAACTTATTTATTTCTTTATTTACTGTATTGCCAAAATCCCTCGTTGTATAGAATTCCATGAATTTAAAGAATTATCGGGCACTCGAGTTCCGCCGAGGTGTCCCGGTATCTCACGAGCTTGCCGTGAGTGAGATCCTTCCCACGCGACATCGGGGCTCTTAGGAGCGCAACATGGCTGCCCTCAAACATAAAAGTAGCTTCTTGATACCAAATAAATGTTGAGAAAAAAAGTATTTTTCTCTCCGTAGAATTATGGGTTCAGTATACCGATTTTTATTAAAATCTGTTCACCCATTTTCTCGTGGCTCGGCGTCGATATGGACTTAGCAACAAAAATACAATTTCATGAATATCTGTGTTATTATAGCCGGTACGGTAGAAATGTATAAGACATAAATGGTCGGAAATTTAATTATATATAACTTTGTTTTTTTTATTTTCAAATTCTTCCTCCACTTGGGGCTGCCAAAGACAAAGAATACACAAACTATTCATTCAAAAATAAAATAAGTAAATTATGTCTCAATCTGGCGAATATAAGTGGTGTCTGAGTATCAAAAGAGAACCCCTGAGCGCTTTCAGCCCCCAGTCGATACGACCACTAATAATATAAATATTTGAGAATAAAATTTTGGGCCTTCCCCTAAACTACCATATCATTCAGCGTGAATAAAATGATTTAATAATAATGTTATTTGTTTTACGTCCCATTAACTACTCTTTTATGGTTTTCGGAGACGCCGAGGAGCCGGAATATAGTCCCGCAGGAGTTCTTTTACGTGCCAGTAAATCTACCGACATGAGGCTGACGTATTTGAGCACCTTCAAATACCACCGGACTGAGCCAGGATCGTACCTGCCAAGTTGGGGTCAGAAGGGCAGCGCCTTAGCCGTCTGAGCCACTCAGCCCGGCATAAAATGATTTGTAGCCTACATTGTAGTGACTCATTCTCCTACTTCGTATACCAGTTTTCAATGAGTTAGGACCACTAATAACGTAAATATTTAAGAATTAAATTTTAGGCCTTCCCCTAAACTACCATTTCACTCAGCGTGAATACAATTATTTATAGCCTAGATTGTAGCGACTTATTCTCCGACTTTGCATACAATTTCTATTACGATAGGACCCCTAATAACATAAATATTTGAAAATAAAATTTTAGGCCTTCGCCCTAAACTACCATTTCTTTCAACGAGAATAAAATTTATTTATAGCATAGATTGTAGCGACGTATTTCCCGACTTTCCATACCGATTTTCATTCAATTCTCTTTAGCCGTTTTCTAGTGATACGTGTACAGACAGACAGACAGACAGACAGACAGACAGACAGACAGACAGACAGACAGACAGACAGACAGACAGACAGACAGACAGACAGACAGACAGACAGACAGACAGACAGACAGACAGACAGACAGAAATTACGGAAAAGAAAAAAGTGCATTTCCTTGTTACTTTGGACATGACCGTCGTCTGTGATACTTATTTCTTGGAGGTCCGCCTTAGTTTCTTCTAGCCATTTTATTTTGACCTTCTTTGAGTTGATTACTTTGAATAATTTTTATTTAGTCTGTCGCTGTTCATTCTGTAGATATGGCCATAGAAATTAAGGCGTCTTTTCCGTACGGCATCAGTAAAGATGTCGGTGAAGGAGTAGAGGTCCGCTGTTCTCCTCTTAATCCACATTCCATTTTCTCTCGTAGGACCATAAATTTTCCTGAGAATTTTCCGCTCCTGCTTTTCAATTTCTGTAATTTTAGAGTGACCACCTAAGCATATGGTTTCTGAGGCATGTATTATATTATATTATATTATATTATATTATATTATATTATATTATATTATATTATATTATATTATATTATTATTATTATTATTATTATTATTATTATTATTATTATTATTATTATTATTACGACCTCAGCCATCCTCGAAGTGGTTTTCCGTGGTTTCCCACTTCTCCTCCAGGCAAATGCTAGGATGGTACCAAACTTAATGTCACGGCCGCTTCCTTCCCTCTTCCTTGTCTATTACAATAATAATGATTATTATTATTATTATTATTATTATTATTATTATTATTATTATTATTATTACTAACACGGCTAACTCAAGGAACAATTATTTTCGAATGAGTATGAAAAGCACAAAAGGAAAGGAAACTCAGTATATCGTCGTTGCCGGGACAAAACCTTCTATGTGATAATATTTTTGGAGATATTCTGACCCGCAGCACATACAGTATGAAGAGCGAGAATGCCTTGACAACATTCACACAATATTGCACCTTAGATGACAGAACCTTACCGGCCAAAGTTCTAAGCTAAAATATTTCACATAGGAGGTTTTGTTCCAGCAGCAGCGATATGTATCTCATTTGTCATTGTTCTCGTATAGAACGGAATCACTTAATTGTGGGTCTCGCGGGCAATACTTGATTATAAATTAATTGCATTGCAAATTGCAAAGAACATTTATGAGTGTGTGTGTGTAGGTAAATGGAATAAATTACCTGTTACATCGAATTGCGAGCATAAGAAAACTCTTCCATTGTAATGAATATTGAATTTTCACGACCGCATTGTAATCGAAACAGACTTTCAACCTATGAAGTCGTGTTATACGTATACGGTACGTGTTGGAGAGATGTTGAATATATTCTAAACTGCCCTGGAGTTATTCACTAACATTTACACCACAGAGAATAATATGGCATACTCCCTGAACAGAGTTCGTACACAAACGGTGCACTTGTACAAAGAGAGAAATCCAGCTAGCACAGATCCGGATGGAAGCAGTTTTGCTCTTGAGACGGTAATATACAAAATCTAGAACGGGTAATACTATAACAAATTATGTACGTCGCGAAAATTATTTGCATATTGCAAGAAATGTGTTATTGTGTTTGGCTTGGTTAATTCTAGCTTGTGATTAACTTCGCTGGCCTAGAGGTTGATCATCCCATTATGAATGTGGTTGTTTTACGCAAAAGTCATAAGCAAGTCCAGGATATTCAACAGTACTAAGAGCCCTTCGGAACAGTAAAGCACAGAGACTATTTGTCAAAATCCCTCTGTGGATGGGAATAGCTTTTTTTTTGGCTTTACGGCGCGCCAACACAGATAGGTTTTATGGCGACGATGGGACAGGAAAGGGCTAGGAGGGGGAAGGAAGCGGCCGTGGCCTTAATTAAGGTACAGCCCTTGCATTTGCCGGGTGTGAAAATGGGAAACCACGTTAAACCATCTTTAGGACTGCCGACAGTGGGGTTCGAACTCACTATCTCCCGGATTCAAACAACTGCGCTCCCCTAACCGCACGGCCAAATCGCCCGGTGATGGGAGTAGTAGAATGCATCCATGGTAAACCCTGTCTCTCGTGAGCGGTGACTGTAAGGGGAGCCCGTAAGGTCTCTCAACTTAGGAGCGTGAATTGACAGCCACGACGTCTCTATCTTCCTAATAAGACAATAACCACCTCCGCTTTTGTCTAAATCCATCTCCTAATAGATCTAGGGAGAAAATGAATAAAGGCAACCGCATTATATTTCATTGAACAGTTTTCGTAACACAAGTACGGCACCAATGGCCTTCGAAAGTATTCGCCCTAACGAACACCCATGAATTGGCTACGAAATCGAGATAGGAAATGTTAAAACCAGAAACTGATGATGATGAAGCTGAATATTGTTTGAAACATCTAGATCAGCGATCCGAAGAGAGAAGCCTTGCGTTAGGAATCATGTTCAGCTCTGGAGCTTGTGGTTCTGTTACCTCCCAGCACCTCATCATTTCCACCATAAAAACAACTCTCGTTGAACAATCTGTGTAAATTATTATTATTTTTTTATTCATCGAGTTGAGCCTCTATGGACTGCGTGGTAACAACCAACTTCATTTCAGTGTCTACGTCTTGTTCTTGTTCCGGCTTTGACTTCCTGCCAGTATCTTCTGAGCCCAGCGACGAGTGCCTGTTTATGCTTATCAGACAAAGGTCCTTTCCGTCTTCTGGAAGTTGATGCCATTTGTAAACCTTGATAGCTGTTCACCAATCTTCTGAATGCGTTCCTGTCATGAATTTATTGGTCTGAAATACCAATCTGCCTCAGATCTTTTTCGCATTCCTGGAACCATCTCGGCCTTGTTGCCTTAGATTGAATAAAATTCCATATTCTTTTTGTTAGCCGATCATCAGTCATCCTCAAGAGATTACCGTAAAATAATAGCTGTCTCTTCTTAATTGACGCTGTGAGAAGTTCTGTCTTGCTGTACAAATCCTCATTTGGTCTCATTCGCCACTGTCCATCAACCCACCTATTTTTCTTAGTATCTTACGCTCTCTTTTTTCCAGCCGGTCAGCTTGACCTTTACAACTTACGGTCAAAGTTTCAGACGCATATAATCCCTCAGGTTTTACAACTGTATTATAGTGTGTAAAATTATGATTTTATTGTCACTTGCAATTAGATGTGATTATGCTCTATTTGTGAACACTCGAAGTAGGCTGAGGACCAATGCGTGATGCTCTTGAATATTATAGACACGATTCTTCTCACTTAACTTTATGGTGGTGTGTATATTAGTTCAATCCTTTCACCGGAAGCAAAGAAATGGACTTAAGTTTGCTCTCACAAATCCCCGTCATAACTCGCCTGTCAGCGGGAGAGATGCCATCCTTCTGTTCTGCTTCTGACAACCAGCTTCCTCGAGGTGTTCTCGAATTTTTTTGTTGCCGCCCACCCGCACTAAAAGGGTTGTTTGAGTAGGCTGTTCCTGATGGCCGTAAGTAATGCAGTAGGGCATGTCACACACACCTGGCTGGCCAGTCACGATTACAGAGTAAACATCGCGGTCTACTATAAACATGACAACTTGCCGTCTGCTTTTTAAACTAGTTATGTATTCCTGTCGAGAGTGCAGCATGTTCGACCATTGACGACTCTGTGAATATGAAGATTGTGATAAGTGACGCTCATAAGATACAGTGAGGAAATACAGTGTATCCTATTCAATTATCTCTCCACATATCGCAAATCTACAATAATAATAATAATAATAATAATAATAATAATAATAATAATAATAATAATAATAATAATGATAATCGTGAACAACTACCAGAGGCATCTCTCTACACCTAATGACCTATAATTTTCTCTTGCTTCAGATTAGAGCAGAGGGAGAACCAGTCCCGCAATTTGGAGAGTAAAAACAGGATTCTGAACCTGAAATCCATTGTTTCATATCTGAAGCACAGGAACAAAATAAATTGTGGTGAACTTCGTGGACTTCAAGGTCTTTCTAACCTAATCTAAATCTTAAAATAATTTGGTTTCAACAACAAAACAAGAGCGATCATTCAACAAACCCCGACCGACACCGCCTCTAAAGTGAAGTTTAGGGGAGATATTTCAGGTGCCTTTGAGATCAAGACAGGAGGTGGGCAAGGACATAGGCTTTCCCCGCCTAATCTTCAACTGTGTCTCCGAGAAACTCATCCGCGAGTGGCGCAAAGAAATGTCTAACGAAGGAATCGGAAACGTGGTCAGACTCGGCTACAAAAACCTAAACCTTGCAATCGTCTGTCTAGCCTTTACAGCCACAAAACAAATTAATTAACTTAGGGCACAAACAGAGTAGGTGGAACTCCAGGTCTCCTTTGAGAAAACGAAGATCACAACGAATATCAATCTGGTACCCACACAGCGCTAGTGATGGGGACAAAACAAAATCAAGGGAACAGGAAAGTTTAAGTATATGGTAGAGTGGAAAGAAACATATATCTCCAAGATAGAAGCCTTCGCGTCACGCAATGGAAATGAGGTACCAGCTAACTAAGGATATCTACAACAAAGAATCAATAATCAATATCCTTGTTGAAAACAAAGTGGAGCCACTACCGCAGTGTCATCCAACCCCAGATCTCAAACGCTGTGGAATGTCTCACAATGAACAAGAAAGGCCTGGGTGATAAACTGGAGGCCGAGGAAAAAAGAAAGAAAGAAAGAAAGAAAGAAAGAAAGAAAACTTCGACCGAGCGAGTTGGCCGTGTGGTTGGGGTTCCGGAGGTAGTGGGTCCGAACTCCACTCTCGGCAGCCCTGAAGATGGTTTTTCGTCGTGGTTTCTCATTAAATAAATAAATAAATAAATAAATAAATAAATAAATAAATAAATAAATAAATAAATAAATAAATAAATGGTTCACGGTGTGGGTTACTCTAGTCACGTCCTAGTTCGTGAACCATGGGCAACGGCTGAGTGGCCTAGTAAGTGGTCCTGAGAGTCGGGATACCAGTTGCTATGGAATGGGAGTGGGCATCTCGGACATATTCTGAGTCATGGCCCTCCTTGTGCACAGGCGGCTAGGACTACACAATTCACCGGTGGTCTATAACCCGTCAGAGGAGAGATCCTCACTTGGACTATGTGCAAGTAGGGTAGCATCCTGCTTCATGAATTTACCGAGCTCAGAATATTTTAAGCAAGCCTCGGACCTATGGGACTAACGGAGTCCCACTCCCATTTGACAGGCGAGGGACTCCTTGGAAACAACTTGGCGAACGAAATGGAATTCGATGGTGAGCTATCAATATTAATGGGGCTTATGGAAGAAAGAAAGTAGAACTGGCTGAGTCAGCAAAGAGGATGCATCTGGATGTGCTAGGAGTAAGTGATATTCGGGTAAGGGAAGATAACGAGGAAGAGATAGGAGATTATAAAGTGTACTTTACGGGTGTTAGAAAGGGTAGGGCAGAGTCTGGGGTAGGCTCTTTATCAGGAATACCATTGCACGCAACATAGTTTTTGTTAGGCACGTAAATGAGCGAATGATGTGGGTAGTGGACGAATTAGGACTAGAATTGTCTCCGTATATTCACCATGTGAGGGTGCAGAAGAGGATAAGTTTTATAAAGCATTGAGTGACATCGTGGTCAGGGTCAACAGCAAGCGTTTGCTGGACTTCTGTGCTAGTATGGGTTTAGCTGTTACGAATAAATTCTTCAAGCATAAGGCTATTCACCGCTACACATGGGAGGCTAGGGGTACCAGATCCATAATAGACTATTTTAACCGACTTCGAATTCAGGAAATCTGTTAGGAATGCACGAGTTTTCCGGGGATTTTTCGATGATACAGACCACTATCTGATCTGTAGTGAACTAAGTATCTTTAGGCCTAGGGTAGAGAAAGTGAAATCTGTCTGCAAACGAATAAGGCTAGAAAATCTCCAGGACGAGGAAATTAGACAGAAGAACATGCATATGATTAATGAGAAGTTTCGAACAGTAGACAGTAAGGAGGTTCAGGATATAGAAAGTGAATGGGTGACATACAGAGATGCTGGAGGAGAAACAGCAAGGGAATGCCTAGGAACAACTATGTGTAAAGATGGGAAAAGGCGAACAACTTGGTGTAATGATAAAGTGAGAGCAGCTTGTAAACGTAAAAAGAAGGCTTATCAGAAATGGCTCCAAACAAGGGCCGAGGCAGACAGGGATTTGTACGTAGATGAAAGAAACAGAGCGCAAAAAATAGTTGTTGAATCCAAAAAGAAGTCGCGGGAAGATTTTTGTAATAACCTGGAAAGGCTAGGTCAAGCAGCAGTGAAACCTTTTTTGACAGTAATAAAGAATCTTAGGAAGGGAGGGAAAAACGAAATGAACAGTGTTTTGAGTAATTCAGGTGAACTCATAATAGATCCCAGGGAATCAATGAAGCGGTGGAGGGAATATTTTGAACATCTTCTCAATGTAAAAGGAAATCATTCTGGTGGTGTTGCGAACAGCCAAGCTCATTGGGAGGAGGAAAATGTTGGTGAAATTATGCTTGAGGAAGTGGAAAGGATAGTAAATAAACTCCATTGTCATAAAGCAGCAGGAATAGATGAAATTAGACCTGAAATGGTTAAGTATAGTGAGGAGGCAGGGTGAAATGGCTTCATAGAGTAGCATGGAGTGTTAGTAAGGTACCTTCAGATTGGACAAAAGCAGTAATTGCACCTATCTATAAGCAAGGGAATAGGAAGGATTGCAACAACTATCGAGGTATCTCATTGATTAGTATACCAGGAAAAGTATTCACTGGCATCTTTGAAGGGAGGGTGCTGTCATTCGTTGAGGGGAAGTTGGATGAAAACCAGTGTGGTTTCAGACCACAGAGAGGCTGTCAGGATCAGATTTTCAGTATGTGCCAGGTAATTGAAAAATGATACGAAATGAATAGGCGGTTGTGTTTATGTTTCGTAGATCTAGAGAAAGCATATGACAGGGTACCGAGGGGAAAAGGTGTTCGCCATACTGGGGGCTATGGAATTAAAGGTAGATTATTAAAATCAATCAAAGGCATGTTGACAATTGGGCTTCAGTGAGAATTGATGGTAGAATGAGTTCTTGGTTCAGGGTACTTACAGGGGTTAGACAAGGCTGTAATCTTTAACCTTTGCTGTTCGTAGTTTACATGGATCACCTGCTGAAAGGTATAAAATGGCAGGGAGGGATTCAGTTAGGTGGAAATGTAGTAAGCAGTCTGGCCTATGCTAACGACTTGGTCTTAATGGAAGATTGTGCCGAAAGCCTGCAGTCTAATATCTTGGAACTTGAAAAGAGGTGGAATGAGTTTGGTATAAAAATTAGCCTCTCGAAGACTAAATTGATGTCAGTAGGTAAGAAATTCAACAGAACTGAATGTCAGATTGTTGATACAAAGCTAGAACAGGTCGATAATTTCAAGTATTTGTTGTGTGTTCTCCCAGGATGGTAATATAGTAAGAGAGATTGAATCAAGTTGTCGTAAAGCTAATGCAGTGAGCTCGCAGTTGCGATCAACAGTATTCTGTAAAAAGGAAGTCAGCTCCCAGACGAAACTATCTTTAAATCGGTCTGTTTTCAGACCAACTTTGCTTTACGGGAGCGAAAGCTGGGTGGACTCTGGATATCTTATTCATATGTTAGAAGTAACAGACATGAAAGTAGCAAGAATGATTGTTTGTAAAAACAGGTGGAAACAGTGGCAGGAGGGTACTCGGAATGAGGAGATAAAGGCTAATTTAGGAATTAACTCGATGGATGAAGTTGTACGCATAAACGGGCTTCGGTGGTGGGGTCATGTGAGGCGAATGGAGGAGGATAGGTTAACTAGGAGAATAATGGACTCTGTTATGGAGGGTAAGAGAATAGAGGTATACCAAGATGACGATGGTTAGACTCAGTTTCTAACGATTTAAAGATAAGAGGTCTAGATCTAAATGAGGCCACAACACTAGTTGCAAATCGAGGATTATGGTGACGTTTAGTAAATTCACAGAGGCTTGCAGACTGAACGCTGAAGGGCATAACAGTCTATAATGATAATGTATGTATGTAATAAATAAATAAATAAATCAATAAATAAATAAATGAAAAATCTGGGTCCCTGTCAAACACAATTGTGAGTACTGAAGACGGCATGAACTATACATCGTCTATACATCGAACTGTACATCGACGTGGAGAATGTAATCGACACGTCTGGAAAATTATTTATATTTTGTGGACACGTGACACGAATGAGCCCTCCATGATCAGCCGATCGGATTATTATCCAATTTCAGGAAAATTAAACCAAAGGGACCTGGCTCATTGAGGTGGAAAACGATCAGGAAGAACTCGGGATCTCACTTAATAAAATCGAGGGGTGTGTCCGGCTCACTAAGAAATATCAAGGTGTCTAAGAAGAGAGAAAGTCAAAAACTGGAAAGGCATGGACAAATAATAATAATAATAATAATAATAATAATAATAATAATAATAATAATAATAATAATAATAATAATAATAATCTGCCTTTGCTGGCAGGATGTAGTGTTTACAGTGCACTATGTCTTCTGGTATGGGCTAGAATAAATTTGTTACTTTCATTGACCTGTCTCAGTCTCATCCTTGGCTTTGACAATATGAAAGTGACTGAGGTATGAGCGATGCCAGTAATGCCATTCCTTATGCAGCCAGTCCCTGTTCTGAATGGTGTGAAAATATCGCTCATAGGGTCGGTTGTTGCATGCATTTCAGTGGGCTTGGCAGACTGATATGCAATAGCAACTTCTGGCTCAGTGAGGAAAGCAACGGGAAACTACCTCACTCCTCACTTCCCTAGTATGCCTCTTCAGTGACACCTAGGCTATCTATGACAGCTGTTGGTGGAGCTGTAGAGGACCAAACCAGCCTTCGGGCTGAATACCCAACATACATAATAATAATAATAATAATAATAATAATAATAGTCATTTCTGTACAGGCCATGAAGGCCCTTCGAACGATGAAAGATAAAGGCTTCCACTTTCCGTAACCTCGGTATTTGGTGGGGTACGGAGGTTATCTCTACTCTCGGCTGCCTTTGTTCCCACGAATTAATCTTGTGCCTACTTATTCATAAGTCAGAAATAACAGACACGAAACTAGCTAGAATGATCGCTGGCACAAACAGGCGGAAAATGGCCAGAGGGTACTCTGAATGAGGGTAAAGGCTAAGTTGGGAATGAACACGACTGGTGAAGGTGTACGCATAAACTGGCTTCGATGGTGGCTTCATGTGAGGCGAATGGAGAAGGATAAGTTACCTAGGAGAGTAATGGACTCGGTCATGGAGGGTATTAAAAGTACAAGACGATGTTGTCTACAGTCAGTTTCTAATAAACGAGCGAGTTGTCCCAATTTGTCCTCTAGAATTCAAACTTTATCATCATAGTTTAATCTTTCCTACTTCTAAAAACACCACCCAAACTTATCCGTCTACTGTCATTCCACGCCATCTCTCCACTGACAGCTTGTAACGTACCACTTAGTCGAACAGCTCATCTCCTTTTCACCAAGTCTTCCCACCAAAACTTTGCAAAACTTTCATAACGCTACTCTTTTGTCGGAACTCATCCAGACATCGTGGGAGATCCTTTTGGGTATTTGGGACCGAGGCTTTATATTCCTTATCCCCATTTAAATTTAGATGAAAATTACAAGTAAGAGAGTTACTTCCTGTAATCGCCCTCTCAATCACAGCCTGTTTGCAACATTTTTGTAACGCTACTCTTTTGTCGGAAATCACCCAGAACAAATCGAGCTGCTTTTCTTTGGATTTTTTCCAGTTCTTGAATCAAGTAATAAAGTAATAACTGACTGCCCTTTAAACTATATTTATTACATATATTTACGTAAATAGTATCATAAGAAAGTCGATTTTATCGAGTATAAATCCTGAAACAAAACAATACAATAGAAATATACACCGTGTTCGGGCGCAATGTGCAGGATGGATACTATTACTATTATTGTGAATATTTATAAACTACTCAATTATGTCATTATGAAGTAAGTAAAATAAAAGATCATGATGAACTGGCCTATATGTGCTTGAAGGTCACGCGGAAACAAGGACCTACTGAAAGGTGGAAGTAGCTAGGTTCCCCTGAATGAAGAATGCGAGAGAAGAATTAACACGCGTGCCAATCAGAGCAGTTGCACTCGACGGAAAGATAACATCAGTAGTGGTCACACCGTTCGGAGGCTTGTGCGCCACTAGTAGACAATGAATATACAAATGATTACATGCAGTAAGATATCGCTTTTACTTCGCAATATTTCCCAATCTTTCAAATGTTTCCTAAATATTTTAAAGTCATTAAATGATACTTCGCAGGTAATCAGCCGGTCAAATGGTAATTGGTACGAAATGTCCGGTGGTACGAAATGTCCGTGGTACGAAATGTCCCAGAACCATTGGAGTGAATTCACATTAACAGTACATTAATGGAGTATCTAGTCCAGGGTCAGCCAACTGCGTGTATGTGTGATGTCAGGTAACACGTCACACACTCTGCTTGGGCAGCGAAACGAAGTACTTAGTACTGTAACTGAGAAGTGAAGCTTAGAGGGGCGAGGGGAAACACAACGTCATTCGTAGGGGGAGGCCCAAGGGCTCCAGGTACAATGCGGTATGTGTAGTACATATTTCTCTATACATATTTTATTGTAACGTAACTTTGTTATGAAGTAGCATAAGAGTTATAAAGCAACTTTATTTCTACATATACAAACTAAACATTTAGCTGTAGCATTCCTATAATTTTCAACAAATAAATATAGATCTTCCCATAAAGATAAAAAGATCGGAGGGGTAGGTAGCTTGTCGCACCGTGATGTGCCCGGTTCATCCATACGTACTGTACCACTACCACCACCACTACGTATAGCACTGCACGTGTTTACTACAAAGCGAGACTGTCTCTTCGTCTCACTCTACGACAGCGTCTCCTCACCTTCTGCGCTCATACGTCACATCTGCTCTACGACTCACACGGGTCCTCTTACACCACACGCCAGCCAGTTGGCTGACCCTGATCTACTCGAAACATCTAAAACTCAGCTATAATTTGACTCTCTGTGTCCGTAAATCTCGTGGTAAAAATCATCCCCCGCGCTCCTAAAGCGCAGTCACATTATCGGCAGGACTGTACTCTGTCTGTCACTGACTCTCAACTTTGAAGTGTGGGATGGCGACCATGGATCCCTAACTGAGTTTCTCATTGCTTCTTGCTTCTACTTACTTGTACCAAGCTCCTCACTTTCATCCTTATCGTTTACATTTCCTTGGTCAATTCTTGTTCTCTTCCGACCCCTATGATAGATTTAAAAGGCCCAATGAGTCTTTCTGACCGTTTCCTCTCTCGTCACTACCATTCGTCTTTGGAAATAGACACATTTGCTCCTCCGTTGTCGATAAGGAGAAGAAAAACAACGATCTCGTCTATCATTACCTGAGTCTGTCAGGCAATGGGCACAGTGGGGTAGACAGATACGGTAAGTTCACTTTCGCAGGAGTTAAAGTAGCAAAGTACAAATAACTTACTCTAGGATAGGTAAGAAAAAATTTAAACTCACTTCCGTTCTAAATTGTGCTGACGAGCTTGCTACATCTCCCATTAACCTTCATGTCGGGAATTTAACCTGAAACACTCTGACGGAACGTTAATATTCCAAAGAGAAAATTGTCTTTTTTTCAGTTCTGAAGATATTCTGCAAATAACCAATGATATATTGCCTATATACATCGGAATGTTAGCTTGTATCCTGGTAGACTTAGGGAAGAATATAAGAAGGTGGACACAGAAATAAATTAAATAAATGGTGACACTGAAAACACTACGAGTTAGAACTAAGGGAACAGATGATGTCAAACCATTTTCGAATGTACTAACCAGAGATGAAAAGTAGCTGTTTTTAAGTAGCTCATTTTTCGATTAACTACATTCTTTAAAATACTTTAGTAAATTAGTTACCTGATACCGGAGTATCTTACTCCAAAATTTGATTTCAGAACTTTTACGCATCTTTCTTCCGGTAATCGTACGGTACTTTCTAAACTTAAAGAAGAAGAAGGTTCTGCTGCAACTGGATTTGCATCCGAGAGTAAATGAGTGTTCAGAGCGAAATCGGTATTGAAAAATTCGGACTACCACAGAGGAATGAACGGGGAAACGTTCCGAGAATAGTTTTTAAATTGAGTTTTTACTATTTGCTTTACGTCGCACCGACGCAGACAGGCCTTATGGCGACGATGGGATAGAACAATGCTAGGAGCGGTTAGGGGCGCGCAGCTGTGGCCTTGCATTCGAGAGATACTGGGTTCGAACACCGCCGTCGGCAGTCATCAAGATGGTTTCTCGTGGTTTCCCATTTTCATACCAGGAAAATGCTGGAGCTGTACTTTAGTTAAGGCCACGGCCACTTCCTTCCCACTCCTAGCATATTCATGAATTTGTATTTTTGTTGCTACGTCCATATCGACGCCGAGCCACGAGGAAATGGGTTAACAGAATTTAATGAAAATCGGCATATAGAGTCGGGGAATCAATCAAAGTGTTTTTCCATGGTTTCCTGCTTCTCCTCCAGGCAATTGCCCGGATGGTTCCTAACTTAAGGCCACGACCGTTTCCTTCCCTCCTCCTTCTTTTATCCCTTACGATCTTCCCATCCGTCCACAAGACCCCGTTCAGCATAGCAAGTGAGACCACCTGGGTGAGGTACTGGTCCTCCTCAACAGTTTTATCCCCGACCCAAAGTCTTACGCCCCAGGACACTGTCCTTGAGGCGGTAGAGATGTTATCCCTCGTTGAGTCCGTGAGAGAAACCAACCCCGAAGTGTAAATGGATTAAGAAAGAAATATAAATATTACGGTACTGTATATTATTTTTACTATTAACGTCTAACTGTCCACGTAAAATAGAGGCTATTGGTTGAGGCTGTGAAGATGTGCTTAGTTCACCCGGAAGGACTTGGATTCGATTCCCCGTCAGGAACTAAAAGAAAATTAAGAGACTAAATTTCCACTTCCGAAGGTTTATATGGCCCTGAGGTTCACTGAGCCTACATCAGAAATGATTACTAGGTTAATTTATGGGGCCAAAGGCGGCCGGGCGTAGAGCTGACCGCTCTACCTCACAAGTGCCGAGGTTATGTATGTTGGAAGCCTTAACCTTTTTCCCCTCAAAAGCCTTCATGGCCTGCACGGAGATTATTTAATTTCTTTTTATTCAACTAAAATAACAGTTTGTTCTTAACAATTACTGATTTTCCTCTTCATGCATATTTTTTTTACTTTTACTCCTAAAGGTGAAGGTTAAGATGAATGCAGTGAATCGAAGTTATGAGTTAGGTTAAGACGCTTGGCCATTCCGCTCGTTAGTTAGCTTGTGAGAAGTAAAAGAATAAAGAAAAACGATCGTCTTCAAAAGTAAAAAGGTAGTTTATTAACACATCTGCAGAACCGTGTGCAGAGCCATTAATTATAGTCCATTTTAAAATTGTTGTAAACATACAGTATAGGCATAAAGGAGTGTTTTAGGATGAGAGGTCGTCAAAAGATCCATTGAAATGCCCCTTCCTGACTGTATATAGGAGAATTGGCCTTAAAATATTACACTGGCGGCAAACAACTCCCGATTCTAAGAAGACATTACTTTAGAGGAATGCACTTTATTCTAAGCAATTGTCTATGTAACATATTTATTTTATTAAAGTTTGCAGTTCACAAGTTCAAGTATGCGCTAGAAGGCATGTGACATGGTGGTACATTAATAACCGCTGCAGTCACCACAATTTTGAATGCAAGCATGCAAACGCGCATTCATGGTGTCGTACAGGTGCTGTATGCTATTTTGTGGGATGAAATTCAGTCAAATAAGCAATGGCTAATGCTGGGATTGGTGACAATATGTTCATCATCCCAGAATGCCCCATACCTGCTCAATAGGCGAACGGTCTGGTGATGTCGCAGGCCAAAGCATTTGGTCTACACATTTTAGAGCACGCTGGATGACAGCAGCGGTATGAGGACAAGAGTTCTCCTGTTGCAAAATACCCTCTTGAATACCGTGAATGAATGGAAGCACAGCCGGTTCAGACACCAGTCTATCAATATTCTTGGAATAACGGCGAGAGTGCTCCTGCTGTCGAAGGAAATCGCTCCCCAGACCCATAACTGCTGGTGTAGGTCCAGTATGTCGACACAGTATACAGCTTGTTTCCAAGCGTTCACTTGGTTCCCATGTTACCAAAATATGGCCATTACTGGTATCAAGACAGAAACGGCTCTCATCCGAGAACACAACAGTTCTGCACTCAGCCCTCCAATGAACTTTTAACCACTGAAGTCGCAGATGACAGTGATTAGAAATTAGTGGTATGAACGCTACAGGACTTCTGGCTCACAGCTGTCCCATAAATAATCGAGCTGTTACAGTTCGCTTTGTCACTGGTGCCATCCACCACAGCCATGCTGTGAATACGGCGGTCTTGTCTCTTTGTAGTGGCCCGTGTGCGGCCGGACCACAGTCTTCTTCAGACAGTGGCCATAGCTGACAACACCGATACACTGTGGATATATCCCTGCCATGTTTTTCTGCAATCTCGCCGAAAAATCAACAACCTTCCCGTAGTCCTATTAAATGGTCTCGTTCAAACTCAATCTGCCTTCCTCGTCTCCTTAAAGTCATGTCTGACTCCCACCTACCTCACGTCAACACCGGATGACGACTAACGCTCACGAAGTGTACAACGCGTATTTACAGGAAACTTGCTTTGCAAGGTCATAATGGCGCAAATTTGAATAGGTGTCATCTTTCAGATGTGCAAACACGCCTTCCGAATTTCGTCTATCTAGTACACCTTTTTGGTGCTGGGATTTCAATTTCCGCCAGTGTATTTTCACTAATGCGTACTTTTGCATACATTTTTGAACGATATTTGAACCTATAATTGTGAATGTGATGTGTGTGATTTTATTTGGCAATACTTCAGTGTGCTATTCTTACTTCCAGGTTAGACCGGAAGCTCTGAATTACAGGGCAATTGAAGCCCAGGAACGCCTCCTGGGGCCAACGAGCCATCGCGTGAAGCACGGTGACCTAAAGGCTCCTTTCCTCCAGACGACACGCCGTTTTGGTAGAATTGTAAACGCTCCGAAACATAACGTTGCGATTGATAATCCACGTAAGCCTGCCAATTTGTTATTTTATTGTTATTTGCTTTACGTCGCACCGACACAGATAGGTCTTATGGCGACGATGGTACAGGTTAGGTCTAGGAATGGGAAGGAAGCGGCCGTGGCTTTAATTAAGGTACAACTCCAACATTTGCCTGGTGTGAAAATGGGAAACCACGGAAAACCATCTTCAGGGCTGCCGACAGTTGGGTTCGATCCCACTATCTCCCGGATGCGAGTTCACAGCTGCAATTTTTTTTTAAGGAAACCAGGGGGTCATATGCACATGGCTTGTGTGTATTTATTTCTTCTTCTCGCTATCACTACATTCACTTAGGAAATTGACATATTTGCATTTCCTTCGTCCGGCTCTTCAGTGAATAGTCACCATACTGTCTTTTAGTTCATAGGAGTCTCGGATTCGATTCCCGGTCAAGCCGGGATTTTCACCATGCCTGTATAATTATATTGGTTCCGGGACAGGGTGTTTGTGTTTGTTTTAATACACAGCTCTTGATATACACGTTACCAACCACCACAGAAACACGCAATGGTAAATATATTTCCCCCCACGTACGGTTGGTGTCAGAATGACATCTATATGTTGGCCTAGTATTGACCTCAGGGAATTGGGTAAAGGCCATGAAGAAGAAGTTACTTCTATATTATTACAAATTAAAGATTCTATATTCATTGTATGTTTAAATGTGTCCATACTTGTACAACTATCGTTGCTTCTTCTTCTTCTTCTTCTTGCTAGTCATTCTCTCATTACCTGGGGTCGCTTTTCCTGATCGTATTGCCTGTCTTAGACCCTATCGTTGGGCATATTGCACTGCTTCATTTCTTTTCAAACACGAGCTTTCCATCTCACTTTCAGTTCGCCGGATTTTCCTCAACCTCTAGCCGGTCGACTCGATGTGCGACGTAATCTTCAGTTCGTATTTGAAGATGACCGTACCACTTAATTCGCTTTTCTTTAAGTGGGAGTTACTTTCAGAGACTAGCAGATATAATTCTGGATTTAAACCTGTTGGGTTACCCCACGAGCTCTTCTTAATATACGCATGTCTGCGACGTGGAGTTCCTGTTCAACTGTTCTTTCTGTGGGCCAACATTTAGTGCCGTACAATATGGCTGGGCGCACTATCATTTACCTGTACTATTAATAAAAAATGATCCGAGCAAGTGACCGTGTCGTTCGGGTCACATAGCTAACAGCTTGCATTCGGGAGGTAGTGGGTTCGAAGCCCACTGTTAGCAGCCTTGAAGATGGTTTTCCGTGGTTCCCACCAGGAAAATGCCGGGGCTGTACCTTAATTAAGGCCACGGCCGCTTCCTTCCCACTCCTAGCCCTTTCCTATTCCATCGTCGCCGTAAGGCATATCTGTGTCAGTGCGACGTAAAGCTGATTGTAAAAAAATAAACTGAGTTTAACCATAGTCTTCTTGGTCTCGCTCAATTTCTCTGACCCTCCTCTGCAGTATATCGACACCCTTTTCTCGCAACATCCACTTATACAGCAGATCCATGATCTTGCCAGCTTGTGTGATTTTGGCACCAGAATCACTTTTACGTGGCTTCCAAGCCAGGATGAGACTGTGAGAAATTAATTTGCGGATGAAGCTGCAGAGTAAGCGGTAGTTTTGCCTCCTAGACCTGTAAAAGTACCTAGTAGGGATATTGACTCACAGCTGTATCGAAACATCTTGGCGTCCTGGTGATAGCGGTGGCTAGCTATTCGAACAAGCTGAGACCAATTAACAAGACAACTACCGTGTGGCGGTTGCCTTTCCGTCCTTTACGGAGAGAGGCTGTGTAGTCTGAGGATAGGTCATGGAAGACCTACGCACTCTTTCTTTGTAAAGAGGGAAGACCCCCCCCCCCGCCCCTCCAGTGTGTTCTTGTGGTGCCGACTTCACCATCCTCACAGAGTGCACCGATCTATGTGGCTTAAGAAGGAACCTCGGCCTGCAGGAGAGACTCGAACTCACACTAGCTGATGACGCGACTACTGCTGATCTCTTCATTCGCATTATGTGTGAGAATGGACAAATGAAGAGTATGTAAATTTCAGATGTTCTGTTACCAGGGAACTTACGTTCCATTTTGGTTCGTTTGTGACCTTCAAATTCATCTTCCACATAATTTTTTCAGAGAAGATGATTACGTAGTTTTTGTGTACTTCCTTAAAAATTATCACCACCACCACCATCCATGACCGAGTTTATTAATCTCCTAGGTAATAAATCTTCCTCCATCACCCGGTCATCGAAGCCGGTTTATGGGCACAACATTATAAAGAGATGTTCCCTTTAACCTCTCCTGCTTTCCTACCTAATAATATATACGTGAGTCTTTTCTTCAGAAGAGGAACATAATATTTGACGACATTAACATTTACCACATCAGGATGGTCGGAAACGACGGGAACCAGTTATATCAGCGTCATAGGGTTGGTTATGCCGATAAATAATTTGAAAGAAATAATTCAATACCTCTCACCACTGCCATTTTATTAGTTGCTGAAGTTACTCAATACGAACACTTCGCGGGCGAATTCAAATGGGCTTTGCAAGACGGTGTTGCTAAGCTTAATCCCGGCATGAGAGCACCAGTCGAAGAATGAGACTTCGCCAGGGGAGGGGTTTGAATACAGACCTCCGCATTGACAGACAAGATCGCACCAAAGCAATTACGGTACGGCGACACTGGCTGAAACCATTGGTGAGTTAGTGTTTGATGCTGATTTCTCGACTCGGCTCTCAAGCCGTACTTGCAGATTTAGCAACAGTGCCGCGCAAAGACCATTTGAACTCGTTTAATAAAGTCCACGGTCGCTTTTTCCTCAGTCCTAGCCTTTCCTAAACCATATCTACCGAAATACCTATCTGTGTCGGTAGCACGTGAAACAAGTAGCATATCCCAGTTATAATCTTAGCACGCCTCAATAAAGTTTCCATGAACTCGAGAACAGAAGTGAATTAAACTGAATTTACACCTTGGATACAATAAGGGTAGGAAGCATTTCAGAGTACGCAGCCTTCATTAAATGGAAAGACTGGCAAAATTATACACAGGAAAACATTGAAGCCTTAAGATATCAAAAAAGTAGGATGCATTTCTTCCTGTGAAAGGTAGTCCCACTCATATGTAACTTATGACCCTGATTTTAAGTAACAATATTCAATAGTATATCAGACATAAATACCGATTAATAATTAATAAAATAGCCGTGATATAAAAATTACACATATATTTAATTTTCATGTAATATTATTAACTTGTTTTGTAGATATTTATTGCGGTAGTTAGAGCGATTTCCGAAGAACCAGATAACATTTCATAGTATTACACAGTCGTCAACTACTGCTTATACATGAGTGAGAACATTTAGTCTTCTGGTGTCTAGGTACGTCGATAAGGTATTGTAATTGTTTCCACTGTGGACGGATGACTTAACAATGAATTGCTGTTAGTAGCCCCTGGCATTCTTTTAGCTTTTAACCATTCAAGTTTTTGGAGTTATGTCCAATCGCACCCGTTGGATGTTTATGCTCAGCGAGCTGGAAATGGAGATAGTTTCGAATCTCCCATCAGCCAACCTTTAAATGGCTTACTCAACGAGCTAGAATAGCATACGGAGGCGGAAGCGCTGCCTGGCTGAAGCTAAGGGAACGAACGTCCGCCATGTTTTCGGTGGTCACAGGGGCAAGGGGGCGTGGCTGTCGAATGACGAAAAATATTGAAAATACTCATTATAGAATCGCTGGTGCAAAATTAAAGACAGTTAGCCGAAATAATAATCGCAGAATGCGATTGGCGCCACTTCATTGATGTTACAGCGCGAGGCCAGCATCACGATCAGTCGATAGTAGGGGAGTTCGAAACGAATATAAAGAGAACCGTCATACAGTGACATACGAACAAGCCACGAAATTCGAACACGAGCGTTACCCTGCTTGGCTGGTGTGATTAAGCGTAAATTGCAACAAAAATCGTGGACATAAATTGGTAGTTATGAAGGATGTCCTTAAAGTGAAAGGGAACTACGATAGGTTACAACATCATTATGATCATAATTTTAAACGTATTGCATCCCAATGAGTACCACTATAATTGTTTAATTCAATTATTTATTTTTGCTATTTGTTTAACGTCACGCGAGCACATCGAACATTTTCGTCGATGGATGGGAAAGGGCTAGGACTGGAAAGGTAGCAGCCGTAGCCTTAATAAAGGTACATTCGCCAGCATTTGCCTAGTGTGAAAGTGGGAAACCTCGGAAAACGGCCTTCAGGACTGCCGACGGTGCGATTCGAACCCACTATCACCCGAATACAAGCTCACAGCTGCACGACCATAACCGTACGGCCAGCCCGCCCGTAAAAAATATTTATTACACTGTAGGAGACATATACTTGTTTTTTCCTTTTACCGTATCATACTGCGATAACCATCTAGAAGGTAGCCTTGAAAATGGTCCATTATGAAATGTACCCTAGATTTAAATATTAATGCAACTGAAGTCTACAATAAACATATTTTCATTCTTTCTTAACAATGGCTTTACGTCGCACCGACATAGAGAGGTCTTATGGCGACGATGGGATAGGAAAGACCTAGGAGTTGGAAGGAAGAGGCCGTGGCGTTAATGAAGGTACAGCCCCAGCATTTGCCTGGTGTGAAAATGGGAAACCACTGAAAACCATCTTCAGGGCTGCCGACAGTGGGATTCGAACCCACTATCTCCCGGATGGAAGCTCACAGCCGCGTGCCTCTAACCGCACGGCTAACTCGCCCGGTACATCCAAGTAATAAAGAGAGAATTAGATTTATTTTTCATTATAAATGTATTTTCTTTCATGCCATGAAGTGAGTAGGTGTACATCCTCGCAGTTATTGTACAATCACCCTCCAAGATTGTCTTGGACACCCTTGTTTCTGGTTATTAAGAGTAACTAAGTAATGCAGTGTGAGAAGGCAAAACCATAGGAGCAGAAGTAATGTCGCAGATTCAGCGGAATGAAAATAGCTGACTTGCATGCTCTTACAATGAGGTTCCTCTTCTCTGCTTACGAGCTTTCTCCTCTGGCCTACTAATGAATGAAGATCTTGCTCACTACATGAATATTTATTGCCACCAGTTTATTAAATATTACATTATAGAATCAAGTAAAACCGCCCACAGGAAAATAATAAAACACTCCTTTTCTTGAAACTGTGATTTTCTAACACTATATGAGGTGTTCCTTAAATTTCAAGTCTCAATCTAAAATAGAATGGTCGTAGTTCAACTGTGTAATTGAGATAATCTTGAGGGTTGATTTTCCTATAATTATAATAGTAATGATAATAATAATATTAATAATAGTAATAATGACGCTATAAGACCTACCTGCGTCGGCGCGACATAAAACAAATAATAATAATAATAATAATAATAATAATAATAATAATAATAATAATAATAATAATAATGGCGATCTTGATGGCGAGATGTAGTGTTTATAGTGCACTGTGTCTTTTGGTATGGGCTAGAATAATATTTTTACATTCATTGACCTGTCTCAGTCTCATCCTCGGCTTTGATAATGTGAAAGTGACTGGGGTACGAGTGATACTAGTGATTCAATTTCTTATACAGCCAGTCCCTGTTATGAATGGTATGAAAATATCACTCATAGGGTCGGTTTATGCTTGCATTTCAGTGGGCTTGGCAGACAGATATGTGAGTAATTTCTGGCTCGGTGAGGAAATAAACGGCAAACCACCTCACTCCTTATTTCCCTAGTCCGCCTCTTCAGTCATGTCTAGGCCATCTATGACAGCTACACAGCCAGTCCCGCTTATGAATGGTATGAAAATGTCACTCATAGGGGTGGTTGAATTTCAGTGGGCTTGGCAGACAGATATGTGAGTAACTTCTGGCTCGGTGAGGAAAGCAACGGCAAACCACCTCACTCCTTATTTCCCTAGTCCGCCTCTTCAGTGATGCCTAGGCCATCTATGATAGCTGTTGGTGTAGCTGTGGAGGATCAAATCAGCCTTCGGGCTGAATGCCCAACATACAGTGCTATACAGCAAACAGCTACTTCGTTTCGTGAAATAAAGATTCCTAGAACTTGCTATAAAAAGTGTATAGAATATTCTTGATGAAGGAAACATTTTGTTGTTCGGTACGGTAAAGAAGGAAGTAAAAGAAGAGGCAGCTGTAGAACTTGGTATAATGTAGAATTATTCTGCAGTACTCCCCTTCCCCTCACAAACAACACCATAACACTATAGCTCTGGCGGGCGTTATGCAACCATGCTGCTGCGTAGTCAACGTAACGAATTTACTCGACCGTTAGTCTTTGGTTTCTCTATCGGGAACACTATCTCACCGTCACCTGACATAGTAAACAGATTTTGGACAGGAATGTGATTCACCCAACAAGACCCCTATACGAGAACTGCATGGGTTCAAGTGGAATAAGAACAGAGTGAATGAGCTGTCTGAAGTGGTAGATAATGAGGTGACGTTGGATGGCATCTTACGAGTAAAAAGAAAACACATCGAGCTCGATAGCTGCAGTCGCTTTAGTGCGGCCAGTATCCAGTATTCGGGAGATAGTGGGTTCGAACCCCACTATCGGCAGCCCTGAAGAGGGTTTTCCGTGGTTTCCCATTTTCATACCAGGTAAATGCTGGGGCTGTACCTTAATTAAGGCCACGGCCGCTTCCTTCCCAGCCCTAGCCACTTCCTGTCCCATCGTCGCCATAAGACCTATCTGTGTCGGTGCGACGTAAAGCAAATTGAAAAAAAAAAAAAAAAACAGTTACTAGAAAGCTCCTGGACCTGACAAAATACACAACTTCTGATACTTGAAGTTCACATGTGCACATGGAACTTAACAGAGTCGTTTCCTCATGCTGTCATACAATCTGTCAATCCCGAATCTGACTATAAGTGTGGCATATTTCCTCCATAAACCACTTCTCCATCTGTAGATCACAGTAAACACAGACCAATCACCTGCCTTTTCAACAATATACACGGTAATCACACCCTTCCTCAGAGAATATCCAGCGCCATCTGTATCTAAAGAACATTTTCGCTGTGGAATAAAAACGGAAGCCTAAAGACCACTCAAGTCTGTAAGGAACAGATCTTAATTGACGGAATTGTGACAAAGCAAAGGGCATGAAGCTGTCTTTGTACAAAGCAGCTAGGCTAAACCCGGGGCTGGAGGAACTAATGGCAAGGCGGAATGAAGTTCAAGTGACAATCGACACAAGAGACTTTTGACGACTTTAAACGACTACGGAATAAGTCATCACAAGCGGCACGGTACAGTAGAATCAGACACGCACGTACCTTGTTAAGCCAGACTTTCTGTGATATGAAAAGAACTAAGAAGTATGGGAATAGGTAAACAAAGAGATAACCGTTCTATTGACGTGCACCTGGAATCACTTACATATTTTACCACTCCTGGACATACAACTGACAGACATAATTTATTTCAACTCCACTGCACCTGACAGAGACAACTTCTACTTTTCTCATGTGTCTCCATCGCAAGTTAAACTATATTTAGAATAAAATCAAAATCCAAAAGGGCAGTAAACCTACAAATATAACTTCAATTACAACATTTTATTTACCGAAACTCACATATTTAATCACTTAATTATTCACAGATAACCAACACGGTTCCCTCCATATGGAGAACTGCCGTTATCGTACCTTTCCCTAAAAATTCACCTGACTACCGATCAGTAAGTACTTTGAAACACTCTATCAAACATTCTCCACCAACAAGTTTCCAACTACACACACACACACACACACACACACACACACACACACACACACACACACTCTTTCTCTCTTCCTGACGAACAACAGTGTGCTTTTTTTCCGCAACAATAGAACTAGTATAACATTACTTATTGTTACAGACAACATTCGCAATGCGATGGACGAAGACAAGTTACAGTCTTCTGACTCAGTTGATTTGGCATACAGACATCCTATTTTCCAAACTATTTAAGGCTCACTTTCTGATAAACAGTCTTCAGTGGACGAATCCATATGTACGTAGTCGCCAGCAATGTGTAAGGAGTAACAATAACGAATATTGATCCTCGCGATCGGTAAACATTGGTGTCTCATAGAGGTCTGTCCTAAGACCACACCTAATTTTCGTCTATTGTGCCCTTTTAAAGGCACGTGTGGCTGCAATCATCTTGTAGATACTTGCCTCAGCTTCTGAAGATAAAAATACTCACCGCACACGTAGAATATTATCTTGTCCGTGGTCCTACAGAGGCAGTAACGCAAGAAGAAGAAGAAGAATATTATCTTAGGTCTGGACCGTCCAATGTTTTCTCGAACCAGGGACGACGTGGGATACTAACAACTACTACGGGTCAAGCTAATCTACAAATAAAGCATCCTAGACTGATTTAAAACCAAATGAATAAAATTTAATAAAAACATCCAAATCACGCAAAATTATAAAGTTAACTGAAGTTAGAAAAATTGGAATAACTTTACTATCGTTCAAAGAAATGCAATAGAAATAACAATATCTTAACACCTAGGCCAAACTAAAACAACAAAATCGTGTCACCTAACTGAACTTAGGAATGACTGAACATCAACTTAAAGTAATGAATTAATTACACTAAAAGAAAATGTTAATAAAATGATTCAACTGTTAAGGGAATTGACACAGTTAATTCCTAAGACCAAAATGATCAATAAAATGACATCACTACAGACTGTTAACCCGTGTAAGACCAATTTGCCCATGAACACACACACTATCGTCAAATGAAACATAATTTCTTTTAATGCTATAACGCACGCACACCATTATCAAATGGCTGATTTTGCCTATCATGGTTATTTAAATTTACTACAATGAAAAATAAAACAATTTATCAGCCACAAAAAAAAAAAAACTTACTCGCTGTGATAGTCATGGGACAATTTAACATATCTGTACCGGGAGGTACACCCCAACGCCGCGCATTTAAATCTAGAGCCTAAAAGAACTCCTGTACTGGCGAAACAGTGAAATTGAAACTAGACCAACTTATAAATTTACTCAGAAGATGTCACCACTAAAATAAAATGTAATTTTATTATTGTGAATTTTCCTGAACTGACTGTATTTCTACTTGTTTTGTTTGCCATTCATCAAGAAGTTTGGACATTCTTCCATAGATGTCACTACTAGAAACTATGATCATGCACCCTGGTGCGAAGTGAAAGAACTTTGGATTTAAAGAAGTTTTGTATTCATAAGTTTTTTTTTACTAATTGATGTTCATTTATTTTTGGGTTGGCAATATTTATCTTTTCTTTCCGCCAGTTTTGAATCCAACCAATCAATAATTTCTGTAATTAATTTTCTACCAATCACAGTCTTCTTCTTCTTCTTCTTCTTCTTATTATTATTATTCGAATTTGTGTGTAACTCTTAAATGACCCAATAAAAATGAGAGGGTGTGGCTAGTTTAATCTTGAATGGTCTCGAACTTCCCCGAGGGTTTATAAACTGCGGATTTTCTCGTCTCTTGGCCAATTGATCATCTTCTTACTGAGTGTGTGTGTGTGTTAAGTAGGAGGCGGGAGTCCACTTCGTCAGCTGCTAGAACTTCTACAAGGTAATGGCCACATAACATCTTTATTTCTTCCTAGCTCCGCAGTTTAACCCAAGGGAAAAGTCCAAATCATTAACTATGTAACCTTCTTTTCTAAAAATGTAACTTTCTGCCGGCTAATGTAAGAACTTCATAACATCTTTAACTGTGAATCGGGGATAGAGAGTGAAGTACCCTCTCGAGCTCCCCTTCATTTTGGTTTGAGGTGCCATGTTTTGTAATCTTTCGTTTCTGCAATGTATTAAAGTTATTTCCATCCGAGCAACCTCAGTAGTTCGGGAATAGCCCCTGTTTCGTCGGCCAAGCGCCTTATAGGTTTCAAATTTTTGGAGCTCATTCTTCGACTCCATTCAAATTGTACTCGGGCAGTTTATTTAACCTGTTCTTTTTCACTAAAGCCCTGTAGGTTGGGTACTAGATACCTCTATGTAATAAGATTTCTATCTGTAAATAGTGCCTTGTAAGGCCAGAGATTATTAGATTTTCATGCTGTGTAGCCTGGAGTAGGCTTGGAAAACTGAGAGCACGTTAGCTCTTTTTCAAGTGTTGTAAAAGTGTCTCTGGGAGGCTTGATATTGTAATTTACGGAGCAAGTGCTCCATGTATTAGGGGAGTTCTGCCCTGGTATAAAATTTGTGCTCTATTGTAAATTTGAGCTAGGAACCCAGGAAAAGTTAAGTGAGGGCTTGAAGCCCATGATCTGTTTATACCACCAATTTTGTCGTTTCTAGATTTGTTTAATGCTGGCTACTTGTACCTGTAAATTGTGAAATTTTGAGTATTGAACATATAACCTTCAGTTTAAGTTTTTAATCAATTTTGACATTGTAGTTAGACCCATTCACCCCGGCACTTTCTTTCACCTCTGCGATCCACGTTAAACCACGGAACAAGTGGTAGCAGAGCGTGGTTGAATGGGTCTCAATTAAGCCTCTTTTGACGGCTAAACATTGAATACACACCGAACTCTAAGAATTTTCTCAGTCGCTGGTTTTTTTTCTTTTCTGAATTTGTGAATTCCTTTTATCGTGTCTGGCCCTCGCGAAGTCCTCCATCCCGGCTTCTTGCGTAAGGAGGAATTGATGTACGAATTGCTTATTAGAAATGTTCAATCTGGAGGCACGGTTGCGGCAGATACAACCAAAATGAAGGAGTCCCTAGAATTGCCTATTAGTATCCCAACTTTGGGAGAGAAGGATATTGATGAGGCTCTATCCACTATCACGGACAACACCACCGAGCTAGCCTCTGTAGTTTTTTTTTTTTTTAGTGAGTGATCCTTCGGCTAACCAACTTAAGAGTACAGGCAAGATTGCTTCACTTTTACAATAGAGTTAGGGGCCTATTGTCTCTCAAGTTAAAAGAAGATTATGCTAAGGAGGCGAGTAATTTAGTTGATCATCTATCAAAGATGTCCAATAAAGTTAGTCAATTGTTAACTGGGGAAGCTGCTCCCAAAACCGACCAAGCCACTGTGGTGAACATCGCAAGTGAGGAGGATTCTTCCAAGGGCGAAGAAAGCAGGAAATCTGTATCAACGCAACAAACTCCTGCCCCATGAGGAAATTAGTCTGATCGTCAACTCCACCTTTCTTTTTAAATAATGCTGTGTCTGAAGCTTCTTCACCCTCTAGGCCGTTACCTGCTATGTCGCCCGGGTTCAATAATTTGCCTCATTCTTTGGCTATGTTGCTTAGGGGAATTTCTAAGTTTTCTATTAATTCTACTAATCGTGTCATTTCATTTTTAAGATTCTTAGTTGAATTTCAAGATCACGCACGAGTGTTTTCCCTTTTTCAATCTCAAATTCTTCAAATAATTTACCCTTACTCCATCGGCGTCCTCTCGGACAAGACAGGCAAATCAATAGCCCAGCAATCTTCTATAGAAGACTACCACGCACATCTCTTAGCTAACTTCATTCCGGCTCGGGCACTGTCATCATTAATTCAAAGGTAACATTTCAGAGTACAGCGACTGGATGGAAACCTGGCAGACTTCATCCGAGATATTAAGTTCTACACCAGGGTATTCGCTCTTCATTTCCAGGAAGATCAAATCGTGCAGACCATTGTGGAAGTCATCTTCCCACCCTATAGGTCATATCTGTGTTTCAGGTCGCGTCCTCAAACCTTTGCTGAATTAGAGGCTATGGCGGTCTCAGCCGCAGGAGTGCGGTATGCCGACACCTTAAGAGTCGCTAAGGAGCCCCCTCCACCTTCACCTCGCCGAACGTTCACCACCCGCAAATGCTATGCTGGTGGATCTACGGATCATCTGCGTAATAAGTTCCCAGTAATAAAATCGAGTTGGACAAAGAATGGAACAGGATCATCACAAGGATGTTTTAAATGTGGCCCGTATTCTCATATCGCCAAGAATTGCCCTAACGCCAAAAGCATCCCCTCCTGTTCAACTTCTGGTGCAACCTCCGCGAACTCTAATAATAGGAAATGACTTGTGTCATCGGCTGAGTCGGCGTGTTCATCTTTTCCAGGCTCAGCCCCTGTTAAACCCAGCGAAAGCTCAGGTACGGATCAAGGTTCTTCTAATTTATCATTTGAAGGTCCTAAAGAATGCCTAGGATTGCAGCGGAGTCCCCCGCACTGGTACCTTTTCTCAAATTGGAGTTGAACAACGAACCGGTCACTCCCTGTTAGACTCGGGGAGTGTTTCTTCCATTATTTCGGCTGAATGGTTTTCAAATTTAAAGTCTGTCTGTAAACTTTCTGATTATTGTTTGACTTCAGTCCAATGCGTTTCGGCTAATTAGAAATTTTGGACCGAGCTCGATAGCTGCAGTCGCTTAATTGCGGCCAGTATCCAGTATTCGGGAGATAGTAGGTTCGAACCCCGCTATCGGCAGCCCTGAAAATGGTTTTCCGTGGTTTCCCATTTTCACACCAGGCAAATGCTGAGGCTGTACCTTAATTAAGGCCACGGCCGATTCCTTCCCACTCCTAGCCCTATCCTGTCCCATCGTCGCCATAAGACCTATCTGAGTCGGTGCGACGTAAAGGAACTAACAAAAAAGAAATTTTGGGTTTCCTATTTGCCAAAATTCGTATTTCTAAATTCACCTGGAAAGTAAAACTGTTTGTGGCTAAGCACTTGTCTTGCCCCATAATATTAGGAGCAGACTTCATGTCTCATACCGGTCTAGTGCTCGACATTCAGTTCTCGATATTATGTAGAACGTTTAACGCTCACATAAATGTGGAGTACTGCCACTCTGTTCAAGTTATCAAATATATTTGTAAAAATATCAATAAAGGATCAGACCAAGCTACTTTCAGCGTAAGAAATCCAAATAACGATGAGGAAACCTATTTAAACGGCCGGTAAATAAATGTATCCGAAGCTCTCTGGCGAATATTATAATATCCGATCTGCGACCGGTATCCTGCAGTCGTGTATTTGGCCGTTCACTTAGAGAACGGCCCAAGGGTGTATTTTACTGCAGTAAAGGCTCAATAAGTTGCCCAAAACCCATGTATTACGACCCTTCTGGCGTATTTTGAGCTGTGTAATGAAGATTAATTCACAAAGACTCTTCTATATCACGAAGTCCCGCAATATTATACTTGGGCCAAAAATACATTTACAAGAAGGAGGCGTGGTGAGGACGTAGCTGGTCATCTGGGTATTAAAAAATGCCGCTTTAGGAAGAGTCCACGGTATACATCCTTCTCAATCAGAATGTTTCTATCCCATAATGTTGCTACATCACGTAAGCGGTCCGACCCCATTCGAGTACCTACAATCTTTAAACGGGGTTGTCAAAGCGACCTATCAAGCAACTTGCCATGACAGAGGTTTGCAAGAAAATGGAATTGTTTGTAGTAACACTTTTATTTTGTCAGCTATCGAAACCATTGAAATCATGGAAAAATTTCGAAGGTGATTTACGTGAAAATGTTAGACACATAATCAGACAGAAAAATCAATACTTTACTTTACGATGAATATTGAATTTTCACGACCGCATTGTAATCGAAACCGACTTTCAACCTATTAGGTCGTGTTACGTACATTTAGTACTTAACATCTCTTCAACACGTACTAAATGTACGTAACACGACCTAATAGGTTGAAAGTCGGTTTCGATTACTTTACCTTTCAGTGAATACATTTATAACGAAGGTTTGATACAAATAGAAAATAATATATTGTAATTAAATGACAAAGGTGAAAGTGATTTTGGATTACTTTCCTCTATTCGTACACAGAATAATACTACATACACTATGGTACGACAGTATAATACCAATGATTTGACAGATTTTGTCAATGAAAATGTGTGAAAATTAGTCCCAGATCAAAGACATGTTTTACAGACTGTAGTAAATAGCATGAATATTAACAAAGGACAATTAATTTTTTGGACGCGCCAGAAGGAACAGGGAAGACGTTTCTCGCAAATTTACTACTTGCTAAGACAATCAGGGAAGATAGCGCTAGCAGTTGCTTCATCAGGAATTGCTGCAATTCTCTTACGCGATGGAAAAACTGCTCATTCTACTTTTAAACTTCCGCTATCTGTATCTCTAGAGCAATGATCCGCATGTTCTGTCAGCAAACATGGGTCTCTTGGTAAATTGCTACAAGACGCGTCATTGATTATATGGGATGAATGCATCCTGAGCCATAGACCACATGTAGAGGCTGTGGACAGAACCTTAAAGGATCTCAGAAACTCCGTTGCCGTCATGGGTGGCATTACTTTTGTAATTGCTGGAGATTTCCGGCAGACACTCCCCGTTAACAGAGGGACACGTGCAAATATTATTAAAGCATGCTTGAAATCATCCCCATCCCCCATGGAAATCGATTCAAAATTTCAACTTACGGACGAATATGAGAGTTCATCCTCGTGTAACACGCATAGAAATATTACCCACAACAACTGCTAAAAACTGGAGACGGAATTTTTCCCTCTCCAAATTTAACCAGTAATTATGGCGTCCTTCTGGACGAGACTCTGCGTCGAACAGTCCATAATTTAGATGCAGTATACCCTGACATCGAAACGTTACACGAAGGGGACTTTCCTTGGCTGTGTTCTAGAGCAATAGCGACCTACGAGTGACAATGTCAACGAAATAAACAATTTGATAATACAAAAAGTACCCGGCCAGGTCAAAAAGTATACATCGACTGACACAGGAATTTTTATATGCACTTAACCCCTCTGGACTGCCACCTCATGAATTAACATTAAAAATCGGAGTGCCAATTATGCTTTTGAGAAATGTAAGTCCTCCTAGCATGCGCAATGGGACGAGGCTTCTTATAAAAGAATTGAAGGGAAATTTAATTGTAGCGACCATTATCACCGGCCCTGCAGCCGGTCAGTTAGCTCATTCTTCTAGGATACCCATGATCCATACCGATTTATCAATACGACTTCAATTTCCGGTGAAAACATATTTTGCTTTAACAATTAACAAGTCCTAGGGCCAAACCTTCGATTCAGTAGTAAATGACCTACAAAAAGAATGCTCTGTTCATGGTCAACTATATGTTGCCCTATGGCGGGTCGGAGCTCCCGAAAATCAATGTATTTTGCTACCACAAAATAAAACGGCATCAAATATTGTTTACAAGGAAGCTCAAATCGATAAAATGTGAAACTACTGAACCGACTTTAATAATTATTTCACTAACAGAAAGGTACATTATCCAAAAGCAACGTAGAATACGTATAATCGTTCAATACATTATTTTCCACAACTACAGTAGTGTATTATTTAGTATTATAAGAGAAAAGTGGTTTATGTCTGGGTCACTCCCACAATAAATACAGCAGCACTTGATCGAAAACTTTGCATGAATGTATCTAGATTGCCCGTCAATAACATAGACCTTATCTTATTTTGATATTTGTAATAGTCACGAAATGTCGGATCAAACAAATACATTCAATAATATTTACATTTTTGGTACTATCTAGCAGCAGTATACTTACACTTCAATTTTAAACATGACAAATAATTTCAACGTACTTAAGTAAATACACCAGTGATGTAAATATCTAATGACGTCAGTCACACCAATAGTATGAGAAACTAAAGCCAGTTTCTGATAACCCGTACAAAGAACGGGTACTTCTGCTAGTTCCTTCATAAATCCGGACCCTCTACCGGGTCTGGAATGGAACCGGAGATCGAAACCCTACCATTTACCTACACCAGAAGCTACTTTAGTCCCTGAACAGAATCACCATTAAGAACAGAATCTTAGGTAGGGTAACAGTCTTTGTACTATTTTCCACTTTTAGAGGAAAGCTCATAATGATTGTTACTTGATAGCCCACAGTTAATCGTAGTCCAGGATATACTGCTTATGGATATCGCTGGGTATACGTACAGAGTCCAGTCCCGAGGAGCAGGCTCGAAGCACACAAGATCAGATTCATTATGCGCATTACATGTATGCCTGCGGGCTCAGTATACCACTCGTGTAATGAATTAGCCAAAGGGGTGAGGATTTGGCATTACATTTATCAATGGCCTTCAAGCTACCGTTAGCTCGCTCCGCATAGCCTATTAATTAACTTAACAAAAACTTGGTGCGAAGATTAAATAAGACCTTCGAAGAAGACCACGATGCAATCATGTTTCATTATTTTAAATTCTCTATTTCTTATGAGTCATGTAGAAGTTACTAGAAGGAAAATAATAATAATAATAATAATAATAATAATAATAATAATAGTAATAAATTATAAATTATTTAACACTTTCCGCAGGACGGATAGCTCGCATTAACACGGAATTTCATTAATTAAGTTTTCTGGATAATAGCCCTGAAACATAATATTTCTAAAAACTTAAAGGCACTTAAATGCACTAGTTCTACCAGAATTTTTTAAAATTACTATTGTTGTAAGCGAAAGAATGTATGTTTCGGATTTTTCATTATGACATATTTATGTAAAATTCACCTGTGAGATAACAAAAATGTTAACGAATAAAATTTATAAGTTGATCCAATGTAAATCACTTCCATCGACTATCGTTTCCTTTTCATAATGTGTGACAATCGCCTCTCTTGCAGTCGGTGCAGATCTTGTTCTATTGGTAATTAATTGTTATAATATATTATAGGGGTCTAGCGAGACTCTCATCCACTTGAAAGTCTGGAAAGCTCAAAATTCATATCGTTGAAAGTGACACACAGCATCTTGTTCTCACGTTATTATCAGCTACTAATGATCTACCACACTGAAGAATTTCGGTTTTGATTTATATGGAGTGAACGATTGTCATCAGTGGTGTAGCTTGTTCTTCATTCGCTCTGACGATGACGACTCTTCTATAGTTCGTCTTCCTATTGAGAGGCACGTGGTTCCTAGACCGTTCTCCTGAGGACGAAGTTCTCCGTCAGCAATTATATTGAGGATGTGAACTACATGTTGTGTGCTGCTTTCATTGATATCAACAGCACTACGATTTCTCGAAATAGAGTGGGTTCCTCGTGAGAGTTCAATATTTTCATACAACAAAATTCCACACTGGCTCAGTAACTACCGTGCGTTGCATACATAGTTTTTTTATGGTGGACTGGCGCGGTAAGTAATCCTGGCATGAACAGGCTATGCAATGTAAACAGCAACACACGACAATTATTACACATGCAGCATTGCCTGATTATTTGTTATTGGTGAATTTCAATAACATAATTTAAATACTTACAGTGCCAACTACTGTCGCAAAATGACACATCACCCCTTTTCCTTCTTAGAAATGAGGTACTGTTTCAATTTCAATTCATCCTTGGCTACAGTTACAGCGTGAGCTGCGCTGTGCTCTTAGTGTGTATAGGCCAAAGTTAAATGAGACGGAAATCCTACTTCGAGCAGGGACTGACTACCGCTTATAAAGAAGAGGGATCAGCTACTGTGGTAAACAAAAGAACATTATGGAAAGAAAAAGAAATCGCTTGAAAGACCACAGAAGCTGACTCCAAGACAAAATAGATCAATTATTTAGGAAGCTTAGTTCTGATGAAACCACGCTAGGACGATTCTCACAAGATTAAGCTAGAGAGCACTGTGACTGTGGAAGAACGAATGGAAATGTGTGATTTTCAGTGATGAAAAATTCCGTCTGGAAGGTCCTGCTTGGTTGGTCATATAGCATGATGTAACTTTACAAGTTTTCAGTCTGTCGAAAACCCTGATTATAACACATATAACACCGTAATTATGCGTAAACAACATTGTACGTATATGCGCATGATTTAAACTGATTTGATAGAATCTGAGGATGTTCTTGTAGAACGAAATATGTCATTCTTCGTTGATTAGTGTCTATTGTTTCACGGAGATGTTAAAGTGTTATATGTTAGTGTTTCCGACATACTGAAAAGTTAATTAACTAAGTCGACACTGGGAAATATGACTTCCTTCTTAATCTGCTATCGTATGAGCTGAGGAAAGAGGAGCACATATTTTCTTACAGACAGCAAGTGGGGAAGTCTTCGATGGTGTTTGGGTGGATTCGTTTTATCGTAAGACCATCATTTAAAAGTTAGATAGAAGACTGACACAGAGACATGGGTGTTCTTACAAGACAAAGTATCAATTCATCGTGTGAAATTCACCAATATATGGCTTCAACACAAAGGTGACAATATAATGAAGTTGCTAGCCATTTCGCTATTGCATTTACGTCGCACCAACACAGATAGGTCTTGTGGCGACTATGGGATAGGAAAGGCCTAAGAGTTGGAAGGAAGTGGCCGTGGCCTTAATTAAGGTACAGCCCCAGCATTTGCCTGGTGAGAAAATGGGAAACCATTGAAAACCATCTTCAGGGCTGCCGGCAGTGGGATTCGAATCCACTATCTCCCGGATGCAAGCCATTTCGCCAGACCTTAAGCTCTATTAAAAACTTGTGAGAAACCCTTTGAGGTACTGTATATGCAGAAGGGAAGAGGGATCCCACTTCTACCGCCTCAAGGGCAGTGTCTTGGAGCTTCAGACTTTGGGTCAGGGATACAACTGGGGAGAATGACCAGTACCTCACCCAGGCGGCCTCACCTGCTATGCTGAACGGGGGCCTTGTGGGGGCATGGGAAGATTGGAAGGGATAGACAAGGAAGAGGGAAGGAAGCGGCCGTGGCCTTAAGTTAGGTACCATCCCGGCATTTGCCTGGAGGAGAAGTGGAAAACCACGGAAAACCACTTCCAGGGTGGCTGAGGTGTGAATCAAACCCACCTCTACTCATTTGATCTCCCGAGGCTGAGTGGACCCCGTTCCAGCCCTCGTACCACTTTTCAAATTTTTTGGCAGAGCCGGGAATAGAACCTGGGCCTCCGGGGGTGGCAGCTAATCACACTAACCACTACACCACAGAGGCGGTATTTTTATTCTTATTATTTTTATTATTATTATTGTTATTTCCAAATTATCCAGCTCCGTGACTGAATGTTCATAGAGCTAAGGGTTCGGTTACCGGTCGGGCCACGCATTTTAACAGCGTTTTCTGTAGCGAGTATTTATGATCACCTTAAGACGCAGCTTCATTTACACGTAACAATAGTAACCGCAACAAAATAGTGAATACATCCCCGCACGTAGGTTTGGTGTCGGCAAGGGCATCTGACCGTAAAACTGGGTTCAATTTGCATTCTTTCCTACTCCAGAGAGTTGGGAGAAAGGGCAAGAGAGAAGACGTATTTTTACAAATTAGTCTACTCGGCTTCTTACAGTTTCCATTCCATAGAAAAGTTTACTCACTAGCTGTCTAACATTTAGAACCCTGAGAACTTTAAACTTCCCGTAGTTTTCCGCATTTCATTAATCAGCTGTAGAGACGGATATTGAATAACTTGACAACCATGCCGTTACCAGGAAAGGATAAATCCATACCACTCGTGTTCATATGAAATTCCTTGTCATGTCTCAAAATTGTGTAATTTGGGCATTTTCCTCATCAGTAAGGGATTCGCACCTTATAAAAAAATCACGACAGCTACCATGACCATCATCGCCAAATAACTCATTACCATGACTACTAAATAATATTTCCTTGGTAATAAAAGTGGTGGTGGTGGTGGTGGTGGTGGTGGTGATTGTTGTTTTAAGAGGAAGTACAACTAGGCAACCATCCTCTATATAACACTAATCAGAGGGAAACTAAGGAGGGGGTCCGACACTTCGAAAAATGAAGATATCGGCCAAAGGAAGACAAGGGTCACGAAGGGCGTGAAAATGAAAGACTCCCTAGCCCTCGCAAACCTAATAGCGTCGGGGTCGGAAAAGAACAAGAGTTGACCAAAGGAGGTCGGATAGGATAGATGAAAGTGAGGAGCCTGGCACAAGTAAGTGGAAGTAATGCCAGGACTCAGCTGAGGGCCCCGTGGTCGCCAACCCACGCTCCAAATTTCAGAGCCCCTGGGGCCGCTTTTAGTCGCCTCTTACGACAGGCAGGGGATACCGTGGGTGTTATTCTACCGCCCCCACCCACAGGGGGATTGGTAATAAAAGTCCAAATAAGTTATCTCTGCTAATGCAATTTATACTATAAAATGATATGAGGAATAAAATCGAATATTACGTTTTTCACTACTTCTACTATGGAATAATCGCTTTTTAAGCTACGTATATTGACGACAACAGCTTATAGACTACATGCATTGCAATAATCGTACGCTTGAGGCTTCACGTCAAAAAGCTTCTGATCTTTAAATCGAGATATAAGTTGTTTTACTCCATTGTGTAACAATATTCTGGCATTCAGACATACAAAATACTAGATGTTCAAATACAATTCACAGTGATTTATTTAACCCATCTAAATATGGTGAAATATCCGTATGGTTCTACTGTGCACATGTGTATAACTCACTTCCTGAACATATTTGACCGCCTGCTTCATTTCTTATATTTAATCACACACTTGTGTCCGACTCATTGGCTGAATGGTCAGCGTACTAGCCTTCGATTCAGAGGATCCCGGGTTCGAGTCCCGGCGAGGTCGGGGGACTTTAACCTTCATTGGTTAATTCCAGTGGCCCTGGGGCTGGGTGTTTGTGCTGTCACCAACATCCCTGCAACTCACACACCACACATAACACTATCATCCACCACAATAACACGCAGTTACCTACAGATGGCAGATGCCAGCCACCCTTATCGGTGGTTCTGCCTTACAGGGGATGCACTCGGCTAGAAATAGCCACACAAAATTATTATTATTATCACACACTTGTAAAACATTTACATAATATGCTATGAATATATTTGTTCTCCTAACTCTGCAAATTGTATACGGTAAATCAGTATAACTCACTTTCCTTAGAAAACATTAGTTTCCTTAATATTCTATGTTATCTCTTAATTCCGCTACTTGTTTATCTGACATGTAACGCACCTGTGTGAGGAACGGCTCAGGTGCCTTTTACGGAATAAAATAAAAATATGCCCGTTGTTTATCATCGTACGGTAAAAATGTACGAAGGTCAAAGATCGTGAATTACATCTTTTACTACGTTTATCCTTCTTCTACGCCGCTGCACACTAATCAAATACATATAGCCGTCTTTACCGAACCTAAATACTGATTTTCCAGAAATTCTGTCCAACGGTTTCCTCGTGATGTAACAAACAACAGACAGGCGTTAAAACCTGGCATATGTGTAATATCAATCCTATTGAAGGCAATGATCATTATTTTTGGAGCCTGGGTGAGTGGCTCAGACGGCCGAGGCGCTGGTTTTCTGACCCCAACCTGTCAGGTTCGATTCTAGCTCAGTCCGGTGGTATTCGAAGGTGCTCAAATACGTCAGCCTTGCGTCGGTAGCTTTACTGGCACGTAAAATAACTCCTGAGTGGAATAATGACCGGCACGTCGGCGTCTCAGAAAACCGTCAATAAAGTAGTCAGTGGTACGTCGAAACAATAACATTATTATTATTATTATTATTATTATTATTATTATTATTATTATTATTATTATTATTATTATTATTATTATTATTATTATTATTATTGAGGTCATTAATGGTTAGAAACATAAGATGCTGTAGAGAAAGATTCCCTTGTACCTGGTAGGTACGGTGTCAGAATGATAGGTCCCGTTGTTGTTATCCTGGCTGTAAGCTGTCTCATTTCAACAAAATCCCGGCCTCCTCGCGGTAAACCCGCAGTAAGATAAATAACCGACATAGAACAAATAAAGAAAATTGCATGATGTACCGTCTAGCTCCTGTTTCCTCGCCCTTTCTCCTCCTCTCCCATGTAGCACTTTGCCCTCTCTTCTGCGCGGACGCCCTCCGTACTTCTGTCGTCTGCTTCCTCGCTGCTCTGCTCTGAAATGCAGAATTATGCTTTTCCTGTGTATGAAAGCCACAAACTTGATGATAAATGGCATTTTCTGCAAATGGCTTAGTGCCATCGCATTTTTATATCTTCCTTTTTTACGTTCTGAGCAACGTGAAAAAAATCATATCGCTGAGTCATGATTTTTTTGGAATTCAGCCCACTGGAATTTTTCTACCCCTCGCTTCGTTATTTTCAAGGGTGCCAGACACTGTGAGTATGGGGTTTGAGAGAGCGGCCTGGGAACGGCGGAGAGAGAGTTTCTATTGTTAAGGTAAAAACATTTTTATGCCACATTTCAGTCCTTGACGAACCACCACGTAATGTACTTGTATGTGGGAATATTGAAGTGTTTTCGCAAGTTTATTTCCTTCCGTATGGTAATATCGTTTTTGGTCACGCTGTCTCACGTTGTGCATTCCTCTGAATGATCGAGAACTTTCATGTCTTCTGCAAGACTCCTTTTGTACATCATAACGGTAAAATTAAAACAAACTTAAGTGACTTTCTTCTTCATTTTCCACTTTCAAACCACCCCCCACTCTTCATTTCTCTCTACTTATACCTACCATATAATCTTCTAATTTGCGACTCTTATCCTTTCAATAGTTAGGACTACATGTTTTCATAACATCTCCGTCTACATCTCTTAGCAATTATTTACTTACTTCTTTGTTTCTTTCTGTTTTCATTTTTAATTTGTTCACGTGGCTCTGAAATTCCCTCAGCCTACACCAAAAATGAGTACCAGGTACAAAAGCTTGTGAACATAGAGCGAAACAATCTATCCCACTATTTCTTTTCTAGTGGCTTTACGTCGCACCGACACAGATAGGTTTTATGGCACCGATTGGACACGAAAGGGCTAGGATTTGGAAGGAAGCAGGCGTGGCCTTAATTAAGATACACCCCAGCATTTGCCTGGTGTGAAAATGGGAAACCACGGATAACCATCTTCAAGGCTGCCGACAGTTAGATTCAAACCCACTATCTCCCGGATGCAAGCTCACAGCCGCATACTGCACTTTTAGTACTGCCAATTTTACGCATAGTGGAATTCGTTATCTTCGCTCATCGGAGGGCGTTCACGGCCTCCACGAGGATCCCTTTTACTCCTTTGATTATTTGTAATTAACTTCCACTATACATGTCTCTGTTCTTCATGTTCCTGTGATAGGAGGGTTGAGGATTCTTATCGGTTTCTATATCAATAGATTTCTGTGTACGTAGTCCGGCTCCATGGCTAAATGGTTAGCGTGCTAGCCTTTGGTCACAAGGGTCCCGGGTTCGATTCCCGGCAGGGTCGGGAATTTTAACCTTAACTGGTTAATTTCTCTGGCACGGGGACTGGGTGTGTGTATCGTCTTCATCATCATTTTCATCCTCATCACGACGCGCAGGTCGCCTACGGGTGTCAATTCAAAAGACCTGCACCTGGCGAGCCGAACATGTCCTTGGACACTCCCGGCACTAAAAGCCATACGCCATTTCATTTCATTTTCTGTGTACGTACTTTTCTCGTCTAACTGTTATCTTCCAAAGACGCATTGCTTTGCGATTCTAGTATTCTTCCCTACTGTGGTTGATATCGTCTCCCCACAACACGCTTCTGTTCGTTACTATGAATGCCACGTTAAATGCTGTATTGCTAAAGCACCGCCAAATATTAGCGAACACGTTTGGAAAGCTTTCTAAGTTTTCTAAGAATATGAAAAGAAACCTATGTAGTGGAAGAAGTTGCATATTTTATTTATTTTACAAGTTGCTTTTCTTCACACCGACACAGGTAAGTTTTATAGCGACGATGGGATAAGAAATGGCTAGGATTGGGATGGAACCCACCATTGTCTTAATTAAGGTGCAGCCCAGCAGCATTTGCCTGATTTGCTTGGTGTGAAAATGGGAAACCACGGAATACCATCTTCAGGGTTGCCGACACTTGCTCGGTCGTTGCACTTGTTATTTAACTAAAAGAAACACATACATCTTCATAGCAACTGAAAATGAAAATCCACAGCCTGTTTCCAGTCATTCAACCGGGTCAGGAATGGAATGAATGAAGCCCCCATCCAGTGGCGAGGATAGGAATTGTGCCGACTGCCGAAGCCTGTCGCACTCCTCTGGGGCAACGTTTAATGGATGGCAGATGAAATTATATTTGACAGTGTTTCTGGAATGAAATATGACAACGAAAACCGGAGTACCCGGAGGAAAATCTGTCCCGCCTCCGCTTTGTCCAGCATAAACTCACATGGAGTGGCCGGAATATGAACCACGGAACCCAGCGGTGAGAGACCGGCGCGCTGCCACCTGTACTCCCCCTGTGGCTGGGGGCAGTAGAATAACACCCACGGTATCCTCTGCCTGTCGTAAGAGGCGACTAAAGGGGGTCCCAGGGGCTCTGAAATTTGGAGTGTGGGTTGGCGACCCTTAGCTGAGCTCTGGCATTGCTTCCACTTACTTGTGCCAGGCTCTTCACTTCCATCTATCCTATCCGACCTCCATTAGTCAACTGTTTTTTTTTCCGACCCGACGCTATTAGGTTTTCGAGGGCTAGGGAGTCTTTCATTTTCACGCCCTTCGTGGTCCTTGTCTTCCTTTGGCCGATACCTTCATTTTTCGAAGTGTCGGATCCCTTCCATATTTTCTCTCTGATTAGTGTTATGTAGTGGATAGTTGCATTGTTGTACTTCCTCTGAAAACAATAATCACCACCACCTAACACCTGTGCCGCGGAGGATCTTCCATAGCAACTAAACATCAAATTAACAGTTCTCAACAAAACGAAAAACGAAAAACAAGAGTTATACTACCCAAAATATAAAAATGTAGCATTATTGGTTTTGATTCTAAAATCCTTCATAGCCTCACTTGTTTCATTGCCAAAGTTCTTTAATATCGACTTACACCTCCTCTAGCTTGAATTGCAGCTGCATGTTCCATTGAGATGTTTTCTCATTCCTCAATCAGTGCTTGACTAAAGTCGTGTAATGTTTGTGGAGCATTTTTATCTCCAAAACTTTCCAGCAATAAATTCTAAATTCGCAGATCTTGGAGTTGTTTTCTGGTGACCTACACAATATGGGCTCTCTCATGTTTTAGCAGGAAATCAAATCCTAGACCAATAGCAGCATGAGCAATATGGTCGTCATGGATATCCATGATGTATGCTGCAGCATTCAGACGGGCAGGTACCACCACTAGAACCGTTCGATCATCAATAAAGATGCCTCCCCACACAATTACCGATCCACCACCATATTTCTCCTCGTTTTGTACAGTACCTTCGGCGATTTTCTGTCCTCGTCATTTCCATATGTGTACACGTCCATCAAAACCGTTTAAGCGAAACCTGAACTCATCTGTTAACATTACCTGATGTCAGTATGCAAGTTGCCAGTGAAATTAGTTTCTAACAAATGTTGTGCTAACTCTTATGTGTTCCCTGAAAAGTAGGTCTAGATAGTATATTATCCTCTCGAAGTCGACTGCTTATTGTCGGAACATGGATCCCTGGTAAAACCAAACGGGCGGCGTAGTGCTTAAGACCGAACACATCTATCCTCTTGAGCAGTACTAAGGAGAGACGTAGGCAGAATTACAGTCACATGTTTGATTACACATATCTTGCATAATTTTCACCAAAACTAATCGAAACTAGACACACGCATTAAAAATGACCTATTGAGTTGCTGTGTACGTTTAAGGAACACTGTGGTAATTTTCTCTTAAGTTATTTAAGTATTAATTTTTTCATACGCCACTGTCTTTCGGTACACATTTTGAGTAAGGTATGGCTTCAAATTTCAAATTCAAAATATATTAATAATCTACACTAGCATAGAGACTTTAAAGTGCAGTAATTCTTTTCTAAATATATTTGTTGATTTTCTGTAATTGTTTACACTTGATGGAAATTTTTTCTTAGTTTTTAAAAAAATATTTTAATGTATACATTTTTCTTATTCAACATATTAAAATTCTACTCCACTTCAAACTGTGTATATACTTGGATGATTTGTGTTCAAAATTTTATGAAATTACACCAAGTAGTTCTTGAGATAGTTGTACCTAAAGTATGAAAAATGTGAAATTCAGAAAATGCAAGAAAACTTTTCATAATAAAGTTTCAAGACTACACCTCTCCTAAAATTTCCCATAACCATACTCCTCTTCTTGGTTAGCATTCTCTGCTATTCTCTTGTCTGCCCTGCTTTTCTACCTAGCTGCTAATTTCCTACTCTCTTCTTTAACCTCTTCCACTGCATTCAAAAGTGACATGTTCATAGCAGTGAATCTTGGTGTTGGAGCAGGCATGTTCATAATACCACATAACAAGTTCCAATCTTCTATACCAAGATCAACACACCTTAGGCCATTAGCAAACTTAATGTTTGCTTCGTAAATTCTGTTATTGGCCTTGGATGTTTTTAATGGTATATCAATTTTGCAATTTTCACACAAAATGTGTAATGTGCATGCTAAACCTTCTCTCTTCTCATCATCCATCGGAGTCACCTTTCCTCCACAAGTAGAACACCTGCAAGCTTTCTGTATTACTTCTGACAACAATACAATATCAATAATTCTAAACCCACTCCTTCCTCCATTATTTTCTTCTTCTGGCAGAATGCCTGCTCCGACTTTCCGCTTTGAAGAACTTACAGAAAAATCCAGGTTCACAATTTCAAGTCTGTCCCTAACCTCACCATGTCTTCTTGAATTTTTGATGTTTATATATGAGTGTTTATACTTATACATTTTATCAATCCTAGGCATAGTGTAAATACATATAGGGATCACTAAAGTGCTGAATTATACCAAGTGATCATTAAACCACTGAATTACACCAATTATAAAACTCACATACACACACAATTATTGCATGAAGTCGTTTGTCATCCAGAACCTTCTATATCATATTGGCTTGTTTCTACAACTGCCTGGCCAAGAAGGAAAAAATATCTGGCCTTCTATAAATTGTTGCCAGAAGTTTAACTGACAGAACTGTGTAAGAAGACATCTTGTACTACCACAGAGGCTGAGTTGTGGGCATGACATACTGCAGTGCATGATTCTTTAACTTTAAAATTCCATTTGTAGTTCGAATTTCAATGTAAAATTTTGGGATTACATTCTCTTTGATATATACCTTCAAGAAAACCAATAAAATTAAATTGTGATTTTTTTCATGTTTTCTGCCTACGTCTCCCCTACCGCTTGCAGCTTTGTCCATGACGTCTGAAGCCCCTGTCTCCCTATAGCGATGCCAGAGCATATAAATGACAGATGGAGACACCCTGAGGTTGTTACATATCACATTGTTCTGCTTTTTTTCAAATATAGCAACATATCGGGACACTTCAGCTCCGTTTATGTGCCTCAGACTGTCTCATATTTAAAGGATGCGCGACTATGCTACCAATTGCTCGGCAGGTTTAATTTGTTTACATATGACTACTTGTTATTGAAGTCTAGTAGGGTTTGAACCATCTTTCTGTTAAATGGGGTACCTTAATGCATATAAAGAACTTGATTTGCTTACAAGAGTGCGTAATAATTACTATCACAAGTACAATGCTTCTTAATCCATTTTATAATATGCCAAATACCGCTGTATTTGTTCCTCTAGTTTTTGTTCTGAGAGTATGTCTTTGCTATACTACGTATTTTGTTCTTGAGTACATTTTCATTTACTTGGAAAAAGTTTTCAACCTTCAATTTAGCTGTATCATGGTTAAGAAGTGCATGGAATCATATGACTGAGAAAATATTTCTTCTTCGCAATATTTATTCTCTTTGTCGAAATAACTCTCCGCCGATCAGGACGAAGTTCAGTATTTCAAATAGATTTTCAGCTTATTACATCATGTTAAGTAGATATAGTACATACCTGAGAGCTGTTAAGTACAGAGCAAAAAATGGCTCCTACCAGACATAGCTGAAAATCGAACCCACAACCCTCAGATTTCGCACCCAATACTCTACCATCGAACTAAACAATTCGGCTATATCTACCATTGAGTAAAGGTGGTGGTGGTGATTATTATTTTAAGAGGAAGTACAACTGGGCAACCATACTCTGTTAGCACTAATTGGAGGCAAAATGGAGGAGGTCCGACACTTCGAAAAAGGAAGGTATCATCAAAAGAAAGGCAAGGGCCACGAAGGGCACGAAAATGAAAGACTTCCTACGCCTCGGAAACCCAGTACCATCGGGGAGGGAAAAGAACAAGAGTTGACGAAGGGAGGTCGAACAGGATAGGTGAAAGCGAGAAGCCTGGCAAAAGTAAGTTAAAGCATTGCCAGGACTCAGCTAAGGGTCCCGTGGTCGCCAACCCACGCTCCCAAGTTAGGAGCCCTTGGGGTCCTTTTAGTTTTCTTACGACAACCAGGGGTTACCGTGGGTGTTATTCTAACGCCCCCCACCCACACGGAGAGACACCTTCAATGAGGCCGATCCACCTTGAGCTGGCACAGCCCTCGGGATCAAAAATTACACAAGCCCAGACACCGACGTCAGGGTTATGGTGTCCCTGGAGGGGACATTAAGAAAACTGGGATATTGGGCGCGAAATCGGAAGGATGTGGATTTGATGCCCATCGATCTCAATTTGGCTATGTTTGTTCCGCAATTATTTTTTTCATAAGAGTGTACTGCAGGGTGCAACGAAAGAAGACTGTAACATTTCAGGTAAGAAGTCCTCCTATGTATTTTGTCAACAGGGGTCCAGACATATTTGCCGAATTTTAAAGGCTTGAATGTACGATCAGTATAACCTTAAAAAAATTACGGTGACTGGACTTTTCTTTGGCGCGAGGGGAACAATTCCCAAATCTTTCGTCACATGGCGACAAAAATATAAACTAGCGAGAAGTCTACAAGATGAGATAGTCGTCTCACTCATCAAATACTCCGTTTCGATTCTTCGTCACCATTTATATGGAGTTCATGCCATTTAACATGGTTAATTGTAACCTATCATTTTTTAAACATTAATCTTCTTTATCTTCCCTCAAAATTGTTATTGTGTATTATTCTGTGTCTTATGGCAAATCTAGGGTGTCCTGGATCAGACTAAATAAATAAAAAAATAAAAATTGCTGGAAAAAATGCCAGTGATGCCTATGTGGTACATGCTTTTATAATATGTAATACCATGTGCAGGTTGAATGATGTAGATCTGATTATCTTAACGCCAGCTTATGGATTTTAGTCCTGCAAATAAATATACATTCATGTACTTGCAACCCTCCTTTTCAAATATGCTATAATCAATAATAAGAGTGCAACAACAATGAAAACTATCAATCTGTAGCCTAAATACGCCTTGTTTATAGCAACTGTACTTATCGTTTGATTGTTGCTTTTCACCTTCTGTAGTATCATAATTGTATCAAAAGTAACACATTTTTCAAGAAAATAAACGGAGAATAGCAGGAGGAAACTATGGAGACGAGGATGCAGTGCGGGTCTTTTCTTCCGGTCCCTTTTGTGTTGTCTGAGGTCCTTGCACCAGGATATTCCAAAGCTCTCAATTGCGTGTCTACAACACATTCAATACTCTGATTTATAATATTCTATACATAAATTTCCAAAATCTATGGTCTAAGAGTGCCCGTTCAGCTGATGGCCCGCCTACCCAGTTATGGGTGGGAATTGAAACTGCAACCGATAACACAGTAGCCAAGCATTTCCGGACCCATGTAGAGATACCCTTTTTTCCTACTCTATGTATGAGAAATCCATACCTGAAGTTTTTCCCGCTTTTATGGTTACATCTTATATATTTATATATTCAGCATGACCTAATAATCATGAGCGAGTTGTCTACGCAGATCGCATCACTTAACTCTGAGCTTGCGTTCGGGAGATAGTGAGTTCAAACCCCACTGTCTGCAGCCCTGAACATGATTTGACGTGGTTTCCTATTTTCACACCAGACAAATGCTTCAGCTGTATCTCCAGTAAGGCCACGTACGCTTCCTTCCCGCTCCTAGCCCTGTCCTGTCCCAATCATCGCCATAAAACCTTTCTGAGGTGACTTAAAGTGAATAGCATGACCTAATAAACTGAACAACTATTTGAAATACAGTTTCTTCTAATTAACGCAGAACCGCAGCTGAGTTGAGATTGAAACAAGCGAGGTATAGCTTCCCGCCGGCCAGACAATACATCAAGCTACAGTGACTGACTGATAAATTATAATGCACTTCAAAAGCATTCACCGTTAATTTGCGTCATGAAGAGGTTCCTCATGGAGCATTTTGTTTCAACAAAATTCACGTCTTGTTCTTCTGAAGTTACTCAAGTAACCTTCTTTATAACTTTTCCTCATTCTCTCGTCCTAATACAAGTTCACAAAGATAAGTGAAACGTGAGTTGATCATCCCAGAAGCCATCGGTAGATTTATCTCCCTGACCGAGAAGATACTTTATTCATAACATTCTGTGAATCTAATGCCACACACATGATCACTCTGTTTAAATTACTGCACTACAGTACATTTACAGTGTTTTAACTTAATTTCGTAGCCCTTTGTGCGGAACCGTAAGAAATTCCTGTTTGCTAAGGAAGACACCTAAAATAATTCCTAGGAGAGTTTTTCAGACATTGTCCAATGTCTTCAAGATTTTCTTTTGGTCGCATTTCACGTCGCCTCCTTCACTTTTCATCATTCATATATCCCCTTTCATGAAGTTTATTAACTAATCTCTGAAGCATCTCACGACTTGGAACACGAATACCTGGGAATTTAGCTTGATATAATCTCCTAACAACACAAGAACATTACGTATGGACATACGAATCATAAACAAACACTCGATATTAAATAGAATAATTAGGCCTATTATTATAATTTCCCATTCTTTATGACTTCACTTTGCACACAAGTGTTGCATGTTGCTCTCACTGGAATAAGGCAGACAATCCCCGCAGGCGCCTCTTCGGTTTCAAGACAATTAGATGACCCAATATAATGCGGTCATGAAAGCTAAATATTAAATTCGAAGCTCAATATTATTTGAATTACCATTGCAATACAAATATAGAAATCTAAAAGTTTGTTTCAATAAAATCCACGTCTTGTTCTTCTTAAGTTACTCAAGTAACATTCCCGCGTCCTAATACAAGTTCACAAACATATAAGTGAAACGTGAGTTGATCATCCCAGAAGCCATCGGTAGATTTATCTCCCTGACCGCGAAGATACATTATTCATAACATTATCAGACAGGATCGACAGCACATTGAAAAACGTAGCGTTAATGATACATGGGATATTATGGAGAGTGGCAAACAGGTGCTTCCAAAAAGCTGCCTGCTCTTTTAAGGAGCAAACTCAGCTGCTTGCAATGGAAGGTTGGATGGATAGATGTGTGATTGATGATGAGGTGGTTGAATGAGACAGACGTTAAGTGCCTTGCATACGAGATGAAAGGCTTACAACGTGTCTTCGTGCTTTCAGAACCCTGTGCGATTGACGATGTAATTCGTCTATAACTCATCCATATCCTTGGTAAAATGTAGTTGCTACAGTTTAAATAATTAAATTTAGTTTTTACATTGAGAGCCACTATAGTTTCATGTAATCTCTATTGCTAAGAAATAAGTTGGATGCTAATTCGAAAATAATATTTGAAACATTTGGTAGGAAAATATCACCTGGTGGCCATGGTTGTAAAAGCTTCCAGTCCTTATAGTCTGACACTGTAGTTAGCCGGTTCGAGTCCGAGTGATGAAAAAGTTTACCATCAAAAGATTGTATATCATAAGCTGGGTTCAGTTCCAAACCAATCTGCAGTGCTCAGATACAGTGAAGGTATATGACGCTGTTGATGCTGATTCGTCCATCCGATGGAGACGCTAAGCCTGGAGTAGACCTTTTGGTGTTATTCAACAGGTGTAGGCCATGATTCAACACCGAAATTTACCCTCTTCCAAATATCACCATCATCATCATCATCATCATTATCATCACATACGCCTACATTACACAAAACGTATCATGATGTCATCATACTAGACATAGAAACACATACACCCGCGTAGTGACATTCGCCTTTGAGGCAAGGTGTTACTAAGTTCACTTCTTGGTCGAAGATGATGCGCACGAATAAATGAAAATAAAAAACCGCCCATCATCACGGCCAGTGGTCCCGTCTCCAAGTGCTTAGGTATTAGAAAACACACATACACTTGCTAGGAATTATTCTAACCAAACAAATATTTCCTCATCTCTCTGAAACGTGCTAGGATAATTTATCTTACAGATAGCAAAACGAAGATGGCGATACGAACCCTTATTTTATCAATTTCCAAATATCCATGACATGTGTAGATTTTGAAGCAACACAAAACTCACCATTCTTTTTGAAAGTATGGAAGTTATCCCCTAGCGTTAATGTTACAGAGGAGCAGTGATAATCCTTCAGCATCATCCATATTAAATTGGGTGGGCTTTTTGTTAAATAAATGAACGATCTATACCAAAATATCAGAACTATTACGAAACCTTCTCTCTTGTAATCCTAAAACCTCTGATTTCAAATACGAGTGTACGATAATTTGCTAATCAGTGTTGATATACATCATACATCTCAGGGCGCTTTTCGACGGTTTTAATGTACGGTGCAAGGCTTTCCACCTTAGAAATAAACACAATACGAACGAAATGATTGTAAAGGATTGAAAAATAATATTTCGCAAATTAAAATCACTGTCTTGGAGTGATATCATTGATGAAGCTCGAACACGTCATGAAGCATTCATGAAAATAGGATGTTAGGTACCTTAAAGTTTAGAAATAGATGAGCTAGTTGGGATTTGTTTTGAAGGACATTATAGGAGTTAGACTCCTTGTAAAACTTGCCAGGAAGATAAAGTAGATTTTAGACCACTAAATATCACCAAGGAAAACTCCCCTCCTCAATATAAGGATAATATTCCTGTAATTGTTCAATGTTTGGTCTGGGTTTTCAACTCCATGGTTAGCGTCACGACCTTCGGTTCAGAGGGTCTCCGATTCGATTCCCGACTGGTTGGAGATTTTAGCCACTTCTGGTTAACTGCTCTCGCCTCACTGCACAACTATTCCTATACACACAGCACACCACACTATCGACCACTACATAAACACATGTGAGTTAATATAACCCATCTCGCAGGGTTTTCGTCGGGGACGGCATATAGCCGTAAAACAAAGCTAAGTTCACATATGCGATACTTTCGCACCCACGATCCCACCAGGGTATGGGTAGAAGCAGCGGAGAAAGAAATTACAGAAAGTCCAGAAGACTTGTTCCCCTTGTCGAATAAACTAGCAATATCTTACTAAACTTTTAATCCATGGTGTATCTAATATAAGCTACTGCATATCTTTGCTTTTTTTCAAGAGCATAAATAATGCTGTTACTTGCATACCTTCTAGCGAGTTGGCCGTGCGGTTAAGGTCGCGTAACTGTGAGCTTGCATTTGGGAGATAGTGGGTTTGAATCCCATTGTTGGCATCCCTGAAGATGGTTTTCCGTCATTTCCCATTTTCATACAGGGCAAATGCTGGGACTGTACCTTACTTAAGGCCACGGCCGATTCCTTTCCACTCCTAGCCCTTTCCTATACTGTATTCTCCAGTTTAGAACCGTAGAATAATGGACAGGTGACAGTTGTACAGAGGCTAGTTCAATACACCTGTAGTCTGTAGTACATTCAAAGCTAAGCTGACGGTCCCATACGAGATAAAGAAAGCTATGCTGCTGAGTTAGCACTGCTGTCGAATACGAGCTAACTAAGTGAACTGTGGAGTTAAAGCTTATTGTTCTGAAGATAAGTGCAACTAGGTACTGATCAGAAGAGAAATGGTAGAGTTCCGGTCATTCGAGGAATGATGATATCAGCAAGAGGGAAGGTTAGAGCACCAAACCACCAACCACCAAACACCAAACCTGAAAACGTCGGAGTCGGAAGAGCACTAAGTTTGACCAAGGAAGTCCCGATAGAAAAGATTAAAGCGAGAAGGCTTTCACAAGCAACTGGAAGTAATAACAGACTCAGGCGGGAGTTACATTGTTTCCAAGATACGCTCCCAAGTTTAGGGCCAGTAGAGTTACCACTTAAGTCGTCTCTAAGGACAGTCTGACGATACCGTGAATGTATTCTACGTCCCCTCTCATTGTGGATCTAGGTGAATTATTGAACTTTAAATTCAAGACTCTGTGGTAAAATTAATTGCAAATTGTGCTAGCTCTGTTGAATCAACATCTTGGTGCGAAGATTGCATATATTCGTTTCTCTGTGCAAAGTTGACTCGTTCTAGATTGCTGATATGCAGGAGGCAAGGAAAGCAATATCGACCTTATGGACTATCATTGTCAGGTAGGTTGCGTATCCTTGTGAATTTTGAAGGGCTGCTGGACCACTCTGTATATATATTGTTTGAAAACAGTTTTCAAAGATAAATGCTGCATTGAGTACAACTATAGGCCTTGGGTACTACACATAGCGTGCAACTGCATAGAGGCTGGAAAAAATCAACAGTAAAGCTTATTTCTATTTGATTATCAGCGTCCCTTTCTCCTTAGTTCCCAAATGAACTATTTTCGCTGTATACTTGTATAACTTACTTAGAAAAATCAAACGACACCCCATACGCCATGTTTCCACGCCGGAGCGCACAGCTTCATTGACTGTTAGCTGCGTGACATGATGATTTTACAACCTCATGATGGCGGCGTTGTCGCAGCACTCGATGACGTCGCTTGTCACTGCGACTGAGATAACTTCTGTCATGTTCTCCACGGATGAGTAACATCTACGTACTGATCCTGCAATACATCGCGACTGTAGATCTCTTAATCGGTTTACACTCCAGAGTTTGTTTCTCCCTCGGACACAGCGAGGGATCCCGCCTCTGCTGCCTCAAAATCAGTGCCCTAGAAGGTGAGACTTTAGGTGATGATACAGTTGGGTAGGAGGACCAGTACCTCGCCCAGGCGGCCTCATCTGCTGTGCTGAACACGGGCCTTGTGAGTGGATGAGAAGATTGGAAGGGAAAAGCAGGGAAGAGGGAAGGAAGTGGCTGTGGGCTTAAGTTAGGTACCATCCCGTCATTTGCCTGGAGGAGAAGTTGGAAACCACGGAAAACCACTTCGAGGATGGTTGAGGTGGGAATCGAAACCCTATACTCAGTTGACCTCCCGAGGCTGAGTGGACCCCGTTCCAGTCCTCGTACCACGTTCCAAATTTGGTGGCTGAGCCCGAACCGTGCCTCCAGGGGTGGTAGCTAATCACACTGACCACTGCACCACAGACAAGGACGAGTGTGAACTAGTAAACGAGCGGATGAAGAAATGTATCGTATGCTTTTATTTACGTCTCGGATCCGGAGTTCATGCAGCATACATGTTCAATAAAACATTGTGTTACCGTTAAAAGCTACATCAACAAAATGTTGTTAATACCTTTAAAACTATTTATGTAGTAGGATTCGAACCATGGACCGATTTTCATTTCTCAAAGCTAACTGTTACTTCTCCTATTCACTCGCAATGGCAACATACTCCACGCTCGCATGAAACGCCCTTGCACCTCATTTCATTTCAACGTCGTATCTCTAATTCAAGTTTGGAAGCGTTCATATAGCATTATTCCACAACAGATAACTTTGCACAAGCTCTCTGTAACATCATCAACTCGAAGGTGAATACTACATTACAAGAAAATTTACCTGTACCGTCGGCAATTACATCAGGGCTCCACGATCTGATTTCGACGCTCCGGGGGTATTTCGTCAATGGACATTACTCAAAATGGTCAATGATGTAGCCTTTTTATTAACAGTTCCTTTTCGGATTCCACAACAATAGCGCTATGTATCATTTGACAGGAAGGGGCCTTTTCAGGACCAAATAAAATTTTTTTTTTTTTGGAAATGAGTAAGAATATGCCTGTAACATATTCACGATATCACGGCAATAAATATAACAAAAGAATAGGTACAGCTGTCTCTGCACAGCGAGGGTGTGTAATCTTAAATGCACGTGCTTTCTCCACCATGACTAGTGCGAGGCCAGGCACACTTAGCAGTTACTTATCGGTCTATGTGGTACCTGTTCAAGCTATTTGTGTCGGTGCGACGTAAAGCAAATAGCCTTTTTCACACCAGGCGAATGGTCGGGCCATACCTTAATTAAGGCCGCTTCCTTCCCACTCTTTTAGGTCTTTCCTATACCTTCGTCGTTATACGATCTATCTGTGTCGGTGCGACGTAAAGCCAATTTAAAAAAGAAGGAAAGGAAAAAGAAAAAGATACCCTGTTCATGAGCTAAAAGTATGCTTCTTGTCCTAATATAAAAGTTATTCGAAATTGTGATCGCTTCATGAATTAATTAGAGTTTCTACGATTGAATTACCATTCACACTAACGATTCTGTCTATGTTATCGACCATAGAATTGAAGATATCGTTGTACTAGTCCTATATAGAAACAGAGATCGATATTTGTAGTTTGTCCTTAAACTATTGGTTGCTTGAAACTAATTTTAAGTGGCTGCTTGTCCACTCTTCATAAATAATATATTTTTTAGTTCATTAACCTTTGATTATGTTTAAGACGCAATGTAAAAGAAAAAATAATACGTCGCGGACCACTAGTTAGACATGCCTTATTTAATTTCCTAGCACTAGACTATCCCTTCTCGTCCAGAATCTCCGATCGTGTATATAAATCCTTAACCCTCAAGCACACGCACCGGATCTTAGGACGCAGACATACGCGTGGGGGTACTTTCCACCCCACATATCACTGTATTGTAAAATATGAATTACTGTATTAATTGGAGATTTTAAGATAGATTATGTAAGAATGACTCCTTCTGCGGGGATCCAGCCGGAAAATTACAATAGCGGGGAGAGCACAGAAAAGTTATTTGTACATTTCGCTACGAAATAAAATGACCTGGAATGGATTCCACCCCATACGCGTGTGTTGGAGGATTAAATGTATACCTATGTGTATCCATCAATGATTATTTGAATAACCACGGTGTCACTAGACTACGTGGGAGATGTCGCTCTTATCTTATGTTCTTCCCACTACAGGTTGCGGAGGTTAAAGCTGACGTAAGTGAAACGATATGTCCTCTTCTTTGCAGCTCCAGGCTCATATACACCATGCGAAGTGCAGTGTACAGTGACTAGGGGTAGTATGAGTACCACTCCCCGATTCAAAAAGGGAATCGATGTCCAACAGCCCGGTCCAGGCCACTACACGGTGAGTACTTGATAGTTTCTTATGTTAAAATGTAGGTTATTTTTGTCTTTTCTCAATTGTCTTTGTACGAACACAGCCAGCGGCCGTAGCCGTCTTGAAACACCGGATCTCGTGAGATCTCTGATGTTAAGCATTATTGGGCGTGGTCAAGATTTGGATGGGTTACCACTCGCTGTTGGTGGGGTAAGGGAATGGAGGAGCGGAAAGGAAATGGCGACCCTACCGCACGTAAACTCCGGCTTAGGCACACCTCTGCGGAGGTTCGGACCTGCCTTCGGGCAGAATACACTCTTACCTTATGTTCGTTCGAATACAGGTTACCCTGGACATGGAAAGAGCAGGGATGTAAATGAGACTGCGGGTCTTTGGATTCCACACCAAACTGAGTACACGTTGCTGAAAAGAGAATGTCATTGATATCACTGCTTCCTTTGATTCAGATTTAATGCTTTCAGAGGTAGTGTACGGAAGTATGGAGACAAGATACCATATTATTCGAAGCAAATTTGCCATATCTCAGTATCTCATGGGAAGCAACGGGTGGTTGATAAACAATTAATTATGTTCCATTGTCTTCCGATCGGGTATTTAAATGCCCAGCAGCTCATTCCAATGTTGTGTTATTTACATTTCTGCTATATGCCCATTGCATAATTGACGCAGCAGATATTAACTTAAATTTTGTTTTACACTTCTTTGATTCTTACTGGTCATAATAGTGATAATATTGCACTACTGAGAATGTGAGTGACAGTTCTTTAGCGTGACTGATCTTATCCTTAGTTATGTTATTCACAGCACGCGAGAGTTGAGTATAACGATGTTAGAACTGTAGCAGGTGTATGCTTAAGTTTTTGCCAGTTTTTGTGGTAAAGAAAACACGTTTATTTGAAGGCAAACTCATTTTTTGTTTATTCAAAATAATGACCTTCGCCTTCTACACACTTCCCCCATCTTTCAGGTAAGTTATGAATACCGTTACAGATAAACTACTTGTCTTTAGCGGCAAACCATTCGTCGAGCCATTTCCCAACTTTCTCGAAATTGCTGAAGTGCTGCTCAGCGAGCGCGTGCCCCATTGATGCGAAGAGGTGAGTCAGATGGCGCCAGGTCGGGGCAGTACGGCGGGTGCGGAAGGATGTCCCATTCAAGCGATTTGAAGGTGTCTTTCACTGGTTTCGCTGTGTGAGACGGTGCATTGTCGTATAACAAAATCACTTTCCCGTGTCTTCCGGCCAATTCCGGTCGTCTTTCGATCAATGCGTGATCTAAATTTATAATTTGTTAGCGATAGCGTTGTGCATTAACGGTAGTGCTATTCCTCGTCTTCGCTCTTTTGTGGTCTATCACAGTGCGCACTGTCTTCCACATTGAAATCACAACGTTTAAACTGTCGAAACCATGTCTCACATATTCTAATCGATGGAGCGTGTTTACCATATGTTTCTACCAGCAAACGATGACTTCCCACAGCCTTGTCTTTATTAAATAAGGAAAAAAAATGTGTGCCACAAATGTTCTTTTTCAGGCACAAACGTCGACATGATCACTGAACACAGACGCTTGTGTTTGGCGGACTCAACTTGTGTGTGTTGGTAGGTTAATGTCAGACGAACAAACTGACGTACGTGTCAAATTCATACGTTGCGAACTGTTCGCTGGTGCCATCTCTTAGTGAAACAGGAAAGACTTATGCATACACTTGGTAAATGTAACTGAATGAAAATTCAAGAGATTACACCTTAGTTTTCGGAATGAAGCTATCGTTTACGACGGATCCTGTGGATGAATTTGTGTGGCTAAATAATATATTATGAATTTATTGGCAATTACTGATTATAAAAGAAGATATAAAATTATCGTGTAGTTCTTGTCACATCTAAAGGGTTTATTTCATAATTTGGTACCGGTTCATGTCTTAAATACCTATTTACATGCTAATTTTTAAAGCATAGTATTTTTATAAAATTTTATTTTTGAGCTAACGGCTTTGCTGTTCTAATATCCTTACTGGATGATTGTTCGACTCGTTGGCTGAATGGTCAGCGTACTGGCCTTCGGTTCAGAGGGTCCCGGGTTCGATTCCCTGCCGGGTCGGGGATTTTAACTTTCATTGGTTAATTCCAATGGCCCGGGGGCTGGGTGTTTGTGCTGTCCCCAACATCCCTGAAAATCACACACCACACATAACACTATCCTCCACCACAATAACACGCAGTTACCTACACATGGCAGATGCCGCCCACCCTCATTGGAGGGTCTGCCTTACAAGGGCTGCACTCGGCTAGAAATAGCCACACGAAATTAATTAATTAACTGGATGTTTGCAAGTTATTTAAATAAAAATAATGGAATCGATGACGTTAGAACTAACTGGTGCACTGGATTATAACCAGTTTCTCGGTTCATCACGCTTCTTCGGCGTAATATTTCTAAGAATTGAATGTGTGAGAATGTTATGATAAGTATGGATTTCTAGGATTATGTAAGTAATCAGGTCTGAATAACAAAAAGTAACAGCTATAAATGGGAAAAGTAGTATATGAAATTCATCGATTCATTCATTCAAAGAGAGAGAAGAGACTTTCAGTTTACGTAGAAGTGAAATTAAAGTATGGATTATTTTTTAAATTAAGATATTTTGTTGAATTATTTAGGTTTCTTTGTTGCAAAATGTGTTTAAGTTCTGCGTCGGAGCTAGAGATGTTACGTGAAATATGTATCCAAAGTATTTACAAAATAAATAGGTAATCATCTCTGAATGAAGAAAACTTACGGAAGCAGTACACGTTCCCTGGATTCCCTTTTTAATAATTTACTAGATTAATAATATGTAATGTCTTACACATAAATTGAGCAAATTTTCACATTAGAAGTATCTGAAGTGCTGTTTCTCCGGTGAAAGTTTCTGGAGCACACTTCGAAAGAATTTTTTATATAGTTTGTTCGATCTTCTTCAATCGTGGTTTGCAGCTTACATATTCATTGTATGAGGGGTAGTTTAATTGACACGCTCTCTTCTGGCCATGCTGATTAATGTGACAATGTGTCTCCCAACCATGTAGTCTCGGGTTGAGCTCGAAACATTAATTTTCAAATATTCAGGATGCTTACAAATGTTAGCAGAAACTACAGTATCCCATACAGGAGTCAAAATACAACAACACTCGTAATTTTATTTTTATTTTCTCAAAATTATAGTTTAAAAATTTAGCCTCTCACTAAACAGTTCAGAAGTGACAGCCTTTTCTGTTCACTGTGATGGTAAAAGTAAAAAAAGCAAAGTCATCTCCGTACAGGCCATGAAGGCGCTTGGAGGGGTGGAAGGTAAAGGCTTCCACTATCCGTAACCTCGGCACTTGATGGGGTAGAGTGGTTAGCTCTACGCCCGGCCGCCTTTGCCCCCAGGGATTAACCTGGTACTCATTTTTGGTGTAGGCTGAGCGAACCTCAGGGCCATATGCACCTCCGGAAGTGGAAATCTCATTTCTTAAATTTTACGACTTCCTGACAGGGATTCGAACCCACGTCCTTCCGGGCGAACCGAGCACGCCTTTACCGCCTCGGTCAGGCAGCCCCTTCACTGTGATGGTAGGCACTGAACACTGAACGTTTTTTACAAAAATGTCGTTTTTGACATTCCGAGGTTTGTCGTGGCGGAGAGTTTTCCACACAGTATGTTACTGTTTGACAGGTGCTCTCTACTTCGACTCTTCCGTGGGCTACTACAGTTTCAGAACAAATTTGTAATCAGAATTATCGCTGAGGAAAACCACTGATGAAAGGGAACATATTAATATCTGTGCAGTGATAACAGTGGCAATAGAAATTTTTCTGAATTAGTATTGTACGTAAAAGTTAAAATGAACTTAGTAATAATATTGGAAGAAAACAAAGAAGCAATGAGGAAACTTTGAATGTAATTCACAAGTATTGCGTAAGAAATCAGGACAAACAGAAGAATAAAGACGAAACATGAAATTTAGAAGAAAATCACGATTTAGATATAAAATCCTTAGCGACGGCGCCGTTTCTGGATGATAAATACATTTCTATTTCTATGGTAGTTTGTAAGGGAGATATATTCATGTTCTTTGTAGAATCCCTGCTGTTTATATAGTTCTTGTGTTTTCATCACAGTGCTTTTAAACTTGAAGAAAAATTGGCCTCACAGCTATAATCTTGTTGAGAAGTAATGTACAAAAGTCTTACAGTTATGTGTCTGGCATTAAACGATATCACTAGAAATTCTCTTCTGACTGTTTGGAGTCGTTCCAACTCCAATAAGCTGTCATTTCACAGTTTCTGCTGCTATTACTCTGGGTTGGGAGATGTGACTAAGCGTCACTTTTGTCATACTTGTGAATATTTAAAGCAACACAACTGCTGTGGAATTTAAAGCGTCTTAAATGCAAAATATGTTCGAGAGCTCATTTATGCCGAATAAAATTATATTACATTAATTTTATTTACATCTTGAGAGCACTGTTCCAGTAATCTTTTCTAAGGTCTGTTTTCACGACGAGAGTTTTTGTTTTCCCCTGTAATAGAATGAAACATCATCGGCTGTTCTGCACAGTGGAATTGTTTTTCTTCCTTTGCGGACTTTAATCTCCAAGGTATTTATGCAAGAAACAATTGTAGACCAGCTCATTGTTTCTCTTGTTACTTCTACGTATTTCTTCTCCTGTGAGTTTTGATTTTAACTACTGCATCTCATGGCCATGTGACGTTAATTTACTTCATAAAATGTGTGATACCTGGATGAGGCCGTCACTAGGTGATCTACCAAACAAAATTATTTGCGATCTTTCAAATGAAAAGTCACATTCCTGTTGTTCGGATGAAACGTAAAACTGGAGATTCCATGGCCATGATCAAATATAAACTGTCATGATAAATTATATGAATGCTTTATTTTACCATTCCCTTATAAAGCAAATAGGCTAAAATCACGTAGTCCATTTCTTGCATGTACCCCTCCACATACTTTTACGGGGTTATATGACATCGATATTTGACCAGTTCAAAAAAAAAAAGAAAAAAATTATCATCCTCATCTTCAGGTGTACGTCGCACTACATATCCCGCACTCATTCATGGCCACAATGAAGCGGCTTTCGTCATCGAATGCCAAAGATGGACTTAAGTGTCCTTCAACGGCGTCGTTCCTGACACCACAGTAGGTGAGATCGGGACGTAGTCTAACCATAAAATCGTGCGGCCAAGCTCCACCTCAGATCGTTGGCAGAAACACCAGGCCGAATGTGTATTGTCGTGGAAATGTAATCCAACTATTACGCTGGATTCCACATTCATGATTCTGAACCGTACCTCCGGGGAAGGCCCCTTGCTCTCGTATAAAGCACCTAATGTACTGCCTTAACATTTCGCCCTAGTCCTCCGGCTATTTGTCTATACAACTGTTTTATATGACTATACGACCTCGTTAAAGTCATTTAACATTACAAGACACTGCCATTTTGTCATCGAAGAATGGCATTCTGCTTAGAACAAACACAATGTAATATGATAGCAACCGCATGACTTCGTTAAACCCTGTATAGCCTACCTGCTGTAGTGGAATTCTGAACTTCCTTGTCATCGTTAAACACTGTATAGCCTACCTGCTGTAGTGGAATTCTGAACTTCCTTGTCATCGCTAAACCCTGTATAGCCTACCTGCTGTAGTGGAATTCTGAACTTCCTTGTCATCGTTAAACCCTGCATAGCCTACCTGCTGTAGTGGAATTCTGAACTTCCTTGGCATCGTTTATCTGCATGTATATTCACTCAAAAGAGGAATTAGCGCATGGTATTGTATATTCCTCTCAAATAATATTTTATCGGACTTAATATTAATTATATTCATTATTTTCACAATATAATTCAGCTGCCACGTAGATAAAAACCCTCTAGATACTCATAACAAACATATCTATAGTTTCAGTTGTTTCTGAGAAAAATCTGCATGGAACTTATAGTACGAGTATTATGTACTGCAGGGCCTCTCAGGGCGCATGCACCAGTGCATTGCACGGTGCAAGGTGTAAAAGACGACTTCGCTTGGTTGACCACAGTACAGGCCCCTACTCCTCGAATTGGAGCAATAGCGCTGTCTCTCTCTTTCCCCACGCCTGTCTCACTCGCTCCTCCTGTCTCCCCCTTCCTCGCTTGCTCCGTAGCGCTCCAAATCCGAGCCGAGTTGATCCAAGCTTAGCCGAGTCGTCCCGAGACGACGCGCTGGTCTGAGTCCAGCCGAGTGGGACCGATGCACTGTGCAGAGGACCTCTGCGCCGCATTTTGCACACGTGAGATTTTGGGCATTTGAGAGGACCTGATTATACTCAATCCTTGGACAGGTATATGCCGCAATAAAATATACATTACCTCACATTCGTTGGTAGCATGGTCATGGGATTCTTCTCTACGAATCACCTACGTCTCTTCATCACTTGCTGACATATCCAATAGGTGTTCTGGATTCTCCTAATAACTTGGAATTAAAGGCTGAAACGGGCTAGTTAAATAATTTTTTAAACGCAAGTAAAAAATTATTGCAATCAACATATGACAATATTTGAAATACAGTTGGATGGTTTCATAAATTATAGTGAAGTTAATCATTAAATAAATGAATGCGGTCGCACGATTTCAGAAGGGATTCACCTAACTGCTTAAATGGCTATTTTAATTGGAAACCATTCCTATGAGTTAGGATGATTAATAGGAAAAAAACTCTGGAAGTCCCTCAATTTGGCTTCCATGTGAGATCGCAAGGAACACCATCTGGTAGTCCAGCTCTCGTGACACAAGTTCGCGACTCTTGTTATCATTAAGGCCATCAAATCGGCATATACCACGGAGGATACTGGTTACGTGACATGACCCCTTAATTGAGTCGGAGTGGCCTACGACCACATTATGGACGAATAACTATCAAATATTACATTGCAGATTTAAGTTACTGAGGCTGACGGCCAAATACGTTTAAGTCACTGCGGTTAGTGGCCAAACAAGGTTTAAGTTACTACGGTTCATGGCCAAAAGATTAATTCGGTAAGTCCCCAGCACTTCCGATTCTCAAAAAACTAGAATATAAAAAATGAAACAAATGTTCAACATTACATTTGGCAAACTACGTTCATTTAAATCGAACAATTCCCTTTATTTTACTTTACTGATTATAATTTCCCACAAAGGAAATGTAAAAACTTCCAGGTTAAAATTCAAAAAAATTACATGGATTTACTATGTCACTCAAATGGTGATTTATGTAATTAATTTAAATTTTTAAACTCTCTGAAGTTATCAGACATAGACTAAAACAAAGCTATCAAATGTCGGAGAAATGGTTCCTCGAATTTAGTTAATCTTCTTCTGAGTTTACTTTGAATTGTCGATTTAACATATCTTATTAATTTTGTGGCCAAGCATCTAGTTCTTGTAGTGCATGTAAGAAATATAACTGTTGCGCTAATGACTGACAAGTACCGCCTTTGCTATGTCAATGTTCCCAAATTAAATGTAAACAACAACTAAATACATTATAAAAATGAATTATCGTCGTGGTTAACCTCTAAATTATATTTCCTTGAATTATTAACAAGTAAACAGCTTTAAATCACAAATAATATGAATCCACACTAAATATATACAACACCCTAAGTAATTCCTTCTACTAATGTACGGCACCCTCAGTCTCTGAGGCTTCATGCGGAAAGTGACTTGAGTAAGCCAGGTAGCCATCCAACAATATAGGGCGAATTCTCCTATTGCATCGTTTGTCCACCCTGCCATGACCCGCCTTCTACAAAGACCGAAACAATCCGTGCCCCTAATTAGCAACTGGCAACTGACAAATGCCCCAACACTAGGCTCAACAAAGAAATAAATCAACCATTAAGACAAATCGAAACGCGAAAATCATATTTGGACATCCCTCTACGACCGAAATTGAGACATAACCATCAAATTTGGACTTCCCTCCAATTATGCGAGAACATAAGATATTACTGCGTTTACCCCCCCCCCCCCCCCAGCAATCCCAAAAGAATGAACTCTGCACCGTTAAATTCCATCATCTGCCTACCTCTTTATCAAAGAAATGTGTTTAAAATTGATTGCAAGTCATGTCTTCCTTGAAATATATAAGTCGACAAATCTCTCCAACACCTCTGAGGCTACAAATAGGCGTCTCTACTACCTGAAACCTTTTATCCCGTTACCTCTGTTCGCCCAGCGAGCCAACTGCTAATTTCTGACTGCCCACAAATAATTTCTAAATATCTCAAATACGATTCTTGCCATGGCCACACCTATCTCATATTTAAATCTCTCAATTCATTAGATATGCAAAGGGATTCGATTCACACCATTACAATGGGTTACTGCCGTGACTTTGACCAAACAGTCAACTTCCTCGGTAAAATCCTACCCATGACCGCGTTACTATAAAATGTTCCCATACCGTTCGACACAAAGTCATCGGAATTTTCCACCCCAAGATCCCGGCATCACCTATACATCGAATACTTCAGGATTCAAGCTGGCACCACATACTATCACAACCATATAGGACAGAAGTGCCTGAGTCAAACCTGTCCTTAAAACAAAACAACGACATCAAACAACCAACTCACAACTAACTGATTTAAAAAATGCAACATCTCGTGGTGGAATCCATACGTCTCCTAACATACCCGTCGTAGTTGCGATTTGATTTACGAACCGAAACCTGGACCAGATACTCCCTGACAAGAATCTATGTTATTCCTAACATCACAGGATTTTACAAATACTAACTTGGGAAATGACTCCACGCAATTTGGGTATTAAAATGTCTCAAATTTAATTTCAGAAACAAACGAACTCTCCCAGAAACAACAATGGGCTTTAAATTTTCTAACCAGTCCCCACATAAACTTTCCTCTGAAAATTCGGGAATAAAAATAAATATCAGAAAGTAACACAACATAATGTCATGGCTGTAATCGTCATACTACTTGCTACAAACGCAGCGATACTACTTGAACGCGAAACATCGCTGTCCCTGCGATAGTTCAACCACACATAAAATGAAACACAGACAACACATATGTTTATATACTTGAACGAAACGGGTGGTCAAAATGTACCACACACCAAATAGAACAGCGACCTAGCAAAGAAAGCACAAATTGCATGATAATTGTATGTCACAGACCTTTATGTGGACATGTCTTCTGCCATCGTGAACTATCAATATTTATTTAGAATGCCATCCTGACAATTGGACAATTTTTTGGATACTTCATTTCCCTCATTCGCGATTTCATCTTGGAAATGTTATATTGCTTCACATTTCAACTTGAAAATAATGGCATATCTATATATATAAAATAAGAGTTTTGTCTGTACATTGCTCAGAATTTGAAAATATGGTATTTCTGTATCGGTCATGTCCACAGTAACAAGAAAATACATTTTTTACTTTTCCGTAATGTCTGTCTGTCTGTCTGTCTGTCTGTCTGTCTGTCTGTCTGTCTGTCTGTCTGTCTGTCTGTCTGTCTGTCTGTCTAAATGTATGTACACGCATCACGAGAAAACGGCTGAAGAGAATTTAATGAAACTCGGAATGTAAAGTCGGGTGATGAACCGCTACAATCTAGGCTATAAATTATTTTAATCACGCTAAGTGAAATGGTAGTTTAGGGGAAGGCCTGAAATTTAATTCTCAAATATTTATGTTATTAGTGGTCGTGTCTTAATGAAAATCGCTAGACAAAGATGGGAAATAATTCGCTACAATATAGGCTATACACGCTGAGAAAAATGGTACTTTAGGGGAAGGCCTAAAATTTAATTGTCAAATATTTATTTTATTAGTGGTCGTATCTTCACGAAAATTGGTATGCAAAGTCGGGGAATAGGTCGCTATAGTCTAGGGCAGGGATGGCGAACCTATGCCACGCGTATCACTAGGTGACACGCGAACAGAATTTCGGTGGCACGCCACATGAACATATTAAAGTTTTTATATACGTCTTGTGCTACAGACTATACAATATCACATAGTTCGTATAGTCATAGTGTTTCACGTGTAAGACATAAATATCGGAAACCTGGCCGTCAGTCAGTCGGTGAGTGAAGTTTGACGTGTGTGTGGTAGCCAGTAGCGCGTAATTATTCGTTGTGTGTTACTGTTTACTGAATGTCACAAACATGTTTTCGGTGCCGAAAAAACAGAAACTTAACAAAAGTAGTAACCGGATTCTTCAAGAACAGTGGACAACGGAATTCAGAGTGATAGAAATAAGCAATAACGCTTTGTGTTGCCTGTGACTGAAAACCGTCGTGTCCCGCACATTTAATGTAGGCCAAAACACCATTTCCGGACGAATCATTTAAATGTTCATTCCATGTCAAATGAAGAAAGAAGAGAGCTCATTTCATAGAAAATCGAAGAACACACAAAACAAACTATTTGTTTTGTATCATCTTTCAGGCCAAGGAATAATATCAGTGCGGATGTTTCCACCTGTCTCACTGCATATTAAGAGCATGGGAAGCCGATTTTTGACGGTGAGTTCTTGAAAGAGACTTTCTTATCGACGTCCGATACATTAATTGAAGACTTTCCTATTATACAGCAAATAATTAACAGAATTAAAGAAATGCCAGCCAGCCGAAATACTGTCAAGGGTAGAATAATAAGAATGAGTGAAGATGTTTCGGAGCATTTGAAAGCTGATTCGGATAACTCCCAGTTGTGTTCAGTATGCCTTGATGAAAACACGTATGTGACCTTACAGGAAAGGATTGCTGGTTTGAATGATTTCATTGTGAAACTATGATGAGGGTACGGAGGAATTAGTAAAATTGTTGAGTTTACGAAAAACGACAATAGGTAAGGATATAATGAAGGATGTGAAGCAAGAACCTGTATTAAAAATGGGCTTTGACTTACAGAATAGCCTCAAGTATGGTGCGTATTCATAATGGGTTTGTGCAATTTCTTAAAGGAAACGTTAAACACCCTACAATGAACGTTGTGAAGTCAACAGTTAGAATCCGTCTTGGTTCAGACCTATGTGCTTCTTGTGTGTTACTGAAGCCAAGAAGTTATGAACCTAATATAAATGACTTGGGTACTAAATGTGAGAACGATATTTCACACGAAGTTCATTAGCAATATTAGTATTTTAATTGCTATATCTAATAATAGTTAATGACGAGGAATGTTACAATGGGAGCTTATTATACATTTTTACAAGTAATGTTAGGTATTCTCAAAATACTTAAAAATGTATTTTTGATGTTTTTGCAAAATGCAACCACGAAACATGCAGTCAGTATTTATAAGATGTATATTAAATAAGTAAATAAACCAATAAAAGAATACATAACATATTATGAAACATAATTGGAAATTAAGAAAGGAAGTCGTACGGGGGGGGGGGTATAGACATTCTTTAAAAGAAAATAACAAGTGGCACAGTAAACAGCTGAGAATTATAAAATAGACTTAAAAGGGCACACTAGCTGGAAAAGGTTCGCCATCCCTGGTCTAGGCTATCAATAATGTTATTCGCACTGAGTCAAATGGTAGTTTAGGGCAAGGCCTGAAATGTAATCTATATATAAAATAAGTGTTTTGCCTGTGCATTGCTCAGGATTTGAAATGAATGATATTTCTGTATCTGCCATGTCCACAGTAACAAGGAAATGCATTTTTTTACTTTTCCGTAATGTCTGTCTGTCTGTCTGTCTGTCTGTCTGTCTGTCTGTCTGTCTGTCTGTCTGTCTGTCTGTCTGTCTGTCTGTCTGTCTGTCTGTCTGTCTGTCTGTCTGTCTGTCTGTCTGTCTGTCTGTCTGTCTGTCTGTCTGTCTGTCTGTCTGTACACGCATCAATAGAAAACGTCTGAAAATCGGTATGTAATGTCGGGTGATGAACCACTGGAATCTAGGCTACAAATTATTTTATTAACGTTGAGTGAAATGGTAGTTTAGGGGAAGGCCTGAAATGTAATTCTCAAATAAGTTATTTATGTTATTAGTGGTCGTATCGATAAATACTACATAACTAACATAACTTTAGTTATGTCGTAAGTTAGTAGTAGTTATGTAAGAAATTAAATTTCCGATCACTTATGTCTTATACCAGGTGGCTCACGGACGCCGTACTTTCTACTTATAAATATCCCGCATGCATAAGTGATGTGTGGGGTGTCTACCAACTGATTTTAACAGGGGAACTACTGCCAGCGGGCAGGTTACGTCAGAATATGAAGAGAGAAGAAACAGAGTCACACTCGCAGCATGTTACTCAGCGCTGGCGGTCGAATGCACCCCTTGCATTAGTAAACATCGTTTTCGACCGCATAGTTCTAGGCTGGTGTATGGTACAGACGTGCACATTAATAGTGTCCCGACATAAACAATCAACACTGCCCCACTCCAGTACTGAAAAGAAGGAGAGAGAGTGAAGGGGTAGTGTTGAAGGCCAATCCAGTACAAAACATGGGGGAAGAGAGTGAAGTTACAAGACTTCGTTGTGATCGAAATGGGCACAGTGGCGGATGTATTGAAGTACAGAATTAGGTTACGGGTTAAGGCGTCCGGCCGCCCGGGATTCGGTTCTCGGCCGCGTCAGGGGGTTTTAATTGTAAATGATTATATCGCTGGCCTGAGGACTGCGGTTTGTGTCGTCCTTAACGTTTCTCACATTCAACACTCAACACTTCCGCAATTCCAATTACATGCAGGTTCATATATTGTGCAAGTAGGGGCAAAAGAACTCTATAGGTCGACGCCCCGAACAAATAGCATTTTAACACAAAAAAATAAAAAAATAACCTACTCTGATAATTAGAGTATTAAGAGGTAAAGGAGGTTTTTAACCGAAAAGTATTTTATACTAGTTAGGAATATTTTGTAGCTGCGTTATATCGGGTCTACCAATCCTTCTTCACCTCGTTCTTGCCACATTTCTATCCATCTCCAAACTGTCTTAAGACTGCATGGGCCGGGCTGAGTGGCTCAGACGGTTAAGGCGCTGGCCTTCTAACCCCAACTTGGCAGGTTCGATGCTGGCTCAGTCCGGTGGTATTTGAAGGTGCTCAAATACGACAGCCTCGTGTCGGTAGATTTACTGGCACGTAAAAGAACTTCTGAGGGACTAAATTCCGGCACCTCGGCGTCTCCGAAGACCGTAAAAGTAGTTAGTGGGACGTAAATCAAATAGCATTATTAAGACTGCATGGTATTGCTTGGGGGACCATGTAAGCCTCCCACATGCCAATAATACGTCCTCGATTCACCTGTGATAGGATAGGAGCCATCTTATTAAAATGTTACAGTATAACGTCAGAATACGCACACTGTGTATTCAGCACTACCTGTTCACTCCCTTCCCTTCCTTTTCAGTACTGGAGTGGGGCAGTGTTGATTGTTTATGTCGGGACACCATTAATGTGCGTGCGTGTACAGCCGCACTATATTTACGGTCTGCTTATCGCCAATGGCTAGTGTTCAGCAGCGACGAATACATAGACATTATTTTAATCTGGACAACCCGGTCGGAATGCAACCGAAGCTCCAAACAGACGTATGCCTTCTACATCTCATTCCTAGGCCTTTCCCGTCCCATCGTAAAACAAATTGTAAAAAAATATTCTACTATTTTGCTTTACGTCGCACCGACACAGATAGGAATTATGGCTACGATGAGACAGGGAAGGGCTACGCGTGGAAAGGAAGCGGCCATGGCCTTAAATACGGTACAGCCCCAGCACATACCTGGTGTGAAAATGGGAAACCACGCATAACCATCTTCAGGGCTGCCGACAGTGGGATTCGAAACCACTATCTCCCGGGTGAGAGCTCGCAGCTGCGCGGCCCTAATTCCACGGCTAGCTCAGCCGGTACAATTAAATAGAAGTACGGCATGATCATGCAATTAAAAGTTATTTAGTATTTTAATACACACTAAGGAACTAACAGACACTGAAGAGGCTGCCAGACTGACGAATGCGTGCGGCATACCGGTGAATTATAACTCAGTGTCCACGACCTTGGCAAAAACATTATACCCCTACTACCCTTCCCCACAACACATGCAAAGTCTTCACTACGTACCGTAGCGCTATACAAATCGGTTAGCCGCGACGAACGGCATTTGGTGCTTATTTCCGCCAAAAATCATGTTAATAATTAACGAAAATAAAGGAAAGAATTAGCAGATAAGACACAAAGGCTAGTACAGATAACGTTTCATTTACAAACAATTCGCTGTGAGCTTGCGTCCGGCAGATCGTGGGTTCGAATCCCACTGTGGGCAGAACTGAAGATGGTTTTCCGTGGTTGACCATTTTCGCACCATGCAAATGCTGTTGCTGTACCTTAATTAAGGCCACGGCCGCTTCCTTCCAACTTCTAGGCCTTTCCTATCCCATCGTCGCCATAAGACCTATCTGTGTCGGTGCGACGTAAAGCAATTAGCAGAACAAATAATAATAATTCCTAGTTCCAGGTGGCTAAAGTGAATATGTAATGTTTACTCCACAAAGTGGCGAGGGGCGGGGTCGACTTCCCCTTCACGCCCCACCCCCTAATCGCTGTTACTGTTCGTTAACACGCCAAAGATGCAGAAAAGGAAATTTAATCACTTATTTATTTAGACACGTGTAGACATTCAACTCGATAAAAGAGATGATTGCATGGAACAAAAACGAATACTGTTCGGCGAAATATGTGTGTAGAAGTCGTACGTCTGTTTGGAGCTTCTGTTGCATTCCGACCGGGTTGTCCAGTTTAAAATAATGTCTATCTATTCACCGCTGCTGATCACACTAGCCATTGCCGATATGCAGACAGCAAATATAGTGCGGCTGTACCATACACCAGCCTAGAACTATGCGGTCGAAAACGATGTTTACTAATGCAACGGATGCATTCGTCCAGCCGCGCTGAGTAACATGCTGCGAGTGTGACTCTGTTTCTTATCTCTTCATATTCTGACGTAACCTGCCCGCTGGCAGTAGTTCCCCTGTTAAAATCAGTTGGTAGACACCCCACACATCACTTATGCATGCGGGACATTTATAAGTAGAAAGTACGGCGTCCGTGAGCCACCTGGTCACATTGTTACCGTACCGCATATAATCAGAGATATTCATGAATTTGGATTTTTGTTACTAAGTCCGTATCAGCGCCGAATCACGAGAAAATGGGTAAACAGAATTTAGTGAAAATCGGTATGTAAAGTCTGAGAATAAGGAACTACAGTCTACGATATAAATAATTTTGTAGGACACCCTAATATTACAGAGTCGAAAGAAAACTAATGTGAAGGCCTGCAATATAGAAAGCTCATAAACTTTATCAACAGTAACATTACATTGACCATTATTTGTTGTGATGTGCTTTTTGTCTTCTGTTTCCTCTCATCCCCGATAGATAGGATTACAAAAGCATACCGAGGTTTTTTAAATTTGTTTGACGTCGCACCGGCACAGGTAGGTCTTATGGCGACGATGGGATAGGAAATGAATAGTGGTGTGAAGGAAGCGGCCTTGGCTTTAAGGTACAGCCTGGTGTGACTGGTGTGAAAATGGGAAACCACGGAATACCATCTTCAGGGTTGCCGGCAGTGGGGTTCGAATCCACTATCTCCCGGATGCAAGCTCACAGCTGCGCGCCCCTAACCACACGGGCAACTCGCCTGGTCGTACCGACTGTAACAGCCTGCCTGTATATTGGCGGGAAGTAGCTGGGGAGTAAGATAACTTTCTTCTTTAGCATGTCATTCCTCTGGTTCATGCATTTCCTGATATATCTGGTACGTAAAACACTGGTTCATCGTAGTATTCGAGCTATTCAATCCCTACACTGAGGCACTGATTGGAATGAGTAGTGTGCATATTTAACGGAATAATGACAGAGGAGTGTTCACGGCAGTCTGCGACCTGGTTATTCCATCTCTGGAACTTTTGACTCTTAGATCGGCACCGTAGTACTGTTCGTTGAAAGTGAGAAAGTGTGCGGTTTTTCATTTGATCGAGTATTTTATATGATAACATTGCTTTCAATCGCTACATTCCTACTGACGTTTATGTAATGACCTATGTTGAATTCAGTTAGGAAAACCACCAAGTCAGTCTTTCTGAGAATCCCGTAGCGAAGCACGGGTGCATCAGCTAGTAAAATATATACTTCATACGGATGATCTTGTATCATGAAGTACGAACTCGTTTTCTATCACTTGGTTTAATCGCGCACACGGACTATCTTCCCGTACAGGACGCCTCATGTGCTCAGTATAGTTCAGTAGCACAGCACCAATACGAATATCTATGACCCAGCTATTCACCACAGTGTCTAAACGTTACCAGCAGGTTTACACAGTCCTTATGAAAAACAACGACAATTTTAGCAGTCCTGCTTACGATGTACGTTGAGTCGAGAACGGACTTTAGTCGAGTCGATTCAAGTACGACCATTTCTTGAATAAAATGTTTGTCGATAAATTACTTTTATTCCAAAGAAAAATTCTTATGTTATTGACCCTCAATAGACTTTGAGTTCTACATGATCTGCCCGTCTAACTTCATTTACAGCGCGTTTTGCGGCCATATCCCTTTATCTATTAATTCGCACTGAGTATAAGTCCCCACAAGTGAGAAAGGTGTTGAATTATTTTTATGAGGATACTTTCACCTCAAAGACTGAATATTTTGCAGACGTGAAAATTGGTGTTTGGGATCTCTTTGAAAAATAAGGAAACACATAATTTTTATTCTCGGACAATCCTCTTAACGGGAGTGAAAGGGAGTGAAAAGGGGTTGAATGATTAAAAACTGAATATGTTCGAGACATGATGATTGGTATTTGGAATCACCTTAAAATAAAGAAACCATTTTCCGAAAATCCATTGAATAGGGATAAAAATAAGTGAAAAATTGGTAGATTTGTTATGACGATACCGATACGTATATCTCTAAAAAAAAGAAGATGTTACTCTGTGTTTTTCTTGTTTTTAATGGATCTTTAGTCCGGAACTCATTCTTAAGGGAGCTCTTAGCAATGTCCTTAATGCTATAGTAGCCTACGTTTCCTCTAAAGCAACACCTTAATAGCCAAGTGAAGATGTGAAGTGTCGATGAATCAACTAAGCGTAATTCGATAGAACGGTTGAAACTAGCGTTCCTATCGTAAGAAAATATCAATACCACCACTGACACTCAACGTACCAAGCTTACAAAGGAACCGCACAATGGTAGGACTGACCAGACCGTCACCAGATCAGGACGCAAGGTACACTTTCCTGCAAGCCGCGGGTAACAGCCATTATTACATGTTTGTGTTGTGGTTAGTGGCGTGATGAAAACAAACAACCAATATCTGCACTAGAAGGATTAATCACATGCAGTTAATATCACCGACCCGGCCATGAATCAAACCCGGGGCCCACTGATCCAAAAGCCACTGAGTCGACCATTCAGCCATGAAACTGGACACTTTTTGTTTTATTTATCGCTATAACATCAATTCGAACATTACTGCCGTCGAAAGTATTAATAAATTATCTCTCCTTTAGCTCGAAGTGCATGGGCAAGCATTACGACCTATATAATAATAATAATAATAATAATAATAATAATAATAATAATAATAATAATAATAATAATAACAATAATAATAAATGGCGTACATTCCACGGAAGTTCAAAAGAAAGCTCAAATATCAGGAGCGCCGTCTTTTTCGTGTTGTTACAATTACGATGCTGTAAGAGAAGCTGGAAGAAGCTTAGAGTGCTATTGTTTGCGTGTATAAGATCTCTTTAATGGTGTTATCTTGGTAAAGTCCCACAAGTGTTGAGTTAACCAGATTAGAAGCTGTGCTCAGCGCCATTTAACCCACTTCATTTACACCCCCTCGTGTGCCACATACTTCAACTTTAGTGCTCTCGCCCTTATTTACCGCAGCCCATTGCGGAAATTGTCGACGAACTCATCTTCGAGGCTTACGTTAAGTGCTGCCATTCTTAAAACGTCAAGTTAGTTCAATTTCATCTTCTAGGAACAAGCATTCATGAACACGTCCCATATATCTAAGATGTCTAAGTATAGGCTTAGTATTACGACTTGTACAATCTCAAATATTTTGACAGCAACAATTTGTTACCGGAAACGAGGCACTTCGTTTTCCTCTCTGTGTTCTGGTTTTGAGATATCGGTAGAACAAATCTTACACAATGGTGATCTGATGGTCGGAACGCGTTCACACTAAATATTGACATCTCTACTGCCTGAGAACAGGACGATTCTATGTTAATATATAAATTACATTAGGCATATTATGAGCATAATTGTTTTGCTGCCAATTTCACTCTTAATAAATGTATTCGTGAATGTCTGGGGTTAATTTAGATATAGGTTTAAACTGTTCCTATGTATGGCTGGTTGAATTCATTGGGAAGGTAGATTTCGGGTTAAAATAAAACCTAGAGATTTTAAGTTCAATTCCTTGGATTGTTTGGCTGCTGAGAACTACATGTCCAATGTAGCGAGTTTGACCCCTGGTAATGCCGGTTCTAGTGATCGAACCGATAACTAAAGTATGGCCCTCAAATGGCCAAGTAAAACCTCATATCAAGTCAGTATAATAACTTCATAAGTTACCCGAGTTCGAACCAAGTGTACAAAGACAAATATGGAGATTTATGCTGTGATATTAGACATGATAGTTGGAATTAAATTGGAAATAAAAGTATGTTACGCATCAATACGACATTTAGCCTGTAAGCCCTTTGAGGGAAGGGGGAATGGTGCTTGTTGTCATTTCTTTTCGATACAGGATTTCTGCATCTGTCTATTGGCACAGGACAAAGTAAAACTGTAACTTCCAAGGCAGTCTCAGTCTCATTCATGGCTCTGATAGTGTGAAAGCTGCTAAGGTATGTGTGATGCTGAATAATGACATGTGCGGCCCGCCTGATGCGGCTGGATATTATGGAAGGTACTCAGCTTACGGCCGGTCATCTTACAGTAGTAATTTCTGGCCTGATGAGGAAAGCGATGACAAACTATCTCGATCTTCACCTTGCCTAGTACACCTCATTTCGGTGCCACCGACAGTTTTTGTGATTTCTCTCTAACCATACTGGCCTTCTGAACCCAACTTGGCAGGTTCTATCCTGGCTCAGACCGGAGGTATTTGTAGGTGCTCAAATACGTCAGCCTCGTATTGATATATTTAATGTCACGTAAAAGAACTCCTGCGGGACAAAATTCCGGCACTTTGGCGTCTCCGAAAACCTTCAAATATAATTAGTGAGGCATAAAGAAACAATAACATTATCTGACCATACAACCTCTGATGGTTGTACTTGAGGATCCAACCAGCCTCTGGGCTGATGACCTAACAAACATGCTGGGAGTTGGGTTCGTGCTTAAACGAAATACCTAAGTATGTTTGCACTTGTTTCCAGAACGATAATGTATGGGGAAAAATTCATACAGCAAATGTTGCAGGAAAAAGTATTTTGAAAATATTTCGTTCAGCTGATTTTCGAGCTGTTACTGATGTATTTGTAAAAAAAAAAAAAAAAAATATAAAAAATAAAACAGTCTGATATTTTTTTGCATTGAATAGTGTCGATAATAATAAGAAGAAAATTAGAAGAAGAAGAAGCACCATGTGAACAAATATTGTACGCATAGCGCGCATGGCTGAAAACCGCTCTACACTTTTCCCAAAAAATGAAGACTTCGTCCGGGCCATTCAAGATTAGGTTATAGCCACTACCAGCAATTACCTGAAATTTCTAATGATTCAACCATTTCATCAGGTAACTGCCGTCGCTGATCCTGGTCAATAGAAAACATTCATCACATCATCAGGCTGCTCACATCTAGGAAATTGCATCCATACATGCGATCGAATAGCAAAAAAATTATCCGCCAGAAACTCCAGTGTAAACTTCTTCCAACATCTTGTGACTATTGGAAATGACACACCAGAGGCAGTGCCTGAAGTATTCAAAGTACAAACTACTCTGCGACAAACATGTTATTGTCACCGTTAGTAATTAATAGACTAGATATAATCTTTGTTGATAAGAATGCATTTTTCATAGAGATTGCCTGCCCAAACACTTGTAGTTTGCAGATAGTAACAGCAACAAAAATATCAAAATACACGGAGCTGGAAGAGAAATGCAACGCTTGTAAAAACAACGTTTATGCTTTTCCAAGAGTTTTATCATGTACTGTTGTCATTTCCAAGATTCTGCACAACATTAGCCGCCCTCAGTCTACATCCATTCACTTATATAAATCTTTTAAAGACTGTTTTTCTGAATACCTACCACATTGTGAAGAAGTTCCTAGGTAGAAGTTCTCTTCATCTGACGTCATCCCAGCATGTTAATGCTGTGATTATCGGGAGACATTAGTGAGAGAGTACGTATTTATATACGTATGTATGCGTGGATATTTAACCTACGGTCGAGTTAGTCCTAAAACTGTACACCGCTCCTATTCAACTGCGTCCTAGGAAATATTGTAAGAATTTGGAACTCAGAACTTGAATATAAAGGGATAACCTCAATCTGCCTTAGAAAAAACCGAAGGGATTAAAGTCAACTGCCCGGTTTCACGGATGACTTTCCTATAATATCAGAAAATCCATAAGTCGCAACCATCCATATTAACATCTTGGAAGGAATCGCCAGCCATACTGGGCTGGAGATCTCAAAAGTAAAAGACCAAATTCGTGACGAACGTCAAACATTGGCCGAAGTTTCTCTAAACGGAGGTACGACGGATCGAAAGGTTGATAAGACCATAGATGGCCTAGAAAAAGCCGCAGTGGAAGATGGAATCTAGAAAATAGAGCGAGCATATGGACTAACAAAACCATATACAGTAAATTAAGAAGTGCATAACCTCGAATGCTAAAATAAAACACTACAACACACCGTGTCAAAACAGAATGCCTGAATGTCAGTGATTGCCTGTCCATGAACTACAAGTTGGAGAATCTAGATGTCATAGAAAAAAGAATCCTCAGGAAAATGATGAGCAACCTCCAGACTGAAGGCAGATGGAAACTTAGGAGCAACAAAGAAGTTAACCGGAAGAGGGAGAGAATCTCGGAGGCCATGAAGATGATCAGGCTGGCGTTTCTCGGACATTTGTACAGAATGAACGGAAATAGACTTACCAAACAGATATTTGATTACTTTTGGAAAGAGGAAGTCCGTTAAAATATGGATTATGGAAGCGGAAAAGCTATGGAAAAGTTAAATATCTAAGAGGTCCAGATGTTATATAGAAATAAATTTAAGAACTTACTGAAAAATTTGGAAGGGTATCACGCCGAAGGAAGAACTAAGAAGACTTAAGCCTGGCAGGACAACGGAAGGAGGCCAGCGAATGCATGAAGGAATATTGGACGGAGAGGAAACTCCATACACAGAAAAGTAGCCTAAGTGAAGTTGTAGCGTGATCTCAAATTCCCAATTCGCTTGTATAATAATAATAATAATAATAATAATAATAATAATAATAATAATAATAATAATAATAATAATAATAATTCCGGATGCGCTGATTAAATGCGACGGTCGGTTGTTGCATGTATCGATGCAACGGAAGGAATTTTGAACATTTAATCGAATAATGAGGTTCATGTTGTTTGCTGGTACATTCTTTTCCTGTGTGTTTCCTGTGGTATAATAATTTCTTGTGGCTATTTCTAGCCGGGTGAAGCCCTTGTAAGGCAGACCCTCCGATGAGGGTGGGCAGCATCTGCCATGTGTAGGTAACTGCATGTTATTGGGGTGGAGGATAGTGTTATGTGTGGTGTGTGAGTTGCAGGGATGTTGGGGACAGCACAGACACCCAGCCCCCGGGCCATTGAAATTAACCAATGGAGGTTAAAATCCCCGTCCCGGCCAGGAATCGAACCCGGGATCCTCTGAACAGAAGGCCAGTACGCTAACCATTCAGCCAACGAGTCGGTTTCCTGTGGTTAATGTAGGCTACTATGTAGAGTTGCAGAAAATGAGTTTAACATGGAAGTAAAGTGTTTTCGGACCCTTGCCCATACAACATTTTCTTTTTCTACGTGTGAATAATGTGTCCTGAATGTTTGACCGTATCTTATTTTTACATTCGGTATATCCAATCACTTCTGTTATCAATCGTCTCCACTACAAAAAATCACTGCTGAAAGGTTTTACAAATATTTTAACCACGGGTACAACAGATAATACACTGTAAATATTGTATCCTTGTTAGCAACTGACGAATTTTCGTCATATACTTCGCATTTAATACCGAGCAGACTTTAAAAAGTAAAATCGTTATTTTGCTTCTATGTCTCTTCCAATTGTGTATCTGTCTATCTCTCTGCACGCGTGTATATATGCTTTCAACGATAATATCTGTTCCGAGGTATCTGTGGAACGGCAGAGGTGAAAGAAGGTGCGGGGGTGAACAGGTCCCAAAATACGAAATTAAAGTTAAGATAAAATTTAACAAGGTTATATTTTCTTTTAAGGACTAAGAAATAACAAATAGAACAGGTACTCAGTAGTCGAAACACAATTCGAAAATGTACAATTACAATGATTACAGGATTTGGGCTCCGAGAGCCAGACACACAATTCTTGAGCTATAAGTCCAACCTTACGATATACAGAATTCAACAAAGGGGCAGAAGACCCCAATCATGCCTAGGAGCACTTGCTCCTCTTTACACGGTAAAGCCTCCTCGAGGCATACAACAACTCAATTTTCAAGAAAGAGCAACTCGCTCTCAAAATTTAAGCCTATCAAAGGCCACACCAAACTCCACATTCAAGTTGTCCTCCAAGGACATGAAAACAGGGCCAAAAATACCCAACCTACTGAGGCCTATCAAGTAAAGAAACAGAAATATTACATGGCCTCGACAATACCAATTTGAAAGGAGGCGAAGCTGCACTCCTAATACATTTTGTTTAAAACCTACTTGGCACTAGGCCGTTAATGCAAGGGCTAATCCCATACTAAAGAGGTGACTTATATGAGAAGACAATTTACATTACGCTAGACTGGAAGAAACGGTTGAGAAAATAAGTTCACCTCAAAGCAATATGAGTGGGAGCTCGAGAGGGTTAAGCACTCTCTATCCCAATTTGTAGTTTAAACAGATAGAATTGATACCGAGTGTCTTTACATTTTAAGGGAAAGTTACATGGTAAAAGGCTTCGGACCTGCCCCGAGAGTTAAACTGCTGAGCTAGCAAGAAAAGAAGTTATTAAAAGGCCATTACCTTGTGGTTGAACTGCTGCCCGAAGAAAGAGGCGCTTCCCGCCCCCTGCTACGTACTTTACACACTGAAAGATGTTACTGAAGTGGCGCGGAGACCCGAAAATCAGCAGTTTATATACTCTCGCGGAAAGTTCGAGGCGTTTCAGGAATGAGAACACCCTCCCACAAGAATTTTATTGGTTAGGGTTAAGCAACATATCCAAGTTGAAGAAGATACACCTGATTGGTCATAAATTAATTAAAGAAATTCGGGATTGGCTAAATTCAAACCTGGCGGAAGGAAGGGGTTAATATTGCCAACATAACCAATAACTGAAAGAAATTTAACAAAGAACAAACTTAAAAACACAAAATTTCTTCAAAAACATAGTTCTTTCACTTCGCACTAGGGTGCATAATTGTATTTCTTCAGTAGTGCCATCTGGAAGAGAATGTCCACACTTCTGACTACAGGCAAAACAAAAATACATCGAAAACGACCCAGTTCAGAAACTTCAAAATTTACAAGTAGGACATCTTCTGAGAAACTTGAAAATTTACGCAGTAGATAAAGTTCAGACTTCCTCCAGTAGAGGAGTTTCAACTGGCGCAAAGTTTGAATTAGCGGCATGGAGGTGTACCACCCGGTACAGACCTCCCCCCCCCCCAAACGTTCCTCCAAGGGGTAACACAGAAGAACATAAACTTTTGTTTCAACATAAGGTCCAAGTTATGATGTTGATATGGAAGTTAATTGCAGAAGTATTTACCAACAAATTTTCTTAAAATGATTGGATCCAGTTTTAAAATTCTTTGATTACTATTGATGTAATGTCTTTATGCTTGTAGAAGTTGAATTCAGTAGGAAACTTTTAGTTTTTAAAGTTGAGGTAAAATTTTCTAAGTCCACCAGATATTGCAGTTGGATTCAAAAGTGTAGTAATTGTTGACGTTAAATGTCCATGTAGCTGATTACATATATCCAAGGTTGATTACGTTAGACGGCCAGGCCGGCCGCTGCTGCTTGTGTCCAGAGGAGGCCGCTCGGACCCCTCAAGTACCCTGAGATACCGCTCGCCCGCACTATGAGAGGAGTAGTGGAGTTGAAGCACGCCGCGCCCGCGGCGAACATGCAGGTCGCGCGCCAGTTACAGGTTGTGCGCCGCACATCAGCCTTGGCCGGGAGGAGGACTCAGGCTCGCCGTACACAGGTTGGCCTCACTGGAGAAGGGCGGGCCCGTACCCTGCCTCAGTAGCGGTACGGCGCCGCGCTGCTGCGGGGGCACTGAAAGCTCGGCGGCAGAATTTTGTTTGACCAGAATGATTTTTTTTGAGGGCACAGGCTTTGTGGAGAGGTTGAGGGGCCAGCGGCGTGAAGATATTCATTTCAGATACAAGCCACTGTGTGTTAAGTTAGCAGGAGACGGGAGCGTGGTAATGGCCGTGGTAAGGACAGGATGTCAGTTTAACTGGTCGGGGAAGGTGTACAATAAATGCTTAATTATAAGGAACATTATAGAAAGGGCAGAAGGCCTTAAAAGTGAAACCCCTTAAAAAAATATAACCTTCCTATTTCTTTCAAGATTATATGAACCAAGTTAGCACAGAAATTATACAGGTTTCACCTGCGACAGGTGAACCCTAAATATCCTCTCGGTGGCTGGATTACTTAACAATAAGGTAACGGGAGTAAGAAAATCGAGAATGATACACGGCCCATGAAATCTGGGGGCAAGCTTGCCCGCGGGAACAAAATTCTTGACCATCACCTGGTCACCTACCTTCAAATTGGTGGGTCTCCGTCCACGATCATATCTTTCCCTAACCTTTTCATGAGACACTTTAAGATTGGCTTTAGCCTTCTTCCAAAGATCTTTAATGTTATCGGGATCTATTGTCTCGGGTAGAATGTCACTCAGAGACCAGAGGTTAGAGAGCGGCGTGTTGGGAACAAACTTGAACATCATCGAAGCTGGCGTAAATTTATGTGATTCATGAACAGCCGAGTTCAAAGCAAAAGCTAACCAATGCAGGGACGTGTCCCACCTAGAATGATCTTCATGATGATAGGCAATAAGGGCCGACCTGAGATTACGATTAACCCGTTCAGCCAGAGACGGTTGAGGGTAATAAGCAGAAGTTGTCACATGAGAGATAGACAGGTCAAAGCAGAATTTACGAAATAGATTAGATGTAAAAGCCTTAGCATTATCAGACACAATATATTGACACGGACCAAACGAAGCAAAGATTGAATTTAGACAAGTAATGATGGACTGAGCGGTAGCCAGCTTAGTCGGAAATAACCAGGAAAATCTTGTAAAACCATCTACACATACAAAGATGAACTTGTTGGCATTTCCCTCTGACTGGGGGAAGGGTCCTACATAATCAATATACAGGCGTTCCATTGGGCGCGAAGCCTGATGAGAAGACAAAAGGCCTACCTTGGTGGACATGATGGGTTTACTAATCAAACAGGATTTACAAGCCTTTACTAGTTCACGAATTTCACCGTCCATACCCTTCCAGATGAACCTTTCACGAATTTTTTCACGAGTTTTAAAGATGCCTAGATGCCCCCCTAATGGGGTCTCATGATAGTACTTGAAGATGATAGGTACAAGAACAGCTGGAACGACAACTTTCATCATCTTATCATGCCTCGAATGGCAACATAACACACCATTCCTCAGCACGTAAGGGACAACATGTTCCCCAGAAGAAAGGGTTTCCATTATCGGAGCCAGCGTGGGATCTTCACGTTGATATTTCTCAATGTCCCTAAAGAGCATGGGAGCATCTGTTAAGATGGCATTAATCTCAGATAGTATGGACTCGGGAGGTGATGAACTATCGACCGGTTCATGGGTCTCAACGTCGTTGGAAAACATACGGCTGAGTCCGTCTGCGACAACATTTTCGGTACCTCTGATATGCCTGACATCGAATTGGAAGGCAGAAATTCGGATGGCCCAACGGGCTATACGACCAGTACGACGTGGCCTACCTAAGACCCAGCTTAGGGCTTGGTTATCCGTCTCCAGGTCGAATTTGACATGTTCCAGTTAGAGACGGAACTTTTCTAAAGCAAATAAGACTGCCAAACCCTCGAGCTCATAGATGGAATACTTGGCTTCTTGAGCCGATAGAGTCCTAGATGCATAGGCGATGGGTCGCCTCCCCAGTTCAGTCTCTTGAAGAAGGACTGCAGCTACCGCCGACGACGACGCGTCGGTTTGGACGATGAATTTATTCGAGAAATCGGGCATAGCAAGGACAGGGGCATTACAGAGAGCTAATTTAAGATCTTCAAAAGCGGCTTGTTGAGAAGGTCCCCACTCGAATGTGACGCCTTTCCTACGGAGTAAGTTCAAGGGCGCCGCTCTTTTAGCGAAATTTGGAATAAATTTCCTGAAGAAATTCACCATACCAATGAACCTGGCGATACCTTTGATGTCCTTAGGAGGTTTAAGATCACGGATGGCCTGTGTTCTAGAATGATCAACTGCAACACCATCGGGTGACTCAATATGCCCTAGGAATGACATGTAGGGCTTAGCAATGGCAACCTTGGACAACTTCACAGTTAACCCGGCCTTACGAAGGCGGTTGAGAACTTCTCGCAGATGATCTAGATGTTCTTAAAAAGTCTCCGAAAATACGACATCATCAAGATAGTGATACTAGTACTCGAATTTGATATCGGAGAAGACCCTATCTAGCAATCTAGTGAGTACAGCTGCTCCCGTGGGGAGCCCGAAAGGTACGCGGTTGTATTCATACAAATTCCAGTCCGTGGCAAACGCTGTAAGGTGTTTAGACTCTTCAGCTAGGGGAATTTGATTACAAGCCTGATTCAAATCCAAGATGGTGAAGAACTTGGCCTTACGAAACCATGAAAAACAAGAATGAAGGTCAGGAAGGGGCACAGATTGTAACACCACCTTCCGATTGAGAGCCCTATAATCAATGACAGGCCTGAAGCCCCCTTGGGGTTTCGGGACTAGAAAAATAGGTGAAGAATACGCTGACTTAGAGGGCCTAATAATACCATCCTTTAACATTTGATCAATGATTTCTTTCAGAGCCTTCATTTTAGGTGGAGACAGCCTATAAGATGGAAAACGGACCGGAATCGAATCCGTGACCTCAATTTTGTATTCAATAAGGTCAGTAACACCAAGAGTATCAGAGAACACCTCTGGAAATGACTGACACAACTTACGACTACTATCAGCCTGCTCCTCAGGTAGATGTCTAAGGTCTAACAACATCTCATCCTGGGTAGGCGAAATAGATGAACATGATGCAGAATTACATTTCAATAATGGGATTTTACAATTAGACGCAAATTTGAAAGTGCACGACCTACTCTGAAGGTCGAGCACTAGACCGGAGTGAGAAATGAAGTCAGCTCCCAATATAATGGGGCAAGACAAATGCTTGGCCACAAACAATTTAACTTTCCACGTAAATTTAAAAATACGAATTTTGACATTTAAAGAGCCTAAAATTTCTAATGGAGAAGAATTAGCCGAAACATACTGAACAGGAGATGAGCAATAGTCAGGTAGTTTGCAAATAGATTTCAATTTTGAATACCATTGAGCCAAAATAATTGAACAAACACTGCCTGAATCTAAAAGAGCTGTTACAGGTTCATTATTTAATTCAATCTTAAGGAAAGGAACAGGTGCGGGGGTATCCGCCGCAATCCTAAGACATTCTTTGGGGCATTCAAAAGATAAATCTGAAGATTGAGATTTCCCTGAATTTTCGACCTGTTTACCAGGGGCTGAGCCTTGGGAAGCTGAATTAGTCGACTCAGCCGAAGCCGCTAGTCACTTATTATTAGTGACATTGGTGGAAGTTGCACCAGAAGTTGAGCAGGAGGGGGTGCTATTTGACTTTGGGCAATTCTTGGCGATATGTGAGAAAGCCCCACATTTAAAACAACCTTGTGATGAACCAGCTCCATTATTTGCCCTACTAGATTTGATCAATGGACACTTATTGCGAAGATGGTTAGGCGACCCGCAAGCATAACATTTACGGGGTGTGACTGGTCGGCGAGGTGGAGGCCGAGGATTACTAAAAGAAGGAGGGGGTTCTTTCACGACACGCAAGGAATCGGCGTATCTAACTCCTTCCGCTGAGACGGCCAATGCTTCAAGTTCAGAGAAGGTTTGCGGGCACGCCGCGAAACACAAATATGACCTATATGATGGTGAAATACCTTCCACAATAGCCTGTACAATCTGATCTTCAGGGAAGTGAAGAGCAAACACCCTAGTATAGAATTTAATATCTTGGATGAAATCTGCCAAGTTTTCATCCAACCGCTGTACACGATAATAGTACTTCTGAATAAGTGAGGACCTTGCCCTAGCTGGGATAAAGTTAGCTAGCAAGTGGGCGTGGAAGTCTTCAATAGATGATTGCTCGGCAATGGCTCTTACTATTTTGTCTGAGAGAATACCAATTGCATAGGGATAGATGATTTGCAAAATCTGACATGGAGAAAGAGAAAAAACAAGGGCATGATCCTGAAATTCAACTAAAAACCCTAAGAATGAAATAACTTCACTGGTAGTGTTAACGGAAAACTTAGAAATACCTCTGAGCAACATTGCTAATGGATGGGGTAAACTGCTGAAACCCGGAGACGTAGTAGGAAGGGGCCTAAGTGGCGGAGAACCAGATTCGGAAGGAGCATTATTTAACACAAAGGGAGGGATGAACTTGCGACGATCTGACATAGTTTCTAATGGGGTAGATGTACGTTGGGTAGTTGCCTCAGTACTACTTCCTTCCTCTTTCGAGGAGTCCTCACCACTAACAGTATTTACTACCATAGGTTGGTCGACTTTAGGGATGGCAGATCCAGATAACAACTGACTAACCTTACTAGACATTTGGGACAAGTTTTCGGCAAGGACGCTAGCTTCCTTACCCTGAACGTCATTTAACTTCAGAGACAATAGATCACATACCCTATTATAAAAGTGGTACAACCTAGCCTGTACTCTTTTGAGTTGATTAGGAGATGGATCACTTACTTAAAAAACTAACTACAGATGCTAGCTCAGTAGTATTGTTATTGATCGTGGAGAGAGCATCGTCAATCTCTTTCTCTCCCAAAGTCGGTATGGTAATAGGCAAATCAAGGGAATCCTTTAGTTTATTGGAGTCGACTGAAACCGTGCCTCCAGATTGAACATTTCTGAGAGATAGTTCGTAAATTAATTCCTCTTTACGCAAATAGAAAGAATGAAGAACCTCGCGAGGGCCAGACATGATGACAGAACAATTTTGAAAAAAGGAAAATCAAAAATTCCAGCAACTGAGAAAATTGTTAGAGTTCGAATCAAAGCAATGTTTAGCCGTCAAAAGGGGCTAAATTGAGACCCATTCAACCACGTTCTGCTACCACTTGTTCCGAGGTATCTGTGGAACGGCAGAGGTGAAAGAAGGTGCGGGGGTGAACAGGTCCCAAATTACGAAATTAAAGTTAAGATAAAATTTAACAAGGTTATATTTTCTTTTAAGGATTAAGAAATAACAAATAGAACAGGTACTCAGTAGTCGAAACACAATTCGAAAATGTACAATTACAATGATCACAGGATTTGGGCTCCGAGAGCCAGACGCACAATTCTTGAGCTATAAGCCGAACCTTACGATATACAGAATTCAACAAAGGGGCAGAAGACCCCAATCATGCCTAGGAGCACTTGCTCCTCTTTACACGGTAAAGCCTCCTCGAGGCATACAACAACTCAATTTTCAAGAAAGAGCAACTCGCTCTCAAAATTTAAGCCTATCAAAGGCCACACCAAACTCCACATTCAAGTTGTCCTCCAAGGACATGAAAACAGGGCCAAAAATACCCAACCTACTGAGGCCTATCAAGTAAAGAAACAGAAATATTACATGGCCTCGACAATACCAATTTGAAAGGAGGCGAAGCTGCACTCCTAATACATTTTGTTTAAAACCTACTTGGCACTAGGCCGTTAATGCAAGGGCTAATCCCATACTAAAGAGGTGACTTATATGAGAAGACAATTTACATTACGCTGGACTGGAAGAAACGGTTGAGAAAATAAGTTCACCTCAAAGCAATATGAGTGGGAGCTCGAGAGGGTTAAGCACTCTCTATCCCAATTTATAGTTTAAACAGATAGAATTGATACCGAGTGTCTTCACATTTTAAGGGAAAGTTACATGGTAAAAGGCTTCGGACCTGCCCCGAGAGTTAAACTGCTGAGCTAGCAAGAAAAGAAGTTATTAAAAGGCCATTACCTTGTGGTTGAACTGCTGCCCGAAGAAAGAGGCGCTTCCCGCCCCCTGCTACGTACTTTACACACTGAAAGATGTTACTGAAGTGGCGCGGAGACCCGAAAATCAGCAGTTTATATACTCTCGCGGAAAGTTCGAGGCGTTTCAGGAATGAGAACACCCTCCCACAAGAATTTTATTGGTTAGGGTTAAGCAACATATCCAAGTTGAAGAAGATACACCTGATTGGTCATAAATTAATTAAAGAAATTCGGGATTGGCTAAATTCAAACCTGGCGGAAGGAAGGGGTTAATATTGCCAACATAACCAATAATTGAAAGAAATTTAACAAAGAACAAACTTATAAACACAAAATTTCTTCAAAAACATAGTTCTTTCACTTCGCACTAGGGTGCATAATTGTATTTCTTCAGTAGTGCCATCTGGAAGAGAATGTCCACATTTCTTACTACAGGCAAAACAATAATACATCGAAAACGACCCAGTTCAGAAACTTCAAAATTTACAAGTAGTGACATCTTCTGAGAAACTTGAAAATTTACGCAGTAGATAAAGTTCAGACTTCCTCCAGTAGAGGAGCTTCAACTGGCGCAAAGTTTGAATTAGCTGCATGGAGGTGTACCACCCGGTACAATATCATTGGAAAACAGCTGAATGTACATTTTACGCAACTCTGTGTTTGAATAAGAAAAGCTATACATTATATTTGATTACTGCATGGTGGCGTGGTGGTTAAGAAAAATATATGAAAAAAAGTATAAAATATTTCCATAAAGAGTAATTCTATTGATGGTTCATGTTTGTGGGTTACTGTAGTCACGTCCTAGTTCGTGAACCATGGGCAACGGCTGAGTGGCCTAGTAAGTGGTCTTGAGAGTGGGGATACCAGTTGCTATGGAATGGGAGTGGGCATCTCGGACATATTCTGAGTCATGGCCCTCCTTGTGCTCAGGCGACTAGGATTATACAATCCACCGGTGGTCCATAACCCGTTAAAAAAGAGATCCTCACTTGGACTAAGTGCAAGTAGGGTAGCATCCTGCTTCATGAATTTACCGAACTCAGAACATTTTAAGCAAGCCTCGGACCTATGGGAGTAACGGAGTCCCACTCCCATTTGACAGGTGAGGGACTCCTTGGAAACAACTTGACGAACGAAATGGAATTCGATGGGGAGCTATCAATATTAATGGGGCTTATGGAAGGAAGAAAGTAGAACTAGCTGAGTCAGCAAAGAGGATGCATCTGGATGTGCTAGGAGTAAGTGATATTCGGGTAAGGGGAGATAACGAGGAAGAGATAGGAGATTATAACTTGTACTTGACGGGTGTTAGAAAGGGAAGGGCAGAGTCTGGGGTAGGGCTCTTTATCAGGAATACCATTGCACGCAACATAGTTTCTGTTTAGCATGTAAATGAGCGAATGGAGTGGGTAGATTTGTCAGTTCGAGGAATTAGGACAAGAATTGTGTCCGTGTATTCACCATGTGAAGGTGCAGATGAGGATGAAGTTGACAAGTTTTATGAAGCATTGAGTGACATCGTGGTCAGGGTCAACAGCAAGGATAGAATAGTGCTAATGGGAATGGGAAGCGTTTGCTGGACTACTGTGCTAGTATGAATTTAGCTGTTACGAATATATCCTTCAAGCATAAGGCTATTCACCGCTACACATGGGAGGCTAGGGGTACCAGATCCATAATAGACTATATCTTAACAGACTTCGAATTCAGGAAATCTGTTAGGAATGTACGAGTTTTCCGTGGATTTTTCGATGATACAAACCACTATCTGATCTGTAGTGAAGTAAGTATCTCTAGGCCTAGGGTAGAGAAAGTGAAATCTGTCTGCAAACGAATAAGGGTAGAAAATCTCCAGGACGAGGAAATTAGACAGAAGAACATGCATATGATTAATGGGAAGTTTCGAACAGTAGACAGTAAGCAGGTTCAGGATATAGAAAGTGAATGGATAGCATACAGGGATGGTGTAGTAGAAACAGCAAGGGCATGCCTAGGAACAACTGTGTGTAAAGATGGGAAAAGGCGAACATCTTGGTGGAATGATGAAGTGAGAGCAGCTTGTAAACGTAAAAAGAAGGCTTATCAGAAATGGCTCCAAACAAAGGCCGAGGCAGACAGGGATTTGTACGTAGATGAAAGAAACCGAGCGAAACAAATAGTTGTTGAATCCAAAAGAAGTCTGGGAAGATTTTGGTAATAACCTGGAAAGGCTAGGTCAAGTTGCAAGGAAACCTTTCTGGACAGTAATCTTAGGAAGGGAGGGAAAAAGGAAATTAACAGTGTTTTGAGTAATTCAGGGGAACTCATAATAGATCCCAGGGAATCACTGGAGAGTTGGAGGGAATATTTTGAACATCTTCTCAATGTAAAAGGAAATCATCCTGGTGGTGTTGCAAATAGCCAAGCTCATGGGGAGGAGGAAAATGATGTTGGTGAAATTATGCTTGAGGAAGTGGAAAGGATGGGTAATAAACTCCATTGTCATAAGGCAGCAGGAATAGATGAAGTTAGAACCTGAAATGGTTAAGTATAGTGGGAAGGCAGGGATGAAATGGCTTCATAGAGTAGTAAAATTAGCATGGAGTGTTGGTAAGGTACCTTCAGATTGGACAAAAGCAGTAATTGCGCCTATCTAAAAGCAAGGGAACAGGAAGGATTGCAACAACTATCGAGGTATCTCATTGATTAGCATAACAGGCAAAGTATTCACTGGCATCTTGGAAGGGAGAGTGCGATCAGACGTTGAGAGGAAGTTGGATGAAAACCAGTGTGGTTTCAGACCACAGAGAGGCTGTCAGGATCAGATTTTCAGTATGCGCCAGGTAATTGAAAAATGCTACGAGAGGAATAGGCAGTTGTGTTTATGTTTCGTAGATCTAGAGAGAGCATATGACAGGGTACCGAGGGTAAAGATGTTCGCGATACTGGGGACTATGGAATAAAAGGTAGATTATTAAAAGCAATCAAAGGCATTTATGTGGACAATTGAGAATTGATGGTAGAATGAGTTCTTGGTTCCGGGTACTTACAGGGGTTAGACAAGGCTGTAATCTTTCACCTTTGCTGTTTGTAGTTTACATGGATCATCTGCTGAAAGGTATAAAATGGCAGGGAGGGATTCAGTTAGGTGGAAATGTAGTAAGCAGTATAGCCTATGCTGACGACTTGGTCTTAATGGCAGATTGTGCCGAAATCCTGCGGTCTAATATCTTGCAACTTGAAAATAGGTGCAATGAGTATGGTATGAAAATTAGCCTCTCGAAGACTAAATTGATGTCAGTGGGTAAGAAATTGAACGGAAATGAATGTCGGATTGGTGATACAAAGCTAGAACAGGTCGATAATTTCAAGTATTTAGGTTGTATGTTCTCCCAGGATGGTAATATAGTACGTGAGATTGAATCAAGGTGTAGTAAAGCTAATGCAGTGAGCTCGCAGTTGCGATCAACAGAATTCTGTAAGAAGGAAGTCAGCTCCAGGACGAAACTATGTTTACATCGGCCCGAAGGTGTGCAGATTACGAGGTGGCGTGTGGTCGATAGGATAGTACAGGGCTAGTACTGAAATGAAGTGACATGGCCTTAAGTGAGGCATTTTCATTTCACTGGCGTGAAAAAGCGAAACCACGGAAAACCATCTTCAGGGCTATCCACTATGTCCCAAATACAAGCTCACAGCTACGTGACAAAACAGCTCAGTATAACTGTTTCTTTTTCTTTATGTCTCATGTTGTTTTTATACAATGAGTGATAACGGAGATATGTTGCCAGGATGATTTCCATAACAACTCTTCATTGGGTTAGTTACCAGCTCTTTGACATAAACTTTCACATGACGTCACTGATATTTCCCTTATTCTTTTCTTTATCGGTATAAGACATATCACGGAAAAATTTCTAAAAATATCCTATATAAATTTTGTCTTGAGCAATTTTAAGATAAAAACAGCCTTGCAAGAGATAGACCTACATCGAGTTTTATGTTTAAGATCTCCCTCTAACTAAAGCCTCCTGCTGATATTTTTTTTTTTGCTAGGGGCTTTACGTCGCACCGACACAGATAGGTCTTATGGCGACAATGGGATAGGAAAGACCTAGGAGTGGGAAGGAAGCGGCCGTGGCCTTAATTAAGGTACAGCCCCAGCATTTGCCTGGTGTGAAAATGGGAAACCACGGAAAACCATTTTCAGGGCTGCCGATAGTGGGATTCGAACCTACTATCTCCCGGATGCAAGCTCACAGTCGCACGCCTCTACGCGCACGGCCAACTCGCCCGGTGCTGATATTTTTGAACAAATTATAGTAAGGTGCTACTCTTTCTTACCTTATACTTACACTGACAGAGCAAATGCAACACCAAGAAGGAGTGGTCAGAACTTTATGCCAATTGCAGGGTAGACTGACGTCACTGAGGTATGCTCATGATGTGAAATGCGCCGCTGTGCTGCGCACGTAGCGAACGATAAATGGGACACGGCGTTGGCGAATGGCCCACTTCGTACCGTGATTTCTCAGCCGACAGTCGTTGTAGAACGTGTTGTCGTGTGCCACAGGACACGTGTATAGCTAAGAATGCCAGGCCGCCGTCAACGGAGGCATTTCCAGCAGACAGACGACTTTACGAGGGGTCTGGTGATCGGGCTGAGAAGGGCAGGTTGGTCGCTTCGTCAAATCGCAGCCGATACCCATAGGGATGTGTCCACGGTGCAGCGCCTGTGGCGAAGATGGTTGGCGCAGGGACATGTGGCACGTGCGAGGGGTCCAGGCGCAGCCCGAGTGACGTCAGCACGCGAGGATCGGCGCATCCGCCGCCATGCGTGGCAGCCCCGCACGCCACGTCAACCGCCATTCTTCAGCATGTGCAAGACACCCTGGCTGTTCCAATATCGACCAGAACAATTTCCCGTCGATTGGTTGAAGGAGGCCTGCACTCCCGGCGTCCGCTCAGAAGACTACCATTGACTCCACGGCATAGACGTGCACGCCTGGCATGGTGCCGGGCTAGAGCGACTTGGATGAGGGAATGGCGGAACGTCGTGTTCTCCGATGAGTCACGCTTCTGTTCTGTCAGTGATAGTCATCGCAGACGAGTGTGGCGTCGGCGTGGAGAAAGGTCAAATCCGGCAGTAACTGTGGAGCGCCCTACCGCTAGACAACGCGGCATCATGGTTTTGGGCGCTATTGCGTATGATTCCACGTCACCTCTAGTGCGTATTCAAGGCACGTTAAATGCCCACCGCTACGTGCAGCATGTGCTGCGGCCGGTGGCACTCCCGTACCTTCAGGGGCTGCCCAATGCTCTGTTTCAGCAGGATAATGCCCGCCCACACACTGCTCGCATCTCCCAACAGGCTCTACGAGGTGTACAGATGCTTCCGTGGCCAGCGTACTCTCCGGATCTCTCACCAATCGAACACGTGTGGGATCTCATTGGACGCCGTTTGCAAACACTGCCCCAGCCTCGTACGGACGACCAACTGTGGCAAATGGTTGACAGAGAATGGAGAACCATCCCTCAGGACACCATCCGCACTCTTATTGACTCTGTACTTCGACGTGTTTCTGCGTGCATCGCCGCTCGCGGTGGTCCTACATCCTACTGAGTCGATGCCGTGCGCATTGTGTAACCTGCATATCGGTTTGAAATAAACATCAATTATTCTTCCGTGCCGACTCTATTTTTTCCCCAACTTTCATCCCTTTCGAACCACTCCTCCTTGGTGTTGCATTTGCTCTGTCAGTCAGTGTATATAGCAAGATTCATTACAATTCATCGATCAAGTCAAGTGTGATGCTGCAATAGAGAAACGGACAAAAAATGAAACTGAACCCGGATTAGGCCAAGTATCTGATTAATAATAAAAAAGTACAGACAGATTGGCGATTTCTTCTTCTTCTTCTTCTTCTTCTTTTATCGATTTTGGCCAGCTGTGGACCACGTAAATAACTCCTCATGATTTAAACTTTCTTTGGCGCCAGTACTCCTTCATCCTCCTGTTTGCTGCTTCTTTCCTTTCAGCCGTCCATTGTTGTTTCTTCTTGGCCGCTGTTTCTGGCTCTAGGAAACCCTTAAATGAGTGTAAATTTTTTCTGAAGGTGGTTTTATTGCGGATGTCTTGATGTGTGATGTTCAAATCCTTCTTCGTGTTAACAAACCATTTTTCATAAGAGCTGCCTTTCCTATTGGGCTTATTGAAGTGGTTAAAGATTTTCTAGGCAAGTCTGTCATCAGGCATTCTTGAAATATGTCCAAAAAATTTAACTCCTCGCTTTCGAATGACACCTGAAATCCTACTGCATGTTTTATATATTTCTTTGTTACTGCGTAATCGATATGTGTCAGTACATTTCTTTGGACCGAGGATTTTTCTTAGAATCTTTCTTTCCTTCTCAATTTCTTCAGTGTGTTCCCTGGTTATTAATCCCAGGCATTCTGAAGCATACAAGCACTCTGGTTGAATTACTGCCTAATAGTGGTGTAGTTTTGTCCTAATAGAGATCGCTTTCTTGTTGTATGTGCTTTTTGTAAGGTGGAATGCAAGCTCCATTTTTCTGGCTCTCTCGCGGTTTGCTTCTTTATCAAGCCCATTAGGTTGTACAATCTCACCAAGGTATTTGAATTTAACAACTTTATCTATCTTATCATTGCTTGTTGTTACTACGTATCTTGGGGCTTCCTTAATTTTGGTCATGAAATGTGTCTTTTCAAATGATATCTGCAGGCCACTTTTCATTGCTACCTCTTTTAAAGTGTTAACTTGTATTATCGCCGATTCAATATTTTCTGATAACAGTACAAGATTGTCAGCAAATGCTAAGCAGTTGATAGTGATGTTCTCTTTCTTGTATCCTATCCTTATTTGGTCTTTAATACCTTTTTCTGCGAGTTCTTTTCCCCACTCTGTGATGACTTTATCCAGGACACAATTGAACAGCAGTGGGGATAGGCAATCTCCTTGCCTAACGCCTGTCTTGATTTCAAAGGGTTCAGATATCTCTCCCATAAACTTAACCTTTGAATATGTGTTTGTTAAGGTCTCCTTTATTAGCTGTAATGTCTTGTTAACTGTACCCATTTCTCTAAGGATGTTAAACTATGTGCTCCTATCAACTGAATCACATGCTTTTCGAAAGTCAACAAAAACTGCTACATACTTCTTGCCCCTGGCAACTCTGTCCTTCAGTATTGTCTTGAGGTTCCAAATTTGTTCCACACATGATCGTCCCTTCCGAAAGCCTCCCTGGTATTCGCCGATTTTGTGTTAAACTTGTTGTTCTAATCTTGATAGCAATGCCATATATAGTATCTTGTATGTCTCTTGAAGGAGAGAGATACCTCTGTAATTGCTGACATCTGTTCTGTCCCCTTTCTTGTGTAATGGGTGTATTAAGGCTAATTTCCAATCATCAGGAATCTTACAAGTGTTCCAGATTTCTTGCATTAACTGGCATAGGTTCTTGATCCTTTGGGGACTCACATGTTTCCATAGTTCACTCGTTATTGAGTCTTCACCAGCTGCTATGTTGTTCTTAAAGCTTCTTGATTAGATTTGTGATTTCTGTTTCATCTGGCTTTGTGGAGTCTGGGTTCTGTTGCGTATGTTCTGTAGCGAGCTTCTCCTCTGGAACTGGGCATTTAAGTAGCTGTTTAAAGTATTCTGCTAACAGTTGGCAATTTTCTTCATTGTTTGTTGCGATGGTGCCATCCTCTTTCTTGAAACACAAGCTCGGTGGTTGGTATTTAGAAAGACTCCTCTTAAATGTCTTGTAAAAGTCCCTCGTGTTATTCCTTTGGAAGTTTTGTTCTATTGCAGCCAGTTGTTCTTTCTCGAATTTTCTTTTTTCTCCTCTTATGATTTTTGCGGTTGATTTTCTTTGTTCTTTGAAGCTGTTGTAATCTTCCTCTTTCTTTGATGAGTACCACTTCTTCCATCTTTGTAGTCTGAGTGATATTGCCTGTTCACATCTTTCATTCCACCATGGATGTTTTCGTGATTTCTTGAGTAATGCTGTTTCTTTGGCTGCTCCTATCATGGTCTGCTGCATTTGCTTCCATTCAGTTGTTTCAATGTTCGTCAGTTCTTGGTACATGTTGCTGTTCTGTTTTAGCTTTTGAGTATCGAATCTTAGTACTCTATTGTTTGTGCGTTTCTTCTTGCTGCTGGGAATAAACTTTATATTTATGATTGTTAAATAGTGATCTGTTTCTATGTTGGCTCCTTTCTTAACATTCATGATTTCTTTTTGACTTCTATGGGAGATTGCAACGTGATCAATTTGATATTCTCATAATACTTTGTTTGGTGATGCCCACGTCGTTTGTTTCCTAGGAAGCTTCTTGAAATGAGTGGACATCAGTTTCAAATTAAATTCCCTACAGAATTCTATGAGTCTTTGCCCATTTCTGTTGGCTCTTCTATGAGCTGGGAAATTCACCACTATTCTCTTGTAGACTTTTTCTCGTCCTACCTGTGCGTTGAAATCCCCAAGTCGTATTTTCACATGATTATCAGGAATTTTTGATGTCACCAATTCTAATTCTTCCCAAAAGTCATCTACCTTTTGTGGGTTAGTTCGATTGTCAACATTAATTGGCGCATGAGCATTAATGGGGGTGTATATTTTCTTTGCACACTTAATGGTTAGTAGTGAGAGCCTTCCATTTGGAGACTGGAAGTCTATAACCGAATTTAGAATCTTTTTATTGATTACAAATGCTGTTCCTAAGTGTGGCATATTCTTCATGATCCTTATGCCAACCTTGCCTTTCAGGATTCTATAGTTGCTTGATTCCATCGCAATGTCATCCGTGAATCTTGTTTCTTGAAGTGCCATGATCAGAATATTTTGCTGGTCCATTACGTCTGTAAGTTGTTTAAGTTTTCCCGTTTTTAGGAGTGAATTTATGTTCATCGTGCCAAAAAAGTGTTTCCGTTTAGTTCTTAATTTTGGTGTATTCAGTTTGGATGCGTGTGATGGCAATGGGTTTCCTAGATGCTCCGACTCATCTATGCATGGTGGTTAGGGCTCTCCAGAATCCGATGGCCCAAGTGCACTGCTTGTAGCAGTGGTGGATTTCCTCTTGAGGCTGCCACCTGGAGTAGTTTCCGTAAGAAATGTTTCCATCATGCGAGTTAATGGGAGTTGTTGGGGGAGCCGATCGGGGTCAGCTCAAGATACCACTAAAGTTGTAAGCCTTAGGGTCGCTCCTTTCCATCAGATGTGTTTGGATTGTAGCTCAACTGTCGGGGATAGATTATTTATTTATTTATTTATTTATTTATTTATTTATTTATTTATTTATTTATTTATTTATTTATTCAGTGATGAACAACATAACAGGCTTTTTTGCCCAATTACAATGTTCACAATATACAGTAAAATTAATAATTACACTACTAAACATTAAATGAAAAAGGACAATACAAAGAATACAATGAACTACCCAAACAATACAAAGTTGGTAATACAATGAAAATATACAGTTACTACATTAATAATTATTATTTTACAGCGGTGCCTAACACAAAGTAACACATTCAGTTATGCAGTCTTACTATTAAACATGACACATTATCCAAAATAATTTTCCAAAAGAGAAAGTGTTTAATTTATAGGTCATTTGAAAACTGTGAATTCAAATAGAAGAGAAATAAAAGAACAACTAGAAGAATGAAATAAAAAACATATACAGAAAACAGAGATAATATTCAACAGTATGTGCATTATAGGAAAGTATCACACGCCAATTCAAAGTTGATTCGATTCATGAAAAAGATATCCAAATTATATGTATTTAGTTCTTCACCTTCAACACCGTTGAGGTTATGTATTCTATTTCTGTGCAAGCTGTTGGTCGCCTTCTTCGTCTGTAACCCAGACAGGGGCCCTTACAGGGTGCCATCATCCGGAGCCAGATGAACCCTGTTTTTTTTACGAGGTGTCACTCCTCCCCCTCCTCCTTCCTCATCACTTGCGAGATGAAGCCCCGGGCTTGGGACCGGCACTGGCGGAGAATGACGATTTCATATATATCAGATTAAATATTATTTTCCCCTTCTACGAAATGATGGATATCGAAAGCCAAACAATGGGACTGAGGATTTCACGGTACTCAAATGTCTGCAGGCCATCTGTTTGGCCAGTAATCGTATTGGCAGTCCAAGGTCCTTATTGAGCTGAATGTGCCCCGGGCTTTCTTAATATTCTATTTCACATTGCGATGCGTATAAAATCTTGCTGTCCGTCGTACAACTATTATTCATTTCATTCCTGATCAACATTCCGATCTCCTTTATTTCGATTTGGCTTACTATGGACCAGCATATTTGATGTGATTCATCTCCTTCCTCCAATAACTTTGGTGTCCGCTAGTATTCCTTCATTCGATTATTTATTTATTTTCTTCGTTCTTTTGCAAAGAGCACCTTTGAAGGTTTCCTTTCAACTTCCTCTCGGAAACACTTGACTTTCCGGCGATCCTTCATACATTATTTTTAGATGCCCATTTTCTCCATATCCTTACGAATATCGATGGGCCATCTGGGAACAAACTCTTTGAGTTGGTCAGGATATTCCTTGTCTTTCTCCCTCTTTCGCTTGCTACTTAACGTCGCACTGGTATCGCGAGTAGGACTGTGAAGATCAAGACTGTGACTTTAACTAAGATACAGACCGGTGTTTACCTGATCTGAGAATCTGATACGGTGAGAATCTATCTTTAGGATTACCAGTGTCTGGGTTTGGACCCACCATCTCCGGGATAACTTTACAATTCTGGCACCCTTCCAATGTAAAGAAAGGTCAATTTGAAACTTTCTTTCTGGGTTGGCTGAAGCTCCGCAGGCCCATTTTTTTGCTATTGGCTTTACGTCGCACCGACACAAATAGGTCTTATGGCGACGATGGGGTAGGAAAGGCCCAGGAGTTGGAAGGAAGCGGCCGTGGCCTTAATTAAGGTACAGCCCAAGCATTTGCCTGGTGTGAAAATGGGAAACCACGGAAAATCTTCTTGGTATTGGTCATGTACTTAAGACCGAATTCCTTTCCTGACGTCACATGACATTTCTGGACTAAATCTAATAGGGTACTTACCAGGATTCGAACACAGCCATAGAGGTAGAAAGCCAGCAGGAGCTAAGCCACAGGGCTAATCATGCCCCCATCGCCCACTCCATCTCCTCCCCCACCGCACGTTTACAATGGTAAATTTGAGGGCTGGTTGTAGAGAAAATAGGTTTTCAGGTTACGTAGTGCACCCATATACCGAGGCACTAATGAAATTTTGATATGTAGTAGTTTTCTAGTCTCCATCTCACAGCTAATATTGAAGATTTATTGGTGAATTTGATGTAGGTAACATATTTCCACATCGCGATGGTACAAATACATGTAATAACAATTAAATATCCTCTCTAGTAGTACGTCTTCTTTCTGAACGATATCATCCAGAGAATATTATGAATTTAACTTTCAAGAATATATCTCCCATTAATTTAATATTATTTTCCCCCTCTTGGAATATATCTTTGATAAATAATCTTCATTGTAGTAGAATATTTAAGGAAATGTCTTATATTAATCTTGAAACTCGCGAGTTGTTTTGCCGAGTGTCGAGTCTGCGTTTTATATAATGTGTTCCCATCCCCTTTGGTGCTTCCGCCTGAGCGATGGCTCGGAGGGGGCCGCGAGCTGGACGAGCAGTGGAGCTGCAGATTGCAGGAGATGGACCATGATAGAACACGCGAAGAGGCAGGCAGGGGAAGGAAGGAAGATCTGAATTTTTGGCTTCCTCACTCGGATACCCATCTGCTGGAGAAGGATGGGGGGCGAAAATGAGGGAGGAAAATGCATTGTGGATGATGAGCACCGGAATTGAGTGCTAAGTTTTAGGCTTTTGCGCTTCACTTCGCATCAATTGATACCATTATTCAGAGGAGGATCTATCTCGCCAGGGTATTATGGAAATCAATAAGATGGGGTTTACTGGAGCAAGGAGATGGGGAGAGTAATAAACATGGCTATGTTCTTCATTAAGATTTACCCACTCTCCAGTACATGTAGATTTCATTTAGTCCCTTGATACCGAGCTGTGCCAAGTAGCATTAATCCTGCATTCAAGAGGTGGTGGGTTCGAACCCCACCTTCGACAATCCTGAAGATCGAAGCTTTAAGTTACTTTAGTTAATTCCATAACCACTTTCTTCCTAGTCCTGGCCCTATTTTATACATCATCGCCGGAAATCTGAGCCAGTGTCATGTGAGAATATTAGTTAAAACAAAAAGAAGTCGAACCCTAGAGATTAGCTTTCTACCCGTCTAATGATTCGAATTATCAGGCATTTCTCTGAACGTTGTTCTGAAATATTTTAGACGATTTCTGAGCCGAAGCTGGTGTGTTCGATCCAGTTCAGACAAGTGGGTTCAAGATGTTCATATACTAGTCTCTTGATAGGACTTCATGAAACCACAACCAAAGTTATTCAATAAGGGCGTTAAAACAATTATTATTTTACTATTATTATTATTATTATTATTATTATTATTATTATTATTATTATTATTATTATTATTATTATTATTATTATTCAACAATATTCAACGTGCAATATACCGAAGTAGTTTATATCTTCTGACAAAGCTACAGTGATGGAAGTTCTTATATGCATTTGAACGCCATTGAAGCGTACTTCTCAATTCATTCTTCTCTCAGTTTAGTTCAGTTACAGGAGCTAAGGGCAGGTGGCAATCGAAATATATGCAAATCGTTTTATTATGCACAAAATAAACTCAAAAAAGTATGTCTACTACTTGCTTCAAAATAATTCCCGAGCTATTGCATACATCTCCAATGATTGAGAAGGCACTGAATTGAATACTACCAGCGGTGCGCGATTCGTTAGTTTGTAACTACCTGTCGTTGATTTGCCACCAAACCATACTCGTTATTCTTAAAGCGCTTCCCCTTAACAGCTTCTTCCTTTTCGGACTGAGATTAGTGTCTCACGAACTGGGTTCGTGTAAACATGAAGGATGCCTAATATTTCTCCCTACTTCCAGCTATGAATCGTTCCCGACAGGACCTTAGCTTGGCCTTTAACATTATCGGGAGTATGTAAGTTGCACCGAGGCAATTTACGGCTAATTTATGGTTTAATACTAGCTGATGATTTAGGCCTACTAAGCTACTGAAAATCAGCAGTTTTAAATTTACCATAGCAAGGTTTTTGAATGTTATTAACCCAGATCAAATTTCACTTGGTTCGTATTATGTTCAATATGGTGGCAACTGAAGTGTCAGGATTAGAAGGTGAACGATTTTGATGCAAATTAAGTGGTAAAAAATATGGTCGGAATCCAGTGCAAGTCATGTTCTCTATGGTATCATTCACAATGTGTTTCATCAAACTGTGTTGTTGATGATGATGATTATTGTTTAAAGGCTCCTAACATCTATGTCATCGACCGATGTGATGTTGAAAGTACAATTTACTCTCATGTAAACATTGTGTCTACTCGGCCGCTAAGTTGCATACTAGTGGTACAAGTCACAGCGCAGAACTGGAGTGCATGTGTGACAATTTGCTAGTTAATAATTCAGACAAAGTGGGAATAATCAGGTGCTTCAAAGCCAGGTGGAAATTAGGACTAGGACTGCCTACAAACTATACTTTTTAAAATTTAACGTTTCATCCGACTGAAGTGTCAAATAAATTGTGAGTTAGAAGGTGAGAATCCTGAATTAGAAGAAGGAGAAGAAGAAGAAGAAGAAGAAGAGTTCATTGCGATGAAGGAATTTACATTACCGGAGGAAAAGTAAGTAAAGAAGTTTTCCAGTGTAACAATGGACAGGAACATTCTGGTCGTCACTGATAGTCATAAAAGGATGTATAATGAAATTTATTCTACGATCCAGACTTTCCCCAGGTAACAAAATTCAGAGCATTATCAAATCAAATGCTCCACCCAGAGAAGTATTGAAAGACATTTAAAATGAGACTGATAAGACCGGTACGAATGATGTATTAGTTCTTATGTGTGGAACTAATGATATAGGGCAGTCTAGTGAAACAGTTTTCAAAGAAAGTCCTTACCCTTAACACACAAAAATAATTCAATGACGATGTAAATGGCATATGCATCCAAACAGATTGTACTGAAGTATTGGCCATTGTTCTAGAGAGATTTGCCTAGATGTCTTGGAAGAATCATGTTAACTTTGTCTACAAACGTAAATATCTAGAATATTTTTATTACGTAGGCTGTCAAAAAATTAGATGTAATTGTATTACCAACAGTGTACTATGAGTACATTTGAGCAATGGGACCGTTGTCTGGGGTTGTGTGGCAAATCCATATTTTGAGGTACTCCTTATTTTACAAAAGACAGCTCAAAGGATCATGTTCGTATTCCGAATCGAAGTACCTTTAAAACTTTCTAGCATAACTCATGAAGTTACTACATGTTTCTTACCTCTATATCCATAAATATAATCTCTTTATTAAAGGCAAATAAAACATTGACTATAAGTAACAGAGGGATCCACAATTTATATGACAAAAATAGGAATGATTACCACATGAGTCTTTACCGCACTACAATGCTGGATCATAACTCATATTTGAAGGGTATGATACTGAAACTGCCTAAGGATATTCAAAATCTGAAGTAAAATGTTTTAAAGCAATTTTTTGCTAGTTGTTTTACGTCGCACCGACACGGATAGGTCTTATGGCGACGATGGGCCAGAAAAGGCCTAGGAATAGGAAGGAAGCGGCCGTGGCCTTAATTAAGGTACAGCCTGGTGTGCAAATGGAAAAGCACGAAAACCATCTTCAGGGCTGCCGACAGTGGGGTTCGAACCTACTATCTCCCGCATGCGAGCTCACAGCTGCGCGCTCCTAACCGCACGACCAACTCGCCCGGTTTTAAAGCAATTAAAACATCATTTAATTAACAGGCGTCCTGTATTTTAAAAATAAACTGTAAGTCAGAATTTATGATTTGTATATCATTTAGAATGTAGGGATTTGTTGTATGTAGGGTATAGAATGACGTGTTCTGACAAATGTGAAGTTCTATAGACAATAAATAAAAATTGAAATTAAAACAATCATTTGAAGGGGGGTGAGCATTTGTTTAAATGCTTTTTATACAAATAAATGCTATATAAATACTTAGCCGTGTATTAAGTACATTTCATATACTTGTAATAAATTTCATCTTTGTTGTTAAGGTAATAATGTATTCCATTCCAGGAGAGACACTTCTTTCTTTAGGAAATATATTGTTGTATTGGGAGCCTCCGTGGCTCAGACGGCAGCGCGTCGGCCTCTCACCGCTGGATACCGTGGTTCAAATCCCGGTCACTCCATGTGAGATTTGTGCTGGACAAAGCGGAGGCGGGACAGGTTTTTCTCCGGCTACTCCGGTTTTCCCTGTCATCGTTCATTCCAGCAACACTCTCCATTTTCATTTCATAGCATCTATCAGTCACTAATAAATCACTTTGGGAGTGGCGACCCCATCGTACTAACAGCCTATATCTGCTTCATTCATTACATCACTGACCCGGTCAATGACTGGAAAACACGTTGTAGATTTTCATTTTCATTGTTGTATTGATATGTTTACTATCGGTATATGGATGATCGAATTTATTTCTCTGGGCATGTCGTTCGACAAGCTCACTGTTGAGGGATTCCAATAACTGAAACGGAAAACCCAAAGTCAGCCACTGGAACAATTTACAAACCTTTCTGTGGGGGTGTAGATTCTGACCCTTTCATCGCTGGCATAGTTTAGTATCAGCTGCAATATCATAGACGATTATGTCGGTAGACGTATCCTCCGCATAGGGTACTACACGATTTATCTGTAGTAGCCTAATGGGCAATGACAGTGTGGCCCTCATGATCACAGTCACTTAAGAACATCTTAGTTTAACTGCGCATAGTTAATCCCTCTGACTCGGAATTAGGGTTTTGTGTTCGTCTTAATACACTTCTTATTATCTACAAACAACACACCACACTGCTTATCACCAAAGAAATACGCAGTGGCGAATTAATCCCGCCACGTAGAGCTGACGTCAGAGCATCCAGCCGTAAAACTGGACCAAATCAAATCCACTGCCGACGACAGTAAATTGGCTAAAAAGAAGAAAAACATTGGCAAGCTGGAACATTCTCTTACATGTGAACTAACTGACACGCAAAGATAAATACAAACGGTGAATGTATACGTAGAGAAGTTTACCGGTCCTGGATTAATGAAGTTAATACGAACTTTATATTATACTGTGATTATATGTGATACTTTTCTGTTATCAGACGGTTGAGGCACTGCCTTCTGGCCCCAACTTGGCAGGTTCGATCCTGGCTCAGTCCGGTGGTATTTCAAGGTGCTCAAATACGTCAGCCTCGTGTCAATAGATTTACTGACACGTTATAGAACTCCTGAAGGACTAAATTCCGGCACTTTGGTGTCTCCGAAAACCGTAAAAGTAGTTAGAGGGACGTAAAAACCAATAACATTATTATTATTATGATTATTATTATTATTATTATTATTATTATTATTATTATTATTATTATTATTATTATTATTATTATTATGTGCCATTAAGTCCATTAAGTACTTAGCGGCATGCATTTTCCTTCATTGTGCTCATATTTATTTCACTCTTTTACTGTGGGCTGCCTTTCTGTCTTCAGATCAGTTCGTTCCAGTATTCTTCTTTGGTCTTTCCTTGTGGACAACTTGCCATTTGTGAATTTTGGATCTGAAGATTACTGCGTTGACCGCCTCTGTGGTGTAGTGGTTAGTGTGATTAGCTGCCACACCCGGAGGTCGGGTTCGATTCCTGGCTCTGCCACGAAATTTGAAAAGTGGTACGAGGGGTGGAACGGGGTCCACTCAGCCTCGGGAGGTCAAAAGAAGAGAGGGGGGTTCGATTCCCACCTCAGCTATCCTGGAAGTGGTTTTCCGTGGTTTCCCGCTTCTCCTCCAGGCGAATGTCGGGATGGTACCTAACTTAAGGCCACGGCCGCTTCCTTCCCTCTTCCTTGTCTATCCGTTCCAAAATTCCCATCCCCACCGCAAGGCCCCTGTTCAGCATAGCAGGTGAGGCCGCCTGGGCGAGGTACTGGCCATCCTCTCCAGTTGTATCCCCTGAGCCAGAGTCTGAAGTTCGAAGACACTGCCCTTGAGGTGGAAGAGGTGGGATCCCTCGCTGAGTCCGAGGGAAAATCCGACCCTGGAGGGTAAACTGATAAAAAGGAAGAAAAAGAATAAGAATAAGAAGAAGATTACCGTGTTTTGGACATCTGCTGGAGTAGTTCCGATAATAATAATAATAATAATAATAATAATAATAATAATAATAATAATAATAATAATAATAATAATAATAATAACGGACTGACGAAGAGAAGCTCGATAGCTGCAGTCGCTTAAGTGCGGCCAGTATCCAGTAATCGGGAGATAGTGGGTTCGAGCCCCACTGTCGGCAGCCCTGAAGATGGTTTTCCGTGGTTTCCGATTTTCACACCAGGCAAATGCCGGGGCTGTACCTTGATTAAGGTCACGGCCGCTTCCTTCTACTTCCTAGGTCTTTCCTATCCCGTCGTCGCCATAAGACCTATCTATCTCGGTGCGACGTAAAGCAAATAGCAAAAAAAAAAAAAAAAGAAGAGAATCTTTGAATTCTTCAGAAAGTGGAAGACAGAACTGAAATAGTTTCGAGAAGTGAGGATGGAATTGACGAAAATGGGGGGGTTTCCGCACATCGCACACACACTGGTCTCTAGGTAGCGATGTGACCGGAAAGCGCATGGACAGAAATCAATTTAGACAGCTCTTCAAAACGTCGCGTGCTTTCCAGGAGACTGGGAAACGCTAGTGAGTAAAGGGACAGCGGAAGAAGGAAGTTGGAAAAACAATGAGAAGATACGGGCAGAGAATAAAGTCAGAGAAGGCGAAAAATACTGCAAAGATTGTCAGTCGCGGCCCATAGAGGTCCGAATCAAAAATAAAAATATGAAAAATCGATAATAGAATGAACTAGAAATTGACTCTTTCTAAGAATAATATAAATTGTATCATTAACTTTACAATTTACGATCAATCCCGAACAGCACTAAACTACCCAGCGACAGTTAACGATGTAATATATAACGAGATAAGATAACCAAATTCGGAACATATGTTGGAATCTTTAACGCAAGGAATTGTGCAATATGTTTTATATTTAATCTCCCCTAGCAGTTTAAGCTTGTTCGTAACGTTCTTCCTGTTCTGTATTTCATTATCCCCTTCGTAGAGGGAACTGATCCTGTTCAGTTTGATTTCTTCTCTAATTGACCAGCGAAGATTTCTCCCTCGCGATTTCTTCCACTTTCAGCAGCTCTCCAATCAGCTAAGTAGATAAATAAATAAAGCCAAGCACGTAATGAAATTCTTGAGAAGCTCCGTAACGGTTCCAACCCAGGCTTAATAGTGTTGTAACGTGTACTACAGTCTTCTTCTGATCCACAGATTACACATGATTTACAATAGAGCATGGCATGATTCCACCGGCTCACTCTCTCATGGAACAAGCAGTTGTTCAAACGCAGGGGTATACAGCACGTAGCTAGTAACTTCTTATATCTAATGCAGTGTTTTATAGCTGATTATTCCTTTTGTAGTTCCTTCATTAGTGGAACGGTCAAATAATCGTCCTCTAGATCCCAGTATCATAACAGAGGTAGCCGGGTATTCTTGTTTTAAACTAATTTGTTTTACGTCGCAACGACACACACCGGTCTTTAGGTGACGATGGGATCAGAAAGGGTTAGGACTGGGGAGGATGGTAAAGCCGCAGCATTTACCTGATGTGAAATTTGGAAACCATGGAAAACTTTTTCCGGGCTGCCGACAGTAGGGTTCGAACCCGCTATCTGCCGAATGCAAGCTCAACAAATAAGTAACCCAAACCGCGTAAACTCTCGCTCGGTTAGCCGAGCATTCGGCACATTAAGTTATACGAGGTCGGTATGTAAAACATATATCTGGTGACTCATTTTGTGTTTACCTGACGAAATTAATTAAAACTCAGCCACCGAGCTCAATAGCTGCAGTCGCTTAAGTGCGGCCAGTATCCAGTATTCGGGAGATAGTAGGTTGTACCTTAGTTAAGGCCACGGCCGCTTCCTTCCCACTCCCAGCCCTTCCCTGTCCTATCGTCGCCATAAGACCTATCTGTGTCGGTGCGACGTAAAGCAAAAAAAAAAAAAAAACAAAAAAACAAAAAAAAATCCACTCAGCCATTGATCATCTAACAGATATTCTTTTCTCTGCCCTCTAGTAGAGTAAAGTGGAAAGTGGAAATTGACACTCAGGCAGACTAAATTTGCTTCAAACTAAGCAGCTGAAGCCGTTGTATTTTTTTTAGTTCCGTTTGGGCCTGCTATGGACCACGTGGTTCTTATCTCTAGCTGCTTTCTTCTTTGACCAGTACTCCTTCATTCTTGCACTGTGAATGGATTTTCGCTCCTGAGTCCATTTCACACCTCTTCCCGGACGTGGTGTTTTTTCTGTTCGTGACTGGAGAGTGTTTGATGTTCTGATCAACGTTCTGTACCTATTCCTGTCTTAAGCAATGTCCATTTCTTGAAGGTCTTTTCTGATGAGTCTTGCCCACTTGGCATTAGTCGCTTTCCCTCTAAAGATGGTGTGGAAGATTCTGGAGGTGAGCCTCTGATTGTCCATTCTCATGACATGACCATAGAAGTTCAATCTCCTCTTCCTCATAGATGTTGTAATGCTCTCCAATTGTTGGTACAGTTCGTTGTTGTGCCTGATTCTGCACTTGCCTTCTTCTTTACTGGGGCTCATGATTTTTCTCAGATTATTATTATTATTATTATTATTATTATTATTATTATTATTATTATTATTATTATTATTAGTAGTAGTAGTAGTAGTAGTAGTAGTAGTAATAGTCACAATGGAGATAATTGACCCTTTTTACAGAGTTAAAATGCTTGTGGTTTTACAATTCTTATATTTACGCCATTAGTTTGTAATATTCTCCATAATATTTTCAAGGTACATCTAATTAAAAATAAATATTACACAATTATAGATATTATAGATATGCGAAGGAGGCGAAGTATTGGGATAGAAATTGGTGACCGGTCGATTAGATGGAACGACGTGGTTTCTGTGCTGATAGGTACGTATGTAATTTAAAATTCAAACATCTTCTCATATTCAAGCACATTAGCTCAAATTTTCATCCATAATATTATTTGTACCCAAATATTTTACATTGAACTTTTATAAATGTAGGGATGTTCCTTAGATTTAAGTATTAGGACACATTTCAAATCTTTACCACTTAACAAGCAGAAAAATCCTTGGAGAAAGAGCTAATTGGGTTTTTCTTCGAAGATGACTGCTGCCTAGCCAGACGACCTGCAGGTACAGTATCTGCGTGGTCAAGAGTGTCGACATCCTTGGCCATTCGTTTCGGATTTTTTATCTGGGTAGTCTGATTCTCGTATCATATAGATCCTCAGTTGGTGTCATGAGACCGAGTGGGCCGCGTTACAGCGCTCAGTCCAGAGTACAAGTAAGTGGACTGGCCGGTAAACGAACCCAGGATCTCCGGGTAAGATGAAGGCACTTTATCGCTATACAAATAGGCTGGCTCTTCCCCAGTAAAGCGGGTTATAATATATACAAACTTCTGATGAACCAATATACCTATATTCAGCTTATAATTATGAACAAATGCTATCAACATAAAACAATTGACCAAATATCTGTACTCTTAACTTTTTTTTTTGTTACGTACAATTTGCTTTACGTCGCACCGACACAGATAGGTCTTATGGCGACGATGGGATAATAAAGGATTAGGAGTGTGAAGAAAGCGGGCATGACCTTAAGTACGGTACAGCCCCAGCATCTGTCTAGTGTTAAAAAGGGGTAACCATGGAAAACCATCTTCAGGGCTGACGAAAGCTGGGTTCGAACCCACTATCTACCGAAATCAAGCTTACATCTGCGCGAACCCAACTGCACAGCCAACTCGCTCGGTCTTCTCGTTACTCTTACTGTCAATACATTTCTTACTTATATTAAAATACATTATGAAGAATATAAATAAAATATGTAAGCAAAGTAAAGCAAAGTCACCTCCGTACAGGCCATGAAGGCCCCTGGAGGAGTGGAAGGTAAAGGCTTCCACCATTGTTAACGTCGGCACTTGATGGGGTAGGGTGGTTAGCTCTACGCCCGGCCGCCTTTGCCCCCAAGGAATTAACCTGGTATTCATTTTTGGTGTAGGCTCAGTGAACCTCAGGGCCATATGCACCTCCGGAAGTGGAAATCTCGTTTCTTAAATTTTACGACTTCCTGACGGGGATTCGAACCGAATACGCCTTTACCGCCTCGGCCAGGCAGCCCCTAAATAAAATATGTATATTAATTATTATTCTCTGGATGATGGATCTCAAAATCAGTTAAACTCTGTTGTGCAAACATACCAAAAAGAGGTTGTATGGAGCTAGGGTTATACATCTGTTCTGCTGTTGACTATTCGCCTAACTTTCCAGCAAAGTGTTTTTGTTAGGATTGATTCAAACCACGGAGACTCAGTTCTACGAGATATACAGATGAATGTTACCCCCTTTTCGAAGAACCACAAATGTAGCAAATTCAAAGGGTATTCTAACAATCGTGTACTTGTGTTATTCTGAAACGGGACAATTTCGAATAGTTTAATCCTCCCGAGACCACACTGAAGTCTTTGATATACTGTAGGCTACATATGTATGTTGAGTGCTCAGCCCAGAGGCTGGTTTGGACCTCAACATCTCAGTCATCAGTCGTTAGGTGGCCCAGGCCTGAATAGGTGTACTGGAGAAATGAGGAGTGCGGTAGTTTTCCGTTGCTTTCCTCACGGAGCTAGATGTTCATATTACATCTCAGTCTGCCAAGTCCACTGAAATGCCCGCATCAATCGACCATATGAGCAACAATTTTTCACCATTCATAACAGCGACTGGTTGCATAAGGAATGGATTTACTAGCATCACACATACCTCGGTCACTTTCATGTTGTCAAAGACAAGGATGAGACTGAGACAGGTCAATGCAAGTAACAAATTTTGCTCTAGCCTACATCGGAAGATATAATGCACTGTAAACACTAGGTCTTGCCAGCAAAGGCATTTGATATACATATAATTATTAATACTTCCAGGCCTAGAGTTCAAAATGCATGCCTTTATTCAAAACCTCTACTGCATAAAGAAGAAACTAGGTAACAATTTGGAAACTGCTAAAAATATAAATGACTTAATATTGAATGGAAATGTTTGCTCATCCTTGCTGATAATATGCTAGAAATGGAACCCGATTTACATGTACACAAATCGCAATGCTTAGTTTTTCAAAGAGACCTCATATTCGAGCCTAGTAATTTTATCCACAAGAAACCTTCATGAAGGAATGTGATTGTTTCGAAGGCTATGGATTCAGGGATGTTCATATTTCTACATGCATGCTAGTATTCCACATTTTACTAACATCTGATATTGTATTCTATATTTTGTATTAAACCGAGTAAGTTGGCTACACGGTAGTGGTCACTTAGCTGTCAGCTGCATAGTACATTCGAATCCCAGCGGTGGCATCCCTCAGGATGGTTTTCCTTACTTTAGAGTTTGAAGGAGGTCTAAAGCGGAAATGCTAAAGGAAGGAAGCTGGCATAATTAATTACTACAATCCCAGACTAATGGAGCCCCATGACCACCGCTTCACACTCTCTAGTTGTAAGCTCCTGCGGCAAAATCAACAGGATTATCAATCCCCTTTGAATAATGGTAAGAGAGGAGGAAGACTTTCAACACTTCGAAGGCAACCATGGGGTCCTTAGCTATGTCTTAGATTGCTCCTAACGCATTTAGGCCAGCCTCCTCGTTTCCATATGTTCTGCCAGGCTTTCTCTGTTTAACCCATTAATGCCCAGAAAATATTTTTTTCAAATTTTCTTGTACATTTTTCAACATTGCAACTACAACCAATCCTTGAGGAAAGAATATGAAAAGAAATCTGAATATTTCAATTTTAAGGACAACTTTTTTGGCGTATGATATATCATACGCTGGCCAGTAGGGGGTAACATATTACTACAAACATACTTATGATTTACTCAGAACAAAAATAATTTATTGCAACGTAAATTAAACTAAAGAAAGAATACTGATCTTATAGATGGAATTTAAATAATTCAGAACCCTCTGGGGAGAGGAATACTCGCGCGGAAAGTTCCTAATTCTCACCTATCATATGATGCATTAGCATGATCTGAAACGAATTTTGAAGCCTACTGTTGTTTTTTAATACAACAGAAACTTATTAGTAACAGTAACTACAGAAAGCACTGTATTGTTTGTTTTCATGATTCTATCCATCACCATTTAGTAATCACTTATACATATGGAACTGAACCAAGCACTTTTTCGGATGAAGTCCAACGTTGCACTTGATGCATTCAAACTTGGCACATTTCCCACATGCTCCACAGCGTCGTTGAGAACCATCAGTAGCATCTACCAGATGGTTGCGCCCATCGTACCGGATTTCATCAAGTACCTGAAAACAAATACTACAGTGAACACACCACGTTATGCTTTAACAATTGGATTTTCAGTATATGAATCAGTTAGGTTCCTCTTACCTGTGATGTTTTGCTAGGATGCACTGTTCGTGGACTGAAATATTCTGACCCCGTGAGCAAAGCCATTACTATGCGCCTTGTAAATTCCAGTAAAGGCATATCCTCGATCCGGCGATACAGGAGCCAGGCATTGACGACTGCACTGCTGATACAGAATCTAATGTGCGGCCAGTACCATTTCTTGCTTCTAATTTTCAACCGGTGAGCTCCTCTCGATTTGTCAGAAATATCAACACCACCCATATGGCCATTGTATTCCTGTATCAAAGTTGGCTGTGTTACATACTTGTGTTTCCTTTCCTGACGAATCCATCGTCGACACTGGCCTTCCCCAAGTACTGCAGCCTCTTCAATGATAGTTGCCATGGTAACTTGGCTGTTGTCATGCCATCTGATCAAAGTAAGCGAACTTTGTTCGTCTTGTATGGCATCAAATGTTCCTCTTGGCTCTTTTTTCAAGTCTCTGAGGGGTGCTTTCTCAATCCGATCGCTTCTTATTGTTCCTATACATTTTATCCCTTTGTCTTTAAACGATTCCAATAGAGGTAGAGAATTGAAATAATTGTCAATGAATACTGTACTCTGATGTGGTAGATATCCCACACACAGTCTCTCACTAACACTCGAACCAAGAGTCATTTCCCGACTTTTATTCCCTGATGCGCGCGTATATGGTTCAAATTTCAGCAGGTAGCCTTCTGATGTAGCAAGACACCAAAATTTGAATCCGTATCGTACCGGCTTCCCTCTAATGAACTGCTTGCCATAGTGACGGCCATAAGAAGGCTCCATGGCCTCGTCAAGGGAAAACTTGTCCCCTAGAGGAGTAGCAAATTCTTGAAATTTCTCGTTGAGATGTTCCACGAGTGGCCTTATTTTGTAAATACAGTCTGTGGTTTCATAATTCGAGTTGTCATTCAAATGAAAAAATCTGTGAATTAATTCAAATCTCTTCCTTGTCATTGCGGAAAAAACGGGAGCATTGTGAGAATCTGCACGGGTTTCCCAAAACATTCGTCTGTGCGCAACAGGAACATAACCAGATAAAAGCAAAATACCAAAGTATATGAGGATATCACCAGGAGAACACTCAATACTATGACCTTTTTGCATAGCATAAATAACAGTTTGCTTGCAAATTTTATTGAGAAAATCGTGGCTGAAAAACAGACGTAATATATCAACTGGAGCGTAACCTACTTACTGACACGCCGCTCTTGAATGCATGAGGGTTCTGGCACATCTCTCTTTGTAAACTTTACTGATTTCTTAAGCTCCTTGTTTACCCAATTTCTTACTTTCTTCTGTGGATTACTAGATTTATTCCATTCAGAAGATACATCAGAAGATTCTGTAGTTGTAGGAGCCTTCTGTATTGGTACTTGATTCTCATCAGCTGCAGTAAATACTCTCTCTGAATTTTCAGAAATGCATATATCGAGTCTCTCTTCTAAGCCACATGGAGTTTTCTTTACTTCTCTGACCTCAATTTCCTGTCTAAGTACACCCTTCCCTACGTACCAAGCTGTAGCACACTCATCATCATCACTAGGCCCATCGTCTTGAACACTGTCATTGCCATCAACAGCTCCCGTAAGCACTAATTCTATTTCATCTGTTTCTGAAAATGGGTCATCATCACCATCGTAATTTTCTAAGCTGTCTAGAATGTCCATAATGGCCTCCTCATCTGTTATTGTATTGTATCTGGAATTGACAAATGCCCAGCGTATGATATTTCATACGTTAAAATATATTTGTGTTTGAATGCCATCTCAATCAGTAAATATAGTAACAATCAAACGAGGTCAAATCCTCATACTATTCCCGTAACTAATATACCGAAATATGATTAATTTTTCATAGCTGAATTCCACAATAATTATAAATACTCACCGGCGCGTCATTCTTGTCAGCCTGCTGCGCTACCCACACTTTATTGCCAACTATCGTCGTAACTGGAGGAAAACAACAATGCCATTAGCTAGGAAACATTATTGGCGTCTCTGACGCGCTAAATGATGGCTTTAACAATTCCAAAACACTTACGGTGACAGAGATATAACGTAATTTGGAAAGCACCGACGCGCTAAATGATGGCTTTAACAATTCCAAAACACTTACGGTGACAGAGATATAACGTAATTTGGAAAGCATGTTTTGCGTATATCATACGGTGGGCATTAGTGGGTTAACTCGTTTTCTGTTGTGAACCAAGCGGTAGTAAGTTTACGAGGACATGTTCAAGCCCTTCATGACATACATGCCTCTTCAGCTTCTTTTGCCTATAACGTCATTGTTCTAAGCATTGGACCTCTTAATATTTCACTTCGGATTGGAGTTAAAGAGAGTATGGTTGCCTAGATGTAGTTGACCTCAAAAAGTAATCACCGAGGTGCTGGAATTTCATCCCCCAGGAGTAAGTCTACCAACACAAGGCTGGCGAATGTGACTCCTTCAAATACCACCGGACCGAGCCGGGATCGAACCGCCAACTCGAGCTCAGATGGCCAGCACTCTACCGTGAGAGCTACTCCTGCCATGTTCAATCAATCAATCAATCAATCAATCAATCAATCAATCAATCAATCAATCAATCAATCAATCAATCAATCAATCAATCAATGAATCAATCAATCAATCAATCAATCAATCAATCTGCGTCTGTCACCCAGGTGGTAGATTCCTTGTCAATTTTTACCTAGCTTTTTCTTCATCATTTTCAAAGAAGTTGCTCTCAGGAAGAAATGACTTCTTGGACCGATCAGACATGCAATCTCCAGCAACAGCTGCACAGGAGGATATAGCTGGTTGATTACAGCAACATTGCACAAAAGTGGATAGAGAAATGGACTTCATACTACCTAAAGGTGCAATGTTTTAGGATGAGACTCGCTATCTGCCTCTTGTGCGCTTTCCATCGTACAGGGAAGGCTATATTAGGCTATATGTACATAAAATTGCTGTAAGATGTTGCGTAAGTTACGGCTAATTTAATTTCTAGCAGAATGCATAAATAGAAGTAAAAATGGGAATAGGTGATTCAAGTACATTCAAGTAGAAATACCTAGAAAGTATTTAGGATTGTGCGTTCCTCTTGGCTGAATTGAATGTTCTTATTTCTGGATAATCTTTATTTTCAAAGGACATTCCTGAGTTTCTGTTACATCAAAAATTTTCTCCTCAAATTTCCCTCAGTCATATCATACAGTTACTTAGTAGAGTCTCCTCGAAGTACGGGATAGAATGCAACCAGCAATAAAGAAATATCACAAAATCTTAGTTAGATGCTGATTTTTCCGATCACCTCTTGCTCGTCTTGTTTGGAACAGTGTTTTTGAAGTAATTATATTTGAAAAGCATTATTCAGTTCGTTATCACCATAGTTTGCACTTTTCTGGACTGTAGAAAGCGTGTATGTCTTTGGCGTACCTCCAATCTTTGCCATGTTGTGCATCCCGGGCTAGAGGGAGTGTCCTGACATGTTACTAGTGGCTTGGCTGTATAAATCAGAGTTACAAGCAAACACCGACTGGTCCCTCCCACAAACAACAGCGAGAGTGGAGGAGGGGTCTAGGAGCTTTTAACAAGACAATCTGATAGCTCCTTGCTTGCTAGCTTTTATAGTTTTACTACAAGGAGTAAAAAGTCTTACGTTCTGTAGCTGTGAGCTTGTTAATATACTACAACCAGTACTTGTAAACAATGAGAACGTAAACCACCTTGCTCGTGGCTGTAATTACTTACTGGAGAGTATCTTTGTCACTGCTAAAAGTTCGCAAACATTTGACTTTTTAATAAACCATCTGAACGGACATTGATGGTTCTGCAAGAAAATTGGATATTTTTTCATAAACTGGAGAAACTCTCCTTCAATATGAACTAGCTGAATCAGTGAATCCATGGTTGTGTGTACCACTCATGATCCTAAGTTCGCGGGTTTTATCCCGGCTGTGGTTTTCGGTTTTTTAAGTGTATTGAAAAATATTGGCATTCCATGTCATTGTTGTTGGCGTGTGAAGGATCTCTGATAATAACACTGAATCTCACACAACAAAATTAATTAATTCAACCATAGGAATCGTCCAGTAAAGGTAAGGGTGTATTCTGCCCTAAGGCAGGTCCGAACCTCCACATAGGTTTGCCTGAGCCGAAGTTTACGTACGGTAGGGTGGCCTGTCCCTTTCCGCTCTTCCATTTCCTTACCCCCCCACCAAAAGCGCGTGGCCACCCATCCACTTCTTGACCACGCCCAATGTTGCTTAACTTCGGAGATCTCACGGGATCAATCGTCCAGTTTTTGTTGCTAGATAGCGGCATAATTGGAATGTACAAATTTATAGGCAAGTCTCCAAGATGGCATCACTTCAATGAGGATAGTTGCATTTCTTCTTGAAACAATAAATACCACAACCACCTGCAACAATTAAGAAAGTCTATGATTTGCTAGTATTGTGAATTAGAATGAAACAGAATTAAAATATTCATTAAATTAAATACTCGATCGTCGGACTATATAGTCCCTCCTTGTACTTACCTGATTACTTACACATACAATTATTGATGGGCGCCAGCTACAAATAAATGTAACGATAATAGAATGAGAATCTTGAATATCTCTAGGGTGTAGGGTAATAAGCTTACTTTGACAGCATAACATACAGGTTCTGAGAAAAGGACATTGACGTTTCGTTTCCCATCTAAAATTTGACGTTATCTGATCTACCATTGAAATACAACAATTAATTGTATTTGATACTAAACAAAATATTTTCTTCAAAATTTGAATTTAAATGGCGAGACTTGCTGCGAAAATTTGCATGACAATATAAAACTCTGAAATTACAACGGAAAGAAACTCTAGGAATTAAATTTGAAATCCTCTTGACCGAACATTTAAAAGCTGTACAAAAATGTATCCCTCACTGTTTCACATAACAATACCTTGAACGCTTCGAGTGTTATTATGACGTATTCCTTTGAATTGGTATCAGGTGTAGGTATCTCAAACCTAATTTGGTGAAGTATCCTTTAAGTTTCACAAACGAGATGTAGCATGGCTTGAAAATATAACCACACTTCACAACCAACTTTACAAGTAATTCACTGATAGCTGTTAGTCTGCATTACGACGACTCAATATTCGGCTGTCACCGAACTGACACAAGAACTCGACCGAGCAGACACTTCAAACCTATAATCCATCTGGTCACTGACGACTACGTATCCATGTCACTTATTGTGGTAAGCCTCTACCTCCATCTGACTCACTGACCAACTGTGGCCTCACTCTCCATAGGACTGACTCTCTCATTGTTCACCATCCATCTGACTGACCGCTATAGGATACTCCTCCTTATACAGATACTAAATGTTACATGGTATTACACCCACTTCATGGTTAAAACAGTCCATGGCATCACTCAAACCCAGCTCCCAAGTGTTACAGATTGTGTTGAAATAGCCTGAGGTAGACCCCAAGGCACCGGACTCTCCCAATTATCTCATGCTAATACAAATAATAATACAGATAAATGTTTGTAACGGAATTTAAACCGATACAGTATAAACATTATTATTATTAATATTATTATTATTAATACCGTATTATTATTATTATTATTATTATTATTATTATTATTATTATTATTATTATTATTATTATTATTATTATTATTATCATTTATTCGAGTTTGCCCATCTGTGGACCACGAAAAATAACTTGCTATGTATCTTGTCTGTTTGATTTTCGGTCTCTCCAGTCTTCTTCAGCCTTTCACTGCGTTCTCTTTTTCTTTCAAACGACCAGACAGTTACACGCTTTCTACCATTATCCTGAAAACCCTAGAACTTTCAAATCCTATTGCGAAATCTAGACCTGTCTAGAATTTCTGTTTTCGTAATTTTCATTTATGTTAAATCCTTTTTCTCTTCGACGAACCAACTTATTCGTGTTTTCATATTTTTGACAAAATGGTCAAATATATTTTAGGAAGTCCTTTCGGATTCATTCGGACTAATTTCTTTTCCTGAGGGCATCTGATAATTTTTCAGTTTGGTTATATCTTTCTTCTTTGCTCCTCATCCTTCCCTCCTTTTCTTGGTCCAAATGCCTTTCTTAGCACTTCCTTTTTCGTTTTCTCTAATTCTCCAATTTCACCTCTTTTGTTTAAAACATTCGATACCCACAGACACAGAAGTGACCTATACGATGTCAAGTCGAAAGACCCGCACCAGTCCTCTCCTGAGGAGACACACACCACACGCTATAATCATCACTATCATCATCAACATCAACATTATCATCATAATGTTCGGCTCTGTGGCTAAATGGCACCATGCTGTCCTTTCTTCTAAACAGTTCCGAATTCGATTCTTGGACAAGTCTGGGATTTTAACTTTCGTCACTAATTTCCCCTGGCTAGGGGGCTGGGTATTTATGCCATCTTCAGCATTATAATTCATATTATGTAGGGTCCTATCCAGGCAAACTCGCAGGTCGCCTATACGGCGTCATTTCGAAAGATTCACCCCAGATCCCTCCGGAGGCCACACACCACTATTATTTCTATTATTATTATTATTATTATTATTATTATTATTATTATTATTATTATTATTATTATTATTAGGAATGGGAAGGAAGCGGCCGTGGCCTCGCCGAGTTTCATTTTTCAGTTATGCGAACATCAGTGGCATAATTCATCGTCTCTTAGCTTTCCTCTGCAGGGACCTCCAAGATCTGTTTGAGTAGGGATTATCTTACTTTATTTGCAGCCAGCATCCCATTAATGAAATCTTATATATATATATATATATATATATATTTGGCTACTTGCTTTACGTCGCACCGACAAGGATAGGTCATCTGGCGACGATGGGACAGGAACGGCCTAGGAATGGGAAGGAAGCGGCCGTGGCCTTAATTAAGATACAGCCCCAGCATTTGCCTGATGTGAAAATGGGAAACGACGGATACCACCTTCAGGGCTACCGACAGTGGGATTCGAACCCACGATCTCCCGGATGCGAGTTCACAGCTGCGCGCCCCTAACTGCTCGGCCAACTCGCCCGGTATGAAATCTTATAAGACGAGGAATGGCAAACTTTATGAAATATGGTTATTGGTTTGCACTGGTCGTACTTTAAAATTATGCCAAATTAATGTACTTCAGATTTCAAACGTATTTTAGACTTTATATCATTTTCATTTGCTACTGCCAGGGTTACCGTATTATGTGACATAAAACATTTGACACTTCAAAAATATTACAATAATAAGTATATTTTAGCATGAAAATTTATGTAGGACTACACATTAATATATTACAACCTGAAGCATAGATTTACATTAACTTCAGACAATGAAACTTGCCCCAAATATATTTCAAAATAGAATTTAAAAACAGTGTACAACCAGTTATAGTTATTTCATTTATATTTGTCAGACGAACCTATTTTACTCAACATTATTGAAATCCCTTTCTGATAATAATAATAATAATAATAATAATAATAATAATAATAATAATAATAATAATAATAATAATAATAATAATAATGTTGACAAAACATATCTTTAAAACTGTACTGAAGAATTAAAATGTTTTAGCTAAATCAGGAGATGACTTATTTATTTCTTCGGACCAAAATGTCTGCAGGATAGAAAATACTCTCTCAATATTGTCATATGACGAAGAATCTACTTTGGGGTAATCACATTAAGGAGGTTATAAATAAAGGTTACATATCTCTTTATAGGATTATGAGAGTAATTAGAGTTTGTAGTAAAGAAGACCTCAAGAAGAAAATATGTTATTATTATTATTATTATTATTATTATTATTATTATTATTATTATTATTATTATTAATATCGTAATGACCGTCAGTCTATACATTGATTTTTTTGCGAAAGTTTCTTATATTTACCGTTTAAGGTGTAATAATGACCATCTACAGATTTTAGCTGTCTGTCAGTTTGTATGTTTCAGTTTTTATAACTGAGTTGTATAGTTCCAAGAGGGGTCTTCTCCGTACGATGAACTTTTTGGGTATTTCAGAAAAACTGTTCCTAAGCTTGAATATAATTTAAACTTTAAAAATTGGACATATTTGAAAAGCTTGTCCCTGAGAAAATGTGATGGATATAATTAAAATAATTGATTTCCAGCCTTATAAAATATTGTTTTTAAAATGGATAAGGTCTCTTTTGGAACACTCCTGTGTCGTAGGGAAGTTCTGGAACAGTCAGCAGTGAATAAGGTCACTAAGGGAGCAATAACAAAATATAGGTAATCATTATTATCAGGTGCATTTAATTAATATTCAAGTATTGCCATTGATGCTTTCACGGCCCGTACTTATAGACATGATATAGGCTTTTGTCGTGTCAAGAAAATAAGGTAAAATTCTTTACGTTTCGCAGAGAACTATGCTCTGCGTCATCAGAAGAAAATTTCGACTGTCAAAATATCAGAAAGCCTGTCTCGAGGACAGTCGAGATTTTCCTATGATCACGCAGATCATAGTTCTCTGCGAAACGTAAAGAATTTTACCTTAATTTTCTTGACACGTCATAAGCCCAAAAGACTAAATCATGTCTAATATTCAAGTACTTATATATTACAAAAACACTCGCCTCAAGGAAATATAACTGGAAGTGAAATATTTCCTACTTTGTAAAACTATTCGCAATAATAATCTGGAACAACAGTAAAATGTCTGGACAAAATATTGGAAATTAGTTGTACAAATGTGTGAGAATATCTTATATTCGCAAATCAGTATCATTTTCTATAACATTTTCACATAAAACATGGTCAGGATGAGGTACTTCAAAATGGTCTCCATTCCTCAATATCTCTTGAATTTTCATTAAATTAGGGTCTCTCTTCACTCATCCAATCTTCTTCATAATGTTTCCTCAGAAGGTCTGCAATATTCTTCAACTTCTCTAGTTTGACAGGCTTCCCAATTGACAGGGTTTCTGGGGCGATGCTTGTGGCCACTTTTCCTTTCTTAAAAGGTCCTTTGAATACATCACAATCAGTGCTGTAGAATGTTTCTCGATTCACTACGACGTTGTATTATCACACCATTTGATGATTGGAGCCAAGAGCATGGTGCTTTCATGCTTACAGGTTTTGACACATTCTGTCGTACACTAGCACTGAATCTAAACCAAATGTGAACAAAGTATCATGATCAGAAAATATTTCTTTATAATCATGCGGGTCTGTTATAGTGTTTTCCTTCCTAATAACTTTCTCTACGCGAGAATACTCGATCGGGTGGAGTAAAAGATTGACCCATAACTGAGAATTCTCATCAAGACAACAAGGTCTTGTGTTACTTTTGAGGCTCTGTTACTTATCCACCAAGGCACAACAGTTTTAAATAGAAAACTAGCGAATTAACTGCATAATTACAGTGTAGCAGACAAACACAATGAAGTCATTGACAGAGTAAAAAAATCTATTAATTCACTCCAATCACCACCAGTTCTTTCACTTCATTGATAATATTATTACTTTATGATAATGCGCAAATCCGCCGTTTGTCATACAGGTGGCTTTATAATGGCGGTATTTTGTTTCAAGTTGTGTGCACTATCTTTATTACATTAATTGGATTTCCCATTCAATTTCCGCTGGTAATTCACAGAGGCACACACGCAGCCATAAGCACAGGGATATCCGGTTGATCATCAAAGTCAGGATATTAATAGACGGAATTAAAATCATATCGATGTTATGGACTATATCAGTTTTAAACTAATCTCATGTCACTCAAATGAAGCGACAACGTTATTTCACGACTTCGGAATACCACCTCACTACTAGCGATAAAATGGTAGCTGAAGCATAAAATTTAATTCGAAGGTGAACTTATTAGTATTCCCCTGCAAAAGTACCATTTCAAGCCCAGATCCATCTCTAATGAGATATAGTATCTACTGTGTCCTCTGGTATGGAACAAAACAAATATGTTGCTTTCATTGATCACTCTCAGTCTCATCTCTGGCTATGAAAATATGAAATTGACTAGAGTAATGGCAGTTCTTTTGCGCTGAATGGCTCAGGAAATAACTCCACCTAATCAATTCCCTCGTAAGCCTCCACAGTACTGTCTGGTATATCTACGCCAGTTGAAGGTGGGGTTCGCACCGCACTTCAGGCTGAGAGCTCCACAAACGAAATTAACATTTGTCTTTTATTTCTTCCAGTAGCATGTATTTCTTATCACTGTATGCCCTTTCCCTTTATTGAGAAATTCTAACAGAGTACTATATTCGTTTAACATATAGCTTTTGAGATAGATCATCGTCGTTGTGGTAACTATTCAAAACTAAATGTCTTTGTCGGTGATTATGTCCAGTGTAATAGTGTACTTTAGCAACGAAATAATAAATTTCAATAGAGCTGAAAGCAACGGGAAACTATAGCCGTAACTAACTCCCGAGGACATGCAGCTCTCTCTGCATGAATGTCCAAAACAAAAGTAATGGAGTGCAGTCGAACGAAGGCAGGTGATGCAGGAAATATTAAATTAGGAAATTAAGTCTTAAAGGAAGTAGATGAACGTTGTTACTTGGGTAGTAAAATAACTAACGATGGTAGAAGTAAGGAGGACATAAAATGCAGATTAGCTCAAGCAAGGAAGAGCTTTCTTAAGAAAAGAAATTTGCTTACTTCAAACATTGATATAGGAATTTGAAAGATGTTTTAGAAGTCTTTCGTGTGGAGCGTGGCATTGTATGGAAGTGAAACATGGACGATAACTAGCTCAGAAAGAAAGAGAATAGAAGCTTTTGAAATGTGGTGTTACAGAAGAATGCTGAAGGTGAGATGGATAGATCGAATCACGAATGATGAGATACTGAATCGAATTGGTGAGAGGAGATCGATTTGGCTAAATTTGACGAGAAGAAGAGATAGAATGATAGGACACATCTTAAGACACCCAGGACTTGTTCAGTTGGTTTTTGAAGGAAGCGTAGGTGGTAAGAACGGTAGGGGTAGACCAAGGTATGAATATGACAAGCAGATTAGAGCAGATGTAGGATGCGGTAGTTACGTAGAAATGAAAAGTTTAGCACATGATAGGGTGGCATGGAGAGCTGCATCAAACCAGCCTATGGACTGCTGACTCAAACAACAACAGAGCTTTGCATAATATAATAGTGTAAAAAATGAAATGGCGTATGGCTTTTAGTGCCTGGAGTGTCCGAAGACAAGATCGGCTCGCTAGGTGCAGGTCTGTTGATTTGACAGCCGTAGGTGACCTGCGCGTCGTGATGAGGATGAAATGATGATGAAGACGACACATACACCCAGCCCCAGTGTCAGCGAAATTAACCAATGATAGTTAAAATTCCCGACCTTGCCGGGAATCGAACCCAGGACTCCTGTGACCAAAGGCCAACACGCTAACCATTTAGCCATGGAGCCGGACATTTAATAGGTTGTGGCCTCTGACGAGGTGTGGTGCAGATCTCTGGAGTTGAAGCCGTATAGGCGACTTGCGCGTCTGTGAGTATGGGGCCCTACCTGTGATGAATTGTACGATGGCAGACACACCCAGCCATTGGAGTTAACCAATGAAGGTTATAATCCCCGACCCGGCCGGGAATCGAACCCAGGACCCCTGTGACCAAAGGCCAGCACGCTAACCATTTAGCCATGGAGCCGTACAGAGCTTTGTATGAAACTACGTACATTTCACTGTTTCATGTTTCCCTCTGCTGTTGTTGAAAATAGTTTCATTCCGTTTTCTGAAAAACTAATCATAACTCACAGTACCAAAAACTGAGAATATTGCAAATAGGAAATGTTAAGAACTCAAACCATTAGTCCAAGTTATAAGGAAAAAGAGAATAAATGGTAACTGTGAGTCCACAATGATCCACGTCCCCCTGTGGGTGGGGGTGGTAGAATAACACCCACGGTATCCCCTGCCTGTCGTAAGATGCGACTGAAAGGGCCTGAGGGGCTTTGAACTTTGGAGCGTGTGTTGGTGACCACGGGGCCCTTAGCTGAGTCCTGTCATTTCTTCCACTTACTTGTGCCAGGCTCCTCACTTTCATCTATCCTATCCAACCTCTCTTGGTCGACTCTTGTTCTTTTCCGACTCCGATGGTATTAGGTATCGAGGCCTAGGGAGTCTTTCATTTTCACGCCGTTCGTGGCCCTTGTCTTCCTTTGGCCGATATCTTCATTTTTTCGAAGTGTCAGATCCCTTCCCTTTTTCCCTCTGATTAGTGTTATATAGAGGATGGTTGCCTAGTTGTACTTCCTCTTTAAACAATAATCACCACCACCACCGTCACCACCACCAATGATCCACGGTAAAAACATTTAGTCCTAGAGAGGTTCCTCCTCGGTTTAACTTATTGCGCTCTCCAAGTAAATTCCGTGATAGGTACAGTATGGTTCATATTGAGTGTACAGCTTCAAATCTTCATGGTGCATTCTTCCGGCCCCCAGCAGTAATGTATAGGCTTATCACTGACGGGATAATGATATTGCTTCTCTCTCAAAGAAGTCCCTTTTGTCTATACAGTAGTGCTTTGAAAGTGAACAGGAGAATTATATATTTTTAAAAATTTCTGTACAGAACCCTAGCTCAGCCAGATTGTTAACAGAAATTATTGCAAGAGAAGTTCCTATAAAGTCAAAAATTACTCAGCGAAAACTCGATGTAACACTCATATGTTAAAACGCACGTATATTTGGAACGCATAGAACACACCTGAGATGGACAACAATCTGGTCTAATGAATGCACGGATGCATGAGATTCAGACCTAGAGTCTCAAAAACTTGACTAACAAACTCAATGATGAAAGGCAGGACAAAACAAAGTTGAGTAGTTGAATTCGAATCACGGTGACTTGTCATGGACCTATCGAATGCCCTTGGGTATGTGGTGGTGCTGGTGATGGCTCTCTCATGACATTTGATGTATCTCACAGTATAGGTGGACAGAGTTTTAATGTTTGAGTTAGGCGTTATTTATTAAGTCAATAATAAAACAAAATCGTGTCATTGTACGCTTTGCTTTGTAAGCGAGTGCAATGTCAGTTTAATTAATACAATTCAGTAAAATCATAATTTTTATAAAAGGGACGTGATGGTAGACCATATTACGGAGAAAAACATACTACAAATACAGTATATCCTTTGGAAGCAGAAAGAAATAAAATCATTGCAGAAATTTCACAATTATTTGTTCTGCCTCTATTATTTCTGTGATGGCTGCCCTCGGAAATGCCTTCTGTTCTCAGGATACAGGATGCAATCTTCTGTGAGTATGATAGAATTATAGGATGTTCAAATACGGTGAATACTTTCCACGGTCATATTGAACGTCCTTGGGTATAGGACTGTAGTGGTGGTAGTGGTAGTTACCTTCTTAAGACACTTAAACTACCGCCCAGGATAGATGTTGAAATGTTGAAATTAACGCAAACACTAAGGCGTGCATTTATTCGATGCGTTTTTCTTTCAAGGTTTGAAATATTCCTTCGTTAGTAGCCTCTCTAGTAGAGGAAATGATACTCAACTGGCGACAGTCGATACACAAATGGTGTAGTAGGCTTCCATCGAGTTGAAGATCTCTCGCTGTCCATTATAATCGTCAATAGTTAGAACATATGCTATACAAATAACATAATTATTTTACATTCAACAGCACAAACAATAAACATATGCACAAGCTTTTAGTGATAGAAAATAGCAGGATACATTGTAATTTTATAAGGAAAGAAAGACAGTTTTGAAGATTTAAAGCTCTGTATATCCTTCGTAGTTGAAGGGATAGTCAAAGACACAAATGATGTAGTAGGTTTCGGAACAAGGAATAAATCAAAGTTAAATTAATGACAGATAATAGGTAAAACAAATCTCATAATACACAAAATATGATATATCTATAGTTAGTGGTCTAGTTTACGGTATTTATTACTGGTTCTTTAAGTATGAACAAAGACGGATACACATAAGAGATGAAATGAAGAGCAGGTGTGTAGTTCAAATTGCGATGCCACAACTCACCAAAACACAGAACATCACCACTACAGCCATGAAAATGTGCCTTCGTCATGCTTTAATACCGTATTCGTTATCTTGTTTCTACGTATCTGAACGCTGGATCCTATGGCTATATGGACGCCTGTGGATTGTGTTGGAGAAGATATTAAAAATTTCGTGGACTGCCAAGGAAACCAGTCTGGCTATAGTAAATTATCTGAAGATAGGAGTAAAATTATGGACCATAGTAAAACAGAAATTTCCAAATAATCGAGTAGCACTCTGAGGAAAAGCAGACTAATTTTATCAAGCAGAAGTTGATTAGGGATTCAAGAGTCTATAAAATTACACCAACGTAATACATAGGCGACGATTGGAGAAGGACTGAAGTTGAACAGTGCTTGTGAGTGTCTCAGAACCAATATTTTGTTGTAAAATATTGAATAATGTTACATAAATATGAATGAACTATCCTGGAATAGGCTAAACGACCAAAAAGGAAGAAGTTTTAGTTGATTCATGGAGTAAAATGACAAATGGTTTGATTGCTTTTTTAAATTTTTTTATTTATTTATTTATTTATTTATTTATTGTTTTTTTTTGCTAGTTGCTTTACGTCTCAACCACACAGATAGGTCTTATGGCGACGATGGGACGGGAAAGATCTAGGAGTTGGAAGGAAGTGGCCGTGGCCTTAATGAAGGTACGGACCCAGCATTTGCCTGATGTGAAAATGGAAAACCACGGAAAACTATTTTCAGGGCTGCCGACAGTGGGGTTGGAACCTACTATCTCCCGAATACTGGATACTGGCCGCACTTAAGCCACTGCAGCTATCGAGCTCGGTGATCGCTTTTGGATGGAGTTGCTTAACTATTCCTGTGTGGTAGTGTAATATTTACAACATGATTTTACTTGATGAGAGACACCAGTAGCATGAAGTCAAACGAATCAATCAGTTAAAAGTTTTCCATTCTGCCTGAAGAGTACGTCCACAGGTTGATAACAACTTAGTTAAATCATCTAGGGATGATACAGTGTTACGTGATAAGAAGTGGAATAAATTGTGTCATAAAGAGTGAGCTCCGTGATCTGAAAGGAATAGAGTGTAGGATAATCCATTTCCTGTCGATTATTATTATTATTATTATTATTATTATTATTATTATTATTATTATTATTATTATTATTATTATTACTTGCTTTACGTTGCTCCGACACCCATAAGTCTAACGGCGACGAAGGGGTAGGAAAGGGCTGCGAGTGGGAAGAAAGCGACCTTAGCTTTAATTAAGGTACAGTTCGAGAATTTACCTGATGCGGAAATGGGAAACCACGGAAAACTCTCTGAAGGGCTGTCAACAGTGGGGTTCAAACCCGCTATCTTCCGAATGCAAGCTGACAGCTATGTGACTAAAACTGCAACTAGAAAATCTCAATTGAATATTATACATCCGCGATTTAATATTTGTGATGGAACTGGTAACGGGTAACTATCTCCTACTGAACGTCTATTCTAATAGAGAAATCAAGAACTAAATAAGAATGTCACGCTGCTTGGCTTACAGTACGTGGTAGAGCATTGGCCTTCTGAGCTTAAGATCTCCTGCGCCACAAAACTTCGGCGCCACGACGTCTTCACAGTAGCTAGGGGAATGTAAAATTATTATTATTATTGTTATTATGGTTATAATAATCATAATCACCGCCTTGTGAGAGATGAATGAAACCGCGCGGCTCAAGATGAGTTTGATAATATTTCCGTTTAACTGTTTTTCTTTCAGTAGATGTTACAAAGAGCTGATTATCTTTTTGAAATTCTTCTGAAAATAAAAACCACTAACACCCCCGCCCCCCCCCCCCCCCGCCCTACACAGAGGTCTTCCGTGCTCCCTTAGCTATGTCCATAATGGTTTCCAATGTCTTTGGAGCACATTGCTATACTTTTGAGATTCTAAATGTTTCGATCTCTGAGAGTCATGCTCTTTGTTTATTCCTTTTCTTGTGAGATGCTGTGGCGTTGCAAGTTGATCCATCTACTCACGCCATTAAAAGCTTAGGTTTTCACAGCTGACGTCACGATGAATAAGAAATAACATTTTTGGGCTTGTAGGCCGTGTCTATTGGGAAAGATTGGGCCTTTGGAAATGATGGGTGCAGTTTCCGGTGTGAAATATTGGGCGTTAGCACGATCTAAATCCAGGGAAGTTTTTTGGAATGCATCGTGCCAGTAATCAGACCAATCATGAAGTCATCGTGAGGTGAAGGAGAGTTGCAAGAATGCTTAGTGACATTGTCACTACCTTTTCACTGAGATTCAAGTAATAAAAAATAAAAAATAATAATAATTTCGTGTGGCTACTTCTAGCCGGGTGTTGGCATTATAAGGCAGACCCTCCAATGAGGGTGGGCAGCATCTGCCATGCGTAGGTAACTGCGTGTTATTGTGATGGAGGAGAGTGTTATGTGTGGTGTATGAGTTGTTGGGGACAGCACAAACACCCAGCCCTCGAGCCACTGGAATGAACCAATGAAGGTTAAAATCCCCGACCCGGCCGGGAATTGAACCCGGGACCCTCTGAACCGAAGGCTAGTACGCTGACCATTCAGCCAACGAGTCGGACAAATAAAAAATTACATCCCTGTTGTTCGAATTTCACTTAAACCTGTAGATCCCATTGTCAAAATATTAACAATCAAATAAAACCACAGACTTGTTTTTTGGCTTTTATCGTAACGGGAGTAATTGATCTCACTCCGAAGTTATGACAAGTTCGCTAATAGAAATATTTAAAATTGTAGCTGCCTGCTGAGGAACTATGTGGTAGGCGTATTAGTAACACGCTTCTCATTCCAGAATTAATTAAGGTTCTAATTAGCGCTATATAATTAGTATAGTTGCTTTATGAAGATACTTGTTGTTTGAAGGGGCCTAACATCGAAGGTCATCTGCCCCACTTAGTATAGTTATGGTGATCCGTATAATGAGGAATGTGCTAGCGAAGCTTGTTTCAGAAAGTCGGTCTTTTACCAACAATGTTCATTAAAACCTACGAAGAAGCGCTCCACGACTGATGTCGGATAGATAGTGGACTTAATAATTTAAAAGTTACTATACCATGATTTTATTATGTGTCAACAGCTCAGGCAGCTTGATAACATTAATTGTGATTAAGTGGAAGATATTGTTATGATTCTTGTTTTCCAGCGTTAAGTCATCGATCCCTAGGGCCACATGACAGCGCATATCTGGAAATGTTTAGCAAATATCAGGACTGTCATCCTTGAAGGAATATAGGACAGACTGTGCAAGCGGCGTGACTGGAAGTACTTCGTTTCGCAAAAATGCATGATTTGTACGAACCTTCTGCAACTGTGCGTGTGAGACTGAACTGACGGAGATTAAACAGGTTCTGTGATAGATGCTCGTTTAAGCTCTGTTGTTATCAGAACATACACTGTTTGATCCAAAGGCAGAGTACCTCAGTGCAAAGAGCAACACGTACCCCTTACCCCAGCATACGGTTTGTTTGCAGCAGTTCGGAACTTCATACTCATTCCTTCCAGCGAAGCAGTCGCATCACGTGCTGCCACAGCTTGACCCGCTCAATACTTCCACGATTTCCAACCTCTTGATAGATTTACAAGTTGCGCTATCAAAAAGCAAGCATGTTTATTGTATACACGTAATAGAGTATTTTGTGCTCAAATTAATTCATAAAAGGAGCCTCAGTGGCTCAGGCAGCAGCGCGCCGGCCTCTCACCGTTGAGTTCCGTGGCTCAAATCCCGGACACTCCATGTGAGATTTGTGCTGGACAAAGTGGAGGCGGGACACGTTTTCTCCAGGTACTCCGGTTTCCCCTGTCATCTTTCATTCCAGCAACACTCTCCAATGTCATTTCTTTTCATCTGTCAGTCATTGATCATTGGCCCAGAGGAGTGCGTCAGGCTTCGGTAGGTGGCACAATTCCTATCCTCGCCGCTAGATTGGGCTTCATTCATTCATTCATTCATTCATTCATTCATTCCATTCCTGACACGGTCGAATGACTGGAAACAGGCTGTGGATTTTCATTTCATTCACTCATAGAACACATTTCTCTGATTTTGAAGCATGCTCTAAGGTAGTGAGTCTGACTATCTTTGGTCTTGTTTTTTCGGCAAAGAGACATCTCTTCATACTGGTAAAAACCAGTCAGTCTCTGTGTTATTCAGAGATACCCGTTCTGCGTTCGTTAAAAATATTGCAGATGTAATATTTAAGGGCTTATTGGACGCTCCCTACAAGGCACTTTCCATTGAGAGGAATTCGGAGTGAAGGATACTTCCGAGAACTTTCTAGAATCAATAGCACAACCGATACAGACAAAAGATTTAATATTACGTCAAGTGGAAGGTTCTCAGATTAGTTAGCCGGGTCTGATTCCCTCACACCATCAAACCGCCCTGTCTGAGATGTCAGAAGTAAGGAGGGTACAAATAGCAAGGAGCGAGGGTGAGGGGTTGAAAGAAAGCATTATATGACTTGCAAGTAACGGAGAAGGAAGATGGGGAAAATATTTTATGCTTGTAGGGATGAATCACACGCGAGATCTTCTTCTCCTTCTTTTGGACCATCACACTCTCTATTTGTAGCTGTCACGCGCATTCACTTACTCAGTTTCTCTCTTTGTCTCTCTTATCGCATTATTTGCCGACTCTGGATTTAGTTCTTCCGATCTCTCTCGCCCAATTTCTTCTCCCCTCCCGTCTAGTTGGAAACTGCCTTCGGTGATTGTTTCCCCATGCACTACATAGAAGATGGTCTTCGAAGGAGATGTAACTGCAATTTACTGGCCATAGGAAATTAAATATCTGAGGGGAAAACTACCTAGTTATTAGATACCTCGTGTATACTGTATATACGGAAAATAATGCCAGTGGAAGCATGAATCGTGGTTATTGAGAGAATGAATAAAAAATTAAAAGTTAATTGTTTGTAAAAGAGTAACTTTAAAACTGAAAGTTTACTTGAGGGCGATAAATATACCGCTGACAATTATGGGTGGTAATAGACGGCAATGATAACGAATGAATCAACCACCACTGATCTGCATTTAGGGCAATCATCCAGGTGGCAGATTTCCTATCTGTTACCTAGTCTTTTCTTAAATAATTACAAATAATTTGGAAATTTATTGAACATCTCTCTTGGTAAATATTTCCAATCCCTAACTCCTCTTCCTATAAATGAATATTTGCCCTAATTTGTCCTCTTGAATTCCAATTTTATCTTCATATTGTGGTCATTCATATTTTTAAAAACACCAACCAATCTACTGTCATTCCTAGCCATTTCCCCACTGACAGCTAGGAAAATATCACTTAGTCGAGCACCTCGTCTCCTTTCCCCCAAGTCATCCCAGCTCAAAGTTTGCTACGGTTTCGTAAAGCTACTCTTTTGTCGGAAATCACCCGGAACAAATCGAGCTGGTTTTCTCTGGATTGTTTTCATCTCTCAAATCAAATAATCCTAGTGAGGGATTAGTGAAACTCACTGGAACCTTAATATAGATGGACCCTTGCAAGCGACTTGTAGTATTATAACCGTATAGGGAATTGGACAAAGGATTCTATATGTGTGTCCAGTTTTCTTTATGCTTTCGATTGCGCAGCATGAATACCGACTTTGTGGCATCGAGCCTCACCCAGTTTTGGCGTTAGGATGCTAAACAAAAGCAGCGCCCAGTTCAGAATACGGATTGGAAAGATGAAATTCGAATCGCCCCGCCCACTAAACAGGGCGTAACGCATTGAGTGCCAACTTGCTAACTTGATTTAAGGATATTTTAAGATTACTGCTTTAATTATTGCGTAAGAGTTTGGCAAGTCATACGTGAGCATTTAATACTTCAAGGAAAATTATAAAGGGTTGTTGTAATTCCGTATTACTCAATGTACGCAGTATGCTTAGCGTCATAACGATAGGGCTGACACGAGCCGCGAAGGGGGCGTGTCGAAAGAAGCGTGACTATATTAATGAACGATCGGAGTACTTTCCGCATGTGAACAGCTGGTCATATGAAGTCCTGAGCTACACTTTGACCATATCGCCGATATAGTATAACCCCTAGGTTACTCAAAATGAAAATTATGGTGGGGAGCGTAGGGTGGCTTGGGGTGTGTGTATTTAAGAGACGACGAGGTAGACCCAAAGAGAGTTGATGAATTAGTGCCCATGTGTTCAGACATGTCGGGCAGTGGCATTTATATTCCTTTGTGCGCCAGGCAATTGTTGTGAGAGGAACTAGAGAAACAGTGTAATTGTGACTGGAAGCGATGTGACATATCAGGGAAGTTATTGAATTTAAAATCTTAAAGATACGTGATTCGTAATTAGGCACGGTGCGTGTTCAAGACACACGTGTGAGTAAGGTAACAACTTTCTGATTGGATATGTGCTTTAGAAATATCGAAAGTTCACGGATTATAAACGTTAATCCAATGCACACCGTGTTTTGATCACGAATGCAGAGATTTAAATTGTTAAGCTTAGAAAGAAAGAGAATAAATTGACAACAGTGAAATAAATTGAAGTAGCAGTAGTGAGGATACGCTTACGAAATCATAAACAGTGCTGGGAGGAGTGCGTTCCATATACGTGTGAAGCTTGATGCAGTATTTTCAGAAGAAGTAGTTACCCTGGGACAATGATCAACGGGATGGAGCATCAACCGAGGACTAAACCCACGAATGGCATGCATGTTTGGAGCACAGGCATAATGGGCGTGAAAGCCTGTACATGAGCTCTTCATTGGCTCGGATAATGGATAACTCTATCACCCACATAAGTAGACCACAATATAACATTTGTAGAATTAGCTGAATGCACAAAGAATTGATTAGTTTGTAAATAAGCATACGTTAGACGTACTATTGGGCTATATCCATGTCGAGAATCTTTTTGTTAGGGAGACCGCTGGAGTGAGCTACGATTCGGGATATTTGCATGTCAGTATAATTTCCTTGGGTTAAATGAATGAAAGGTTATCTATATTTCATAATTAAGACAGGGAATAGCTAGATATAATAATGGAGAGTACTTGTGAGATTGGGAAAGGTAGCTTTATACTGTCCAGTTAGTGAAGTTCTTAGGGAATTTTCGACAATAAGTATGTATGCATTTAATTTGTAATAATGTATAGTTGAATAGAGGTAATTTTGCATGTTTGTTTTATAAGAACGTGACTGTGCTTCATCCTGTGAAGTGTGTACAGCCTGGAATCGAACATCATGCCCCCATGTGAAGCCAGGGTTTCTTGTGTTGATTATCTTGTTGAAAGAAAACCTAGTTCCATTTGAGTAATTTCGAGTTAATTAGTGACATATAAAATTAAGAGTATATAGGAAATTGTTGAGTTTCATTCTCCGGGACATGAACCAAGAAACATGGGGACACGAATGGTTAGTTTAAGTGAGTGAATTAGCCGGACACGGAAGCATAATTGAGTTATGTACTGTATGCTAGGAAATAGCATGAGACTTCGCGTTGAGTTTGATAAGAAATGTTCCCCTGATGTTCTGTAAAGGACAGAATGTCCGTGATTTGTTTGGAAGCCAGAGTGCTCATTTGTACAGTCCAGCCGCTGGCTGTCCGGCCCTTACAGATTGTGATGAAAAGAAAAAATAAGAGTAGAGAAGAGTATTGCCAACGTGCGGCGATTTGAAACTATACATATAACCTTGAAAACACTGTTAATGAATTTACAATGTGCCGTATGATTTTAATATTAAATCATTGAAACCTACACCCCTCGTCGATTTTATGTTATTGTTTTAATTAAAGGTATTTTACCACAAAGAATACTAAGAGTTCTGCTAGTGATAGAATAATCGTCACGGTTTGCAATGCCTGACGTCACTGGCGCGCCAGATTGAAGATTTTACAGTAAGCACCAATCACCGTTCTTGTCGCCATGACTCTCTTGTACTGCTAGTGCGGTGATGCCACTTCTTTGAAGAGAAACACGTGGCCTCAGTTGCTCGCTAACCTGCATGAAGTGCATGCATTCACTGTGTGTGTAAGCCGTTTGTTTTCGTTATTGTGACATGGCCAGTGGATCATCGAAAACGAGTAAGAAAAAAGTCAGTTGTTATAAGAGCCAAAGCCGTGAATTTATATACCGGCTACGTGAATATTTTGAGAAAGAGCGTGATAACGGTGGGCCTCTTCTTCCTGTTACAAAAGTGGTGGATCGTGTTTGTGACGCTTTAAAAGTAGGTAGGACAACCGTGAAAAGCGATGTTTTTATTGCCACGTTGATATTATTTTCAGGGTTTTTTATTCTGACTTATTAAAATTACGGTGATACTATTCACACAGTTCGGTTTTAATGTTGTTATTTTATATTACGTCTATCGCCTACTGTTTTTGAGTTACGGTTATTCTATTCTCTGACCGTGCTTAACTTTGACTGTAGTATTTTGTTATTATCTTTACGCTGTTCTTGGAATGTGCATAACTTCGACTGGAATGTTTTGTTATATTTACGCTGTTATTGAGTGCACTTAATTTTAATTGGAACGTTTTATTATTATGATTACACTAGTGTTGGTTTTCAATATATTAGAGGTAATTTTTGCACCTTTCCGTACGCATTTCCGTCGCATTAACACACAATCTGATCTACGTATACGTGGAATTTTTTTAGGTGTGTGTGTTTGTTTATATCGTATGGTTCAAAATCGGCAACACTGTCTGAGAAACGCCAGGGCCGGACAGCCAGCGGCTCGACTGTAGACAGATAATTTTAAGAAGAAAGGGAATATCAGCTGACTGGGAAGTTGGGCGTGTCACTGATGACGAAATTTATGAGGGGTAGAGGCAAGTGTTGGCCAGAGGCCTGGGGTTAATGGCATTATATTTTCTTTGCTAACCATTCACCAGTTGCAAGAATATGTTTCGTGTCCCAAGATCATTAAACAAGCTATTTAATTTATTCTCTGTCAGTTGTCACTGATATATCAGTCTAGTAAAGAATTAGATCTAAGTAATAACGATTGAAAGGATTACGATAGATAACGTCTGGTGGACAGGATTTTCAGGTGCCTTCCACGATAGCCAGAAAAATGCCGGTTCGATTTCCAGGGAAATCAAGGACATCTCCACACACAATGCTCCCGGCAGTACAGTCAGCTATCTTGAGTGTTGTTTGTGTATATATTCTTACCAAGGAAAGTATATTTATATAGTTGTTTGTACCTTGGTTGTGTCTTAGTTTCGACATAGGTTCCGCCCTGTGGTCCTCTCTGTCTTTTGTTTGTGGAGTTTTTGGTTCGAACCTCGGGCCTGAAATCGTGTTTTATTGTGTGTGAGGTGTTTTCCGTAGATTATTTGATGATATTTTTGTTTGTAGAATAGTCAGCCACTTCCGGCGCGTCTCATAGAATTTTTGTGTTTTATGTGTAATGTTTTACCGCTTACTAGTTTCTTTGTGCGCGCATTCACCAATGACTATAAAGTAGTTGAAATTATTAATAATGTCGTTGATGGTAGAGGACTTGTGTGGGGGAAACTTAAATTAGGAAATGAACGTATTATATTGTGAAAACTTATTCTTAAAATTTTGAAGCCGAATTTCACCGCAAAATTTGAAGTCATTATGACTTATTTCTGTACAGGGTTTTTCCCAGTGTGTTCTTGAATAATGTTTGGTTTATGTGATGATAATTTTGACGTAACGAGGTCAATTAAAGATAGTATACATTTGATGCCTATTGATTTGACGTAACCGTAGCGTTCCTATATCTTCCTCCGCATTGTAGACTTTTAAGGTAGATTAAGTTCTTTTTTTTAGCCTAGGACGTTCCACCACCTGAAGGAGCCGGAAGATGCAGCGGAGGAAAGTGCGTACAGACCGCCCACGGCATTTCAAAGGGGGTCGTTGTCCAAACATCCATTCAAATAGTCTGAGCTTTGGGATGTGGAGGCATGAATCGTGGCCAAATAGGTCTCAGTATATGCCTTCTCTTTTACATAATTAATACAACCCTTAAATACTCCCATAAACATCTGGAGAGATCTGTACCGTTTATTTACAATCAAGTTTATGTGCGTACCCAAATAAACATCTTTCCATATATTAACACCTTGGTACATAAAATGATCCCCATAAGGAACATTCACCCCACCAACGCAGTAATTAAAACTCACAACCTGACTTTTAACCCCGTTTACATTGCCTGCTGTCCGTCTCACAACATTGTCGAGGTCTTTTTTCAGTTGCTCACAATCTTGTAAATTATTTGTTATTCTGTACCGTACATCATCCGCAAAAAGCCTTACCTCTGATTCCAGTTCTTTACTCATATCATTGATGTATATATAAAGACTAAGGTTCAATATTGCTGCCTTCAAGAATCCCTCTCTTACGGTAATAATTACAGGATCAGATAATGCTTCACCTTAATCCCATGAGTTCTATTTTCTAGAAATATAGCCACTTATTCAGTCACTCTTTTGTCTACTCCAATTGCACCTTTTTATTTTGCCAAGAATGTCCCATTATCTACTTTATCGAGTACCTTAGAGAGGTCAATAGCGATACAGTCCATTTGACCTTCTGAATCTACGATATCTGCTATACATTGCTGGAATCCGACAAGTTGAGCTTCATTGGAATAACCTTTCCAACATCGAACCAGTTATTAATTTCGCAAACATGTCTAATGTAATCGTAAATAATGATTTCTCAAAGCTTACGTGCAGTACACGTCAAACTAACTGGCCCATAATTTTGGGCTATATGTTTATCACCCTCCCCTTTATACACAGGTGCTACTGTAGTAACTTTCCATTCGGTTTGGTTTGAATTATAGGAACTCCTTATTTTTACTGCAGAAACAGTTTTATGTCATTGCAGAAAATATTTCACTAACAACAAGTATTTCTATACCTTCAACGTTCACAAAACTTCGGTATCACTTTTGTTTACCTGAATGTATATCTTCTTATCTCCTTGCGCTAATCGAAAATTTTAAGTGAACATATTATCATATACGTGGGCTGTGAATAACGTAGTGGCAATATGGAGAGAACGAAATATTTAATGAACTAACAAGTTACAGATGCGTTACATTTCTTCAATGTAGTCACTCCTTTTGCCAAATGTGGGGAAGCCGCTGGGGACCGTTGGCAAGGCGTTCTTTGTTGATGACATCAACGGAGCGCCCTACTGCGCGGAGTACAGATCCCACATCAGGAAATCGACGTCCTCGGAGGGGTTCCTTCAACTTCAGAAATAGGTCGAAGTCACAAGGACTCATGTCTGGTGAGTACGGAGGCTGTCAAGGATTACTACAACGAAACTACTGTACTTCTGATAACAATGCTCTCATTTTACTATAATGCCATTGGCTTTACGTCCCACTAACTACTTTTTACGGTTTTCGGAGACGCTGAGGTGCCGGAATTTAGTCCTGAAGGAGTTCTTTTTACATGCCAGTAAATCTACCGACACGAGGCTGACGTTTCTGAGCACCTTCAAATACCACCGGACTAAGCTAGAATCGAACCTGCTAAGTTGGGGTCAGAAGGCCAGCGCGTCAACCGGCTAAGCCACTCAAGTTTTACTGACGGCACGAGCAGGATGTAAAACAACAGGGATTATTCATTTCATGTCCTCTGGTAAGATGAGCAGAAATTGGAACAATTGTCGTTCATCTAATAATGAACTAGGAGAGACTATTTTCTAGCGATATCCATGTCACTACGTACCCCGTCAGAAATGAGAAGTGCTACACTGTTATACAGAATTCCAGAGAATTCAAATGCCATGATGAGACGTGGACACATGTCAAGTGTCTCTAAATTATAATAAACATGTGGAAACAGTGGGCCGTGGAGGTATTATAAATGAGCTACCTCATGGTTAATTGTACGTCATGAGCGGTGCAGTAGCAAATGTAAGCAATTATACCACTGGATGGCTCATTCATCACACATTACGAAGGCGGATGTCATGAAGCATCTGTCAGTCAAGGCAGGGCATGTATTTAACTCTGGCTTGTGAATGTCCGTGCTCTACTGGCCTGTATACAAGTTTATAGACTATTGCATTAACTTTTACTTGTACAGAGAAGGAGAGACAAGCATCATTAATGATTAATAGATGGAATACTTCAATGCACAACACAATTTGTGGACATGATATATACCCATGTGCAAATATAGGAAGTGAAAAAATGGGTGAAGAATGTGAGATGAAGAGCATAAGAAAAGAACATCATGTTAAAGTAACTTTTTAGAAATCTATGAATTACAAATTCGGCACCTTAAAACTCCCTGCGTTAGCAATGGAATATCGTGATTAACTTTTCCAAAAATTCTGTACAGTTTGATGTCTTGTAAATACTATGGAAAGAAAATGATCAAGCAAATAAATAAATAAATAAATAAATAAATAAATAAATAAATAAATAAATAAATAAATAAATAAATAAATAAATAAATAAATAAATAAATAAATAAAATTAATTAATAATTATACCTACAGTTCCTTTAGCACTAACAGCACACCAAACTGCTATTTTGTTGAAGGTCATGAAGTGGAGTTCCATGAATTATTCTTGGATTCTCGTGTGACCAACATCGGTTATTTTGCAAATTTATATGTGCGTGCAAATAAAGCCACGGATCATCAGAAAACAGCATTAATTTAGAATTTAACTAATCGTTGTTGACAGACTGAAGACATCAGCTGCAATAATGTTAACTTGTGGTTGGATCTCTCGGTCTTAAACATTGCAATTCTGTGCCTTAATCCCTCACCCCCCCCCCACCCCACCCATGACGCAACATCCCTGAAGGACCTTGGCCTACCAAGCGAACGCTGCTCAGCCCTAAGGCCTACAGATTATGAGGTGTAGTGTGGTCAGCACGACGAATCCTCTCGGAAGTTATTCTTTGCTTTCTAGACCGGATTCTGTGTCTTAGTATGACTTAAATTTCAGTTTTCTTGCCGTCCGCCGTGGAGAAGGATATGAAACCTTGCTTTTCTGAACTAGTTTCCTAAAAGATTTTCAGGGGATCGCTTAAATCTCTCACAAATATCGTGAAGTATTTCGTCTGTTAAGGTAGTCGGTTGCTTAACTCATTTTTGTTTTGTTCTAAACCCACAATCTTGAATGTATTCACAAGTTGCTTAATTTCGTAACGCCCTGACACTCGCACTTTGGGAAATTGTTCGCGGAATTCTCCTCTCTCTCCCAGCAGACTCGTGCTTCAAACATTTACAGCGCACTAGAATAGGGTCTTTAACATTTAATTCAGAATCTCAGACCATGACATCACTGGGCAAACAATATCAACCAGGTAGATAATTGCATCATCCACTCACCCAGACACGGCTCAGAGAATAATCGGCAACTCGACTGAGACTCGCAATGTGGTATTCGACTTTCCTTTTCCGAAGAGGAGAAAATGAAATTCTCAACTAAAATGTTCAGTCGGCGAAAAATATAATGTTTCTAATGAGTAATGAGAATGAAAACCTACAACCAGTTTTCCAGTCATTGACCGGGTCAGGGATGAAATGAATGAAGCATATATAGGCTAATAGTACGATGGGGTCGCCACTCCCAAAGTGATATAGTAATGACTGATAGATGTTGTGAAATGAGAATGGAGAGTGTTGCTGGAAAGATGACAGGGAAAACCGGAGTACCCGGAGAAAAACCTGTCCCGCCTCCGCTTTGTCCAGCACAAACCTCACATGGAGGGACCGGGATTTCAACCACGGTATCCAGCGGTGAGAGGCCGACGCGCTGCCGCCTGAGCCACGGAGGCTACTTTCTCATGAGTAATATTAAGTGTAAATAATAGTGTTGATATTCTTTCAGAGACACCTTATTCATCTCGATGTTGAAGTGTTCGGCACGGAACACATTGCGAACAAGAAGCGGGCTTTCCTGATCCGGGAGTTTTTAATGTTAAATATTAAATATTGATTCAAAAGCTTTAGTTTTTGTGAGGATAGTTACCTTCGACTAAGGTTCCATCACTCTTTTTATAAAATTCATTAACCCAAATCCTGACCAAGTGTGTTGAGCATCTAGACAGGATTATTAAAACGATCCACAGAATTCTGTGAATATTTTAGGGACAAAGCATTACGCATACAAATAATGTGGGCATTTACGATATGGTGGCTAACAGTGGTGGTGGTGATTATTGATTTAAAGGAAAGTGCAACGACTGCAGTTAACTACCTTCTTTAAATTGTAATCACAGGAAGGAAAGGAAGAATTAAGTTATAGACAAATAGGACGGAAAGGCGACGAAGAACATGAAAATGAAGGACTCCATGGGCACAGGAGGTGAAGTGTCTAATTGCTTTCACACTGTTAAACATCATCAATTTCGGTCCATGATCCTTGGCCAGGGCCACTTTCACATATCATTTTGGAATGAACCACACTAGGACACTACGACAATTCCAGTTCTAGACGGTGTGTGCATTTTGTGGGTATAGGATGCTTTTTAACAGGGATATCGGAGTAGAAGGGGCATCCCTTCGAAAATGGATTACATCGTGGAAGTTTTCCGTTGTATCCCTTGAAAACGACTACAAGTGGCAGTAAGAAAGTAGACATATCGCTGCACTCACAATCTCAAACGTAACGAAATGATTTTGTTGTTTGGATGATCAGTCCATACAGTTGTTTGCTGTTAAGTCTCATGCTATGCTATTCACATCTCTACACGTCTAATCATATTCAAGTCTTGGCCTCCTTACAACATTTTTACCCTCTGTTCCGAGCGAGTTTGCCTTGCGGTTATGGTCGCATAGCTGTGAGCTTGCATTCAAATCCCTCCGTAGGCAGCCCTGAAGTTGATTTTCCACGGTTTCCCATCTTCACACAAGACAAATTCTGGAGCTGTATCTAAGTTAAGACCACAGATGCTACCTTTCCAATCGTAGCTTTTTCCCAAACTTGTGTCGCCGAAAACCTTCGATGTGTTAGTGCTACGTTAAACCATTGGAAAACCTTACCCTCTATACTTCCCTGAATAACCAATTGAACATGTTCTAAGTGGCCTCAAGGCATTTCCTATCAATCTATATCATCTCTTCGCCAAATTTCGCCAGATTGTTCTCTTCATTTGTGATTCATCCCCCCCTTCTGTAATACCGTATTTAAAGTATTCCATTCACTTTCTTTCTGGTTCTTTATTGACCATATTTCCCTCTCATTCAGGGCTACGATTCGCACACAAGTCTTGGAAAACACCTCCCTAATAGGCATATATAAAATTCAAGAAAGCAAATTTATTTTCTTCGAAAAGCTTTCCTTTATGGTGCTAGTATTCGTTTTACATCCTCCTCACTTCAGCCATCATTGGTTATTGTAATACTCAAATAAGAATAGCTATAGCTATCTGTATCATTTTATATTTCTCAGTTAGGGTTATGCTCTTCTGGATATTTTGATTTCTCACGTAAATGTTACATCAACTCAAAAATGCACAATGAAATAATTTTCTTCTGGTTGAACTTGCCATAGAATTCGCAATTACTGTATAGGTGGTTCTCTGAGAAAATTTGTCCCGTTAAAGAATGAATTTGAATACAATTTCTGAGTTCCATGTGAAATTAAATGTAAAGTTGATTTTGCCTTTCGTTTCCTTCTTCTCTCCCTTGCAATATCTCAGTTTTGCCAACAAATCACCCTTGCCTGCGGGTATTCTTCTCCAACAATAAAGGAATCAAACTTGTAGCGTGATAAATTTCCTGTTTATAGCCTTTCCGCTTCGCTATGGGAGTTGTTTTACTGCCCGCTCAACATCATTAAGGACAGAACTTTCTGACGAGACCTATATGGACCAGATCGGGAAGTGATGCGATATTTGCGATGATAACAGGGCAGAGGGGAGAGTTCTTCATGTTTATGGACAGACAGCGCCGTCTTCCAGGATATAAACTGAGAAATGAATGTCCGAGAGGAACACAAACCGATATGCAGCATATTTCTGTGATTTCTTCCAACGCAGGGCTTTCCAAAACTTGTTATACATATCAGTACTAAAACGTACCATTGAGATTGTGGATACATGAGCTAAACTAAGAAGGGAAAATCGAAGCAATTGAAAAAATCAGAGAATCCAAGAGTCTGGGTTAAAAAAGGACCAGCCGATTAAGAATGAACACGATATCGTGTCACATATGTCTCCACGGGGCTTAGTTTTTACAACCAGATGATCTTCCTAACATCAATCCTATGGTTAGGAATGTATTAAACGGGCACGTGTTTCTGTGGTGGTTTGTAGTTTAATATATTTTTCGTAAATTGTAAGGTAAACTCGTGTTGTATTCCTCGAGGTGTTGCACCTCGTTTCATGCAAACCGGCAATGGAGGTAAGTTGTATGTGTCATTTAACCAGATACCAGAACTCAAATTTAAAGCAGGTCCACGAGTCGAACCGGAGCCTCCAAGGACGATAGCTAACAGCGGTACAGGTTACACTACGTAAGTTGACTCTTAAAGACAATTTCAGGGGAATCATAAATACCCAGTCCTCGATCTGGAGAAATTAACCAAACACTGCTAAAGTCCCTGGCGCAGCAGGAAATCGAACCGGGGAAACTCTTATTACTGCGCTGACCAAGAGACTGTACGTCTTTGATCTGTACAATAATAATTGCATAGCCTCAGCTAACATGTTGAAGACAATTTAATTTGAATCCATTTAGAGGGCTTTCATATACATTTCAACGTTCCATTTTACAATACCACATGCCAGAGAAACCGATACTCTCTTGAGCAGTGTACGTATGGCTGTTTTAATTTGTCGGTTTAACACAAATGCGTTACCAGAGATCTTCTACATTCCGATATCCTCGGACATGGGGTGTATGAACTTCCTTCCTTCGAACATCCGACTAACTCAGCCAGTTTTGAACCCGCGCTTGATCTTGGGAACCGTTGATCGATTTCTAACCCTAACCCATACAGAGAGATAGCTAATGCAGTATTGTTTTTCTCTAAAAGTCTCAAAAATCAACCTATGTGATTACAAATGAGAAGCTATCTGACGATGAGATGGTGAATCCGGTTTAGAAAACCAAGTATAACGGCCGAGACCATTCGTCACGCTGACCACGCGTATCCTCGTAATCTGTAGGTCTTTGGGATTGGTAGGCCAAGTACCATCATGGCTGTAGCGTCATGTGTTTCGTGGTGTTGTTTGTTTGTTATACGTCTAAGAACTAAATGCTTATGTTAATCACTTTATAGAAAACACGGTTATACTTAGTGTCATTAGATAAATTACAACTATAGTGTTGCTCAAAATTGAATTAACAACAATATAAAGTAAGTGCTCTAATCAACTGTCAGTTGAATAAGTTTGAGTGTAATGAACGTGGGAAATAAGCATCTTCAGTATTCAGCTGTGAGTAGCTGACTGTGAGTTAATGAAGCACTGAACAGTCTCGAACTATGAACTGAGCACAGATATAACAACTACCGTAGTTTGATGTGACGCTCATAATCGGCCCATGTTAGGGCAAATCGCCTCTGAACTGATACCATCACACGTGTTGGATAAAGTACATCTACAGTGTTGTTTGACAACTTTCTAAACTTAAGCTTTCTGTGCGAGGAAGAACGGGACCGAGGTAAATTTGGCGATCAAGACTTGAAAGTGACAAACTTCAGAAGATTTTTCTTTTGGGATAGGATAGAGGTGGACTGAAATTAATACTTATTCATAATCAGTGCTTTCAATAGAGGAAACAGTGTATCAGGAGGGATAGAGACCTAACAGAAACTGACATTCACTGCTTGCCGGTACTGACCTCCCTTTAAGTGCAGAGAATATTTGTTACTAAGCCTGTGTCATGGTTCAGACGCGAAGCTGATCAACAAGCCTGGTATTGATTTTCTAAAGACCACGTAGAATAATTATGAAGAAGGATTAATTCATCGTTCGAACGATACTTACACATTCTCACCCATTGTCTATCTGTATCTGAGCGTCTCTGATAAACAGTTAATAATAATTTGCATTGATATACTAACGATCGTGTGAACCAGCAGGATGATCCTTCAGTACCGACGTGTGAAGCTGGTCTGATGTCGGGGGTAATCACGTCGGGGGAAGATTGGTTTGGTTGATCTTTAGTTACTAAGTTCTATTTAGTTCCGGTCAAAATTTTCCTTCGCACTCGTGTTCAAAGACTTGTCCGCCTTCGTGGATGAATGGCCTATATTCCGGCCTTTGGTAGCGTGTTCCATTCTAGGTCAGACCGCTGATTTTTGCCTCGTCTGGTTAATTTCTCTAGATTGGAGACTAGGTGTTCTAGCTTGTCTCAAACACATCTCTTCACCTACATGCAACACACCACACACCACAGTACCAATCACCACAGAAAAATGTATTAGTGAATATATCCCTCCACATGGTGCTGGTGTCATGAAGGTTATCTGGCCGTAAAAATGGGACAAATTCACTAATCGGACACATTTCGTACCCCTGACCCTACAAGGATGTGAGAGAATTGTACAGAAAGAATACTTGAGTTCAAAGACATCCTCTGGTAGGAAGTTGGCCAAACTTTGCTGCCTGCAACAAGCAAAATAGGGAGGACTAGACATAGTCGAATGCAGACAGATATTGAGACACATGGCGTCATAACCTAAAATACATTGCCTGACAAAAAATATTTAGCACCCAGAAGGAGTGGTTGAAAGTGAATGAAACTAAATATGCTGAAAGGCCTTGTTCCTTTATTGACCCGATTGCAATATGGGATGAAAGAGACGAGGCCATTGTCAGTTGCAGGTGGAATGTTGACTCCAGGTATGTAGGGTGTCGAACAACCCTGGCGTCAATACGTGCCCTTATAAGGTTCAGACTGGTGTCAAAAAGCCTTTGAATCCTCTCCTGAGGTAAGTTCGTCTACAGTTGTTGGAGCTGTCTCTCCGGATCCTGCAGGTTGTTACTGGACCGGTGTCCCCTTCCAATATCTTCCCACGCGTGTTCAATGATGGAGAGGTCCGAGGATCCTGCTGGCCGCAGGAGGACCTCAACATGTTCTAGGCAGTCCATAGACACACGTGCAGTGTGTGGACGTTCAATATATTGTTGGAACACTGCCCCAGGGCTAGGATGTGTGGACGCAGAATGTCTGCGACGTATCGCTGTGCCGTCAAAGTCTGCCTTAGCACTGTTAGAGGTGACCTGAACTCATATCCTATGGCTCCCCACACCATAATGCCAGGGATTACGATTTTCTGTCTTTTCACAATATGGGCAGGATCTGACCTCTGCCCTCGACGCCTCCGAACCCGCACACGATGCTCGTCGGAGGTTAAGGATAAGCGGGACTCATCACTGAACATGATGCGACGCCAATCGTCCTCTGCACATGCCTCCTGGGCAAGGCACCGCTCCAAAAGCAAGCGTTGGTGTTCTGGTGTCAATGGCAACCGACGCATGGGGTGGTAGGACCCCAATCCGGTGGATGCGAGTCGTCGTGACACTGTGCGGGAACTCACAGGATGTTGTAGTGTGTCGAGTACATGTTCGTGGATGGTGGTTACCGAAATTATAGGGTTCCGCAATGCTTGGCGCACCATAGGACTGTTCTCCCTCGGTGTGGTGTTTCTTGGTCGACCCGAACCTGCACGACTTGATTGGGTGCCCTCATGTACCCATTGAGTCCAACTATGGGCTACTGTGGCGTCTGAATGACCCACATGCCTGGCAATTGCACGATACGACCAACCAGTCTCGTGCAGTCCCACAATGCAGCCTCTGTCAATTGCTGTCAACTGGTGGATAGGCTGTCTAACGCGTCTGCGGGGCATCGCGAGTGCTCCGTACTGTACGTAGTCCTCTCTGCACGTCTTGATTAACTGTCTGACCCACAGCAGTTGACTGGTAACAACTCATCAACAACAGGACGGTGCCGTCAGGAATGCACTCTGGTGGGCCTTCTACACACTACAGATCCTTGTAAATCTGACCATTTACTCACATGGATTTGGACTTCTCGATAAACAAGGAAGTACAGATCTAGTATGCAGAAAAATCAGGGCACCAACCAGGAAACGAAAGACCTCATACCAGGCTAACCAAATACACACATAGATCAGAATTACAAGAAGCAGCTATGAAGAAAATAAATGTAAGACCTCTACGCCGAACCATAACTGTTTGTTTAGTCATTATATATAGAAGAAGAAAGATCAATGACAGAGAAGAGTACTCAGCGAAAAGGTTGCTCTGAAATCAGTTTACTCAATACACTAGGTATTCACGATATTGCGACTGAATTAATCAAGAGTAGTATGGAGACTACACTCGAATGGATATTCAAGCTAATAACAAAATTTTTCGAGAAAGGAAATGGCCAATAAATTTCTCTCTTCAGCCATCATCCATGTTCCAAAGGCAACAACTAAATGCTAAGATTACCGTACCGTTCCCTACCGTTAGCCGTATCCTCTTTCAATTGAAAATACCACATATACTGGAAAGATGAATGGAATCCTGTATAGAAGAATATCTCGACGACACATACATCAGCTTTCGTAAAACCAGTAAACGGGTGATGCTATTGGCTCTCTTAGCTACCTTCGAGGGCTGCTGGGCGTAGGGAGAAACCTGTGTGCATCTGATAAGGTAAAAGGACGAAATTATTTCCTCTCCTTGATAAAATAGGATATCAATAGCTAATTCTTTTATCTTTACCAACATCAAAACGCTGTTGTCAGCTTGCTATCACGAGGCCTGTTTAATGCATTTTCCGAGTTGATTTTGATTCACTCCTTCAAGGATGTGAAGGTTGGAGGTAAAATCACTCAGAATATTCAATTTTCCGATGATCTGGCTTTGCAGACTTACAGCCCAAACACACTAACAGAAACGTTACAGTATTTAAATGATGAAGTAAACAAATTGTAAGAAACTGTACCGTGACCCTTCCTGTGAACAAAGGTGACGTTAAAAATTGAGCTTTGAGATGTGGCGTTGATAGCGTTTGGAGTAATTAAACTGAATACAGAAGATGATAAACACGGGTGTGATAGATCAAGAGATCAAGTTGGTGACGAACGGCAGCTTGTCAAACAGACCCAGAAAAGAAGGTCGTCGTGACTGGGAATACGCCCGGAATACACCCGTGTAGAACGCAAAGAAACACTCTAATGAAACATGCCTTAAGTGTTACGGAGGTTCTAAAAGCATGTTTGAAATTCATGTGACTAAACATCTCTTATTCCACAATTAACGATCTTAATGTCAATAAATAGACGATTGTAGTTAAGTACCTAATAGCGCTAAAAGTACAGTAATAACAGCAGGAAATTTTAGTCTGAAAGTTTTTTCATAGAGTGGGCATTCACCTCTTTGCCAGTCAGACTAATTTGCCAGTTAGGGATACCATTTTCTCTCAGTTACCTAATATTAATTGTTCTTGGTTGCGAACTTGGTTGAGCCGCTCGTTTCATTTGTTCGAGATTCTGAAATCCAATGATACTACATCTGGAATTTACCAACACTTAGATGTAAGAGATTGTGATGTTTTGAACATCACAGCATGTACATAAAATTATCAAACTGTGTAATTCATTGGAAAGATGTATATATTTAATTTATGCTAGGCCATTCTAGATTATTATTTGTATATATAGGGTTTTTAGTAATCTATTTCATATTAACATCTCATTTCTTTGTATCACGGCAATAAATAAATCTGAACGAGTTAAGTCTTGAGTAAGGTATTACAACATAACCCTATTAATAGCTTACAGGAGCCCAAGGTCAGTCGACCGGACACGCTATGCTAATGTTAGCCCTTTACCACGAAAAGGACGTCATCGAGATTATATATTTACCCTGCCCCCCCCCCTGCATGTGGAATTTGTCAATTGCCACTTTTTGAAGCTGGCTATCTGACGCTTGCGAAGCCCGCGAACTTTCAACCCATGTGAATGAACGTTAAGAGATAAGACAATGAACATACACCGATGGAAATAAGAACGGATATAACATCAGAACTTATTGGCCATGTGATATGGGAGTTGGATTGAAATTTTAGAGCCTGTGTACTCCAACGACAAGAGCTCATGAAGGTCTTAACTTCCTAGCGTCTGAAGGTCTCAACATCTTAGCGTCTGATGGTCTTAATATCTCTAGTACTGAATGTCTTGGTGTCTGTTGATCATGATGATAGAGGAAGAAGGTCTTTCTCGTAGTTCTTATTATACGACAGGAGACAGGGCAGAAAAAGGAAAATGTTCTCCGTTTAGACTACAAGTTCACTTCTCATCTGTATAGTGAACTACTCAATGTTATGCTTAAAACTGAAGTAGTTATCTTAATAACGAGAGATAAAGTTAGACTTGTCTAGAACGGGAGATATTTTCATTATATCTTTAGTAATGCCACATTTCTGTAATACGGAAGAATGCAAGTGTATTATTTCCAGAAACGTAACCCAAGGTGGTTTTGATATTGAAATTAGAGCTCATTACATCATTATGTAATGCGTTTTATAGGAAGTCTTAAGGTCAGGAAGTCGTTGTCCAGTTGTGGGCAATTCATGAATCGGAAATAGGACTGGTACTTACTATGAGAGATGATAACGGCAGTACAAGAGGAGTAGGAAACAGCAGCTCCTACATCGAACGTGTCCAGATACCAGAATCTACAAATGGTGAGCTAATGGCACAAATTATTTCAAGTCTCCACATAAGCTCATTTTATTCAATTTTATTCTATTCCACTTTTATTTTGTTTCCGTAAGTTCAGTTTTCGTAAATGCGCTGTCACGTTTATCATCCTAATAAGTCATTATTTTAATTGGTACTTTCATCAATTATTATTAATGATCCTTAGTTTCCCAGCTTGAGTGTACTTAATGGTTAGTGTTCTGTCACCCCACCTCTGGGAGTATCTAGAGTCTCATTACTTATTACTATTAATTATTAGCTATTGTCTTCAAACCATAAGTTTGAGGGCGGGCGCCCAAGAAATATTGTTTAAGGAGAGAGAAATCAGCGAGTATTGATTTATATTAAGGTGACCTGGCACGTCACAAGATCTGCGTCAATATAATTACTAGCTTTTTGCACAATCTCTTTTAAGGGCGATGACTTTCCTTCCAAAGGGTTGTTAATTCCCTATTCTTAAACATTGTCCTTTTCATATATTTTCTGGGATATCCATACAGTGTCATCTTTACCTTTTCTGTTGTATCAATGCATTCTTTTATTTTAATTCACTTTATTTTATTTTCTAAGCGGCATATGGTCCACACTATTAATCCCATTCATTGTATCCATCTCTAAACTTTCTGGTCTTCTATCGTGTCTCCTGCTAATGACCCGCGCTTCTTAGTTGTAAATAGCAATCACTTCGATAAAGAGAGTGGTGCATTCTTCCCAGTTTCACTTGATATTGGTTTGCTCCACTTGACGCCTATTGTAGGGATTTTCGTGCCCGACAAATTAAAATCCTTTTCGCAATTTGTTCTCTTGTTTCCTAGTTATTTATAATTATCACAGGACTTCTTCTTCAGAACTCATGGCGAGATATCTCGCCTTTAATAAACTACAAACAAAACCAAAATATTAGACATTACCAGCTTGTGACATTTGTACTTGTATCACAATGTAATGCATTCATATGAACTAGTAATGTAAGCTAAAACTGGAGAGTTGTAGTCTGCTTGCGTGTCTTCGTATCTCACGCGCAGTCTCATATCACGTTAACGCAATAATATATTCATCACATTCAAGCATAGCCTTGTTAGAATCTGCTGTAACAATCGTTGCATGATTCTCATCTGCAGTGTTACGTTTAGGCAAATAAGATGTGCGACACGCCAAATCCGATTGCTTTTATGATAATATTCGCCACTTCATTATTCCTAAGAGCCATTGCCCTACACATTTTTACATAAAAGTTATTGCACAATGTAAAAATATAATTTGCTAAATATTTACACCAATGACCACTATTCCAAGGGTTAAGGGGGAGTAACAATTTAATTGTCATATTAGCTGACAAGAATCTACGCGTTTCCATTTGCACGATCAGGAGGTAAGTGGCTTCTCTGCGTCCTACACGTGCGCTTTAATGATACTCCGTGTGGTTTATATAACACGTCCTCAGGAAAATGTAAGTAATGTGGCATACACGATACTTGTTAGGTGTAATCCATGAGCGATCGGGACAGCTAGATGATTAGACGACGGACGACACTCTAGTAAGAGCAACAGCCGGGCGATATGATTGAGCAGGGTGTACGACGCATCTAGACAGTTCGGACCCCACACTTAGATAGATTTTGGAATAATGGACATGCGAAGGTATCTATGCACGGAGGACTGGTCTTGAATGACCTCAACAGGCCACTGCGAGGAAGCAACTATTCTATGGCATATTATATCTGGCAAAAGAAGTTTCGGACAACAAATCTGCTTCTGACGGCTTGCATTTTCTTCCGATAATATCTCAAAGTTTTCGCCTTCCTCAGTAATGGTGTCAAAGAAAACACTGTAGATTACTAGCAACAGTTGAAGTGTGAAGTGTCGTTAGTGATCAACAATGCTTTTTCTTGGGACCACTGTGATGCCTTTTGGGGGATAGCACTTCAATTTTATTATCCGTACCTTACTTTATGGTATTATATGCCTTTTTTCAGATATGGGGTTGTTCTATGAGGTCATAACCCACACCGCAAATGGATGGAACGTTGTCCTGATGCAATGATACTGAAATTACGTCGCTCTTTTGTCTCAGGCATTATCCTAGTAATATTTTGGTTAAATGTAAGGGTTGTGAATGATCCGTGAGCCCATATAGGTCATCTATGATAGAATCTCAAAGTCGTCCTTGTTAAAAGATTATTATAGCTATTTAACTATCTTAAAGCTCCATATTCGATTCCCAACTACCATTACCAGATTATTTAGTTCTCTCCGAGTCACTTGACCACATTATTTTATGATTGTGTAATTCCTTAACCAGATGTTACCCAGATTGATCTTCAGCTCTTCTTAAGACAAGCTGAAGGGGCAATATGGTGATCTTAGCCTTAGAAACTGAGCAGTTCTCTAATTGACACTCGAAGAAAGACTTTTCTAAATATTTGGTTCTTCAAAAATCGGATCAGCATCTCGTAACTATCCAAAAACACGAACTCTCAGAAGTACATTGAGAGAAATGTCAAATCTACAACACCTCCACCCCATATTAGGTATTAAGTCTGATATAGGCTAGAGCAGTTTGTTACTTTTACAGGTCCGTCTCAGTCTATATTACGGAAGTGAGTGATGTATGAGCGATGCTTGTAACGCCATTCCTTATGCAGCCGGTTCCTGTGATGGAAAGTGTAAAGCTGCTAATCAAAGGGTCTACAAGTGGGGACATATACCTTCGCCAGAATGCAGTTGTGGTGCTCCCAGACAGACATACGGCACATAGTGAATGACTGCCCGACGCATTCCTATAGCGGCAACTTCAGTGACTTTGTGGAAGCAGGTCCAGCTGTAATAGTCTTTATTAACAACTTGAAAGTCAAACTGTAAATAATGTAAATAAGTTTTTTGTTTTTGTTTTTGGATAATGTTGATATGGGTAGTGGAGATATAGGGGATCTTTTCTTTTTGTACAATTTGATTTACGTCGCACCGACACAGATGGGTCTCATGGCGTCGACGGGAGAGGAAAGGCCCAGGAATACGAAGGAAGTGGCCATGGCCTTAAATAAGGTACAGCCCCAGCATTTGCCTGGTGTGAACATGGAAAACCACGGAAAATCATCTTCAGGGCTGCCGACAGTGGGGTTCGAACCCACTATCTCCCGGATGCAAGATCACAGCTGCCCGCTTCTAACTCCACGGCCAACTCTCCCGGTATATTGGGGATCCAACAGCCTTCGGTCAGAAACTCAGTTTGGTTGATGATGCGTGTCTCTTAGTATCTTTATGGATCATTTATATAAATAATATAGAAATTATTAACGTATTAGTCTACAAGAGAGAATGAAATATTTTGTAGTTATTTTAACTGTACTTTATAGTATGATTTCGTACCTTAAACTAATTTTATTGTAAGATTTATCAATCTAGTCAACCTTCAGTAATGACGTTGTGTTTTACAGTTACTCCTCATTTATACCACAGTTCCAACTGCTCCGATTAAGCAACTGTAATATAGACATTTACTTTCAGTTCCTGTGCACTTTTTCTAAATCTGAAACCATCACACTGAAACAGATGGAAATTTTTCACCTTTAGTTGGAGTGAATTTCTCCCTGTGGTAGATGATCCTTCCAAAGGCAATGAGAAACAAATCATTGAAAATAAGATGAAACAAAGTGCGGCTGCTGAGAGTGAGGAAGAGCTGTAATATATTCTGTAATGTAAAGCTATTACCTCAGAGCTCTGTGGGAAGGAAAACTTCTCTCACTTCACAAACAGACCAGGACCTCCTTGTATCGATACATTCCAGCGTATTTTTTGTGTTAACCGTTATACTATGTCTTTAAAGTGATTTTGAGTGGAAAAACCAACGAATAAAGGAAAATTCAGGAAATTACTTTCATTGAACAAATTTAATATGTTTTAATGGTGAGCGATTGCTTTGTCCATATAAGCCTATGTTCTTTTCCGCATTATACATCTACTACCAGAATATGTTTCTCTAATTCCATTTCATTAATTTTTTCTTCTTCTTGCGATACGGCCTTCTAAGGACCACGTTACAATTTCAATTCTTCCTCCTAAGTTGTTTTCCTTTTCTTCCAGTATTCTTTCATTGTTTCACTGTGCTTCTTTTTTCCTGTCTTCAGTCCACTTTTTGCCTGTTTTCTTTTCCTTCCTCCTTTGGAATCCTTCCATTTGTAAGAATTTCTTCCTAAACATCTTTCTTTCCAATAATTCTTCTTCTTCTCGTATGTTGATCCTTTCCAGGTCTTTCTTGACTTCTTGATTCATTAATTTCAATTTAATTATCTCATCTAACGAAGCTCAGTCCTTACACCGAACGCTGGTTGGATCAGGGCGTCACTGAAACAGTATTAAACGAAAGTAATTTCCCATTGCTTTCATCACTGGCCCAGTAGGCAATATTACAGAAATTCACAAATGAGCGACACTTTGACACATTATCACAGGGCTGGGTGATTAAGGAATGATGTTACTGTCATCGCTCATACTTCTGCTCATTTCATATTGTCAAAACTAACGTTGAGACTGAGACAGGCCGACAAAAGAAACAAACTTGTTTTAGCCCATACCAGAAGACAACGTGCTGCACTCAATAAGCACTCAGTTTCATCACAGCTAGACCTGGACTTTGTTAAACCATTCAACCCTCTACCCTTCCTGCCTTGAAATGTGGCGCCGGCTCGAGACATCCCAGGGTCGCTGACTGGGTACTACCCTCAGAGATATCTTCAGATATTATAAACTAACCTTAAAATTAATCAAGCGGGAAGGATAAAAGAGAAGAAATAAAATAATTAAATAAAAATCCGAATGAGAACATTTACGAATGCAAAATTTATTGAAAAAGGCTAAACTTTGGCAAAGCAAATATACTTCTATACAAACAATAAACTCTTCGGACCAAATATCGTTCACAACCTCTATCACCCTCGACTATAAAATATCAACCTCATGACTCATAGATTTCAAATCCTTCTAAACACATTACTTCATCTTTATTACAATTCCCTTTCATCTTATTCATCAATTCTACTTCAGTACTTCAAAAATTTTAATCCAATTCCATTCCACTCATATTTTGGTACCACCATATTTCAAAATTTTCAATAATAAAATATTATAATAATCTATCATCATGACCTTTGTTAATTTGTCAAAGTACCTTTTTAAAATGTTAATACAACCAAAACTTCTTCCGTTCATTCTTTGAATAACAAATTCGTATTTGCTCTCCATACCTTTAAATTATTTCCTCACCATATTATAAACCTTGTAGTTACCATTTATTAAATACCAAATTATTTATTTAAATACACTCTTCAAAATGAAATGTATGAGGCTGTGTAAATTCATTAAGCAACATCCGCCGTGTAATTCACAACTCATCTTTTAATTAATTAAATCCATTAAATTCATTATAATTTACAAATTCGCAGTTATCAATGTCGGTATAATTGTTACCTTGAAAATCATAAATTTATCCAATCACGTTTGTTAGATTTGGTAATTCAATCCAAAATTTTATATATCATAAAATTATTCATCACAAATTTTATATAAAAATAGTCCCTAATTTGAGTCCGAAACTATTTAACTTATTCTTTCTCAGTACCATCCTCCCCTCATATAATGCTGATAATATGGAACGCACGCACGAAATCGAAAAGTAACCCTGACATAAATAAATTAAATTAATTTACCGATTCATCTGAAATTAAAAATATCTTGCATATGCTTAATTAGCTGTTTATCAACACAAAAACATCCTACCCTGTAGCAAGACCTACACTACAATGATAATGCACCTTAACCTACACTGAATTTACAGACAAGGGTCAGAACCTCAATGTCGCAAGTACGTACAACCACATGAACTGAATTCAACATCAAAAAAAAATATATTGCAACTGCAAAACAGAATTTACATTGCTCATACACTGAAGAACATATAATATAACAAACACAACATAATTCAATCATATAGTCACAAGGGAAATCCTTATCCACTGACTCGGCCGGGCAACGAACTCCGACCCTCAACATGGCATCATTACAGTGACCTATCATTACACTTGCCGCAATGATCTGTCACGAAGTCTAGCTATCATTATTTAATCTAATTGTGCTGTCCTGAGTTCAACAAACAGAATTTTCTTACGGATGAATGCGATAATTTGTTACTTATAAGATCCCTGCCAACATTACAAGGCTCCCTCTAATGCACAACGCGCCGACTCGGTCTGTAGCCTTATCTCACGCCCCACTCGTTTCGTCAACACGGCATTCTATAGTCCGTTTTGGTTGAAAGCGTCCTGCGCGAGAAATGGTTGCGCATGCAGTGGTGGGAGCTATCGTTCCCCCACTCCTACAGCAGGTCCAGTCGCCAGGCTAGCGCTGAAGTGAAAACGTCTCTCAAGCGGCGCGTGTTGTTACGTGCGGGCTAAGTTGAAATTACTGAAGTGACGAGCATGGCTTCTAGGTCCTCTTCTAAATCTGGGAGACCACTGCGAGGCTAGGCACGTGAAAGTGTTTATATCATGAGTGAACATATGAAACATATCATCCAGATCTCAATCACACTGAGTCGGTTTGGGGAGATATCAAAGGAGAGGTCCGTGATAAGAATATATCTCACCGGGCGAGTTGGCCGTGCGCGTAGAGGCGCGTGGCTGTGAGCTTGCATCCGGGAGATAGTAGGTTCGAATCCTACTATCGGCAGCCCTGAAGATGGTTTTCCGTGGTTTCCCATTTTCACACCAGGCAAATGCTGGGGCTGTACCTTAATTAAGGCCACGGCCGCTTCCTTCCAACTCCTAGGCCTTTCCTATCCCATCGTCGCCATAAGACCTATCTGTGTCGGTGCGACGTAAAGCCCCTAGCAAAAAAAGAATATATCTCAATTAATAGTAATACAGCATAATTAGTTTTTAGCATAAAAATGTGTGCCATAGCATCTCTAATGCCTTCACTGTTCATAAATGAGGCACTCCTATTCCCAATATAAATAAAAATGCTTATTCTGTACGAAATATGTCTCTTGTCTTATAGATCACTCGTGACTTGACAGCAGACACACTCGACAAAAGGGAAGCTCTTTGCGGATATTGCTTGCACAGTATTCGCAAGACAAACGGAAAAAATGTTGCGACCACGTAAAAGACACTGAGCAGGAATACTGGGAGCGTGACAACACCATGCATAAGGAATTAGAATTAGACCAGTCCGACATCAACCTCGGTGAAACTTCAGATGACACTGATTCAAACGAGAGTGAATATTATTCTGAATAATTTGTAAATAAGATCCCTGAACTCCGAATATTAAACAAACGTGATCATAGAACACGTAAGAAGTCCGATAATATTTTTGCTCTGTTTTTATGAGACAGATTTATATTGTGTATTGTTCCGGAGCATTTTGTTGCTGTTTTCATTGTTGTCGTTTTTGTTGCTGCTGTTGCTGTAGGAGACCTGTTCTCTCAGTCATAACAATAGCAGGTTATTCAAGAGTATTATATATTATTATATTTCTTCTGATGGACAAGAAAAGTAGACATTGTTAATGTTATTATGAAAGTAGCTGAAGTATTTCTACTAATGCTTCTTCTCTGCATTTTCCCGACAAATTTGCATTAATTAATCTCTTTTATACGTATTTCACTAGAAATCACGTTAAGTAGATTATATCTCCAGGCTGTCAGTGGAAACAACTTCCTCGTATTCGTTAGGCGATTGATGAACTGATAGCGCGTACCGATGCGCCTTTCCTTGGTATACAGTACAGTACAGTTTCAAACGAACTTCCTTTATTCGCAGTATTACCAGTTGCAAGTTACTGTCTAATGTTCAATTGATTTTCTACCAAATGGTTCAAACCTTTCAATTTTATATAACAGATTTCATATTCGTAAGAATGTATAATAAGAATGTATAAGAATAAATTAAAGGCTACAGAGTGCCAAAACATTGACCTCCACTTTTACTATACACCGAGATTTATTTCACGTTGTGTCGAAAGCGTCATCCGATATGAATTCTTTTAGGCATGACCCTCTGATTTCTTGACGTCACCAACATTTACGACGAAAGTTACGAAGTATTTCCGTACTGGAATAGAACTGAAATTTTAGAATGTTATGCTCAAAGGCCTGTGTAGTTAATTGACAAGGTTTTTTTTTTCTTTTTTTTTTTGCTAGGGACTTTACGTCGCACCGACACAGATAGGTCTTATGGCGACGATGGGATAGGAAAGGCCTAGGAGTTGGAAGGAAGCGGCCGTGGCCTTAAGGTACAGCCCCAGCATTTGCCTGGTGTGAAAATGGGAAACCACGGAAAACCATCTTCAGGGCTGCCGATAGTGGGATTCGAACCTACTATCTCCCGGATGCAAGCTCACAGCCGCGCGCCTCTACGCGCACGGCCAACTCGCCCGGTGACAAGGTTTCAAGGCAGACAATCGAAATATAAGACTCGATTTGTACAATGTACGGTACTATTTTATTTTCACTAGTTTATCATATTAAGTAATTCCTACACCTTTGAGTTAGTGTGATGTATGTACACCGATGAGCCATTGCATAATGACCACCCCGACCCGGGAACGTATCGCGCCTAAGCTTTCCACACTATTTCAGTCAGTTCCCAGGGCTACGTCCGCTGCCTGAACTCGACTGTGTCAGCTGGAGGAAAGGTTCAAGTTCTTCCCCCACCACCAGCGCGAGCGCTCCCATAGTTCCTCGCACACGAGGCCAGGCCACACCTCCGGTCGTCCAGAAAGACGCTTACTACGAAGATGGACTATAATTTGTCCGCACCCACTTAATATTCTCTCTCTCTCCGCTCTAAATGAAGCCATATGTTTCCTCCACAATATCTGCGTATTCTTACACTCGGTGCGAACAGTAACTAATTATATATGACACTCTCAATACATCTCATTTTGTTCCATCTTTCACGTATATTTGTACTACCTTTTTCATTCAACATTCTCGGGAACACATATATCACTATGCCGGTATTTTACATCTGTGGCGTTGTACAATATCATTGGTTCGACCCTGCGGTTGGCAATCTGTGTCTTAGAGGTCCCTGCTTCAATACTAGCTAGCTATATTCCGGATAAATTAATAGAATGACACTTTATTTCCTACAGCACAAAATTTTAATTCACTGGTTAGCACTACCTGTTACTTACTGATGACATCTATTTCAAAAATCCCACTGTAATGTGCCGGAAAGATCAAGGTTCGAAACTTTGGCCATGGAAATTTTCTTGATGAACTTTCATGCGACATGCCAGGTTAATCTATCTATTCCCTCTAACTAATCCTTACTGATACCTCCTACATCATTAAATATTCACACACGCACACGCTAATATTTGCTAGAAGATCACGCACTGAGAAGAAATCAAAAAAAAACCATGTTTCACACCCGTAATGGAAGATCATTATTTACACACATTATTTTCACACTCGCGAAGACCATATTTTAACACACGCTAATATCACAATATGTACACCCCCCTAGGCATCAGCATAAAATAAACCTAAAAAAAACCTAACTATCCTTGCTACAGTACTTAAAAAGGAAAATAAACGAATAATCATGCATTAATTTATTTACAGTTAACAGCTAATCATGCACATGCTAGATAATGAATCAGGGTACTTATCGACTCGGCGACGCTCCATACTCAGCTCCACGGCCTCATGGTTTCAGGTCGGCCCCATGATGTACTTAAGCCATCATGCTAACGGCCTGAGAACCTGAATCCATACCATTCTCCACAACCATGGTCTTCTCTCTTGTTGCTTTCATGAAATCACACGCTCATCACTTCTTACTACACTAAAATACATATAAAAAAAACACAGATATAGTTAAATTATTCTAGCACATACACTTATTCACAATTGTAATATACACTTTGTCTCTGCTTTCCGCGAGTTTACACGTGGCACTGCGATGCGTCCTTGTTTGATCTCGCTCCGATCCTAATTTTCCAGTTAATGTTGTAAAAATTCACCTTCTTGAATTTACAAAAATTTCGGTCATTATTGAGTTAAATACAAAGTCTATCGGACCCGTAGTATCTTCGACAGCTAGTTATTTGGTAGGAAATGCTCTAGATTAGGGTTCTCGTGAACCACATACACGTACGTCCGACACGTTCAAATTTCCGTAGCAGAGTGCCTCTTCTCAGCGGCACGCGTCTCCTTCATGCACGCTGGATCTTGGATAGTGAGCTCGGGGAACCCCATCAACAATGATGTAACATCCCGTCACATATGCCTGCGATTATTTATTCCAATAAATTGTTGCAAATACGCCGTCTTTAATTATTGTTCTCAAAATGGTTTAATCTTGTTTTCACCTTATCCCCTGGTGGATTTAATTATTTTAGAAGTCATTTATGCGGCACCCATCTTTAATTTACCCCCATCATTCCAAAACCTGCTCTGCTGCGATTCGCTGCCTGAAAATGTTGCCAACTTAAATCTGGTGACTTTGGTCATCACACCTCATGGAATATTCCAATGCTTTCCATTTCATCATAAGATGACCTTGACACGTGGAACTATGTTTAAACCTGGGCAAGCGAAATGGCGCCACACATCCGGCCTATAATGTAACTGCGGCTATTCCCTCATATGCCATTTTTTTTAATTTCTAATATTTTTAAAGACAATGATATGAGCCAATTGGGCTCACCATACACATTTAAAATAATCCTCAATCTTCAGTTATATAGACTCTAAACTCACGAATGATGAACTTTACGATATATGTGTAGGAATACCTTTGCAATTTTTCAATCCACCATTACATTTTGTTTATGAAAATAATGTAATATCATCTGTACTCCTCAAATACCAATCAGGTTCACATCTCTTGCGATAAATAGTTTGCCTTCTGATTTAAAATGTATTTCGTCGGGTTTCTAAGTAATGACACCTGAACGGAGCACGACGATGTGGTAACTGAATAAAGGACGAAAGGTACGATAAATCTGTGCTCTTAAACCTACCTACTAGTCTGAGTTTTGATATACACTGACTGACAGAGCAAATGCAACACCAAGAAGGAGTGGTCAGAACTTTATGCCAATTGCAGGGTAGACTGACGTCACTGAGGTATGCTCATGATGTGAAATGCGCCGCTGTGCTGCGCACGTAGCGAACGATAAATGGGACACGGCGTTGGCGAATGGCCCACTTCGTACCGTGATTTCTCAGCCGACAGTCATTGTAGAACGTGTTGTCGTGTGCCACAGGACACGTGTATAGCTAAGAATGCCAGGCCGCCGTCAACGGAGGCATTTCCAGCAGACAGACGACTTTACGAGGGGTATGGTGATCGGGCTGAGAAGGGCAGGTTGGTCGCTTCGTCAAATCGCAGCCGATACCCATAGGGATGTGTCCACGGTGCAGCGCCTGTGGCGAAGATGGTTGGCGCAGGGACATGTGGCACGTGCGAGGGGTCCAGGCCCAGCCCGAGTGACGTCAGCACGCGAGGATCGGCGCATCCGCCGCCAAGCGGTGGCAGCCCCGCACGCCACGTCAACCGCCATTCTTCAGCATGTGCAAGACACCCTGGCTGATCCAATATCGACCAGAACAATTTCCCGTCCCGTCGATTGGTTGAAGGAGGCCTGCACTCCCGGCGTCCGCTCAGAAGACTACCATTGACTCCACAGCATAGACGTGCACGCCTGGCATGGTGCCGGGCTAGAGCGACTTGGATGAGGGAATGGCGGAACGTCGTGTTCTCCGATGAGTCACGCTTCTGTTCTGTCAGTGATAGTCACCGCAGACGAGTGTGGCGTCGTCGTGGAGGAAGGTCAAATCCGGCAGTAACTGTGGAGCGCCCTACCGCTAGACAACGCGGCATCATGATTTGGGGCGCTATTGCGTATGATTCCACGTCACCTCTAGTGCGTATTCAAGGCACGTTAAATGCCCACCGCTACGTGCAGCATGTGCTGCGGCCGGTGGCACTCCTGTACCTTCAGGGGCTGCCCAATGCTCTGTTTCAGCAGGATAATGCCCGCCCACACACTGCTCGCATCTCCCAACAGGCTCTACGAGGTGTACAGATGCTTCCGTGGCCAGCGTACTCTCCGGATCTCTCACCAATCGAACACGTGTGGGATCTCATTGGACGCCGTTTGCAAACTCTGCCCCAGCCTCGTACGGACGACCAACTGTGGCAAATGGTTGACAGAGAATGGAGAACCATCCCTCAGGACACCATCCGCACTCTTATTTACTCTGTACCTCGACGTGTTTCTGCGTGCATCGCCGCTCGCGCTGGTCCTACATCCTACTGAGTCGATGCCGTGCGCATTGTGCAACCTGCATATCGGTTTGAAATAAACATCAATTATTCGTCCGTGCCGTCTCTGTCTTTTCCCCAACTTTCATCCCTTTCGAACCACTCCTCCTTGGTGTTGCATTTGCTCTGTCAGTCAGTGTATTTTATGTATCATTTCATTTCATGACAACCGAGCTCGATAGCTGCAGTCGCTGAAGTGCGGCCAGTATCAGTGTTCGGGAGATAGTAGGTTCGAACCCCACTATCGGCAGCCCTGAAAATGGTTTTCCGTGGTTTCCCATTTTCACACCAGGCAAATGCTGGGGCTGTAACTTAATTAAGGCCACGGCCGCTTCCTTCCCACTCCTAGCCCTTCCTTCTCCCATCGTCGCCATAAGACCTATCTGTGTCGGTGCGACGTAAAGCAACTAGCAAAAAAAAAAAAAAAAAAAAAAAAAAGCATTTCATGACAAAAATAACACGAAACTTCTATAATTACACAATTATATTATAATCTTCCAATATATTGCTGTTCTGATTCTATGAATGCAGGTAACTGGTCTCCTTAATTTTGAGTCCCTTACAGCTCTGTTTTACCGCCGGATACCCTCCTGACGTCAACCCTTTGAGGAGTAATTCTAGAACCATTCCGGGTTCGAAAAGTCCTCGACCCGACCGGGAACTGAAACCCAGTACCCTCTGAACAGATGGCCGCTACGCTGACCATTCACCTGGACGTATTACATCTCACCAAACGTATACCGTATATATTGTGTCTGTCTCTCTGTCTGTCGAATACATGGCGCGAAGGTTGGTTTGATCCTCAACACCTCCACCATCAGCCTTCATAGATGGTGCCTAGGCGTCGCTAAATAGGTTTACCAGGAAAATAAGGAGTGAAGTGTATTACCGTAGCTTTCCTCACCGAGCCGGAAGGTGCTAAAATATATCAATCTCCCAGGCCCACTGTAATGCACGCACCAACTGACCCTATGAGCTACATTTTCACATCATTCATAGCAGGGACTGGCTGCACAAGGAATGGTGTTATTAACATCGCTCATACTTCAGTTACTTTCATATTGTTGAAGTCAAGGATGAGTCAGCGACAGGCTAATGAAAGTAACAAATATTTTCTAGCCCATAACAAAGGACATGTCCGCCTCTGAGGTGTAGTGGTTAGTGTGATTACCTGACACCTAAGAAGGCCCGGGTTCGATTTCCGACACTCCCACAAATTTGAAAAGTGGTACGAGGGCTGGAACGGTGTCCACTCAGCCTCGGGAGGTCAACTGAGCAGTGGGGAGAAGGGAGTTCGATTCTCACCTCAGCCGTCCTCGAAGTGGTTTTCCGTGGTTTCCCACTTCTTCTCCAGGCAAATGCCGGGATGGTACCTAACTTAAGGCCACGGCCGCTTCCTCCCCATTCCTTGTCTATCCCTTCCAATTTTTCTACCCCCCCCCCTACAAGGCCCCTGTTTAGCATAGCAGGTGGGGCCGCCTGGGCGAGGTACTGGTCCTCCCCTCCAGTTGTATCTTCCAACCCAAAGTTTCACGCTCCAGGACACTGCCTTTAAGGCGGTAGATATGGGATCCCTCGCTGAGTCCGAGGGAAAAACCAACCCCGGAGGGTAAACAGATTAAGAAAGAAAGAAAGAACAAAAGTAATAATGTTTCGACACTAACTTCTTTTACGGTTTTCCGAGACGCCGATGTGCCGGAATTTAGTACCAAAGGAGTTCATTCACGTGCCAGTAAATCAACGGACACGAGGCTGACGTATTTCAGCACCTTCAAATACCTCCGGACTGAATCAAGATCGAACCTACCAAGTTGGGATCAGAACGCCAGGGCCTCAACCGTCCGAGCCACTGAGCCCGGCAAGACCAAAATACATAGTACCCTAAACACTAGGTATTGCTACAAAAGGCATGTGTGCATATTATTATTACATGCAGTTTTACGAGATACAATCTCCCTAGTGTAATAAGGTTTCAATATTTCAATATACAGGGACCTGGGTTCGATTCCCGGCTGGGACAGGAATTTGACCTTCATTTGTTAATTCCGATGACTTATGGGCTGGATGTGTGTGCCATCTTCAATAATAGAATTCATTGTCCTGCAGTGAACATATTCATTACCCCTGGTGCAAAGAAGATTTTTAAATATAAACAATCGTAGCCCCACTACAGTACCATTTTATAAGGCTGGATAGGTCTACCTATGAAAGATCTTTCAAGAATATTTTCAACCACACGCTCGCACATACTTCCAAATTGTTATTCATGGCAGTGACGACACCATCATAACTTAATCTACGAGGTATAGCAGATTTTAAACAATGTTCATCCGGTGACGCTTCGTGATAGTAAAATCATGGTTTTTCACAAAAATACACTGGGACTATATGTATTTTACTTAAAAATCTTAATCAAAACTGTATGTTGTTGGGTATTCAGCCCGAAGGCTGGTTTGATCCTCTACAGCTCCACCAACAGCTGTCATAGATAGCCTAGCTGTCACTGAAGAGGTATACTAGGGAAGTGAGGAGTGAGGTAGTTTTCCGTTGCTTTCCTCACTGAGCCAGAAGTTGCTATTGCATATCAGTCTGCCATGTCCACTGAAATGCATGCACCAACTGACCCTATGAGCGATATTTTCACACCATTCCCAACAGGAACTGGCTGCATAAGGAATGGCATTACTGGCATCGCTCATACCTCGGTCACTTTCATATTGTCAAAGCCAAGGATGAGACTAAGACAGGTCAATGAAAGTAACCAATTTATTATAGCCCATACCAGAAAACATAGCGCACTGTAAACACTACATCCTGCCAGCAAAGGCATTCATCAAACTAATGAGCAAAATTTAACTGGTATTTTACCGTTGCTGACGATTTATAGTTTCACTCCCATATTGAGTGTACGAGCATCAACGACAAACGAGGAAAAATATTTGTCACGACGTATAACACACATTATATTCATGAAAAATGCCACAGAACTCGCAAAACCTTCACCTATAGTCCAAGAGGAACATTACAAAAAATCACTATATACCACCATCGCAGACAACCAAATACTAACTCTGTGTTCATGCTGGGCAACCTAAATATTTTTCTGCGGCTATCGAAACACATGCTCTAAACGTGCCATCAATGAAATGCTCGAAAAAACTGTATACATGCCGAAACCCAAGATTAAAATATATTCTTCTATATTACAATTTTATTTATTTCATATACTGGCTCTATTTTTACTAGCAAGACGATGTGCAAGTGGCTATACTGTTAAGATGTTGGTATTTTTCTTGCAGTCTCTAGTGTGTGGCGCTGAAGATTCCGAGTGTCAAGTATTAAAACTAACATTACCTTACTTACGCTAGCTGGCCTGTCACCGTAAATTGCTGTCGGGGGAGGGCCTATAGCTCCGCCCCTATGCCAGGACAAGGAAGCTTCAAGTGAATACGTCACCCAAGCGACTTTAAAATTCGCTGCGGTAGCTCTCTTTTGCGCCGGCAAGGAAAACCAGCTCACTGAAGAAGCTGAACTGCGGTAGTGCAAACGGATTGTCGAGACAGCTGTACTTGGCTTGGCTGCAGTTTTTTAAACACTATAAAAAGCGTTCTAAGGAATAATTAGAAAATGTTAATACGTTCTTTAAACCAGCAGCGCTGGGGTAGATGGGGTTCAGTGCACGCCACTGCTAGAATTCATTCAAAGTGGAGCCCCATTCTCACAGACGTGCAGGTCGCCTATAGGAGTCAACTCGAAAGTCCTGTACCACGTCTGTGCGGAGGCAACAAGCCATTATATCACACGAAAGGCTACGTTCCAAGGTTTCATGTGTGCTGCAAGCCTTTTTCATTCTTTCTGTCATCATTAAGTGATTCTTGGTTGCTACAGCTATTTAGTGTTGGGAATACATGGTCTTCAATTATTTGCACTCATGCACCAATGTTAAGGTGACCATGTCTTCAGTTTACCTACTTTATAACGGAATACATACTGTAACAGTAAGCAGAAGATAATTCAGATTTTATAGTCAGCTCCACTATAGGTTTGTGGCAGACTGTTGGTTTCCGGATCCTAATATCGAGTTTCATTTCTAACAGAGGTAGTCGGACTCTTGAAGGGCGGATGAAAGACTTTTCGGCACTTCATGTTGTACTATGTAGGCTATTAAAAGACTTCTGATGACACATTTGGTGTTTTCTTAATAACATTAATTAAAACTCAGCCATAGGTCACCCAACATTTTTCCTGTTCCCCTGCCATCTGGTAGGAATATGTGTTCCTTAAAACCTCGTTCCTACATTGAGATTCGTTAACGTATTTCTAAAAAATTCTTAAGTAAAAAAAACATCAGAAATATACATATTAAAGTTTTTCTGCCCTTTTCTTTGAAACTGCAGTAAGCAATTGCATTCATGACCAAAATATCCAGCGTGAATGGCTCCCTGTCATATCGCAACACGTCCTTTGAAGAATAAAATGGGCGTCGTTAGATCATAATTTATTGAAGACAATTCTGCAGGTTCTAGGGTTAATTTTCATTTAATCGTGTCTCCATCCAGTAGTGAACAAATGTTCTTCTAAAATTCAGGATCGTCCTGGTGTGTTTCTCATCGCAGTGAGCCGCTGTACGTGGTTTAGTTCAATTTTATTCCGATCCTGAATTCTAAGAGAAATGCTGGGTTTTATAAATAATTGAGGATAAGGTCTAGATATATACATATATATATATATATATAATAAGAGTTGTGTCTGTACATTGCTCATAATTGAAAAAGAAAGGCATTTCTTTATCAGTCTTGTGTAAGAAAATGCCCTTTTTTATTTTCCGCCAATTCTGTCTTTCGTTATGTATGTATGTATGTATGTATGTATATATGTATGTGTGTATGTATGTATGTATGTATGTATGTATGTATGTATGTATGTATGTGTGTATGTGTGTATGTATGTATGTATGTATGTATGTATGTATGTATGTATGTATGTATGTATGTATGTATGTATGTATTGTACCAGGAAACGTTCTTGGGTAAAAGGCATGAGTAGGACCCCAGGGAGTGGAACTTGGTTTTGGAGCCGATACAGAGTAGGATAGACTCGCAGAGCGAATAATAGATGGTTAAAAAAATTAAAAATATTTATTAATTCTTCACCCTGCAATATGATTATTGGACTCAAATCTGGCATTGAAATTAAACGTTTGAACGTAATCTTCCTGAATTCTGTTCATGAAAATTAAATGGATATCACTGATTCCAAAGTCTTTCATATGTGAGAATACGAGGTATTAGATTTCCACCGAAAGTCTTTCTAAATATGAGCACACACTTGTAATTGCAAATTGACATGAGAATTTAAATTTCTGTTGAAAGTTTTTCAGTTTTTCAGTTTGTAAACCTTGATGTATAGCACACTTGAAAAGCCTAAAGTTCTTCTATGAGATATGAAAATTAAATTTGAAAATTAAATTAATCACAAAAGATGAACTTCTGAGAAATTATGAGAACTATGAAGTATTTGTTCACACGCGGCACTGAAGTTTCCACTGTTCAAAATTAATGAGAAAATTTTAGTCAGTTTGTTACTACTCACTTAATGAAAGAAATGTTGCTACAAATGTTGAAGGATGGACATCTGGAATGTTCCGTGGAGAATCAGGACCGGCGATGTTCCCTTAACACACCATGTTGACGTCCCCCGATGAGGTGATGATAGCTGGAACTGGATCGTGTAGAATTGCAGCTCGTTAAGGTGATTTTTCGCACACGGAATATTCACTTGGTGCGAGTAGTTATCACTGACACTGTAATTTACTGTTGAACACAGTTTATGGCGTAATTGAACTTTAAGACGTTAAATGAATAATCACAGTCCTTCCTGTATGAAATACTATTTAAAGTCGTTACTGAAAACGTCCATAATTACACAGTTCACACTTGAAAAAGGCAATTCATAGTCTATAATCACAGTCTTTTAACACGATCACTAAGTCACTAAGGATTATTTTCCGATTATCTTGTTATTATAACGTCATATTACCTCAGAGAAAGTTCTTAGTATTCACCCAGATTACTACTGTAAGTCGTATACTAATATGGCGTGAATAAAGAAACACAGTACAATACTCGAAAAGAAATGAGTTCTGGTAATTCTACACATTAGTTTCTGTAGAAGTTCAATATCATGTGAAGTAAACTAAGTCTACACGTAATGATATATTCTGTGAACGTTAAATATTTGGTATTTGCACTTCAATAAGTTCACTCGTATTATATTCTCAAATGTCTTTAGAATTAGACTGTAGTCGCGACGCGATGTACTAAATAGAGTGCGACGTCCTTTATAATTTTGTCGGTGATATAACTTCGTATTCCGGAAACGCGACGGCAAGTACTTTCACCGTGACTGCGCGGACATACTGTACGAGGGTCGGTCTCTCCTCTGTCTCACTCACACACATCTGTGTACTCGTCCTTGTACTGCGCTGCTCTGCTTGTTATCCTTGACATATATATACCGGCGCTGGGAGGGGTGGTTTCTCTTGGCCATGTGACCGTGAGTGTATAATTTTCTTAGACTTTAAATTATTATAACTCAACAACCATGGGATGGATTAATTCGAAATTCACAGGGATTAACTTTTATGACGTCCGCTACAATTCAGCGTTTGTCCCGTTGAAATTGGTTAAGGCGTTGAAAAGCTTGCGAAAAGAAAATTCTTTTCGAGAAATATCTCTAGGGGAGGTGAGCTTCGAGCGACAGGTGACGTCACTTGACTTCGCCTAGTGCACTCGTGAAGTCTGGCACATGCTGGAACATTCCTTTACTTAAATGTTCGTACGTCGGACGGATATTTTATGCTGGAATAACGTTTATTTCGATTAATATGGGCCAGGACCTAGGCTTTCCTGGTACAGTATGTATGTATGTATGTATGTATGTATGTATGTATGTATGTATGTATGTATGTATGTATGTATGTATGTATGTATGTATGTATGTATGTATGTATGTATGTATGTATCACGAGAAAATGGCTAAAGGGAATTTAATGAAAATTGGTATGTTAAGTCGGAGAATGATGCACTACAATCTAGGCTATAAATAATGTTATTCACACTGAGTGAAATGGTTGTTTAGAGGAAGGCCTAAAATCTAATTCTCAAATATTTATGTTACTAATGGTACTATCGATGAATACTACATAACTAAAGTGATATAAAATTAAATTTCCGATCATTTATGTCTCATACAATTTTACCGTACCGGTATTGGTATCTAAATTTATTCGTTGATTTCGATATTTGTTGCAAAGTCAATATCATCGCTGAACCACGAGAAAATGGATGAACAGAAATGAAAATCGCTATGTAAAGCCGTCCGCCTCTGTGGTGTAGTGGTTAGTGTGATTAGCTGCCACTATCGGAGGCCCGGGTTCGATTCCCGGCTCTGCCACGAAATTTGAAAAATGGTACGAGGGTTGGAACGGGGTCTGCTTAGCCTCGGGAGGTCAACTGAGTAGAGGTGGGGTCGATTCCCACCTCAGCCATCCGGAAGTAGTTTTCCGTGGTTTCCCACTTCTCCTCCAGGCGAATGCCGGGATGGTACCTCACTTAAGGCCACGGTCGCTTCCTTCCCTCTTCCTTGTCTATCCCTTCCAATATTCCCATCCCTCGGAAGGCCCCCTGCTTAGCAGGCGAGGCCGCCTGGGCAAGGTATTGGTCATCCTCCCCAGTTGTATCCCCGACCCAGAGTCTGAAGCTCCAGGACACTGCCCTTGAGGCGGTAGAGGTGGGATCCCTCGCTGAGTCCAAGGGAAAATCCGACCCTGGAGGCTAAACAGATAAAGAAGGAGAAGAAGAAAAGTGTAAAATCTTGAAATAAGGTGTTACTGTCTAGGTTATAAATAAGCTTTATTCACACTGTATGAAGTGGTAGTTTAGGAGAAAGCCTAAAATTTAATTTTGTAAATACGTATATTATTGGACCTATCGAAAAATACTAGATACCGTAACGAAAGTTAGAGAGAATACAAGTTCCAATCATTTATGTCCTATACAGTTTTACCGTACCGATTATTGATAATACAATAATGAATTTAGACGTTTGTTACTTAGTCCATACCAATGTCAAGCATTGTTAATATGGGAATATTGTTTAATCTTGTTAACAGGCGATGATTTTTTGTCATGATTATCTTAAAAGGTGTAAAACCGCGCGGTCATCGGTCCGTAAAAATGAAGATGATTATTTAAAATGAGAAAAAAGTCGTAAAGGGACGATCCCTTGAAGAATTAGACAAGAGGGAGTCATGAAAGAAGGAAGGACTGTCTTTATATTAGATCCCAGAGTCGGAAGAAAACTAACTTGCGAAAATCTACAATATCGAAAGCTGATAAAACTGATCAAAAATAGCTCCAGGGGATCTGAACTTTGCAGCGTGGGTTGGCGACCACGGGGATCTTAACTGAGCCCTGGCATTGCTTCCACTTACTTGTACCAGGCTCCTCACTTTCATCTATCCTATCCGACCTCTCTTGGTCAACTCTTGTTCTTTTCCGACCCCGACGCTATTAGGTTTCCGAGGGCTAGGGAGTCTTTCATTTTTACGCCCTTCGTGGCCCTTGTCTTCCTTTGGCCGATACCTTCATTTGTCGAGGTATCGGACCCTTCCATTTTTTCCCTCTGATTAGTGTTATATAGAGGATGGTTGCCTAGTTGTACTTCCTCTTAAAACAATAATCACCACCTTATCAACAATAACATTATATTGACCATTGTTGTGATGTGATTTGTCTCTTCTCCGATAGATGGGATTACTGCTGTGTCTCGAGTAAAACAGCATGCCTGTATATTGGCTAGCGAGTTCGATAACTTTGCACATTCTGTAATTATGACTGACTCATCAACGACGGGTACTGCAGCTAGTTATTAATATAGGAGCGCGAGGCTTTGAGCTTGCATCCGGGAGATAGCGGGTTCGAATCCCACTGTCGGCAGCCCTGAAGATGGTTTTTCCGTGCTTTCCAATTTTCACACCAGGAAAATGGTGAGGCTGTACCTTAAATAAGGCCACGGCCAATTCCTTCCTACTCCTAGGCCTTTCCTATCCCATCCTCGCCATAAAACCTATCTGCGTCGCTGCAACGTTGGGATTTACATGTTAACAAACGAATAAATAAAGAACATCCAGAACGGTTCATTACTGTGTTCGAAACCTACACGGTATACTTTACTTTGAATTCTTCCGATCTTTGTAATGTGCATATCTCATAAGCCAAATAATGCGCATATCTGAACGCAAACTGACCTCTTGTGTTGACATTCCCTCACCCTCCGTCTTTTCTTAGTCTCATCTCATTCTCCCCTTTGTCTCTTAGAGTTTCCTCTTTCTTCCTCTGTTCTCCATATCAAAAGAGAAGTAATGGCCACATTAAGTGACGTCATACGAAAGGGCGCTTCTCGAAACAAGGAGAAGAGGACGGAGGGAAAGGGCACAGCCTCTAAAGAATAACAGCCCCATTTGTTTCTACACACACTGAAGTATAGATGTTACAAAAGAATCGACTCAGTGATACAAATGTGAAAATAACTGAAATCTTGAAACGAGAGAGAAATTTTGCAGCATACAGAATATGTGTGAGCCATACAGTTAGATGTTTCCGCAGATTGTAGTGGTGCCCTGCTGTGTTCTGATGGGGATGTAAGGAAGATTAGAATGTAAATGGGATATGTTATGAAGGGGGAGGAAGGGAAAGTAAGGAACCTTAACTGAAAATCTATTTGAAGAGCTCGTAGGATCAGATACTGGAGAAAGCGGGCTTTTGCATGTAAATGTGAATTTCACAAGCTCCGGAATGTAGTGAAGAAATCTATTAAATAGAGCCTTCTGCAGAGCCTCTTTCTATCATATTTTAATGTCTAGATGGATCTGCTAGCAGGAGTAGCGTTAAAAGCTCTGCACTCAGGGTTTATCTTTCTCTCCCTCGTGCTATAACTGCTACATTTCCTTCCGTTCGCTCTTCTACTTGAAGAGTAGAAAGGATTGTCGAACGGTAACAATGGTTCCTAATATGGATCTGCTTCTTCTCTGTTTCAGTTGCCATTACCACACAAACCCGTACATCAAAGGGAATAGTGCATTCGAAATATGACTTAGCGACATATATGCACGTAGATAGTTGATAAATATTTCATTGTTAGTCACTTCTCCCTTCACGTGGGAAACCATCTTAAGGGAAGCCGACATTGGAATTCCAATCCACCATACCATACTATTTCTCGCTCTATCTGCAAGAATATTGAAGGTAGAAATCCTCTTGTCCGCCTCTGTAGTGTAGTGGTTAGTGTGATTAGCTGCCACCCCCGGAGGTCCGGGTTCGATTCCCGGCTCTGCCACGAAATTTGAAAAGTGGTACGAAGGCTGGAAACGGGGTCCACTCAGCCTCGGGAGGTCAACTGAGTAGAGGTTCGATTCCCACTTCAGGCATCCTGGAAGTGGTTTTCCGTGGGTTTTCCCCACTTCTCCAGGCATGGTACCTAATGGTACCTACCAGGGATGGTACCTAATTTAAGGCCACGGCCGCTTCCTTCCCTCTTCCTTGTCTATCACTTCCAATCTTCCCATCCCCCGCAAAGCCCCTGTTCAGCATAGCAGGTGAGGCCGCGTGGGCGAGGTACTGGTCATCCTCCCCATTTGTATCCTCCGACCCAAAGTCTGAAGCTCCATTACACTGCCCTTTAGTTGGTAGAGATGGGATCCTTCGTTGAGTCCGAGGAAAAAATAGAAAAACCCTGGAGGATAAACAGATTAAGAAGAAATCCTCATATTATAATGTGAACGAAAAAAATCGTACTAATTCCAATGAATTAGAATTCATTGAATTTAGACTTTGCGTTTGATTTGAACACTTTGCTTAAACTTTGCAATTTTTAAGGTCTCATTGAAACATGCTTTGCTCCAACTTGCTCCTGCTGAAATATTAGAACCGCTAACATTTGTCAGAAATGTATAACGAGTATATTCTTAGCTTTATGAAATTCTGTAATGTTTACATGTGGTAGATGTTTACTGTTTCATTGAGTTTGCAAAAAGATACCTAAAGATACAATATGACAGTTCACTTGCTGTATGTACCTAAAAAGAGCAAAATATGAGGTTACGGGAAACTGTAGTTACAATTCATGCCACACTTGCCCCTGTCTCAGAATATTGATGAAATTTTATTTCCAATTAAACATATTTTGCTGACAATTTGGTACGATTTTCAAAACAATATCAGTCGAGATGTACAGCATTTATTTTTGTTATTCACATTATCAGCTGATTGACTTGCATTACTACCGAACGATTTGGCCTGCTGTCAGGGTGGCGTAGCTGTAAGCTTGCATTTAGGAGTGGTGGGCTCGAATCCAACTGACGGCAACCCTGAAGTTGGTTTTCCATTTCAACACCAGACAGTTGCTGGGGCTGTACCTTAAGTAAGGCCACGGACGCTTCCTACCCAGTCCTGAACCTTTTCCATTCTTGCGTCGCAGAAAATCTTGCATATGTCTGCGCAACGTTAAAGTTGACTTACACCCTCTATCTTATGGAAATATTAAGTATAGACTTATCGACGTTGAGCTATTTCTGTATGCAGTACGTTTTTAAATTACACTAGAATTTACGTCAGCGTTCACCAGCGATCCTCACACTTCCCACAGAACAATTGCAGCAATGTTGTGAAGCGGTCTGTGGCCTCAAGGCGCAGGACTTTCAACACTGTCAACAAGGGAAACCGAGTCCATGAACATTCACTTCCTACAATTTTCATGAATTACTCTCTCATCCACGGTTCTGCGTGCCAAACTCTCAGTGCGACCATTTTCTCCAGGACTGTCACAGGGACTGCGTGACTCAGATGAACTGACAATCGTTCCGACAGATATCACAACTAGCAGGAATGTTGCTTTGAAGTCACGGCGTTATTTGCCTTATCTATTTTCTGTTAAGTGACACAGGAAATAGATAATAAACATTGTCTGAGGGTCCCGCGTTGCAGCCTTCGTTTTCAGAGCGTGCCGAATTGCTTCTCGGCCAGGCAGCGAACTGTATGTTTATGTTTTTCCTCACACACGTAATATTCATAATTAATATACGCGAATTCGATTAGTCCGTGTCCTTCTATGTAGAAAAAGCAGAGCTGCTAGCTAACACACTAAAAAACAACTTCACTCCTAACACTCAGCTAATAAACAACGACCGGGCGAGTTGGGCGTGCGTGTAGAGGCGCGCGGCTGTGAGCTTGCATCCGGGAGATAGTAGGTTCGAATCCCACTATCGGCAGCCCTGAAGATGGTTTTCCGTGGTTTCCTATTTTCACACCAGGCAAATGCTGGAGCTGTACCTTAATTAAGGCCACGGCCGCTTCCTTCCAACTCCTAGGCCTTTCCTATCCCATCGTCGCCATAAGACCTATCTGTGTCGGAGCGACGTAAAGCCCCTAGCAAAAAAATAAAAAAATAAACAACGCCCACGATGAAAAAGTAAAAACTAAAGTAATAAACTACCTAAACACACCAAACCCCTCACCCGTCCCCCAATTTAAACCTATTGAAATTAAGAACATTATTAAAAAGTTACCTAATAATAAAGCTCCAGGGGAAGATGGAATACCATCATTACTGTTAAAAAACCTTAACAATAACATGATAAACATCCTAACAAACATATTTAACGCAATGCTAAACCTAGAATATTTTCCACATCAGTGGAAAATAGCTAAAATAATCTGTTTCCCCAAACCAGGTAAAGATCACAAAAATACAGCTAACTACTGCCTATTAAGCATAATCTCTAAAGTCTTCGAAAAATTAATTCATAACAGGATAAAACATACAATTTATAATAACTTAATTAATGAACAATTCGGATTCAAACCCCAGCACTCAACCACGCAACAGCTACTAAGAGTTACGGAATACATAACACAAGGTTTCCAACATCACCAAGGCACAGCTGCAATTTTCCTAGATTATACACAAGCCTTTGACAAAGTACACCACCCATACCTTATATACAAACTAATAAAACTACAATTGCACCCTACATACATTAAAATCATAAACCAATACCTCACAAACAGAAAATTCTTCGTACACTTAGACGGAACTAACTCACAGCTTAAAAACAAACAGGCAGGCGTGCCACAAGGCAGTATTATCGGCCCGACCCTGTTTTTACAATACATCAATGATATCCCACGTAACACACGCACCCTTACAGCCATCTACGCCGACGACACAGCAATTCTCGCCAAAAGCAGAAACCCTGACCTAGCCACAGAACACCTACAGCAACACCTACAACAACTCGAACCCTGGCTCACCAAATGGAAAATACAGGTCAACGTACAGAAAACAAAAGCAGTACACTTTACACGCAGAATTCGACGCCCCCAACAACAATTAACACTAGTAAATCAGAACATAGAATGGGTTCCCAAACACAAATACCTAGGTGTCACACTAGACACCAGATTGAACTTACAAGAACACGTAAACCAAACACTTAAGAGAGCCAAACAACAAATACTAACACCTCTATCCACTCATACACAGCCGCATCTCATTATCCAGAAAGAACGTCCTACACCTCATTCATAAGACCAATCATGACATACGCACTACCAGCAAAAGGCTTTCTCTCGAGAACAACTATTCAAAAATTACAGTACATACAAAACTGGGCACTAAAACTAGCCGTTAGAAACTTCACCACAAGCATCGCAGATCTACACACCATCACAAAAACACCATACATACTAGACTTCGCCCTCGACCAAGCAACGAACTTCTACAACAAAACACAGCAACATAACAACCCATTAATCAGGTCTCTAGGCCAGTACGAACCAGACCGTCACGACAAAATTCACCGTTTACCCAAATACATATTTCTAATAAAAGACATACTACAAAATCCAGACTAAAATACACCAACACATAATGCTACACAAAACATTTAACCTAAACAGTCACACACACACAACAAGATAAGGACCGTTTTTGTAACCTCTGCCACGAACCAAGGACCGCCGAGGCGGGTCGCATAATATGAGCAATACCGAAAGGCTAAACGCAAAGCAAATGCTGTCAATCTAAATTGCAAGTGTCACAAACAACCGACACACAAGAATAGCATCCTATTCTAGCATACAACCCAGCGACAGGGTCCGATATAGTTAAGAAACATCGGGCGTGGTCAGAGTTTGGATGGGTCACCATCCGGACTCGACCCCTGCCGCTGGACCAAACAAATTTAGATATATTCCAACAAAGCCATGGCACTCTGCGGGTAATGTAGCGTTTCACCATATTCCCACATAACCGCGATCAATTACAGTTAAAAACTCCACCATTTTATTATTATTATTATTATTATTATTATCAACTTTTATATATTTATTATCTTTATACTTATTTTTACAAACAGGCCAGGTGAGGAGCGCGGCATAGCGCACCGGTACTGGCACCGCACTAGGCACCCCCTCGGGGGTGTCCAAACTGACATATGGTCGTGTCCTTCTGTTCCCAAGCCAGCAGATGTCTGAATGCGGAACTCCGCTTCCGGTATGTTAAAGAAATCTTGTGCGACAAAAGATAAAAATTCCAACAGCTTATATCTTGAAATCTGTGCCAATTGAAAGGATATAACGAATTGTATTATTATTATTATTATTATTATTATTATTATTATTATTATTATTATTATTATTATTATTATTATTATTATTATTATTATTATTATTATTATAGATTTGTAAAGCATAATACATCTGATAAGAATTTTAGCTGGATACAAATTCTACCACTAAAATTATGAATAGGCCTATACTGAGTTTTCCAACAGTTATTGGTCCCTTCTTACTTATTTACAGTTCAGCTCATTCCTATAACAAACTATCTATCTCGATTTCAGGACAATAGAGGCTGTGTTAGTACATTCTAATTTTCAAAATTATAAATTGTTCTATAAATTAAATGTCGTTTATTATATATCTTTATCCTACCTATTCTAGTGGACTCTGCTTCTGATTTCAGCTTACAACATAAGGTGTTAGTTGTCATTTAATTTAATTAAAAGTTAAAAGAAGGAAATTATGTGGTTGGGTGGGGTATTTAGACATCCTAGGGCCCCATCCAAACGAATCCTTGATTGTATGGGTGTTAGTAAGCATAGTACACCAGAGTTTCTATGACCTCATCTCGTGAATTACGTCGCAGAATTTCGACTTACACAGGTTGAGGTTTAAAACTTTACGCCTAGTGCTATATTCAATCCGTACGATCTCTCAGATGCTTCAAGTCATTTCTATATGGTACCATGTTTAGCCCAGTTCCCGGATAAACATGGGTATTGGGCATAAATAAGATGCTTTGGAGATATTATATCATATGCAACTTCTCTCCTGCTTGTCTGCTTTTTTCAAAATATAATATTTGTCACCTCACACTAATAATAATAATAATAATAATAATAATAATAATAATAATAATAATAATAATAATAATAATAATAATAATAATACCCGTGCGGGGATTTACCGGTTACCTCCATCGGGCGCGTCCCATTGGAATTGGGGAAGCTCGCTGGCTCTGCCGCCAGCAGAGTCAGAGGGTAGTAGGGAAATAAAATACCACCGTGAAGAAAAAACTGGTCCCTTGCCAGGGTTACGGCGAAGACTGGTAAATGACCAGAAGCCAGAAAACATCTTGAGGCAACCTCTAGGGCTAACAACCCTAGTTGTAAAAGGATGGGTACCCGTCCAAAGCAAAGTCAAGTCAAAAAGCATGATGGCACAACATTTCAAGAAACATACCCCAGGGGGTAAATCTTCGGATAAATCCCTCGTCGTGAACACCACGGCGCACGAGTCTCGTTCGGATTCTGGGGGAGACTCGACATCATGCAAGAGACGAGTCGGAGCGTCTCAGTGCACCCCGAAGAGTCAAAAACTCAGGCCAAAATCTAAAACCTTTCTAGCAACTTTCAACATAAATTCACTTACACAAACTGGCAAGCTGAAAACCCTCACCAAAGCTCTTCACGAAAATCAGATATCCATAGTGGCCCTACAGGAAACAAGGTAACCAGATGAAGAAATTTTTGAATCTGAAGGCTACCGATTTTTCAAGAGCAAAGCGCAAAGAGGAATCCTCAATGGAGCTGTGATGCTTGGAACCGCGTTTGCTGTTAGAACCAAGATCCTTAAATCGGTTGCAAATTTCGAACCTGTGAATGACAGATTGTCTATACTCACAATTAAATGCGCGAACAAAACCTACGCCCTAGTTAACGCACATGCTCCTACAAACGATAAGAACAAGTCTGATCCAGACGAAGTTGATAATTTCTGGGACCTACTGGATAAAAAATTGAACAAAATCCCCAAACACCATGTCAAGCTTCTTTTGGGTGACTTCAATGCTCAACTAGGTCGTGAGCAGAAGTACAAGAAAGTTATAGGAAATTACCCTGCTCACAAAAGAACCAATCCCAACGGCAAAAGACTGGTGACCATTTGCGAAAATCACAACCTGCAGGTCATGTCGACCCACTTTTGCCATCTACCCAGAAAGCAAATGACTTGGCGTTCTACGACCAAGCTCTCGGGGAGTTCAAAATTGATCATGTTGCGATCTCCAGGAGAAACAGCCCTGCGATTATGAATGTCAAGGTAAAGAAAGGCATCAATGTGGCCTCAGATCATTATATGTCTCTTACCAAATTCAAACCAATTCCCGCAAACACAAGGAAGACAACCAAACAGATCACACGCTTCGACAATGATAAACTTCGGCAAAGGGTCGAGGAGGTCCAGGAGAAGGCTAGACCAAATGACTGTGACTTTAACAACGCCAAAAGTCTCCTTGTTGAGGCCGCCAAAGACGTTGCAGAAATCAAGAGAAGCAAAAAGCATGCCTGGTGGAATAGTACCTGCGAATCAGTCCTCCAAGAAAGACTCAATGCGTGGAAACAGTACAACACTACGAAATCAGAAAATGATTGGGAAACCTACAAAACCCAACGTGCCCAAGCAGCTAGGGTGTTCAGAACTGAGAAACGTAGATACGAAAAATCTCTCATTGAAAAGATAGAACAAAACTTTAGGAAGAATGAAAGCAGAGAGTACTACAGAGCCTTCAAACGCAAACTCACTGGCTATAAACCACCATCTCTATGCTTTGAGCGAACGGACGGCACACTGGCGACGTCAAATGAAGAAAATTGCAGCATTCTGGCAGATTACTTCAAGAATTTACTTACTTGCTCTAAACCGCAAAGCGCCATTGAGACCGAGGAACCCTTACTCAGGTACCCAGATTCCAGACCACCCGACAGAGATGAAATCAAGCGCCACATTGCCCGTCTCAAAAATAACAAAGCGCCGGGGGAAGGCTCAGTAGTAGCAGAACTATGGAAATATGCCCCAGAAGAATCACTTGATATCTTGCAAAAGCAAATAGAAGAAATTAGGAACAAGGAGACCCTACCCGAAGATTGGAAAATAGCTTTGATCCATCCATTACACAAAAAAGGCAGCATGGACAACATCAACAACTACAGAGGAATATCTTTGCTACCTGTGACTTACAAAATTCTATCACTTGCCATCCTGGAGCGTTTGGAAGCACAAGTCGAACATCAAATAGGTGAATACCAAGGAGGGTTCAGAAAAGGTCGCTCAACAGTTGAACAGATCCAAAATCTCAAAACGATCATCAGATAATGTACACTAAGGTCCAAGCAGTATGTGTCTATCTTTGTGGACTTTAAGAAAGCGTACGACTCCATTGACCGGGAAGTCCTGCTAAACATCTTAAATGAATTTGGAGTTGATTTGAAACTGCTGGCATTAATTAGAGCCAGCCTGACCGATACAAAATCCAAGGTGAAGTTCCACGGATGTCTCTCGCATTCCTTTGACATCAAAACAGGAGTCCGACAAGGTGATGGGCTATCCCCGATACTCTTCAACTGTGTCCTTGAAAAGATCATCAGAACCTGGCGGGTGAGATTACAGGAAACCAACTACAGTCCATTGAGAATAGGAACCAAATCCAAGGGGATCGCAACAGACTGCTTAGCATTTGCCGATGATATTGCTGTTCTCTCAAACGACATAGAAACCGCTAGAGCTCAAGTTGAAATTTTAAAGGAAATTGCCGAACAAACTGGTTTGCAGATATCGTTTGAGAAAACAGAAGTAATGACTAACATCAAAGAGGCTCCACCAAAACTCCATACAAAATACGGGGACATCACCAGAGTAGACAAATTCAAATACCTGGGTGAGATCATCATGAAAAATGGACTGGACAAAGAAGCACTTCAGGAGCGAGTACGCAAACTGGAAATAGCCTACCACACATCCCGCACTATCTACAACAAAAAATGCCTTTCCCAAAACACCAAGATACGTCACTATGAAACAGTTCTGAAGCCAGTAGTTCTATATGCAACCGAAACCCTGTCTCTAAATGCCAACAAAGGACTCCTTGAAGAACTGGAGAAAAGAGAACGCAAAATTGTGAGAGGAATCTTGGGATCAAAGTACAGAAATGGAATCCATCAAAAGAGATCCAACGAGGAAGTCTACAGCAAAATAGAGAAAATTACCGACACAATCAGAAAAAGACGGGCACGATTCTACGGTCATCTGTAAAGAATGGACAGAAGAAAGTTAACTAAAGAAATCTTTCACTTTTATGATTCAAACCCCAAAACCACAATTCCCTGGTTTAGAAATACCAAAGAAGACCTGCAAATGCTACATATCTCAGCTGAAGACGCCTTTAACAGAGATCTCTTCCGCAAGAAAATATTGACGAACGGGCTAAACCGAGACGAGCAACCGAAGAGAAGACACGGTGCCCCTTGGACACAGGAGCGTAAGCAGGCCCACTCACAAAGAATGAGGGACATTTGGGCTCTAAAGAAGGCCAATTTCAGTGTCAAATGCAACAAGACTTAACGTGGTCCTTGATGGCCCCAGCGAATTAGATATAATAATAATAATAATAATAATAATAATAATAATAATAATAAGAATAATAATAATAATAATAATAATGTGAAACTGGGTGGCTTTCCGATTTTCAATTTGGCGGATACGATTTCAGCTTGGCCCGGTGGTGTTTGAAGATGTTCAAATAATGGAGCCTCGTGTCAACAGATTTATTGGCTCGTAAGGAAACTCCTGCGGGACAAAATTCCGCACCTATCGCTGGAAATCGTAGAAGTACTTCGTAGGACGTAAAAGCAATACTACTACTACTACTACTACTACTACTACTACAACTACTACTAATATTATAATAATAATAATAATAATAATAATAATAATAATAATATAACTCACCTTAGTACGTTAAAATGAAAATCCACAGCCTGTTTTCCGTCATTTGACCGGGTCAGGAATAGAATGAATGAAGCCCCCTTCTAGGATGGGAATTGTGCCGGCTGACAAACACTGTCGCACTATTCTGGGGCAATGATTAATGAAATGATATTGGAGAGTGTTGCTGGAATGAAAAATGACAGGGAAAACCGGAGTATCCCGAGAAAAACCTGTCCCTCCTCCGCTTTGTCCAGAACAAATCTCACATGGAGTGACCGGGATTTCAACCACGGAACCCAGCGGCGAGATGCCGGTGCTCTGCCGCCTGAGCGACGGAGGTTCACCTTAGTAAGTACAACTAGGAACTGAATATCATCGTCCAGTTCAAAAATCCTGTGTACAGTATTAGAAACGTTTAGAACATTCACACCGAGCTCGATAGCATCAGTCGCTTAAGTGCAGCCAGTATCCAGTATTCGGGAGATAGTGGGTTCGAACCCCACTGTCGGCAGCCCTGAGGATGGTTTTCGGTGGTTTCCCATTTTCGCACCAGGCAAATGCTGGGGCTGTACCTTAATAAGGCCACGGACGCTTCCTTCCCACTCCTAGCCCTTTCCTGTCCATCGTCGCCGTAAGACCTATCTGCGTCGGTGCGACGTAAAGCAACTAAAAAAAAATACTTTCACAACGATTTTAAACCATTTCTTGTATAACATCCGGGATTTCTGATAGCATAGGATACAAGGCAATGGAACATGAAACAATTCCCAAATGTTACGAAAGTAATATTCTCTTCACGGAATTGCAATATGAAAGCCGAGATTTCTTTCTTGATTTCCGCAGTGAAAGATAACAAACGGGTCCTTATTGTTTGTGATATAATTTCCAACCAAATTGATGTCAGGTATTTAAGCAAATACAGTAGAGGTAATACACGGCAGTCTGAGAGATATCGGGGGACAACAATTAGGGCTCTATCTAGCGGAGTGTCCTGGAGTTACTAATTCTGTCATAAGAGCACGTGTATTTTTGTGTGAAGATTTTGGTGTTATTTATGCATTTGCAGTAAGTTAACATAAGTAAATATTAGTGGGAAGCTATGTGCTGTGTTTGGGTGCATTAACTATGAAGTGCAGAAGGATTCGCAGTCTTTCTTCCGTTTTCCTCGTGTTTTCATATATAATTTATTCCAGTGACAAAGCGATTTTTATAGTACTTTCTAAACTTCTGACTTGCGTGACCCATATATTAACTGGCTTAAAATATCATAAGCTTATATTATGGTATAGTGCAGCAGTTAACCTTCAATACCGATGTGTTGTTGTGGGTGTGAGCTGTGGGTTTTGAAATGTCAGAGAAGTGATTTAGATAAGGTACATGAAAGAAGAACGATACGCTGGTAAATGACTTATACGATCTGCTCAGATCATTTTCAGGTCAGCGACTTTAAAAATCCCCGACTATACTGAACCCTTGAACTTACCGTTCCATCGTTGGCCGTCTGCCTCGGCTACTTTGGTAGAGCAATATCGTCTTTTGGATCGCGGGGTCGTTACATGCTTTTTCTATCACTTCATTGACCAATCGATAGGATTCAGAGGAGAGCATGACTAAGGTACTTCAAATGAGGAGCAAAAAAGTGCTTACTATAAAATTTTATTCAATGTAATCACGATAATTAGTGTTACTAAATGGGTAAGAAAAGTCAGTTAAATTTTTCACAAATTGTTATAATGCAGTCACAATGCATAACGTGAGTGATAAAATTACCTTGAAATTGTTTATAACATTTTCTTCAAAAGAATGAAAACGCAATGTCAGATTTGTGAAGAACAAAAACCAGAAAACGAGTAGAAAATCTGAAAATTAGGCAACACTCATCCAAACGATAACTGAGAATTAACCCACACGATCCCTGGAAAATCTGACCTGCAAAAAGTAGAAATCCAGTTTTACATTTAATTAAGGTTATCCACCAGTCGACTATCCTCTCGGATATCGGAATATCCCCCGAATGGATCCTTAATCGAATGAAATCGACTATCAGTTGCTTTGGGTAGGTTGCGAAATATTACTTGAAAATATGGTATTCATTACCAGTTAAGAGAAATTATCACAATCAAAAATAAAATTCCACCATGTATTGTCATCTCGTGACACTTTAAGTTACAGAGGAATCCCGATGCTGAAACATGCATCACCCCAAAAAGATGTTCGGAAGGAGCCAACAACACTTGATCCGATGGGATCTTACGTTACATGGTTCTGAAGAAACTACACTGCGAAATGCAGGAAAACATTAATTCATTATGCTTTTGGAATAAACGCCAAACACTGAAGTTAAAGAAAAGTGATGAATCGCTTGAAAATGTTCTTATTAAACCAACTTTCAGGTTACGAAACAGCTACGTCGTTGAATTAGTTGAAATACAAGTCCACAATATCAAACGAACAATATGAAATATTTCCCATTCTCTATAACTACGACTGAAATTACAAATCTGTCTACCTACACTTGTCCCATTAAACAAAACTACAAGTGATCGGTAGATCAATGTCTAACATAAATAATGTGAACAACGTAAAATTAAAATAAAACATATTAAAAGCTGATGAATCGAAACTACATTCGTAGCGTAAATCCTACAAAAATTAACTGACAACACACGGCACTACCGTAATATACCGTACACCTCAACAATAAACCTTAAAGTAAAGGAACAGAAACAAATAGAAACGAAAGTTCATCAAACTTGAACACACGCGGTAGGGATCAGTCTCCATTAGCCAGGTTTCCACGTGGGACAGCCTTTACATTCATGCCGCTGCTGATGCAACGCTAATACGGGAGCACATTCCGGCTAGTAAGGGTTATGCCAAAATATGGCCCAAATAGCACCTGCTAATATCTTGCACCCCCTTATCCTCTACTGCAAACACTAACATTCTAATCCTGTCGTTGAGTCAAGGTTACAGTGACTGCTCATTCTTAACGGTAATTATAATACACACGCGTCATCCTAAATCTATCGTTGAACCAACGTTATGGTATCTACGCATCACTCATACTGTCAGGTGAAATAAGAAACTTTAACACAATGTCCGGATATTTAAATCTGATCCTCGTTGAAACTTTTAACACATGAAGTGAAATTCGCTACAGAAATGAATTCGAATCTGGAAATATTACTGTATCTATTTCCTACGATAAAGCGTGAATCGAAATTAAACAACAGGTTCGAATAGTTTAATCTATTCCTCATTACAATTTAAACACATGCGATGAAGTTCGCTAAATAAAAATAAACTAAAATCTCGTTTGATATTACGTAATATCACTGAAAACAATAATCACAACCATAGCGATATTTACGGTATAACTCGAGTGTGAGGCTGTAACTGACCTGCCATGTCAACACTCCAAGCATGTATTATCGTAAACTGTCCAGTGAAGTAACTTCTCATCAACATACGCACTCTCAATGTAATAAAATTCACTCTCTCACCTGCAATGTTTCCAGTTCGCAATGTTTTCCTCTCGTAAAGATACAGAATAGAATTCAGTTTACAATAATCAAGTATTATCTTTACCGTGTGTCAGAATGTATTTTGTTCGTGAGGTCGGCTCTCTGAAAATGCACTTCGCTGGTATCAAATAGAATCGTCACCTAGACTTAACTGCCGTTACCTACGGTCATATATTAAACAATATTCATAGGAGAAAGTCAACTTGTACTTAAATAGGTGTTACAACGCACTCACTTGGATTTGATAACCCTTACACTCTTCAATCGTTCTGGATCGCTAAAGGACATCACACCTTTTATACACCCTGTCTCAGAAATATTACATCTCAACTTATACGCATTGTCACAAAAAGTCTCTCCATCGAACTACAGTACCTCTTATTCTCGGCGTCCTGATTATTCTACATCACTCATAAAGTACAGGCTTACTCTGCCTTTAACTTCTTCCTAATTATTCTCATAATATTTCATTTCCATTACAATCCACTTACTTCTTGCTTGAAACATTTTAAATACAACCGATCCCATAAACAAACAACTTTATAATGATCACAAAATTAACTTGAAATTTTCCGGCCCTCAGGAGCAAAACAGCATGCCATAATTTTCTATATCACAACTACATGGTGTCACAAAATGTAAATTTCCCAAAATGCCATACTTTGTCATACTCCACTGGATTTCGATATAAACTTAAAATCTCGCTCACCTAACTGCTGAACGCATTATTATTATAATCTCAATTTGATCCTGACGTGAATATTATTAATATTATTATTATGTTGTTATTTGACTTTATCACACTTATAATGGTTATTTTTATCGTTATCATTATTAGAACTGTTACCGGCCCGAACATTATTTCATTGATTTTCATTGTAATACTTAACTTCACTTAAAAAAAAGAAATTTAAATACAGCTTAACGTCTCGCGCGCTGACATAAATAACAGACAATTCGCCTCTACAATGAAATAACGATAAGACAGGTCATCGTCATCGCAACATACTTAATTCTACACACGCCACATATACAACGCGATGTTATGATTTATTAATTAATTAATTTAAAGAGACAAGCATTTATATCTCTAACTACAAAAACATACTAGAATTAGACAGACCTGTAATTGCGCCGCTTGACGTGGCGTTAACTTGACTTCATCTTGTACGACAGCCACCTCTGAACTTAGCCCCTCATAATGGTAGGAGGCATTCTTCGCTTAAATACTACTTTATGAATACAATGATTCTGCACTCGTCTTGAAGCAACACACATTATTTTCCTTTAACGTATTAACTTAACGAGAAATTTTATTCCGTACACATACACAAATTTTTTTTTGCTAGGGGCTTTACGTCGCACCGACACAGATAGGTCTTATGGCGACGATGGGATAGGAAAGGCCTAGGAGTTGGAAGGAAGCGGCCGTGGTGTTAATTAAGGTACAGCCCCAGCATTTGCCTGGTGTGAAAATGGGAAACCACGGAAAACCATTTTCAGGGCTGCCGATAGTGGGATTCGAACCTATACACAAAAATTAAACCACACAGCCTCGTGTCGACTATTCAACTAATGCAGTGGAAATTTGCCACCTTCTCTTCACCAGGTCTTCCACAGACGTGAATCACCGTGAGACAAAGGCTTAACTATGCCAGACTCCAACAGTCCTCCCTTACTGATCATCAAAATAACCTTGTACGCAATAATTCAAAAGACTTATATATGACTCTGCTGTCTCCCTACGCAGAAGTTCAGGAATTCTACAAAAATTAACTTACGATTTTCCCACTGAACTGAATGGATGACGTAAATACAATGTTTCAATATCTAAGAGTTCTTCGCTCACCATTATCACTTTTTATAATATTCATCCCTCAAGCCAACGGGCTTTTGAGATTCCCCAAGTCTACTTCACACACTTTAATTTTAGAATTCCTATTCCTAATATCACTCGAGGTGGGTTCACCCTCTCGGACAACAGAATGACGACTGTCTGCCTTACTGGTAGAGGGGGCATTTAAGCATTCCCTAGAGACGCGCTGCTACTTTTGTGCAATCATTCCATTTGATGACCGCTGGACCGATTTTTTGAGACTCATCCCAGAGATTCCACCTATTTTTCCAGTCACGATGGTGTTGCTCGGTAATTCTTCCTGTTTCATTGTCCGGCTCCATGGCTAAATTGTTAGCGTGCTGGCCTTTGGTCACAGGGGTCCCGAGTTCGATTCTCGGCAGAGTCGGGAACTTTAACCATGATTGGTTAATTTCGCTGGCACGGGGTCTGGGTGTATATGTCGTCTTCATAATCATTTCATCCTCATCTCGACACACAGGTCGCCTACGGGAGTCAAATCAAAAGACCTGCACCGGGCGAGCCAAACATGTCCTCGGACACTCCCGGCCCTAAAAGCCATACGACCGAGCTCGACAGCTGCAGTCGTTTAAGTGCGGCCAGTATCCGGTATTCGGGAGATAGTAGGTTCGAACCCCTTTGTCGGCAGCCCTGAAGATGGTTTTCCGTGGTTTCCCATTTTTACACCAGGCAAATGCTAGGGCTGTACCTTAATTAAGGCCACGGCCGCTTCCTTCCCACTCCTAGTCCTTCCCTGTCCCATCGTCGCCATAAGACCTATCTGTGTCGGTGCGACGTAAAGCAACTAGCAAAGAAAATCCATACGCCATTTCATTTTTTCCTGTTTCATTAACGGGCGTAATTAATTAATTTCGTGTACGATGTTTCCCGCGCTTTTTGACCGTATGTCCTTGACCAGTGTATCCCACTCAGCTAGGATGGATGCTAACTTCTCTCCGAGTATAATTACATACATTTCCAGCCTGTCAAATTAGCTTCATCAAATGTTTACCAAAATTTTTAATTACTTATTTCTTTGCTGATGACAGTGCCGAAATCTCTCAGTGATGGTTATTGGCTAGAATTCACTGTTAAATACCCGATGTCTTCCGAAATGTTCCGACCTTGTTCGATGTTTTGGGGGATCGCCTCCCGCTGTGAGTTGACACGCCACGGAAGACAAGGTGAGTTTGCAATAAAAATATGGTTGCGCGTTCTTTTCTCCATCTTGTAGTTGGCATTTCAGCAATGTAGAAACACAGCGAATGGTATGTTAAATTCTTACTCTAACTGTGCGTAAATATTCCTCAAAAGATAACTATTGATAGCATTTTCATGCTTATCTTTATTTTATCCCTCTCCTCAGATTAAAGCCGTGATCTGTACTAACACAGACACTCCCAAGAAATGAAACATTAAATGCTATCGACCCTTCCAAAAGGGGTAGTCCTTCCAAGAGAAAAAAAGACAGGAATGTGCCAATCCGTTTATTGGCAAGTGATGATAAACTGCTTTTTAAATAAGGGAATAGACACATTTAACCGTAAACATTCAGGCAGGAATGTTAAAGGAAAAGTAGTAACGCATGAATGAAAGGTCAAGCCCTTTCACAGCAGTGCATTTCACATCTTGATTATATGTCTAATTTCAGTATTTAAATAATAACCTGTTTAATAATTCCTCTTTCATTTATCCAGAATTGCTTTAACAACATTGAAGTTAATATCTTAAAAACACTTTCTTCCTAGACGTAATGTATTTATCCATTTCCGTATATGAATTTCCATTGATATTTGAATTTAGCAAGAATTTCCAGGTCACGCCACTAGGAGCGCCACTTGCGAATTGTCTCCCATTTTAACAAGGCTAAATCCGGAAGTGTCCTGTGTGATAGAGGATATCAGTCAGATTGAACGGTGCTCGTACTACATGTATATAAGTTTTTGTGAGTTTTCAATGTAACATACTAATGCCAATCGCCAAGTTGAAGTCTGTCGCTCTCAGAGAGCTAGTTGGGTAGGCCGGCGACGACAGCGAATTCCGTTCCCATGACGACCAGATACAGATATCCTGTTACCTGTGGAAGTGGGTTATACGAGCGCCGAATGAAATATTCAAATCGCTGCCGAGGGACATGGCTGTATCTCACGGTGCTTGAACCTCGCTTACTGCTACACTCAATTCAATCTATTGAAATAAGGACTCAACGTTCCACTACGTCAGACAGTATTGTTTACGAACACAGTTATAGCCGTCGATATTTGAGAGTTATGAGAGCGCGTAGCTTCAGACAGTTCGTAAAATAAATATAGCATCATGCTGTAGGATTCCCATTGTTTCTTGATGAGTAGAGGAGTTGAAAGGGAATAGTTAAAAATATAGAAACACTCGGAATTACGTATATGTGGTAGTTACGTACTTCCTTACTCACTCCCTCCATGAATGGGGGCTTATAATTACGGTGACGATATTTTTGGCAGTGAAAATCGAGACAGCCTTGTTGGGGTGGAAAGGGGGGGGGGGGAGTTGTTGGAGGATAGAGAGATTAGAGTTTTATAAAGTTATAACCTTTTAAAAATTTTAAGAAGTTCCACAAAACTCGATTCACCAAAAATCCAATATAGAGGGATAAATTAATACAAAGTTTATTTTAGTGTTTGTTACTTATGCAAGTACCTTACTAGTTTTGTGAGAAAAAAGAACAGACCACCTGATCGGAGATTATCAGGCTGGATTCCGAAAAGGGAGATCCTGCGCAGAACAAATCCTAAACCTTAAAACCATAATACAGATTCGCAAAACCAAACAAACAGTAATCACCTTTGTTGACTTCAAAAAGGCGTATGATTCCATAGATCGGCAGACCCTGTTCAACATACTAGAGGAATTTCAAGTCGACAGGAAAAACGAGGGAATTGATTAAACAAACTCTGACCAACACAACATCAAAAGTTAAGTTCTTGGGAGAAATTTCTGAACCGTTCGAAATCAGAACTGGTGTCCGACAGGGAGATGGACTATCCCCACTACTATTCAATTTAGTTTTGGAAAAAGTGATTCGTGAATGGAGAAAAGAAACTGAAGGTATAAACTTTGGCAGACTTCTTAAAAACAAAATTCACCTTGATTGCTTAGCTTTCGCAGATGATCTTGCGATCCTTTCAAACAACAGACAAGAAGCAATCCACTCCATAGAAAAATTGCATGAAATAGCGGCAAAAACCGGACTTCAAATTTCATTTGAAAAGATGCAGTTTATTGAAGGAACTAAATCAAGATTCGACAATCAACCATTAATCACCAAATGTGGAATAATTTCCCAAGTAGACAAATTCAAGTATCTAGGTGAAATTATTCAACCAGCAGGGTTAAATCAGGAAGCTAACAAAATAAGAAATGCTAAACTGCAAACGGCTTACAAAATCATATGGAACAGATACAACAAAAGATTTATATAAAAAAAATGCAAAATTACGACACTACAATACAGTCATCAAACCAGAGGCACTTTATGCATCTGAAACACTGATCATTGACGGCAGGTCACAAATGAAAAGCATTGAGAAACAAGAGAGGAAAATTCTCAGAAAAATCCTAGGACCAAAGTTCGAAAGTGGAATTTGGATGAAAAAGAAACCACACGAAATTTTTCAATTCACAGAAGAAATCACAGATACCATTAGAAAGAGACGACTAAACTTCTACGGACACCTACACAGAATGGACAACAACAGGCTGAAAAAGAAAATTCTAAATCTAGCTCTAAACCTGAAAATCCGCAACAATTTGTTAGCAGAAATTCATAAAGATCTACAAGAAATTGGTATGGAGGACGAAACCATTCAAGATAGAATGAAATTTAGAAGCTTAGTAAACAAACATAAATTTGCAGAGAAACCAACAAGAAAAAATACAGGCTGGACAGAAACACGCAGAAAGGAAAACAGTGAAAAATGAAGAAATATTGGGAAGAAAAGAAGAAGAAACATTGTGCAAAATAAGTTCAAACGCTCTCCACAGTTGGGCACAACGAATCAAATAATAATAATAATAATAATAATAATAATAATAATAATAATAATAATAATAATAATAATAATGAAGTGAACCAATACTGAATATGGTTGAAGCATTGAGATAAAAATGATATTTGAAGGTATCCATAAATTATTATTTGCCTGGAGAATACGAGATAATTGAACTGAGAATTATGTATTTTTGTCTGGGGACGAGCGAAAGTATTCTCGCAGCTGAAAAAAATAGATAGGCTTTTCTTAGAGAGAGATTTATGGCCTTCAGAATGAAGGACAGGAAGTAAAGCGCCAGGCCCTCGGGGCTAGTCACGTTATATCTGTCAAATGCTCGCAAGAGTCACATATGAATATTTCCTTCATTTTCACACTGTATTGAATATTTACATGCCAATAATTTGTTACCATCAACGTTGTATGTTTCATGATCCGGTAGGTGAAGTAATCCTCCAAAATTTTACATTCAAATGAGATCGTAGTAAGGATTTCAGGTAGCACCTGGAAGTCAAACTAGCATGGTTCGATACCCGGTTGGTATCGACGTCCTTGGATCAAAACCAGAAGATCTGAAAGGGGTCACAATTTCATAAGGCATTAAAGTGTGTAGATTATATCTTGTGTTGATGTATTTCATAAAATGTCCTAATACTACGATATTGTAAGACAATATTGTTTTTCTCACGAGAGTGCCATCCTTTTTATATAATTTATGTGTTGTTAGGTAATAATGTAGCGGATACCTCCGTGTATCGAAAGATAGATAAATGGATAGATCCCTATTGATTAAGAAGTGTAATGTATATGTGTTCAGTGTTAATAAGTTTATTTGGGAATGCCAGAAAAAAGATTCAGAAGTGATAAGGTGGAGAAAGATTAGTGTTACATCGCGATTTACTTAGAGTGCTTTGAATGGATCCCAAAACTGCAGTGTTCATGATACAGCCGGGTGATTTCATAACATCTCTCTGATGTACGTTAAAGCCTTTGAAATTTCCAAGTCTTGCTTCGAAAACCTTGTTAATGACGCGCCGCAAAACAGAACATGCGGTGACTGATCTCCAGTTCTATGGGTTTAAGTCACCACTGCCTTTAAACAGTAAAACTGTGTGCAGCAACGTGTATAACTGAAAGTTTTTCGTAGAAACGGACAAAAATGTGTCGTAATTATATGAACTGAGTGTAGAAGAAAAAAGCTAAATTAAATAACAATTACAGATTAACTACTAAATATTTCAATAATAAATCTTTCTCCGTACAGGTCATGAAGGCCTTTGGAGGAAGGAAATGTAAAGGCTTCCACTACTCGTACACTCGACACTCGTGGGGTTGTGTGGTTAACGCTATAGTCGGTCGTCTTTGCTCCTAGGATTTAATCCAATACTCAGTTTTGATGCAGCCTGAGTAAATCCCGGGGCCATAAGGCTCTCCAGGTGTGGACATCTCGTTTTTCCGATTTCCCGACGATAAATGGGAACCGTGTCCTTTCGGGCCTCCTTTACCGTCTCGGCTAGGTAGCCCTGTATCCCCGTAGCTTCGGACAGATTACTTAAATATGACTCTTTCGATCTCTTAATGCGCGTGATTTGAAATGGATTAAAAGTAAAGGATCCAGTGATTTAATTTACCAAGAAGTGTATGGAATAACTATAAATCAAACAGGCCTATACAATGTAATGTATGCTACAATAAACTGGATGTCGACTTTGCACTAACGCTAAACGGACTAAGCTCATTATGAATTCAATCTAGATATAAATAAGATGCGAGAAAGGATTGGTGAAATATAGCTGACATCTAAAAATAGTTGCCAAGAAAAATGTCATCTACGGAATATCGATTTCAACGCCACAAGCAATCTTAATTGGTGGTTGGGCGAATCGTCCGTGGGTTACTGCCAGCTATTAGCGACAAAGAGGCGGGCAGACCCTCGCGCTGTAGTCTGCGTTTGACTGATTTATTTTTATCTTTATTGCAGGAGAGCTAGTCCTTCAGCTGCAGTCCGTACCATTCCCGATTGATTGCTTTACTTAAATGGCAAATTTATCTGGAATTACCGAGGGATTAAATAGGCCTTATTTTACTCGCATATAGATACCTGTCACCAAACATATTTTATTTATGCGAGCAATTAGTAATGTTCGTTCTTGAAAACGTGACTGATATTATGTTGAAATATTGCTGAAATAAGGGAATCACTTTAAATCGAAAATGGTTCGCCACAAAACGCATAATATATATATGAATGGTTTCACTGACTAAGCTCAGTGCACTTAAACAGTGGGCTGTATTGCGAGTAACTCTGATCTGGAGACATAGAGGAATGGAATCGAATTTGACCTTTGGAACAGTTTTTCGAGGACAACGGCACAGAAATGGTTATAAATCACATTTATCCATTTCCACGATAGTAATAAACTATTTTCATTGTTTCTGGGCAAGTTTTATCGGCATATTTTTGTTTGCTAATTACGTCTCTGGAGAAATAAGTAAGAAAGGTAGTTTAACAAACATGTTTTATAGTAATAAACGGAAGATTGAAACTGGACGTATTCATGTATATTAACTGGTGTAAATTTAAAGTGTATGTTTTAAATCTCATCTGTGGACAAAATGTTATGTGCAATTCGTGAAGTAAGAGGAACTGATCAATCTCGAATTCTATTGCCAGGCCTTGCTATCGCTCGGGCCAAAATTCGTCCCTGGCTGATAAACACTCCCTACCTCCTTCTTTCCTGTCCAAACATAATTATATTACTGTAAGTGCGTGCAAACACAAACACAAGGTTATCAGACGGAGTGAACATATAAACGTATTATTGTCACCAAATGTAATCTCTTCGTCTCTGTCACCTGTTTAAAAAAATTGTAACTGATATCGTAAAACATTTGTGAGGGACATTTTATTTTTCTAAAACATCTACATGGTATTTACATATTTATCTTGTTGTTGCTTGGGTCATCAGTCCATAGACTTCTTTTGATACAGACTTTCATCCCACCCTATTCAGTGCTAAATTTGCCATTTCTATGTAACAACTACATCCTCCATCTAATTTAATCTGTTTATTATATTTGTATCTTGGTGTTCCCCTAATGGTCTTACGCCTACACTTTTCTCAAGAACTTAACGTGTAAAATCCTGGATATCTTAGATGTGTCCTGTTATTCTCTCTCTTCTTCTCATAAAATTTCGCCTTCTCGTCTCACCAATTAGATTCAGTATCTCTTCATTCGTTATTCGATCTACACATCTTACCTACTGTATTCGTCTGTAACACAACAATTCTAAATTCCATCCTTTTCTGAGGTCTTTGTTGTCAATGTTTCACTTCCAATATAATACGAAAATCTTCTAAAACAACTAATTCCTATATCAATGAAGTGAACAAAGTTATTTTCTTAAGAAAGATGTTCCTTGCTTGTCCTAGTCTGCATTTAATGTCTTCCTTACTTCCGACATGGTTAGTAATACGTAGTTACTATCCAGGTAACAATAAAAATCTACTTCGTTTAAGACTTCACTTCCGACTCTAATATTTCTTGCATCATATCTGACTTTGTTCAACTTTTGTTTCGGATTTTGTTACTTTAATCTTGTATTCCTTCTCGAACGCAATGTCCAGACTATCCAGCAATATATATAGATCTTCTGGATTTTCAGATAAAATTACAATTGATTTCCTGTCCTTCGTTTGTGATTGCCTTTCCAAATTATTATTTGATTTCCTTTACTGTTTGGTCTATATAAATATTGAAAAGGAGGGAGTACAACTTCAGCCATACCTCAATCCTTTATGGAATGCTGCTTCATTGTCATAGCTCTCGACTCTTATCCTGCAGACTGTTTTTGTACAGATTCTAGATAATTCTTATTTCTCAGTATCCTATCCCGATCACCTTCATAATCTCTATAATACCTTGTTCCAATCAACTATCTAACGCCTTTCCTAGATCTACGAGAACACGTCGGCTTGTCCTTAATGCGATTCTCTACGATCGGACCTAAAGTCAGGATTACTTCACCTGTTTCTAAATTTCTCCTTAAAACAAACTTATCTTCTCCCAACTCAGCTTCAGATTACTATATTTAATTCTTCTGTAAAAAATACCTTTTGAAGTGTTTCAAGCTTGAGATTCTATCCGTTTGTATCCTCAAATATTATCCTGTCATTATTTATTCGCCACTTTCTAGTTATGGGATAATCCCAAATCTTGGGTTCTCGTTTCTTTGAGTAATATTATTCATTATATCTTTGCTACATTATTTACTTCACGATCTATGATTTTGCTGCTTAAGTCGCACAGCGTACCGTTAACTGGAGAGTTTAGTCAGTGGGTGGGTTTTGACCGACCATGGTAGAGCGCTGGCCTTCTGAGCCCAACTTGGCAGGTTGGATGTCGGTCACTTGCTTTCTTGACTTACGCTGCCTGAACCGTCAACGATAATGTAAACGTACGAATTGTAGAGCATAGAAACCTCTACAAAAAGTCCACGATGGTATATACCTATTTCCAACCGGTTGCGCTCTAGAAGCGATTTTATGTTATAGTCCGCGGTAAAAAAAACTAACTCCTTAAGATTAAATAAATATTTCGATATTATCCTCGAACTCCTCATCGAAATAAATTGTTTGACCTCCTCCACTATTTCATACGGATTACAATAAGCTTGTCAGGACATTATTTGCATGAATGGTTCAGAAGTTATGACCATTTTAGACTGTAGTGGTAATTCATTCCCTGTTGTCTGCTAGCAAGTTGCCTCTACCTCGTCGCTTGGAGCGCGGTAGTCGCATCGGATGAAAAATATCATCAGAGCTTCGTGAATGTTTATATTAGACTGTGTCTGTACGTCTCACTGCAGCGAAAGTTCGGCTCTGCTCCAACCTCCCAAGTACCGATAACGAAACCTGTGTGTATGTAGTGTCCCACTGATCCGCGAGTGCGCCACTTAGCACTGTCCTGCTGCGAGTCACTTGAATCGTGTGCCGTTAGCTCGCCGTTCCTGTGAATCGATTCAATCGGGACACTTGAATGAATCGATATACTGCTTCGAATCCTACACTCTGTAGCCAAGACTACACTGTATGTCTTATGATATTTACACTTCGTTACTTTCATTGTGCTGCCTCATACTTTCCTTAGCCAGTATGAAATTAACTGAGGTTTCAACGATGCTACTAATGCCATTCTAGCTGCCACTGCGGATCGGAGGCAGAGAGGTTCAAACCCGACAGAGATAGTAGGATATTTGAAGGGTGTAAGAAAAGTCCATTCTACACTTTATGTCAGCATGTAAAAAAAATCTCTGATAACGTATTTGGGGTTTACCCTACAAATTTAATCGAAACCTCATTGTCAGCCGCAGACCCCCTCCCTGTGGGTGGGGGTGGTAGAATAACACCCACAGTATCCCCGGCCTGTACTAATAGGCGACTTAAAGGGGCTCCAGGGGATCTCAACTTGGGAGTGTGGGTGGCGACCATGGGGCCCTCAGCTGAGTCCAGACATTGCTTCAACTTACTTGTGCCAGGCTCCTCACTTTCGTCTGTCCTATCCGACTTCCCTTGGTCACCTCTTGTTCTTTTACGACCCCGACGGCATTAGGTCTGCGAATCGTAGGAGTCTTTCATTTCCACGCCCTTCGTGACCCTGATCTTTATTTGGCCGATATCTTCATTTCTCGTTGTGTCGGATCCCTTCCATTTTTCTCTCTGATTAGTGATATATCGAGTATGGTTGCCTAGTTGTACTCCCTCTTAAAGCAATAATCACCATCACCGCTACAGATTGCCCAACAGAGATCTGGTTTACTATGCCATCTGGTACAGTAAAATGGAACGTCGGAATTGACACGCAGCCAGCTCAAATGACTTCATGTCAGATTTCTTGCACGCTGTAGCTGAGGCTATAAGATTATTATTATTATTATTATTATTATTATTATTATTATTATTATTATTATTATTATTATTATTATTATTATTATTATTAGCAGTAGTAGTAGTATTCTTGTTGTTCATGTCATTTTTATGCAGCCAGTCTCTGTTATGAATGGTGTATAAATGTCGCTCTGAAGGTCGGTAGGTGGGTATATTTCAGTAGGCTTGGCACACATACGCAATAGCAAATTATTATTATTATTATTATTATTATTATTATTATTATTATTATTATTATTATTATTATTATTATTATTATTATTGACAGTAGTAGTAGTATTATTTTTCTTGTTGTTCATGTCATTCATATGCAGCCAGTCTCTGTTGTGAATGGTGTGTAATTGTCGCTCAGAAGGTCGGTAGGTGGGTACATATCAGTAGGCTTAGCACACATACGTAATAGCAAGTGAAGGGGAATTACATCACTCCTCATTTCCCTTGTACGCCTCATCAGTGACGCCTGCTTATGGCGGAATTGTTGAGGATCCAACCAACATTTCGGCTGAGCACTCAGCATGCATACACACATGGTAAAATTTCTATATTCTGTATCCAACTAAACAAATTAAATCAAAGCGATAGCTATGGCTATAGCTGTGAACAACAGCTATAACCCAAATGAAAGATATGTTTAAGTAGCTACTATGATACATTTAGATGATGCTATAATTTCTTAAATCTGGCATACCTTCTAGGCCTACAGCATCATTTTGAATTCACTTTTACTCGGTATTCATCTCATTACAAATATAAGTATTGAAAAAGATCAAGAAACGATAGAAATAGAATAAATTAGTAATAATTGTCCTTAAATAAGTTTTATGACTGCATTGAGAGCGATGTTTCACTTATTGTATACCAAATTATGACATCACTCTGTCGTTTTATTCAGATGCACCCAGCTGTCTCGGAATCGTGTGTGAAGGGAACGTTCAACATCACTTTGGATAATCCTCTACCGCAGTACGTGGACAAGGGGCGAGTTCCATGGGACATCCGCATCACAGGACGAAAGTTTTTGAAGTGGTTTGCTCAAGGCGGTTCACTCCACTACAAGCATTGTTGGGATGCTTAATGTTGAGCTTCAAGATTTGTGTCGAGGAATGTGGAATTTAGTTTCTAATAAATAACGTTGGTGGATTTTCCCCTTCAAATTGATTCCTCTACGAAGATTGATATACTGCGTAACAAGAACACACGGCGAAATTTTAAGAATAGATTCCTCATGTGCTGAGAGATAGCACACATCATATTAACATTGGTTCAGACTAAGTTTTTCTCTGATTTATCATACTGCCAAACGTAATACTATCTGATATGCTGTAATGGGCATGTGCCTTATCTGAACTGAATAATGTCGTGGCTACTATCTCTTAACGAAATTAAGGAGCCTTTCAGGCAATAAAATATGTACTATGCTAGGAATGTTGCATTGTGTTCCAGAACTCCATGAGGCAACAAACTGAGATCTGTTCACCCAGGGAGTGAATATTTTAAACGTTTAACTTAAGGAACATCATTAGAACGTACCACAATTCCGGTAAGTTACGCAGTAGGAGTACAATATAACAATACAAAGTAAACTCGAGTTCTTTACAGTCACACCTCCGATTGAGGTGAACTCCACGTGACATTTCAACCATAAACGAGCCCTCCTGCCATTCTTACACTAAGGAGGAAGGCACTATAACAATATTTGTTAAGTTGGATAAACGAGAAATTAAAAATTTTCGGACTCATATTCAGGGTAGTTGGAAACGAGGTGAACCAGATATATGACCAACACATACAAAATTTGAAAAAAATAATTTAATATCTCGGGCCGTTGTCCTTTATTCCTCTTCTGAATTAATCCAATGAGATCGCTTCGCGGGCACTTTCAAGTGGGCTTTGCGAGGCAGTGTTGCTAAATCTGCACGTGGCTTATGACAGGCCTGAGAGCGTCAATAGAATAAATAAACTTCTCCAGGGGAGGAACTTGAAGAAGGACCTCCCTCGTGATAGGCTCGGCCCATAGCAAGCACGCTGCGGTGGCATTGGCTGAAACACACGGTGTGTTAGTGTTTGAAGCTCATTTCTCGGCATGGCTCTCAAGACATACCAAGCCACGTACAATTTTAGCAATATCGCCTTGTAAAGCCCATTTGAATTCATCCGTGAAGCGATCAGCAGGTGATAAAATGACAACCGCGTGGGATATCAACGTAAAGTTTTTCAGATTATCTATCAGTATGACGAGCGCTCTATCGCTCATATACTCGGTATACGTTGTTTTCGACCACCCTGTGTATAGAACTATTTCTTGACTGCATGCAGTATGAGCAATCCATTGCTTAAATTTCGCCCTGTATTTTTGTTTCAACCTGTATATACCATCTGGATGAGGTTCAATATGATTCATCTTTTAATTAGAATTTATAAGTCCATAGGAAAATATATTTTCAAAATCTTGTAAACCGAGCTGTTTGACCAGTACTGTTATTTCATCTATTTACAGTATATCCGCCTCATTACAGGGTATAAGTGCTTGGACTGTGTGTCTATCGTAGAAACATAGGTAATATTGTAGCAGACTTATTTAAGGGTAAAGTACATCTTTCACTAGCTTAAATTTATAAATTTAATTTTTATAGCTTAGCAACTACGAATGCACCTTAAGCAAAAATTCGATTACCTAACATACATGTGTTCATTACCATCTATGAAATAATGTTGAGATTTTTAAAAAGCCTCGTAGGGGAAGGTTACTTGCATTAGACCATTTAAAAAAAATTGCTTCACTCATACTTTTATTTAAAATGAAAACCTACAACCTGTTTTCCAGTCATTGACCGGGTCAGGGATGTAATGAATGAAACATATATAGACTGTTATTACAATGGGGTCGCCACTCCCAAGGTGATTTATTAATGAGTGATAAATGCTATGAAATGATAATGGAGAGTGTTGCTGGAATGAAAGATGACAGGGAAAACCGGAGTACCCGGAGAAAAATCTGTCCCGCCTCCGCTTTGTCCAGCACAAATCTCACATGGAGTCACAGGAATTTGAACCACGGTATTCAGCGGTGAGAGGCCGACACGCTGCTGTCTGAGCCACGGAGGCTTCTTCATACTTTTATTTTCCTTGAAAACAAACACTGTTGTTATATTATGTATTCTACATTTCATACATCAGATGATATTATATGTTAAAATATATTACTCCCAATGCGTATGAAATGAAAGAATACAAATTACAGCACGTAAATGGTCCAAATAAGGAAACCGGTTGCGTGATTTAGAGCAACAGTTGCTTACCTTAGACCTCTGTGGGGCACCTATAAAAACATCACTAACACAAAACATCAAAAAATCAGTAAGAAAGTATTATTTTAATGCAGAATCATTTTAATACATCACTAATAGGAACGAAAAACTTAAACAAAAATAACGTATTTATCAAGTACAATTCACATACTCCTCTGTCTCTCTATTTCCGGGAGATAGAGAGTTCGAACCACACTATCGGCAGCCCTGAGTATGGTTTTCCATAGTTTCCCATTTTCACATACCTTAATTAAGGCCACTGCTGTTCCTTCCCAATCCTAGCCCTTTCCTATCCCATCGTCGCCGTAAGACCTCTCCGTGACGGTGCGACGTAAAGCAAATTCAACTAAATAAGTCTCTCTATTTCTTTACCTGTGACAAATTCAAAATTCAAGGCTCTTCAGTTTCATCTTCCCTATCTGAGCGCAATTGCTCAACGCTTATTCTCTTCCTGTTCCGAAGTTGTTAGGTTCGCGAAGCCCTTTTTTCTCTTCTTTGCATTGTTAAGAGGGTATTTCCCCAGTTGTACTACCCCTTAAAATAATAATACCCGCCGGGCTGAGCGGCTCAGACGGTTGACGCTCTAGCCTTCTCACTGTAACTTGGAAGGTTCGATCCTGGCTCAGTCAAGTAATATTTGAAGGGGCTCAGATACATCAGCCTCGTATCGGTAGATTTGTGGCACGCAAAGAACTCCTTCATAACTAAATTACGACACCTAGGCGTCTCCGAAAACCGGAATAGTGGATAGTGAGACGTATAGCCAATATTATTATTATTATTATTATTATTATTATTATTATTATTATTATTATTATTATTATTAATATTACAAAAATCCCCACCGAGCGAGTTGGCTATGCGGTTTAGTTCACGTAGTTCTTCGCTTGAATTCGGGAGACGGCGGATTCGAAACTCACTGGCGACAGCCCTGAAGGTGGTTTTCTGTGGTTTCTCATTTTCTTGAATTGTACCTTAATTCAGGCCGTGATCGCTTCCTTCGTACCGGGCGAGTTGGCCGTGCGGTTAGGGGCGCGCAGCTCTGAGCTTGCATATGGGAGATAGTGGGTTCGAGCCGCACTGTCGGCAGCCCTGAAGACGGTTTTCCATAGTTTCCCACTTTCAAACCAGGCAAATGCTGGGGCTGTAAAGGCCACCACCACTTCCTTCCCATTCCTAGCCCTTTCCTATCCCATCGGCGCCATAAGACCTATCTGTGTCGGTGCGACGTAAAGCAAATTGTAAAAGAAAAGTTTCCTTCCTTCCTTCCTTCCTTCCTTCCTTCCTTCCTTCCTTCCTTCCCTCCGTCATTCCTAATCCTATCCTGTCTTATTAAATCGTCACTATAAGGATACCTTAAAATAAATAGCAAAATTAATAATCATCACCGTCACCAGAAACACTTCTGCATCACACATAAATTGAACTCATGAGACTAATAAACAACCATAGTTCTTTTCTGTTTCATGCTAGTTGTTTAATGTGGGACTAACAGTTTTTGGCGATACGGACATAGGGAAAAACTAGAACTGGGATGGCAGAGGCCGTGGTTTTATTTAAAGTACAGTCTGGGAATTTGAGTCAAGTTGTACATTTCACCACTGGGAAAAGTCCTCTCAGTTTTAATTATTGTATTGATGAGTTGCTAGTACCTAATGGGGAACAATGAAAGTACCTAGGTGTTAATGTGAGGATAGATCTTCATTGGGGTATTCATATTAGCGAAATAGTTAAGAAAGTGTACAGATCTCTTCACATGATTATGAAAGTATTTAGGGGTTGTAGTAAGGATGCAAAGGAGAGGGCGTATCAGTCTCTGGTAAGACCGCAGTGTATTAGACCCTCACCAAGACTACTTGATACGAGAACTGGAATATAAAGTCAAAGAAAATCAGTACCATTTGTTTAGGGGATTTTCGACAAAGGAGTAGTGTTACTTAAATGTTGCAAACTTTGAGGTGAGAATAAGGAGACGAGATGCTCGACTATGTGGTATGTTTCGAGCTGTCTGTGTTGAGTTGAAGTGGAATGACATAAGTAGAAGAATAAGCTTGAGTGGAGCTTTTAAAAGTAGGAAAGTTCATAATATGAAGATCAAGTTGGAATTCAAGAGGACAGATTGGGACAAATATTCTTTTATAGGACACGGAGTAAGTGATTGGAATAAGTTAGCAAGGGAAATGTTCGATAAATTTCGAAGTTTCTAGAACATGTTTAAGAAAAAGCTATGTAAACAGTTATAAATAAATGTAAATATGAGGTAAAAATCTGACACCTGGGCAACCGCCCTAAATGCAGAACATTGATTGATTGATTGATTGATTGATTGATTGATTGATTGATTGATTGATTGATTTGCCGGGTGAGAAAATAGGAAACCATCTTCGAGGCTGCCGATGGCATGGTCCGAACCGACCCTCTCACGAATGAAAGCTTACAGCTAGATAAAGCGTTCCACGTAGCCAACTCGCTCGGTACCATAGTTTCTTTGGAACACAGACGAAAGAGCAATGACCAGTTTAAATTGTAAGATGTTTAGTATAAATGTTTAGTAACGAACAAATTCTGTCTTAAGAATAGGTAATCACTCTTCCCCCGTCGATGAGAGCACAGAATACATCCACTCTATCTCCTGTTCGTCGCGAAAGGCGACGAAAAGGGCTCTCAATTTGCGAGAGTGGTTTGGTGACATCGGGTTCCATGGCTGAGTCTCACACTGGTTCTAATTACTTATACCTGATCGTTAATCTTATCATTCCTATCAGACTCGCCTTGACGAACTCTTGTTCTCAACTGACCCCTGATGATCTTAGATTTGCTTGGCCTAAGGAATTATTCGTTTTCACACCTATCGTTGCCTTTGAATTTCTTCATCCCAAACCTTCCAAAACTCGGACTTTCTCCTTCCTTTTCTATTATTAAAGTTAAAAAGCAATGTTAGCCTAATTCCGCGTAAAACAATAATAAATAAATAATAAGGTGCAGCTCACTGTAGACATCAATGAATTAAAACTCATAATAATTTTCAAGTACTCCAGATAAAAACGCCATCGACGTGCTGTCAGCGGCTGCTTTCCATAGCACTTAATGACAGACTCCAGTTTCATTTCGTCCATGAAGAGCTGAATGTGCTACAAGAGGACGTTCAATGAATCTTTTATGCCTATACAATGCTACAGTTCAGATAAAAGAGTTTCCGCTCTTTGATTACGTCTGTCAACCATAGCGCTGGAACTTTTTATACATTTATGACGTAATTAATGAAGTGTTCTGAGGAGTGAAGGCACTTTCTTCTGAACTCTGAATATGGACAGATAATTGCGGTCGAGTGCTCAGCAGAGAGAGAAAGAGAGACTCGTGAATGGCATCTCTTCTAATGAGCTTCCACTCGCTTTCAAAGTGGTTTATAGGCGGCAGCCTGGCGCTGTACTATTTCCAGTAGCTCATTTCCAATATTAATGTACCCTATTTTTATGGCCGCGCAATCCAAGACACGTACGTTGAGATGTTGGATTTCGACTCAAGTCCCGTCTGCATGTAAGACTGACAGATACGACTGATGAAAAGCACGCGTCCACAAAGCTCAGATTTCCGCACAAACTTCTGCTCAGTCTTACGAGGATCAACATGGATGAAATACTGTTGTGAGCAATAATTTCTCTGTGTGCTATGAAACTGAGAGAATCGAGAATCACGGTGCGCTCGAAAATGGTTACTGAAGAAAGGAAGATTCTCTCGTGTCAGTTTGCTACATGAGTTACTACAGAAATCAGAAGACTGGCGTAATTATCTGCGTACGGATATGGAAACTTACTGTAAATAACGCTAGTGACCCTCGAATTAGGAAAACAAGTCACGGCCATGAGGAAAGCTATCACTCCGCATGAGGTACTCACTCCAACGTTAAGATTTCTAGCGATGAGGCGGAGCTACAAGGATCTTGAGTTTACAACAATAATTTCTAAACAAGCCCTTAATCGACTTATACCGGAAACATGCCGAGCTATAAATAAATTTTTGAAGAAGGAATACGTTATGGTATATGAATTAATGACGGCTGTTTTGTGCTATTTGAAGTTTATGGAAAAGTCCTGAAATACAATAACACAAACATGACATCTAAAAACCAAACCAAACCCCATGGCACTACAGCCCTTGAAGGGCCTTGGCCTACCAAGCGACCGCTGCTCAGCCCGAAGGCCTGCAGATTATGAGGTGCCGTGTGGTCAGCACGACGAATCCTCTCGGCCGTTATTCTTGGCTTTCTAGACCGGGGCCGCTATCTCACCGTCAGATAGCTCCTCAATTCTAATCACGTAGGCTGAGTGGACCTCGAACCAGCCCGCAGGTGCAGGTAAAAATCCCTGACCTGGCCGGGAATCGAACAATACATACGATTCATTTCATTCGTTATAATTATCTACCACTTTTGATATCAAGAACTAGTCCGTCAAGTGACTGCTAACGATTTTTTCACCATAACAATTTTCAAAAATGTTTCCTTATTTTTAATTTTGTCCTTAGAAATTAGAATTGTCTAGATGTCATGTTGCCGGCCCTGTGGTGTAGGGGTAGCGTGCCTGCCTCTTACACGGAGGCCCCGGGTTCGATTCCCGACCAGGTCAGGGATTTTTACCTGGACCTGAGGGCTGGTTCGAGGTCCACTCAGCCTACGTGATTAGAATTGAGGAGCTATCTGACGGTGAGGTAGCGGCCCCGGTCTAGGAAGCCAAGAATAACGGCCGAGAGGATTCGTCGTGCCGACCACACGACACCTCGTAATCTGCAGGCCTTCAGGCTGAGGAGCGGTCGCTTGGTAGGCCAAGGCCCTTCAAGGGCTGTAGTGCCATGGGGGGGGGTTCATGTCCGCCCGAAGACGGCATCTAACACAAAATCTAATAAGTATTAATATACATTCAGAGCGGTGGTGATTATAGTTTTAAGAGGAAGTACAGCTAAGCAACCATCTTCTGTTAACACTAACCAGAGAGAAAAAATTGAAGGGATCCAACACTTCTAAAAATAAAAATATCGGCCAAAGGAAGGCAAGAGCCACGCACGAAGGGCGTGAAAATGAAAGACTCCCTAGGCCTCGAAAACCTAATACCGTGGAGGTCGGAAAAGAACAAGAGTTAACCGAGGATGATCGGATAGGATAGGTTAAAGTGAAGAGCCTGGCACAAGTAAGTGGAAGCAATGCTGGGACTCAGCTAAGAGCCCCGTGGTCGCCAACCCATACTCTTCAGTTAAGAGCCCCTTTTAGTCACCTCTTACGACAGGAAAGGGATACCGTGGGTGTTATTCTACCCACCCACATTCACAGAATCAGGCTTAAGCCCTACAGTATCCATTCAATTTTTGGCAGGGGATAGATGGATATCGTTTTCAACTGCTCACTGGAGCCTAACAACAACAAGAATACTGCAAGCCACAAATATTTCTGCTATGGGTTCAATATATACAGAATGATGATAGGCTGTTCGTGTTTCACTATGTTACTGGCAAGTATAGGCCTGTTTGAACAGTTTACCGTAGATCCGAAAGGCTGCGGTACATTCGACTTAAAGAGGCCACTGAAAGTGGAGCAGTGTACACATTTAATGGATGCCGTGATCGACGATGGGAATGTTGCTGGCATGGGCCAGTTGATCGTATTGTGTTCTAGCTTTACCGGTGGTTCCAGGTACACGCACGAGCATATTCAGGATGTCGTGACGTACATGCGGAACTACGGTAGACCGGACCTCTTCATAACATCTACGTGAAATCCGAATTTAGCAGAGATACAGCAAGAATTTTTGAAGGACAAAATACTCAGGAACATCATGATCTGTCGCCAAGAGTCTTTCATCAGAACTACAAGGCACTGAAGAATCTCGTCACAAAAGCAAATATTTGTGTTGAAATTCGGTGTCATATATATACAACAGAGCGGCAGTAGCGTGCACTACCTCATATTCACATCCTGGTTTGGCTCAGAGATACCTTAGATTATGTACACCGAGTTGATGATTTCATCAGTGTTGAAATCCCTGATTCAGAAGGCAACCCAGAACTTACGCTAAGGAAGTAGATGGTGCACAATCCCTGATGATGAAGAAATCGCCGCTCTCAATGTGTGAAGGATGGAACCTTCAGGAAGCGATCTCTCGACATTCTAAAAAATAGACTTCCAGGGGGCAGGTCTGATTTCCGCTTTATTACAATAGAAACCCACAAGAAGGAGGATTTACGGCAAACATCAAAGTTCAAACAGCGGAAGTGTCTCTGGTCAATACGGGGATTGTTCCGTATTGTCCCCTGTTATCAAAAATTGTCATTGCCCATATGAGCGTAGAATTCAGAAAGTCGATCCCACATAGCCCTGTTTTACGTCACAAGGGAAATCAATGAAGATGAAATTCAGGTATGAAATTGGAAGATACATAAGCAGCAATGAAACGATGTGGAGAATACTAGGCTTTCATATCCAACAACGCTAACCCACAATTATTCATCCAAGTAAATACAGGGAGAACGGTCAGAGAGTTTACTTCACAACAGAAAACGCAGCTGAACAGGCTCATGCACCTCAAGAAGCGACTCTTACGTCTTTCTTCAGACTTTGTATCCAAGAAGAGTTTGAGCTCACACTAATGTACCTCCAACTCCAAAAGTACATGGAACAGCAGTCACAAGGCTCGGAAACGATGTAGACAAGATGAACTTGGATCAGAACAAACAATAATTAAGTACTGTGATGCCTTCGGTCGGGTATACACCGTTCTCCTGAAACAATTCTGAATGCTTTTACCTACGATAGCTACTGCAGGAAGTACGTAAGAGGTCTAACATCATTCCACGATTTGAGAACAGATAATGTAATGCTCTGCGAAGCTTATACAAGAGACTTTTCAGCTTAAAGGACTTTTGGAAAACGACAATCTCTGCAACAAAGCTTTGGAAGAAGCAGCTGCGTCTGGATCTCCTAAGATTTTGCGGATCGTGCTTGCGTTACGCTGCAGACATGCTCCTTCTCAAGTCCGGAGCAGTTATTGATGAAGCATAGGGAGAGCCTGTCTGAAGTCATACTGCATCAAGCATGAGTTCAACAGCATGAAACGCATCTTGACTGCAATGAGGACGTCTTCAATATAGTCTCATCTACACTGAGGTTAGGATTATATCATTGGGAGGATCGGACCTAAAAACTTTGGACTTCCGCAAACGTTTAGAAACAGATAGTCTACCTTCCCGAGCGAAGTATATACAGAAATAAATTATGGCATAGATTTTCTCACAAAATACAACGTGGAAAATGAACCCGAAATGACCTAAATTTGAAGGACACGTTTGAAAAATTTACTAGAGAAGTTGATAGACGTGGTGGCATATTATTATTAGATGTTCCAGGCGATACCAGGAATACTTTTCTTATTAATCTTCTTTTCAAACGTGTAACAGAGAATTCAGATTGCCCTTGCTGTTGCTTAGTCCGGTAATACTGAAACGCTCTTGACAGGAGAGAGGACGACTCACTCAGCCGTGAAGTTACCCTTAAAACAGACTAGTGCGGAGACATCTAAAATTTCCAGAAACTCAGGGACAGCCAAGGTTCTACATGATTCAGGTTGATCACCTGAGATGAGTGTGCCAATTCTCGCTAAACTGCATGCGAGGCACTGAATGTCACCTTGGAGAACCTGAGTTGCAACAATGATAGCATGGGAGGCATCACTATGGGGTTAGCAGGTAACTTTCGACAGACGCTTCCGGTTATTCCCCGCGGGATCAGTGTGAATGAAATGCTGGCCTGCATAACATCTTAATACACTTGGAATGGCATTGGAAGACTTCGAATGCCAATGAACGTGCGAGTTCATCTGAACGGTGATCCCTATGTCCAAGAGTCTGCCGGTAATGTACTTGAACTGGGAAATGTGGTGACTTCGGATGTTCAAGATGGAAACATGGGGATGAAAAGCATAGGGTGAATTCTTAAAATCCAACAACAGCTAAAACAGGTTGTGTTTCCAGATGTGGCACAGCATTTCACCGAAGACGCATGGCTGTGCCCAAGAGGGATTCTTGCTCCAAGAAACGAAGCTGTCAACAAGCAGCTTGAGGAGGCTGTCAACTACACAACTTTCGACAGACGCTTCCGGTTATTCACCGCTGAACCAGGGTGATGAAATGCAGACCTGCATCACATCTTATTGCTTAGAATGACATTGAAAGACTTCAACAACTTGAAGTGAGCTTGAAGTCGCCCTGAGTACACTCGCACAGCTTTGAGATGAAGATTGTGCCATCGATTATGCTTCTCAAGAATATGAATCATTCTTCCCTCTCCAATGAAACATGATACTCAATCAAAAACTGATTCCGAATATTATTGAAGCCACCGCCATGAACGAACATGCCGCAAGCGGATTACTATTCATTCCTTGGATTCAAATCATCCCTTTGGAAATGCCGTTTCAATTCAGACCTCTGCAATTCCATATTCATTTGAATTTCGCTATAAGCATCAACATAATAGGACCAATCATTCAAAGTTTAGTACTCGATCTTCGGAAACCGTGCTTCTCCCATGGTCAACTGAATATGGATTTTTCGAGAGGTGGAAAAGCAAACACTCTCTACATCTTAGGTCTAAATGGAAGGCCACTTAATATAGTTTGTCCAGAAGTTCTGTAAGGAAAACAAATACTTTGTTTTGTATTAATATGGTCTCTTACATTGCTCTAATATTATTTGTGCCATCTACCAACCCGTACCCTAAACATTGAAAGTAACAATATAATTATAAATAAATAAATAAATAAATAAATAAATAAATAAATAAATAAATAAATAAATAAATAAATAAATTTTTAATAAATCATAAAGCTTAGAATACAATCAGCATGGTTTACACAGACATTACACTATCTCAAAGAAGCAAACATTGACATTAAGGGTACAGTAGGGCAGTAGGAAATTATTTAGGGACAACATGCAAAAAGTGATCTTCAGGGATGAATAAGGAAAAGAAAGCAACCACATAACATAGAACAGAGAGATCAAGACGAATAAAACAGACGTGGGCGGAGAGGAAGAAGGAACAGACTAAGAATTTAAGTATTGATCTAACGTGTTCTGTGAAAGTGCTATTCGATTTAATAAAATAAATAATAATATTTCTTTTATTGTTTTTTCAAATACGTTATTTATAAACGTACAGCCGTTGAATTAATAAAAGCGGGTGAAGCATTGGTTATCTGCTACTTTATAATATAGTGGGAACTGAATGTAAAGGAAAATAAGAATTGCCTCTCATGCCACGTGAATTTGTGCAAGGAATAATAAGGCGAAAAGAAAGAGATCACATCAATAAATGGATTAGAGGGAACAAGGAATACGTGACAATGAATGAGGTATGAAAGGTTTAAACCGCTACGATCGTGATAACACTTTTCATTAGTTCAACTTAAATATTTAATCATTATTGACAGTCACAGAACTGACTGCCACTGAGATTAATGCGACGCCTTTTCGTGTCTCCTGAGTGAAATATTCACACCCTGTTTATCGTGATAATACAGGATAACACGCTGACCAGCATCAGTAAAAAATAATGCAACCAGCAGCTTACTAAACTATTGAATTTGAGCAATATTATCTGGTACCATTTCGTAGAATACTGAATGTTGTTGAGTCAAGCGCCTATCATCACAAGTAAAAGGATAAGATCTTGCGTTAGAATGAATGTATTCTTTGGCAAGTTTAAGAGACATGATTCATTTCTTCGACATACTCGTAAATACCGAATCAATTTATCTCCGTTGTACTAACACGGAGATACTGCAGTGTTACCTAATATTGTAATTTTATGACGACAGTGTAATTCTCAGATTTCTTCAACAAACGGGAGTGTTAAATCTCGATGTTGGCGTCAGAAGCTTGAGAGGTCCTCCAGAAAGGGTAACCCGAGATGACTGTGATTTTAAAGTCTCAATTTCAAATACTAACAGAAGGAACGAAGTTAAAAGTCCAAAAGCACTCTGCTCTTAATCCTTTTCGGGCAGCTAAGGAAATTAAGTGCCATATCATGTTGAAAAAGAAGATACACAGAAATCCAATTGCCTTCGCTTTCAAAACGCTTCAATGGCTTTGCTGAATAATTGAACTAGCTGAATTGAATATGTATAAACTTTTAGTGTCACAGACTCTGGCTGTAAGTGAAGAAGTTTTTTAAGCCTTCTATTTCTTTTTCGTCTCCGTTCTTCCGTTTCTTGTATAGTTTGATTTAAGACTGTATAACATGGAACATCGGAATATAGTTTCTAACTGATATTTATCATTTCATGGAAATAGAAATAAAGAAATAAGTAAATGCAAACATGCAAAACACTGACCAAATTGTAATTATAAATGTTTTATTTAAACTTCTATCCGAGTGAGTTAGATCGGGCTTCATGATAAGGCTAGGAGGTGCATCTTTCAAGAATCCGAGCTTCGAATCCCGACGATGACACGTGTTGTTCCAGATATTGTTTTATCTCAAGTTTATTGACAGTCACTGACATATTTCAAGTTTCAGATCACCTATTCCAATATTTCGCCCAAAGAATAGCTACAACAATACATATTACTGCCAACCCCGTGGTGTACGGATAGCATGCCTGTCTCTTACTCAAAGGTTCATTTCAAGATCAGTCCAGGGATTGTAATTCTGGACTCTGAGTTGGAAGAAATGGGTGTACAAAGCTCCGTGAGGAAAACCGAGGTGCTGTTTAATCCGACAGAAAGTTTTCACGATGACCATGTGACACTCCAGCACCCACAGGCCATCTGGCTGGATAACAGTCATATTAGCAGACCTAGGCCTTAATTGGCTGCTGCGCTACAGGTCATATGCCTACATTACTAGAAATTGTAAGCAACAACAAAATGCATTACATTTTAGCTAAGTAATCTTCAACAAGTATCAAGGTACCCTTGTATGTTTGCAGGAAAAGTAATTTTAAACATAGATCACGCTTCCCTTCTCTATATTACAACCCAAGTGGAGATACTGTGGGTCGCATCCACTGACGCTTATCGCCTAAACTAGCCATTTCCAAACTGTGGTCCTCGGACCCCTGCGGGGGGGGGGCGTAGATAATCTGAGGCTCCCGCGATAATAATAATAATAATAATAATAATAATAATAATAATAATAATAATATAAGTTGTAAGTATTTGAATAGTGAAATTTTATTATATGCACACAATGTATAGATCATTATACTAAATTTAGGAACTATATCATCATTGCTGTATAACTTACATACAGTATATGTAACTCTTAACTTGGCCGATAGATGGTACAAGTCAGCAGCGGAAAAAGAAGAAATACTACAATTGTACAATGTGATTGTGGGACATTTGCTTGTATCCACCCACACATTTTGAGCCCCTGGTTGAGGAAATCTCGTGGATAATAAATCCCTTCTTGGAAACTGAACATTACTGCCCTCCCTTGAAGAAGATCAACTATCCAAAGTATCTTAGTAGATCTAGCGAGTTGGCCGTGCTGATAGGGTCGTACAGCTGCGAGCTTGAATTCAGGAGATAGTGGGTGCGAACCCCACAGTCAGCAGCCCTGGTTTTCCGTGGTTTCTCATTTTCACACCAGGCCAGTACTAGGGCCGGGCCTTAATTAAGGCCAGGGACGCTTCCTTCCCACTTCTAGCGCTTTTCTATCCCATCGTCTCCATAAGATCTCTCTGTGTCGGTGTGACGTAAAGCGGGCTCAAAAAATTGTATCTTGGTAGAGAGAAAGAGAGGGAGAGAAAAATACATTGCAGTATGATATGGGTTGAGAATCAGGTGGAGTGACTGTTTTGCTACAGGAAGTTCCATGAATGTATCACAACTCCACGTCTCTGATCCACTTCTTGGTCCGTGGCATCCTCTATACCCTACAATTTCGAGAAAGGAAATACTGTGTGTAATGCCTTTCACGACAACATATCTGTATTCGTGTACCATTTCTGCCTTCACATAAATGAAAACGAAGTACACAAACAGAGCTAACATAGAGGCTGATCTTTGCTTCGAGTGACTACGCTTGTAAACCGGTTGGTCTTTGGAAAATAGCACAATCCGTCCCATTCATCAAACAACCACAATAAGTCAATTTTTTCAAGTAAGTTTTCAGATTTAGACTGTTGCACTTATCAGCCAAGTGTCACATTGTTTTATAATTTTTGTCCATTGATAAAGTATCTTTATGTAAATGAGGTTAAATTAAACTTAAAAAAAAGTAAATACTAGTCCAAAATTATAGGAATAAAATCAAATATGGTATGATTACATTTTATAATTCTGATTGTTGTTTACAGAATGCAGTATGTTCTGTGGCTAAGGGGTCTTTGGATATGCATGGGATATGCTCAGGGGCCTCAGAGGCAAATATTTTTGGAAACCCTGGCCTCAACATTGCTGCTAGTGGTTTTACGTCGCACCGACACAGATCTTATTGCTACGATGGGATAGGAAAGGCCTAGGAGTTGGAAGGAAGCGGCCGTGGCCTTTAATTAAGGTACAAGCCCCAGCATTTGCCTGGTGTGAAAATGGGAAACAACGGAAAACCATATTCAGGGCTGCCGACAGTGGGATTCGAACCGACTATCTCCCGGATGCAAGCTCACAGCCGCGCGCTCCTAACCCCACGACCAGCTCTCCCGGTGCCTAAACATTGAAGAGCATATGTATAGTAAAAACCTACTCTCCAGTACCTGATATAAGAGATCAAATACGGTATTTGAATGGTCGTACCGAGAATGTTCGTATTTTATTAGGTTCGCTGCCTTCTTGATAGGTGTAAATGAGGTTAACGAAAAGCGGTACCGAACATTTTAGCTCAGAGAGTTGCAGCATGTCCAGTTATAACTGCTGTACTCGGGAGGGAGGTGGATTCGAATCTCCGGTCGACCATCCTCGAAGTGGTTTTCCGTCTTTCCCAATACTAAATCCAGGAAAATGCCGGGATTATACTTTTGTCAAGGCCACGGCCGCTTTCTTCCCATTCCTAGGCCGTATAATTACGACACTCACATTTAACATCCTCACATAGCGGTACATGTAGCTACAGAAATGTAAAATGGTGATCTCTGTCTCAGGTTTTTTGTCGCAGCTACAGTAATATATTGCACCCATAAGCGAATTTGCCTAATTTAATTCACGATTAAAAACTGAATATTTCACATATGAGATACCACAGTGAGGCTGTGAAACTAGCAGTCACAAAGGAACTTTCTGGCGCCAGCCTGACGGCGAGGAGAATCCATGAAACTCTTCTCTAAGCACGACCAACTTGTAAACCATCCTTAGGGTTCCTTCCAATAAATTTTATGACACCGCCTAGGAGGGGCGACTTGCTGTTCGTTCTCACGAGAAAAGCATGCGTTGAAGCCTGACCTACTTAGCTAGGACAATAGGGGACAACGACAATAACCGCCAATCCTTGGGAGGAAATGGAAGCAGCCACGTTTGGAAGAGCGCGAAAGTCTCAGCCAATCAGAAAATTCTAAATTTGAATGAACTGTCATACCGGGAAATCTACAGTCAGTATCTCGCGATCTGAAGCCCGGTGTGGTAGTGAAAAACAGTGTCCTGATTTCTTTATAATATTTGGTGAATTATCAGCGCGAATCGGTGGTAAATTAGTGCCTAATTAATAAAATTCAACTTCACACGGAGGAGTAATGGGACCCGGAAGGAGGAGCTGTCATGGCAGGATGAAGCCATCCACCGGAAGAAAATAGCACCAGTGACGCGCGCCGTCGTGTGGATTATCCTGTGATCATTTCCCGCGGCGCAATATCACATGTGAGTCAGACAAAATTTAGGAAGTTTTGCATATGAATTTTGAAAACCATAACCTACGGATGTACGAGAAAGCGCTCCCGAGGACTAGATCATTACGCCACATCCCTTCCACGGAACTATTTTTCAGGTGGTGGGAGAACCCTTTACAAAAACCCAGCGACCAGAGGGTGAGCTCTCAGTTGTTTTGAGTATCCTCAGTGTCTTCAGAGTTCTCAGTTGTTTTGTTGAGTCTTGGCAGTGATTCTGTAAGTCTCAGTGTTTCTGAATTCTCAGTTGTTGGCTTGAGTATTGACAGTGTGTTTTGACTAATTCGCAGTAATTCTGTAATAATCTCAGTGTATCTACGTTTGACAGAGTGACAGAGTGTGTCAGCTAATTTTATTAGTCAGACTTGCCTTTGGCTGGTAAGAAAGCGATTAGACACTTGTAGGCATTTTAGAAAGCCTTGTATTATTTATTTGGGAGAATAGCATTTCAGAAAATGAACACTTTAATAGACTCTTACTGTAAATGCAAGGGGAGTAGGCAAGAGCTACACTTTCAACTTAAATGAACTCACATCACTAGTCGAAAGGAACAAATCCATGTTTTCAGCATATTTACATAAAAACATTTCTAACCAACTGGTAGTTCACATGTGTTATCAGCATAAAGTTTCCTCCACAACATAAACTGTATTTTAGCTTGCTTCTACCATTCTATAAACTGTTTTGGCAAGCGAGATATTTACGGGCAGAAACTAGTAAAGACAGACAGGAAGGAGATTGACTTTCTTCAATGAAGGCCGCAGTAGTCAACCTTGAGGAAACAGTTATGTCCCGTGGGGTTAATGTTCTGTAAGCGGGAGTGTAAACAAAGCTGAGAGAGGCGAGCAGACCAACAGGTGATTTCCAGGTAGATAGCGAGGCGACCGTCCAGCTTCACAACAGGAGTCTGCAGTGGCATCTTCTAACTTTCACTGGAGTGAGAGAAGTGCGAGTGTTTTGTGCTAATATAAACGTGTGTCACGGCATGGCAAGAATGTGTCAAATTTGCGTGTGTAAAAATTTGGAATACCACATCAGCTTGAAGATGGAATTCTAATTTCCACCATGACCGGGGCCGGAGGGTGAGCCGACCTGCCTCCACCATCACAGGTATGAGCATCATTAAATAATGTAAATAAACATGTAGGACCGTGGCAAATCGGTGATCAATGTAGTTTAGAGTACTAGGTAGGGTTGTAAATAATTCACAGTTTTATAATACTGCTAATCATAATAATAATAATAATAATAATAATAATAATTAATAATGTTAATGTTGCACTTTCAGCTAGGCTTATTTGTGCACTTTGTTTAGGTAGATGTTTGTTTGCGTGTTTTTTATGGTTGATTTCTGTAGTATGTCACTTTGACAGTTAGGCAGCTTTGATATTTGATCTACGAGTGTTATGCCAGTTTATTATTATTTTTCATCATGTTTTTAGATCGTAGTTTCTTTTCTTTGAGTCACTTTTGTTGGAGTTTTGATGTTGTAGACGCCGCCGCGTTTTCTATGTTTATTTCACTATTTTGCGCATTTCAGCTTGTTTTATGTGGCGGAATCATCCTTCAGATGACCGGTTTTGATTGTACTTATCCCGTGTATTTTTGCGACGGTTTTTGGTAGACGCGAGTATTTTATTCCTATGTAGTTGCAGTTACGCATGTTTCAACATCTGTGTTTTGAGAGGCAATCTCGTCATTTATTTTTTTCATTAGAAACAGTGAGCGCCATTGATGAGTCAGCTCTGAGATTTTTGTGATATGTTAAGCAGTGAATGATCGAGAGATCGAGCTAGATGATTAATATCCCTGATGATCTACGTTGACAATGGAAATATGATATTTGGACCATGTCTTGAATTGTCGTAAGAAGCCGTAATGTGCACGACAGATATTTGCCCGCCGGATACGAGCGAGGCTGTATTGTGAGAATAATGAATAATAATGACGTCAAGAATTAATGAGTAAATAGAATTGTGAAATGAAGAATTTAACCACGAGTGTTAAATGTGGTACGACATGGGTTATGATAGTAGGCAGACGCCTGTATTTGTTTAAATAATTCCAGGGAGAGTAGATGCTCGAAAATGATGCTAGCCAGTGTACAATGTGAACAGAGCGACGAGTCAATGTGTTTTGAATAATTATGTAGAATCACGGATGACGTGAAATAACAGTAATGTGTCCATCAAGGTTAAATATTATCATGTCCAGACATTTATCGTCTGAGGTTTGAGATTGCCGTCAAATTCACAATATTTATTTTTGATACTCGCAGCGGGGTATATTCTTCTGGAGACTCCGATTTTGTTTTGCGCATTCAATCCTTGTTAATTTCTAGTAGGCCGCGATGGTGGGATCTAGTTTGCTTATTTGTTTTCCTTTCTGATTGTATTTTCTTACCGTTTATTTGTAGGACGCAAGCGTATGTGAATTATTTATATTTGATTTGTTGTAAATAGATAAGTGTAGCTAGGCTATTTTTTTTTTTGATTTCTGTATTTTTTGTGTCGGAGCAGTGTTTCTCCGTTTAATTAATGTAATGATGTAAATACCTTTTCAGATGTTAGGTTTATGAATCATCGATTATGTCACGGTCGAAACAATAGTAGTGGTATGCTCATACCAGGCATTTAAGTAATTACCAAACTTTCTTTTAAAATCCACTACATTTTATTTTAGAAATGAAGCGATCTTTAAATAAACCAATTGTATAAAACTGCCGCGATGAATGGTAAATAAGATGGCATCTGCCTCCATCTAGTGGTGGTACCACAAATATGAATTGATAATGAAATGCAGCTAGCGGCAAATTTAATAAAAATTTTAATGTACAAGGATCGCTATCATTCGATAATGTTAACATCAGGCACTTGGCCTAATTTTTGGTTTATTCTTAAGAAGTCCAGTCTATCACAGACATGCAAATGAAGTTTAAAATTTAGATGAGTGGTTGGATACACTCAGAGTGATGTTTCAATAATTTATTTTGTTTAATCATGAGGTGTTGAATAAGACAACGGTTATGTAGGAAATGAAGTGTGATGTTCATGGCTGTTCTGTTTTCTTCGAATTATTCCTTGTGATACACTTGCTTAGTGCAGTCCATGATTATTTACATTTGGGTGTTTACCAAATGACCTACATATGATAAACATTTGATAACTCCTATAAATCAGTGGTTTGATGGCATAACAAATTTAATTTACTTTATTGTGAGTCAACTAATTTAAATTTATTTTTGAGAGATTTTTCTCCGTAATGTAATTTGTATTTCAAGAAGGTGGTCTTTCTGACCGGAGTTTTAAACTGAATCACTTTATTAACTTGAAGACTGTGTCAACAGAGTTAGGAATAATTTTAATTAAGGTGTTTGACCTTCAGTCAGTTTATTTAGGCAGTTTATGAGTGTTTTGTAAGGCAGATCTTCAATCTTTAATTTTATTAGTCTCAGTTATTTATTTCATTTTGTTTACATTTTCACTAGTTCAGTTTACGTTCACTTTTAGCATTTGCATTTTATTTAATAAATCAGTCTTTTATTTTAATTTTAATTCAGTCTTGGGTACCGTCATTTTAGTTAGTTACCCCCCCTCTTTTCATTTCCTCACTCCTTGATCAGCGGGTGGCCTCTCCGGGGATAACGGACGGGCACGACTGAGGAACAAGAGTCTACATGCAGCGGTGAGTATTATTTACATGTCTTTTATTACAGGAGCAGCCGGCGCACAGAAGAAAGAAGAGATCACCGCAGTTTTTTTTGCCTTGAAAAGGGCACAATATTGGTTATTATTATATTATGAAGAATGCAGTGGCTGCCTGACTGGGGCGGTAAAAGCGTGCTCGATTCACCCGGATGGACGTGGGTTCGATTCCCAGTCAGAAAGTCGTAAAATTTAAGAAACGAGATTTCCACTTCCGGAGGTGCATATGGCCCTGACACTCACTCAGCCTACACAAAGAATGAGTACCAGGTTAATTCCCGGGGGCAAAGGGGGCCGGGCGTAGAGCTAACCACTCTACCCCATCAAGTGCCGAGGTTACGGGTAGTGGAAGCCTTTACCTTCCACCCCTCCAGGGAACTTGATGGCCTTCATAGACTTTGCTTTATGGTAAGGTAAGGTAAGGGTGTATTCTGCCCGAAGGTAGGTCCGAACCTCCGCAGAGGTGTGCCTGAGCCGGAGTTTACGTACGGTAGGGTAAGGGGGGGGGGTGTATTCTGCACGAAGGCAGGTCCGAACCTCCGCAGAGGTGTCCTGAGCCGGAGTTTACGTGCGGTAGGGTGGCCAGTTCCTTTCCGTTCCTCCAATCCCTTAGCCCCCACCAACAGCGCGTGGCAACCCATCCAAATCTTGACCACGCCCAATGTTGCTTAACTTCGGAGATCTCACGGGATCCGGTGTTTCAACACGGCTACGGCCGTTGGCTTGCTTTATGGAGAATGCGAAAAATGAGTGCAAGAAGTTTTCCACATTCATTGCAAGAAGACAAATTTCAAGAGGCAGTTTCTTGAGAAACAGTCTTTCCACACTAATAGTAAGATTTCCTTACATTCCATCAATTGAATTCATATCAGTTTAAATAAATGACTATTTTTATACGCATTACTCTGCTTTTCCAAGAATTGAAGTTTAAAATACAATTGGAACAATTGAAATGCAATGGCGTATGGCTTTTAGTGCCGGGAGTGTCCGAAGACAAGTTCGGCTCGCCAGGTTCAGGTCTTTTGATTTGACTCCTGTGGGCAACCTGCGCGTCATGAAGAGGGTGAAATGATGATGACGAAGACACATACACCCAGCCCCCGACCTGCTGGAAATCGAACCCAGGATCCCTGTGACCAAATGCCGGCACGCTAGCCATTTAGCCATGGAGCCAGAGTCAGTACAATTAAAAGATACTACCTTATTTTAACATACAAAGGATAAGGGACCATTAACAGTTAGACAAACTTGGATTGGAAAATCAAACGAACATATGGGAATAGCCCTTCTAGATATCATCCAAACAACAGCCACAGAAATCGAAAATAATACTGTAAACTGAAGACGAACCCTAGGCCTCTCATACCTAGATGCGAACTTCACAAAACTGGGGTCAGAAATATTATTCTGTAGACAATGGATCTTATGATGTTAAAACTACAAGAAATTCCTTTATTTCTGCAACGGAGCTACCCACGAAGGAAGTAGAGGCGTTCTTCGATAGGAAGTCAAGGAATTTAGAAGAGTATCTGCTCCTTTTGGTAGCGATATACGGCTCTAGGTTTTACTCGGACTTATTAATGATTTTACATTTCCTGATCACTGAGAAGAAAAATAAGTACAAAATGATGAATGCTATAGTGGTTACACTTTATTCCAAATTTCAGCTACTTCATTAATTGTTCTTTCAATGCTGCGGCATGAAATAAATGGATAAAAATAGCCTTGTAAATCCTGTAAGGTCTATGGCCTGAAATGCAGGGACAGTGTGACTCACCAGCTGAGCAGGTCCTGAGAGCGTTATCTATTAGATTGGCTGTTTCCTAGTTTGTTTCGTGAGAACGTATCACTGCATGTTATATTTTTGTACAATCTCACTGCGGCATTATATGGAGGTTACTAGGGTACCTGTAAATTTACAGATATTGTAGCTCACAACTTTTATACGATAGGTCTTCACTGCTATAGTTCCAAGTTAGCAGGTTTTGTTTACACCCACACTCAGCCATGTTAGCCTGCTCAGGATACACCGAGCTCGATAGCTGCAGTCGCTTAAGTGCGGCCAGTATCCAGTATTCGGAAGATAGTGGATTTGAACCCCACTATCGGTAGTCCTGAAGATGGTTTTCCGTGGTTTCCCATTTTCACACCAGACAAATGCTGGGGCTGTACCTTAATTAAGGTCAAGGACGCTTCCTTCCTACGCCTAGCCCTTTCCTGTTCCATTGTCGCCATAAGACCTATCTGTGTCGGTGCGACATAAAGCAACTTGCAAAAAAATTGCAGAATTTGCACGTTTCACACTGAAAATTGTAATAAGAGACGGGTGACTGCTTTGAATTTTCTCAGGTTACAAGACAAAGCATTTTTAGATGAGGATGGAATTCATTTATTATCTACGCTAAAACGGTTTCTCGATCTCACTCCTGAAAGTTGGGTTTCTCATACAAATCTGTCAGAACCAGGGTCCGTTTTTGGCTTCTCCTTTTCAATTTCTACACCTGTTTGTATGCCATTATCTTAAAATTTCGTAAATTTGTGTGTAAGAGGTTCCTCAAATGACTCGATGAAATACAGTTCACTCAGTTACTTTCATCTGGTTTGTTCAACAAAATACCAAACCAAACCAAACCAAACCCCGCGGCACTTAACGCCCTTGAAAGGGCTTTGGCCTGCCCAGCGACCGCTGCTCAGCCCGAAGGTCTGCAGATTACGAGGTGAAATGTGGCCAGCACGACGCATCCTCTCGGCGGTTATTCTGGGCTTTCGAGACCGGGGTCGCCATCTCACCATCAGATAGCTCCTCAATTCTAAACACGTAGGCTGAGTGGTCCTCGAACCAGCCCTCAGGTCAAGAGAAAAATCCCTGACCTGTCCGGAAATCGAAACCGGGGCCTCCGCGCGAGAGGCAGGCAAGCTACCCCTACACCACGGCGACGGCTTTCAACAAAATAATTTAGATTAATATTAATTTGCGTCCAGCATTTGATGTAATTCTATTTGTACCTGTAATACAGTTTTTGTCAGATATATGCCAGAATTTCAAGACTAATGTAACAGTAATCTGCTATAAGTCATAAGGAATTACACTGCAGTGGGATTTAATTGTGACCACCGTGACGTAAGTCTGTTAACGACACCTTTGTCGGAAGTATTTGAAATGTGTCAATAACGATATTTATAAAATTGTATGATTGCTCATCCCGAAGACTAGTAGGGTCCTCAACGAATCCACCATCAGCTCTCAAAGGTAACTTAGCTGTCAGTGAAAGATGTGTAGTAGTAAAATGAGTAGTGAGGCTGCGTTCCTCACCAAGTCATAAGGGGCTGTTTCACAATAGTCACCAAGCCCACTAAAATCCATACACCAATGGATCATATCAGCAACACTTTCACAGGATTGATTACAGGGACTGGCTGTCTAACGAATGGTGTTACTAGTAATACTCATACCTCAGGCACTTTCACATTCTAAAAGCCAAAATTGAGACTGAGACAGAAAAATATAGCTCATTCCAGGAGACACAGTAATAATAATTTCGTGTGGCTATATCTAGCCGAGTGCAGCCCTTGTAAGGCAGACCCTCCGATGAGGGTGGGCGGCGTCTGCCATGTGTAGGTAACTGCGTGTTATTGTGGTGGAGGATAGTGTTATGTGTGGTGTGTGAGTTGCAGGAATGTTGGGGACAGCACAAACACCCAGCCCCTAGGCCACTGGAGTTAACCAATGAAGGTTAAAATCCCCGACCTGGCCGGGAATCGAACCCGGGACCCTCTGAACCGAAGGCCAGTACGCTGATCATTCAGCCAACGAGTCGGACAGGAGACACAGTATACTCTGCACACTGTTTATCACCAATGGTTCTAGATAGTTTCCAACATTGCTGAAACTAATTTATTATGCACCATGGGCTGAAAATATCTTATGAGTCTTGTAAGAGTGTGTGTGTGTGTGTGTGTGTGTGTGTGTGTGTGTGTGTGTGTGTGTGTGTGTGTGTGTGTGTGTGTGCAAGCACAAAATCAGTTAAATTATTTACAGCAGTCTGCTGTTTGTACTTGGAAGTGTACATCTAAACATCCGACTCCTTGGCTGAATGATCTGATTAATGTCCCTGGCTCGAGGACTGGGTATTTGTGTTTGTTTCAGCGCACATCTCTTAATTTAGTCTACGTACATCATGCCACACTATCAATTACCACAGAAAGTGTCTATAATTTACACCATAATGGTCACTGAATGGTCAGTATTGACTTAAATCACTGTTAATAGTTATTAAAAAATCAGCCATGTCAATACAATTCATTGGCAAGGCGGATTTTTAAATAACTAACAACAGTAATTACCACAGAAACACACAATATTGATTACATTCCTTTACACTGGGTAGGTTTATGAAAGACGTCTGGCCGTAAGAGAAAACCATGTCCACATGTGTGTAGAAGAAGAAATATTATTGAATAGAAATAAGGACCACTTATTTTTGCTAAAACTTACAGGCATTTACCAACAGAAGGATAGGAAAGGGCTATGACTAGGAAGATAGTGGCTGTGGCCTTAATTACGATATAGCCTCAGCATTTTTCTAATCAGAAAATAGGAAACGACGGAAAACGATCGGTTTTATCAAGTGTGGGATTCGAACCCTGTGTCTTCTGGGAAAATCTTATAATTGTGTGATCTGTACGGCGCAGCCAAGACATTCGATGTACTCCTACTGAGGGTAGGGGATAGAATACTGCCACGGTCCCATCACCTAACGTCAGATATAACCAACTTAAAAATATGAGGGGTGGGGATAGAGGGTGATGATGGTTGTGCATGCATTTTATGTTTTATCAACCACGTGGATCTAGCTGAGCCCTGACTTGTTGAATTTTTCAACTACAGGGATCCCAGCTGAGTCTGAAATTGTTTCCATTTACTCGTACAATGATCCTTACGTTCATTTTTACTATTTTTCCCTGGTCAACTATTTTCCTCTTCCGGCACCTAAGGTATTGCTTTTTTCCAAAGCCTAGGAAGTCTCTTATTCTTACACTTTCCATGGTCCATCCGTTTCTTTCGCCTTCACCTTATTCTCAGACGTGTTGGACCTCTTACCTTTACGCATGGCTATCTCGTTGTACTCTATAAAGTAATGACCTCCGTCGCCTACACCACCACCACCAACAACACCACCACCGCCGCCACAACCAGTTCCCCATTAGTCCTGTACTGAACGATCATTAGCCTTTTACTACGTATTTCAAACTTCACAGAACGAAATAATATACATATTTAATGAATATAGCACATTATCTGCCCGAATCCTTGGCTGAACGATCTGATTAATTTCCTTGGTTCGAGGACTGGGTATTTGTTTGTGGTTGTCCCAGTTTACATCTGTTGCTTTACATACAATAAATATGCTACACTACCAACCAGCACAGCAACACTCAAACAGCGAGTGCATCCTTTTACATAGGGTTGGCGTTAGGGAGGACATCTCGCCGTAAGAGAATATCAAGTCTTTATGTGTGATGATGATGATGAAGAAGAACAATACCAGTATCTGAACACTCTAAATGTAATTTCTAATGAATAATTGGTACGAAAGCAGCGAAAAGAGATAATTCAATTAGCTAAACATGAAATGAACACTACATGGAAATTTATAGAAACTTTTACACCTTGTAAGTAGCCCCATGAGTTTTTAATCGGGGATTAAATTCCTATATGAAGTGACAGAGAACTAAATTTGGTATACGAATCAGAAGCTATTATTGTCGAGTGACAGATTAATCAAGGAATTTTTCATTGGGCCTATCGTTTTCTAGACCTTCTCGACCACGCAGTCTAATTTGATATGTATCTTGAAATGATACTTTAACGTAGTGCGAGAGGCTTCGGCAGCCGGCACAATACCGATCCTCGCCGCTAGATGGAGGGTTTCATTCATTCCATTCCTGACCCGGTTGATTGACTGGAAACAGGCAGTGGATTTTTCACTTTGACGCAGAGCATTCTTTTGGTTAGTGTAATGGATATGATGAAATAATATTTTCACTGAAACAATATATCGGTCTAAGGTCGAAATTGTACCAACAGTAGGCGGATGTCGAAGTTCCACGATCACACGTAACTGTTCGAGTTGAGTCTGCCTGCAGAACTCACGTTGTTAGTATGGAACCGAAAACAGCAAACAAAACAAAAACAGTGCAACCAATGAGGAATTACATTACGGTAATTCTGCGAAGGGGATTTGTTCCAAAGAGGGGCGCTTTTCTCTTTCAACTTCCTGTATCCATTTTAGGTTTTAATCGGTTTACTAGTGGAAAATTCTTGAATTATTTAACGGGATCGAATCTGTTTTCTCTGTACTGGTCGTTACAAAGAACAATGAATACAAGAAAAAGAAAGAAATAGATTTCTCATTCTACAAACTTGCAAGAATGTTATTTAATCCATTACACACACTGTAATTTCATAATTGTGTGTGTTTGCTGGTGCATCTGTCTAATTAATTAAGATCGTAATTGGGCAATGAGCTCCCTAGCCGAGGTATCAAAGTTATGCTCGATTCACCTGTAAGTGGTGGTGGTGATTATTGTTTAAAGAGGAAGTACAACTACGCAACGATTCTCGATTCACCTGTAAGGATGTCAGTTCAATTTCGGCCAGGTGGTCAAAAAATTTAGAAATTAGGTTCGCACTTCTGAAGAGGTAGGCCCTACATGGCACTGAGGTTCACTCAGCCTACAACAAACCTAAGTACCAGGTTAACTCGAAAACGCCGAGGTGCCGGAATTTAGCCCAGCAGGAGTTCTTTTACGTGTTAAGGCAAGTGTTCGTCCTTCAGAGCTCAAGTTGGCGATCTCGGCTCAGTCCGGTCGTATTGCAAGCTCTTCATATGCGCCAGTCTCGTGCCGGTAGATTTATTGGCACGTAAAAGTAATCCCGCGGGACAAAATGCTGGCACTTCGGCATCTCCAAAACCCATAAAAATATTTAGTTGGACGCTAAATTGGTAAAAGTACTGTTTGGAAAATTCTAAATTCCCATGGAGGGAATTAGATATTTTTCACCAATAGAGCATGTCAAAAACATATCAGATGTAAAGCTTTTCAGGCGTTTGCTCTATTAACTGTTATTGAATTATTGTGCGCAGGAGTTCTTTTACATGCCAGTAAACCCACCGACACGAGGATGTAGTATTTGAGCACCTTCAAATACCACCGGACGGAGCCAGGATCGAAACTTCCAAGTTGGGGTCAGAAGGCCTGCGCCTGAACCGTCTGAGCCACTCAGCCCCGCTATTTATTTATTACTAGCTGAAGTACCTGACGTCATTTAATACTTTGGTGTGCGTTACCTTTCACTTCATGTTTAAAATAAGTCCATTTAAAAGAAATAACCTTCCCCTTGTGTTCTGTAGTTGTCCTTGTTCTCTGGCAGTTTGAAACAATGGTAGGGTTAAGGAAAATATGGATCAAGTGCTGCATATAATGACCTCGGTAGTCTTAGAGCGATGAAGAAAGTCGTCTAGTTCACGATGGTAATGAGGTGGAGAGTAGTTTTGCTGCACGCATTTTCTCGGAATATGATATGAAATATGGTTTGTTGTTCACACCACGAGGACAACTTATGCAATTTATCCTAAACTCGCGAAAATATAGAGGGGCCGAAATCGGGGTCAGTGGAAGTTTCAGTTGTAAGGTAGAGAGCGTTACTCGCCGAATCCGAAGATGTGCTAGAATCAACTTGGTTATAATCAGTGTAGCGGTGTAGAATGATATAGACGATAAATAAATAAACAAATAAACAGACTTTCAATTTATGTCCAACACATTAATTTTCAATTAATTAATTACGATTGTGCTTTCAACACATGTGTTCTGGGGTCTAATTTTGCAGATTCAGATAAAGTGTTCAATATAATCAGTTCGTCTAAATAGGAAGGGAATCTGGCCCTAAAACCCCCAGTTAAGTCCCATACTAAACCTGTATGCCCTATCAACCTCATTTAAACGTGGGAAAATGATACTGAAGAAAAATAAATGTATTTTTAAAAATTCATTTCCCTCCACCTGCTGAAAATTGTGTTCTAATTAGAAGAAATCTCGTAACTAGAAACACATTCAAGAAAGTAGGAACTTACTTAAATGTATGTATTACGTAGCCGTAGAGGAACATTACATCCCGTGTGTTCTCCGAAGATAAGCAACAATAGCCATGGTCAACATTTGGTTGGGTAGCTACGTGCTGATGGCGACAGAAGGAGCGGGAAGAAACCAGCCAACCTTGTGAAAGTACTCTCCGGCTCAGAATGACTCAACATTCGCTCTTGGGTCTAGGGATTACCGATTGAGTCGCCATCGACCATAGTCGGCAAAGGTATTTGGTTTCATTTCATTTCATATGGCCCTGCCAGGTAACTTTTGTAAATTCCGGAATTTTGCAAAAGACGATGTTTGACAGAGGAAACAAAGGATTTTTCAAAGACCTAAACACCACTTGTGCAGTTCTGAATATGTAACTCTTTTGCTTATGATACTTCGTTACTGAGCTTTGAGCAATGAATCAATCAATTCAGAACCAAACCATCGTTCGCCATTTTTTATCTACTATTATTTCCTCCATTGTTCATCTCAGGTATGGTGAATAGATACAAGAAAGTCCTCTGTCTGTCAACAGCTGATAAATAGCCGGTTTACTTGTTTTGTTTCAAGTGTTGACAAGGATTCATTCAAGAGGGACTTGGACTAATCCTTTCCAAACCGTTGGCGCTTTTTGTTTCTTGCTGGGTAATTTTACTTTCAAAATAAGATTAATCTGTTTTTGTATTCCAGGGATTACTACACGAACGAGCAGATAATGTGTTTGAAGTGCTCTTTTCTGAAAGCCCTCTTGACAGGTGCACAGCTCAGCCCTTTCCCCCTCAACTCCTTAGTTCTTAAATACAAACGAGGCGACTTCATTCATATTCTTGTAGAGAACGTCTGCAGGAAAACAAAACAGATGTAACTCCAATATTCCTCATTAACATGTCTTCATCCTGCGATGGTCGAGTGTTTGGCTATAACACTATGGGCGCTAGTACTTTCTCAGATTTTATTTGATATAGAATGGTATCCGTGATCAAATTTACTCTAATTTCAATTTATTAATCAAAGGAACTTAAATGTATATGCAAACGATTTAAATGATTCCGAATGTTTACTCCAGTTACTAACAATCCGCGTTCCCTTCCGTTACCTTTCGCTTACTGAAGTTCAGAACTGAAACACATCGGAACTCTTCATTTATGCGGCCCCGAAGATCTCTAAATTAAATTATTTGGATGGTGGAGGTATTTCACTCATCACCTAGTGCAGTTCATTGACATGTTATGGGTACCTCATACATAAAGTTTTCTAGTTTCCTATATGTGGATATTGACACATAGGGCCATGTCACCGTTTTCCACTGGCTTGAATTGCAAACGTAGGCTATATACTGTATATTACTTCGTTTGATATTTTATTACTATTTACCGAGCTCGATAGCTGCAGTCGCTTAAGTGCGGTCAGTATCCAGTAATCGGGAGATAGTGGGTTCGAGCCCCACTGTCGGCAGCCCTGAAGATGGTTTTCCGTGGTTTCCCATTTTCACACCAGGCAAATGCCGGGGCTGTACCTTAATTAAGGCCGCGGCCGCTTCCTTCCAGTTCCTAGGCCTTTCCTATCCCATCGTCGCCATAAGACATATCTGTGTCGGTGCGACGTAAAGCAAATAGCTTTATTACTATTTATTGTGTCATAAGTGATATTCACTTCGTTGATGATAAATAATAAAATCAAACCAAATCAAGTATTTAGACTTAGAGCAATGTCAGCCACCATAGCTGAGTGGTTGGTGTGGCCGTCTTCGATCTTAGGGACCCCGGATCGAGGGATTATAATCGTAAATGGTTAATTCCTCTGGTTTTGAGACGGGATGTTTGTGCTGTCCCTAACGTCACTATAGCTCAAACGCCATTCAGAACATTATCCTCCACCACACCAAAACGCAGTTTTCCATAGCCGGCAAACGCCACCCACCCTCATCGGAGAGTCTGCCTTTCAAGGATTGCACCGAGCTAACAATAGCCACACGAAATCTAAAAACATTGGGCGATAGGTCAGACTATTGTGAATGCATTGGTTGCAAATCATCTGTAGGTGATCAGAAGGATGGAAAACTTTGTCGTCATTGTTATTTTAGATTTAGTAGATATGCATTAGTTCGCTGGTGACAATAGTTTGACATAATTGTGGCAATCCCAGCCAGATACCTCCTTGAAATTAAAAGGGACATGAAATGAAATGTCGTATGGCTTTTAGTGCCGGGATATCCCAGGACGGGTTCGGCTCGCCAGGTGCAGGTCTTTCTATTTGACTCCCGTAGGCGACCTGCGCGTCGTGATGAGGATGAAATGATGATAAAGACAACACATACACCCAGCCCCCGTGCCATTGGAATTAACCAATTAAGGTTAAAATCCCCGACCCGGCCGGGAATCGAACCCGGGACCCTCTGAACCGAAGGCCAGTACGCTGACCGTTCAGCCAACGAGTCGGACAAAAGGGACATGATACCTGATCAACATCGCCTCTAATTGCTCAACAAGTTAGCCATGGCTCGAATCCTGGTTAATGATGATGATGCTTGTTGTTTAAACGGGCCTAACATCTAGGTCATCGGCCCCTAATGGTACGAAATGAGATGGAATGTAATAACAATTTAAACGTACAACACTCATTCACTGACCAGAATTCAAAACGTGATGATGATGTATGAATGGATGAATATGAATTTAAAACAATCAGTTGATCCGACCCGCAATGCCTCACCTTCTCAGAAACAGACTGCTTCCAAAGCACAATCCTGAATCGATGATGCTTGTTGTCTAAAGGGGCTCAATATCCAGGTGAACGGTCCCTCAAAATGGCACTTACCGCTAGTAAAGGCTACTAATCAAAGGTAGCGTAAACTCATGGTGTTCCAAACATCATGGTACTACTTACAAGTATTATACGTCGTACAGGTAGAGCAGATCTATGGTTGTTTCTTACATAATGGCGCCACTCGTAGGCAACACAAATCCATGGTGCACCTCACATAGGTGTACTAATCACAGGGACTCGTACTATCCCGTGGTGTTCCTCACATAGTGGGTACAAATCACAGGCAACGCAGACCAACAGTGTCGCTCATATAGTGGTACTAATCACAGGCAACGCCCAGACCCGTGGTGTTTCTCACATAAAGGTACAAATCACTTGCAACGTAAGCCCGTGATGTTCCGCATATAATGGTACTAATCCCAGGTACTGGAAACCCACAGTGAACCGCTCTCTGCTGCTGCTAATAACAAGCTATTGTGTACCTAACATATTGGTTCTACTCGCAAGTACAGGCGACCCATGGCTTTCCCAGCATGATGGTGCTAATCACAAGTAGTTTCATGGTTCTAATTCATTCATCCCTTGATTGGTCCTTTTTGTCGCCTCTTACGACAGGCAGGGGATACCGTGGGTGTATTCTTCGTTTGCGTCCCCAACCCACAGGGTGTAGAGAGAAAGAATAAAAGAAAAATAAGGGATCCGTCACTTCGAAAAATGAAGTAACGGATGAAGAAAGACAAGGGCCACTAATGGCGAGAAAATCAAAGACTCCCTAGGCCTCGAATGTTCTAATACCGTCGGGGTCGAAAAAGAGCAAGAGTTGAACAAGGGAGGTCGGACAGGATAGATGAAAGTAAGGAGCCTGGCACAAGTTCGAAGCAATGCCAGGACTGAGCTAAGGGCCCCGTGGTCGCCAACCCATGCCCCCAAGTCGAGAGCCCTTGGGGCCCCTTTTAGTCGCCTCTTACAACGGGCAGCGGATACCGTGGGTGTATTCTTCATCTGCGTCCCCCACCCACAGGGGGTCCTGGTTAATGGCATTATTGAAATATAATGTTACGTTCCAGTGGTTCGGAAGAGTAAAGCTGGACATTATGACTTTTTTTTTTTTTTTTTTTTGCTAGTTGCTTTACGTCGCACCGGCACAGAGAGGTCTTATGGCGACGATGGGACAGGAAAGGGCTAGGAGTGGGAAGGAAGCGGCCGTGGCCTTAATTAAGGTACAGCCCCAGCATTTGCCTGGTGTGAAAATGGGAAACCACGGGAAACCATTTTCAGGGCTGCCGACAGTGGGGTTCGAACCTACTATCTCCCGAGTACTGGATACTGGCTGCACTTAAGCGACTGCAGCTATCGAACTCGGTAGGACATTATGATATCAACAGTCACATAAAATAAAAAGCTGCCTTTCTACTTACCTTTCAAATTTACACGCAGTGTGAGATTGACAGAACTGTAAGCAATTTTCCAAAATTCAATGTTAAAGGCAAGCCAATGGATCCTCAGCCAAGTTACTTGTATACCTGTGGAGATGCGGCGACTCTCCTCTGCTCCATCAACAACCAACAGCTCGTGATTGCTTATTCCTGTAAGGACTATGTCCAATGTTGTTTAACTCCGAAAATTTCACGCTCTGTTCCGATGAAACATATTCTACTCTCGTATTCTAGTTCTGTTTAGATTCGAAGAAACTATAAAACTCTAACACACTATATCGTTTACGTTGCTTCTTTATTTAATTATTCTAAACTAGTTATTAGCTCCTCCAGATAACAAGATCACAAGTTCAAACCAGGGAAGCGGTCAGATTTTCCTAGTAGGGAAGTAAAATTCCATTCGAGATTCCATGTAGTACGATGTCGGCATGTAAAAGATCTCTGGCAACACGATCCCTGTTAATCCAGCAAAATTTAAGGGAAACTCAACCACAGGTTGTCCAATGGACTTCTAATTTATCTGCCGTGAAGTAGAGTAAGACGCAACATGCAGATTTACACACCGACAGCCTAACTGCTCATGTAGCTAAAGCCTTACGATTATTATTATTATTATTATTATTATTATTATTATTATTATTATTATTATTATTATTATTATTATTATTATTATTATTATTATCATTATTGTTATAGCCCATCTGCTGGCTATGATCGATAAGGCGTCAAGTCCTTATGGTCTGACACCGTGGTTATCTGGTTCGAGGCCTGTTGGAGCAAAAATATTTCACCATCAGAATGTCGGCCAGCAGGGTAGGAAAAGTGGTGGTATACGTTTTCTAATCACAATTTTCTGCGCCACAAGCCTGGTTTCGTTGCCAAACCTCTCCGCAGTGTTCATATGGAGTGAGGGAACATGACCCCGATGATGATGACGTACGGTGACGTTAAGCTTTGATCAGAAACCTTGGTGTTATTCGATAGGAGTAGGCTATGCGCCGACACCGGTTTCACTTTGTCCCTACCACCTCCTCCTTATCATCGTCTCCCGTGGATGTCAAAATGAAAGACCAGCACCAGTCCTCTTTATAGGCCACACCTCACATTATTATTATTATTATTATTATTATTATTATTATTATTATTATTATTATTATTATTATTATTATTATTATTATTATTATTATTTATTAAGGGCAAGGTTCTGTAGTTGCATACATGCTGACGTTATATCCTAACGACCGAGGTTTGATTCCCACTCGATCCTGGGTTCGAAATACACTTAAAACATCACGTAGCATCAAAAGGTCATCCAGCCTTAACCTCACGGCTAGAACTTAGAATGAACCAGGATGGCTTGAGTGACCCAAGAAGTAACTGAAATAAGACGAAGAGAGATGTATTATTATAAGTTGATTAGCACGTTGTATCTGATCTCACATTGGTTGTTCTGTCAAAATAAGAAGACCAACTTTAAATCACATTTGATATTGAATGCTTAATTCCTTTCTAATATTTGCAATGGAGCTCAGCTGTGGTGTGTCACTGAAAGGTTTCTATCAATATTTTAGGTCAGTGAGTGTACGAGATATGTTACAATGCCAGCAGGCCCCTTCACTCACATACACATAACACACTCGAGAAGAGTCGTTCTATTCCCTCTTCATCCTGTCAGCCCCCTGCATGGAAGAAACCGCCAGTACTGCATGTACTTAACACCAGATGACAGGCAAATCTCCGTAGTTTAGGGGAAGGAGTCAGCGGAAGTAGAGGAAGCGGGACTGGCAGATGGGTTCGATGTTTAGCGCATGTGATATTGACATTTTACAAAATCGAACTTCCACCATTCCTGGTTTCCTTTCCTCCCTTCAAGTTCCAGACCTATCCTAATCATATTCAACCCCCTTCAAAGCGTTGTTAGATTCTTGAGGAATAAATTACAATGTCAACAAAAGCGGTCTTGTACTTCCCCAAGTTTGTGAAGGCCGACAAGGGTTCTGCTTCAGATAATACATTTCAAGAGGATAGCCTTATACTGTGGTAGAGTCAGTAGCTTAGAAACAACCCCCCCCCCCCTCCGCATATCCTCATCATTTATAATTAAATATTTTACACATGATCATTTCGAAAGAAGTGAGTGAAGATACTAGTCTGGCTGATGAGAAAACTAAGCCCCCTTCGAAAGAATAATTAACAGTAGAATCTCACGCTAAGATGGACGATCGCAAGAAGTCACCTAAAATTTAGCTTAGCCATACGTAGCTGCCCAAATGACACCAAATCAAAACGATGATATTATTATTATTATTATTATTATTATTATTATTATTATTATTATTATTATTATTATTATTACTTTCCAGCGTTATACCCATCTGTGGAGCCCGATAGAACTTATTTAGCTAATGGTGATATTTTCTTCTCCCACAATCTCTTCATCTGAAACTGAAAATTTTCCTCCGTTCTTCCCTCCATGATTTATTGGTTCTGGTATTATTATTATTATTATTATTATTATTATTATTATTATTATTATTATTATTATTATTATTATTATTATTATTATTATTATTGTTACCGTGTTTTAGCGGTAGGTAGAGGTGTAAGAAGGTGCGGGCGTGAATGGGTTTTCAAACTACGGAATCAAAGTTAATGTAAAATTTAACGAGGTTATATTTTCTTTTCAATATTAAGTAATAACAAAGAACAGGTACTTAGTAGCCAAAACACAATTTGAAATGTACAATTACAGGGGTTACAGAGTTTGGGCTTCGAGCCCAGAGTTCACAATTCTTGAGCAACTAGCCCAACTTTCCGATATACAAATTTTAACAAAGGGGCAGAAGACCCCAATCAAACCCTGGAGCACTTGCTCCAAATTACACAGTTAAGCCTCCTCGAGGCACACAACACTCCGTTTCCAAAAGAGCCACCCGCTCTTTAATTTAAGCCTCTCCCAGGCCACACCAAACTCCACCTTCAAGTTGTCCACAACGGACACAAACCCAGGGGTAAAATACCCAATCTACTGAGGTCTATTAAATGAAAAGCAGGTTAATTAAATGACCTCTAAAACAATTTGAGAGGAGGCGAACTTGCACTCCTAATACACTTTGATTTTAAAACCTACCTTGGCACTAGGCCGTTATTACAAGGGCTAATCCCATACTACAGAGGTGACTTAATAGCAATTTACATTACATTACGGAAGAATAGGTTGAGAAACAATAAGTTCACCTCAAAACATTATGAGTGGGAGCTCGAGAGGGTTAGCACTCTCTATCCCAGTATGTAGCTTTTCAAGAGAATAGAAGAAAAGACTAGTTATATTTTAGGAAAAGGTTACATGGTGGAACGCTTCGCACCCGCCCCGAGAGTTAAACTGCTGAGCAAGAAAAGAAAGAATTTATTAATCGGCCATTACCTTATTGTTGACCGCTGCCGAAGAAAGAGGCGCCTCCCGCCTCCTGCTAGGTACTTAACACACTGAAAGATGGAACAGAAGTGGCCCAGAGACCCAAAAATCAGCAGTTTAAATACTCTCGCGGAAGTTTCTAGGCGTTAGGGGAAAGAAAACACCCGCCCACAATGTTTTTATTGGATAGGACCCCGCAATAGATACAAGTTGGGGGAAAATACACCAGATTGGTCAGAAATTACTAAAAGAAATTCGGGATTGGATAAATCTAAAACAAGGGGAAAAAGAGGGGTAAACAGCCAACTTAAACCATAACAGAAAGAAATTTAACAAGAAACAAACTTTTGAAATAAAAATTTCTCCAACAAAATAGTTCTTTGACTCCGCACTAGGGTGCACTATTGTTGATCTTCAGTAGTGTCCTCTAGAAGAGAAAGTTCACACTTCTTACTTCAAGCGAAACAAAAAGTGACACAGTTCAAAAACTCAAAATTTTCCACGTGGTGACATCTTCTGAGAAAGTAGAGAATTAATAGAGTAGATAAAGTTCAACCTTCCTCCAGAAGAGGAGTTTCAACTGGCGCAACATTTAAATAAACGGTGTAGAGGTGTACCGCCCGGTACAGACCTCCCCCCCCCAAAAGTTCCTCCAAGGGGTAACACAGAAGAACATAAACTTTTGTTTGAAAATAAGTTCCAAGTTTTGATGTTGAGATTAAGATAACTTGCAGAAGTATTTGAGAAATTTCTTAAGTCGGTTCCAAAATTTTGTTGTCGCAGGTGAAGTAAAGTCTTTATGTTTATAGAAGTTGAATTTCTGAAGATAAGCTTTTAATACTTAAAAGTGAAGGAAAAATTTGCAATGTCCACCAAATATTGCTGTTGAATTCCCAAGTGTAGTTATCTCTTATAGTAACTGTCCATGTAGTTGATGTTGATGAAGTTGGATGGCCGGACCGGCCGTTGCAGCTTGCGTCCAAAAGGAGGCCGCTCGGACCCCTTAAGTACCCTGAGATACCGCTCGCCCGCAATATGAGGGGAGCAGAGGTGTTGAAGCACGCCGCGCCCGCGGTGAACATATACAGGCTGCGGGCAAGTAGCAGGTCGTGCGCCGCACATCAGCCTTGGCCGGGAGGAGAGCTCCGGCTCGCCGTGCACATGTCGTCCTCGCTGGAGAGGAGGGGGCCCATCCCCCTCCCCAGTTACTGCACGGCGCCGCGCGGCTGCGGGGGCACTGAAACATTAAAGCTAGGCGGCAGAATTGTGTTGGACCATCATGTTTCTTTTAAGGGCACAGGCATGTAAAGAGATTGAGGGGCCAGCAGCGTGCAGATATCCATGGCATTTCATCTAAGCCAGCCACTGAGTGTAGTGGAGCAGGAGACGGGAGCGTGGTAATGGCCGTGGAAAGGACAGAATGGCAGTTTAACGGGTCGGGACAGGTTTTACAAAAATGCTTACATCTGAAACAAAATATTATAGGTAGTGCAGAATGCCTTAAAAATGAAACTCAAAAAAAAATATAACCTTCATATCCTTTCAAAATAATATAAAGCAAGTTAACACAGAAATTACACCGGCTTCACCTGGGACAGGTGAACTCTAAATATCCTCTCGGTGGCTGGATTACTTAACAATAAGGTAACCGGCGTAAGAAAATCGAGAATGATACAAGGCCCCTGAAATCTGGGGGCAAGCTTGCCCGCGGGAACAAAATTTTTGACCATTACTTGGTCACCTACCTTTAAAGGGGTGGGTCTCCGTCCACGATCATACCTTTCCCTAACCTTTTCATGAGATACCTTAAGATTGGCTTTAGCCTTCTTCCAAAGATCTTTAATATTATCCGGATCTATTGTCTCGGGCAGAATGTCACTCAGAGACCAGAGGTTAGAGAGCGGCGTGTTGGGAACAAACTTAAACATCAAGGAAGCTGGAGTAAACTTGTGTGATTCATGAACCGCCGAATTCAAAGCAAAAGCTAACCAATGCAGGGACGTGTCCCACCTAGAATGATCTTCATGATGATAGGCAATAAGTGCGGACCTGAGATTACGGTTAACCCGTTCAGCCAGAGATGGTTGAGGGTAATAAGCAGAAGTGGTTACATGAGAGATGGACAAGTCAAAACAGAATTTACGAAAAAGATTTGATGTGAACGCCTTAGCATTATCAGATACAATATATTGGCACGGACCAAAAGAAGCAAAAATAGAATTTAGACAGGTAATGGTGGACTGAGCGGTAGCCAGCTTAGTCGGAAATAACCAAGAAAATCTGGTAAAACCATCTACACATACAAAGATGAATTTGTTGGCATTTCCCTTCGACTGGGGGAAGGGTCCTACATAATCAATATACAGGCGTTCCATGGGGCGCGACGCTTGATGAGAAGACAAAAGGCCTACTTTAGTGGACATGGTGGGTTTACTGATCAAACAAGATTTACAAGCTTTTACAAGTTCCCGAATTTCACCGTCCATACCTTTCCATATGAACATTTCACGAATCTTTTCACGAGTTTTAAAGATACCCAGATGCCCTCCTAATGGGGTCTCATGATAATACTTGAAGATCATTGGTACAAGAACTGCTGGAACAACAACTTTCATCATCTTATCATGCCTCGAAGGGCAACATAAAACACCATTCCTCAGAACATAAGGGACAACATGTTCCCCAGAAGAAAGGGTTTCCATTATCGGAGCCAGCGTCGGATCTTCACGTTGGTATTTCTCGATATCCCTAAAAAGCATGGGAGCATCTGTTAGGATGGCATTAACCTCAGATAGCATGGATTCGGAAGGTGATGAACTGTCGACCGGTTCGTGGGTCTCGACGTCGTTATGAAACATACGGCTGAGTCCATCAGCAACAACATTTTCGGTACCTCTGATATGTCTAACATCAAACTGGAAGGCGGAAATACGAATAGCCCAGCGGGCTATACGACCAGTACGACGCGGCCTACCTAAGACCCAGCTTAAGGCTTGATTATCTGTCTCCAGGTCGAATTTGACATGTTCCAGATAGAGACGGAACTTTTCTAAGGCAAATAAGACTGCCAAACCTTCGAGCTCATAGATGGAATACTTGGCTTCTTGAGCCGACAATGTCCTAGACGCATAGGCGATGGGTCGCCTCCCTAGTTCAGTCTCTTGAAGAAGGACTGCCGCTACTGCTGACGACGATGCGTCGGTTTGGACAATGAATTTCTTCGAGAAATCAGGCATAGCAAGGACAGGGGCATTACAGAGAGCTAATTTCAGATCTTCAAAAGCGGCTTGTTGAGAAGGTCCCCACTCGAATTTGATGCCTTTCCTACGAAGAAGGTTTAAGGGCGCCGCTCTATTAGCAAAGTTAGGAATGAACTTTCTGAAGAAATTCACCATACCAATGAACCTGGCGATACCTTTAATGTCCTTGGGAGGTTTAAAATCACGGATGGCCTGTGTTCTAGAATGATCGACTGCTACACCATCGGGTGACACAATATGCCCTAGGAATGACATAGAGGGCTTAGCAAAGGCAACCTTGGACAACTTAACAGTTAACCCAGCCTTACGAAGGCGATCAAGAACTTCTCGCAGATGATCTAGATGTTCTTCAAAAGTCTCTGAAAATACTACGACATCATCTAAGTAGTGATATAAGTACTCGAATTTGATGTCGGAGAAGACCCTATCTAGCAGCCTAGTGAGCACAGCTGCTCCCGTGGGGAGCCCGAAAGGCACGCGGTTGTATTCATATAAATTCCAGTCCGTGGCGAACGCTGTAAGGTGTTTAGACTCTTCGGCAAGGGGAATTTGATTATAGGCCTGATTTAAGTCCAAGATGGTGAAGAACTTGGCCTTACGAAACCATGAAAAACAAGAATGAAGGTCGGGAAGGGGCACAGATTGTAACACCACCTTCCGATTGAGAGCCCTGTAATCAATGACAGGCCTGAAGCCTCCTTGGGGTTTCGGTACTAGAAAAATAGGCGAAGAATACGCTGACTTAGAGGGCCTAATAATACCGTCCTTCAACATCTGATCGATGATTTCCTTCAGAGCCTTCATTTTAGGTGGAGATAGCCTATACGGTGGAAAACGGACAGGAATCGAATCCGTAACCTCAATTTTGTATTCAATAAGGTCAGTAACACCAAGAGTATCAGAGAACACCTCGGGAAACGACTGACACAGTTTGCGAATACTATCAGCCTGCTTCTCAGGTAGATGTCTAAGGTCTAACAACATCTCATCCTGGATAGGCGACATAGAAGAACATGACACAGAATTACACTTTAATAGTGGGATTTTACAACTAGAAGCAAATTTGAATGTGCACGACCTAGACTTGAGATCGAGCACAAGACCAGTGTGAGAGATAAAGTCAGCTCCCAATATAATGGGGCAAGACAATTGCTTGGCCACAAACAATTTAATTTTCCATGTAAACTTAAAAACACGACTTTTGACCAGTAAGGAACCTAGAATTTCTAATGGAGATGAATTAGCCGAAACGTATTGAACAGGAGAAGAGACATAGTCAGGAAGTTTACAAACCGATTTCAATTTAGAATACCATTCAGCCGCAATAATCGAACAAACACTACCTGAATCTAAGAGAGCTGTTATAGGCTCGTTATTTAACTCAATCTTAAGAAAAGGAACAGGTGCGGGGGTATCCGCCGCAATCCTAAGACATTCTTTAGGGCATTCAAAAGATGAATTTGAAGGCTGATCGTTCTCTGCATTTACAATCTGTTTACTAGGGGCTGAGTCTCGGGAAGATGGATTAGTCGACTCAACCGAAGCCACTAGTCACTTTTTATTATTGGCATAGGTGGAATTTGCACCAGAAGTTGAGCAGGAGGGGGTGCTATTTGAGTTCGGACAATTCTTGGCGATATGTGAGAAGGCCCCACACTTAAAACAGCCTTGTGAAGAACCAGCTCCATTATTTGCCCTACTAGACTTGACCAATGGACATTTATTGCGAAGATGGTCAGGCGACCCGCAAGCATAACATTTACGGGGTGTGACTGGTCGGCGAGGTGGAGGCCGAGTGTTACTAAAGGAAGGCGGGGGTTCTTTCGCTACACGCAAAGAATCGGCGTATCTAACTCCTTCCGCTGAGACGGCCAACGCTTCAAGTTCAGAAAAAGTTTGCGGGCACGCCGCAAAACACAAGTATGACCTATAAGATGGTGAAATGCCTTCCACAATAGCTTGTACAATTTGGTCCTCAGGGAAGTGAAGAGCAAACACCCTGGTATAAAACTTAATGTCTTGTATGAAATCAGCCAAGTTTTCATCCAACCTCTGTACTCGATAATAGTATTTCTGAATCAGAGATGACCTTGCGCGGGCAGGAATAAAATTAGCAAGTAGATGTGCATGAAAATCTTCGATGGATGACTGTTCAGCTATGGCTCTTACTATTTTGTCGGAGAGAATACCAATAGCATACGGATAGATAATTTGCAAGATTTGACATGGAGACAGAGAAAAAACAAGGGCATGATCCTGAAATTCCACTAGAAATCTTAAAAATGAAATTACGTCAGTGGTGGTATTAACAGAAAACTTGGATATACCTCTGAGCAACATTGCCAATGGATGAGGCAAGCTACTAAATCCGGGTGACATAGTAGGTAAAGGTTTCAATGGCAAGGAAGTCAATTCAGAACGGATGTTACTCAATGATGCACGACGTTCAGATTCGTTGTCCAATGGGGCAGGGATAGTTTGAGCAGCAACGGTTATCCTATTAACTTCTCCCTTGGGAGGCGCTTCCTCACTACCTGCATTCACTATGGTGGGTTGATCAGATTTGGGAGGAACTTCCCCAGTTAACAATTGAGTGACCTTACTAGATAATTCAGAAATATTTTCCAGGAGCGTACTAGCTTCCTTCCTCTGAACGTCTTTCAGTTTTAGAGACAACAGATCGTTAACCCTATTCGAAAAATGATATAGCCTGCCTTGCACACGCTTAATTTGATTAGGAGACGGATCATTTTCATCAAAAAAACTAACTACAGAAGCTAGCCCAGTAATATTCTCCGTGATCGTGGAAAGAGAGTCGTCAATTTCTTTCTCTCCCAAATTGGGGATGGAAATGGGCAAATCAAGAGACTCTCTAAGCTTGTTAGTGTCTATTGCAACCGTGCCTCCAGATTGCACATTTCTGATAGTTAATTCATAGATCAACTCCTCCTTGCGCAAATAGTTAAGAAGGAGAACATCGCGAGGGCCGGGCATGGTGACAGAACAATTTTGGAAAACTCAAAAAATTCCAGCAACTGGGAAAATAGTTAGAGTTCGGAACAAACAATGTTTAGCCGTCAAAAGGGGCTGAATTGAGACCCATTCAACCACGCTCTGCTACCACTTGTTACCGTGTTTTAGCGGTAGGTAGAGGTGTAAGAAGGTGCGGGCGTGAATGGGTTTTCAAACTACGGAATCAAAGTTAATGTAAAATTTAACGAGGTTATATTTTCTTTTCAATATTAAGTAATAACAAAGAACAGGTACTTAGTAGCCAAAACACAATTTGAAATGTACAATTACAGGGGTTACAGAGTTTGGGCTTCGAGCCCAGAGTTCACAATTCTTGAGCAACTAGCCCAACTTTCCGATATACAAATTTTAACAAAGGGGCAGAAGACCCCAATCAAACCCTGGAGCACTTGCTCCAAATTACACAGTTAAGCCTCCTCGAGGCACACAACACTCCGTTTCCAAAAGAGCCACCCGCTCTTTAATTTAAGCCTCTCCCAGGCCACACCAAACTCCACCTTCAAGTTGTCCACAACGGACACAAACCCAGGGGTAAAATACCCAATCTACTGAGGTCTATTAAATGAAAAGCAGGTTAATTAAATGACCTCTAAAACAATTTGAGAGGAGGCGAACTTGCACTCCTAATACACTTTGATTTTAAAACCTACCTTGGCACTAGGCCGTTATTACAAGGGCTAATCCCATACTACAGAGGTGACTTAATAGCAATTTACATTACATTACGGAAGAATAGGTTGAGAAACAATAAGTTCACCTCAAAACATTATGAGTGGGAGCTCGAGAGGGTTAGCACTCTCTATTCCAGTATGTAGCTTTTCAAGAGAATAGAAGAAAAGACTAGTTATATTTTAGGAAAAGGTTACATGGTGGAACGCTTCGCACCCGCCCCGAGAGTTAAACTGCTGAGCAAGAAAAGAAAGAATTTATTAATCGGCCATTACCTTATTGTTGACCGCTGCCGAAGAAAGAGGCGCCTCCCGCCTCCTGCTAGGTACTTAACACACTGAAAGATGGAACAGAAGTGGCCCAGAGACCCAAAAATCAGCAGTTTAAATACTCTCGCGGAAGTTTCTAGGCGTTAGGGGAAAGAAAACACCCGCCCACAATGTTTTTATTGGATAGGACCCCGCAATAGATACAAGTTGGGGGAAAATACACCAGATTGGTCAGAAATTACTAAAAGAAATTCGGGATTGGATAAATCTAAAACAAGGGGAAAAAGAGGGGTAAACAGCCAACTTAAACCATAACAGAAAGAAATTTAACAAGAAACAAACTTTTGAAATAAAAATTTCTCCAACAAAATAGTTCTTTGACTCCGCACTAGGGTGCACTATTGTTGATCTTCAGTAGTGTCCTCTAGAAGAGAAAGTTCACACTTCTTACTTCAAGCGAAACAAAAAGTGACACAGTTCAAAAACTCAAAATTTTCCACGTGGTGACATCTTCTGAGAAAGTAGAGAATTAATAGAGTAGATAAAGTTCAACCTTCCTCCAGAAGAGGAGTTTCAACTGGCGCAACTTTTAAATAAACGGTGTAGAGGTGTACCGCCCGGTACAATTATTATTATTATTATTTCACCAGATGTGTGTGTTTATGCAAAATTCGCCCGATAATCTAGTTCCTTTGGAAATATGTGTTGTTTTCAACGGTCTTTTTACACTTTGAACTTTGTAGAATTGATATATTCCGACCTTGGAACTTCCGATTAGCAGTTAGTAAATGGAGCGATAAGACCAAGGCGGGCTCGGACTTATCCAAGAAACTTTTAGGTCCGGTTCACATACACAACCAAACATATTATTCAATTATGCAACAAAATATGGCATTTTTCATTCTTCCAATCAATCAATCAATCAATCAATCAATCAATCAATCAATCAATCAATCAATCAATCAATCAATCAATCAATCAATCAATCAATCAATCAATCAATCAATCAATCAATCAATCAATCAAGGCATAACTACATACATAAATGCATGTAAATAATAAATAAATAAGTAAGGAAAGGCGTCTCCTTACAGACTATGAACGCCCTTGAAGGAGTGAGAGGTAAGGCTTTGTTCTATATTGTTTACCCTTAGCTCTTAGGAGGACAGAGAACTTGGCTCTATGACAGGTCGTCTTTGCACCCACGTGTTAACCTGGTATTTATTTCTGGTGTAAACTGAGTGAACCTGAGGGTTATGTGTCACTCCAAAATGGAATTTTTGTTTCTAAATTCCTTGAATTTCTGCCAGAAATCGAACACGCGCCCTTCCAGCTGAAGGTGACTAAGGGTTTATGTGAATGAATGTTAGCTATGTTGCTGCTCTAGTACTAACCCTTGTACAGTTATAATATTAATGGCGTATGGCTTTTAGTGCCGGGAGTGTCCGAGGACAAGTTCGGCTCGCCAGATGCAGATCTTTTGATTTGACTCCCGTAGGCGACCTGCGCGTCGTGATGAGGATGAAATGATGATGAAGACGACACATACACCCAGCCCTCGTGTCAGCGAAATTAACCAATTATGGTTAAAATTCCCGACCCTGCCGGGAATCGAACCCGGGATCCCTGTGACCGAAGGCCAGTACGCTAACCATTTAGCCATGGAGCCGGTTTAATGAGGCGACAATGATGCTTGCTATTTTTGTACTGTGCTGTAAATAATCTGGCACAAAATTCCTAAGAGAGGATGGCGCTCGTGATCCACAGTTTGAAAACCTCTACTTACGAGCTGACCGCTCTTCTCTTTGTCCACAATACCGTCGGTCCAATCGATATCAATATTTATTTACCCACGACGGTTTCCCTTTTCCAGACGAACCTATTTTGAAATTCTCTCTTCTTTGTCTCTTTCTCTTGGCTTCACTTTCTTGAATAACTTGACGAACGTTAACCTCGCTCGAAGCCTCTTTCTTTCACATTCTAAACTTCAGACTATTCTCCATGTGAACAAACAGTGTGGGTGTGTACTTGTTATTATTTAGATGTAGCATTTAAGTAGTTTTTTCTGGATCACGCAACAACAATCAATCTAAGAATTAAGGCGAAATAATTATTAAAAGGTACTAGGCCATGACTTCTTAAATATCACTGATCAGGAAGAAAACGAAGTGTGACGGCCGGCCTACAATGTCATTACTCCCTCAAACCTATATTGTTCCAAACTTTTTTAAATATATGTGCAATTGAGTCTGTGGTTCTCACCTCGGGACCTCTGACCAATATTGTTTGGAAAGGTGTATGAAGCACCATAAATCTGTCACTTCCATTTAGGTCTACAGGAAACATCATGTTTAAAACAAAAGAATTCTTAAAATAATATTTATAGATGTAGTTGCATCAGTTTATCGAATATTGCATTCGTTTTAGCCACACAAAGAGAAACATTTCTGGGGGAAAAAACCAAGAAGAGATAATTTCCATTAATTGTATAGTTTATAGAATATACTGGGCATTGTTGAATGGTACGTAGCTTCCCAGACTTCCCTCTAAGTACATATGATGATTAATTTTGTGTGCATATCTAATAAAGTAGTAGTTGATTATCAAGTCAGGTGATCATATTGCTTTTACAATATATAAAAAACGGAGAAAAGGACCTCATCAATATCTGTAAACCTGACGAATTTCTTAAAAGAAATATTGATATGTAGTCATGATCTTATCTCCAGAAAAGTAGAGGTTGTTATGGTGTACATTACATTTATTCATTGCAGTTTGATGCAGATACGTTCTCATTATGTGTTAGGGTCCCGAATCAAAAAGCCTTAAACGCTTTCTGTGAGGGCAACAGGTCAAACAATTCCAGTATGTAATAAAGGATTTAAATTACAACCCAGTATAATGCATGAACTAGGGGCTGCCTAGCCCAGGCGGTAAAGGCGTGCTCGGTTCGCCCTGAAGGACGTGGGTTTGAATCCCTGTCAGGAAGTAGTAAAATTTAAGAAACGAGCTTTCCGCTTCCGGAGGTCCAAATGGCCCTGAGGTTCACACAGTCCATACTACAAATGAGTACCAGGTTAATTCCTGGGGGCAAAGGCGGCCGCGCGTATAGCTAACCACTCTACCCCATCAAGTGCCGAGGTTATGGATAATGGAAGCCTTTACTTTCCACCCCTCCAAGGGCCTTCATGGCCTGTACAGAGATGAATTTGTTTTGCTTTGGTTTTATAATGCATGAACTGACGCTTCACTGGATAAGTGTGAATTACTGGACTTTCTCTGTAGTCGAACCAAGGAACAGTCATCGTGTGTTGTGGGGAGTCAGCAGCTCTGTGTTCAAATCTTGCTGTCTGCACGCAGCTGCTGTGTATGGTGACTGGATTTGAGGAGACGTAAAAATAAAGTGAATTTCTCAAAATAGATTTTAGCCGTCTTACGTAATCCCAGTGAGCCGGAGTGCCTACTGTGGGAAGGGAACAAAGACTTGTAAATAGGCAGCGACTTGTAAGTGTCATCATTCATGTTAGAATAGAATTGTGTATGTATGCATTTATCGAGTCATTCTGAAATTCGTCACAATCGGTTCAGTTGTCCGTATTCCTGTCTTGTTTATCTGGATGTTTGTGCGAACATAACGGGAAAACAACATGACAGTATTTTCTAAAACTTGATAGCTATGTTCGTGGATATTCTGAGAATGCACTAGGCTAGATATGATTTAATTAGTATACAGTCGCGTATTAAGGGAACCAAGACAGGAAATGACAAATTTCTCCATTAATATTAGCTGTATCGAATAACTGTAAATGATAAAAGTTACGTAAAAATGTATTGCAAAGTCCAACGGCAAGCATCGTTGACGTTAAAATATTGTTCAGTTGCAATAATAACGAACTAGCTGGCGATAGTGGTGGTTGTTCTCTATAAGCTGAAAAACTGCGTCGTCATTATCCCTCATTGATCAGAAAGATGACGAAGAAGACTATCGAAATGAGAAGGAAAACACGAAGGAACACTTAATCGAAGAATTAAGGAGATAGGAATCATAGCGAACGGTAGGCCTTGAATGTTTCCACATTACCGAATCGGAGAAAAACAAAGCGTGGTGGCCTACAATGCGATTAGTCCCTTTTGTTGTTAGTTGAGGTGTGCGTCTACGCTAGAAGGCATTACTGCTGCAATTATACAATAACTCTTGCCCCATCAATGAGAGTTAAGACAGCTTGTTAATAATAAACGAAAAACGCTTAGATTCTAAAATACTACAGAACGCTTGATTTTTATCCTGGAAAGGGCTTCTTTAATATGCTGCTTGATATACTAACTTATATTTAAGCATCCTTAAATATATGTCGACTTCTCTGGGATTCGATCGCGCAATATTTAGTATAGAGACGAACACCTCAATCAATTATGTCAACTGAATTTAATCTTGTGAATGTCTATTTTTGTAATATGTCCTAAATTAGTTATAAGCCTAGTTATCGTCTGTATTCCTTCATAAGACTGGTTGCAGTGAAATTCACTGTCAGTCTATTCAGAAGATTGGAGTTGACTTGTTTTATAAAGGAAGGTTTCAAAATCTTGGTCTTCTCCTTTTTGACTAGGGACTGCCAGACCGAGGGGTAAAGGCGTGCTCCGTTCATCCGAAAGGACGTGGGTTCGATTCTTCGTCAGGAAGTCGAAAGATTTAAGAAACGAGATTTCCAATTCCGTAGGTGCACATGAGTACCAGGATAATTCATGGGGACAAAAGCGGCCGGGCGTAGAGCTAACCACTCCAGCCCACCGAGTGTCGAGGTTACGGATAGTGGAACCTTTTACCTCCAAGGGCCTTCATGGCCTGTACGGAGATGAATTTTGACCCATTTTTGAGTAGTAAGACTACTGAATACGTAAATAAATTAAGAGTACCTGAAAATATTTATACATATTATTGTAATAATAATAATAATAATAATAATAATAAGCCGAGCTTAGCAGCGAATTCAGTATGCCATTTTCCTCCTGTCCTCAAGATAGTGGGTTCGATCTTGAAAAAGGTCGGTGACATTTGGAAGTGCTCAAATAGGCTATTTCCTAGTTGGCTTTCTTGAAGGAATTCCGAAGTGACAACATTCTGACACCAAGTATACCTTAAAATCAATAGCAATGGAAGGGAGGTCGGACATTTTTTGTATATGTGTCAACGAAGCGGGTACAAAGATTATTATTATTATTATTATTATTATTATTATTATTATTATTATTATTATTATTATTATTATTAGCTCCAAAAATCATGAACACAGCAGGAGGGAGGGTACAAAAATTCAAGAGTTTGAAATATCTTAGTGAGATGATCCAGTCTAACGACTTAGAACAGGAGGCAATCAAGGCAAGGATCAGAAAGATGTAATTAGCATACCAGTTGACGAAAGATGTGCACAACAAGATATTATTAAGTCTGAGAACAAAACTAGGGCATTATAACACTGTGATCAAACCAGAAGGACTATACGCTACTGAGACCTTGGATATAACAAGCAGAGGATTGCTGGAACAACTGGAGACGAAAGAAAGAAAGGGAGATCCTAAGGAAGATTCTGGGACCTGTAGTTGGTGGACAACGAAGATGAAGACCTAACAAAGAGTTATACAAAGAGACTGAGGGAATTATAGAGTCGATGAAGAAGGGACGGATACAATTTTATGGATATCTCCTACGTATGAATCAAGAAAGGCTTACTCTAAAACTCGTTACACATTTCGAATGGACAAAAATTGTTTCCAGGTGGTTTATGGAGATACATCCCGATATGGAGAGGATGGGCATTAGTCATGAAGACATCCAAATCAGGAACCACTATCGACACTTAGTTTCAGACTTCAGAGGCTTACGAGAAAAAGGACAAAATGAATCTTCAATAGTGATTTTTCAGAAGAAAGAAGGAAGCAGATAAGCCAACGATTGAAGCTGTATTGGCAGAAGATCAAAGCCAGGGGAGGGAAAAGATAATCCGGATACCGTAGTTGTTACTCCGTGCTCCATAGTGGCCAAAATCGAACAGAAGATTATTATTATTATTATTATTATTATTATTATTATTATTATTATTATTATTATTATTATTATTATTATTATTATTATTATTATTATTATTATTATTCACCGAAAACCTACAACCTGTTTTCCAGTCAATAACCGGGTCAGGGATGGAATGAATGAAGGCCCATCTAGCGGCAAGGATAGGAATTGTGCCGGCTGCCGAAGCCTGTCTCACTCCTCTGGGGCAATGATTAATGACTGACAGATTAAATGAAATGATAGTGGAGAGTGTCGCTGGAATGAAAGATGACAGGGAAAACCGGAGTGCTCGTAGAGAAACCTGTCCCTCACTCCGTTTTGTCCAGCACAAATCTCACATTTAGTGACCGAGATTTGAACCACGGAACCAGGCGGTGAGAGGCCGACGCGCTGCCGTCTGAGCCACGGAGGCTACATTATTATTATTATTATTATTATTATTATTATTATTATTATTATGTGCTAATAAGCACATTAGGACTGCGCAAAGTACTTAGAGGTGTGCATTAGCCTTTCTTTATGCCCATATTTCTTCCATTCTCTTAATATGGGCTTCCTTTCTGTTTTCAGACCACGTTGTTCCAGTCTTCTTCTTTGGTCTTTTATCTTGGTCAACTTGCCATTTGTGAATTTTGGATCTGAAGATTAACCTGTTTTGGACATCTGCTGGTGTAATTCCTGCCTGCTGAAAATCGGTTTCGATTTCGCCAGTCCATTTAGTTGTGTCTGTTTTAGCTTTATTACTGTTTTTATAGAATTCGACTACTTGTTCGGTAAGTCTGCCTGGATGCACTTTTTTAATAAGTCCATAGAATCTTAGCCTGCGTTTTCTAATGTCACTGTGAATATTTGTGTATTTTTTGATTTCCTGTCTGCCTCGAAGTCGGTATTGTCCGTCGATAAGTTTTGGGTCTAGAAATTTTCTTACGATTTTGTGTTCCTTTTTCTCAATGTTTTCAATATTTGCTTATTATTATTATTATTATTATTATTATTATTATTATTATTATTATTATTATTATTATTATTATTATTATTATTATTAATGGTTCATGTTTGTGGGTTACTGTAGTCACGTCCTAGTTCGTGAACCATGGGCAACGGCTGAGTGGCCTAGTAAGTGGTCCTGAGAGTCGGGATACCAGTTGCTATGGAATGGGAGTGGGCATCTCGGACATATTCTGAGTCATGGCCCTCCTTGTGCTCAGGCGGCTAGGACTATACAATCCACCGGTAGTCCATAACCCGTTAGAGGAGAGATCCTCACTTGGACTATGTGCAAGTAGGGCAGCATCCTGCTTCATGAATCGACCGAGCTCAGAGCATTTTAAGCAAGCCTCGGACCTATGGGAGTAACGGAGTCCCACTCCCATTTGACAGGCGAGGGACTCCTTGGAAACAACTTGGCGAACGAAATGGAATTCGATGAGGAGCTATCAATATTAATGGGGCTTATGGAAGAAAGAAAGTAGAACTGGCTGAGTCAGCAAAGAGGATGCATCTGGATGTGCTAGGAGTAAGTGATATTCGGGTAAGGGGAGATAACGAGGAAGAGATAGGAGATTATAAAGTGTACTTGACGGGTGTTAGAAAGGGAAGGGCAGAGTCTGGGGTAGGGCTCTTTATCAGGAATACCATTGCACGGAACATAGTTTCTGTTAGAGACGTAAATGAGCGAATGATGTGTTTAGATTTGTCAGTTGGAGGAATTAGGACTAGAATTGTGTCCGTGTATTCACCATGTGAGGGTGCAGATGAGGATGAAGTTGACAAGTTTTATGAAGCATTGAGTGACATCGTAGTCAGGGTAAACAGCAAGGATAGAATAGTGCTAATGGGCGATTTCAATGCGAGAGTTGGGAATAGAACTGAAGGATACGAAAGGGTGATTGGTAAATGTGGGGAAGATATGGAAGCTAATGGGAATGGGAAGCGTTTGCTGGACTTCTGTGCTAGTATGGGTTTAGCTGTTACGAATAAATTCTTCAAGCATAAGGCTATTCACCGCTACACATGGGAGGCTAGGGGTACCAGATCCATAATAGACTATATATTAACAGACTTCGAATTCAGGAAATCTGTTAGGAATGTACGAGTTTTCCGGGGATTTTTCGATGATACAGACCACTATCTGATCTGTAGTGAACTAAGTATCTCCCAGGCCTAAGGTAGAGAAAGTGAAATCTGTCTGCAAACGAATAAGGGTAGAAAATCTCCAGGACGAGGAAATTAGACTGAAGTACATGGATATGATTAATGAGAAGTTTCGAACAGTAGACATTAAGCAGGTTCAGGATATAGAAAGTGAATGGGCGGCATACAGGAATGCTGTAGTAGAAACAGCCAGGGAATGCCTTGGAACAACTGTGTGTAAAGATGGGAAAAGGCGAACATCTTGGTGGAATGATGAAGTGAGAGCAGCTTGTAAACGTAAAAAGAAGGCTTATCAGAAATGGCTCCAAACAAGGGCCGAGGCAGATAGGGAGTTGTATGTAGATGAAAGAAACAGAGCGAAACAAATAGTTGTTGAATCCAAAAAGAAGTCATGGGGAAGATTTTGGTAACAACCTGGAAAGGCTAGGTCAAGCAGCAGGGAAACCTTTCTGGACAGTAATAAAGAATCTTAGGAAGGGAGGGAAAAAGGAAATGAACAGTGTTTTGAGTAATACAGGTGAACTCATAATAGGTCCCAGGGAATCACTGGAGAGGTGGAGGGAATATTTTGAACATCTTCTCAATGTAAAAGGAAATCATCCTGGTGGTGTTGTGAACAGCGAAGCTCAAGGGGAGGAGGAAAATAATGTTCGTGAAATTATGCTTGAGGAAGTGGAAAGGATGGTAAATAAACTCCATTGTCATAAGGCAGCAGGAATAGATGAAATTAGACCTGAAATGGTGAAGTATAGTGGGAAGGCAGGGATGAAATGGCTTCATAGAGTAGTAAAATTAGCGTGGAGTGTTGGTAAGGTACCTTCAGATTGGGCAAAAGCAGTAATTGCCCCTATCTATAAGCAAGGGAACAGGAAGGATTGCAACAACTATCGAGGTATCTCACTGATTAGTATACTAGGCAAAGTATTCACTGGCATCTTGGAAGGGAGGGTGCGATCAGTCGTTGAAAGGAAGTTGGATGAAAACCAGTGTGGTTTCAGACCACAGAGAGGCTGTCAGGATCAGATTTTCAGTATGCGCCAGGTAATTGAAACATGCTACGAGAGGAATAGGCAGTTGTGTTTATGTTTCGTAGATCTAGAGAAAGCATATGACAGGGTACCGAGGGAAAAGATGTTCGCCATACTGGGGGACTATGGAATTAAAGGCAGATTATTAAAAGCAATCAAAGGCATTTATGTTGACAATTGGGCTTTAGTGAGAATTGATGGCAGAATGAGTTCTTGGTTCAGGGTACTTACAGGGGTTAGACAAGGCTGTAATCTTTCACCTTTGCTGTTTGTAGTTTACATGGATCATCTACTGAAAGGTATGAAATGGCAGGGAGGGATTCAATTAGGTGGAAATGTAGTAAGCAGTCTGGCCTATGCTGACGACTTGGTCTTAATGGCAGATTGTGCCGAAAGCCTACAGTCTAATATCGTGGAACTTGAAAATAGGTGCAATGAGTATGGTATGAAAATTAGCGTCTCGAAGACTAAATTGATGTCAGTAGGTAAGAAATTCAACAGAATTGAATGTCAGATTGGTGATGCAAAGCTAGAACAGGTCGATAATTTCAAGTATTTAGGTTGTGTGTTCTCCCAGGATGGTAATATAGTAAGTGAGGTTGAATCAAGGTGCCATAAAGCTAATGCAGTGAGCTCGCAGCTGCGATCGATTGTATTCTGTAAGAAGGAAGTCAGCTCCCAGACGAAACTATCTTTACATCGGTCTGTTTTCAGACCAACTTTGCTTTACGGGAGCGAAAGCTGGGTGGACTCAGGATATCTTATTCATAAGTTAGAAGTAACAGACATGAAAGTAGCAAGAACGATTGCTGGTACAAACAGGTGGGAACAATGGCAGGAGGGTACTCGGAATGAGGAAATAAAGGCTAATTTAGGAATGAACTCGATGGATGAAGCTGTACGCATAAACTGGCTTCGGTGGTGGGGTCATGTGAGGCGAGTGGAGGAGGATAGGTTACCTAGGAGAATAATGGACTCTGCTATGGAGGGTAAGAGAAGTAGAGGTAGACCAAGACGACGATGGTTAGACTCGGTTTCTAACGATTTAAAGATAAGAGGTATAGAACTAAATGAGGCCACAACACTAGTTGCAAATCGAGGATTGTGGCGACGTTTAATAAATTCACAGAGGCTTGCAGACTGAACGCTGAAAGGCATAACAGTCTATAATGATAATGTATGTATGTATGTTATTATTATTATTATTATTATTATTATTATTATTATTATTATTATAACAGCTAGTGTTTCAAATGATGCGGAGTTGACATTACTAATTTTATTTAAGCAGTGTCTAGACAATACTTAATGAAAGGGTAAATCATGTACTTCTTGATTTTGTGATTTAGTTACCGGAACAAATCAGAAGCCAGGCGGGAATGTAGCAGCTTTCTGCCCCACTGTAAGCCCTATTCACTCACTTATCCCTGTGGGCACCGACCGGTGACGTGTAGTCAACTTTTTTAGCGGGTCATAAGCATGAACAGAGTACAAGCATGTCCATCGAGCTTCGAGCAGGCCAGCTCTGATCTACATCATAATAGGATTGTAATCCGATTCGCTCCAAGTTTACAGGTGTGTAATGTAATCCGTCGACGAGAGATTAGTTCTTCCATTTGTAGGTGATAACAATCAGGCAGCGCTTTTTACTAGAAGAAAATAAACATGTTATCAATCAGCCGTGCATTCATATATAAATTTAGACACATTGTTTTACTGTTGTGCATGAAAAAAGTATATTTCATATTGCACCCTTTTGTCGCTCAATTAATTGGGTGCAATATATTCCAACATATTCCATCATCTAAGAAATGCCACGGACCTCTAATATCCAGTCTAGAATACAATAGAGGTTGTATCTGGTTCTTTTCCTCTACTTAAATCAGTGGCGGCTCGTGGATATCAGCAGTGGGGGGCGCGCCTTAGTTTCATAATTCCATAAATATCTCAAGTTCTTCAAACCATGTTATTAAGATACACACTTCGAACACTATACGGTGCAATGCATATGCAATTATTTTGATTATTATTATTTTTTGATTCGTTGTGCCCAGCTGTGGAGCGCGTTTGAACTTATTTTGCACAATGTTTCTTCTTCTTTTCTTCCCAATATCTCTTCATTTTTTCACTGTGTTCCTTTCTGCGTGTTTCTGTCCAGCCTGTATTTTTTCTTGTTGGTTTCTCTGCAAATTTATGTTTGTTTACTAAGCTTCTAAATTTCATTCTATCTTGAATGGTTTCGTCCTCAATACCCATTTCTTGTAGATCTTCATGAATTTCTGCTAACCAATTGTTGCGGATTTTCAGGGTTAGAGCTAGATTTAGAATTTTCTTTGTCAGCCTGTTGTTATCCATTCTGTGTAGGTGTCCGTAGAATTTTAGTCGTCTCTTTCTGATGGTATCTGTGATTTTTTCTGTGAATTGAAAAATTTCGTGTGGTTTCTTTTTCATCCAAATTCCATTTTCGAACTTTGGTCCTAGGATTTTTCTGAGAATTTTCCTCTCTTGTTTCTCAATGCTTTTCATTTGTGACCTGCCGCCAATGATCAGTGTTTCAGATGCATAAAGTGCCTCTGGTTTGATGACTGTATTGTAGTGTCGTAATTTTGCATTTTTTGATATACATCTTTTGTTGTATCTGTTCCATGTGATTTTGTAAGCCCTTTGCAGTTTAGCAGTTCTTTCTTTGTTAGCTTCCTGATTTAACCCTGCTGGCTGAATAATTTCACCTAGATATTTGAATTTGTCTACTTGGGAAATTATTCCACAGTTGGTGATTAATGGTTGATTGTCGAATCTTGACTTAGTTCCTTCCATAAACTGCGTCTTTTCAAATGAAATTTGAAGTCCGGTTTTTGCGGCTATTTCATTCAATTTTTCTATGGATTGGATTGCTTCTTGTCTGTTGTTCGAAAGTATCGCAAGGTCATCTGCGAAAGCTAAGCAGTCAAGGTGAATTTTGTCTTTAAGAAGTCTGCCAATGTTTATACCTTTAGTTTCTTTTCTCCATTCACGAATCACTTTTTCCAAAACTAAATTGAATAGTAGTGGGGATAGTCCATCTCCCTGTCGGACGCCAGTTCTGATTTCGAACGGTTCAGAAATTTCTCCCAAGAACTTAACTTTTGATGTTGTGTTGGTCAGAGTTTGTTTAATCAATTCCCTCGTTTTCCTGTCGACTTGAAATTCCTCTAGTATGTTGAACAGGGTCTGCCGATCTATGGAATCATACGCTTTTTTGAAGTCAACAAAGGTGATTACTGTTTGTTTGGTTTTGCGAATCTGTAGTATGGTTTTTAGGTTTAAGATTTGTTCTGCGCAGGATCTCCCTTTTCGGAATCCAGCCTGATAATCTCCGATCAGGTGGTCTGTTTGTTTCTCTAATCTATTAAGTAGAGCTTTAGAGAAGATTTTATATACGAGTGAGAGGAGAGAAATTCCTCTGTAGTTGTTAATATCTGATTTGTCTCCTTTCTTGTGAAGTGGGTGAATCAATGCACATTTCCAATCCTCCGGAATTTCTTCAGAAAACCAAATGTCCTGTAAGATTTTTTGAATACTCTGGGCCAGTTTGTCACCACCAATTTTCAACATTTCAGCGATTATTCCATCTTCTCCTGGTGCTTTGTTGTCTTTTAAATCTCTGATTATTTGTTTGACTTCTTGTAATGTGGGGGGTTCTGAATCTGGATTAGGTGTTGGTTTTTCATAGGTGAATTGTTCCTTTGGAGATTCACAGTTTAAAAGGTCCATGAGGTCTTGAGGCAACCTCTGAGGCTCAATACCTTAGTTGTAACTATGAGATTGACAAAGATCAATCTCCCCATTATCTTCAACTTACTAGCATGATGGCAACGTCAGTTAATTTTGATTATTATTATTATTATTATTATTATTATTATTATTATTATTGTTATTATTATTATTATTATTATTATTATTATTAAGCGTGAATGGTCCCTTTCGGAACACACGAAGCTTTATTTATGATTTCATTTGCGGAGGATCCAGGATGCTTTCATCTGTTGACTAAAGATCTTCTTCCTTTCTTCCGTCCACTTGGTACCTGCTCTTTTTGGTACTTCATTCTCTGGAGTGACTTCCCACTTGCCAATTTTCTTTCTATATGTATTTCGATTCAAAATGTCTTCGGGTTGAATTTGTGCGTTCGTCATGTCCGCTTTTATTTGTATTATTATTATTATTATTATTATTATTATTATTATTATTATTATTATTATTATTATTATTATTATTATTATTATTAACATTTGCCTGTTCTTGTCCATGATCGAATTATGTTTACGAATAGTTTCGCTGTAGTGATCACTCAAACAAGACTTTACCAAGCATTTCAGAGTCCATGGTACTATTGATATCCCCGTGGTGATCCATTTATCTCCTTTCCTAGAACGGGAGAATAGCAGGCAAGGAATGCTGTAAAAGGTTTCTGAGATATCACTTCCACATATCCGCGTGTTCTTGTTATATACATCAGGAGAATTAATTTGTCTTTGAAAAGCCCTATTTTCATTTTCCTTGGTCTCCGGTTTTTTCAACGAGAAGTCTGGTGTCGGCTTACCACACTCCTTCAGTTCGACTTTCTTTTCGATAGAAAGAGGAGAAAACGTTAGTTCTTTAATATGTTCGACGGTAATCATACTGTACGAAGTGCAAACGTAACACTACGCCTACATATAAATCACAACCTTTCTCCTAATTTCACCTCGTCACAGTTACCTCACGAGATCATTCATCAACACACAGCTAAACATCGCGCTCTCCAGCGAGTATCGCCAACATGAGTCAAGTGCGAGGAGACAGTAGTTACAGTCGTAACTCGTTTCGTTAGTTAATAATCCTAAAAATTACAAGACTATTTTAAATATATACCGGCACATTTAACTCAGGTAAGTGCTGTACCGTACCCAGGGGAAAATACCCTCTAGGACGATGCCTCCATTCCTCTATGAACATCCGACTAACTCAGGGTTGGGCAGAGTATGGGTTGGTTGTCGATTGGGTCAGGATAAAAGTCGAAGTTCTACGCTATAATAGCAATCAATGACAGGAAATGGAGGTATAACACGAATGAGAAACAATCATAGGGGGTAAGATGGATTTATTAACAAATATCCCCGATCAAATCACACGAAAATAATTGAATCAAGAAAAAATGAAAATTTTGTAAAAGAAAAATAAACTCAAAGTGTAAAAAAAATTCGAAATTAGAAACGTTAATGGAATAATTGTACAAATTTGACATTAAAAGAAAAACAAGTTCAACAAAGAACATTAATATAAATCAAGATTGAGTTTCTTCTAATAGTCCAATGTTTATGTTATATGGCAACAAGTGTACGCAAACACTGCCACATGGTATTTCGATATGGAGTTTCACACTATCGCATCCCAACGATACGGTATCAAAATTAAGTTACTCCCGAGAGTCATCAAACTATTTCCGTAAAATCAAAGTTACATCATATGAAAAATTACGACGGACAGAAAAATAATTAAGACGCACCGGACGCTATGTAAGTAATGCAAAATACTAGGGGCAAATCCTACACTATAATTACAATAATTCAAATAATCAAACTAAACATATATATACATCGGATATCGAGTAAAGTCTTAAATGCTACACTGCTTCTAATGTGAATCCCGGTTCACTACAAAAGATCTAGACAGAACTAGATAAACCAACGATACATCAGCACTCGGGATGTTCCCTTTAAAAACAACGAGACAAGGTATGCAATCACAAAATAATAAGGTAAAACCATCCTGTAAGAGAAAAACATATAAATAATCCTTGATGTCATGAAGAAAGCAATGGGCAACATTGCCTCCTTCTGCTGCGTTTGAGCGCTCAACAGCGCGGTCATCCGTCATGTACTTCCGGGTAGATTACGAGCTGTAAAGAAATATTGTACTCCACTACGCTAAAGATTGGATTTTGTCTCCCGTGGCCGCCGCAAGGAAATACTGTCTCAGGCCATCAGGCAAACAGAATCCAACATAACTTCAAAGATCTTAATTTAACAACGACGTTCTGCAGCTCCTTCTGGCAGCTTCTGTAAAACCATGCATCATGCAAAATAGCTATACCTGTCTCTCTGAATAACCGAAATAAAATGAATTGATACGTGTTTGACGTAATATAAAAATGAACCTGTCGATCTAGCCCTTCTAGCATATATTTAAGGAAAACTCGGAATATCCTACTCTAAGTACTATATTTACAACAATAACTGATCCTATCAATCCCTCATTTTCCCAAACATCTAATCATAAAGCAAAATGAAAATAAAATAAACATGCATTAATCTCGTATCCGAATCTACCATAGTAACCAAATTAAACAAATGCATGCCGTCAGGCTTACTTTAAATGAAAATAAAAATTCTATCTACACTGCCCTAGTACCTTAACATAACTTACATATCATGCCATATATAATACGTGCGTCTTACTTTAGATGACTCTCGGGGAACAAGGATAGCAGCTTACATCCCCACTAATTTTGGGATCTACACCATGTTGATCACAGCATTAACATGTGGGAATGCACTTCCTTCCTCTGCAAGCGTATCCATCATCTTGCTGGAAAACAATTCACTGGAACACAGAAGACTATAGTTGATAATCTCTTCGATGCTTAATGCTGCGAGCCGAAATACCCTTTCTTTTACCAGATCAGCTAACACACTGATTCACATATATTTAACACACTTCACTTAAAGGGTAAAATTACAGTTTTAAAAGCAGCCCACGGTTCGGTACGGAAGTTCCACGCGAATACGTGCCCGTCGCGAAATAGTGAAACACTAACACGTTTCCACAACACTTGTTACTCAGCGGTCACTACACCGTCTTTATCGATTAAAAGTAAACTCTGTCAAAGCACAGTAAATATTACAACTGCACAATTTGAAGCATCAATGAGAACCAGTTACTATTTCTGGAATAACGCCACGTTAATTACAATCACCAGTCACAGAGTTGGTACATCCACACTGTTCAAACTTTTACTACAGAGTGCCGAGTTAGTACATCCGTACTGCTCAAATTTCAACTACAGAGTGACGCTCTCCAGAGCTTGGGTCACTGAGGAGGCTTCGGTGACGCCAATAATGTTGGGGTTCCCAGGTATCTGAACCAACCACCAATCAGAGAGTTCGTCATGTATGATGATACCATACTTATTGTGATATATTTATAAAACACAGCTCAAACACTAGCAAATCTCTTCCACCAATTTCTATAATATATTTCCAAATATATCTAACTTCAGAAACTGTGGAAAACCGATTGTCTACAGAAACTGACTTTATCCACAGAGCATGTTGGTCATCCTGGAATTAAGATATGGCGCGGTGTAGCCTCCATGTTTGCCAAGTCCTTAAGTTCCCATTGGCTGAAATATCTTGCTTGGTCAGCATGTAATACACGTGTCGATCCTTGCCAGCGCGTGGGTACGCTTTACTTTCTCACGGTCATACGGAAATATGAAGCAACATCCAGCGACTTACAGTCTTGCTCAACATCCGGTATTAACTATCTTGGTATACGATGCTTTAACATATTAGGCTGTAACTTTTTATGAATAAAATTCACATATTTGGTCAAATAATATTCCAATTATTATTATGGGCCGGTCGGATACGGCTCAGTGCCTCAGTAAAATAGTTCCTAGTCTTAGGAGAGAAATGGCACAAACTGACCCCTGTTAAATAGCAATCAAATCAGCAATGTTTCGGGTAGGTTGGCTACAACGATAGGCCGCGGTAGAAACGCGCCGGAATCTCCGTTAGAACAGCACATCTCTACTGTGCCTCTGATTGGCTCCCTCAAGGCCAGTCGAGCGAGTCTCGGAGTATTTGGTCCGCTATGAGAGAGCGCCCTCCTGCGTAGAGCCAGTAGCGCATCGGGCCGCAGTACAGTACAACTCGCGCCCTTGATAATAATAGTAAAATATTTCCCTTGTTAACATTTAAGATTAAAATTCCCTAATTTAATGGAACCCCGTGGGGGGCGGCGCGCCTTAGCGCCTCCCAAACGAGCCGCCACTGACTTAAATGAACATGAGGATCATGTAGACGCACTTGCTGACAGCTGGCGTTCACTACACATTCTCAGGTCGCCTATACGGCTTCAGCTCGAAGGCCTGCACCGGACCACTTCGGAGGCCACATGCCATTATTACTACTACACATTTCCTGCTGTACTCACTATGAACTCGGGCTCTTATTAATAGGGCTCAGATTTCTATGACCTAGCTAAAAGAATCTGGAAATATGCATGCTCTTACTTCCTAAATATACTAAAATATGACATAATAATTAGGAAACATGACGCGAAAAAACTGACCACATTCTTAACGATCTGTTTGCAACGTATAGCTCAAGAAAAACCCTTATAACCTTCTAACTTCATCCAACTACACAACACAATATTTTCAAGTAGAGGAAAACAAAATAAAAATAAAAATAAATAATAATATTAATAATTATATTATATTATATTATATTATATTATATTATATTATATTATATTATATTATATTATATTATATTATATTATATTATATTATTAGCCGGCCCCGCGGTGTAGGGGTAGCGTGCCTGCCTCTTACCCGGGGGCCTCGGGTTCGATTCCCGGCCAGGTCAGGGATTTTCACCTGCATCTGAGGGCTGATTCGAGGTCACTCAGCTTACGTGATTACAACTGAGGAGCTATCTGATGGTCAGATAGCGGCCCCGGTCTAGAAAGCCAAGAATAACGGCCGAGAGGATCCTTCGTGCTGACCACACGATACCTCGTAATCCATAGGTCTTCGGGCTGAGCAGCGGTCGCTTGGTAGGCCAAGGCCCTTCAAGGGCTGTAGTGCTATGGGGTTTGGTTTTGGATTATTATTATTATTATTATTATTATTATTGTTATTATTATTATTATTATTATTATTATTATTATTATTATTATTATTATTATTATTATTATTATTATTATTATTATTATTATTATAACAGCTAGTGCGTCAAATGATGTGGAGTTGACATTGCAAATTTCATTGAAACAGAGGTCTAAGCGAGACCTTCTTCAGTTTATCCCAAGTTATTTCTAGGGCCATTGGAGCCATCCAGGCTCATTTTGGTTTTGGCTTGAGGTATAATGCCGGATGCCTTTCCTGACGCCACGTAATGTATTATAAGAAAATCTCAACCAAGGATCAACCGGGATTCGAATCTTCGCTGTATATAAATAGTAAACTATAATAAAGGCATATAGCCTCCGGGAGGCGCGGTGCAGATCTTTCCAATTGACGTCATAGGCGACTCGTGTGTCTGTGAGGATGGGCCCCTACCAATAATAAAAGTAAAGTAAACTCGTGTCCTCATCCCAAGGTGTTGCCGTTTGCTTCAGGCACACCCCCAATGGAGGTATCATTTAATGACATAGCAGCCCTCCTACCATTCTTAAATCTCTGGCAGAATCGGGAGTCGAACTTGGGCCTCCTAGGACGGCAGCTAATAATGCTAACCGTTACGCTACGGAGGTGGACCACCAACCACCATTTCTAAAGACAGCACACACACACATCCTGTCACCGAGCCAGAGGAATTATTGAAACCTCCCACAGAAATTCGCTATCTAAGATACAGCAACTCTGATACGGGAAACACAAATAGGAGAAAACTCTATGCTGATCGCCAATCATCTGCGAGGAGACGGCACCAGAAGAGAAGAAGAAGAAGGATGTAACCACTGAACAGATTAACAATTAAATATGTGAGTGGTGAATATTTATAATAATCTTACTGGCGAGAGAAAGGGAGTAAGGAAACAGAGGCCTCATATTGGCGAACTCATAATTACTTTAATTCTATTCCTGTGCCTCTCCTTTTATTTAGTTTGGTTTCCTTTTATGTTCTTCGTACAAGTTGCAGAAAGTCGTATAAGTTATCTCCTTTCCACTTCTTCTTGAACTAGAATTATCTAACCATCATACGCAGAAGGAAATTTGAGTGAAACGAAATATCTAGTTAACATTATGGATAATTTGACTTCCCTACTCATACTATTTTTGTGAGAATAATGCGAGACTTCAAAAGATCTGATGCCAAATTAAAAATGGTTTACTTTTATATTTTACAAGCCGATTTACGGCTCCCCGACACAGATAGGTCTTATAGCGACGTTAGGACAGGAAAGGGCTAGGAGTGGAAAGGAAGCGGGCGTGGCCTTAATTAAAATACAACCCTAGCATTTTCCTGGTGTGAAAATGGGAAAACTATCTCCAGGGCTGCCAACAGTGGGTTCGAACTCACTTCCTCCCGAATACAGGATACTGACCGCACTTCAGATATCGAGCTCGGTAAAATTTATTCGTAAAGTAACTGGAATGCCACAATCGTCATGACATAAAAAGAGAGAAGTACTCTCGATGATTTATATACCCTGATCGATCGATATGTGTGTCATTAGTTATGTATCATACCTCTATATGGATGTTCAGTTTGTTTAAGATGCATCCCAGCATGTCGTTTATGCGTTATGTTATGCCGTATCGAGCTTGAAGGTACCTTTACTTACAAAAATTATAAATAGCCGTATTGCCGACTTTGTTGACTAATACTCCGTTATAGTCCTTTGTCCCGTTCGCAGTTGTGAGTAAGCCGTTTACTTTCTTTTTATTTTTTATTTTTTGCTAGGGGCTTTACGTCGCACCAACACAGATAGGTCTTATGGCGACGATGGGATAGGAAAGGCCTAGGAGTTGGAAGGAAGCGGCCGTGGTACAGCCCCAGCATTTGCCTGGTGTGAAAATGGGAAACCACGGAAAACCATCTTCAGGGCTGCCGATAGTGGGATAAGCCGTATCGAACTCATACACCCAACACGCAGTGCCGTCCCAGTGCGATGTATACGTGCCAAATTTCGTATAAAGATGACGGTGCACCGTCACAACAACCACTGTTCATGCGATTTCCATCACAGGAAATGCTTTCTCCTGCTTTCGAAGTCACCATATTATAAATAACGTGTTACTAGCGGTAATGGTAATGGTGCCAGTAACTCTGAGGTCGTATGGCGACCCTAGAATACGAAAGGGCTGGGAATGGGAAGATAGAGGTTGTGGCCTTCAATTAGGTATAGCACCAGCATTTGTAAAGTGTTAAAATAGGAAACCACGGAGAAATCATCTTCAGAGCTGCCGACGGTCGGATTCGAACTCACCATCTCCTAAATTCAAGCTCACATTTACGTGACCCGAACCTCACGGCCAACTCGCTCGATGTTTTAAGAATATGTTATTCAACATTTAGGGCATACCTAATTTTATCTTCATGTAACATTTTAACTTGGTTTCGGAAGAATGAATATTGTGATTTTCAAAGCTAATCCCTTCTAAACCCATTAGGAGAGAAATATTTTGACGTACATGATATTTGATGCCTTGTAACTTTCAGTGATCTGTCTCAGTCTCATCCTTGGCTTTGACAAGATGAAAGTGACCGAGGTATGAGTGATGCTAGTAATGCCATTCCTTCTGCAGCCAGTCCCTGCTATGAATGGTGTGAAAATGTTGCTCATAGGGTCGGTTGGTGCATGCATTTCAGTGGGCTTGGCAGACTGATATGTAATAGCAACTTCTGGCTCGGTGAGGAAAGCAACGGGAAACTACCTCACTCCTCATTTCCCTAGTACGCCTCTTCAGTGATGCCTAGGCCATCTATGACAGCTGATGGCGGAGCTGTTGAGGATCCAACCAGCCTTAGGGCTGAAGACTGAACATACATACAGGACATAACAACCTTCTTGTAAAATTACAACGCCGTACATCAAGCGTTTCTGAAGGGATGAAGAGTTTCGTTTCCCGTATTAACCCCATTTAATCCGTTAGGGGCGGAATTAAAACATTAGAATTCAGAATATATATCGCCATTTAGAATTTTGTCTTCATACGTTAAAAGGTTTTGGTTGAATGCATGTTTTAATTTCGGATCTTAACCCAATGGGTGGTTTATTGTTTTCAAACCCTCTGTTATTTAAAACATAGGATATCATTTGAAAATTTAAGTCAAACGGTTTAAGATAAATTAATATTTTCGTCATCTGGCCTCTCCCTCCGGTTTTGAAGACTAATTTAAAATCTCATGCAGAATTGTTTGTGTATAGAGGACAGCACCAATTACTCCGATAATAATCGAGATGAAACCTCCTGTAATCTATAATATATTTATTAAGTTAGTGGACTGCCTCAGGGAGCTGAAAGATGTGACTGGGTCCTAGGGCTTGGAGATAAGTGAGGCTAAATCTAAATATATGGTAACGGAGAGAAATCGAAGGAACACTGAAAAACTCCAAGTGGATGGTTACACCTTTGAAGCAGTAGATAGCTTCACATATCTTGGCTCAGTAATAACGTCAGAAAATAAAGTTGAAACAGATATTGTAAATCGAATTAAGGCTGCCAACAGATCCTACAGGGCACTGTATCCCCTTCTGAGAAGTAAAACAAACTTAAGCAAGAAATTAAAACTGACTCTCTACAAAACAATAATAAAACCAGTGCTTATGTATGGGAGTGAGGCATGGGTATTGACTGAGGCCACAGAGAGGAGATTAAATGTGTGGGAAAGGAAAGTATTGAGGAAGATATTTGGACCGGTAAAGGAGGGAGATTTATGGAGAATGAGAACAAATGAAGAAATAAGATTATTTGATAAGGAGCCGGACTTGATAACATCAGTCAAAATGAGACGAATTGGATGGCTGTGGCATGTACAACGGATGGAGGATGGAAGACTTCCAAGGAAAGCACTGACAGGACACCCTGGGGGCAGGTGAAGGAGAGGTCGGCCCAGGATGAGATGGCTGGAGGATGTGAAGACTGATCTGAGGAGCGTTGGAGTCAGGAGGTGGCGTAGGCGTGCTGAAGCCCGGGACGACTGGTCAAGGAGGCCAAGGTCCTTAAAGGACCGTAGAGCCATGGAGTAAGTTAGTAAGTATTAAGCTGGTGGTCATTTGATTAGTAATTTGAGAGGTTTACATTTTTAAAATTACAGACATTCGACGTGTCTAATGGAAACAAGAAAGGTCCACATATTCAGTACCATAAAATGTGATAAAATAATTTATAACACTTTATTATTCTTAGGGCCGGTTTCGATGCTGGTATGCATCATCATCAGCCATAAAATAAGAAAACCTACAATGACATACAATAATAAAATGTTATAAAATATTTTATAACATTGTATGGTATTGAATAGGTGTACCTTTCTTGTTTCCATTGGATTCCCGGTTCAATACGGAATTAACATGAAGTTTTAAAACTTGAATGACATTCGATGTGGGCAAGAATACGTAGGTGCCATTCATGGTATAGAATACCAGTATTAGTTTAATCAGGTCTTGCCAACCTCGGATGTTAGACAGTGTCAGAATGAATAGCTTTGTCTTCAGGCCTCACCCAGTCAAACCCTCTTAGCGCAGTATCGTTTTAAAAACCACTTCTAATTTAAACTCTAAGACATGTAGGAACAACCATAATGAGAAATTTCAACCTCGTATGTCAAACGGTTTCAGAGAAATTAATACTTTTGGTTTCCGGCATTAAACCACCCCCTTAAGGGCTGAAATATTTTTTCTAAGTTGCTTTATTTCTTATGTAAACGAAAAAACTTTGTGTGAAATGTTAACTTTGAACGGTTTCAGAGGAATGAAGATTTTTGTTTTTCAGTGGTTTGCCCCTGTTTCATCCACTTAGGGGTGGAAATTTTGGGAAGAGTTTCTTACTAAAACACCTGGGGTGTAGTGGAAACGGTATCCCCAATATTTCATTTCATAAGGTACAGTAGTTTTGCCTGGGCGTTGATTGACAATCAGTCAGGACATTGCTGTTTAAAAGTATACCCTAGCTGTATTAATCGGCACTTCCCGAGTACTTTGTTGAATACTTTTAGGATTTGTATCACCTGTTAGTTGTGAGTGATCCGAATTTTCGTAATTTATTTATTTTGACGTTGATGGAGTTTTTACGAAATATTTTATAGTTTAAGAGTTATCGTTATGTGTTTAATTTCAATTTTTACATATAACTTAGATTATTTTGTTTCACGTTATTTTAACATCGGCAGTCCGGATAGTTGGAGAAGCAGTAGATACTTTCAAATAAATAATAAAAAGAAGTTATTCCAAGATTCCAACTGTCACTGGGACCGTCGTCAATCAGCCTAGTGACCCCAAAAACTGTGAATTCAACACTAATCCCGGTCAGTTTAGACGTTTTCTTCTGTACCATATCCCATCCCCATACAAATGTTGGCTGAACTTGTACTTTAACGGCATCCAGAGTGTCTCAATTCATCACAGCGACTGCGAAAACTATGGATTTGTCACTTATATAAGTCGTTTTCCACTATTTTCACATGGCACTCCCTACCCTAGGCTTACTAGGGTTGTCTAACCCCACAGTGTTTTTCCAGATAGTAAAAAATGATTTGTGTTCCAAGTTTGGCCGTGTGCTATTCTGGAACATGCACACATATATCCATAATCTCGGTAATTTTGGACAATTTTTTGTTCACACCTTCTCACGCCCATGCCGATGTGGAGTGAAATTCGAATTAATCGGCATTCGGAGTGTCATTATTCATCTCAGCCTCCCCGTAAAGTATGTATTAAACGCTAACATTAGTTTTCGATATTTTAAAATATGTTACCCTTCCTCACTCAAAGCCTAAGTGTGCGAGGCGCGTCATACCGCCACAGTATATTTTTCCAGATATAGTGAGCCATAGGTGTACCAAATCTGGCTGACAGCTATGCTGGAATATACACATATACATCCATAATCTCGGTCATTTTGGTCAGTTTATTTTCCACTCCTTCTCAGTCCCATACTGATAGAGGCTGAATTTGAACTAAACGGCATCCAGAATGTCACTATTCATCCCAGCGACTCCGAAAACTTATTGGTCGTTTACAATTATTTGTTTTTGCCACTCGTCCCCTAGTTGAGCCAGGAGTGTCTTATCCCTACAGTATATTTTCCAGATAATAAGTCACATCTGTATCAAGCTTGGTTGAGAAGTATCCTGGAACATAGTGACATGTAAACTTATCCATAACCTTGGCCATTTTGGAAATTTTCTCTTCATTCCATCTCACCCCCATTCCAATTAGGCTGAACTTGGACTTAAACGACATTTGGAGTGTCACTATTCACCTGAGAGACAGCGGCCCCATCGCCTGTTCAAAGACACTCAACATAATTTTACTCTGTAACTGATTACATAAAGGGATATACAAATGTAGCGAAGTCGAATGGTGGTGCGCTATTCAGTTATACAATGTTATCTTTGCTATTTTGGCTGTTTTCTCTTTTGAAAGATATAGCAGAGGCTTTCTGACCATGGCTGCCATTCAGCAAGCACGACGTTTTCTCTTTAGTCGTGAGGCGGCCGGGTTCTGGCAGGAGAGCCCTCAGTAGGTTCCTAGAGTTTAGCAAGTGTGCGGGATGTGGGAGGAGCCTGGAAAGACGATATAGGCTTGTCAGGGAAAGGAAGAGTGCAGATGGGTGTATTGTCTGTCCGGCAGAGCCCACAGCAACATCGCTACAACGTACCTGGGCAGTTTCCTCCACGTCCTTGCATTAACTGTTGTTAGAGATTAATAATTCTAAAACATTTTACAAAACAGCGAATTTCATTATATTGACTACTGAAACAATTCAGTTCTACAGAGAAGGTAAAATAAAGATTTAAAATATAAGATGACACCACCATTTGTAGGTTGGTCAAATTGTTAAATAAGTTTTCATCCTTTGAGCTTTGGACAAAACGAATGCAATTTAGGAGTGCACTGATTATTTGTATTCGCGAATGTCGTTATTTTCGTTTGTGATCAGTGAAACAGTACAGTGCGATAGTAATCGTAACTGCAGTAGCTGTTAGCCTGTTCATGTGTGTATAAGGGCCATTGCAATGTAGTACAAGTATTCAATAGATACAACTACGGCACCATTCTAGTTTAAATACCCGTGTGAATTCTGCCTTCACTATTTAAGTCTCGTGTTAATATCATCATCCGTGTGCTTAGTATTTATCTGTCTAGTTGAAAACTACAACAAGTGTTACGGTCTTAACATAAGAAGACAAAGAAGATATATTCTGTAAGTAGCATTTTAAGTAGTGGCTGGAATTTAAGTTTTGAACATAGGGTCATAGGCTAGAATTAAGGAAGTTACGGCCTTCTCGTTCGAATTTAAATAGTACGCAAGAACAGAATGGTTATTAGAACGAAAATGCATAAACTAGGGAATTCAGTCCGTCACGTTATAAGCACGCTGACTGTGTGGATGTGAAATAAGCAATGCGTTCCTTTGTTAGCCTTGTTTGGCGATCAATGTCGTTAATATTGCATTCTTAGTAAGTTAATATATCCTGTTAAGTTCTTTCGATGTTATTTGATTTTCGCTACGTGATCGTTCTGTCTCGGAAACAGATTTTCATTCAGCCAATGTTATCGGATTATTATTATTATTATTATTATTATTATTATTATTATTATTATTATTATTATTATTATTATTATTATTATAGCTAAAAGTATCGTGGTGTTGGTAAGTGAAAATTGAACCGATTGGGGGGGGGGGGAGATGGTGGCACAGCCATGCCAGAGTAAAATGTCACGAACCGCCAATGTAATATTCGTAGTTTTCGGTTATTTTTACATTTAACCCTCTCGCTGAGGGATGTTAGGTATGTCTTACCCCCACAGTAATTATTCTAGATAGTATGTCATATATGTACCAAGTTTGGTTGAGAGCTATGCTGGAACATACACACTTCAGTACTTTCAATTTCAAGAACTTTTTACATTTTATTTTTCACCCCTTCCAACCCCCCATACCGACAGCGCCTGAATTTGGATATCCGGAATCCTGAGTATTGCTATTCAATTCAGCGACCCTGAAAAATATGGATTCCACACGAACGTTAGTTACTTCCGCTTATTTTTACATGTCAACCCCTCCTCAATCCTACCCCTAAGAGTACTAGGGGTGTCATACGCCCACAGTACTTTTCCCACGTATTAAGTCATATGTGTACCAAGTCTGGCTGAGAGTTATGTCGGAATTTATACTCGGCCATTTCCCTTTTACCCCTTCCCACCCCATGCCGATATGGATTGTATCGACGTAAACGGCATCCGGGGTGTCACCATTCATCTCAAGGACCCTGAAAATCACGGATTCCACACAATTTTCTAATATTGTTAGATGTCACCTGCTCTAAATTCCCACCACTAGGAGTGCTGTCGGTAACATATCCCCTCATTTTTTTTCAGATGGTAATTCATATGTGTGTCCAGTTTGATCGAGAGTTATGCTGGAACATGCATAATCTCGGTAATTTTGGACATTTTTCTCTTTCACTCAATCTCACCCCAAAGCTTGGACTTAAGCGTTATCCATAGTATCACTGTTCACTTTAGCAACTCCGTTAACTATAGATGTCTTACCCCCACAGTAATTATTCTAGATAGTATGTCATATATGTACCAAGTTTGGTTGAGAGCTATGCTGGAACATACACACTTCAGTACTTTCAATTTCAAGAACTTTTTACATTTTATTTTTCACCCCTTCCAACCCCCCATACCGACAGCGCCTGAATTTGGATATCCGGAATCCTGAGTATTGCTATTCAATTCAGCGACCCTGAAAAATATGGATTCCACACGAACGTTAGTTACTTCCGCTTATTTTTACATGTCAACCCCTCCTCAATCCTACCCCTAAGAGTACTAGGGGTGTCATACGCCCACAGTACTTTTCCCACGTATTAAGTCATATGTGTACCAAGTCTGGCTGAGAGTTATGTCGGAATTTATACTCGGCCATTTCCCTTTTACCCCTTCCCACCCCATGCCGATATGGATTGTATCGACGTAAACGGCATCCGGGGTGTCACCATTCATCTCAAGGACCCTGAAAATCACGGATTCCACACAATTTTCTAATATTGTTAGATGTCACCTGCTCTAAATTCCCACCACTAGGAGTGCTGTCGGTAACATATCCCCTCATTTTTTTTCAGATGGTAATTCATATGTGTGTCCAGTTTGATCGAGAGTTATGCTGGAACATGCATAATCTCGGTAATTTTGGACATTTTTCTCTTTCACTCAATCTCACCCCAAAGCTTGGACTTAAGCGTTATCCATAGTATCACTGTTCACTTTAGCAACTCCGTTAACTATAGATTCGACACTAATGTTTGTAGTTTTCGATTAATATGAATATAATTAATGTCTGTATGTTCAGTTCAGGTAGATGAGAGGTGAGGTAGTTTCCCGTTGGATTCCTCACTGAGTCAGATGTTGCTATTACAAACCAGTCTGCCACTCCCACTGAAATGCATGCACCAACCGACCCTCACACCATTCATAGCAGGGATTGGCTGAATAAGGAATGGCATTACTAGCATCGGTCATACCTCCGTCACTTTCATACTGACAAAGCCAAGATTAAAATTGTGACAGATCAATGAAAGTAACAAAAGGGTTCTACTCCATACTAGAAGACACAGCGTACTGTAAACTGTCAGCAAAGACATACTATAATTAATAGGTCTATAAATAATATGTTAATATTAATACTCATTAATATTAATATATATTAATTAATATAGTTAGTTCATGTTTCTGTTTATTTCAATGGAAATTAATGTTACACAGATGTTTTTGCATGATTTGAAGGGAATCTTCAAAATCGCAATTAACATATGTTTCAGAGCATTCGTCTGGAGGCGAAATCGTTTGAAAATGTTCAGGGAGAAATGTGTTGTTGTTCCACACCAAACAACATATCAATAAATTCCCAGTTATAAAATTTATTCTATAAAAGATCGTGTTGCCGGCCCCGTGGTGTAGGGGTAGCGTCCCTGCCTCTTACCCGGAGGCCCCGGCTTCGATTCCCGGCCAGATCAGGGATTTTAACCTGGACCTGAGGGCTGGTTCGAGGTCCACTCAGCCTACGTGATTAGAATTGAGGAGCTATCTGACGGTGATATAGCGGCCCCCTGTCTTGAAAACCAAGAATAATGGCCGAGAGGATTCGTCGTGCTGACCACACGACAGCTCGTAATCTGCAGGCCTTCGGGCTGAGCAGTGATCGCTTGGTAGGTGAGAAGGTGCTAACATAAGGGCCTAGGAAAATCGGAGCTTTCCATCTGCAAATCCATCTGTCTTTTATTCACAGACAACATATGTACAACATTATGTATAACATTATAGCAGAAACACTCGTTACAGGTAAACCAATAAACCTCTATTGGCCTCTTACGTATAAAACGGAACAAAAGATCAGTTATCCACAGAAAATAATAGAGACAAGTAGTTAACATTAAAGAAAAGAAACGGCCTTCAACCGGCCATAGACCCCTGGACTACGAACCCGGCCCATCCAAGCAGCACAGCACACACAGAAGCACAACTCAAATCCACTTACACACACCCATTCGCGGCCACAAGCATTAACCTTTCACTCAATACACACACATACAACATTCACTCACGACTTACGCTCCGATGTTCGCAGTCCAGAAGCCTTGGGTTCGAAAGGAACCTCCTAGTAATTGCTCAAGATAGCGACAAATAATTAATGAGGGCCTAACGCTGGATGAAACCAGCCACCAGGACTACGTTCGAGAAGGGATGGGCAAGGGACAGGAGGGGGAACAACCAATGTAGAAATTCACTCACAGCGCAGGCGCACTTCAAGTGTCTTTTAGAGTCTTGTGAGAGAGCGTAATAGTAGTTTCTCGTAAAATAATTTCTTAATTATTTCTTAAATGAAAATATCTGTGATATAGGCCAAGGCCCTTCAAGGGCTGTAGTGCCATGGGGTTTGGTTTTAAAAGATCGTGTTAATCTGTAAAGCAGTTTTCGATACTTCAAATACTCTTACTTTTGGGACACTAGCCTGTGAAAAAATGACTGCTTTGCGCATAACTTTCACTAATCACTTTCTTTTTTTTTTTTTACTGAAGAGAGTAGCCCAAGTTCCACCGCTCAAAGTTGTCGAGCATTTCAATATTTCAATATTACGTCATTGAAATAAGCGGCTTCTCATCTATTATTTTAGTTCTCTCTTTTGTTGTCTATTTTATTGTCCGGAGAGTTATGGCAGAATTCTGTCGCAACACTACGCAGGAATTGATCGCTTTTCTGTGTTAGACAGATCTGATTTATCTTTGAGGTTTGTGGTCCGATCAGAATGTCATAACAGTGTTTCTACGCAGCCAGTTAATGGTTAATTTGTATTGGCGTGACCTAGATGTCGATCTCGATAGAAATTCGCTGTATGCGGTTAATGCAGATTTCGTTATTCCAGGTCATGCGGAATTTACATGATAGTAAATGGAGTTCCATCCATCAGCATTTAATCATTCATTTCTATGCCATTAATACGATATATGCAAATATTCAGGATAGTGAGGTAATTCTTTCCTATGCTGCAGCTGTTAACAGCTCAGCCTCAAAAGCCGATTGTTCGCTAAATCATTCACTGACACTCGATGTGCACATTGCATTTGCACCATGACATCAGCAACTGCAAGGCCTGGTTCATTTACAGCTCGTATCCTCGTTTAAGAGATAGATAGAGCAGTGATCAAACTAATAATTTAATTGGAACTCAGTCACTCGTATCTGAATGAAATGTCCAATATATTTATATAAAAGCAAAGCAAACTCAGCGCCGTACATATAGGCTATGAAAGTCCGTGGAGGAGTAGAATGTAAAGATTTCCTTTATCCGTAACTCGGCACTAAGTAGAATAAAGTGGCTTGGCCTGTACCCGGCCGCCTTTGTTCGAGAAATTGTCGTGGTAATCATTTACTGTGTAGGCTCGTTGAGCCTAAGGGCCTCGCCAGAATTTGAAATTTGGTTTCCAAATTTTTCGAGTCTCTGACGAGGAATCGAAACAACATTCTTCTGGGTGAAATAAGCACATTTTTACTGCCTCGGCTACGAAGTCCTGATGTATTAGAAAATTATTTTCGGTCTTTTTGTACTGCCGAAAAAATCATTTGAATTTCTATTATAATGAACGTAAATGAGTCGTAAACAGTTTATGCCCGGAGATTCCTGGACAATGATTGGAGGTGAATTCTAAGAAACAAAAAATTTTCTTCAAGTTTACCAGCTCAGTGCTTCAAAGCCTCATTACTTCACGGTTAGCTGTCTGTTTTCAACTATGAACTGTAGCTTAGGCCAGAAAGTGTCACTGCATGAGTTGCAGATACTTTAAGGATCACGTTTTTACAGATTAAGAGAACGGAAATAAGTATCAGAAAACTACATGTAACGTTATTCCACCCAATAGTATAAATGAGAAGCTGAATATTAAAGTTGCCTTGGTGACTCTTACTTATAAGAGAAATATGAAAAGGATTATCGATCCCTTTTAAGAAGAGAGTTCCTTTTCCATTAGCAGAGGGTACACGAATTTCAAGGGTGATAAAAGAGAAAACGAAAGAAAATGTCTCGAGAATAGAATATCGCCAAGATCAATAAAAATGAGAACTGATTAACGGAGGTCAGTTAGTGAAAAAGAGGAGACATGCACTGGAAACTGATTCAATGACAGCCACAGCTGGAATTTTATGGCCACCACACTACTTTTAACAACTTGTGACCCGCTTGAGGATGTAGAAATCAAAGGTAGAATCGACATTGCACGATGTATGTTCGAAACTCTTTGACGTGTTGTGTAGTTTTATACGGTACCGGACAGTGTCGAAGGAAGAGCACTATAGACTTCATGAATTAAACGACTTCAGGCCTTTGAATTGTGGATGTGTCTCAGAACGTTGAAGATACCATGGGCAGACCACATTACCAAAGAGAAGGTACTCCGTCCGTCGTGCTGGAAATTCATATGAAATCTTAACCCTCACAAAATGCACTGTATTTCATTTATATCTTCAGAAATGATAACTACAAGAAGGTAAGATAGAAGGGAAGTCTCGAATTTTGCGGAGGCAGTTTTTCGTCATCTATGATAGCTATCTATAATATGATATGATATCATCTATCATAGGGGAAACAAAGGAGAAATTATTCCACGACAGTCGCCAACCTTCTGTAAGAAGATGGAACCCGAAGAACAAGAAGAAGAAGACTTTCATCTGTGATTTCTCTATAATTAACGCAGGCATCTTTCACAACGTTGCAAGAATATTTACGTGCCGAAGAAAGAGTTGGAGCATAGGAATAATTGAACAGTGTACTCCCTTCCGTCGAAACTCTTCCGCCTCTGACATCAGGATGCATTAACTCGGCTGATCAACCATTAATGTTTAACTTTGAAGAAATCTCTGAATCTAGTGTTCTAGCATAGCAACAAAGTGTTTTTAGAAACTTTTGAAGGCCGAACTATAAATATGTAAGAATATTTGCTTCAGTAATTTGTATCCGTCTTTTTATAGGACGAGGAACGTTATAGGACATGTCCTCTGAAAAATTAATGGAGGAGATATTTTACACTATCATCATGAGAAGCAATTTACATTATACAGGAATACCCTATACACTGTAATCAACGATTTTCTAATCACTGTCAACGTGCAAGCGTGGAATTTCAATATATTGATCAAAGCAAACCTGTACAGTATACTCACAGGGCGAAGCTACATTTTACCTTTATCGTCTCTGATATTTCAGCGTAGTAACACGTTTATCAAAGACCTCACTAATTACATTATTGAATGACGACAAAACACCCTCAATATAGGGAAACGATTCCTTAATACCAAGCGAGTTGGCCGTGTGGTTTGGGTTGCGTAACTGTGCGCTTGTATTTGGAAGATGGTGGGTTTGAATCACACCGTCGGCAATAGTGACGGGACTGTCGAATGAAAATTACCGAATTATTTGATAGTCGTCAACTACCATTACAACCAACTGTTTCCTTTTCAATTCGGTTTTTCATTCGGATCGCAAATTCCAATTGTTTCCACTCGTCAACATTGAAATCTATGTAATCTATGTAATCTATCTATAGGTCTATACTGTATATATGAATGTCATTGTATGTGGGTAGGCCCTATGTATATATTACAGCTCCTGAACCACTGGAGCGATTTCAACCAAACTTAGTACGAGGAGACAAACCTCGTGGGGGAAAGACACCACAAGCACCCTCAAAGGCGAGGGTGTGGGGGCTGAGTTATAAAATAATGGAAAATAGTGTCGAATTCATACTTTTCGGGGTCTCTGAGATGAATAGTGACACTCCGGATTTTTTAAGTCCAAGTCCCCTTTTGGGGTAGTAATAATGAAATGGCGTATGGCTTTTTAGTGCCGGGAGTATCCGAGGACAAGTTCGACTCGCCAGGTGTAGGTCTTTTGATTTGACACCCATAGGCGACCTGCGTGTCATGTTGAGGATGACATGATGATGAAGACCACATATACAACCAGCCCCCGTGCCAGCATAATTAATCATTGTTGGTTAAAATTCCCGACTCTGCCGGGAATCGAACCCGGGGCCCCTGTGACCAAAGGCCAGCACGCTAACCATTTAGCCATGGTTGCAACAAAGTTAATGCAATGAACTTGCAGTTCCGGTCAATGGTATTTTCCCATGATGGTGACAGTAAGTCCAATTTTGCAACAAATTTAATGCAATGAACTCGTAATTCCGGTCATTGGTATTTTCCCATGATGGTGACAGTAAGTGCAGTTTTGCAACAAAGTTAATGCAGTGAACTCGAAGTCCCGTTCGAAGGTATTTTGCCATGATGGTGACAATAAGTGCAATTTTACAACAAAGTTAAAGCAATCAACTCGTAATCCCGGCCAAAGGTATTTTCCCATTATGGTGACAATAAGTGCAATTTTGCAACAAAGTTAATGCAATGAACTCGTAATCCCGGTCAAGGGTATTTTCCCGTGATGGTGACAATAAGTGCAATTTTGCAACAAAGTTAATGCAATGAACTCGTAATATCGGTCAAAGGTATTTTCCCATGATGGTGAGAATAAGTGCAATTTTACAACAAAGTTAGTGCAATAAACTCGCAGTCCCGTTGAAAGCTATTTTCCCATGATGTTGAAAGTAAGTGCAAATTGCAACAAAGTTAATGCAATGAACTCCTAATCCCGGTCAAAGGTATTTTCCTATGGTGGTAACAATAAGTGCAATTTTACAACAAAGTTAGTGCAATAAACTCGCAGTCCCGTTCAAAGCTATTCATGATGGCGAAAGTAAGTGCAATTTACAATAAAGTTAATGCAATGAACTCGTAACCCCGGTCAAAGGTGTTTTCCCATGATGGTGAAAGTAAGTGCAATTTTGCAAAGAAGTTAACGCAATGTACTCGTAGTCCGGTCAAAGGTATTTTCCCATGATGATGACCGTAAGTGCAATTTTGCAACAAAGTTAATTCAATGAACGATCAAAGAGATCCTTTAAGAAAGAAGCCATCTAGCTGTCAAAGCTATCTTTAAGCCGATTTGTTCTCAGATAAACTTGACTTTACCGTACGGGAGTGAAAACTAGAGGGACTCAGGATATCTTATTCATAAGTTGGAAGTAACAAGCATGAAGGTAACTGTGGCGGTATAAAGCCGCATAATTCATTTCCCTATTATATGAACTGGACTTACTAACTATCCCTTGCAAGAATTATTATGCTAGCATTGGACATTTATTAATATTTAATATCATTCACCGGAAGCAATGAACATCATCGGTAGAAAATTATGTACTTCGGACTTGTTGCACAAAGTGATAAACTTCAGCACACTGATCACTTTATCTCTCTGGCAAGCGGTTAGGCTTGGCCTCTCGGCAGTTCTGTTTGCGAAACTACCCGGCTCCATGGCTGAATGGTAATGTGCTGTCTTTTGATTCAAGGGGCCTCGGGTTCGATTCCCGGCTGGTTCGGTGATTATGGCCTTATTTAGTTATTTCCACTGTCTCGGGGACTGGGTGTGTGAGTCGTCTTTAAATAGAAAATGAAATTAAAACAGACAAAAGTAAACAAATATCAGAAAAAATTCTAAAATTAGTTTAATAAAAAACCAGAGCGAGTACAAAATGACCGTCTCATCTGACGATAAAGCAAGACAGGCCGCAATTATGGACTATGCGGCTGTTTTCAATATAGATCCAGGGTAGGATCTCCTTTTCAATTCACCACAAAATGCGGCTGTTGTGAACTTTACCATTACTCCTTATATATATATATATATATATATATATATACGTGTGTATGTGTGTGTGTTTTAATTTAATGCTCGGCATATGAGTATACTTAGTCATATCGTCCACATCTTGGATATGTAAGTACATTATTTTGAGATGAATTGAGACTTTATTGTACCGGATGTACATCCGCTCCGTGCATTTAAATCAAGCGCCTGTTAGAAGGCCATCTGTAACTTGTACTTCAAACTACGTGGTAGAAGAACTTTGAACGTTTTTCGACAGAGTTCTCTACCGTCAACCTAGGTGTTCCCTCTAATGAAAGGGTGGACAATTAAATTTCAAGAGAAATTTTGTAGTCATTAGTTGGTGAAACGGATAGGTTTTTTTGTGTTCTAAGGTCACTAGCATTTTTTCTCTTCCCGCTAACTTAATATTATAGCCAAAAAGGAATTTTGTATATTTATCATCAATGAGAAAATTTTGATATTTGATTGTTCAATGGAAATTGTGGGTGTGTCAGGGCCACCCCGGTGAAAGTCTAATGGGGCTTATGGTTCCAATCTGTAGCTAGCTTCAGGTAGTTTCAATCTCCGATTTTAGATAGCGCTGGAGGCCATTCATAACGTGTATATAGTTGTACACAAGTTCTGTAGATATCAGGCAAGTAGGCATGAAATGAGCGATATTAATAACTAAATGCAGTTTGTCTCGAAATGAAGTATTTCAAGTCTAACCTCAATGAGTGGGCCCTTCTAACAAAGAATTAGTCACATAACGTCGAGCATTATGGAGATAATATTGCTGCATTGCATTGAATCCAACTTTACCCAATCGATTAACCTTGTTCGAACTTACATCGATTTTAAGCGATAGTTCCCATGATGCTACAGTGTCCTCTTTGGTTTGAATTCCAAGTGCCCATGTGCTTGTGTTATAAAACTTTGTTCCTTGTGCTCGTTTATTAGAAAAAGATCTTCGCCTCCTGAAATCCTGTACTTCCTTTTTGAGTACACCTCAGGGGCTGAAAGCTGAATGGTTCTATTAATGTAGTTCTATATAGGTTTGTTCCAAAAAGAACGGGAACAGTTTGCAAACTGGCAGACGCATGCGCAGTACAGAAAGAGCGTTCCAACAAACTTCAAACTCAAACGCGGACTCTGAGTCGGTTGTTCCAACAGACTACGGACCGTTCCTGAACCAGTTTGCGGACTGGCAAAGCAGTTCGTACTCCAGAACAAGTACTGTTCGTCAGAGACATGCGCAGTACATGTGAGCTGTGCATTGTGGTCCATAGCTTTCACTTGGTGAAGCGTGAACAGCTGTTCGTTATCATCTGGCGCGAGCAGACGACACGTTACACGTACAATTAAATAGAAGTACGGCGTTGTTTTATACAGTAATAGTTTAACAGTTAAAAAGTCATATTTGACTACACACTAATAAATTAAGAGGCACGAGATAAAAACGAAAATAATGCATGACGATTTTGAAGGCGGTTCCTTGAGCCACCAGCTCACTGGGACATTCTATAACTAGTAAATAAATAAATAAATGAATAAATAAATAAATAAATAAATAAATAAATAAATAAATAAATAAATAAATAAATAAATAAATAAATAAATAAATTCTGATGATGATCTTATGAACTCGGACTTCAGTGAAGATGATCTAGGGATATATTACAATATCCCAAAAGCGAAAAATGAAGATTATTTAGGCAAGAACATGTACGAGTAACTTATAATTTAGTAACCAAAATTCTCTTTCTCTCTCGCTCTCCGCCTATAGAAGAAACAGTACCTCGCTATGACAATGAAACGTTCAAGGAGCATTTTCGTGTCTGTAGGGAGATAATGGAAAATATTTACAAACATCAGTCTGGCCAATATGGAAAACTTTCTGCACTGAGTCAGGTTTGTCTGCAGCTGCTGCAAAAATAATAATTATATATATAATTACAATTTGCCTTACGTCGCACCGGCACAGATAGGTCTTATGGCGTCGATGGGACAGGAAAGGCCTAGGAGTGGGAAGGAAGCGGCCGTGGCCTTAATTAAGGTACAGCCCCAGCATTTGCCTGGTGTGAAAATGGGAAACCACGGAAAACCACTTTCAGGGCTGCCGACAGTGGGGCTCGAACCCACTATCTCCCGAATACTGGATACTGGCCGCACTTAAGCGACAGCAGCTATCGAGCTCGGTAATAATAATAATAATAATAATAATAATAATAATAATAATAATAATAATAATAATAATAATTTTAATCATCGTTAAGTATTGCTTTTCCAATAAAGATTCAAATTTTCCTGTGGTTTATTGGGCATCAGACTGCAAGTTTCCGGGATGTTGCAGATCGGTTTGACATTTCTTTGAGCTATCTACATAGAATTGTCAAACGATTGACTGTCTTCATTAGCAACTTATCTCCACAAGTGATCACTTGGCCTACAGAAGATGAGAAAGTAAATATTGAGTAACATTTTAGGGAAAGTGGATTTCCAGGTGTCTTCGATGCCATAGGTGGCAGTCATATTGAAATTGATAAGCCTGCAACTGATCCCGACTCTTACGTAAATAAGAAAGGACACTTCCATACTGGTATATTTTATTTATCAACATATGTCTTCATAGTAAACTACTGTTATTATTAAATGAATGCAAGCTGTTTTTGACAACAGGCGAAAAATTTTGAATGTGTTTCTGACTATTTTTTAAAATTCTATTTGTTCGGGGCGTCGACCCATGTGGATCTTTTGCCACTGCTGGCACCATATTGGATGAACCTGCGTGTAATTGGAATGGCGGTAGTGTGGAATGTTATGTTTGAGAAAAGGAAGATTAAGGACGCCATTACAATTTAAAAACTCTGACTCGGCCGGGAATAGAACCCGGGGCCGCCGGGTGACATGCGGACGCGTTGCCTCCTACACCGCGGAGCCGGACTGGCAGAGTATTTAGTAGTTCACCTCTTGGCAATAATTTAGAAGTAAAAAATGTGATCAGTATTTTATTTTAGGTGACATGGTTATCCCCTGATGAGAACCGTCTACATCATCGGTTTTTACGCTGCCAGTACTCGTGGTAGAATTATAAATTCACGTAATTCTGGAATAAAGTAATTATTATTTTAGAAACAGGTCCATTAGTCTATAATTTTATTAGTTGAGTCATTTTATTGCCAATTACCTTCCATTGAGTAGGCCTAACAAGTTGTTTGGCAGGGATGAACAAGAACAGCTGTTTGTTTATCCTCAAACAGGAATCTCCCGCGTAATTGTGAACGCATGCGCATTGTAGTTTTTCTTGACCGTTCACGAAGCGTTCCAACAGACTGCTGTTTAGTGACGGTTCCCAACGAGTACATAGCTCGCGTATGCGCTTACATCAGTTCCTGAATCGATACCAAACCGTACGCAAACTGCTTGTTGGGACAAACCTTGTTTCCTGCCTCAGTGCATTTAATTCTTTTATTTTTATTTTCATGTGATAGCCCATTCTCTTGCGTATGGTTGCCTATGGGGTGCTCTGCTGTCTTGCTTTTAAAGGGATTTCTTATTTGTTATAATATCAGCTTTGTTTAATGTGTCAATCATTCATTTGAAGTTAAAAGCTGCTTTGAGGCGTGAGGTTATGTTTTCGGTAAGATAGTATGCCATACAAACTAGGGGTATCAGATCATTATTTACAACATAGTAAGTACTTGGAAATAACAATATATGAATTACAATGTATTGGGCATGGAAGTAGTAGAACTGCATTATTATCGACGGGTGACCGGGGGAGGGGGGCGTGGGGAAGGGGAAGGGAAGGGGGAGCTGTAAGCATAACCGGATGTGCGTCACTGCGCCGGATGCCACTTCTCTGCGCTATCTGTTGATAATAGCAGTAAGGTATTGCACAAAATGCGCACTGTGACGCTATCTCTTATCGGTGACTGAAACCACTAGCGCCTAGTGGCTTGGTACTGAAATTTATCATTGAGTTACATCCCAATTCTATTCTATCCTGTTTGGTCAGGGCTTCGGCCCGGAGAAATCTGGAACCTTCCTCTCCGATATAAATGCTGGGACCTTTCGGTCCATGTTGCCTTTCGATCGCTCCAGTTCAGCAGTAGAGTGTGGTAGTAGAGGAGGCAGGGGAGGCCTTGCCTCGTCCATCTCTGGAAGGTTCACCAACTCAAGGTAATGGCAGATATATTTAAATCATGTAACAGTCTCAGAAAGTTAACTCGAGGGAAGGTTTTAAAATTATTTCTTAAGGTAATCCGGCCATGTAAATTGTAAATCAGTTTTAAGATCTTAAGGAATAAAGAGTGGGGAGCCTCTTGTATTCCCTTTCAACTTGGTCTTGAGGTGACTATGATTTCGTAAACTTTAAACTTATATTTTCCTCGAAATTTAAACTTTCTCTCATCTAGTCACCTCCCTAGTTTAGGCTTAGCTTTTAACTTAGGGCCATCAGCCCAAATAGGGTTTTAGGTATTTGTCAAATGTATTTCAAAGGATTGCAAGTGTTTGCCTCTCACCATTTTGGTTTTCGGCCAGTAACCTTAACCTTTTCTTTTCTAACTAAGGCCATGCTAGAACGGGTACTTGTTACCCCTGTTAAAGTTAACTTCCATTACTCATTTCCTTTTGAATGTAACTGTTGAGCAGATAAGAGGCCTGAACTTGTAAATTTTGGAGCTCAGTCTCCTTGACGAGTTATTGAAGGGAGCATTGGTGCTCTGGTTAAATTTCTAACTGGGGAGTTTCTAGCTCGTGTTGTTAAATCATGTTCTCTAATTGTTCTTGGAGTTTGTAACATTGTTTTACAAGCTCACCTTTGTACCTGATTATCTGTTATTGCTTAGTAAAGTTCAAATTTAAAAAGAAAAGAAAAAAAAAGAAAGACAAGAAATAAAATGACTAATTTTAAAATTTTTAATTAAAATTCGATCTTTTCCCTATCCACCCATTCATGCCCGCGCCTTCATACATCTCTGCCCACCACGGTATAACCCGTAATATTAATAATAAGCTATTTAAAATTATTCCAGCACTGTTGGTAATTTCTGACTATTAGAGTCTTCTAAAGTTCTACTCCGTGTGATTCTTAAATTATATTTTACATGGCCTCGGTTTCCAAGCAATCAATAGTGGTGTCATGTGAGACAAATGCAGGAGAATATTTTACCTAGGACTATAATGGACTCGAGTATGGAGGGTAAGAGAAACAGAGGGATACCGATGCTACGATGATTAGAGTCGGTTCTTAGCGGTTTAGTGGTCAAAGGTGTGGAAGTAAACGAGACAAGGACGAGTAGAAAATAGAGGATTTTGGAAGAGTTTAATTAATTCATAGAGGCTTGCTGACTGAACTCTGAAAATCATAAGTCTAATAAGAATAATTCAGAAGCTGAAAACGTTTCCTGAGACGATAATAATGTTAATTTACATTATTTCTATAAAACTTTTCTTTGCAGGAATAAATCTGTTATTTCTTATTGTGTTTCTTGGCAATCTATTAATGCAGGAGATTTGATTTTAATCACTACAAAAGAGAGGTCTTCTACGACTGTGTTCTATACCATGGCAATATATTTACCATTGATTTAAAATGTATTTCGAATCAGAGAAATTTGATCAAAACATCATCTCATCCATAAGTGATACTAAGGTTTTATCACGGTAAATTACGAAATATGCATCAGATCATCATCATAATCGTCATCTAATAACACACGTATGGTATCCAGTTCAAACGGCGTAAACTGAAAGTAGCAAACCTGCCAAAGTAGGTGAATAATAAAGGCTAGATGCCGGAAACGCATCCTACAGGTTTCAAAATATATAGAAAACCGAATGACATTATTTATTACTAGCAAATGTACCCGTGCTTCGCTACGGTATTCTACATTGTATTCGAAAATCGAAGTAAATACTGTACATACAGTAAATAAGAATGTTTTAAAATGGCATGTGTCTTAGCGTTATCCGAGAAACAGCATAGGGAGGTTCCCAATACGGTGTTTCCAATGTAAAGTGCTTGTTACGGATTTCTGATGATAACGGCAGGCTCACTTGCCTACTGCCATTCACAATCGAGTTGGGAAGTTTTCATTATAATTGCAGGCGCCATCGCCTACTGCGCGGTCACAATCGATTTGGGAGTTTTCGTTACAATGGCAGGTCCCCTTTCCTACTTCCAGACAGATTAAAGTTTTCATTAGAATGTTTGGCAACTTCCCTACTACCAGTCGAAATTGAGTCGTGCAGTTATAATTATAATGAGAGGCCCCTTTTCGTACAGCCAGCCAGCCAGCTTACTACCAGTCACACCAAGTTGGTGAATTTATATCAAAATAGCAGGCCGCTATGCCTAATACCAGTCACATTTTAGATGGATACATTTGTTTATAAGGGTGGGCACCCTTGCCTACACCCAAACACAATCTGGTAGGGGACTTTTAAACAACAATGCATGCTCCCTTGCCTTCTGCAAGTCAAATCGAATAAGTGAATTATTCACTACACTGGTAGGCCTTCCTTACTAATGCCAGTTACACAGGTGTTGGAGAAGGACCCCATTCCTACTGCCAGTCAACGTCGGTGTGGGGAGTACTCATTACAATAGCATACACACCCTTTCTCGATCACTACAAGACGACATCAGTGAATATATATAGATCGGCTGCAAAACGGTACGTCATATAGACAAAGGATACTACCATAAGACGTCAGATTTAGCAGCCTAAATGGCTTGTCGTATGATATCTGATCTATTCATGGGTCAGATTGAGTTAGAAACGTTGAATAGGATAACATTTTTGTAAGATTATCTCACATTGCATTAGTTTTCAGATAATTACGTGACAGCTACATGCATAGCATTTGGCTCACATATGGTTACTGGGTGGGCCAATTTTCGTGTTGGGTTCGATGATTCTTTCTTATAAGTGATTGAAAGTATGAATTATGCATGTGAAAAGACCAAATTTACTCAACATCGAGAAATGGACAAAAATCAAACGTAAAAGGGATACAGATACAACAAAAAGTCATAAGACCAAGGTTGTAGATCGTTCCAAATTGAGCGGAGATTGTGCCTTCCCTTATGTGATAGGACTTTGCGAAGATCTGCACCATCACTAAAATTGCCCCCATATTTTGATATTCTTCGTGGAAAAAGTGAAAAATTTAAAGCTCTTGGAAATGTTCTGTCCCTTACAGGCTAAAACGTATAATTTTGCCAAATTTCTGTTTTCTTGTTCGTCTGGCAGATTATGCCGCAATGTGGATTTTGGGCGAGGAGGGTTAAAATTAGGACTCTCAGGAAACTAAACCAAAAAATTATGCAGATGGTTGTTATTATTACCACTTAAACGCGTAGCTGTGCGAACATTTCGCTAAAATAGTCAATGTACAGGAGCACAGTCGTTAGGATTTTACTTATATAGATAGATAAGGAATCTGCTCCACGTACAACACCTTTTTGTCTATGTCTGCTGGACTTACCCTGCAAAACCGACCATTCATGATATCTCTCTACCTCGTCTCGCAGGTTGTGCCGCCATCTTGATTTGGGGGGACGGGGGATAAAAAATAGGAAATTCCCGAAAATGTTTAAGCCCACGAAACCTATAGCTTGTCGTTTTGGATAAATTATACGACTGCGTTCTTATGCTGAGCCCAAAATTTGAGGCCTCCCACCGTGCCCCCTTGAGGGAATTTTGAGAATTTTCGATTTTTCTAGGGATCCTGGGGTCATCAGCTTCTCCCGTACCAAGTTTCAAATTTCTGAGATTTCTGGAAGTGCCTCATTAATTCACGTCTTTTTTCATTTTTAAATATTTATATATACATCGCTCCAGACCGACTTGCTTTTATATATATAGATGACGGATAAGCATGAGCACGTTGAAAAGTGCAGACTTCCACTTCGAGAGTCATAACTCCTAAACGGTGCATGATATTAACAAACGGTTTGCACCATCAGACACCTCATTTATCACTCTACATGTTTGTTCCTAAACTATTTCCTCCTATCTCCCATATTTAGTGGGTAAATTGTGTTCAATATTTGGATAGGGTGAAATTTGGGTATATTTGTAACGTTCAACATTACTTTTTGCCTACTTATGTATAAGCTAGAATCATGAAATTTGGTCCACATGTGGCCCTCGATCGTGCCAATGTCTGAACCCAACTTTATGATTCTATGATTCATATAAGTGTGTCAAACCATGAAATATACTTGTAAAAATCACCAAATTTACGAACAATCCAGAAATACGGCCAAATCTAACTTATAAGGGAGAGAGATACGACAAAATGTCATGGGACCAAAGTTGTAGATCACTCCGAATTGAAGCGAGATTGTGCCACCGTTTTGTGATACGACTTACCATTTAGCCAACAAATTGCTCAAAAGGAATGTCTGCACAGTCATTAAATTTGACTCCATATTTCGATATCTTTGGGGGTAAAAAGTGAAAAATTTGAACATTTTGGAATTTTCCCGTCGGTTAAGGACCAAAAGCTATAATTTCATCAAATTTCAATTTTCTACCTCGTCTGGCAGGTTGTGCCGCCATCTTGATTTGGGGGTACGAGGGATAAAAAACAGGAAATTCCCGAACATTTTTAAGCACACAAAACCTAGAGGTTGTCGTTTTGGATAAATTATACGACTGCGTTCTTATGCTGAGCCCAAAATTTGAGGCCTCCCAGCGTGCCCCTTTGAGGGAATTTTGAGTATTTTCGATTTTTCTAGGGATCCCGGGGTCATCAGCTTCTCCCGTACCAAGTTTCAAATTTCTGAGATTTCTGGAAGTGCCTCATTAATTCACGTCTTTTTTCATTTTTAAATATTTATATATACATCGCTCCAGACCGACTTGCTTTTATATATATAGACAAGCAACTGTACCCGTGCTTCGCTACCTTATTTTAAATTTTATACGGATTTTTCCGTAAATTATCAAAGGCCATGAATAAGATTATAGTAAATTGCATGCCTTTTAGGGTACGAACATACCGAAGATGCATCGCAGCTCGTGGTCGCAGTTTACATCGCGGTCGATGCCTCGATGTCACCTCCTGGTAACACAAACACACAGTTTTAAAGTTACAGTTCATGTCAAAGATGCTCGCTTCCGTTGAGCATCGCGATTTACCAGGAGGTCTAGCGCGATGATAAGAAAGTTTGTGTTCTCATCGCTGTAGAACGGGAGGCATCGATGTAGCTTGCTCCTGATTGGCTTGTCTGGATTGAGATCACGTGATATATCCCCCCGTTATACTGTGCCCTTGATCCAGGTGTTCACAGAGCCCGCGTGTGTATTCGTGTGGTAGTTATTGTACTTCACAGTATCAATTTTTGATTCTACATTGTTGTATATGTATTGGAAAGTCTCAAGAGACATTCGCGTGTATGAATGGAATCTGTCCGGTTGGGGTTTCAGTTCTTCAAATAAGTTGTGATGTTCCCCCATTGCCTGCCTTCTTTCATTTATAGGATAAGCATTCCACTGGCGGGCTGATTGATTTGAAAGTAGCCACCATCGTGTGCTTATGCACAATGAATCGGTCTCCACTGTCACTTGAATGCATACTCTATACTTGTAAAAGCTCAGCAATAGAGGATAAATTATCTTTAACTTGAACACGGATATCTAAACATTACGTCCACTCACTGTAAACATATCTCAGAACACTGAAAGGCAAACCTCCCCGGTATGTTCACACTCCATCGACTGCGACGTAAACCGCAACTGCGACGTAAACCTCTACCGCGACCGCGAGCTGCGATGCATCGTCGGTATGTTCGTACCCTTAGCCTTATCCTAGAAACTAAACATGGAGGACAGAATACGTTGTTTCCGATGCAACGTAGGCATTGGGGAAGTTTTGAGGATAATGGCAGGCCACATTTCCTACTGCCAATCACAATCAAGTTCGGCAGTTTGTACTATAACGGCAGGTTAACTTGGCAAATGCCATTCAAAATAGATATGGATAATTTTCATTATAAGAGAGGACATCTTTCCTAATGCAGGTCACAATCCAGTTCGAAATATTTGATTATAATGGAGAATTGCAGCGCTATCTAACTAACAGTCGTAACAAAAATGGAACGGCGATTGTGCTATTGTTTTGTAATCGACTTACCGTTTAACCACCAAATATCCCGAAACGAACATCTTTTTTTCTTTTCTGCAAGTTGCTTTACGTCGCACCGACACAGATATGTCTTATGACGAAGATGGGACAGGAAAGGGCTAGGAGTGGGAAGGAAGCATCTGTGGCCTTAATTAAGGTACAGTCCCAGCATTTGCTTGGTGTGAAAATGGGGAAACCACGGAAAACCATTTTCAGGGCTGCCGACAGTGGGGTTCGAACCCACTATCTCCCGAATACTGGATACTGGCCGCACTTAAGCGACTGCAACTATCGAGCTCGGTGAAACGAAGGTCTGCATCGTCATTAGAATGCATCCATATTTCGATATTTTCCGGGGCCAAAAGTTATACATTAGAACAGCTTGGCATTTTTCCTCAAAGAGAAGAGTGTCCAGGTATCAGGATTAGCACTCGCATACAAACGGGTAAATTAAAGAATTAATACAGTTAAGAAAGTTGAAATTAATAGAAAGTAGCATTATAACTGAGGACAGGTGTATAGGACAAATATCTAAATACCAAATGGAAGTATTGTAAAATCAAAAGTCCCTCAATAAATTATGATGGTATGAGTTACGAATATAAGAAAACGGTAACAGAGAAGAAATTTAGGGGCAGGGATTCTTAGGTAAGCAGATAAGAAGATGACTTATGGTGTTATTACTTAAGCTATTCGAGTACGGTTATAACTCCAACGATATTCCGCCAATATCCCGCAGGATGGCCGATTGACGTCTGTCTTGCTTTCTTCTCAAGGAACAACCACGCGTTTACAGGAATGATGACGAAAATGGCAATACGTTACTTCCCTCCAAGCAGTCAGAGACGTTGCCATGGAAACCTGTATGTTCATTGTCGGTCTGTCGGTCACTCAATGCATAGAATGATACCCGCAGAAAATAGTAATTTTCTCCGTCGTTCGAAAAGTAAGTTAAATTATGAACATAACAAAAGATGTTTATAATGAAGAGACGTTTCATAAACAGTCCACGGATTGTACAGAAAATCAGTAGTATAAGAGAAAATGGAGGAAAACTGTTCTACTTTTCCTATAAACCACCCGTCTATTCAAAGACGTTTAAATGATATGCATATCTAAACCTTTCCCGATATAAGTATACTCTAAATATGACGTTTGGTAGAGATCTATGTAGCCGTTTCGCCGTGATGGTGGCACAAAGAGACAAACAGGCACGAAAAAAAATAAAAACACCGATTTGGTCTTGAGTTGACCTAAAACGAATAAATATCTGAAAAATTGTCAAAACAAACGAAATTACAAACATTGGACCAAATACAACTTTATTTATACAGATATTAACAGCAAATACTACAGTATTCAGCTTCTCCTAGGAAGAGGTTGCCCAGTAGACAAAGCTTTGAGAACATCAGTTATACTGTAATATATCTTAAAATCAGCTGGGAAATGCTATTCCTACATATTATTCCTAACAGTTATACAAATGATTTCTCAAGAAAAGCAAGAGGACCCTTAACAGCTACTGAAACCACCGTGTTCATAAGTTGATTGCGTAGCCTGAACAGTTTACAAAACTGTACACATTTGATTGTTATTATGCATCTAGCTCTAACCATATAATGCCCACTACTTCTCTATATGTTGGGTTATATTCTGTTTTGTATTATGGAATTGGGGCTCGTAGACGTCGCCTTTCTCTTTATGAACATCCGCTGGTTGAGTTAGAGGCTATTTTTCTTTTCAATGGTAGTAACTTAATGTCGTACCAACACATCCAAGGTTTTCGGCTATGAAAAGATTGAAAAGGGCTAGGATTGGAAAGGTAGCAGGCATGACCTTAATTAAGTTACAGCCCCAGTATTTGCTTGATGTAATATAGGGAATCAGGGAAGTCGTATTCAGGGCTGCCGGCGGTGTGATTCGAACCCACTATATCCCGAATGAAAGCGACCCTAACCACGTGGTCATCTCACTAAGTGCTATTTTTCTTGGTAGTTATCAAGTATGAATTTGGATTCCCTGATATTGCGGCATCGATTGGTGTCCTAAACTTCGCGCCTTCTCTAAGGCCATCTATGCCAACGAACTTGAACTTATAAACTTCCGAAGAATTTGTCGTCTACTTTTAGATGGCTAGATCATCGATTTGTAATTCTTTGACAGAGTAATGTTTAATACCAATATAAATGGTCCGTTATTGGACATTATAAATTTTCAAGCTAACTCATTCCTGGTTGCCAGCGTTTCGCCCTCGTGTGCTAGGTTGGGCTCATCAGTTGGTGCCTAGCACACTTACCAAGACGCTCGCTAGTGCATACCGTGGAGGCCAATGCGTAGGCTACTTGGAGCTACCAGCAGTGCCAATGCACTATGAGAGACTTTGTCTCTTTACCAAAAATTGATGCCTGCTTGGATATCAGATGATATAGATGTTGATTCCCATAGGGAATCTGAAATATTTGTCCCGAATGAGGGTAGGTGAGCTAGGTACCAACTGATGAGCCCAACCTAGCACACGAGGGCGAAGCGCTGGCAACCAGGAATGAGTTAGCTGGAAAATATATAATGTCCAATAACGGATCATTTATATTGGTATTATAAATTTACGCATTCGGGACAAATATATATTTTTTTGCTACTTGCTTTACGTCGCACCAACACAGATAGGTCTTAAGGCGACGAGACAAATATTTCAGATTCCCTATGGGAATCAACATCTATATCAGAGTAATGTTTATTTTGAAGTTTGTACACCTGGTTCTGAGGATTGTTTTTTAATGTACTTACGTTGCCAACAATTCAGCTGGTTCTTCCTCGATTGTAATCAACCTATTAGATACTTCGAAATATGTTCTCTAACCATTTAAAACCGGGGGTGTGCACAGGAATCCAGCCCATCAGTAAAGAGTTCTGGAAGCTTCCCCTTAGAGTACTATAAGAGCAGGGCACTTTAGGGCCGCCTTGTCTGAATTGCTCCAGTCCATGGGAGTGCGTCGTGTCCGAAGGGATGCATGGGCGAGGCCTGCGTGAGGAAGATCCAGCGGCACAAGGTAATGGCAGAATTTATCTAGACACATGATAGCTCCTGCGAATAGTGAGGGGAAGGTTTCAGCCGTTTTCTTTTAATGTAATATTGTAAACTGGTGGTTGCAAATGTAGAATTTTCGGCAAGTGTGAGGACTCTAGTTCTGTTCCCTACTGTAAAATATGTAATGTAAGGGAACAAAGAGTGAAGACCCTCTGTCGTTCCCCATTCAACCTTGCACTGGGTGACTAAAGATTTCAGCCTCTAAATTTCTTAAATCTTTTCTTGGCATTAACTTGTAGTATAGGACTAGCCTTTGTATCTTCGGGCGGTCGTAAGCCCACTTAAGGTTTTAATCCTTTCTAGAAGGAGTGCAGGTTTTTCGCCTACTTGCAATTTGTTTATGACCGTTTATGTGCAACCATTTTCTTTTTCCATTAAGGCTATGTAGTATGGGCAATTGTGCCCCCTATTTATTTGTTAACTGTTTCTGAGTCTCGGTTCCCTTTAGGAACAGTGCTTAATGTTATTGTAATTGTGGAATGATTGATGAAGGCTCTATAGTGAGGTCACCTGACGGCTTTCCTAATGTAATTTCCGTGTATCGTTGGAAACTGACTGCCTCGGTGAGGCTAGACTATGGTATTTTAGAGTTCAGACTCCTGATTAATGTACCTTCTTGGAGCAAATCCTGCTCTTATTAAATATGTGTACCTGCCAAGTGCAATAATGCTCTTTTCTGTGTAAATCAACAAATTGATAATTAGCTCCAGTTTTGTGCCTATTTTTCGGACTTCTAAGTCTCTGTTATTGTTAGAGCTGACAAGCTCATTAATAACTTGTTATTAATTCAGATCTCTATCTATCAATTTAAAAAAGGAAAGAAATAAAATTTCCAAATTTGTTATATTAAAAGTTGTTCTAAGTAATTCCGTGCCCAGCCATTCAACTCAGGCGCTTCCTAATCCTCTGTGAGCCACGGAAAACCCATAATAATTATTATTACTATTCTTCTTCTTTTTCTTCTTCTTCTTATTATTATTATTACACATGCACCTTCATTATTGACTGTTATACCTTTCAACGTTCAGTATGAAAGTCTCTGTAAATTAACTAAACGCCTCCACAATCATCTGTGTGTAACAAATTCTGAGCCCTCGTATAGTTATACATAACTTACGTTTAAATAATTAAAACCTGAGTAAAACCATCGTTGATTTGGTCTCCCTCAATGTCTCTTACCCTCTATGACCGAGCCCCTTATTCTTCTAGGTAATATATCCTCTTCCATTTGCCTCGCATGACCCGATCACCGTAGCCGGTTTATGCTTACATGTTCCATTCATTGAGTTCATTACTAACTTAGCCTTTATTTCCTCATTCCGAGTGCCTCCTCGCATTGTTCCTATCTATTTGTACAATATATCATTCTCGCTATTTTCATGACTGTTGCTTCCAATTTATGAATAAAACCTTCTTAGTCCACCCAGCTTCCATTGTCGTACTGCAGAGTTGATCTGAAAACAGATAGTTTCGTCCGGGAGCTGACTTCATTCGTACAGAATACTGTTGATCGCAACTGCCAGGTCACTGCATTACCCTTACTACACCTTGATTCACCCTTATTTAATATACTACCAACACATCCTAAACACTTGAAATATGATCTACCCTTTCTAGTTTTGCATTCCTAGCCTGACATTTATTTCTCTCAATGTCCTACCCTGCTGACATCACTCTTGTCTTAGATTTTCTAATTTTCATAGCATACTTATTGCACCTATTTGCAGTTTCCAAGATATTAGACGCAGGCTTTCAGCACAGACTCCTATAAGGACCAAGTCATCAGCACAGGCCAAACTACATTTTCACCAAACTGAAAACCTTTCCCTTCCAATTTATACGTTTCGGTAGATAATCCAGGTAAACTATGAACAATGGAGGTGCCTTGTCTAACTCCTGAAAACCTGATCCAAGAACTCACCCTATTATCAATTATTACTGCAGCCCAATATTGTCAACACGAATGCCTCTAATTGCTTGTAACAGTCTACCCTTAATCCAATAATCCCTTGGAACGGCTAACATCTTTCCTCTGGGTTCTCTCTCATATGCCTTCTCCACATCTTCAAAACATAAACGTAACTGTCTATTCCTCACTAATAATAATAATAATAATAATAATAATAATAATAATAATAATAATAATAATAATAATAATAATTGGTCTAATAAATTACTCCGAATCTAAACGGTTAGAATGAGGATAAAGCATCTAGTATACCCGTTTTCCCTCGTTGAGTAATGATGCTCTAACCGCCGAACGAACGCACTTGCTACACATCTGCCACACGCCGCAAGTGTGTGTATACTGAACAGCTAAATTGCGTATTCAAGCCCCTCATAAAAGATTTAGACGTCAATAGCTGGGGAGCAGAAGGGAGGTGGGAGCGTTTAAAACTCTATCCGATTCAAATTAACAAGCTGCAGCCAATTTGGTATTATTATACGGGTAGTTTTAGAGTAACATCACTTTCAACACAAAATGTACCCATGTTGCGGTTTGCCGAGCATTAGCGGTGTTATGTCAATCGCTAATACTGGATATCAATGAATGGTTGAGTGCTCTTTTTGTTTCAACATAGTCATAGCTTTTAATGTTCATCATAAAGACCTCCATCATGTGTCGATAGATAATTGACCGAAATGAAACGAATTAAACACTTTTTTGGAAGAAACATTTCCAAACTGCATTACTGAATTTAAATATTTGATAACCACCAATACTTGTCGAGAATGATACAGTTTACATCTGAGTTACAAAACGTAATTTGTTGATTCAGTGAAGGTCTATCGTTTGAGGAAGTTCAAGGGTATTTTTCCTTTCTATTTACTGGAGTTTGGTTCCAAATGAACCATACCCCGTCGACAACATAACAAGAATTCAGAAAATAAAAATAACACTAACAAATTCATAATACACTGTACAGAGATTGACGTTAGATATTAATACTAATGTTCTTGGTATGTATGTTTTTATAACTTAGTACATTTTTTTATTATAAGATGCCAAGAGAGTGGTGACACCGCTTGATAGTTGTTTAACGCGATAAGGAAAAATCTCTGCTGGTGCTTAAAAAGTGAACAACTGAATAATAAATGGATCTTATATTGATCTCCCATCACAAGTAGAGTAAGGACTGTCAACAACAATGATTCTGAATAAATAGCTTCGGAAACGCCATGTTTAAACCTCATGCGAATGATTAACGTTAACATACCTTCGTTGGGAGTTCCACTTGGAAACCATAGGTGTGGTAGGGGATACTTTTGTATGAGGGAGTACTGATGTCCCTTGGTTGTTTGCGATTTCTTTCCCATGCTCTGTTCCATTCCCTGTAGGCTCGCTGATATATGAAACCTGAGAAATCTTGAGGACAGAATGGGATGTTCATCTCCTCTCAGGTTCGTTATGCTCTTTTAGCTAGTACTTCAAACTGCTCCTTGTAAGTGATTCCAGAGTCTGAGGGACTCCATACGAAATTTACGTATGGCCCATGTTGCCGTAGTTGTATGATTTTATTGATTATATACAAGTTGCTTTACGTCGCACCGACATTGATAGGTCTTGTGGCGACGATGCGATAGGAAATTGCTAGGAGTGGGAAGGAAGCAGCCGTGGCCCAAATTAAGGTACATCCCCAGCATTTGATTGGTGTGAAAATGGGAAACCACGGAAAAACATCTTCAGGGCTGCCGACAGTGGGGCTCGAACCCACTATTTCCCGATTACTGGATACTGGCCGCAGGAATCATTAATGAACAAGCAGAATGTGTATGCGAGGATCTTCTAAAGGCAGTAGTACTCAGTCAGCAGTATGTAAAGATTGTTGGTTACAAGTATAATATCTAGATAGAGGAATTGACTAATATTAAAGAAAAATTAAAATTTACCTATGATAACAATGCCATTTACAATAAGATACAAAATTTGAAAACTAGAAAAGTGGCTGGAATTTATAAGATTTCTGGGGATATACTAAAGGCGATGGGTTGGGATATAGTACCATATCCGAAGTACTTACAGTATTTGGTTATTATTTGCATGAAGGAGTTATACCAAATGAATATAGAGTTGCTATAGTAGCCCCTGTGTATAAAGAAAAGGGTGATAGACATAAAGCTGAAAATTACAGGCCAGTCAGTTTGACATGCATTGCATGTAGGATTTGGGAAATCATTCTTTTTGATTATATTAGACATGTTTGCGAAATTAATACACTAATAACTGGTTTGACAGAAGGCAGTTTGGGTTTAGGTAAAGTTATTCCACTGAAGCTCAACTTGTAGGATTCCAGCAAGATATAGCAGATATCCTGGATTCAAAAGGTCAAACGGACTGTATTGCGATTGACCTATCTAAGGCTTTGATAGCGTAGATCATGGGAGACTACTGGCAAAAATGAGTGCAACTGGACTAGAAAAAAGAGTGACTGAATGGGTGGCTATATTTCTAGAAAATAGAACTCAGAGAATTAGAGTAGGCGAAGCTTTATCTGACCTTGTAATAAATTAGAGGGGAATTCCTCAAGGCAATATTATTGGACCTTTATATTTTCTTATATACATCAATGCTATGTGTAAAGAACTGAAATCAGAGATAAGGCTGTTTGCAGATGATGTTATTCTACACAGAGTAATAAATAAGTTACTAGATTATGAGCAACTGCAAAATGACCTCGGTAATGTTGTGAGATGGACAGTAGGCAATGGTATGATGATAAACGGGGTTAAAAGTTAGGTTGCGAGTTTCACAAATAGGAAAAATCCTCTCAGTTTTAATTACTGCGTCGACGGTGTGAAAGTTCCTTTTGGGCGTCATTGTAAGTACCTAGGTGTTAAAATAAGGAAAGATCTTCTTTAGGGTGATCACATAAATATGATTGCTAATAAAGGGTGCAGATCTCTGCATATGGTTATGAGGGTATTTAGGGGTTGTAGTGAGGATGTAAAGGAGAGGGCATACAAGTCTCTGGTAAGACCCCAAATAGAGTAAGGTTTCAGTGTATGGGACCCTCATCAGGATTACTTGATTCAAGAACCGGAAAAAATCCAAAGAAAAGTAGCTCGATTTGTTCTGGGTGATTTCCGACAAAAGAGTTGCGTTACAAAAATGTTGCAAAGTTTGGACTGGGAAGACTTGGGAGAAAGGAGACGAGCTGCTCGACTAAGTGGTATGTTCCGTGGTATCAGTATAGAGCTGGCGTGGAATGATATCAGTAGACGAATAAGTTTGAGTAGTGTCTTTAAAACTAGGAAAGATCACAATAGGAAGATAAAGCTGGAATTCAAGAGGACAAATTGAGGCAAATATTCGTTTATAGGAAGGGGAGTTGGGGATTGGAATAACTTACCAAGGGGGATGTTCAAAAAAATTCCAATTTCTTTGCGATAATTTAAGAAAAGGCTTAGGAAAACAACAGATAGGGAATCTACCACCTGGACGACTGCCCTAAATGCAGATCAGTATTGATTGATTGATAAGCGACTGCAGCTATCGAGCGCGGTATTGATTATATTAAGTAAACTCGTGTCCTCATCCCGAGGTTGCGCAGCTATTTTCAGGCACAGCCTCGATGGAGGTGAGCTGCATGTACCTTCAACCATATACCAGCCCTCCTGCCATTCTTCAATTTCTGGCAGTACCGGGAATCGAACTCGGGCCTCCAACGACGGCAGCTGATAGTGCTAACCATTACACTACGGAGGCGGACACTGATTATATTAATAACGTGTAAGTATCATTTGTAGTTGTAGTAAAAAGGGAGTAGATGATGTGAAAAGAACATTCAAGGAATAGGGCAGAATTATATCATTTCTACATTGTACACGTCCAATATATGCCAGTGCTTCGTGAATATCAATTGCCTCCACAACATATATAGCCAGATTGTTTGGGAGGTGAAATGATTGAGCCTGATGGTTATCTGGGCACTAACATGCACATCCAACTCCACCGGATGGGCTTTTTGAGCCGTCGGTGTAAAACTTAAGGTACAAAGTCCATATGTTTTAGGGATATTCCCGTGCAGGTTTGTTGCGGTGATTGAATTCCATGGTGAAGTCCACTTAACTCAGAGATACCTTGTACTCTGATGATATGGAATATCATAATGTTGAATTGTAGTACGGACGTGGTAAGGTGAGTCTGGAAAGAAATTCAAGGCTTCGTAGAAGTGAAATGGTCTCTTTTGATGGGTGTCAGCCGCAGCCGGCCACTATATCGGGTGATTCAGCCGCGCCTACCTTTTTATGCTGTTAGGCATCCCACCGAACGTCATTGGTGTCATTGTGGTCTATTCTCCTTTGCCGAATACCAAGCAACAATCGCTTTTAATCACTCACTGCAACATTACCTTTGCAAAAACATGTACCGTATTCGAGAGGCATTTACACAATGCATCGAATTGTCATAAGGTTATGAAAGAGTACGTGCCAAATATCAGCTTTCAGTAGGGTATGAAATGAACGCTAAAAGCGATGGCATACGGATAGAAAAAGTGTGTGCATTTGTGAAGCGGAAGTAGCAGTCCATCTATAGTTGGTCTTGAAGAAACTGTAGGTACCAGGCTCCTGTAAAAGGATCCTCGAAGAAATATGGTCCAATTAGGTGATCACCCAGTATACCACACCAGACATTTACTGAAATGCTGCCTGCCTTACCCAGGGGGATTTTCAACACTCCAGAGCCATTATTATGAAATCGTGCCTCGTCCGAAAATAAAATGTGAGATACAAACGCAGGATCATTTGCCACTTGCGTCAGTATCCACGCACAAAAATCAACACGAGTTTCGAAATCTCGTCCGTGGAGTTCTTGATGTAGTTGCAGGTTATACGGACGAAAGAACTGGAATGCAATATCCTTACAACAGGTAACTGGCTGATGTTGGCCTGTTGTGCTACTGCCCGGGTACTCTTGTGAAGATTCTCCCGGAAAGTGTCCACAACAATCTCAGCAGTTTCACCGGACGTACCTGCTGCCTCTCTAACAGGACCTGTTCTGTAAAGTGACGAAGTTATACGCAAACGTCGTTCCACGCTCCTAAACGTATTTGCGTTTGGTTGATGTCTGTGTGGAAATCTTTCCTGGTACAGGCGCTGTGCATCGTGTGCGTTCTGTTTTACTTCGTCGTAGATGAGGAGCATGTCAACATACTTATTTGCTGAATACATAGCGAAGAAATGACCAGGACTGCTAGGCTACACCAAGTGTCAGGCCACTACACATTCAACATGCATGCTATTGGTCGAATGTGGCACTAAAGGCCTCTTATTTAATCCTCAAAGTTTAAAATGTGTGCAAAAATACGTATCGGTCGTGGGATCCGAACCCACCTACCATCGCAACATCCGTCAACTCCTCCGTGGTTAGTCCACTACATCACGATGACTGTTGCACCCCCCACCCAAGTTCATCAGAAAGCTTAATTCGTGTAAAATTACGTCCCACTTCACAAACTCAAACATGTTTTCTATCAGTATGCCACTGCTTTTAGTACTACACCCTACCGGGCTTCGAATGGATGACCCACGCATAAGAATGCCTCCACGTAGCGGGGTAACACCCACGGATGAGATTGGATTGAAGAGTGGGTCGAATTGCTAACGAGCTTCGAACCGCTCCCCTTCCTACTTTCTGTGCCGGCCCGGCAGCCTGAGCACTTGGGGAAGTGGTACGTTCGAAAGAAAGAAAACAAAGATTTAAGATGGAGCCTTATGTCTATAATATGAAAGTAGGATCTCTGGGTTCAAATGCCTATTGGATACTGCTTAACACTGCTACAAATGACAAGAATCATAAAATAGGGGTTACGAATACAAATTTATTCAAATATGACAATTTAAAAAAAAGTTGACACAGCTCTATACAATGACTCTCCACATATGGGAGGAAAAGAAAATAATAATCACTTTCAAATACGAATCGCCCATGGGCGTCGTCTGCATAACGGTATGATTGAGGTTTTGCGACTTGCTATCGTTCATTTTTCCTCATTAATTCATACCGTTCATGAAATTTGTACATTATTCTGTCGATAACACCGTGAGATGACCTGATGTCCCTATACACAAATATTACTAGCTGTTCTAAGCACGAACATAACCGGGGCCTACGCTACATAATATCATATTAAAAGACACATTTGCATAATGCACAAACAAACACAAATACCATTTTTGCTAAACCCCGGACTCCTCATCTATCGCCAAGACCACACAACGTGCACATAGGTTCTGTTTGAACTCAAAAATATGTGCACATAATTACGAAACATACACAGATATATGGACATATACACTTCATGCACACAGGAGGGCCATTCCTAGAAAAAAACAACAACATGGTTATCACTGTCTCCGGCCCAAAGCGCAAGCTTGGAGCAGCTCGCTCAGAGCGCCATCATAATCCGGAGTCGAACTGGCCGACTCCCGACCGAGAGGTACCGTGGGTTTCTGTAGATCCCTAGAATAGTTACAATCTCATATCGCCGGATATCTGGGGGGGATCCCTACTCATTTATTAAATACCTTTAAAGAAATCACCGTGATATCATCATTATACAAATATTCTTAGCTAAGCCATTTAAACCAAACAAAAGCACGCAGGCAGACCCGGGCTCCAAGCCCTAATACAATGAGACACGGAATCCTTTTGTCATGAGGGCGAGAGCCAGACATTCACAAAAAAGGGAAGGCCGGCCATTCACTTCGCACGGCCATTCTGATTCTTCTCTCGCTCACACGTTTACCCTCTTATCTCGGGGACACACATCCATGGCCCGCTTCATTTGCTTATTCGTATTATTGTGGAATTCCCATGAGATACTCTTTTTATTCTCTCCCTTCTCATTATTATCACTGAGACTATGGGCACGATCACTTCTCAATCATCTCATCGTAAATTCCTATTCGGCCCTCTCACTACGTCTCATATCGCGTATCTTCTTCCCTTGGGCCTATGGCTCTCATGGCTCCTCGTTCATACCACATAAAATACACTTATATTTAAACCTTCTGACCAAAGATTAGGGACTCCTGCCCCTGGGTCTCACCCCGGCTATAGATAAAAGAACACTCCAAACCATTATGGCCAATTAATCAAAAATCACGGGAGACTTGCACATGGTCCCTCACACCTATCTAAATCACACAATATGTACCTCTCCCGGTCGGGATTTCTTCTTTCTTGCTGTACATGCACTGATTATATCTGTAAGCTAGGCATGCATTGTCTGACTGACCCATGAGTTTCCCTGGCATATTCGACAACCACGTGGGACAGTGACTACCAACATTTCGACATGTTTCCTTGCTCGCCAACACTATTGTTCCAACCACCCCTACGGGAAACTCAAATATTCTCCTAACCTTGTTCCCATATTTGCTAGGACATTCTACATATTACTAAAAATATAACCCTCACGATAAGCTAATCATTAAGAAAGAAATATGAGTCGTCCGGGAATTTAGCTCCCTTGAATTTACTTCAACATTATAAAAATCAATAAAATTTCCATATAGGACATGCATTAACTTACAACATTTTGATATTTGCAAAAGAACGCTAATCCTATCCCCGGGTTATGTCATGCTTAGAAATTAAATTTGGACATCACTCATCTGTTTGGTGGCCGCTGTTTCTCCTTCCACGGGAGACCCATGGTGAAGTTCTTAGTACTCCATGACCACTCGGTAGGTGGCGGGCGTGCAGTCCTTCATCCCTGGTCCATACAAGTCCGACATCCTGGGGGACTCGTCACAGCTGAAATCTTACAGTAATCCAAGTGGGTAACACTTTACACTCGTCACACGTCCTCTATTTTCAGAGTTTACACCACGAATAAGACGGACTTTCAAATTACGGCGGGCGCGTTCACAGTAAGAATCGGGTGACTCACGGGACTCGAGCCCCTGATTCAAAGCAACACTTTGGGTGATACCAAATTATGAATTTCACTGACTCATTAAACCGGCAGTTTCCCAGCCGTATTCTGCTACTTGTTGGTAAATTATGCTCGCGGTTTTTTACCAGTTTGACACGCAGCACAGAAACAATACCTAGGCTCGTTTGGCCTCCCGTTCACTTCACAAAGCGTGCTGGACACAATGGCACTTTCAGTACGCGGTCAAGGGTTTCTGACTTAAACTGGGGCACCGCGGGACACAGTGTCCTTCTCAACGACTCGTAAAAGAACAACTACTCTGCAATGGCCTGCCCGGCCTATATTATCTTGCCCGCCGGAAGCTTGGGGGCGTCAACGTTCACGGTTCATTAAGAACAAGAGCTCCTTTCGTACCAAGAATTGACGATATTTAAATATTGCATCTTGTAGCTCTCTGTCTCCTCTTTCATTTGAGCCAGGCGTGCTGGACCTACGATCAGCAGTTTTATGTAATTTGCTTCCCGCCCTTGATTAATTCATTAGCGTCCCTCGGGAGGTGGAGTCAACTTTGAGCGCGACTCTTGGCTTGGGTGACGCCGCTGTATCCACATGTGTTAGCGATATGTTACATCTTGACAGCTGGTGACCTCATTTCTTCCCCTGCATAAGTTATTACATATTTTTAGTCTGGGGAACGCAGAAAATTCCGCTCTATTCAATGGTGTGTCTCGCATAATTTTCCTATGTCTGGATTAAAATATCATTCCATTGTTTACGCGCCAAAGTCCGACGTTGGCACCCGTAACACGTGCATAAAAAACCGGAAGTTCCTTATGTTCGTTTTGAACTCTGGGAAGCTAGGCCACACCTCGGGGCGTATCTGACTACTCCAGCCTCGCGTCCCCTTCTATCTCTCTCTGCAAGTTGAGAGCGTATTTCCGCGGGGGCTTGGCTCTTGCTTTGTCTTTCCTTTGTTTGGCAAGTGCTCTTTTCGCGGGTTCCATTCTGGCAGGACGCCGCTCGATCCCCTTCGCCCATACTGCTACCAATGACGCGACTTTTAGGAGTAATTTTAATGGAGTAGAAAGGCCCATATCATTCCCATGAGCTGTACAGGACACTGTACGGTTTCAGTACGAATCGATAACCAATCGAAAGTTTATAATTGGCATGTGTATTTGACATAACCGAATGGCAATTTGATGTATTGTGTAAATACCTGTCGCATAAATGCATTGCAAACGTCGTGCAGTGATGACGCAGTAAGTAGGCTACTTTAAAGGCGACTGTAGCTTGGTATAAGGCAAAGGAAAATCGACCATCACCCCACTGACATTCGTTGGGATGGCTAACAACAGAATAGTCAGGCACAGCAGACTCACTCGGTATGTAGCAGAATATTTATGTTAACCACCGGAATTGAACCTTGCCCATAAATCTGTTTAACGGACAATTTTTCGCTCAGAAGTTGTTGACGAAACTGTAAAGGCATTTCTGCAGCTTAAATTAGGAGATCATTTTAGGTATTAATTGCATAGCTCCCAGTCAAATTATAATACATTTGTACTCAACCCTGCACAACCATCCTAAGATTCGGGTATTCCACTATGATAACACGGATTTCCATAATCTGTCTTTGATCGGATTAAGGATCGATATTCGATATAATGTTAGCAAAACTGACGGGTGCGCTCCACATCATGTTAGAGTTAAAATACAGATTATATTAATTGTTTGTACTGATTTGTGAAGGACGAAAGTCAGTCGTTTAATTAAAAGGCCTCGAAACTTAACATGAGTTTTCACCGAGATATTGTAGGATCCTGATGTGTTGTTTCACATTGGTGGTCGGATCAGCTTCTTAGTAAGTATAACGCCAGAAGATTTGGAAGACTGGTGAAGTTTCTAAACCATACTCGAAGAGCCAGTGTGCTAATGGCAATATTACTCACGTCATGGTTCGTTTAGTGTCTGGTAGATAATCCGCTGAAGTGAAGAGGCATATGCCATGAGTATACTGAATAATGCTATAGAGCTGTGGACTGAAGACCGCTCCCTGAGTCAATCCCTTAGTCGTACGGCGGGGTACGAGTAAGACGTGATTATAGCGGAAATGAAGCCATCTTTTATGCAAGAAATTGTTTATTCCAGATACGAAAAGGGAACAAATTCTCAAAGCCAGACGTTTTTGAATAAGGATTGGTACGTGCTGCCGAAGTAAAATAGAGCCGTGAGATCCTGTTTTTTTTTTAAGAAACTCATGCATATTGCCGTAATCAGAAGTGCGTGATTATAATAGTTCCGCGGCCCTTTTGGAAACTATTTTGTAACTCGGGGGAATCCACCATTCCATCTACTGTATTCTTATTCATACTTTCCGCTGCCCTCCAGGTGCACGTGGAGAGGGAAATTTGACGATACTATGAAGGATCACAAGGGTTTTTACCGGAACTAAGTAAATAAATTATTATTTGGACTGTTCTAGATTAAGAAAAATTTCCTTGTGTCCAGATTTCATTGATTATCCATTCGTTAAGCTGCAAACATTCATCAAGGAAGTGTTGAAGCATAGGGTATCAGATATTATCATCCAAGAGGATGTGTTTGCGGATTTATTCAGAGTAACTTTCAATTCGTGAATTGTGAATGATATGTTCAGAAAATGGTCTCTATGGTTTTCTGGGAATGTCATCGGCATAGAGTGGGGGGGGGGATAAATTTGATCTGAAAATTCTTCTAAACCAGAAGTATCAGTAGGCGGTTCTTGAGGATTATGTTCCCTATTTCGGAAGAATTTGATTAATTTACATTAGTATTCTTATTCCGAGAGGATAAAAAGTCTTGCCAACATTTTTGTGGATCTTCTTAAGAGTAAGTTTCGTATGTGTAGAAAATCGTTGATAATGAAGGTATGTACCTTGATTAGGGCAGCAGCGACCATGTCGCAGCACTGTTATTCGATGAGCGATAGCCTTCTAACACTCAGGCTTCCACCAAATGGATGGGGCATTCTTAGGTCTTGAGGAAATCTTCCTTAATGGGATCGACTTGTGAGCTGCTCGTTCTATCACTTCTACACATTTATTGTAGTTTTTAGTGCAGTGCCTTGAAGAGACAAATGGTGCACTTCTTTGTGCATGCTATCTGCAAACCTATTCCAGTTAGCAGCATTTGCTTGAAGGAATGGTCTTAGGGTGCGGATGTGGCTGAAGATCCAAGCTGACGATGATCGGATATTAATCTGATTCGATTGGGTCCTTAAGCGTATTCCAGTAAGTGGTGGTGGATATCGATGGTAAACACAGCGGAATATCCAATGCAGGTGGCCATTTATATGGAGAATGATCCAATGTTGTAGAACCGTCATTTAATAACATTAGAATGTGAGCGTCCATAACATTTAAAATAGCATGCACTGGACCGTCGGAAAATGCGTAACCTCACGTAGGATGGTGAGCATTCACATCGCCACGGAGCAGACGAAGAGGTCTCTATATCGACAGAACAGTATCCAATTCATTTAATGTAATATTTGTTCCCGATTGACAATATAATAAAATGAAAGTGAATTCTAGTCACATGATACAGGTTGCAATTCCACTGATGAATGTCTGAGGCTGGCAACATTTCCCCAGCTATCCGGTCGGTCGGCTCGTAGATTCACGCAATTGCGAAGGGGGGCTGTTTTAGATGCCTGAACTGGAGCATCCGAAGGTTTTAGATTTATTTCATGTCCGAAACTCTCCTTGTTACCAGTGACATATCTGGCGCTTAGTGCTTAGTACTCCACTGCGATAGTCGGAGGCCGTTAGCTAAACATTATGTAATTCAATGCTTTTTCAGCTGATGGCGGTATTTATCCTGCGAGGATCGCCGTACCGGTTATTTTGACGCGAGCCGTTAAAATTACTTCAGATCTCCTCGATGAGCAATGGCGACCATGAAAGCGGTGGTGGCCCGTTTTGTGCGAAATCTTGCACAGAAGCAGAAGATAATGGCACGGGAGCTCAACATTTCGTCACGAACAATATTCAGGGTTCTTTCTGACGAATTTGGGCTTGAAGATTTTCGTCGTAGTAGCGGACATTTCCTAACAGAGCAACTGAATCAACAGAGGAAACTTAAAGCAGCTTCTGCAGCGGTTCGCCTCCAATGGACATCGGAGAATCGTTTCTCCCGATGAGAAAGTCTTTACTATTGAAGAGAGCTTCAACCGACAGAACGAGTGGGTATACGCGGCAAGTTCTCAAGAAGCTCGTGAGAGATTTCCTAAGGTCCAGAGTGGTAACTGCCGTTCCTCAGTCATGGTTTGATGGGGGTGAGCTATGAGGACACCACCAAGCTTCATTCTTGTGGTAAAGGTGTCAAAACGAGTGCCAGAAACCGTAACACAACACACGCAGCAACGGGCACACGTTTAACAGACCCCCTCGAACGGCTAATGTCTCCGGTCAACGCTCATCCAACCTAAGATTTCAGTTCACGCACTTGGCATCTTATTTTTTTCCGTTTTGGTCTTGAACTCCCAGCAAAAATGAAGCGGCTTCAGGCGTGATCAACCCTGTTTGAAGTGTTACTACTCCATGTCTGCTACAATATATGATTTCTCTTGCCCGTTCTCACGTATCTATACAAGAGTGGGATTTAATTATTTCTTCACTTCAAAGAATATAACCATCATGTTTTGTTATGTATGAACATTCTTATTAACTGACTGGCAGCCATGAGATTGATTATTACACTGCCTGCTCTGTGTTGTACCTTATGTTTTTAACCTCTGGCAACACGATTACGTGTTTTTCCTAACTCAGCCATGATGAACACACTTATATATTTTCACTATTGTTTTATGTTTGAACATTCTGATTGACTAATTGGTAACAGTAATATCCTAATGATTTTTAATTATTTCACTACCAACTCTGTATTGTACTTTCTGTTCTTATCCTCTGTCTCAACACGATTGTGTTTTTTTTTCTCTTAGCAATGTTGTAACATTCTATGTTTTTCACACTAGTTTTAAGCCTATTTTGATTCTCTAAATATAAATGTTGAATCTTAGGGTGCCATATATGTTAAGGACACTAGCTTCGGGGCCCTGAACTAACTTTAGGCTGATTTATTTTCGGCTGATGATGCTTACGACTGTTAAGCGAAACATGTCCCATCTTACAACGCCTGTTGTAATGTTTATTTCCTAAATATAAGGAAAGATAAGTATTGGAAAGGTGGTGTTAACTATTATTCTTGTTTTAATGTTCATATTCATTAAGTATGTTCACAATGTTTCTAGTAATTACTTGGTAAATCAAGATAATAATAATAATATATATTCGATAACGGCCATTAGAGACCACGTTAGATAACTATTACATGTTTCTGGAAGCCTTCCTCACAGCCCAGAACTTCAGCATCCTCTCTCTGGCAGCCTGTCTTCTTTCGTCCGTCCACCCACGGTTAAGTTTTGGTTCGTCATGGAATTCCTGAAATCTGTCGATCACTGACCTAAACTTTGTTCGGTTTGAGATGTCTTCCGAATTTAGTCCCACCTGTCTGAGATCCTTTCTCACCTCCCTGAACCATTTGTCCGACACTTTAGGTCTGCTGTCTAGTATTGTGAAAATCCTTTTCGTTAATAGAAAACGGAAACACAGATGGTGGAATGACACATGTGACAAAGCAATAGAACTAAAAAGTGGAACATAGCAAATATGGAACTCTCATAAATCTGAGATCAAATGACAAGAATTCCTCAAAGTACAGAAGCAAACTTACAAAATTATTTGAACAGGAAAAAGAAAATAAGTCCAAACCCGTCTGAAGGAAATTTACCAAGACTTCCACAAAAAAACTCTAGAAACTATAACAAGAATTTTAAAGAACTCCAAAATTACCAAGCGCCCCGTCTTTGCTTCAAACGTCCGAACGGATCATTAGAAACAAATAACAAAGCAAAATGCAAACGTTTTACAGACTACTTTAAAATTTATTAAATTGCGAAAGTCCACAAAATCAATTAACCTTTGAGAAACCTACATAAAATCTAGACTCATAACCTCCCACTCCAGAAGAAATCAAGCAAATATTTTAAGAATTGTAAGATAATACAGCACCAGGAGAAGATGGGATAATTCCTGGAATGTTGAAAACAGGTGGTGAAAAAATGGCGTACGCAAATCAAGAAATCATACAGAACATTTGGAATACTGAGGAAATTCCAGAAGACTAGAAATGTGCACTAATTCACCCACTCCAAAAGAAATGGGATAAATCAGATATAAACAATTACAGAGGGATTTCCTTACTATCAGTCGTATACAAAATTTTCTCTAAAGCCCCGCTGAACAGATTAGAAAAACAAATCGACCACCTCATTGAAGCATATCAGGCAGGGTTTCGAAAAGGAAGATCATGCCCAGAACGAATCTTAAACCTAAAAACTTTTTTACAAATTCGAAAAACAAGACAAACAATAATTACCGTTTTTGACTTCAAAAGAGCCTATGATTCAATATAGCGACAGACTCGATTCAACATACTTGAGGAATTTCAAGTCGACAGAAAAACAAGGGAATTGATCAAGTAAACTATAACAGGCACAACAGCGAAAGTTAAATTTTTAGGAGAAATTTCAGAGCCATTCGAAATTACAACAAGACAAGGCGATGGATTATCACCACTACTATTCAATCTAGTTCTGGAAAAAGTGGTTCGAGAATGGAAAAATGAAACTAAAGGGATCAATACTGGTAGATTTCTCAAAAACAAAATTCACCTTGATTACCTCGTCTTTGCAGATGACTTGGCAATTCTCTCCAATGACAAACAAGGAGCACTCCAGTCTGTAGAAATGTTCATGAAATAGCAGCAAGAACAGCTCTCCAAATTTCATATGAAAAGACAAAGTATATGGAAGGCACAACATAAGGATTTAACTACAATCCTCTAATTACTATATATGCGAAAATCTCCCAAGTAGATAAATTCAAATACCTAGCCGAAATTTTACAACAAAAAGGGATAAATCAGCAAGCGAACAAAGAAAGAATTACAAAATTCCGAAAAGCATTCACAATTGTCTGGAGCAGATACTACAAAAAATCTATATCCCAAAACGCAAAATTACGACACTACAATACAGTTGTCAAACCAGAAGTATCAAAAACTCTGATAATTGGTGGCAGATCATCAATAAAAGAACGTCGAAAAACACGAGAGGATAATTCTCAGGAAAATTCTAGGACCTAAATCTGAAAATAGTATTTGGATGAAAAGGAAATAACAGGAAATATATCAAGTAACAGAAAAATCACAGACTCCTTTAGAAAAATAAGATTCAAATTCTATGGTAACCTGATCAGGATGGATAACTATACGCTAACAAGGAAGATCTCTAAAACATCGCAACAAATGGCTTACAGAAATAAATTTCAGTAAATTGGTATAAATGAAAAAATCTTGCTAGACAGAAAAAATCAGAAATCTCATAAACAAACACAAATTTGCTGGTCAACCTAAAAGACAAGCGACAGGATGGACGAAAGGACGCAAAAAGAAGCACCGCGACAGGGAGGACAAGAAGAAATGCTGTGCTAATCGTAAATAAATACACACGCGCTCCTTAGTTGGACATAACTAATCAAAAAGTAAATAATAATTTTTTATTTGAAGATACAGCACACAGATTGTGCGTATGGTTGAGAACAAACTGCTATTACTGTCATCATTCACTTCAAAATACCACAATAGAAGATCTCCGATTTGTACAAGTGAATACATGGTATCGGCTGCATTGTACACCACATTATGTACATACGCAGGATTCGTCTGGGTTATGGAAGTATTCGGTATTACACAGCTTATGGTAATGATAATAATTTCGTGTGGCTATTTTTAGCCGAGTGCAGCCCTTGCAAGGCAGACCCTCCGATGAGGGTGGGCGGCATCTGCCACATGTAGGCAACTGCGTATTATTGTGGTGGAAGATAGTGTTGTGTGTGGTGTGTGAGTTACAGGGATGTTGGAGACAGCATAAACACCCAGCCCCCGGGCCATTGGAATTAACCAATGAAAGTTAAAATCCCCGACCGGGCCGGGAATCAGCTCATGGTAGTATCCATGTACCGCCGTCGAGTTAACAAAGTGACTCAAGTCTTGGCTAGTGTTTGTCCATGCCCTATTCATCATGGCCTCCATTGTATACAAGTCTATCCAGATTTCGTCCCTTTACTTCACTCTGTTCTGCACTAGTTTGTCAGACACCTCTATGAATGGTAGCCCTCTCTTCATTTGGAGGTCCTCGATGAAGAAAGTCTCCTTGGCAAGTTCATATGCTAGTCGAGATTTTGCGTATTTCGGTATCCCCAGGGGAGCTTTCAGAAAACGTGACTTAACTGCTTCGAGTGTCCTCAAGACCGCCATAGTCAGCTTCTCCCAGATGATTTCCAGCCCGTATGTAGCGATGGGAGCTACTTTCGCGTCAAATTATTTCTTAGCGGTTCCCAGTGAAAGTTGCGTGATTGCTTTAATATTGTATATGACGTTGGTTTCCGCTGTTACTCTGTAGACTATAGCTGTTGTGTGTAATGCCAGTCCTAGATTTGTGAATGTGTTTGCTGACTTGAGAAGATTTGATCCTAGGTAAATCTTGTCAGTGGCTGCTTCTCTGCCTCCTTTTTGAAACGTCATTTTTGCAGTTTTCTCAGTGTTGATTTTTATCTTGTTATCCTGTGCCCATCTGTCTAGATTGTCAATGGCTTTTTGCAATTCATGTAGGAAACTCGAACCATTGGTCATATCACCTGCATACAAGTATATGTTCACATTTACTGTTCCAAGCTTAGTTGCCATCACCACGTCATATGTCGCTATGTTAAATAGCAGGGGCTGAGCGGTCATTGCTAGCCTGCTGCAGCCCTTGTAAGGCAGACGCTCCTGCAAGGACAGCTCCGGCAAGGGCGGTATCTGCCATGTATGGGAAACTGCATGTTGTTATAGGGAGGATAGTGTTGTGTGTGGCATGTGAGATGCAGGGATATTGAGAACAGCACAACCAGTCCCCTAACCAAGGGATCTAACCCGGGGTCCTTTGAACAGACGGCCACTAGCTGGCCGCTGGGCCTAGGAGCTGGACAGGAAATATAGGTGGGACACAACGGAAGAAAGAAAGCGATGCCTGAAATACAATTTCATTTTCGAGTACCAGTAAAGGTTACCAACCTACCAATAACTGTTACCAGTAGACTGGGAATTTTACCGTCGTTGCCATTAAGGCCCTTAAGTGGTAAGAACCGAACTGATGGCTGCGCGGTTTTGGTCACGTGGCTATAAGCTTACATAGTGGGTTCGAACCCAAGCAGCCCTGAAGTTTGTTTTCCATGGTTTCCCACTTCCATGGCAGGCAAATGCTGGGGCTGTACTTTAAGTAAGGCCACGGCCACTTCCTTCCCGCTCTGGCTATTTTCAACTATTGCTCTGTCTCAGGCATTAATAAATCACCACTGATCTGCATTTAGTGTTGTCCCCCGGCTGACAGATTTCTTATGGATTTAAGATTTCAAATACGTTGCAAATTTTACGAACGTTTCCCTTGTTACATTATTCTACACCCTGTCCTCACTGACAGCTCGAAACATACAGCTTAGTCGAGCAGCTCGTCTCCTTACTACCAAGTCCTCCCTGCCCAAAGTGTGCAGCATTCTACTCTCTTGTCGGAAATCACCCAGGACAAATCGTGCTGCTTTCCTTTGGATTCTTTTTCCAGCTCTCGAATCAAGTGATCCTGGTGAGGGTGCAGTATGCTGAAACCATACTCTTGACTTAGACGCCCTCTCCTTTACATCGTCACTACGATTCTATTACAGCGGTGTTAGCGATTTTTACTAAAAGAGGTAGTGGAGATGAAATAGATGTTTAACCCCTCCTAAAATAAACCTAAGAATAAGGGAGTCAGAGTATAGACTATTAAACGAGAGGAACCATCAACGGTAAGGACATGGAAGACTTCTTAGACTTACCAATTGTAATTTCGTGGCTGTCGATAGATACCAATGTTTGCCAAAAATAGGCCAATGACAATAGAACTGAACAGGAAATCAGACACAAATGGTAGAAGTAGGTTGGGTTTCTCTTTATATAACAACCTGTTTTTGGTTTGTATCCAGAGTCTTTCACCTTTTACCTGTGTAATACTTACCATAACACTGGACGACTGATTTTTCCGCAAACATTTCTCTTGGATATTTGGTAACTTGTGTGTATGCTTGTAATTTCTTTTGCTGTAGGATTTTTAGGTCGCAGTGACTGCAACAGGTATAACGACGTAGATAGGATATAGGTCAGGTTTACAGTAGATCTGAGAAGAAGCGGCTGTGGGCTTAATTGAGGTACAGGCCCAGCATTTTCCTGGTATGAAAATACAAAACGTCGGAAAATCATCTTCAGGGCTGCCGACGTTAGAGTTCAAACCGATCGCCACCTCTCTTGGAGTGTGTGTGTGTTTATGTACGTACGTATGCATATGGATATAATGAGTTCTATGTATGAAGGCGAATTCAACATTTCCATCATCGGATGCCATAGAAAGCCCGATCATTACTGAAAAGACATACAGAGGGAAATGGGGAGTGAAGTAATTTCCTGTTTTTTTCTTTTTTTTCCAATCAGCCATAAGGTATCATTGCAAAGTACTCTACAAGACAGATTGAAAAGTATACACCAACCGATCCCACAGGCACCATTGACATCATTCATCACTGGGTTGGCTGCATTACTAGCATCGCTCTATAATACTACACTGTAATAATACCTGGATATGGGTACAGTACATTTAGAAAGATGTACAATGAACATTTGCATCTAGTACTAGGTCGTACTTAATAATAAAATTACTACGTCGTTTACAGTCGCTGGTTTTTTGGGACTTCAACTGCACTTTATCTCGCTCCTCTTAAACTGAGTAAATAATTCACATTCATACTGTGTACACATTTTATTTTGAGGAAGTCTGCAGATGATACCGAATTAGTTCACCTCAGTTCATCCGAATTGCTGTAAGCTAACAACCCTTTAGCAGCTGAGTAATGTTAGGAGCTGTATAGAGATTAATTTTAACTGTTCTGGATTTCCATAGCAGTACTAATCTGAACTGGCGTGCCGTAAGAAGTTGTGTGGTGACGTCATGCTCCCTGCTGTTCGATGGTTGCGGTGAAGTTCTGTGGAGAGGATGAGTCAGTCAGTAATGAACTACACGAATGCACTACTAAAGAAGCATTCGAGTGGAATTTTAGATGGATCATAGCAGTACTCAACGCTTATTGCTAAGATTATGGCTTTGCAAGAGTTTATCACTCGTTCATTTAAAGGACTCCCAAATGCTGTGGATTAATCTGAAGAGTGACTAATAATAATAATCGTATGGCCTCAGCTACCGTGTGCAGACATTTCAATTTGACGCCATCTGGCTGTCTGCTCGTCAATTTCGACGTTCCGTTTTACTCTAGGCCACCACTAGATGGCAGACCGAGTAAACCGAAACTCTCTTGGGCGTCTATGGCTGAGATTTGTAATGAATTTTGTCGGGTAAACACCAAATGTGTCACCAGAGATCTTTTACATGCCGACATCGTACGACATGGAGTGTCGAATGGACTTTTTTCCGCCCTTCAAAAATCCGACTACCTCTGCCGGGTTTGAACCCGCTATCTTGGGATCCGGAGGCCGACACTCTACCGCTGATCCACAGAGGCAGCTAGAGTGACTAATGGAAACGTTGTACGGTCATAGCCTATGTGTAAACATGTTCCCTTATCCAGCAAAATTTACTCGTTCTTCACGGGCTGATTATTGGCAAAGTCACTGCAAAATTACTAGAGTGACAAACTACGAGGGTTGAAGCGTAAGTCACAGCAACTTTTCCCCTGAATTTTCACGGTACTACCATATAGTGATCATATGTCCTGGAAAGTACATGGGCACAGCACGAGATGGCGGTGCTTTGGAAGGATATCACGCACAGTGCGATGAGACTTCAGTTGTGATTCAGACTCCGTGCAGAATCGTTGTGACGAGAAAAAGAACGGTATGCGAAATACTCGAACATCCACCATACTCAATGGACCCCTCTCCTTGCAATATTGACCTCATCCTCAAAGGGGAAGCGTGGGAGACGGTTTGGGACTAAAGAGGACATTCCCAATGCTGTGAAACGCGAGACTGCACAATTCACACGTGGTAACACGAATAGTATCCCACGTCCCCTGCATCGTTGGACAATCTAGGGGATACTTTGAGGTGTTCCCATATATGTTACTGTACTCTCTAAGAACAAATATTATGTAGCACAAGGATTCAATGGCATTATATTCCACAACTGGTCAATCTACTAGGCACTTTTCATAAATTCCACAGCACTTTACGCTCCCCACTCCCATATGTATAATATAGTCGAAACCGGATATAAACACTTCGAAGGGACCACTAATTAAGAGTCGTTATAGGCGATAGTCGCAAAAGGTCTGTTCTTTTGTTGCTAAAAATGCCATATCTGTACGTTTTAGTCTCCACGCTTAAATGGTTCATTAACAGAATAAGTTAAAAGTAAAGAAGAAGATAAACATAAGTGAAAGAAGTACTGTATTTGCAATACAGTATTTTTGGAGTGGAACTGAGAAGAATGTTTCTTCTTAAGTTTAAAGAGTACGTACAGCAATAATAAGCCAGCAAAATATAAAATAATAAATGATGAAAAGTGTAGCAACATTGTAAATTGATCGATAATGTTTTTCTTTTTCAAGTTGCTTTACGTCGCACAGATACTGATAGGTCTTATGGCGACGATGGGAGAGGAAAGGGCTGAGTGTGGTAAGGAAGCGTCCGTGGCCTTAATTAAGGTACAGCCCCAGCATTTGCCTGGTCTGAAAATAACCACGGAAAAATCTTCAGGGCTACCGACAATGGGGTTCCAACGCACTATCTCTCGAATACTGGATACTGGCCGCACTTAAGTGACTATAGCTGTTGAACTTGCTAATCAATAATGTCCCACACGATCTTGGCTAATAAATGACATGCTTTTCTGTCCTAAATTGTATAAATCGTTGAGTGTGATACCTAATTCCTTTGCGTTGCTGACATTTGTTCCCCAATTTTGTAATCGCCGTATTATTTATAACTTTTCTTCAGTATTAAACACTTTCTCTTTCTATTGCAACATCTTCACAGCGATGCTTGCCTCGACTATTTAACAGACAGGTTAAATCTACTGAAAACAAGGATTAAAAAAAAAAGCTTTACATCGTTCTCATCAATCCCCAAACGTGTAACAAACAAAAGTCGACGTCACAGTCGATATATTTCTCAGAAAATGTGACAAAATACGCCGTTTGATACGATATATCGTAATAAGCGATGTCGAACTGAGCGATTGTATAATATATTATTTATATAGGGTTTAGACGGGACCGCTAGATTTCGCCGTTATATCCAATACGTCGTTAAAATCGATGTCGCAATAAACGGGTTTTCTCTATTTCTATGTATTTGTCTGCTAGATCCCGCATTCGTGCGGAAAAGAAAAGTGTCGTGACTTGTGTCCAAACCCTCGAATTATAACGATTGAATTGACACCTGTACTTAGTATAAATACTCATTTTCATTCCAACCCACCCAGTGGTATTACACTGAACGGGCGAGTACCGGGGAACGCCAGTTTAAACACATAGGGGATTTAATTTCCTGGAAAACCATTAGAGGTAGGAAGAAAACGCGTATAAGTTTTAAACTTGAAATGAAAGGACTGACATGAATCAAGCATCTCAAATATGCCTATACCAACTTTCAGCCAGATTGGTTCAGTAGTTTTCGCGTGATTTAGCAGGAAGCTAAAATAGATATCATCTCATCGGTAATATATGAAGCAATTCTGCAAACAATTTAACAAAAAATATTGATAGTCTTGAGAGTATTTCCTCTGAGGATACTTGTGAAAAATCTTATGCAATTTGAACGGCAGATATACTGAGAGAGTTGTATATATAGGTGACAAGATTTTTGCTTGCGGATTCGTATGTGCTGAAATTAACTTTGTGGCATTAATAGAACTGACGAACACTGGAAACTGTATCAAAATGCTTTCAGTAAAATGTTATTGTTATTACTGTTCGAAATTGTGAGCTTCTGTCGATTTGTCGAAAGACTTTAAATACATTTCAGAAAGAAGCGAATAAGAACGTATAGATCAGTGCATGGATAATCGCTGAAAATAAAATGCACGTACAATACCACGATCAGGAAGACATCTCAAATGGTATAACACTAAAACTAAGGTCTCAGAGCAACACGAGTGAGGATAGATTTAAGTACTGAAGGTGGAAGAACCATCTTTTGGGTTGTTACACCATGTGCTGTCTTGCTCCATGGCTAAGTGGTTAGCGTGCTGGTCTTTGGCCACAGGGGTCCCGGGTTCGATTCCCGGCAGGATCGGGAATTTTAACCATAATTGGTTAATTCCGCTGGCACTGGGGCTGGGTGTATGTGTCGTCTTCATCACCATTTCATCCTCATCACGACGCGCAGGTCGCCTACGGGAGTCAAATCAAAAAAAGACCTGCATTTGGCGAGCCGAACTTGTCCTTGGGCACTCCCGGCACTAAACGCCATACGCCATTTTTTTTTTTTTTTTTACACCATGTGCCTGTGCAGCGTGCTAGAACGTGCAATTTGGGCTCATTACTCGGACTGTCACGCGTCTCCAAGAAGCTGCTTAGCACAGTGACAGACTGATTGAACAGTAGCCCTTCATTGAAATTGTATTTCGGATGGATCTTTATTCCACTCAGAGAGCAGAATGCTAGAACATGCAACTGCTATTGTTAGCAAGAAGTCAACAATGGGTCTGATACCTGTTGCTCTCTGTTCGCTTTCAGAAAGGCGGTATTATCTGTGTTAAAAGTGTTATTTCTCTGCTCCTAGTTAGCGGATTGAGATAAAACCAAGTGCAGGGATATAATGGCGAATTTAATGAATTATGGCTTAGTTAGTCTTGTATTTATTCAGTCAAAACAGAATGACAGACAGGCAGATAAAGAAATCAAAGACTATGCGTATTATCTCCGCGTTGTGTACACTATCAACGCTCTCAAAATTGTGACAGCGAATTACAATTGAATTACGAGTGAAACGTGACAGACATTACATTCCTATTGCATTAGTAATGTGCCTCTTTACAGATTTTTTACTGTGCATTTTAATCGTAATGTTTAAGATATATTATAATTACAGCCATTGACTCTCCTATGGAGTCATATCACTATGTTTACGCAGAAACTTCGCAATTAGGGGAACTAGTTACGGTGAGAATGATAATCATCTTTAAATGTATATATAGGTCCGCCTCTGTGGTGTAGTGGTTAGTGTGATTAGCTGACACCCCGGAGGCCCGGATTCGATTCCCGGCTCTGCCACGAAAGTGCTACGAGGGCTGGAACGGGGTCCACTCAGCCTCGTGAGGTCAAATGAGTATAGGTGGGTTCGATTCCCACCTCAGCCATCCTGGAAGTGGTTTTCCGTGGTTTCGCAGTTTTCCTCCAAGTAAATGCCGGGATGGTACCTAATTTACGGCCACGGCCGTTTCTTTCCCTCTTTCTTGTCTATCCCACCCAATTTCCCCATCCCTGCACAATGTCCCTATTAATCACAGCAGATGAGGCCGTCTGGGAGGGGTACTGGCCCTCCTTCCCTTCTGAATCCCGCGACCCAAAGTCTATCGCTCCAGGGCACTGAACTTGAGGTGGCAGAGTTGGGAACCCTCGCTGAATCAGAGGGAAAACCAACCCTGGTGGGTAAAAAAAATAAATAAATAAATAAATAAATAAATAAATAAATAAATAAATAAATAAATAAATAAATAAATAAATAAATAAATAAATAAATAAATAAATAATATTAATAAAAACAATCGTATGGCCTCAGTTACTGTGTGCAGGCGTCTTAATTCAACCCCCTGTAGACTGGCTGTGCGTCACTTTCCAACCTTCGTTTTACACTGCTATATGGCAGAGTAAATCGTATATCTGTAGGGCTGTGGCAGAGATATATAATGGCCATACGCCATTCTATTCCATTCCATTAAATAATAATTAAATATTTAGCATGTAGTGACGTCACAGGACATGCAGTGTTGAATGTACTTCTTTCTGCTCTTAATTATACCACTACCTCCGCCAGGTTTAAACCCGCGATCCTGGGATCTAGAGGATGACTTCTATATTTGATCAATAGAAGGAGGTACGTGGTTACTGAAATCACAATACTGTAACGCTACTATACGGTAAATTGTCGATTGAAGCGCATTCATTAATACGTAGTAGGCCAACTGTGTATGCTATTTTTGGACAGTTAACCATTATGAAACAATTATTTCTATTTTTAACTATGGTAAGGAATGGGAATGCACGTTATGCAGAGAGATATAGATAATTTTGACAATTCTCGTTACACCTTTTTGCTCCATAATATGGAGAAGAGCTTAAATATAGATTGACCTTACGAGTACTCCAACACGAGGATGAGAGCGCCAACACATGGCCGGGATGCAACATGCCTAATTACCTGTTTGATTGATTACTCACCCTTTCAAATGGTGCTTGGTCAATATATATAGTCCCAATTAATGAGTACTTGCTGATTATCAAGATGTAACTGAAATTCGTTATAACCGTGTTAATATTTTAACAGACACTTTTGCAAGTAATGACCGTGTAAACACACCTCCATCATTAATATTTCTATAAAATAATGCTAATTAATTTTATTCAAATTCCGAGTATCGCACGTGGAAAATTCAGATAATAATAATAATAATAATAATAATAATAATAATAATAATAATAATAATAATAATAATAATAATAATAATAATAATTCCTTCTGTGGACCAGTGGTAAGGAGCCGAAATCTGGATATATGAACGGCGGGAAAATACCTATTCGGTACTCCATGTTGGCTTGAAAAGATCTCTGGTGGCGATTTCATCTTAACGCGACAAAGTTAATCAAAATTCAGCCATACGTCACCAAACGAACCATATCTCTGCTATCTAGTTAAGTAAAACGAAACTCTGAAAGTGGCACGCAGGCATCCTGCATGACATCGAATCAAAATGCCTGGGCGCAGTAGCTGAAGTCATATACAATATTACTGTAATTGTGACATTAGTGTTTACGGCCTCTCCCTGATTACTGGCAACCCCTTTTACATCTGATGGCAGATTAGTGTTTCGGAGACGTAGAACTTTGTATAAACCTGACAATTTGGTTCTTGACTACGAGACGTCGTTACTGTTGTTTTGAGTGCCACCTAGGCACTTGAAATATGCGAGCGCTGACAGAATATTTTACTTATGTATGGGTTGGGACCAGTGATCCTTTAGTCAAATGTTTTTAAGTTGCCACTATCAGTCAGTGCCCATCCAGTCCCCGTAAATACGGTGATCTTGAGACTTATGTGTCTATCTTCTGGTTCGTGAACTGTGCGGCGTGGACTGAGGTTCTCCTCCAGGGAGTTTAAAGAAAAGCTTTTATTTTTTTCAGTTAGTTTGTGACATGTAGATTTCTAGGCTGTCTACCCCCTTGCGAGGGCTTAGGTAAATTCTTCATACGGATGTACGAGTGTTGTCCCTCGTTTACCTTGTTCACTTTGCTTTAGGGTGACTTAAGTTTCTAGTTTTCCAAATTTTCCGTACTGCTTTCCGTTGTTCATGTTTTCCTTTTCCTTAGTCACCCGTAGTATGGCTTATCCACTACGTTACCGGGCCTTCTGCCCCTTTAGATTTTAATTCGGGCCATATCATGGGACTGTTTGAGTGGGCTTGGCGTACCTTTCCTTTCGTTATCAGACTTTCCATTTAACATTTGTTCTCAATTCCTTGGCCGTTTTATGAGCTTCGGCTCCTGATTTTGGATCCTTGGAAACCATGTATGGTGTTGTGCTTTCCTAATGAAATGAGAAAGGGCAGCGGGAGTCAGTAATATGGAAGCTGATAAGCTTTTGTTAAATGGTATCAAAGGTATTCTGAAGTGTATTCTTGGTCAGTCTGATCAGTGAAATATTGTAAGTTAAATCCAGGGTTCGAGATCCTTCTCTTATATAGCGTTGTTTGGTAAGATCTAAACTTATTTATCTTATACACAAACTAAAGTTTTGCTTAAAAACTAGCTCTATAGAGGCTCAAGCCTCATTAGTTTCATAAAACTAGGACTTCCGTAAAGCGTTTAGTAATGGAAGCTTCTTCTCCCCTGGTTGAACACTAAGCTCTGAAGCTTTCTTGTTATTTGTTATTGTACTTTTTCAAACATATATCTCTTACGGAAACCTAATTTTTGTTCTTGTTAGTGATCAGTAAACAAAAGAAAGTATTATTCAGGAAATATCATTGACATTAAATATATTGTGTATGCTTAGTCCAGCCGTTTACCGCACTGCTCCTCTATCCTCTGATCCACGAGTATTATATTCTTCTTCTTCTTCTTCTTCTTCTTATTATTATTATTATTATTACATAGGTCTACCAGGTTCGCGGGGACTTTGGCGTCCCAACCGACAGCTACTACTATTATGAGGTGACGCTTAGTCCCGGCTGTTATTCTTGACTTTCTACATCGGGGACACTGTCCCACCGTCAGATAGCTCCTGAATTGTGTAACCTCACAGGCCGAGTGGAGCAAGAACTTGCGAAAAAACCGACGATGTTTTATTTCAGATGTCATATCGTCGTTGCCGGGACAAAACCTCCTATGTGATGATATATTTGGAGATATACTGACCCGCAGCACATACGGTATTGTGCCATTTCACCGTTCTATAATTGCATCAGTAGGAACAAAAATGGCATTCAAACCATTAAAAGATCAATGTGAAAGTAATTAACATCGGTACGAGCCGAAATGATAATCCTTTCAACCGGTAGTCACCGAAAGAACCATTCTTAGAAGGCTGTGAGAAAAGAATGACAGAAGCGGATTATTTAAACTGATTATTAAAAAAAAAAGAGACTTCCATTAGAACACTAGACACAATTCAGCACTACGGCAAATAAGACGGAGTCGAGTATAGAAATAAGCCAACTTATCTGTTTCCAAGATCAATTATTGACGGAGAAATAAATCCGCGGCAGCTTGCTCAACGTCACTGCATAGATTGAAATATCTGCGCGAAATTTAAGACTAGCAAAAGGGAATCAACATGTCAGGTACAATTAATACGTCACGGCTGGACTTGGAAGCTTTATATTTGTCCGATACTGCACATCGTAGAAAGCAGAATCCAACTAGCTGTCAAGTGCATTCCTAAGAAGCACGGAAAAATTACATTCGTCCAGCAAGCGAGAGATTTGACAAATAGTAGCACAGTTAGAACTGTGGTTCATGTTTGTGGGTTACTGTAGTCACGTCCTAGTTCGTGAACCATGGGCAACGGCTGAGTGGCCTAGTAAGTGGTCCTGAGAGTCGGGATACCAGTTGCTATGGAATGGGAGTGGGCATCTCGGACATATTCTGAGTCGTGGCCCTCCTTGTGCTCAGGCGGCTAGGACTACACAATTCACCGGTGGTCCATAACCCGTTAGAGGAGAGATCCTCACTTGGACTATGTGCAAGTAGGGCAGCATCCTGCTTCATGAATTTACCGAGCTCAGAACACATTAAGCAAGCCTCGGACCTATGGGAGTAATGGAGTCCCACTCCCATTTGACAGGCGAGGGACTCCTTGGAAACAACTTGGCGAACGAAATGGAATTCGATGGGCAGCTATCAATATTAATGGGGCTTATGGAAGAAAGAAGGTAGAACTTGCTGAGTCAGCAAAGAGGATGCATCTGGATGTGCTAGGAGTAAGTGATATTCGGGTAAGGGGAGATAAGGAGGAAGAGATAGGAGATTATAAAGTGTACTTGACGGGTGTTAGAAAGGGAAGGGCAGAGTCTGGGGTAGGGCTCTTTATCAGGAATACCATTGCACGCAACATATTTTCTGTTAGGCACGTAAGTGAGCGAATGATGTGGGTAGATTTGTCAGTGGGAGGAATTAGGACAAGAATTGTGTCCGTGTATTCACCATGTGAGGGTGCAGATGAGGATGAAGTTGACAAGTTTTATGAAGCATTGAGTGACATCGTGGTCAGGAACAGTAGCAAGGAGAGAATAGTGCTAATGGGCGATTTCAATGCGAGAGTTGGGAATAGAACTGAAGGATACGAAAGGGTGATTGGTAAATGTGGGGAAGATATGGAAGCTAATGGGAATGGGAAGCGTTTGCTGGACTTCTGTGCTAGTATGGGTTTAGCTGTTACGAATACATTCTTCAAGCATAAGGCTATTCACCGCTACACATGGGAGGCTAGGGGTACCAGATCCATAATAGACTATATCTTAACAGACTTTGAATTCAGGAAATCTTTTAGGAATGTACGAGTTTTTCGGGGATTTTTCGATGATACAGACCATTATCTGATCTGTAGTGAACTAAGTATCTCTAGGCCTAGGGTAGAGAAAGTGAAATCTGTCTGCAAACGAATAAGGGTAGAAAATCTCCAGGACGAGGAAATTAGACAGAAGTACATGGATATGATTAGTGAGAAGTTTCGAACAGTAGACAGTAAGCAGGTTCAGGATATAGAAAGTGAATGGGTGGCATACAGGGATGCTGTAGTAGAAACAGCAAGGGAATGCCTAGGAACAACTGTGTGTAAAGATGGGAAAAGGCGAACATCTTGGTGGAATGATGAAGTGAGAGCAGCCTGTAAACGTAAAAAGAAGGCTTATCAGAAATGGCTCCAAACAAGGGCCGAGGCAGACAGGGATTTGTACGTAGATGAAAGAAACAGAGCGAAACAAATAGTTGTTGAATCCAAAAAGAAGTCATGGGAAGATTTTGGTAATAACCTGGAAAGGCTAGGTCAAGCAGCAGGGAAACCTTTCTGGACAGTAATAAAGAATCTTAGGAAGGGAGGGAAAAAGGAAATGAACAGTGTTTTGAGTAATTCAGGTGAACTCATAACAGATCCCAGGGAATCACTGGAGAGGTGGAGGGAATATTTTGAACATCTTCTCAATGTAAAAGGAAATCATCATGGTGGTGTTGCAAACAGTCAAGCTCATGGGGAGGAGGAAAATGATGTTGGTGAAATTATGCTTGAGGAAGTGGAAAGGATAGTAAATAAACTCCATTGTCATAAGGCAGCAGGAATAGATGAAATTAGACCTGAAATGGTGAAGTATAGTGGGAAGGCAGGGATGAAATGGCTTCATAGAGTAGTCAAATTAGCGTGGAGTGTTGGTAAGGTACCTTCAGATTGGACAAAAGCAGTAATTGCACCTATCTATAAGCAAGGGAACAGGAAGGATTGCAACAACTATCGAGGTATCTCATTGATTAGTATACCAGGCAAAGTATTCACAGGCATCTTGGAAGGGAGGGTGCGATCAGTCGTTGAGAGGAAGTTTGATGAAAACCAGTGTGGTTTCAGACCACAGAGAGGCTGTCAGGATCAGATTTTCAGTATGCGCCAGGTAATTGAAAAATGCTACGAGGGGAATAGGCAGTTGTGTTTATGATTCGTAGATCTAGAGAAAGCATATGACAGGGTACCGAGGGAAAAGATGTTCGCTATACTGGGGGACTATGGAATTAAAGGTAGATTATTAAAATCAATCAAAGGCATTTATGTTGACAATTGGGCTTCAGTGAGAATTGATGGTAGAATGAGTTCATGGTTCAGGGTAGTTACAGGAGTTAGACAAGGCTGTAATCTTTCACCTTTGCTGTTTGTAGTTTATATGGATCATATGCTGAAAGGTATAAAATGGCAGGGAGGGATTCAGTTAGGTGGAAATGTAGTAAGCAGCCTGGCCTATGCTGACGACTTGGTCTTAATGGCAGACTGTGTCGAAAGCCTGCAGTCTAACATCTTGGAACTTGAAAATAGGTGCAATGAGTATGGTATGAAAATTAGCCTCTCGAAGACTAAATTGATGTCAGTAGGTAAGAAATCCAACAGAATTGAATGTCAGATTGGTGATACAAAGCTAGAACAGGTCGATAATTTCAGGTATTTAGGTTGTGTGTTTTCCCAGGATGGCAATATAGTAAGTGAGATTGAATCAAGGTGTAGTAAAGCTAATGCAGTGAGCTCGCAGTTGCGATCAGCAGTATTCTGTAAGAAGGAAGTCAGCTCCCAGACGAAACTGTCTTTACATCGGTCTGTTTTCAGACCAACTTTGCTTTATGGGAGCGAAAGCTGGGTGGACTCAGGATATCTTATTCATAAGTTATAAGTAACAGACATGAAAGTAGCAAGAATGATTGCTGGTACAAACAGGTGGGAACAATGGCAGGAGCGAACTCGGAATGAGGAGATAAAGGCTAATTTAGGAATGATCTCGATGGATGAAGCTGTACGCATAAACCGGCTTCGGTGGTGGGGTCATGTGAGGCGAATGCAGGAGGATAGGTTACCTAGGAGAATAATGGACTCTGTTATGGAGGGTAAGAGAAGTAGAGGGAGACCAAAACGACGATGGTTAGACTCTGTTTCTAACGATTTAAAGATAAGAGGTATAGAACTAAATGAGGCCACAACACTAGTTGCAAATCGAGGATTGTGGCGACGTTTAGTAAATTCTCAGAGGCTTCCAGGCTGAACGCTGAAAGGCATAACAGTCTATAATGATAATGTATGTATGTATGTAGTTAGAACTGTTATAGCTAAACTAGACGGCCCAGAGCACATATATTCTGATATCATAGGCAGTACGAAACGAAGACAAATTGCAGCATGTCAATATTAACTAATACATTGTATTATTCTGTTCCTGACGTATCAGAGACCACTATGATTTTCTAAAAGACCAAGGCAGAGACTACTCCTACTATGGTGGCGCTTTACGAGATTGATGACCCAGGAGGGTTGGTAATCAGCTGAGAAGACGAGATGGACCCGATTACCTAAAGCAGAACCATGGAGCGAGGCCTACCATTCCCGATGACCAACAGCGAGATGGCAAACAGGGCCCAATAAGCAAAGTTAAGTCCCCTATGAGTCGTTTTTCGTAAGTAGAAACCTTTACTTTTTTGGCTATGTGTGATATGATTTGTGACACTGTGCGTGCGTATATAATATTGAAGTGTAATTACATGGAAGTAGGTATTCACCTGAAGTTACTGTTAATCCCATATATAGGCGTAAAATACCAGTGAAAGCCGTTCGCAAATTTATCAATGTGGTGTGAGAGAACGTAATAGTTATTTTTAAATCGATATCAGTGAAGTGCTAGAGTATAATATGAATGTTAATATACATGTGTGATGGCTTTATCGAAATAACAAGCTTGGATATCGTATTTAGGGAATGTTTACGACGAAGTATAGTAGTACAGCTTAGTATTGTGATACACTTTTCTTTGATACTATGACGGTAAGGATAGTGTTTTTATATGTGTAGGTTATGGCACATATGCAGCGTATTTAATGAGATGGGTGCTTGAGATGCCCTAATATGAATGTTACGTGATATTTGAAGTGATAAATGGTGAATGAAGTAATAATATAAGCGGATGTTAAGTTGTGATGGTGATATTTATTTTTATTTGAAAGGTTGGTCATAGAAGTCTTCTGAGAGATGATAGTATGTGTAAATTATGCATGCTAAGGTATATATTGAAACGTACTGTTTTCAATTGCTATTTTTATTCCCTGATACACAAAATAGGTTAGGATACGATCTCAATGCCATCAATACAGAGTTGTTTGAGTATGGAGGATCATCAGATGAGCCAAGAGGATAATAACGTTAATAATTAGGTCTTCACTGAGTTATTTATGACCATTTTCAAGTACTCTCACACATGGTAACCTAATTCATAATTTTATGGGAGTAATTTGACACATCACTGGTAACATAGTCATTGATATATGGATTTTTAGATGAAGGTAGAGTCTTCTAATATGCCAATTTTTCCACTTATGGTATAATTTGTTAGAAAATTAAATACACTTGGCAATGCTACATTCAGCCAGATACGCACTTAAATTGAATTTCAACCATGGATCAAGATAATAATTAAGTGAATTAACCACATAAGCCTTATGATAGAATTAATTTGAAATCAATTACGACTTAGAGTGGACCTGAATTTGCTTATATGGAGATCAGACCCTATGAAATATGAAACATACCTACAAATTTTTAAACATATGAGTTAACTGAAGTCCTCAGAAAACAGGCATTGCTTTCCCATACGATTTTCTACTGTGTATGGACACAGATGTTAAGTTTTAGCAAAGTGACATTCGTTTCACCAGTTATATGTGAATTAAAGGTTAAATGATAGAATTTTTGGTAACTTTGAGGAGCAATCCAGCTCATTGATAAGAGATTCCAGATCTTAATTAATTATTTATTTGGTTATTTTCACTGCGTTTTACATTCTATTTTGAAACTATAATCTGAAATGATGTATATAGTAGGGAGTGTAATTTTCTTTTCATTTTTAACCAATTGGATGCATCTAATTCTTTCAATTATATTTAATATGTTTCATTTGATTTATATATTTTTATTTTTATTTTTCATTTGATTTCTACGAACATTACCTAACTAAGACTTAGTATTTCAACAGGCCAGAGTTAATGAATCGATGATTAAGGCCTAGATTTCAACTACTTGATACGGGTTTTCCAAACCTAATTTTCTTTATTTCAACGTAATCGCAACGCATGGAGATGTTTAGAGCATTATGAAGCTGTCTACGTTATACGAGGCAACTTTTAACGATATTTTACATGACATTTACTTGATACTTAGACTGAATTGTCAATAAAAGCTGAGTAGTGAAACTATATAATTCTTTTAATGCCTACTTAGTATAAGAACTAGATATAAGACTGTAATGACTCACTTTCTGATTGCGATTCTGTTAGCAACACGTACGAATCACTTGAAATACCGTAGTAACCTGAAATTTTCGATTAATTACGGCGACATGCGAGTATGGTATCCGACTGATAGCGTGTTGGAGACGTCCTTCTGCGTAGGTTGAGATTTACCATTGGCCATCGGCGTACTTTCTCAAGCGGAACCCACAACCCAGAGACATTAATCAGATAGAATTATTTATTAAGAGATAGTCTGGAACTCATGTATCCTCACCTGGACGCGGGAACGGTGCAGTATGAAGAGCGAGAATGCCTTGACAACTGTCACACAATATTGCACATTGGGTGAGAGAACCTTACCGGCCAAAGTTCTACGCTAAAATATCTCATATAGGAGGTTTTGTCCCGGCAACGACGATATGTTAAAGCCGTTCGTCTTTGAAACATTCAGAAAATGTTGTTTCATGTCAGGATATTTTGAGCTTTGAAAAGGGGTTGAATATTGTCGGTGTAAATTTGTCTGCATTTTGATAATACATTATCCAATATACTCCTCTGGAGCGGCTGCCTAGTCGAGGTATTAAAGCCGCGCTTGCTTCATATAATTTCGTTTAGAGTCAGTAGTTCGTGAAATTTCGAAAACTCCCCGCCATCTTAGGATAGCCACGTCGATATCGTTCACTCAGCCTATAACTACATATTAAATCTTGAAGGCAAATGTAATCGAATATAGAACTAACCATTCCATCACACGTACTTCCGAGGTTACGGAGAGTGAAAACCTTTACTTCAGGGGCCTGCATCGGCATCGCCTGTATCAGAAATTATTTTGCTTTGCTCCTATCATTCCACTGACGCACAATATCGGTCTTTGTCCCAAATGATTTCACAAGGTGCAGAGACAGAATTGTGAATGTAACGAAATAAAATCTGATGATTTTACTGGACTATTTTTAAGTCAATAATGATTTCACATTCGGTCCACAATCACTACCTGTGCTAGCTTTTAAACATTATTAACCTTCAAAAATCTTAATTGACAATGCAAATTCCCTGTTGACTGTCAAAGCGAGAACTCGACGGTAATGAGTGCACAAAGTGGCATTTCAATTTTAGTTGCGTCGGTGAAGTTTCGTATTGCACGGCATTAGTGCCATTGACGTAAAAATAAGCTCACGTATAATGAAAATGTCCTGCGTCACACAGTAGTTATTGTGGTGATTACAATCGTGAATAGATACAGCTCCTGTTGGAAGGTAATAAACATACGATAATTGCGGCAGTCCTGTTACTGCTACCATTTTGAATGGTGGTTAACTGCTCAATGTTATTTCGTATAAACTTCTATTATAGTCCATATAGGTTCAGATAGAAATATTATTAGTTCATTTCACTTCTTCATCTGTTTAAATTCGAGGGTTGGATTTCCCCCCGTACTCAGAAAGGGATTCCACCTCTATCACCTCAAGGGCAGTGTCCTGGAGCGTGAGACATTTGGTCAGGGATAAAACTGGGAAGAAGGACCAGTAACTCGCCAAGGTGGCCTCATCTGTTATGCAAAACAAGGGTCTTTACTCAGATAACCTCCCGAGGCTGAATGGACCCCGTTTCAGTCCTCTCAGTACTTTTAAAATGTCGTCACAGATCCGTGAATCGAATCGAATCCGAGACTCCATGAGTGGTAGTTAATCACACTAACCAATACACCACAGAACCCCACCAACCTGGGTTCAATGTTTGGATAGCCACGCTCTGCCTGTCAAAATTCAGGACAAAGGGTGAGTGACAGAGGAGGAACACCTCTTTCAAAAACCTTGGTCCAGCCTACCCGGCTGGTAGCCCCATGTAAGCGTCCCTTACCAGGGTTGCGCTGAAGACCTCAACGGCAGTGAAGGCGGAGAAGAGGGACTTCGGAACAGTGGAAGTGACGGAAGAGACAACTCTCCTATTCGGGGAAAATAGAATAGGAACTGCTGCCTTGCATTTAGAAGTGGAAACTTCAAAGGCTAAAAGAAGAAAACCCGACAGAGGATCAGTAGACCTGGCTACTTAGAAGGCAGCCCCTTCACCAGGCTTTGGGTGCTGAAAGTCAATGACCTACACACCCGAGATTAACTCATTACAAAAACGTCAATGAATAGAAGGCGGATGGATAAAATTGATTAGACCATTAGCATGAAATCGGACTCGAGAATTGGAATGTGGAACGTTCAGACAATGTGGCAGGTAGGATGAATGGCTGATGTACCTAAGGAGGTGAAGCGATACAAGTTGGTCATTCTAGGCTTCAGTGAGACAAGGTTGAATTAGTTCGATGAGATAAGGACACAGGCAGGAGACATACTGATGTACTCGGAAGGTGATGAAGAACATAGAGGGAGTGTTGGATTACTGATCCACACAAAAGTCAAGGACGAATTAGATAGAACGGTACCCAGTCTCAGAAAGGACTGTAGTAGCTCGATGTGCAATCAAGAATTAGACCAATTACAGTGGTACAGTGTTATGCACCGACACAGGCAGGAGAAGAAGAAAACGAGCAATTTAAACTCATAGAAAATTAATATAATGTCATTGTTTTAACATGAAATGATAACCAAACATTTAAAACCAACTCTAACCATAGGCGCCAACGAACAGCCACTGCTTTTTATTACAGAGATTAAATTACTCCTATAAACGTTGCAGCCATCTTGAATCTGTAACATAACAGATCATATGTAAAAATTCTATCTCGCGCAGCTGTGAGCTTGAATTCGGGAGATAGAGGGTTCGAATCCCACTGTCGGCAGCCCTGAAGATGGTTTTCCATGTTTTCCCATTTTCACACCAGGTAAATGCTGGGGCTGTACGGTCGCTTCTTTCCCACTCCTAGCCCTTCCCTATCCTATCGACGCCATTAGACGTATCTGTCTCTGCGCGACGTAAAGCAACTTGAAAAAAATAAATATCGAATACGTCATCCAACCCCACCGGGACACTGGGACCATTATACCCAGCTGTCTTAATTAAAGGTTGGACTCCTTGTTGGTTTGTTTAAAAGTTGATCATTGAATCCTCGCAATGCGAGTTACCTACCTTACATTTTTCAGGACAGGTTGCATAGATTCTGGAAGACCTCGAATTTTTGATGAATTAACTCATTATTATTTTTCTTTCTGGTACAAAACTTCGGGGATATTTTCTCAAAGCGTAGATCGTCCTTATATGGATTACAGAGGCTTTTTTAAATCAAATCCAACTGCCATAAATTTCCTTTGTTGATAGGCTCTGTGAACTTTTTTTTATCGCCAGTCTATCTATGCATATAACAAATACATGTTATACTCATATGCTCTTAACTTTTGTGTTTCAATCCTTTCCTACTAATTTGGCTCAAAAGAGAAATGTAGTTTCTCTGGAGGGATAATCTATATATTTGTACATGGCAGAAAAGAGCACGAAAGAACATCCTTAACAGATTTAATCTCGCTGAGAGTTACGTCACATCATATGCTGCATGTTACGAGTCAAAAGGGTGACTGTTATACCCGCCACCCGGAGTGACTGGAGATCAGTGTGTTCCAGTTAACATTATTAATCATTTATTAATCACTTCTCTGTCCCATATTTTGTTTTAGAGCCTACAACTTGGTGATGTCGATGGCATGTACCATTGCCCGCTTCCTAAAGTTTTAAATCAATGTCACTTGCATAACCAATTTTTTATTATATTGTGAATTCGGCAGAATGAGTGCTATTCAACGCGCTCGGCAAAGCATGTCAGAGGTGTAAAAACCGTGTCACATAACGTGACATAATTTATCGAGGGTTTTCTAACGGCTGTCAATCATCTCGTGCTATCCGGTGACACTGATGGCAGGCGCGACACACAATGCATTAGAGGGCGTGTTGGAAGCTGTAATGATGTCGCAGTCAGGTTCAAGATACGGCTATAAAACTAATTTATGTTGTCCTGGATATGTCGTCTCTTTACGCTGCGAAATGAATTATGTTCCGGAGTACAATTTAGAAACAGGCACTTCTTAGGTTGTAAGAAACAACTGGTAGAGTGTGTATCAGTCAGAAAGCACAGCATTTGAGTAACTTTTACATTATTTCACGTCTAGAGAACCTTTGATATAAGTCCTCGTTCGAAATGAGCTAAGAAGAGAAAGAAGAAGAAGAAGGAATTAATGTTAAAATTAAACCTCAATTTTTCAATGAATGGCACATTTTCTTTATCATATCTACAACGAAGTGGCTCCGCCTGTTGCTATTTTCTGATGGATGTAGTATGTTTTCGATCGGTCCCTTGACAGGGGTGACATTAAAATGCAGCCTATACCAAAGTCCCAGTTCTTATTTATAGCTGTGGTGGTATAGGCGCTGCTGGGGTTTAGGGGTGCTGAGTAATGACTTTCGGAGCACGCCTAGTGTATCTGAATGTTATGAAAATTGCTACTCATTAGGTCAGTCATGTTGCATGTTGCACTTTCTAGCCCCATGAGGAAGGCTATGGCTAACTACCTCATTCTTCGTCCATTAGTTTTGCTCCTTGAAACTACGATCACCACTCACATTACTACAAATTATCTTTAGATGGGGAAAAATGAAAATAAATCCTAATATATCCCAATCCGATCCTTATGCAGTAACCTTCACTGTTCCTAGGGATGATTACAGTTGGGTAGTGTGAGACAGTTGCGGCTATAGATACATAATTTTAATTTTCGAGGCTTTCATTTTCTAGTGCCATTTGGAGAATAATTCAGAATATTTTCTACACTCCAAACTTGGCCACATTGTTTGAGTACGGTTCCGTAACATGTAACTTGGTATAACGTTGAGTGGATCCCCGTCATACTCTGCCATAATGTTCAAATATCCAGTTTTAACCAAAAATGTTCCTGTGTTCCGTTCCTTCATTATGAATTGAAGTATTTATCAACATATCCTAAGCATTTTAGATAAACAGTCCACTGAAAATTCAACTTAGAAATTTTCGAAACAAGACTCATCAGCAGGAATAATATCGAAGAATTACAATGACACACTCGCTAGTTTTCATTGAGGATCTCCACTTGGTTAACTACTCTCATCATCACAGAAAGTATCGAATGTGGCATGTTTGTTAGTTTTCAGCAAGGTGTTTGTAAACAGAAACAAATAATTATGGCAAATAACTGAATTAAGTGTATTAGTTACTCTGTCGCACATGAAAATTTAATTGTAGAATGAAAGTAACAGAAAATTATGAATATGACATATCCGCTAGTTTACGATGACCACTTTAAGAAAACCTCACATTCGTCAAATTTCAGAGGTTCAATGCAGCTATTCACTAACAGCTACAGATTCGATAGTTTCTCATAAGATGCGTAACCCACAATAGCATTAGAAAATGTCAAAAATGAGAAATGCATTTTTGACATTAGTTACTTTAACACGGTGCGGATGATATCTCTTTATAATTGTATATATCAACTTCCAATATGTAAAACTTATACATTTACATACAATTATTTAAAATTAATTTAGTTTTCTAATAGGTAATAATGACGAAATGTAATAGGAAAACTTAACCATCCACCAAGACATCTTTACCTCTCACCATCCAACCTACAGTTCGTTCTATCGCGCGTCTAAACCTAACCCACCTTCTGGCCAGCGAGCTAGCGGTACCCACTTGATGGCATGTCCTATGCTTTAGACTGGAATAATTTAGGAAATTTTTTATTCCAGATGACAAAGTGTGACTGGGGAGGAACGATGCTTATTGTTGAACTATTTACTCCGTAATGTAAACTTCGAAAAGGAATCAACCCTGGCAACACGTCTATCACCAGAAAAATAAAAGTGTGTGACTAGCCCAGCTAAAACATTGCTACTTGGAAACTTAGTTAATCAATAGATTGTTAAATTCCATCCTGTAGGTGAATTACACAATTTGTCTCATATAATCCAATTATTATAACGTTACTGTTCATTTTGATTTCTATTGGTAGTGTATATTTGCTATTCTTGATCATCATGATGTCGAAGCTATGGTTAGAAAATCTTGTCACTATGGATTTAGTGCTCTCGGTTTTCTTTTCATCGCCTACCAATCATCGTGACAATAATGCAGAAGTCTGTCAATGTTTCATTACTAGCAACGAGTAACTGTCGCTGTTGTTCAAGAGTCCGGCATGGAAACGGGAAAATCGGTATAAAATGTTGAAAACGCACCATGTGACGTGTTTTATAACGTAGAGAACAAATTAATTATATGGTATTAAAGAAAATTAACTGTAATATACTAAGAACTGTCACAGGAATATACTGACAACGCACCGAATTATACGACACGTTGGAAACTGGTACATAGTAATACATAATTCATAGTGATAAACTATTTTGGCTAATACCAGGCTATGCCGTGATTTGAAGTATTAACGTACCTAGAAAACCTATTTATGGATTGATTGATTTGAAATATGAAGACTTAGAATGACCCCGTCGACATTCAAGGAACGTTTTCTAACGTTGTAGAAATAAACAGCACATGCTTAACATTAGAAGTAATGTGTAATCTTTTTCTGTTAACAATAAGTGATGGATGTCGCATTCATAGGATTCAATGCTCTTTTTAAAGCATTTTTTTGTGTACCACATTGAGAGTCGTATGATCAATAGGTTAGCACTTTCATATTATTATTGAACGAAGACACGTAAACGTATAACTGGCCATAAGTAAATACTGTCTGGTGTGGAGATACTTGCACAATCAAATTTTGTGCTTGTGTTTCGGTAAACGTCATATAAACGGCATGGCGTGTAAAAACGTTGTCGTCTTTTGAACGAAATACAAGTTTTGTGTCTGTTGGGGTTTGATTCTTGGAATCTGAGATTTTTGACGTATCATTTCACCAGTAATGATTTCAGGTGTAGATGGGTGCCGCGCGTAATTGGGACAATTAACCGTATCCATTTTAAAAACTTGAAAAGCATTTTCTAATTGTGAGGGTGTATGGCGGCAAATCGATTAATTCCAAACAATTTAAATATCCCATTCAAATCGAAAGTAGTTCTTTTATCTTCTTCCGTTATTAAACTGTTTACGCTGATGTATATTCATATTTTGTGGCAAGAATAGCAAATTTAGAGAAATTCAAAACATAATCTGAAAATGTAACTTCTTTTACAAATATTTCTCAAGCAAAATATCCTTCCGCTGTTATCCTGGATGATAAACATGTCTTATTGCACCTGCGGAAAACGCTATGTAAAATATTCCTGCCGATAAGATTCTGGAATCTAAGGTTCAATATTGTATTTGTAATTTCAAGGAATGCAAGCTCATAATCTATCTGTCTATATACATAAAATAACATGTCCTGACTGACTGACTGACTGACTGACTGACTGACTGACTGACTGACTGACTGACTGACTGACTGACTGACTGACTGATTCATCATCGCCGAGCCAAAAGTACTGGACATAAAGAAAATAAATTTTGGGGATATATTCATATTAAGATGTAGGTGCTCACTAAGAGAGGATTTTTGGTTATTCCGTCCCTACGGGGGTGAAAACGGGGGTTAAATTTTAAAATGCATGTATCTATATCTCAAAACTTTAAAAGTTTAGAGATGTAAAAATTGGTATTTAGAATGTTTTTAAAAAATAAGAAAACACGTATTTTTTGTTTTCAGAAAAACCCAACAAGAGGGGTGAAAAAGGGTGAAAATTGGGTTGAATGCCTTTAATCAGGATACCGGTACTTATAATTCAGAAACTGTAGATATTACAGACCTGAATATTGGTACTTTTGATCCCTTTTATAAATAAAGAAACACGTATTTTTTGTTTTTGTTTTTGGAAAATTCAATAAATGGGAGGGTGAAAAGGGGGGTGAATTTTTAAAATGAGAGTATCTATATCTAAAAACTTTTAAAGTTTACAGATGTAAAAATTGGTACCTAGAATCTCCATAAAAATTTAAAAAAGTATTTTTTCGGAAAATCCCAATAGGAGGAGTGAAAAGGGGTGAAAAAGGGTTGAATGCCTTTAATGAGGATACTTATATCTCAGAAACTGAAGATATTACAGACCTGAAAATTGGTGTTTGGGATCTCCTTTAAAAATAAAGGAAAACGTATATTTTTGTTTTTGGAAAATCCAATTAATGGGGGGGGGGGTGAAAAGGGGTGAATTTTTAAAATGAGTGTATCTATATCTCAAAACTTTTAAAGTTTATAGATGTAAAAATGGTATTTAGAATCTCCTTTAAAAATAAAGAAACACGCACTTTTTGGTTTTCTGTAAATCCCAATAGGAAGTGTGGAAAAGGGTGAAAAGGGGTTGAAAGCCTTTAATGAGTCTACTTATTTTTCAGAACCTGAAGATATTACAGAACTGTAAATTTGTATATGGCATCTCCTTTAAAAAAAGAAGCACATATTTTTTTTGTTTTTGGAAAATCCAATTTATGGCAGTTAAACAGGAGTGACAATTTGGGGTGAATTTTTTGAAAGACTATATCTACAGAATATCTGAGAAACGTAAAATGTTACAGACGTAAAAAGTGGGTATTTGAAATCTCCTGTAAATATACAGAAACATAGGTGATTTGTTTTTGGAAACTTCACTTAAGGGGAAATAAAAACGGGTGAAATTAAAATGAGAGTTTCTACGGTATATCTAAAAAACTGAACGTGTTACAGAAGTGAAAATGGTATTTTTATCTCTACTAAAAATAAAGAAAAGTGTATTTTTAGTTTTCGGAAATACCACTTGGGTGGAGGGGGGTAAAAGTGACTGAAAATGGTGTTGAATTCTTTTAATTAGGCTACTTATATCTCAAAAATGAAAATGTTGCAGACGTGAAATTTGATATTTGGAATCTGCTTTAAAAGTAAAGAAACACGTATTGTCGGAAAATCCAATGATGTGGAGGGGGGGGGTGAATGAATTGAAAAATTATTTGACTTAATTGTATGAGAATACATACATCTAATAAAAACTAAAGTTGTTACAGACGTGAAAATTGGTATTTGTATCTCCTTTAAAAACAAGGAAAAACGCCATTTGGGGGGAAACCATCTTGGGGGCGGGAGTGAAAAGAAGTTGAATTCCTTTCATGGGGACACATAAATCAAAAACTGAAGAAGTTAGAGTCGTGATAATTGGTATTTAGAAGATCCTTTACTATTAAGGAAACAAGTATTTTTTGCCGGAAAATTCACTTGGGGGGGGGGGGAGTATTGTGTAGGGAAGTGAAAAAGGTGAATTATTTTTATAGGGACACTCATATCTCAAAACAGAAGGTAATAGACGTGAACATTGGTGTTTGGAATCTCCTTTAAACATGAAGAAATACGCCTTCTTTTATTTCTTTTTTGGGGGCGGTAGTGTGTAAAAGGAGGTGAGACCAATTGATTTTACTGTTCATAATATACTTATAAGGAGCATCCGTTGCTCAGGCGGCAGAGCGCCGGCCTCTCACAGCTGGATTCCGTGGTTCAAATCCCGGCCACTCCATAAGACATTCGTGCTGGACAAAACGGAGGTGGGACAGGTTTTTCTCCTCATACTCCGGTTTTCCCTGTCATCATTCATTCCAGCAACACTATCCAATATTTAATTTCATTTGTCATTCATCGATCATTACCCCAGAGGAGTGCTTCGGCAAGCGGCACAATTCCTATTGTCGCCGCCAAATGGGGCTTTATTCGTTCCATTCCTGACCCTGGAAAAGATGCCAAAGATTTAGTGGACCCAACTGGCCGGGTGGAATACCTAGACCTGGCCCGGGAAGTACGAAATCGTTTGCTGGAAAGAAAGATTGAAAAATGGGAGTAAACTTGCCGCAATCTATTAGAAAACCAGTCAGATCACGAATTTTGGTGGATTCTCTCAGATAACGAGTCAGATCGCGAATTTCGGCGGGTTTTATATAAAGCAATAAGCATTCAATTCTAAATTTCAGTATAATACCGTAGCGAAGCACGGGTATCCTGCTAGTGATATATATGTTGCGGTTCAGTATTTATCCCACAGCATTATCACACAGCAATTTTCGCAGACGCAACGACGATATCAACGCCGAAGATTTCTAAAGATTGGTCGTTTAAGTGACAGTAATCTCCATTGCAAATTTGAATATGAAATCTGAGAGTTCTAATTCCTCTGGTTTTGCCCGTTTTTTAAACAACTGAAATAAAATCCGAACAAAGGAAAATATTATTAATCTTAAAAATTTTTGTTTAGAGGTATATGAAAGTTCTGGTGAAACCTGTCTAAAATTTCTTCCAATTACGGTTACTTTTCATTAAAAATGATTACTGCCGTCCACGAAATATCTGAGGAGTTTATCGCACAGTGATGTATATACATTGGCCATGGGAGATTCAGATGCAGATTTGATGTTATATGCAGCCTTGCTGTTGATTTTCAAAGATAAAGTAAAAGTTTCACGAAATTTTAAAGGTAACGTTACCACGCACTGTTCGTCCGTTTGGTAATAGCCCAATGGTAGTGCCTGTCTATGCTACTGGCATAACTTCACGCCCTAAACTCAAACACTTTCTTGTCACACATTGGTATATAGCGGGCTTTGAATTCTGCTGAGTGTTAGAATCAGGTTTCTGAAAAAAATGAATATGGTATGAAATTCTACCAAGTTTTAATGGCCTATTTCAACACGGCAATAAAAAAGGAAATGTCATTATAATATTCCCAGTAGCTTAATCAAAACGTGCGTTTTGATTTCTGTACCCTTCATAAACAAAAGGGAATGAAATGAAATGTATGGCTTTTAGCGCCGCGATATCCCGGGACGGGTTCGGCTCGCCAGGTGCAGGTCTTTCTATTCGACTCCCGTAGGCAACCTGCGCGTCGTGATGAGGATGAAATGACGATGAAGACAACACATACACCCAGCCTCCGTGCCATTGGAATTAACCAATTAAGGTTAAAACCCTCGACCCGGCCGGGAATCGAACCAGGGACCCGTCTGAACCGAAGGCCAGTATGCTGACCGTTCAGCCAACGAGTCGGACACAAAAATAAATAATTAATTCATATAATAATAATAATAATAATAATAATAATAATAATAATAATAATAGTAATGGAGTATGGCTAAGGGTGGTGACTTTTTCACAAATGCGATAAAGTGCAAAATGTTCATTAATGCTTGTACTTTTGTATTTTCATTTTTCGTTACTTATAAACCACTTTTAATGTGTTTTTGAAATCGACATAATGCGAAATTGACTCAAAATGCAAAAAGTATATCAAATTGCTACATAAGTGCGAAATCTACGATTTTTAGACATACTCATGCTTTTCTTCTGAATAAACTGAGAAGTTTGTACACTCTTGGAATGTTTATGAAGTCTTGACCATCGTCCTGGAAAGCGTAAATTAAAGGCGGAAACACACTATCACATTCCGTGAGTTCGCGCGTATCGTGTCGCAACCTAACCTGTCCAGAAAGGTGTGCTATGCCTTTTTTCACACTGTACGAAATATTGTGGGATCGTGATTACACTGCAGCTCATCTAAGGCTGTCCACGTCGCCAACTCGATGCTCAAGCATCGATTTTATTCCCTTCGCGTAGGTCAAGCCAACAAGTGCTAAGTTGGTGACGCCGAAAATATATATTTAAAACAGCGGGCAGACAATTATAAACCAGAAACTTTTTGTATCAATTTTAGTGAAATTTTAATGTGTGAATAGTGTAATCAGCGCTTGGAATGGCAAAAAATGATGTTTCAGACAAGTACATCAAAAGCCGGGGACATGTCAGTGCAAAAGAATGTTTTAACAGTAAACCATAGGGGAAGCAATGTGGAGTAAAGTGGCAAGCCACCAGCCAAATGATGCAAGATAAACTGAAAGATAGAGAATCGGAAATAAAGCGCTTTTGCTGAAGACACAGTGAAGATATTTTTGTAGACGAACACCCCTCTACGCAAAGTGGATCATCCAGCCTTACTTGAATTCAATTTTATCCGATTCTTCAAAACTAAGAGAGAGCCATGAATTTAACGAGGACATTTCCGCGTTTCCACTTATGAAAGATGTCAGATTTTATGAAACCTAAAAATTCAATTCAATTTATGGGGGTAAAGTAATAAAACCTTATTAAGTACCTAATATTAAATGATGTAGTATGGTAGAGATCTTGTGTGTAAGCTAATTAATTTCAATTCTGCGTTCATCTACATGCAAGGATCAGGAGATATGCCAAAGGCACTACATTGTGACATGAATATGTACCTCGCTGTGTAGAAGCAACGAAAGTTGACATTAAGATGCGCCTGCAAGGAAAGCCGGAAATCGAACTCGGGATCCCCTTGAATCAAAGACCAGCTTGCTAACAAGATACCCACAGAACAGGACGTAATTGACACTTATTCTTCATCATCATCATCATTGTCTTCTTCTACCAACTTTCCCACACCTGGTGAGGTCGCGGATGTGAAATGAGTCACGCAAGGCAACTAAGCCGTGAATTACGACCAGATGCCCTCCTTGACGCAACACCATTCCTATAATCATTTTTAATATGGGTCAAATCCTTCAAGAGATCCGGCGTGGTGTCGTCTTCGGTGCCTTGGCGGTACTGAACACGCGGCCCGACTGCATTCTTAGTCATTACCCACAACAAGTTCCAAGACCGCTACTTTGCGGTAAATTACATCTGCTGCCATTGTTATTGTTGACAATGTGACCAGCACCATTGTCGCGCGTAGACAAGTGTGCGGGATTTCTGGCGATACGATGGACATACTTCCGTGCATTATTCACCTTATTATAGAGGTGAACAATTTGACGGTCAATCTCATTCCTATCGTTTATTTCAAATGTGCTTAAATTTTTATTTATATGCCAGGAGAATCTACTGTAATCTAAGAACGTTCTTCGAACGAAAAGATGGCTTTGAAAACGGAGCCAGGAAAGAATAAAAATGATCAGAATAAGTACATCGAAAATCTACAGTCTGTTTCCAGTCATTCGAAACAATCCACCAAAACTAATGTTAACAAACTTTGAAAATATAAATTTCTTCAAGAATTATCTTTAATTCCGCCAGAGGGGGCACATAAGCCGATGGTAGAGACATCTAATGGTTGAAGGTCCAAGTATCTTTAGTTACAATAGTTCGAGATTGATAGCGCAGATGACCTTCTAAACGGCGCGCTGTTCAAACGGACGGAGAAGGTGTACCCCAGGTACATACATATAAAAGTAAAACAAGGGATATAAAATGTTTAGCGTATCGTAATTATTACTTTGCACTATATAGTAAACAAAAGGAGCCTTTTTCTTATAAGCATACACCGTCATTTACAATGAAGTATCTGTAATTTATGTCGGTTATCTCTCTCCCCCTCCCCCAGCCCCAGGGACTCTTAAGGGAACCGGGTAGTGTGGAATGACCAAAAATAGCAATTTTTGTTTTTTGGTTAAAAAATTCTCCATTCTTTCCCGATTACAACAATATATAACACATGGGTATAGAAACCATATTTGAGGTCGTTATTTTAATGTAACCATGCATACGTCATTTACGTGTAGCGACACGCCCTCTTTCTATTTTCCGGGAACATTTCTTGTTCTACATAGTGTAACTGAAATCGGGAAAGTTTGGTATCTACACCATGTAGAGGAATGTGTTTGCCATGCGTGTTTCTGTGGTGGATGGTAGTGTTGTGTGTGTATATGAAGAGGTGAGTATTGGTGAAACACAAACATACAGTCTCCACCCCCGACCTCCGAGTGAGCAAACACTCACATTAAAAAACCCGCAATTTATCGTATATCGAATCAATTATCGGACAAGTTAAATATGTTAATTAGTGCAGGTAATATCAAGTCCACAATAATTTTTATCATCTCTGCTCCTATACTGTCATTTCCTTTCGCCGTTGATTTTATCCGATTTATAGCAAGTCTTACTTGAAAGTGCGTTTCTGGTCTGAAGTACAGGTTTTCTCTGTCAGTTCATGTCTTTGCTTAGTTCTCGTCTAGAACTTCGTGTGTATCGCAGTTTACCTTTTCTAATCTTTCGGATCGTAGTGTTTCTCAGTCTCTTATAGTTAAGCAGATTGTCAGGAGTGCAAAATGTCCGCTACTTTAAGACGAGAAAAGCTGGAGAATTTTCTGAGAACAGTGATAGTGGTGTATGATCAGCGTCGCGTTCAGACATTAGTGCTCTAATCTCACCTGAGACCCGGGGAGCTGGCTTCCTCAATACCCAAGCCTTGTTTTCGGGAGGGGGGGGGGGACGTCTATCGTACAGCTCAGTTATATGTTCGTTGGAAAGAGTCGCCTTGTCGTTTGTGTCCTCAATTCATGTCCTGCCGTGGCACTGGCTGAAACTACACTTTGTAAAGCAAATGGTCAAAAACAAGTCCTACGCGTTACGTTCGATGATAGCATGTCGTGTGAAACCACGGAAAATCATCTTCAGGGCTGCCGACAACGGGGTTCGAACCCACTATCTGCCACCGAAAAATGCTGGAAAACATCTAGTTTTCTCTCACTTCGACTACCGAGCTCGATAGCTGCAGTCGCTTAAGTGCGGTCAGTATCCAGTATTCGGGAGATAGTAGGTTCGAACCCCACTGTCGGCAGCCCTGAAAATGGTTTTCCGTGGTTTCCATTTTTCACACCAGGAAAATGCTGGGGCTGTACCTTAATTAAGGCCACGACCGCTTCCTTCCCAGTCCTAGCCCTTTCCTGTCCCATCGTCGCCATAAGACCTAACTGTGTCGGTGCGACATAAAGCAACTAGCTAAAAATAGCTCACTTCGACTATTGTGATGCGGTTTGTAGATACGTTGGGCGCATGTTATTGAGCAGATTACAACGTGGTCAAAATGCATGTGTGAGATACGTCTGTAATCTACGGTACTAGGACCATGGAACTCCTTCATACAACCACCTATTTTGTCCCCGACCAGAAATCCTTCTTACTGTGCATACCCTATGCCATCTCCATAAAGCCCTTCACTTGTCACAGCCTGTTTACCTTACTTAAAATTTCAAATACCTCTTAGTCTATTACAGTCTCCGCACTAGATCGACTAATAATTCCATACTTATTTTACCTATAAATATAACTGTCCTTTACGACAATTTATTCATAGTACCTGTCTGCCGTGAGTTGAACTCCCTTCCTGAAAATATCAGAGGCATAAGTGCTATTCGCACTTTTAAAGAAGCTGTCTGGAGACATTTTATGCACTAATAAGGATTCGATATTAACTTGGTGCTGCTACACACAACCATTCTATTGATAAAACGTTATTAAGTTTCATGCACTACCTACTTTGTACATATAGCATATGCTTTAAGCATTTTTCGTCTTTATTATCCATATGTTAATAGTCATCATATTTAATTATTGTAATATAATGTAATATATAAATATTTCTGTGTCTCGTTGGATAGAAAAGAATGCCGGTGTTCCACACTTAAGCTGCGTATCCATGAACTACTGGGATATCAGTGCTCTAACTAAATGAACAGGACGTTCTGGACCATTTGGTTGGCCCAGCCCGAGTCGAGCGCTATGCCTGGTTCCAATGGGAACATTGAAAGGGATTACTCTGCCCCAATGGTGTCACCTGTAATTGGCTCTTGGAAAAGGAATTGGCTTTGAATATCGACTCAGTACTTTCAATTCAGCGTAGGAATGAAAATGAGAACCAATCAGTAGTCGAAATTCGTACAAGGCTCAATAATAATAATAATAATAATAATAATAATAATAATAATAAGCAGAAGAAGAAGAAGAGTAATAATTATAACATGCAGAATTACACTGTGGTAATATCCAGTTAATGTCATGTGCAAAGAGTTTAATACCATATGTTAAATAAATAAAGGAAAATGACACCTAGGTGCAATGAAATTGGTAATCTGCACAAGTGCAGACATTTTGGCGTAGAATTCGTCTATGGTTTCAGAACCGCAGTTGTGCCGATGAGCCTTACAAAAACATGAAAGTTTAAAAATGGAAATAATAGACACTACATGCGACGACATTGTTCAATAATCTTCTTCTTCTTTTCTACCGCTCACCCCATCGCGGGTGCGAACTGTGCCCCACATGTGAATTTGGACCTATTTTACGGTCGGATGCCCTTTCTAACGCTAACCCTATGAGGAGGGAGGTAATCTCTATAGCGTGTTTCTGTGGGGGTTGGTAGTGTGGCGCGTTTTCTTAATATGAATAGGAGAGTGTTGGGAGAAACATCCAGCCCTGGCCGGGAATTGAAGCCGGGACCCTCTGAACCAAAGGCCTAAACACTGATCATTCAGACAACGAGTCGGACAGAAGATATTGTTCAATATATCATTGTAAAGAGGAGAAATCAATATATCCACCATCATGAAACTGACCTCCATATGAAGTCATCTGTGATACGTTAAGATGTGTACACACTTGCGAGCATCTTGCGAGCCGAGCGGCTCATGAGCCGCTCATGGAAAACATTAAATGTCCGAGCGGCTCGCGAGCACTGCTTTAGTCATTTCCTCGCAGCATCAGTCTGTGAATTCCATGCAAAGATGTTTGCCATACCAGAAAAACTTCCGGATCGTCAAATGAAGTTGTCGTAATTTTTCGTAGGTGATAGTGCATTTGCACTCAGCGAAAATGTTAAACCATACCCGGGAGATCATGCCTCTGGAACTTACAAGAGAATCCTCAACTATCGATTGAGCAGTGCTCGACGAGTAGTGGAAAATACTTTTGGTATATCAAGTTCAGTGTTTCGAGTTTTAAGAAAACCGATGCTTTTGGAGCCTCCCAAAGCCGAAATCATTGTTATGTTGAATACAGTATTGTATATGTACTATCTATTGAACTGCAACCTGTGTTCACTTTTGATATTTAAGTTCAAGTTTCATTTTATTTAAACACGAGAAGTTACCTTTTACAGTAGTGCGACTGCTTTTCTCTTTGCTCCTTTCCCTCCGGTGTGATCCCAACAAAGAAATAATTTTCTTCTTACATTCATCCGCAGGTCGTTCAATTATTGTACCAATATCCCGCCTTGCATCCTCTTTCACTTTCTTTGTCAAGTGATCGCCATTTTTCGGGTCCCATAAACCAGAATGTGTCCGATAAGTGTCTATTAGCGTAAGCTCATCTTCATCCGACCAAGCCGCCATGCTCGTGGGATGCTCACTGTAGCCGTGCACACTTGCGAGCACGTTCCTTGGCCGTCCACACTGAGCGCGAGCATCCCTTTGTGCTCGCCTAGAAACCCGACTCCAATCGGCTCGCAGTGAGCGGCTCACAACATGCTCGCTTTACGCTCAGTACTCCGTACGCACTAGGGTTGGGCGCTATGTCCCTGTTTCGGGACACTGTGCCGGTGCACAGTTATGTTCCGCTGTTCCAGAACACGGAGTGTCACTTGTTCCGAAACATTCTCAAGCGAGACCGAGATATTGACTTGCTATCCCGTCAGAAGCGCCACTACGCACTGCCCTTCCCCTTCGCCTACTAGCTGACAGTCGATACCGGCAGTATGCACTTGGTTCTATCGCCTCACACTCAGGAGCCGTCCTCGGCTAAGTTCGTGCATGATCGTCGTAGCAGGATAATTAGCCACCACACCCTCCCTATGCTTGAGCTTTTCAGAATTTATGATTTTCACTTTCCTCGAGTTCAGAGTGTATTGTGAACAGAATTACAGGCTCAGTAATATAATTGAATGTTCACAATGCTATCGCGTGCCCAATTTGTAATCGGTTCTAATGCTACTAGGTACACATTCACTATTTCTAACACCTTAAAGAGAAACTAAGTCGCTAATATTATTATGAAACACTTACATCTGCTTACGAATATTAATATTATCATATTTAAGTATATCGTTATGATGGAGGCCCATGTCATATTGCAGGTGAATGATTTTTAAATATCACTTCTTCAGCTGAATGTTTTATCTAAAAATGACGATTCAAATTTTCATATAATTAAAGGATGTAGAACATGACATACTGAGCCCACCAAGTTTTTCACAACTACTTTAGAATTAAATAATACACTAGCTTAAGTAATATTTCACTGAAAATTCTCAAAGAAAAAACTCAAGTCCACGTTTTAACAAACTTCACCTCATTACCGCAAGCTACAGATTACTGACTGAAAGCATCTATTCACGCGGGATCTTCGAAAATGCGTACACTACAAGAAAGTCTTGTCTATAATGAAAGGTAGTACGGGTAGAACGTACTGGGCACACGAAGTTTTTCTTGACTATTTTAGAGTTAAACAATACCCTAGTATAATTGGTTTCACTTTAAGATTCGCAAGTAATCAAAGGCAAGCGGGACCTGTGACGACACGATGCGTTCGGCACCATGAGCCAAGTGACAGCGGATATAGCCGATGACGGCTCCTGAGTGTCAGGTGCTAGACGGAAGTGCAGTGTGCCCGTGCCGCCGCCAGTCCCGCCACGTTCTGTTCGTGTTTTAGTGTTCCGTGTTCTGCCATATCCTCTTTGTTCTGTGAGTTCCGTTGCACCGGCCACTGGCTTTCGTTAGTAAATCGGTACATGCGAATAACTTAATATGTTCTGTTTTGTGTTCAACTGTTCTATAAGAGTGTTTTTATTGAAGCCTAGGAATATATACTGTCGAAAAGACGGTAAACTTTCCATGTTGTCGCACCGGAGTCCTGTTTGGGACTCTTTTACTAGAATAAAACCCGACAGAGTGAAATGCAATATATGTTTTTCTATTTTGTGTGCAAAGGGATCTTCAACCGGCACAATGACGAGACATTTCAGATTTAAACATCCCACAACAAAGATTTATCAAAGTAGATTCTTATCGGTGCATCATGACTCAGAAGACGAAAAGGCAACAACTGAAGCTACAAGTCCTGTGCCTGCCACATCTGTTCAAGTAATAACTGGACAAACCTATCTTCCTGTATCGCTAATGGAAGCTCTTTCATCATCATCTACCACCAACACTACTACTACTACAGGTACGTCCGATCATACACTCGAGTTAAGCACATTAAGCAGAGGGATGGTACAAAGATTGAAACAAAATAGAATACAAGCCTATTTATCCAGGCCTATGTCAACAACTAAGAAAGAGAAACTTGACGAACAGTTGTTGAAATGGATTGCAAAATAATTTTTATCTTTCAATATAGTTGAGGGTGAAGAGTTTCAGAAGTTTTTATTGATGTTGAATCCTAATTATAGTCTCCTAAGCCGTAAAACACTTTCGAATAGTCTCTTAAATAAACTCTATGGCACAACATTGCAAGATGTCAAGGCTAACGTGTGAGGAAATGCTTCATATGTAGCCCTCACAACAGATGGGTGGATTTCATTGAAAAATGAAAACTATATAGCAGTTACCGCTCATTTAATATGTAATAGGGATGGCACACTCTCTTCAAAGCTTCTGTCCTGCTCGAAGTTTGTAGGAAGACACACAGCAGACCACATTGCCGAAGAACTCAAGAAAGTGGTAATAGAATGGGATCTTCAGGACAAAATCGTTGCCTGCACAACAGATAATACTTCAAATATGGTTAGTGCGGTTCAGAAGAGCAACTGGTGGCACGTTCCGTGTTTGGCGCATAGTTTGAATCTAGTAGCACAATCAAGCCTGGAAGAAATAAAACCAATGCGAGAGAAGGTAAAACGTATTGTTGAATTCTTTAAAAGGAGCCCACAATCCTTGGAGAAACTTCACAGCACTGAAAAACAGATGGGCTATCCTGTTCTGACTCTAAATCAGGACTGCCCAAGACCGTGGAATTCGACATACGAGATGATGAATAGAGTCATTCAGACCAAGGAACCATTACAAAATACTCTTGCAATAATGAACAATAATTCTGTGGAAATTTTAAACAATGAAGACTGGTACATAATTCAGAAATCAGTTGAAATTCTACGATGCTTCGATGAAATGACGAGGGAAGTCAGCAGTGAAAAGCACGTTACCCTTTCAAAAATTGTATTGATGAGTAGGAACTTTCGAACTCATTACCAACAGCTGCAATAGATGGAATATGACAGTCCGGCCATTTCTCGACTCCTTGCCAAGATATATGAAGAACTGACAAGTAAAATTTGCAACAAGTACCGCAATATAAATATATTGTGGGAAGCAACACTTTTAGATCCAAGATTTAAGACGTACGGTTTTATGAAGGTTGAAAGCAAACTTAAAGAAATAAAAGAAAAACGTATTAATGATGCCGCAAACGTTAATGGCACTTTACACGAACAGACAGCTGTTAACACATCAGGTGGAACACAAGAGCCTCCATCAAATGAGAATCAGGCATATGGGTCTACAGTATCATTTTCGAGCATACTATGGAAAAACTTTGATGCAGCCGTTGAAGAGCTCGTTCAAGCGCCAACTGTTAATCTAAAAGCAGCAAGTATCATACAGTTGGACAAGTATTTAAATATGCCCCTTCAGCATAGGCTAGAGAATCCTCTTTAATGGTGGAATGGCAACAAAGATACCTTGCCAGCCCTCTACGATTTAATGAAGAAGAGACTTTGCATTATGGCGACATCAGTTCCCTGTGAACGAGTGTCCTCAAAGCAGGGACAGACCATCACAGAAATCCGTACACGTCTAAAAAGTGACTAAGTTTCTAAAATCATGTTCCAGAATGCAAATATGCCTGAACTTTATTGAGCACCATTTTAAGTGTAGTATTGGAAGATTAACAATTGTCGGTAGTTTCACTTAATTTTCATTTTCGTGTTCTCCTTGTACAGTATACAGTGTTTAATTTTTATTTTCGTGTTCTCCAAGTGCAGTATATAGTGTTTAATTTTCTAATTTCCATTTCTCCTTGCACAGTATATACTGTTTAATTTGTATTTTAGTGTTCTGCTTGAATACTGTGTACGTAAATAGAGTACCGGTACTGATGAATATTTCTTCAATTACGCGAGTATAGGCTTAATTAGTGAAAATGACATTATGTCAATTGTAAACACATCTACTGCCAGTGTAATTAAAGACAGGTGTATTTCAGAATGAATGAAAACATTCTTATCCTAAAAACAACAGTTTAGACATGATATTTCTGGGTGCATAATTCAGATTTCCGACTGGTTTTTCACGTGCCGTGAAGTTTTTTCCTGGCCCTAATTACAATACCGGCCGATACATTCAACTGGTGAAAGTTTCCTTGGATTATTTACTTTTAAACAACTGTACTACCATTGTAACCGTGTTATCTGTATTTCGTATTGACCGAAAAAATCTTAACCTAAACGCAGACTTTAAACGTGATTATCGGGCGCGAATTTCAGTGTTCCGACTGTTTGTTCACGTTCCGTGCAGCTTTATGCTGGCCATGGCCATAACTACACACAGCACGTTCGATATAGGCACATTCCAGCTGACGCAGAGCATGTCATGTTGCCTCTCTCTCTCTCTACTACGCAGTTACAGTCCCGTGTCCCGTGAGGCGGCACTCTGTACCGAATATTTCTTCAAGCCACAAGCTCCTAATGTTGCTGAACTGCTGAATGTTCCGGTCTGCCCAATCCTAGTACAGATTTGCCAGCGTGGTAGTGTGAGCGGCTCATGAGCCGTTCGGCTCGCAAGTTGCCCACAAGTGTGTACGCACCTTTAGTGCCGCCATCTTGACATTCTAAGTTCACGGGCTATTAATAGGTCTGGACTCAGGTGTGGTCGCATGTCGTGTAGGGTGTCGTTTGATTTGTCTCAGTGAGTTCTACAACTATACGGCGAAAAAAGTTCAAACAGGGAACATTTAAGAAAACTGTGGAGCAAAGAAGTGAGAAAGAAATCCGCCTTTCGCAAATTGTTGCGACGTATGGACAATAAATGGCTTCGGAAACGCATTCCAGAGGATAAAGCTGCTTGTCAGTATTCCAAATACTGTAGTCTGAAATTACCAGTGCTTATCAGGAGCTTATCAAAGGTAAAGCGGCCGTATGTTGTGAGGCGAGTTTCGTGTTACTTAAGCCCTAGTCGAGTACTTCTACCGCCCCAGTGGCGAAAAATGGTTTGGAACTCATGGACGTGGATGCTGATAACCCTGGTGAGGTTGAAACCGTTCCAGTGCGTCCATTGAAGCTTCCATGATTACGGCATAGCCTACATGGTTACAAATCTATACTTACCTTTCGCCCTATTATTGTCGGCCATCCCTTTCCATACGTATGTTACTTCTCACATCGCAGACCAATGTTACATCGACCTTGCCTAGAAGATTTTTGTTAAGATTTACCAGATAAAATGTCAACAGCAAAGTTTCAAATCCATTTTATTTAACAATACTTACCCCATGGTACACTTGCGATCTCAAGAATTCCGGATGAAAAAGCAAACAGGTAACGTTTGGGCGAAGATTTTGGTCAACCCTGAGGATGAAGGAGAAGTAACCAAGACAACGTCACATGTGTTCGTCTTATAAGAGGTGTGGCTTGTGACGTTGCGCACTCGGAGGCCACTTCCAACCCAATTTTTTCGGGAACTAAGATGTTTATTTGGTTAAACTTTCTGGCTATAATAGCTTTTCCTAATCAAGGAAAACTATTAATTAACTGTAATTTAATTGAGATGAGTTGTGCGCGATGTAATCCCACCTAATATGTGGCATTTAATTGTTTGATCAATTACTTCATAGGAACGGTTTTCCAAAACGCCCTTGCGTCTCTGATAATCATAATTATTTAATGCCAGGTTATTTTTACTTTGGTTTTTGAGGATAACAATTATTATTATTATTATTATTATTATTATTATTATTATTATTATTATTATTATTATTGGTAGTAGTAATAGTAGTATTTAATAGGACCTATATTGACGAAAATACGGGACATTCTTTCTTACAGTGGTTGAGCGCGATGCCATTTGATAATGAAGTCATAGTCGAGGCCGCTAACATTTCAGCCAGACCTCGCACGCAGGAATTACAAACTGGAGAATTTGACCCTCAATGAGTTGACATACACATTACGTCTGTTGCCTTGATGGAGGCGCGTGGTTCCTCCCTTCATTCCCCTCTCCCTTCATTGCCGAGCAAGTACCTTCCCCGCCGCGTGTGTTTCGTTCATGCTAGATATCCTCGTTCTTCCGTTTTCTCCACCTCCCCTCACTCTTCAGATGTGTGCATGTGTTAACACGTCTAATGGATGTGGCCAATGAGAGATAGTGTGCAAACAGGTGTTGTGTGGTTCTGAGGGCTGTACTGATTTCTTGCCTGATATGAATATTTCTGGACAAGAGATACTAAAGATTTCGAGTGTACGTATTTTATGTAAAGCTAGCAGTGACTAAGCGCGGCACTTCCCCATTCGAAAATCTTTCATTTGTTGCCAACATTTTTTATTCGAATCATTAATACAATAAATATAGATTAATGAATAGCCAAATATAACTACAGGTGATGTAAGCAATCCTGGTGATACGAGCTCTGCTACCTCGACAACGAGCTCCGCGTATTGGAGTATTGTCATACTTAAATAATGTTAGTATACTTGGTGGTCCACTAGTCTCTCATAATTCATGAAGACACGCAAGTGACCTCGATAGCTGCAGTCACTTACAGTAAGTGCGGCCAGTTTCCAGTATTCGGGAGACAGTGGGTTCGAACCCCATTGTCAGTAGCCCTGAAGATGGATTTCGGTGGTGTCTCATTTTCACACCAGACAAATGCTGGGGCTGTACCTTAATTGAGGCCACGGTCGCTACCTTCCCACTCCTAGCCCCTTCCTGTTCCATCTTCGCCATAAGACCTATCTGTATCGGTGCGAAGTAAAATCAGTTGTAAAATCGTAATAAGAAGAAGAATAACTCGCTTCCTCATCCCGAGGTAGTGTAGCTCTCTTCAGGCACATCCCCATCGGAGGTGAGCTGCATGTGCCATTTCAACCACATACCAGACCTCCTGCCATTCTTCATTATCTGGCAGCACCGAGAATCGAATCCGGGCCCCCGAGGACGGCAGCTAATAGCACTAACTGTTACGCTATGGAGGAGGACAATAATAATAATAATAATAATAATAATAATAATAATAATAATAATAATAATAATAATAATAATAATAATAATAATAATAATAATAATAATAATGAATTATATGACACTGCAGATAATTTCGGTTTATTTCTGACTATAATAATAATCAAAAGTTGTTCATTTACTGAAATATAAATTTCAGTTTGTGCATTAGATTACCTTCAATTAATTAATTAAAAAGGTAATCATTATTAACTTATTCATTCATTCAAAAACTCATATTTATACAGATGTGTTGAGCGGTTCTTACTGGTACTCGTACTGCGAACGGGGTATGCAAATCTTTACAATAAAATCTATATATAACAGACGATTACAAGTATCAGTATCAGTAAATAACTATCTCAAAATCGAAGACCGTGAGAAGATTGTATTAAAATAGATTCATACTGTTGTCTGCGATTTAAATGTTCGTAGCTATGAACGCCGTGTAAAAAAGCTTTACTATTAATTTTAGTATAGCCAGATCACTGTACTAGTGATCACGGCTTCAGTCTATATTGCAGTCGTTTCAAGACAGTTCAGATCCTTCTGTTTACTCACTCAGGCTCTCAGCACTAATAGCATTCCTATCACACCCCACACCAACTAATGTAATTGCATCCTGTACAACTGTTATAAAATTAATGCATGAATCAGAGTAAACAAGCACCCTAATAGAGATAATTACAAAACACTTCGATACTAAAACATGTTTACATTCAAGTGACCGTGATACCATTAGCTAATTACCTATTCAATTTATGACCAGTTTTAATTGGGTCTCGTAAAGTTTTGGTTTGGAGTCAACACCATGAATCTGATGAATAGTTGTTCCACACACACACACACACACACACACACATACACACGAAATCAAAATATACACTTAATGAACACTATACTAATGTAAACAAGTGACTTCATCAGCTGCACCGGGAAAACAGTTATTAGTAGCTTCAGTGTAGATATAATATCAAAGCGGATTTTGGAAAATAAAAGTAAATCAGTGGGGTGATAAGTTTGAAGTGATCCTCCTGACTATTTGCACCAGGAAGACTGGCCCCTACATGTCAAAAGTGTTTGTGAATTTTGTGTGTTAGAGCAATAGTTGTCACTCTCATATGCCAGCCTGTACTAGAACAGTATTTTATTTATTTGCGTGTTCTAATTTGTAACGAGCGGATGCGAGTGGAAATAAAATAATTGTATATAGCCAAATTCCTGGGGAAACCACAGACAGGAAAATGGCTAATTAAATTATTACAAAGGGAAGAAATTCAATGTTGTTCTATGACGCTAAAAACAAAGTAGAAATAGTAAGAACGTAATAAATGAATATCTGAAAAATAATAAATATATGACCTCAGTTATTGAGTAGCACCCTTTCTGAAGTGGTGTCATCTAGATGACCCGCCTATCAATTTAAATATTGCGATTGTGCTGCAAGCAACTGTTCCCGTGACTGAGTTAATTCAATACTGTCGGATGACATTGACATGGAACCTGCACAAGTTGAGCGCGAGGTCACAAGCGCAATGTCTGGTTATAACAATTCGAAAGGGTATGTACTAACAACGGCGACAGTAACATATTAACTGCCAATGGAATGACAGGACATGAATAAACGTGATGTGTAGAGTGCTGTCATCTATTCCATGTATTTGGTACACGTAACAAAATGGATATCAAATACGTTCAAAAGCAATTCAAATTTCTCCTCTTCTTCTTACACAATTTATTCATTCGCACATGTTTATCTGGTTAGGTTTTACTGTCGGATGACCTTCCCAACGCCAACCGTATTTTGAGGGATGTACTCATTATTGCGGGTTTCTGTAGAAAACATCAACATTTAACTATGCGCAGCGAATGGAAAATGGCGCAATTTAGTGATCATATCACAAACATTCACGTCAGCAAGATCAATGACGAACTCTCTGGGTGTTGTAAGGCGTTCAGGGCAGTGAGCTTGGTGTCCAATCTTACGGAATGCATAGACAATCATATTGGCATAACATGGTGACGAGAACGGGTGGAACGTGATGGCATGCAACAGAATGTGAACCAGTATGTCATGCGGTTTGACTTGAAACTGATTGTCCTTTATGGGCTTAGCTGCAGGTGGTGCAATAATATAGTTTATAGGCACGGAAGATACAAACATCCAGAAACTAAAATTTTCCAGTGGTTGTAAGTGGTATGAAGTTCAACATACACACGTTCCAGGAGGAACAGCTTGCTCTAAAACGGTATGAATTTTACACGGAGATCAAGAGTAAAGCAACAACACCTCAGATGGGAACTAGCCTACGAAATCTGGATCATGAATCGGACATTCTACCATTCATCTACCGAGGCAGGTAAGAACTGAAGAATCACGTTGCTTCTGAGGAATTACGAGGTCGTCAAGACGACTACTGCCCAACCAGATGGCCTGCAGTATTGGAGTGCAGGTAGTCGGCGAGACGACTCCACAGCTGTATTTCACTGCTTTTACAGAGCTCAATATGTTTTCATATGAGGATCTCACGCGATTTGTGCCATGCTACCTCAAATATGTTTACTGTAGGCCTATATACGGGACGCATAGTGATGCTAAACCCGGGTAAGGCTCGATATTTATGCGATAGGACGTATTTATTGAATCGGTCAGTTCAACAACACGTCATAGCCCCAAAGCTACAGTCATCTAGTTCTACCGCGGTCTTCGGAGAGCCACCGGAGTGAATTCGACGGATCAGATACTGAGAAATTGGCTGTATGGTGGAGGATTGATTACATAGAAACCTGTTCCAAAAGCTCCTCTTAAACAGCAGTACACAATAGCGCAGCCCTGTGAAGTCGGCAACAACTTATAGCCAATTGCATGGAGAACGATGGAAGTATACGTTCTTTCCTGATCAGGTCACCATACGTTTGCTCCCAAGCGACTGAAGCTATAGAAACTGGGGAAGATTCGGTGAGAAATGGAACTAGTGCTTTACCGTGGAACACCATCAAGAGCAAGTGCGTTCTTTTATATTTTGGGGTGGGATCATGTTTGGTCGACGTACGACTCTAATTTCGATCCAGGGTAACATGACTGGTTTGGTACACAGAGAAAATACCATCCAACATTTACTCGTAGTAGTAGGAATTGGTACCATTGTGGGTAATGGCTTTACACAAGTGAATGATAATCGAGCCAGAGTGATCAATCAGTTCCTTGAAACGCATTGCATACAGCGAATGGGGTGGCCACCATGTTCTGCGGACATGAACTATGTTGAAACTGCATGGCGTGAACTGAAGAGAGCAGTTTCCCACCGTCCTAAGTCCTCTTGCTAACATTCAGCATCCGACTGAAGCTTCTTTCCAAGAGTTGCATAATCTGATCCAAAACAAGCTGGAATATTTGGTGCTGAGTATGCCTCCTAGTATTCAAGCATGCCTCAGGGCGCTAGGTGGCTGTATACGGTACCGATCTGTCACACAATGAACGATTATTTTATGTTGAAATTGATTCACAGAAATCTATGTAAGATGCGAAGGTATTATTCATACAGCACATGGCTGTCTGGTAGAATAATTGTCTTGCAAAATGTGTTTTATGGACTTCATTACTGAACAGTCATTCTAAATCTCAAGTTTGAATGGCCATAATTAACTTATTAATGTTCTGTTGATTGTTCTGAGGAATGTGCTTAATGTTGGGGAGAAAAGGAGAACCGAGCGAGTTTTCCATGTGGTTAGCGCCACGCAGTTGTGAGCTTGCATTCGGGAGACAGTGGGTTCGAACCCCACTGTCGGCAGCCCTGAACATGGTTTCCAGTGTTTTCTAATTTTTACGCCAGGCAAATGCTGGGGCTGCTTCCTTTCCACTCCTAGTCCTTCCCTATCCAATTCCTATCCTATAATCTCCATATGACCTATCTGTATCGTTGCGACGTAAAGTAACTCGTAAGAAAAAGAGAAGAGAGGAGAAAACGACTTCTGAAGCATCGAAATCACAGATAAGTATACGTCTATGCTAGGAAAGTGCGTAGCTTATAGGAAGAACAGTGTGGAGAAATATACCTGAAATGAACGGAATATTAAAGATGAAACTGACGGAATCTGAAGTCAAAAAAGCACTTCAGTTTCTCTGCACAGTTCTCGAGGAATAAATTGCTATGTTGTGTAATAGATCAAAATCCGCCACCTGTGAACAATTACTTGATATTGGTTTATGGAACTGAGGTTAATTTTCCGGAGGATAAAGCGCCACATTATATCATAGACATTCCTTGCTATTTTAAGTTCCGTGTGTTATCATAGAGCAGAATACGCCCCCTGTAAGAAATCGTTTTATAATTATTTATGGAACTGAGTGCATTTTCCCAGGGTATAAATCAATAGGTTAATCATTTTGTAATCATTTATGGAACTGAAGTTAATTTTCCATAGAATAAATCACTAGATTGTATCATAGATATGACTTGCTATTTTAAGTTCCATGCTGTTCGTTTGTCCAGTCTGTCCATTAAAAGCTTTGGTATCAAAAATGGCGTTTACACATAAAACCTTCTACCCGTATATCACGTGTCATGATGAGTTTTACGAAATCCTTGACGATATAACTACCTCTGTGACACGCCCGACTCATTTATGAGATTGAGGTTAATTTTCGAAAGAATAAAGCGCCAGATTGTATCAAAGAGGAAAATGCAGGGATTTACTAACGGAGAGTTTAGTTCTGTACTTCTATACGAGGTTTAACCATATTCCTTGCTATTCTAAGTTCCATGCTTTTCGTGTGTACAGTCTATCAGTGTACTATTCTTGGCTATTCGAAGTTCCATGTTTTTCGTGTTTCCAGTCTATCCTTTAAGAGCTTTGGTATCAAAAATGGCATCAACACATAAAATATTCTACCCGCTTATCCCATACTATGACCAGTTTATTTTATGAAATCTTTGACAATATAAATACCTCTACGAGCTATCCTAATACCTCATGAGCCTTGGTGCAAATTTTGGTACTGATCACTGAAGGCTTGTAGATTTTTATAACAAACTAATTTAGATTTCAGTTTATAGATATAGAAAAGATTCTGATGGATGCCCCGGTACCTGAAACTTTATATACCTGGATTAGTGCAAAGAATGGAGAACTTACAGAGCAGATGACGATTTACTTTGGGCATGAATTTAAATAGTTCAACATTTCGAAGTCTGTTGTGGAAGGTGACTTAGTGTGTTCACCTGCAAAAGAACGCTTATGAAAATGGAAACTGGATCGCAGGGGGTAACGCATCGAGAGTGCCAGACTACACTGCAAGAAGTTTAAAACACATTTCCTTACTTATTAAGGTGTCGAACACTGGATTTTAATATTCAGAAGACTTCTACACTTGTTCATAATATCACTTATTAATAATCAATGACACGTTTTCGCAACGTTAAGAATGTTGTTTATATGTATACGCAAATCATATCGCAAAGAGTAATAGCGTATTCATATGGAATTAAAGTGTCATTATATTATTAATAAACTGTGTCTTTCCCAGTTATGTACTAATGTTTTCATAAAAAATTGTGTCTTGTTTATGGCAGACTGAAACACTTGAATCTTATATCAACCACAAAATAATATATATACGTCAACAGAGACCCCCAGTGTACTTGGGTATATCTCCTGAACTAGATCGATATTTTCCATTTCATTGTCTTCATCTGTACTGCTTGTTTCAGAGCGCGAATACAATCTATAAGGAAGAGAATGTTGTTAGAGTGACTTTTAAGCTATAACCTGAGTGACAACAGATCAGCGTGCTGAGTGGCATACCATCCATCAAGCACTCAGCTTCTGTCACCCTAATAATAGTTATCAGGTGAGCTGGACTTGGAATTGTGTGGGAGCAATGCGATAAATTAATGCTTGCCACATGAGCGAACTCTGGTTCGAGTTCAAGCCGAATAATAGATGCGCATCCATTAAACCGATTTGTGTCACGACCAACAATCCATCATTCACTTTAACAGTCACACCATAAAACAGAGACATGTTTAGCTATTTACTACTGCCCACTTGACCGCACCCTCTCTCGATGAAGTTCAGATAACTGATTTGAAATTCAGTAAGCTTCTTTAAGTTCAATTTTATTCTAGTTTCATTTCGTCAACTATTTTATACTTACATGTCATCTCCATAGAAACCCTCCAACTCCCACCCTCCCACGTGTTCTACTCTGTCGTGCTAGACGAATTATTTAAAAACCAAGTTCTGTACAATTCTTTAATCAACGCTATTATTTTTTGGTAATTAGTATTGACAGTTAAAGCATCGACTTAAGGAAGAATTACATTTCTGAATGACTGGAAATTGTGTTGACTGAAAACGTTTTCCAAATGTATCCTATGTAATTATATTATGAAGCTAAAAATGTTGATGTATTCTTTTAAATAAATAGTGGATTGTTAGGGATGGTGAATTTTAGCAGTAGCGATATTTCACGAAATGCTGTAGTTTAATTCTTTACCACCTGTAAATCACTTTTATTGTTAAAACACAATTTAAAAAAGTGAAATTTACTCATAATACGAAATTTATACTGAATTGCGATACAAATGCACTTATGTTTCTTTATTCTTCTTCTGAAAACCTGAATCGAGGATTTTGTGTTCCATTTGACTGCTTGAAAATGCTGCTGGCTATTACGCTCAAATACCAAGAATGTTTGCCCAAGCAGCTCTACAATGTAACCTATCTGGAGCCCTACTAAGAGTGAAAGTGCTGAATGATATTTCAGTAAATACCATTTAATTGTTAGTGGTAGAAGAACACTAATTCCAAAATAAATCGTTGTATGATTTTCTTACACAGTGTCTGTAAATGTCAGCATCGCGTTCAATCAATCAATCAATCAATCAATCAATCAATCAATCAATCAATCAATCAATCAATCAATCAATCAATCAATCAATCAATCAATCAATCAATCAATCAATCAATCAATCAATCAATCAATCAATCAATCAATCAATCAATCAATCAATCATCAGTGGTTTGCATTTAGAGATCTCGCCCAGGTGGAAGATTCCGCATTAACTGTTTCTAGCTCATTCTTAAACGTTTTCAATGAACGTGGAAATTTATCGAATTTATCATTTATCATTTGACCATTTATTCCATTTCCTAACTCCTAAATGAATATTTGTCCCAATTCGTCCTCTTAAATTCGAACTTCATCTTCATATAATGGTCTTTCCTAATTTTAAAAGCTATCTCAAGCTTATTCTTCTACTAACGTCATCCACGCCATCTCTCCACTGACAGCTCGAAACATACTACATAGTCGAGCATCTCGTCTCCTTACACGAAAGTTTTCCCAGCTCAAAGTTCGCAACATTTCCGTAACACTACTCTTTTGTCGGAAATCACCTAGAGCAAATCGTGCTGATTTCTTTTGGGTATTTCCCAGTTTTGGTATCTAGTATTCCTTGTGTGGGTCCCACACAGTAGAACCCTACTCTAATTGGGGTCTTACCAGAGATTTATGCGCCCTCTCCTTTACATCCTTAGTGCAACCCATGAATACTCTCATAACCACATGAAGAGATCTGTGACCTTTCTTAACAACCTCATTAATATGAATACCCCAGTGATTATCATTCCTTATATCAACACCAACATACTTACAGTGTTCCCCGTGAGGTACTATCAGCCCCATCAACACAGTAATTAAAAGTGAGAGGACTTTTCGTTTTTGCTGAAATTTAAAACTTGAATTTTCATGCCATTTACCATCATACCATTATCCGCTCTCCATTCACAACATTATCTAAGTCCCCTGCATTCGCTCACAATCCTGCATTCATATACTACTCTATACAGTATAAGGATGAAGGTGTTCACGAGACGGGCATTGTGCACCCGTTAATTGTCGCAGTGCTAGAAAACGTCATTACTTACATAATCAAGGTGCCGGACCCTCGGTGTAGGGGTACGATTCCTGCCTCTTACCGGGAGGCCGCGGGAACGATCCATGTCCCGGTCTTGGATTTTTACCTCGATCTGAGGGCTGGTTTGAGATCCACTCAGCGTACGTGAAAACAAATGAGGAGCTATATAACGGTTAGATAGCGGCCCCGAACTAGAAAGCCGAGAATAACGGCCAAAAGGATTCGTCGTATCAACCACAAGGCACCTTGTAATCTGTAGACCTTCGGGATATGCAGCGGTCACTCCACAGGCCAAGGACATTCGCGGCTGAAGCACCATGGGATTTGGTTTGGTTAACATATTCAAGGTAGGATTGAACAGTGGCCTGGAGATCTCTCCGGCAAACCACCATCGACGACGATGAGTGGTGTCCGACATCTGTACATGAAACCTGTCTACCTCCTTTCTAGACCCGAGTCGTACATTGGTACCTGGATGCTTCTGTCTCCGTCACAAAAAATCATGCATAGTCCGTAAAGAAGACTCTATGCCATTGATTCAAATCCTTTCCAGGTCCTCTCCTGGCCTTCCGTTTCTGGCAGTGACTTGGTAGTGGTGACTTTGCTGGGCGTTTTTCGATCGACACAGCCTTCCTATTTGCCTCCAAGAAGACATCACGCTATTCTGCGGCTTTCTCCTTTCGGTCATTACAAGCCATAATTCGTATTTGCTTGGTTAATATTTGAATTCAATAGAAAAATACAGATATTTTCTGTGGACGTTGACAATAGTGTGTATCACGCGCTTCTTGTATATGGTCTTAATAATAATAATAATGTTATTTGTTTTACGTCCCACTAACTACTTTTTAAGGTCTTCGGAGACGCCGAGGTGCCGGAATTTAGTCCCGCAATAGTTCTTTTACGTGCCAGTAAATCTACCGACACGGGGCTGTCGTATTTGAGCACCTTCAAATACCACCGGACTGAGCCAAGATCGAACCTGCTAAGTTGGGGTTAGAAGGCCAGCGCATTAACCGTCTGAGCCACTCAGCCCGGCGTATATGGTCTTAAAGTACTTAGCACTTTCATTATTTTATGGTAAGAATTTTCAAAGTTCATGCCTATAAAAATGATTTTTCTTTGTTTGTTTGTTTGTTTGTTTGTTTGTTTGTTTGTTTGTTTGTTTGTTTGTTTGTTTGTTTGTTTGTTTGTTTGTTTGGAATGGAATCAAAAACTTCTGAACAGATTTGCTGAAAATTTCACAATTTGTTCTTATTACTCCTGAGTGTGTATAGCAAGTGGTTTGAATGAAATCCGATTGGTAGTGTTTTGTGATGACAAATTTTATGTAATTAATTAAATTACAAAGGCGCACCAATATTTGGATCGACTTTGATGAACAGATTGTTGCTAGGCGACTGCGACTTTCTCAGTATCATGGTAGTCTGGTATGAAATGGTGTACATATAGAGAACTAGCAATTACCCGCGGCTTCGCTCGCGAGGATTTCGTAATTCGATCAAAGTCGTTCCTCGGCATTGTACTGAGACATTATCTGAAAATTCCTAAAGTATAAAAACTCGCCCAAAAATTGAGTTTCATTTAACCCAAAAATTCTTTGTAAACCATGTTTGTGGTACTTATCTTTTGGGGTTAAGACGACCATGCGACATGTGCATGTGAGAAACAGTCTTCTTTCAAGTCGAAAAAAGTAAATACATGTTTCTTTATTTTTAAAGGAGATTCCAAATACCTATTCCCACATCTGTAACATCTTCAGTCCTTCCCCCCCACACACCCCCATCTAAATATATTTCCCGACAACAAAAATACATGTTTCTTTATTTTTAAAGAAGATTCGAATTACCAACTTTCACGTTTGTAACATCTTCAGTTTTTAAGATGTAAGTATCCTCATAAACATATTTCAACTCCTTATTTACTTATTTTCAACCCCACACCACTTACGTCGAATTTCCGAAAAATCAAATGCGTGTTTCTTACCCGCTAAGTTGATTCCACCCTCCCCAAAAGTGCATGTGCCTTTATTTTTAAAGGAGAGATCCAAAAACGAATTTTCACGTCTGTAACATCTTCAGTTTTTAAGATATAAGTATGTCATAAAAATTATTCAACTATTTTTCACTTCTTTTCATCCCCTATTAAGCGCCTTCTCCGAAAACGAAAACGTACAGGTTCCTGTAGTTTTAAAGGACCTTCTAAATACCTTGTTTCTTGTCTCTAACATGTTAAGCTTTTTACGTAAAATGTAGACATTCCGGTACTCATTTTAAAAATTCACCCGCTTTTCCAATTCTTTTCAGTCCCTTATCTGGCTTTTCCGAAAACCAAAATAAAAAATGCGTGTTTCATTATTTTTAAAGGAGATTCCAAATACCAGTTTTCATGCCTGTAAGTCTGTAACACCTTCAGTTTTGAGATAAATGTATACTCATAAGAATAATTCAACTTCTTCTTCTTCTTCACTTCTTTCCACCCCCCTCCCGCCTTAAGTGGACTCTCCGAAAACAAAAACAAAATACGTGTTTCTTTATTTTGAAAGGAAATTCAAAATACCAACTTTCACGTCTCTAACAGCTTCAGTTTTTATGATAAAGTATCCTCATAAACATATTTCAACTCCTTACTTACTTATTTTCAACCCCACACCACTTAAGTTAATTTTCCAAGAAAAAAATGCGTGTTTCTTCATTTTTAAAGGAGATTCCAAATACTAATTTTCACGTCTGCAACATCTTCAGTTTTTGAGATATAAGTATACTCATAAAAGTAATTCAACTCCGTTTTCACCCCTCTTCCTACCCGTTAAGTTGATTCTCCCCTCCCCAAAAGTGCGCGTTTCTTCATTTTTAAAAGAGATTAAAAATACCAATTTTCACGTCTTTAACATTTTTAGTTTTTGAGATATACTGTATCCTCACACAAAGAATTCAATTAATTTTTGAATTCATTCATCCCCCTTAAGTGGATTTTCCGAAGACAAAAGAACACGTGCTTTTACTTTGAAATAAGATTCCAAATACAAATATTCATGCCTCTAACATGTTCAGCTTTTGAGACATAAGTATCCTCATAAAATAATTCAACTCCTTTTTTTCACCCCAGCCCGTTAAGTTGATTCCCCTTCCAAAGATGCGTGTTTCTTTATTTTTTTAAAGCTGATTGCAAATACAAATTTTCACTTGTGTAACCTTAAATTTTTGAGATAAGTTTCTCCATAAAAAGACTTTTTTCACTTCATTGACCCTTCCCCTTAAGTGAATTTTCCGAAAACGAAAAAAAAAATGTTCTTTATTTGTGAAGGAGTTTCCAAATGCCACTTATTACGAATGTAACATCTTCAGTTTTGAGATATATGTATCCTAATAAAAAGAATTCCAGTCCTTTTTCACCGCCACCGCCCCCAGGTTGATTCCCCCTCCCAAAAATGTGTATTTCTTTAGTTTTAAAGGGAGATTCCAAATACTAATTTTCACGTCGGTAACATCTTTAGTTTCTGAACTATAAGTATCCTCATACAAAGAATTCAACTCATTTTTCGGTTAATTCACCCCACCCCTTAAGTGGATTTTCCAAAAACAAAAGATTACGTGTTACTTTGAAAGAAAATTCCAAATACAAATTTTTATGTCTGTAACATCTTCAGTTTTTGAGATATAAGTACCCCCATGAAAATAATTTAACTCCTTGTTCATTCCACCCCCACCCGTTAAGCTGGTTTCCCCCCACCCAAAAATGCGTGTTTCTTTATTTTTAAAAGAGATTCCAAATATCATTCTCCACCTATGTAACCTTCAGTTTTGAGATATGGGAAGTTTCTCCAGAAAATGAATTCAATTTTTTTACTTCGTTTCATACTCGCCACTCAAATGAATTTTCCAGAAACAAACAGTACCCATTCCTTTAAAAGAGCTTCCAAATACGAATTATCACGATTGTAACATCTTCAGTTTTTGAGATATATGTATCCTCGCAAAAGGAATTCTTCTCCGTTTTCATCCCCCCCCCCCCCCAACTTACCGAGTTGATTCCCCCACAAAATGCGTGTTCATTTTTTAAACGAGATTCCAAATGCCAGATTTTACGTTTGTAACGCTTTTAGATTTTTTGGTGTATATATACATTCTCATACAAATAATTCAACTAATTTTTCAATTTTTTCACCCCACCCCCTTTAAGGGTTTTTTCCGAAAAATAAAGAATATGTGTTTCTTTATTTTTAAAAGAGTTTGACGTCTGCAACATGTTAAGTTATTGAGATATACTGTAGATACGCTAATTTTGAAAATTCACCCCCTTTTTCAGTTCCCCTTAACTGGATATTCCGAAAAAAAAAATTAGGTTTCTTCACTTTTACAGGAAATTCCAAATACCAGTTTTCAAATCTGTAATATGTTACATGTCAGATAATTTGTAGATATAGTCGTTTTAAAAATTCACCCCGTTTGACACTCCTGTTCACCCCCTATTCATCGGATTATCCAAAAACAAAAAATATACGTGTTTCTTTATTTTCAAAGGAGATTCCAAATTTTTATGTTCATGTTTGTAACATCTTCAGTTTTTGAGATATAAGTCTCCTCATAAAAGGTGTTCAACCACTTTTCCCCCTTTTTCACCCCCCTTAATGGGATTTTCCAAAAACAAAAAATACGTGTGTCTATTTTTGAAGGAGATTCCAAATGCCAATTTTTACGTCTGTAAACGTTTAAGTTTTAGAGATATAGATATCCTCATTTTAAAAATTTACCCCCCCTTTTCAGCCCCTTAACGACGGAATATCCAAAAACCCTCCCTTAACGAGCATCTACATGTTAATATGAATGTATCCCAAAAATTTCATTTCTTTATGTCAAGTAGTTTTGGCTCGGCGATGATGAATCAGTAAGTCAGTCAGTCAGTCAGTCAGTCAGTCAGTCAGTCAGTCAGTCAGTCAGTCAGTCAGTCAGTCAGTCAGTCAGTCAGTCAGTCAGTCAGGACAAGTTATTTTATATATATAGGTTGGGAACAGGCCGCCATGTTATATAAAGTACCTTTCCACATCCCCTTAACCACTGGAGCAATTTCAACCAAATTTGGTACATTTCTTATCTACTATCTGGAGACACACACTGTGGGGATTATCCACCCCCAGCACCCCTAAGAATGGGTGTGAGAATGGGATGGCGTAAAGAAAGAAAATATTGTCCAAATATTGTCCAATCCATAGATGTTCTGGTCGCTGAGTTGAACGGTGACACACTGGATGCCGTTTAAGTCAAAGTTCAGCTCCATCGACAGAGGGGTTGAGGAGAAAATGTCGAAAATTGACCGATATTATGGATGTATGTGTGTATATTCCAGCACAGCTCTCAATCCTAACTTGGTAGAAATTTAGAAAAAGTAGTATTGTGGGGACAAGACACCCGTAGCAACCCGTAGAGGAGGGGATGAAATCTAAAAATAATCGAAAACGACCGATATTAGAGCCAAATCTATAGTTTTGGGAGTCGCTAAGGTGAAATCGGACACTCTGGATATCGTGTAAGTCGAAGTTCAGCTCCAATCGGAAACTTCAGTTAGAGGGGTGAAAAAGAAAATGTCCAAAATGACCGAAATTACGGATGAATGTGTGTTTGTTCCAGAACAGCTCTCAACCAAACTTAGTACATGTATGACTATCTAGAAAAATTACTGTGGGGATAAGGCATCTCTAGTGGCGGCAGTGGAAAGGGATGAAATTAAAAAATAATAGAAACGACCAATATCAATGTAGAATCCATAGTTATCAGGGTCACGGAGGTGGACAGTAGTGTTGGCTACTGAATGCATGATTCGAAGCAGTGTATCGATTCATTCAAGTGTCCGAGTGAATCGATTCACAGGAAAGGCGAGCTCACGGCTCACGATTCAGCTTACTCCCAGCGGACAGTGCTGAGTGGCGCACTCACTGGATGTTGACGGGGAGCCGAGCTTCCGCTGCAGCGAGACAGTGTATCATGGCACATCGAAAGAATCGTGAACGAGCCGGCTCAGTGAGACACAAGATACACACGGCTCCTTCGGCTCACTGGACACGCGGAGAGCCGAGCTTCCGCTGCAGCGAGGCATACAGTGAATCATGGCACATCGAAAGAATCGTGAACGAGGGCGGCTCAGTGAGACGCATGATACACACGGCTCCTTCGGCTCACTGGACACGCGGAGAGCCGAGCTTCCGCTGCAGCGAGACATACAGTGAGACATGCTAGACTGAAAGAATCGTATGCTATAATGGACTCTCGAGCTCAGCTCATTTGAAAATAATACCCATTTGCATTCACTGTCCTCTTCTTACAGGGAGGTTTAAATAATAGATGGATTTATTTGCAGTGTTAAAAAGGTAGTCACAACATAATTCTGAAGTAGCTAGTAAGTAGGTAGGCTATTAGGTTATACTATTTATTAGTTTAATGAATCTTAGTATTATAACTTAATTGACTTTTGACAATTAAACTCGACTCTAGCCTGCCCTATGACTATGAGTCATGCTCATGACCACTCAAAAGTACCTGTTTTATATATTGGGAAGAACGGCTCAGTATTTTCTCAGTTCATATGTCACATCGTTGCACAAGACTTCAATCATATGTGGACAGACGCAATAACAGTATGTTGAATCAGAAAACCAGCGGGCTACTGTACATCTCGAGTAGTCTATACAAAATATGACGATTTAAAAAAATCCTCAGCTGATAGAAAAATACTTTTTTAAAAAGACTGAGCGAGTTGTCGTGCGGTTAATATCGCGTGGCTATGCGTTTGCATTCGGGGGGTGGTGGGTTCGAATCCCACCGTCGGCAGCCGTTAAGATGGTTTTTCCGTAGTTTCCCCATTTTCACACCAGGAAATGCTGGCTCTGTACCTTAATTCAGGCCATGGCTGCTACCTTCATAATCCTAACCTTTCCCACCCTGCGTTGCCGGAAACCTTCGATGTATTAGAGTAACTAGCATTTTTTCTAAGAAAGGAGTTCATAGTATGAAGACCAGATGGCAGCTGCGAGCACTGAATGCTGTTGCTGCTGTCTTACCAGCACATACTACACTGATGCAGTAGGAGCGGTGACCAATGAGCCATGAATCGGATCACTGTATCGATTCAGTAACGTGAACGGAATCAAATGAATCGATTCAGTAAAATGAATCGAATGTCCCATCACTAGTGGACAGTGACACTCTAGATGTAGCTGAATTCAGTGTTTAGCTACAATCGGCATGGTGTTGAGAGAAGGTGGAAAAAATGTCCAAAGTTACCAAGATTACGGATGAATGTGTGGATGTTTCAGCATAGCTCTCAACCAGACATATTACATATACGATTTACTATGTGGAAAATTACTGTTGGAGGAAGACATCTCTAGCACTCGTAGGAGGAGCAGGGGGTGAAGCATATAAAAGATCGGAAACAACCGATGTCAATGTCGAATCCATAATATTTTCAGGGCAGCTGAGATGAACTATGACACTCTGGATGCCTTTTAAGTTATAGTTGAGCCCCAGTCGAACTGGATGTTGAGAAGTGTTGGAAGAGACTGTCCAAAATGTCCGAGATTACGGATGTCTAATGAACTATTTTATACTTCTACAAAAACCCTTGTCATCGCCGTATTGTCAATCACCTTTATTCTAATAATTTCATCAATAAGAGATCCATATTTTACTAGACCATTATTATCTTCGATTAACATTTCTTGCATTCCTATTCCCCTATACTGAACTAAAACTAACTTTAGTTGGTTCTTTTAATCGCACTTTTTTTCCTCTACTTCCTAACAAGATCAAAAATAGAATGTAGGAAAATCAGAAGGGGGATGATATTAACCCAACGGTTATAGAAATAATGCGTGTTTGTACATCTCTCAACCGAACTTGATGCACATATGAATTACTGTCTGAAAATATGTACCGCGCGGTAATACACCTCTAGCATTCCTTAGAGTGGTAATGAGAATGGGCTACATCTACAAATAATCGAGAACTACCAATGTTAATGTTGAATCCATATTTTTCAGGATGAATAGTGACCCTCTGTATGCCATTTAAATCCAAGTTTATTTTCCATCTGCATGGGGGTCGAGAAGAAGTGAACAAGAATATGTCCAAATTGACAGATATGTGTATTGAGTCCACAGTTTTCGAGGTCCCTAGCCTGATTGGTCACAGTCCCAGTGACTGTTAGAATCGTGTATATCACATCTATTGCGCGAGGCGTAACTGCATACAGTTGTAACTTAATTTTATTATTTGTTTGAAAGGATCAGCTACTTCTCTGACAATCTAGGCTGCCGCAAGGAAATATTATAATCTCAAAATTAAACTGAAAATTAAACACATAACAATAACTATAAATTTACAAAAGAGTTCATAAACTATCACACAACGTCACAATAAAGAAATCTACTAAAAAAGTCCTAAAATTAAACATTCAACGAAAGTCCCCGCGAAGAGCCCGGTTGCACTGGTAGTTCTTTATAAATAATGCAGGGTGTTATGTTTCAGGCTCATATTGGGACATGTATAAAAGAACTCGCTGCGATGGTATAAAGAGTAGGAAACACCCTTCTGTCTCACGATTTTCGTAACATGAGGCACAAGTAGTTTAAGTAATAGTTACGAGGGTTTAAAAAGTCATAACCTCTCTACTAACAATGTATTTCTCCGCTTCCGTATGCTAGAATATGCTATGTGGATACAAAACCCATTAAGAGCCAAAACTCTTCCCCATTCAGAGGGCCTGTAGACCTAGATATTGCGGAGTCACGTAGTCAGTCTGAAGTACTTCCCCAGTCGTAATGCTTGTCTTTATGACTGTGTCTCCTGCGTCTCCATTCCCTCATTTGAACTGACGAACCATTCCCCATGATTGCAATCCACGGACGAGCGAGAACAGAAATCGAGAAGTTTTTTTTTCTGGTACGAGGTAGACACGATACTCCCACACTATGAGAGCGTTCGAAATGGTGTGTAACCGTTTGTCCGCTCTTAAGTTTATAAATATCAAATGCATCTTTAAGAATAAAATGGGCCTGCATTCGCAGAACGCAATTTACCAACCATGTTAGAAGGACTTATATTATTGTAAAAACATTTCATGTAGTGAGTACCGAGTTTCTGGTACGGCTGAGTTAATCTAAATAGTTTAAAGCTTCTAACTAATGCACCTTTTACATAAGACATAATGCATAACTACAGTATTCAGTCTTGAATAATACGACCGATTAACATTTCGTGATTATTAATAGCCATAATTGCAGTAAACAGCATTATTCTCCAAACTTAACTCTTACCCAAGAGTAGATCACATGAATAGTGCTGATACATATGGAGGGCTCTCTATTGACGTCAGAACACAAACACTGTTCGTGCCAGTGAAAAGCCAGGACGTGTATTCAGCCTGCTCAATTGCAACGCAGATTATCAGTAGATCTGTTCGTTCTATTCCTGACAGCAACGTAAGGCTCAATTAATTACGAGGAGGTCATAGACTATATTACAGTTGATCATGATGTCTACTCCACCATGTGAAGTGTTTAAGAAAATCTCTCTGCGTGTGTAAAAGCAATGAAACAGCCATTATAAAGTTTTATATTTTCTTTTTCTCGCAGCAGAACGCAATAAGCTCCTAAGAAAGCTACGGTTGTATGTTTTCTTGTTATTTATTAATATGTGTGTAGCGTATATGCCAATGTAAATATACAAACACAAACCCTCTAAATAGGGCGAGGAAAGATGGTGAACGTATTATTGACGATAATGTAAATTCACATATCAGGGTCCATTGATCACCAGCAATAGGAGCAACGAACCAACAAATCTGATTACAAAAGAGCCATGGCTAAAGACAGATTCATAAACAAAATACATAAAGTCTGATTTGTAAATAAACCGATGTTGTCAGTGTTATTCTAATCTATTGAAAGCTGGACCCTTCGATCAACTGATTGATAAAGAGTGTACACTTCAAAGATGTGATATTCGAGACGCATTCCCAAGGTACCATCAACAGCCATTTCACCAAAGTATAACTACGAAAATAATTGAACATCAACACCAGGCTACCATCTTCATCGAAAGTTAAGTTCTTGGTACCTTTTCGTACGTACAGAGGATGGTAAAAAATAACTATCCGCAGTAACAGAAGAAGAACAAGGCCAAATAAATCGGGGGTGTTTATTGGTGTAGCACGCTCCCTCATAAGATGCGCAGCCCAAATCCAGGTCACTAACACAACTTTGTACGGCGTACTTATAAGAGAAAGCAATGGAAGGAGCGTCAGTCATGAGCTTATGACGAAAAGAGATAGATACAGAGTGAGGGAGAGGTTGGTGATCACGATGATGACATTTTACGAGGAGGGATGATACCGTACGTAAAGATGTCGACGTTTGCCCAATGAAGGAAATAATTTTGTTATCAATAAAAGAATTATGTTGTGGCACGACCAGCCGTGTGAGTAGCACGTTGCATATATCCGGACTCAATAGTCGTGTTTCGAATATTATTACTCAGTACCACCCATAACTCAGCAACGTTCATAAATGGACTGAGACGTAGGAGAAATCTGCATATTACTCTGGCTTGCCAGTAAACAGATAAAAAATTGTTGTATACCTGTAGAGAAATGGAAACAGGTGCCGCGATTGAACTAGAGATGCTTTAAATTGGACATATGACGATCTAAATATCTGAATAAACTACTTAATAAATTTTAAACATTAAGTAAAACTTCAATAAAACTCTATTTTCAGCGTATTTGTGCATTTTACTTAAGTGTGAGACACACGAATTGACAAATTACTCTCTAAGACTTACCAGATTAACGCCTTGCCGTCCTGCTCCATGGCTAAATGATTAGCGTGCTGTCCTTTGGTCACAGGGGTCCCGGGTTCGATTTCTGTAAGGGTCGGGAATTTTAACCATAATTGGTTAATTTCGTTGGCACGGGGGCTGGGTGTATATGTGTATATGTCGTCCTCATCACGACGCGCAGGTCATCTACGGGCGTCAAATAAAATGATTTGCATCTGGCGAGCCGAAATTCCCTTGGACACTCGCCGCACTAAAAGCCATACGCCATTTCATTACATTTCAACGTACTGCCGACGAGGAAGGGAACCATCGTGTTTTATATTATCTCCAATAATATGTAGATTTTTACATATCCAAGGTAACTCACACCATGCCTTACTAACTGCAAAAAATGGAAATAATTTTCCTCTGAAGTTGTGGGGCTCTACCTTTATTTATGCAACCTAACTGGATTATCGCTCAATTTTCAATCACTGGGCACATTACACGGACAAGTAATTATAACCTGCCAACCCCTCCATAACTACCGGTACAACTTTCGTTAGGGTAAGCCTAATGAAATTGTTCCTGTCTCTCAGATTAAATCGGGGACCGCCCGAAAATTACGAGCACTTTCACACCAGGAGTTATGTAGCTGAAAGCCATATCTTTCATAACAATTTCAAACGCGTAGATATGGGATATTGTTATGAAATAACTAGTTTTCAAGGCATCAATAACAGCACCTTACATATTATCCATCACAGGGGATAAAACTGTGCAGGTATTGGTGATCCGAAACGTGAGTACTGAAATTTATAGCTTGTTCCTAATAGTTCACTTGGAAATCATGAACATTCCTTAATATTCGGCTTAACTAATAACGTTCAAAACATACATTTCAACTTTCATAAATACCATGCTACTGTAGAATTTATATGAAATTAATTTCGTTTTATTGGTCCGTAATTATGATTGACTACTTTCAAGAGGATGGGCAGGTCGACCTATTCAATACCATATGTATAGAGACAATCAATTGGGACAAGATCAACCTAACGAAATTTCAAGACGTATGTAAAAATACATCAGATTACACAGACTTCAAAGTTTGTAGACATACTATTAGTGACGTATTAGATGAAGGTAATTGTATTTTCCTGTTAAGGAAAGGTGCTTAATAGGTGGACCTGCCCATCCTGTTGAAAACTGTACAATTTTACTAAATACTGTTTTTAGAGAAGATATCATTGTTTATGGAAGGTTCTTTCCTCAGTTGAGGTACGTATTGTTTACAAAAACTCTCCTATAATTTAGAAGTGGTTAATTTTCGAACAAGCCAGCTTTTGAAGCGAGTATCGAAAGAATTTCCACTATTATTTTATTTCCTATGAGTTAAGATTTGTGGTAGTGTAGTGCTGGTTAAAATTCACGATCTTAGTGACATTCCCCATTATTTGTTCACTTCGGTGGGAAGGTCACTTCACCCTTACCTGTTTTGTGTGGTATTGGGAACAATAATAGCTCTCGTGCATTAATACATTGCATAGTCCGTTTGCTAGCATATGAATGGAATTATTCTGATGCAAGGCATAAGTCTCTTGAGTACTGTCAGTACATTCAATATTGTATCAATGACTTGACATACGATCGGTTTCTCCATTACACAGATGATTTCGACTGCAGATCGTTGCATTACAAATTTAGATGTGGTGGATACATGATAAATTTGATATTACTGCTATGGAAGCTATGATTATTATGGCTGTATAAGCAGAAGCAGCTAGGAGTAATAAGTGTATGTGTGGTATACTGAATAACTTGATTCAGAGAGTAAGAAACTAAGTTTATTTCATTTATTGCTCTGTATAATTGTTTCCAATTGACTGGACATCTAGACTTAACACATGAGGATGAGTATAGAGAACACTCCAATATACATCTGTCAGCGACTTAAATCTGTAGTGCCGTTGATATAATACAAAAATAATTAAATTTGTGAAATTGTTAGTCAAGTGCTGAAGTCCAACATCCAATTGAACGGCGCGCATCTCAGATGTGGGAATGATGTTCTGGTCTGATAGTAACTTGCCGTGATTATTTTTATAAACTGCAAAATATTCATTGTAATTATCCCATTTTGATCAAGATTATAATGAAGAATTGAAGTGAGAAGAAAAGAGTAAAAGAATCGTTCATTCGAAGAATAAGGGGAAAAACGAATCATAAAAGTTCGAGGAGGTAGGATTTGTAAGCTGAGGCCTCGAATGTCACCATGTTACTGAATTAGAAGAAAACAAATTGTAATGGCATGGCGTACAATATTGTTACACTGACTGGCTACCGTTGTTCAGGTTGATTTGTCTTTACTGCTGCCACTCATCTCCACTAGATGGCATTGCAATTATAAAAACTAACCTGTCAATAATGATGCACTATAGCTAGTCCAAACATACACCGTGTAAACATATTTTTGTTTAGTGTAATATTATATATATCTACTACTGGACAGAAATACATGAGATACACAATATTATCATGTGAAATATTCTCTGTATACCTCACGTGTGACTCGGTAGATGTCCAGGCCTTTCGATAATAGTGATATTAAAACTCTCCAGCTTATCCCAGTTATTTCTGGGGTCGCTAGAGCCATCCAGGCTCATGTTGTTGTTGTGGGCGAATTTTCAACCATATTGCTTTCCTGATGCCACGTTATTTTTGAGATGGAAATCTCAAACTCGGATCAACCGGGATACGAACCCCAGCCTTTCGGGTAGGAAGCCATCAGCAAAGCTACTGCACTAAACACGCCACCCGTTTGTGATACTATAGTAATTTAATAATCGTCCAATAATGTGTGAACTCATTGTATTAAAATATATCTTTTCCAGTGAGAAGTAAGTACCGTATTCACTTTTGTACTTCAAAATAAAAGTACGTATTGAGAGATCATATTGAAGATCAGTCCATATAGAAATGAATCAATTCAGACCACACCTTCGCGCGCTTCCTGTGTAAGGAGGGTGGGGATAGCTAGATGGTCAGCTTGGAGCTTTTTTAAATGTTTAATCATATAGTGGAAGGGGTGGACGGCCGCCTATAATTTGCACCCTGTTCAGCTTGCTCACATATACACATCATAAATTACAGTTTGGCTCACACACCCACATAGCACGCCCCTTCTGCCGCCCTCTCTCTTTCTACCACAGGCTTTTTTTTTAAAGTTGGTTTGGTACATCGCCATCAAATCTTCCAGCAATCGGAAATACGATATATATCTGAAAGGGGAGAAACAGTGTTAGGAATGCTCCACCCTTCCGTTATCAGGCTTGCCAAATTCTCAGCTCGATTTCTGGTTGCCAACAAGCTCTTATAGTTCTAAATCCATTGTAACATGTACTGTAATTCATAGAGAAGAGGGAGGGAATTGTTTTACAGAACTCTGAAACAGGGAGTATTTTATATAATAGGACCCTATGTTTTCTGTTAACGAGTAACCATGTGACTCTACAATACTCTAGTGGCATTATAAATATAGCAACTTTTCCGTAGAATGTCAAGTTTCGGTTTGTGCCTTATCTGCTTCGGTTTTAACGTAGGGATTGTATTAACTTATTTATGTAGTTCGATTTTAATAATGGCGCGTTGCAGGAGTTCACTCAACCTCATCATTATAATAACACAACAACAACAACAACAACAACAACAACAATAATAATAATAATAATAATAATAATAATAATAATAATAATAATAATGCAGATATTTTACTAATGCTTCATAGATACATTTTTAGCTGGAAGGACAATTAATTAAAAGTGCAGAAATATTACGAGTGTATTTGAAAAAAGTTTAAGAACTGCTTTCAATATGATTATCTTTTATAAAATGCATAAACTGGTACAGGAAAGAAGTCGGTTATGGTTAACATGGCACCAGATAACTGGAAACTCTTGTGGCTCTTGCGTAACATTAACTGTGCGCCCGTTTAATAATTACGACTAAGTTAAATTTTGGTCACGGTTTGACGAATTTATGGTTTTTCAAAACTTGTGTAATAGTTAAGTTAAAATTTCGATTATGAAATCAAATTTATGTTAGTTCGTATGTCAGCATGGAAATATTTTTCAAATAAATGTCAATTGGGTAGACAAATAATAATGAAATTCCACATTGAGGATATTAAAAATATCCCTCCGCAATGTCACTGCAACAAACCATCTGCGCGGCATACATATGCATTTCATCAATATAGAATACAGTTGTGATTGTCACTACACAACTTTGTTCACTGATACGATAATTTAATGCAATCTTAGTACCATGGTCAAAATCAATCAATCAATCAATCAATCAATCAATCAATCAATCAATCAATCAATCAATCAATCAATCAATCAATCAATCAATCAATCAATCAAACAGGTTATCACCGCCTCTTTTAACTTTTCTCTTACTCAGTTCATTCATCTTTCTTCTGGAACAAAGTTCCGTCCCCAGTCACAGTCACCAATCTTGAGTAGTATGGTTTAACAGATGTCAATAACTATATGCCTAAGTTTTGGTAATGGTGTGACATCGTATGGCATGAAGTGTCGAATAGACTCTTTTTTGCCGTTCTCTCTTCCACTGCCGAACTCCTGCACATAATCCGTCACGGTTTTCTGCCACTTGTACCAGTTCTGTGTGGTCACATATTGTCCGTTTCAGAGAAGTAGGTTTCCTTCAGAGCACTCCATATGCACATTAAAAATCCTTGAAACGGCGACGATTCTTTAGGGCAGGGCCTCTCAAACGCCCAAAATCTCACGCGTGCAGATAGAGGCGCTAGAGCTCCGTGCACTGTGCATCGCTGCCCCTCGGCATGGCTCGGATCAACGCTTCGTCTCTGGGCTACTCGGCTAAACTCGGCTCAACTCGCCTATACTCGGTTCAAGTCAGCCCGGATTTGGAGCGCTACGGCGCAAGTGGGGCAGAAGGAGACAGGCGGAGCGAGCGAGACAGGCGTGAGGAAAGAGAGAGTAAGCGCTATTGCTCCAAATCGAGGAGTGGGGGGTCTGCACTCGGTCAACCAAGCCAAGTCGTCTTTTGCACCGTGCACAGTGCATGCACCACGCGCATGCACCCTGAGAGGCCCTGCTTTAGGGTATCAAAGGTGACAGAAGAAAAGGCAGAGAAAATTGATGTGCAGATTTCGCTCTCTCTTGATAGAGATGCATTATCCTAACTTGCAAATTTCCAAAATATATGATGACAATTTTGGGGTCGATATATTTCATACGTTAAAGTATGATTTCCAATATTAATTGTATGTTACTCTGTCAAGAGTTGTCAGTTAAATAATAATAATAATAATAATAATAATAATAATAATAATAATAATAATAATAATAATAATAATAATAATAATAATAATAATAACTAGCAAATGTACCCGTGCTTCGCTACGATATTCTACATCATATACGGATTTCTCCGTAAATTACTGTAACGGCAGTGAGTAAGATTATATAAAATTGCGTGCCTCTTAACGCTATCCTAGAAATAAAGCAGGGAGGAGAGAATACGTTGCTTCCGATCTAAGGAAAGTTTTGAGGATAATGATAGGCTATCTAAGGTATCAGCGATCGTATCAAGAACAGAACGGCGATTGTGATACCTGTTTTGTTATACGATTTACCGTTTAGCCACCAATTATCCCGAAACGGAGGTCTGGACCGTCATTCAAGTGCATCCATACTTCGATATTTTCCGGAGCCGAAAGTTATACAATTGAACAGCTTGGAAATTTTCCTCAAAGAAACGAGTGTCTAGGTATCGGGATTAGCACTCGCATACACGTGGAGAAATTAAGGAAGAAAGTGATACAGTTAAGAAAGTTGAATATAAAATAGGATTATAACTGAGGACAGGTGGACAGGACAAATATTTGAATACCAAGTGGATGTAAAGGAAAATCAAATGTCCCTCAAAATTTTTGATGTTATGAGTTGCGGATATAAGATAGCGCTAACAGAGGAGAAATTTAGGCGCAGGTTTCTTAAGTAAACAGATAAGAAGATGACTTACGGTGTTATTACTTAAGCTATTCGAGGACGGTTATAACCTCCAACGATGTTCCGCCAATATCCCGCAGAATGGCCGATTGACGTCTCTCTTGCTTTCTACCCAAGGAACAACCACGAGTTTACAGAGATGATGATGAAATTGGCAATACATTACTTCCCTTCTGGCAAGCAGTCAGAGACGTTGCAATGGTAGGCTGTTAGGATCGTTGTCGGTCTGTCGGTCACTCAATGCAGAGCATGATACCCGCAGAAAATTGTAACTTTCCCCGTCATTTGAAGAGTAAGCTAAATTATGGACATAACAAAATTGTTTGCAATGAAGAAAAGTTTCACATAAAATCCACAGATTTTACAGAAAATCAATAGTATAAGAGACAATGGAGGAAAACTGTTTTGGTTCTCCTAGAACGCCCCCCTTCCCCCCCCCCCCGTCTATTCAAAGATTCCTTACATCATATGCTTACCAAAATTTTCCACGGGATGAGTAGACTATAAATATGACGTTTGGTCGAGATCTATTCAGCCGTTTCGCCGTGATGGTGGAACAAACAAAGAGACACGAAAAATAAAAACCACCGATTCGGTCTTGAGTTGACCTAAAAACGGATAAATATCTGAAAAATTGGTTGGCAAAACAAACGAAATTAGAGATAGCGGACCCCTACAACTTATTTATACAGATGATATTAATAATAATGATAATAATAATAATAATAATAATAATAATAATAATAATCAAGGCTACCTGCACGTGAAGTTCGACGTTGTTTTTATAGCCTTCAAATCTCTCACATGCCGTATGACATCATATCGTATGACATGAAGTGTCGAAGGGAATCTTTTCTGCCGTTTGGAAGCCTTACTCCACCTGCCGGATTTGAACTCGCAATCTTGGGATCCGGAGGTCGACACTACTACTGCCCCACGGACAAAGAAGCTGAGTATAGTAAACCCTACATACCAAATTAGTATTAACCAATACGAAGCTACGATACGGTAACTTTTTGGAAAGTGTTTCTTTTTTAATTTTCAATTTGCTTTAGGTCGCACCGACAAAGATATGTCTTATGGCGATGGTGGAGTACGAATGGGCTAGGCGTGGCAAGGAAGCGACCGGTGCCTTAGTTAAGGTACATCCCAACATGTGTCTAAAATGAAAATTGAGAAATCACGGAACACCATCTTCAGGGATGCCGAAAGTAGGGTTCGAACCCAGACTCTCCCGAATTCTAGTTGACAGCTGCGAGACTCAAACCGCTTGGTACTTTCTGAAAAGTTTGTCTAAGTTATTTTTAATATTTATCCCTTGAGTCAAACCTTGTGAACTGTTGTATAATGAATCAGCTGTGTGTTCTATACTTACAGGCAGAATTTAATTACATATTAGTTCCTTTTTCAAGTTACGGACGATTCATTTACATATATTCAGAAACAAATAAGTATGTATATTAGAGTTCTACTTAGTCAAGCAACTTTCTGGATAGGATGTGTTACAGATTTTACTCCAGACCACCTTAAGACAGCGATGGTTGCAGCGAAAAGCCTTGGCCTTTAGGATGTGATGAAGATTTAACATCTTGTAACGATAACTGAAATATTTCCTATGGCGTAAGGGCACGCTTACGTTCGAAGGTAGGAACTAAGTCACTTACAAATATATCAACGTTTAAATCAGAAGGACCTGGGCAAGTCTTAAATTTGGACTGTAAGTACAGTATTCCTGTTTGTTGCATGGTGAACCAACTCACAGCATCGTTACGGACGTTATCATCTATTGTTCAAGTAAAATTGAGAAGTGGACAGTCCATAACGATATGTTAGTATATTACACCACCTTAACCACATTTGCACAGTCACTGTACAGGTTTTACAATTACCTTCCACTGAGCTTATAGAATTGGTACCTACCGTAATTAGTTCCTACGCGATTTAGTGATGACCAGACTTTGCACAATTTTAGTTTGTAAGCATAACGTACTTCAGTCTAAGGAACGGCCTAAGGCCTTAACTTTGCCTCTGAAATGAAATGAAATGGCATATGGCTTTTAGTGCCGGGAGTGTCCGAGGACAAGTTCGGCTCGCCAGATGCAGGTCTTTCAATTTGACTCCCGTAGGCGACCTGCGCGTCGTGATGGGGATGAAATGATTTTGAAGACGACACATACACCCAGTCCCCGTGCCAGATAAATATATAACCAATGATGGTTAAAATTCCCGACCCTGCCGGGTATCGAACCCGGGACCCCTGTGACCAAAGGTCAGCACGCTAACCATTTAGCCATGGAGCCGGACTTTGCCTCTGAAACAGGCACTAATAAATGCGTGTGTACGGATATAACCTAAAAGGATTTCCTTGCGTAGCGTCCACAAGGATGGCGAGAGAAGTACAAGTTGTTCTCTCTTACCCAGAATTCAGGGCGTAATTTGAACTGATGTTATATCCTTTATGAATACGTTTGTTTCGAGGGTATAACTTAGCTGATTTCCTGTAGTTCCCTAGTGGAACACTGGGCATCGACGAAATTGTGTCAGCAAGGTCTGCCCTAGAACTTTCCCTTCTCTCTATGTCTTATTAACTACAATGAGCTCTTTCTCAACATTTCTTTTCCATGTTACCTTTGGTCGATCTAGCATACAAATTTCTTGGGAATTCCAATTCAATACATGCCTTGCTATATTGTTCTCTGGTTTCCTCAGGATGTGTCCAGACGATTTCCACTTTCTTCGAGGTATTTGCTGCTAGACGGGATTCCATTTTGCAGCCCTTCAAAGATCTTGGGCCAATGACCTAGCTGTTAGGCCCCGTTTAAACTGCAAACAACATTATTTTGGTTTGAATATTTCGCAACCATACTCACATAACGTACCTCAGGTGGTTTGTAAATATCTGTGGCCTAGTGGTATTATCATTAGCGACACTCCATGTCTCACATTCCGTACCGCAGTACAGACTTGGTATTAGAGTCAACAATGATAAGTTTGGTCTTCCTGTGAATACGGGGGATCTCAGAAACGGTCATAGCTGAGCATGGATTTTTAGTGCACATATTTCATATATGATCATTATAGTTTCAACTGTCAAAATGACGGAATATTTTATTTTCTTGGCATTTATTAGAAGAATGAGAGAACCTACAAAAGAAAGGAATGGGTTATGAAGGTCAATAAAATGAAATGAAATGAAATACTTTCTTCCTATGTCTAGTGAACCTCATATCATTAGGCTCGGTGGAAGAAAATATTTGAGCAAGGCAGGCCGCGTAGGAAATAATATGAAAGGAAGGAGCTGCCTCCAAAGATCTGGCGATGGTGATGGAGATGCACCTCATGCACTGAGAAGGAACAGTAAACAATCTTTAGGGATCACATTTCTTAAATGCTTTGGTCATGTATCGCAAACAAGCCTACATGTTTATATGCTCATAGCAACTGCAGAGCAAAGGTTTGCACAACAGGAATATATGATACTCTACCGCTAAAGTTGCTGGCACATTGTATACTGTAAATTTTATTAAATTCTAGCTGTCTTTTGTGGATCAGTGGTAGAGTGTTCGACCTCGATAACCATATTTGTAGGTTCAGTTCCGCCTGAGATCGTCAATTTTTCAAAGGTGGACAAAATATCGCCTCCCCTTGACAATGGTGTTGGCATATCAAAGATCTCTAGAAACGCACTCACTGCCACTCGACAAAATTAAATTAACTAATCCCAAGAAACCGTGCAATAGAATTCCTCTTTCGTTACTATTCAACAGCACAATCGGAACATCGAAATAGGTAGTCGGCAGGCGGGTCGCCTAGACGACAGCATTTCAGAATATCTCAAATGATCATGATGATGATGATGACTATTATTATTATCATTATTAGCAATAATAATAATAATTTCCTTTGCAACCTTCGAAGGAAGAGTTTTGGAAAGATGAGAGTTGTGTTTGAAAATCTTGGCCAAGGGAATGATCTACGGCTCTCATTCAGAGGTAAGGTGGTGAACTGCTCATGACAGAACTCCGTCGTTGCAACGACTTTAGAGCACGCAATTAATGACATTATTATTAATCTGGAGTAGAGGACGAGCTAGTTTGAAACTGATAACCTTTGCGTCGTAGTAAATAGAATGAATTAAAGTTAGTATAAAAAATTCATTGTCCTTTTCTAGCCAGTTCAGTTAGTACCTTTGACTCGAAAGAGTCTTAATGCGAATCCAACGGACTATCATCCATGTAGGAAGTTTCACTGCTTTTCTATCTCATATTCAGGCGTTTACTGCACTGCTGATTCTCATATGCCATGCCTCCTTCCTTTGCATTTCTAGTTCGAATTACAAATCCATGCACCAGCACAGACTATTAGAGATAAATCAAATACAGTAATCAATTATTACACAATACTTTACTTAATAAAAGAACTCCGTGAAATATAACAAAAGAACCCACATTTCTTTACTGAATGCACTACTTGTTACTAAGGAATGTTTCAGTAAGAATAAGAGATAATCTGTAGATCCCCAGAGAAAATTGGCTCTGCATCTGTTATGTAATCTGCCGTGGACCATGGAGGCAATTTAATGTGTGAAAGGTGACAGTTATGGATTGCGCTAAATAATAATGAATAGATATAGATTAAAGCAAAAAAATAATCTTCAAATAATTTCCTAATGCAAGAATTTTGAAGGAAAAATCTGAATGTTTCAGGATAAGTTCTTATTTTTATTCAGTGCGCTAAAAATAAATGAGGCAGACAAACGACAGGCAGGATGAAACTGTCAGAATGAATGCTGAAGTATTTATTTGGGAACTTCTATCGCATTTGTAAATTGTATGGCCTGACCTAAAGTCGTTGACAAAGGTTGGTCCTACAAGGTGATAACCATTGCTAAATATTTTAACAGGAAATCTGTTCTTTATGTTCCTTGCTGGAGGAAGTCACTAATTCTCACTCTTAATAAAGGTGAAGTGGGTGTGTTTTACGCCACAAACTTGTGAGAACTTTTCCGAGAGTCGTCATTGTGTAAATGTATATTTAATGCCTCCATTTCCTGAAGGCGTGGCAGTATTTCAATGCCAGTTCATGATGAAAACATTAAAACTACAAAGACGTGTCAACTCGGATGGGAAGATTTTATGGAAGCAAGAATTAGTTCCTATTCCTGTAAAATTAAATGCATGGTATAATTTCTTTAGGATTAAAGATGTAAGGTAACACAATATTAAATATTTTTCGGGTGTTTGAAATATCCAATTATTGGATGGAGAATATTCCATCAAAATCATCTACAAGAAGACAATGTATTGGATCCAAGCTGATAATATTTGATAATACCTTTGAGTAGCGACATGGTTACTATGAGAATTTGGAAGATGATAATAATATTAGTAATAATAATTCAGCCGGAAGGCCGATTGGATTCATAACACCTTTACCATTAACAGTCTTGAAGATGTGTGCTGGGGAGATGAGGAATGAGATAGTTTTTCCGCTTCTTTTCACCACTGAGGCAGAAGGTGCATTTACGTACCAATCATTGAAACACACTCATCAGGTGACCTTACGAACAACACTTTGACGTCATTTATTTCCGGGACTGGCTGTGTAAGGAATGGTATTACTAGCATTACTAATTCCTAAGTTACATCCATGAAAGTTAATCCAAAATGAGGCAAAGAGACGGAGAGTAACAAGATTGTTTTTGCCCATCCTAGAAGATACATCTTATATATATATATATACCTATATAAATGCGGAGCGATCTATATACAGTATAACGGTATAAAAATGAAAATAGACGTGAATTAATGAGGCACTTCCCGACATTTTGGAAATCTAAAATGTTGGCACCAGAGAAGCTGAATGACCTCAGGATCCCTAAAAAATCGATAATTCTCCAAATTTCCTGAGGGGGGGGGGGCACGCTAGGAGATTTCGAATTTGGTGCTCAGAATAAGAACGCATTTGGATTTACAAAGGGCACTAGAAAAGTTTTGCAATGTGAGTGAACGCTTTAGACTTTTTCAAAATAATTTCCACCACACTCAATACACTTCTCCATACGCCGAAACCAGTCACTCAACCAACTCTGCCACTTTTCTTCGGTTACATTTACACACTCTTGATCCCATGCTGCCAGAAGCTCCTCGTCGGATGCAAAACGCCGCCCTTTCAGCTTCATCTTCACTTCTGGGAAGAGTGGGAAGTCACATGGGGTAAGATCAGGACTTATGGAGGGTGGTCAAGCACAGTCAACCCTGATCCGGCAAGAAAATCCATTGTTACGTTAGCACTATGTGCTGGAGCATTGTCGTGATGCAAGAGCCGAGTGTTGAGCCGTGACCTTGGACGGAGCTGCTTGAGAGCCTGGATGACCTGAGGCAGACAAGTATCACTGTACCACTTCGCAGGAACTGTCCTTTGTGTTTCTAGCACTACCCGAGTCAGGATGCCCCGTTTAGTGAAGAATACTGCAATCATCCTTTTCTTCACTGACCTTGACTTTTGCACAGTCACAGGAGTACCCTCGTCTCCAAACAGACACACCTTGTTCTGGGATTTTGTTGGGATATCGCAATAATAAAGCTAAGTTTCGACATCTGTAACGATGCTATCAATGTTACGCGAAGTCCCATTTTCAAACTGTTTTAGCATTTTTTCGGCACCATTTCCCACGATGTGCCCTTTGTTCTTCTGAAAGTGAATGGGGCACCCAAAGGGAACAACATGGAGATGGTGGTGTAGAATTGAATGAATAACTGGTGCAGGGATGTGGAGGGTCTCTTCTACCTGTCGATATGTCAACCGCCTCTCTTGCTGCAACATTTTCTTCACAGCTTCAATGTCTCCCCAGTCACTGATTCAGACGGTCACCCTGAACGAGGATCGTCTTCAACCCCAAAATTTACCCTCTGGAACTCTTTGCACCAGCAGAAAATTGTTGTCCGACGTGGACAGTTTTTTCCTAACACAGGAGTCATTTCCCCTAGGCACTGGTCAACAGTTAATTCACGAGCAAAATTGTAGCGGATAATTGCGCGATATTCACCTTTAGACCACATTGACATCTTAACTTGCTTTCAATCCCAATGCTTGGTAACAACTGGTATGAAGGTTGCGCCTTGCTGTCTTCTAGACCGGTTTTCACCCCTCTTTCCATCCCTCGCCATAACAGGTGTGTCCAGCCAACCGTTTTTGCGTATTGCAAAACTTTACTAGTGCCCTTTGTATTTATCCAAAACGATAACTTACAGGCTTCATGGTCTTAAAAGTTTCCTGAGAGTCCTAATTTTTACCCCTTCCCCCATATGAAAATGGTGACACAATCTGCCCAGACGAGCCAGAAAATTGAGATTTGACAAAATCATAGCTTTTACCTTGTAACCGAAAAAGTACCAACATGTTTATATTTTTCACCACCCAAAAATATCGAAATACGGAGACAATTTTAATGACGGTGCAGACCTTCGATTCGTGGCGTTTGGTGGCTAAATAGTAAATCTCATCACAAAACGGATGGCACAATCTGGATTCAACTTGGAGTGATCTACAATTTTGGTCCTATGACGTTTTGTCCTATCTCTATCCCTTATACGTTAGATGTGGCTGTATTTCTGGATTGTACGTAGATATTGTAAAATGTACACTTATATCTCATAATTTGACACACTTATCATCATATTCGGCACGAACATTGGCCTATCCAGTGGCCATATTTGAGTTAAATTTAATGTTTCTATCTCTCAGGTATGTATCCGAAAAGTAATGCAATGTGTGAAAAATGTACCCAAATTTCGTCCTATTCAATGTTTCTAGCTCAGTCTAACCCATAAACAGAGGAGATACGAGAAAATGTCATCCAATCAGCCATGTAGACCGCTAAACGAGGGGTCTTATGATGCAATCCGTTTGTCGATATGACTTACCGTTTAGCAGCAGTTAATCCGTAAATGAAGGTCTGCAATATTGTAAACGTGTAAGTACTTTCGCATATCGATGTATAAATAATAAATTAAGTCGATTTGTGGCGATCTAGAAAGGGGGTATCTGCCATTACAATTAATACTTTACAGATTGATAGTGACTGTCTGTAGGAGTGGCGTCAGCAATTGCAATCCATACTCCCCTTATGGACTTCGACTTTCAGTAGCAATGGAACCCTTTTCCAACTTCTGTGTAACTGACAGTAGTAACTCGGGCTACCATCGTAATGAATAACTCCCTTCTCGATTTGACTGACAGAAGGCAACGGAGCATGCAATTTTTGTTCAGAACTTCCATACCCGATTCTGTATGGCAGTAGGCAGGGGTGCTCACTATTGTACACCACTTTATCCATCTAAAATATGACTGGCATTAGGCAAAGTGGCCTTTTATTATAATAGAAACTCACCAACTCGAGTTTTACTGGCAGTAAGCTGACTGGCATTAGGAAAAGGAGCCTTTCATTATAATGATAACAGCAAAATTTGATTTTGACTGGCAATAGGGAAGGTTCCTGCTATTATAATGAAAACTCCTAACCTGGAATGTGTCTGAAAATAGTTAAGGGGCGGGCCATTGTACCGAAACTTCCCCAAACCGATTGTGACCGGCAGTAGGCAAGGGGTCTGCCATTATAATGAAACTTCCCAACTCGTTTGAGGATGGTAGTAGGCAAATGACGCTGCCGTTATAATCATAACTCGCACCTTACACGGAAAAGAACGTATGGGGACGTCCTCACGGTGTTTCTTCGAGTCATGCAATTTAATAAAATCTCACTCACGGCGTGTACAGTAATTTGCGCAGAAATCCGTATGGATTGTAGAAGACAGTAGCGAAGCACGGACACATTTGCTAGTTAGACTATAAAAATTATGTCTTACCAGGAATGGGTATGAGCTTACAATAATGATAATACGACCTCAGATAACGAATGCGCCATCAGAGGTCATTTCCATACCAACAACAATGACATGGGGATTCAAGGTTATTGCCCGACTTTATAAATCAGCTACCTCGAACGAGGTCCCAGCAATGAATTGCGGTATATTTCTTATCTCACAGAGGAAGCAGTTAATAATATAGCAAGTATTTAATTTTAACTTCATGACCGCATCATTTGATGTAATATCGAACATGAAAGATACGTTATTCTTGAGCTGAAATAGATGGATATGTGAATATAAAAGAAGGAATCGAAGAACACAAACCATATCCCTAATAGTTATAGGGGTCCTTGGAGGAGTTGAAAGCAAAGGTTAACCCCATAATCTGTCGCCTTTACCCTCTGCCTGAGCTACCCAGCCCGTACCTTCAGAAAATAAACCATGTACATATGTCTGGTGTAGACTGAGTGGACTTTTGGACCATGTCCCACTCAAGAGAAGGAAGTGTCGTTTCTAAATTTTCTGACTTCGTGACGTTGAATTAAACCCATGTCCTTCCGCGTAAACCAACAGTGCCAGGCAGGCACCGAAGGAAATAATGTCTCATCGCGAACATTGTACAATGCTAACTATATTGTTGTTATTTCTTTAAGTAAAAAATGTAAGTACTTAAAACCAGGTTGGTATGGAGAGAACAGAGCAGTGCTTATATTTACGGGACAAGACCGGCGGGCTAACTACGTACCATAAGCAGTTAATATGAACGACATTTTAGAAAGGGTGAAGACTCTAAGGTGGCGGTGGTCTGGATATGTCGTACGGAGGAACTAACGCAGGCAAATAGCGGTGGTAAGGAAAGGATAACAAGAGATCTGATAAGTCCTAGAGGGAGATCTCCAGATCACCGGGACCTAACACCATATACAGGAGCAATAGTGAACTGTAGAAGGATGGCTCAAAATCATTTAGCATAGAATGTTTGTATAGAACTAGCTAAAGTACCCGTGCTTCGCTGCGGACTCCTACATTGTATACGGATTTTTAAGTAATGTACTCCACAAGTTGTGAGTAATGTTGTTGTTTGTCCAACCCTTGTACCGTTTCCCTACGGGGTCGGGTATGGGGTGAGATGAATCTGTCGTGGCGGGTTTTTATGACCGGATGCCCTTCCTGACGTCAAGCTAATCAGAGGAGTTAATGAGATGAAATGAATGACGTGATAAATGATAGTAGGGAGAGGGTGAAACCCGGTGCCGGCACATAGCTTACTCTTGTCGAATAGAACCAAAGGGTCTGCTCAAGGCTTAACTTCCCCATCCGACGGACGAATCGCCAACAACAGCGTCATATGCCCTCACTCCATATGAGCACTGCGGGGAGGTTTGGAATTTAATCCAGACTTTTGGCACGCAATCTAGTGATTATAAATTGTATACCACCACCTCCCCTACCCTGCCGGCCGGTGAAATTTTTTTCGACCAACGGGACTCGAACCGGCTAACCTCGGTGTCAGGCCGTTTAGACTTCAGCGCTTTAATTATCATGGCCACCAGGTGGGCTTACATGTTGTGAGTAATACTTATTAAATTTTATTCAATTGCTGTTAGTGGTACCCGAGAAACACCACAGGTGTCAGCGATATCAGTATGGAAGCAAAGTAAAATATTTAATGTCAGGTCTGCAATATAAAAACGGAATAGGTGGATCATTCCAAGTACAGAATATAAGATGTGTGTTCTTTTAGGATGGTAGGATAGTAAGTGCAACTGAATCAAGATGCAGCAAAGTAAATATATTAAGCTGCATTCTGTAAGAAACAAGTCAGCCCACGGGCGTAACAGCTTTTACACCAGCTGTTTTCAGACCGACTTTGTAGTACGGAAGTGAAGGCTGGGATGACTTAAAATATCTAATCCATAGATTAAAAGTAACAGACGTGAAATCAGGGACTGATAACTGGTACAAACTGGTGGAAACAATGGTAGGTCTGTACGTGTAATCAGTATTGAACTCAATCGATAAGGCTGTGTGCATAAACCGGCTTCGGTGGTGGGTTCATGTGAGATGAATATAGGAGGATAGATTTGGTACTAGAATAATGAACTGGGCCATGAATGGTAACAGAAGTGGAGAGAGAGCAAGGGGATTTTAGTTAGACACAGTTTTTTATGATTTAATGATAATAGGTGTTGAGGTGAACGGGACTACAGAGCTAGTTACAAATAGGAAATTATGGAGGCACTTAGTTCATTCACACAGACAGGAGATAGATATCTGAAAGGCATAATGATGTACATTGAATATGTAATAATATAAATAGGCCATCCATCTAGCCTTCGCATTACTTGAAAATAAGATAAATAAATAAATAAATAAATAAATAAATAAATAAATAAATAAATAAATAAATAAATAAAACCATTTTTAATGAGCGATTGTTCAGACGAAAAAATAGTTTGTGTTTGATCTTTCGCGTTTTAGTGGACAAGTCTATGTTGATAATTGGTCCGCAATGAGAGCTGATGATAGAATTAGCTCTTGGTTCAAAATAATTGCTAATTCACTCAAGTTAATTCAAGTAAGGAATTAATTTCGTTTATATTATTGCTATTACCTCATTCTAACTACTTTTACGGTTTTCGGAGACGGTGAGGTCCCGAAAATTTTGTCCCGTGTGTACTCCTTAACGTTCAAGAACATCTACCGTCAAGAGGGTGGCATATTTGAACAACTTCAAATGTAACCCGTCTAGATCAAGAAATATTCCGCCATCCCAGGCTAAGAAAGCGAGGTATTTATCAGCTGAGACACTAAATCTGATGATTAAAGGCTCATTTATAATCATTGCACAAAACAAGCAAACCCATACTGCAACAGCATCGTATTGGAGGCTCTGGACTGCCAAGATGGCTACTACCTCGCCAGATGAGATACTAAAGTGCCACGTATTCTAAAAATTTGCAGTAACAATTCTACTTTGTGTATTTGACATTTCTTAAAACGACCATATTCAATAATATGAACGATTAATATAAATTTAGAATTACTGAGGAACATTGGCAGGAGTGAATACAAAATCCTGAATTGACTTACTTTTCCATTTGCTGGTCGAGACATATATCTAAATATTTCACTTCTAATAATCAAAACGTAATTACTTCAGGTTGAAGCCCTTTGATTGCTTATTCTTAGAATTAAAACATAGGTTAAGCATTTGTGCGATATTTGAAAGTGCAAGTAAATTCTATCTGTTTTAAGTTCTAATATCCAATCATTTTGGTGTCTTTTTTTTAATAATTGAAACCTCCTACCGGAATTTTTTCCAAATATTATGTATTTCTTTTTTTGGCTATACAAAGCCTTGAGGTCGTTCTGTGGAGGGCAAGTAACAAAACATCGAATACAATCGCTTAAAATTAACCCGCACTGCCATCTAGTACCTCGTACATTATGGCACTTGCCTAAATATACCTCTCAAGTGCAAAATGAAAATATTAAAAGAAAACAAATATAGTTTAACGTATATCGACAATGGGTACATGGAAATAAAAAATTAAGACGCATGGAGTGTTTGGGTTGACCGCATACATCGCCAAAAGTATTTAGCTTACGATTAACTTTAATGTCTCAATTGACAAGTAAAAGAGGAGGCTACCTGTTACAAATAAAATTTTGAAAATATAAAGCGTAATTTTGACTAAATAGTGATTCAAAGTGAGGAAACATTCGTGCAGAAAAAGGAGTTGAAACGAGAAAAGTGAATGAAGGAACAAAATAAATTAAACTAAGAGTGCGTAACAGGCGTTACTATGAGAAACTGAAACAGCGCAAACAGTAACGACTTTGAAGTAAATGAAGGTGCATCTGTATCCACATATTTGTATTTTATTTCTGATAAGTAAGACTACTCAACTCTCAAAACCCTGCGACCGTTACAGTAGTGACAGCCTACTGCCAATTATTTTTTACTAATCAATATTATTATCACATTTAATCCATAATTATTGTAATTGGAGAATTTTTTTATTCACTCACAGGGTAATTTCTTAAATCTCTCGTAAAATCAAGTTTTTGGTACATCCGATTTCTCCTCTCTTAAGCGACGATATAATACATACCTTACTAAAAATGAACCTAGGTACTGGTAAATACCTCTCCTGTAATGGAAACATAAATCAAATTTCTTTCACCATCAAATGATTTAGGAAATTAAATACTGTTCGAAAACATAACATGAGACAGCAACTAGACGGATGTAACTTTATGGTTTGTATGAGTAAACAACTTCCCATAGGAACTGAAAACGAAACATGAGCTAGTTGGAAATTTTGACGGAAATTGTATTATACAAACTATGCAGTCGGTTCTGGTCGCCTAACAGAGCAGAACGTTATGTATGGCCCCTGTGAGCGGAATAGCGTATTGTTTGTCATATCCTATTTGGTAGACAGGAAATCAAAATGTTTCCAGTTGTAGTTGTGACAAGATGCTGCGTTCATTTTGCATTTTCACAGGTTTTTCTGTTTTTATTATAAATCTATATAAATGATGCAGAAAATAAATGGGAAAAATGTAATGTTCACACTATACCCTCGTACAATGGTTATGCTATTCATCATCAAAAATATACATGTTCGCATGAATGATTCTGCGCTCTCAAGCGAGAATGGAACGAAAATATACACGAGTCTAAAAAGCGGAACGATATTGTAACGCATGCGAGAATGTATTAGCACCTGCTAGTAAATTCATTCATATAACACCCGCTTTCACCAAAAGTTATATTTCATAATCGCTAAGGCAGGTACTGATTACTATTTCAATGGAAATGTGTAAGAGTAGGTACTTTGATTCTTCAAGGAAGTCAAAGTTGACAAAATAATAATATCGAGCGGAATAGTTATAGCAATCACATTTTTTAATGGGATATCCGTAATATTATAATTAGAAATAAGATTTTTAGCCTGTAAGTTTAGTTTAGTTAAGTTTAGCTGTGAGCTGGCATTCGAGAGATAGTGGGTTCGAACCCCAATGTCGCCAGCCCTGTGGTTTCTCAGCAAATGCAGAAGCAGTACGTTAATCTAGGCCACGGCCGCTTCCTTCCAACTACTAGCCCTCTCCTATCGTATCGTCACCTAAAACCTATCTCGTGAATACTGGATACTGGCCGCAGATATCGATCTCGGTATAGAAGTAAGTAAGTAAGTAAGTAAGTAAGTAAGTAAGGAGATATATATTCAAATAAGTAAATAAGAGTATAAGGTAAGTTGAGTAAGTATGTAAATTACTACACGAGTAAGGACGTAAGTAAGTAAATGAGTAAGTAAAATGTATGTAAATTAGTACATAAATAAATGAGAGAATGAGTAAGGAAGTAGGTCATGTAGATAAACACGTAGTTGAGCAAGTAAAAAGAAAGTATATAAGTAACTATGTACGCACGTAACTAAGAAAGTACGTTGGCGTTACTGGAAAACAACCATGTGTAGCAAAAATTTCATTGATTCAGTGATTAATTATTGTGACAATCAAGGGCAAGAGTGTGCGGGACCGCGAAAGACGACGATACTACAGGAACAGCAACAATTTGAGAGGGCCAGCAGCTAGGAACATAAGAGCGCCAGCGAATTGTCCCTAACCTTGACAATGTATCCTGTAAGATACATAGGCCTATATTTTTCCTCGTCTGGCGTCTGAAATATTAATGTATTGGCTTCCCTTAGGAATGTGTCTTGCTAGATACTACTCTGAAGTACTTATCTATCACGTGCTGCCCTCTCAGGACGTGCTGTGGAACTAGATACAATAACAAGACAAGGAAGGAGTCTAAAAGATGGCTTCCCGCATGAACAGATCGTGTGTGTTATTGTTTGAAAATAGTTGTACAATACATTTTACAAATAAATGTTACAATATATATTTAGATAGTGGAGCATTTTATCTATTATCTTCATGGAAATATTCCATTTCATTATAATAACTATTTCAGTCTTTACACATAGTGTACGATATCCCAGGCGATACATTGCCAAGTCCTGTAAGATTCATAACTATAACCTAAAATTAGTTGTTTTTACTCACTTGTATTTTGTTATATTATCTTTGGTGAAAATACTGTTTAATGAATGTGCTTTTACATATTCCTTCAGAAGAAGATTTTCTATAAGTCACGTGCTGAGAAGATACTCTCAATACTGCCAGTTCAAGGGGCAGAATGTCCGACTCGTTGGCTGAGCGGTCAGCGTACTGGCCTTAGGTTCAGAGGGTTCCGGGTTCGATTCCCGGCCGGGTCGGGGATTTTAACCTTAATTGGTTAATTCCATTGGTCCGAGGGCTGGGTGTTTGTGCTGTTGCCAACATCCCTGCAACTTACACACCACATATAATACTATCCTCCATTACAATTACACGCAGTTACCTACACATGGCAGATGCCGCCCACCCTAATTGGAGGGTCTGCCTTACAAGGGCTACATTCGGCTAGAAATAGCTACACGAAATTAAATTAAGGGGCAGAATCTGACACAGATGATGATTTGGATGGGAATGCAGATGAAGGAAGTTTATTTCAAAACTCAGAAGTGGCATATCGTCGTAATTTTGTACTTCAGGAGGAAGACATGATACACTCGCAATGTTTTTGCAAATTTGACACCTGAAAATCAAGGTACACAAAATGAGGAAAATAAAAATCAGGCTGAGGATGAGGAAAATGTGATTCTTCTTGGAGTGACAGGCAGTCGTCAGTTGATTGCTGCACATGATAGAACTACTGTAACCCACAATACCCAGCAACGCAGGTATATGAAGCAATTCAGGTAGGTTTATTTTGTTTATTTTATTTTATTTTGTGCTTATTTTGAATTCTAAATGATAACAGACTGAACCAAGAAATGCATGCTTATTGGAATTTCATTTATAAATATTTTTCTATGTTTTCTAGATGAATCGAGGATGAATTCCAGCACAGTGTTGAAATTGAAGGCGAATCCTTCTCCACTCCTGACAATGTTGGTACACCAATGGAATATATCATGAAGTTCTTCAGTCTGGATGTGATTGAGTTGAAATGAAATGGCGTATGGCTTTTAGTGCCGGGAGTGTCCGAGGACATGTTCAGCTCGCCAGGTGCAGGTCTCTTGATTTGACACCCTTAGGCGAGCTGTGCGTCGTGATGAGGATGAAATGATGATGAAGACGACACATATACCCAGCACCCGTGCCAGCGAAATTAACCAATGATGGTTAAAATTCCCGATCCTACCGGGAATTGAACCCGGGACCCCTCTGACCAAAGGCCAGCACGCTAACCATATAGCCATAACACTAATTTTTACTCCACTCAGCAGACGGCAAGATGTATTAATACTAGTGTTACCGAAATATGTGCTTTCCTGGCAATTGAACTCCTAATGTGGATCATTCAGTTACCAGCCTACACAGATTATTGGGCACAGGGAACAAGAATATCACAAATAGCTGACATTATGCCAATGAAGAGATACCAAGCTATCAGGAGGTTTCTCTATTTCGTGAACAATGAGGACATAAATGAGGATAGGTTTTTAAAAATTAGGCCACTCCTAGAAAAGATGAGACAAAATTGTTTATCTATTGAGCAAGAAGGCAGGAGTTCAGTAGATGAAATGATGATTGCCATATAAAGGTACTTGAGCTGGGTCTAGGCGCCAGTATACAAAAAGTAAACCCAAAAAGAGGGTTTCAAAACTTTTTTCAGAGCAGCTGTTTCAGGTGTTAGAAGAGATATCTTAATATTGGTTTACAAGACCAGTGTATTTATTAAACTACTAAAACAAGGATTGTCTATGATATCTTGGTGTATGGTAGTGGTGACACATTTCGAGAGAATACGTTTACTGTGGTTTTGTGGGAGAAAGTAGTTATTACACTGTGCAAATCAATGGTCAGCACTCCATGCTCAGTGGTATATTTTGACAATTTTTTTTTGCGTCACTAGAACTTGACCACCTTCTGCGAGAAGATTGTGGAATTCTAAGTTTAGGAACACTGCGCAGCAATCGGTTGAGAGGCTGTGACATCAGAAGTGACAAAGCGCTCACGCAACAAGGCAGAGGAAGCTATCAACTAGCTGATGATGACAATAGTCAAGTGGTATGATAATAAATGTGTAATTCTGGCGAGCTCCTATGTGGCAGCTGAGCCTGTCTCAACAATCAAGAGATATGTGAAGGAAGTGGAAGGGAAGGTTCCTAAAATTGTCAAACATTATCATTTCCACATGGGTGGGTGGATTTGTCAGGGATACTTTTGGCTTAATACCGATCGGCTTTCGTAACCCATCGTTGGTATATGTCAATATTTCCACATATTCTTGACATCTGTGTCAATAATGCATGGCTTTCATACAGAAGAGATGTGACTCAACTCTAGGAGAAAGATTCAATGTCTTTAAAGATATTTAGGCTTTTTTTGAGTCAGGCCCTTGCCTACAAAGCAAAAAAAGCCTGGTCGGCCTTCTTCTGATGATCTGAAAGCACCAGAAAATACAATCCACCGACCGGTAGCACTCAGACCAGTTGATGAAGTGAGATCTGATATTGTTGACCATTTTCCTATTCATGCCACAAAAGGAAAATGTAGGTTTTGTCCCAAAGGGCAGACCACTGTTCTATACCGAAAATGCAATTTAATGTTGTGTTTTCTAGAAAAAAGGAACTGTTTTCTTTCTCATAACATGAAATAATGTATCAGTAATGGCCTTCCCTGTCAGATATTGCAATTTTGGTGAATGAAGTGCAACCATTGGACATATTCAGTGTTGTCCGTAGTTTTAGCAATAAGTATGATTCAGTATTTTTTGTTAATCATGGTCATTATTATGATTTTAGGTTTAATTAATCAATGTTATAATATTTTATCCCATGTTTGTAGTATATAAAGCTCCTTTAAATCATTTGGTCCGAATCTAAACTTACTTCTTTTTCATGTAAGATAAAACTCAAAAAGTGCCTGAAAATAAACATTTCTAATTTTTCACTACCGGTATAGGCTATTTCTGTTTATTATGCATCTTTTCTAGTATATATTCCACTAAATAACAAATTTCATTCCTAAATTCTGGATTTACAAGTTTAGTGTGAAGAAGCTCCTGAAAGAATATGAAAGCTGATTAACAATGGAGAATTTGCCCAGAATGATCTACAGGTGTCTGTATAAAAAAACGTAGCTTGAGAGTGTGGAGTCTGTCTCGAGTGAGTCATTCGCGAGTGAGTCGGTGTGATCGTGACGAGTCATTCATCGGGAGTGAGTCCATCAAACGGCTACGCAGAATTCAGCAAGGCTTGCTAGTTGTCAACTGTGATGAAACGATACTGGGCAGTGATATACCATGTGGAGAATAGGAGTTCGTCGTACCGGTGTACAGTATTTTCGACCACGATCGTGAGTAAAAACTGTGTCAATTTGAAACCTAAAACGCGAGCAGACCTTGTAAATAACAATCAATGAATTGGATAGAAAAACACGCTACCTCATTCTGTAGTGATTTCAACTATCTAAGCATCCTAACAACCCACTAAATTATTGACTGGGTGAATGAGTGAGTAATTCACTGTTTTCTTCTATCAGAAATAAATATTCAGGTATAAAACACATATAACGCTGAGAGGTCGGGTTAGGAAAGCAATAAAATTAAAGTTACATTACAGTAGGTAATTATGTCACTTTATAACTGGAGGCCTGACAATAGCAAGCGTTGATTAATTGAAATGAAAGAGAGATGAAAGGGAGGAAAAACCATATATAAAAGAAGCAGAACCAGACTGAGTTTGGGTTAAATCGTGGACCTCTAGAGTGTTATCTCATCCTTTCTTCTACCCACGAGTTCCACTGGATGTCCAAGCAAATCCTGATACACTTGCGGAATGTTCCAGACAAAACAAAACTAATATCTGAATCAAAGTAAAAGATTTGCACATTAGTACTCATACTACAATTTAACAGTTTATCAGATTATAAAACAAATAAACACATTTTGTAAATTAAATTAAATCCTTCTCAAATTGACGTGAAATTAATAATATGATATGGAGATAATGTACCAGCATGCAAAATGTAGTATCATTTTCTGAGTGACAGAATGTCAAATCCTAATATTGCAATGATATAGTAGAGATTTACGTCTGAATTTCATTTCCAGTGTTGCTAATTATGGATTGATATTGTTGACTGGCATTTGTATCTGTTCTTCACATGGGAATTTGCAATAGATTTATACGTTTCTTAAGGAATTTATGCGATGTTAACTGGCTCTTCACACGTTCAAGGCATGTTAATCCGATATTTCTCTCCGAAAGCACGTGGCAGTAACTTAAACAAAATCGAGACAGAATGGGGACGATTTGAGAATTTATAGTACCTGGTCCGAAGTTGTACGAAATTTTTCCTGCTTCTCAGTTACATAATAATTTTGCTTGTCTGACACTGGTATGGCGCTGTCACTGAAGGCTCAGGAAACGCACCGTTGATGATATCTCCATTATTATCTGCTGTATGTAAAATAATAAAATAGCTCTTTAGTTCTTCTCGTGAAGTGACATGCACCAAGTGCTCCGCGGAACTTGGATTAAATACCCAATTTTCCGTAAGCATCTCCTTTATTTTCCGTTCTAAAATAAAATCGTATATGGCATAAACGAACGGAAATTTCCTTAAACGTTTGTTACATAGTCATCTGACAGACCTAATGTTATCGAAGTTATTTGAAAACAATCTTCCTATAAACCGTAACCCCTGTGATGACCTAGGTCATAAGCACCTAATAAAACAATCCCGAATGAGTAGATTACAAATACATAGTTTGGTTGAAATATTCTCCAGTTTTAAGAACATGAACAGATAATAACGCGATAAACAGACAGACAGACAGACAGACAGACAGACAGACAGACAGACAGACAGACAGACAGACAGACAGACAGACAGACAGACAGACAGACAGACAGACAGACAGACAGACAGACTCACTGCCTGACAACGAAGGGAAAAACATCGTTTTGATGATTGGTGTTATGTATGAAGAAAATAATAAAAAGAGATTTTCCTCATATAATGAATGTACAGACACGTGAGCCTCATGATTATATGTAACTAGAATATGTCATTATTATTATTATTATTATTATTATTATTAACATCATCATCCAGGTATTGTCATGTTTGCTTGGTGTTCACTTACATTAGGTGGGATTAATATCCAATCCAAGTGACATATTATTCAACCCCTGCTTTTCTACCGTTATGGATTCTTCAAATCACTATTCAGCACTTTCCTAAAAATACTGCAGGCTTCAGAAGCTACTATTTTCTGGAGTTGAACTTAGATGTTCTACCTGAGGTTTAGATGATGAAATGTGTAATGCTGCTCTAGGGGAAGTTGTCCTAGTTTTCGCACGACTATCTTAACGACAGGATATCCCTGTTTAGTAGACACATTTTCCAATCCATTATTCTTAATAAATTTAGTTCCTAAAACTGTAGTCCGCAACAAATATGGACTTTTTAGCAAAACATTTGCAAACACGCTTATTCCAAACTCAATGAAATGTTATAATATTATATTATGTCCATTACCTGTTAAGTACACTCGATGTTGTTGGAATTTGGATAGCAAATATAGGACTCCGTAATTTCTTCACGGCGTCATCCCAATTTCATCAGTTTTTCATCACTCTGTAATTAGGTTAGTTCTGTTTCAATGTCGGCGTGTTCCTTTTCCAGTTCGGTTACGAACCGATAAGAACTTAGATGATGGTTTGTAGGCGATTGTTCTACCCATCGTAAAGGTTATTAGTCCTCAAAAGCCACTGAAATATTGAACTGTAGTGCTTATATCGTTCTACTGGATACTAAGTAGGAATTGCTTGTTGGCATCCCCTTGTTCTTCTTGTGCGAATGTGAAAATTTTCAAAATATTCATCAATAGGAATGTATTCCCGTGAAACGTAGTCAAAAAAGGGTTTAAACTGCTGGACAACTTCCGATTGGGGCACATCGACTAATCACACATCATGTTTCCCCTCTAATTTATTGATTCATAGCAGTTGAGTCCGGCTCCATGGCTAAATGGTTAGCGTGCTGGCCTTTGGTCACAGGGGTCCCGGGTTCGATTCCCGGCAGGGTCGGTAATTTGAACCATCATTAGTTAATTTCGCTGGCACGGGGGCTGGGTGTATATGTCGTCTTCATCATCATTTCACCCTCATCACGACGCGCAGGTCTCCTACGGGAGTCAAATCAAAAGACCTACACCTGGCGAACCGAACATGTCCTCGGATACTCCCGGCACTAAAAGCCATACGCCATTTCCATTTCATTTTTTTAGCAGTTGAGCTACCCATCATTCATGGGAAGGAACATATTTCTTCATAACATAGCTGAAATTGATATACATTTAGATAATGAAATGGGAAAACATGAGGCTCATTGAAGACCCCCTGTCGATGGATTCCTAATTCCGGTTACAATGCTATCCATCGGCCCCATATGTTTTTAGTTTAACAGAATTCACGAATACCTTTTTGAATATGGCTCACCTTTCATATATGGCGGGCCCACTTTAGAGACCCTCATAGTCCATGTACTACCGTGTGTGACTTATAATAAGGATAGAAAACACTTTGGCATTAAATTTTACTGACAATTCAGAGCTAATGATCATATGAGTGTTGGCAGTTAGTATCTTAATCTCGGTCCATAACAATACAGGCAAACCTTGCTTCTACCACTCAACCGAGGACATGAAAGAAGGAGTTTCTACAGTTCAGGTTTCTTGGACCTGGAATGGAAAGGTCGGATCAGGAATACTTAGACATGTAAATTGAAGAGTTCATTCATGTAATCGTATATATCAAGGTCGTCCGGTGAAATTGCTTCGAAAGAAAGCCCTTTTGTCCTGATTTATGATCTCTTTAAGGTGAAGGTATCTCTCATCCCCTTTCGTGAGTTCTTATATAGACTGGCCTTACAGTCCATAACTTTGCAAAATTCGTCTTGCCAAAACTAATTCCGTTCCGCATTCCCTACCTTCCTCTAATGTTTATTGAATAAGAGTTTGAATAACAACGCATTAACTTTAGCCGAATGTCCTCAGATATCAAAACGGTTCATATTTTTTAAATCCTAACGTGTGGCAATCATAAGCACAAGGTTGCGAAGGTGGATGTTTGAGGTTATGTTTCCATACTGTACATGTTATTGACAGTATTATACCAATTAACGAGTAGTATTTTTATTGTTTGTAGAAAAATCCCATGTATTTAATATAAAGCACAGTATTCCTTCATGTAATAAAGTCTTGGATTGAATGTAGATCATAAGTAAATGCTTGAGGAATTTATGTCTTTAATTTCAGGTAATATTATAAAACACTTTCTATTCTATGAAAAAATGTATATTTAAATTAGTTGACGAAAACTAAATTGCTTGCTAGAACAATGTACAAACTTAGAGAGAAGTTTCGGGACTATGTTAAGTGATTTGTAACATTTCGCATGAAGAAAAATACACCTCATTGAGATTAATAGTACTATTTAGATCTTACTCCTTTAACGGAAGAGGGCACTAAACATGTAAAGTGGTTTAAAATGTATAAATTAAATATGCAAAGAAAATTATAATTCATGCACGGATATCAATATGACGTCAGGTCTGTTTAATAATACGGTGATGAATATCAGTTTCGGAATCAGTAACATTTCATATATGTTTCGCTAGATCTCATGAGCGGTAATATGGGTAAAGCCGACGCGAAACGCGCTGGGGTGACCTGCAGCCCACATGTGACGCCGGGGATAATAGATTCGTTGTTTAGAACTGGCCCTGTAATTAAACGAGTTGTCACATGAATTTTAATTACAATCACTTTCCACCACTGCGGGGGGTAGCAGCACCGAGGGAGAGGGTGGACCGGAGTGCGGATAGGCTGAGCTGTCAACCAGTTTCCCACTGGTGTCTTTGTTCCCTAGCCCGCTCACTCGAGTATGTAAGACTATCTTCCGACTGTCAACCCCGTACTTATAAATAAAACATATCATCCCAGTGTGCACTGGGGAGTACACATGTAAGTTTGGCAAATGTACAACTTTAAATTCATCTCATGTATAGGAGGACAGGCTTAATGAAATAACTACGGCAAGGATGGAAATTGTAGAGTTCGAAAAAATATTAGGGTCGCGATGTATTTTAAAACTATTGAATGGAATTCTACAACTAGGGGGAAGTTGTTTTCCACTTTCTCTGCCACGACTACCGAAATGCATGCAGCAGGATAATTTATTATTCTGCGTTGAAGACCCTCGTGCAAAGCACCTTTGTTTCTAAATCCTTTGACATATACGAAACAAGGCTTAATTGAAGCGGTTGAAAGTGACGAATGATGAAACATAAAACGTCGACGAAAATACTCATGAAATTATGCTTTTGCAAGGATCTTGACGTCGGATTGACTCACTTAGGTCTTTAGGCAATGATGGGATAGGACTGGGACTGGGAAGGAATAGGCCGTGGTCTTTATTGTAATAGAATCGCATGAAGTGTCTGGTGTGAAAATGAGAAACTACCGAAAAATGTCATCAGGGCTGCAGGCAGTGACCCGAACCGAGTATCCGACTCACTCGACCTTGAAATAAACTGAAATAAAGTTAGTGCTAGTGACCTATGGCATAATTAAACTTTAGGTGAGCCTAACACAATGGAGGCAAGTTTACAACATTAAGTACCGGGGGGGGGGGGGGGTTGGCCGTGCGGCTGTGAGCTTTCATACGGGAGATAGTGGGTTCAAATCCCACTGTCGGCAGCCCTGAAGATGATTTTCCAGTGGTTTCCCATTTTCACAGCAGGCAAATGCTAGGACTGTAACTCAATTAAGGCCACGGCCGCTTCTTTCCGACTCCAGGGCCTTTCCTTTCCAATCGTCGCCATAAGATCAAACTGTGTCGGTGCGACGTAAAGGCACTAGCAAAAAAAGTAATAATAATAATAATATGCAGTAGAGCTGTTGAAAAGAGGGTCTTTTAATTAGAAATGATCGTTTCAAAATGCACAGAAATATGCAATGTCTTCTGTTGGCAATCAAGCTGTTTGGATATTACAGAAATACATTCACATTTTCATTCTATACTCAATAGACAAAATTTGCGTCTTACGAAATTTAAAGTAACTAAAGGTTATTATTATAGTGGGACACCATGATTTACATAAACACTAGGCGATGAATATCTCTGATAATCAGTCAACGTCACAATAACGAAATCTACAGAAATTCTCTTCACACATAACTAACAGGTAATACAATATCTCAAAATAAACAATCATTAAAGTGCTCCTCTTGTGAAAATCACTTCGGTCAGCTACTCACCCCTCAATGAAAACATTTACTGTATCTACTCCCGCAGAGTAAAATTATCTTACTGAAAGTTAAGTTTGCAACTTTAGAGGTTTGTCTTCGAACAATAGTATAAAGTGATTTAGTAGTTATTGGTTAAAATTATAAAAGTAGGCAATAATGAACTCATTAATAATGGTTGTTGCAGGAACTACTGTACCATGCTGTAGTTCAGTTTTAGATATCCTTACGTTATACAGGAATCTCCAAAACTCCGCCACGCTGTTCCAGGACTGATATAATAATACTTGCTGGTGATGTACGTGATTATTGATTTGAAGTTGTTCGTAGCAAGATAACTATTTTGTGTTGTAATAACTGGCCTGTCTGCGAAACTCAGTTAAATTATTTGAAGACTAGTTTGACGCTATGAGCTTAACTGAACAGTGGAGTGAGTTCTATTGCAAGAGGAATGGAAATATCAATGCACAGATCTCATATACGGTTTACACGCAGTACTGGGAATTTAACTGGACGGGTATGAAGACAAAGAAGTGGTCAGCTTCATATCAACCTTTTGTGAACGGGAAGGTTAATATTCTTCCTACATGCACCAATTCTTTCAGAAATCCATTGAGTAACATGAATGTTAAATAATATTGTGTGCAATTCGTGAGCAAAAGGTTGTAACACGGATAACAGCGATATTAAAAAAAAAAAAGGAGTTCTAATGGATGTAATTATGCACTGGTATGCTATTTGGAAGTCATAGAGTCAGTTGTTAATTGTTTTTGATAACGTTGTTTATCTGTATAATAATAATAATAATAATAATAATAATAATAATAATAATAATAATAATAATGGCGTGTGGCTTCGGGAGAGATCTGGTGTCCCACTGTGGGTGGAGGCGGTACAATAACACCCATGGTACCCCTACCTGTCGTAAGAGGCAACTAAAATGGGCTCCAGGGGCTCTGTACTTTGGAGCATGGGTTGGCGACCACGAGGCCCTCAGCTGAGTCCTGGCATTGCTCCACTTGTGCCGCGCTCCTCACTTTTATCTATCCTATCCGACCTCCTTTGGTCAACTCTTTTTCTTTGCCGACCCCGACGTAATGACGTATGGAGGCCTAGGGAGGCTTTCATTTTCACGCCCTTCGTGGCCCTTGCCTGCCTTTGGCCGATACCTTCATTTTTCGAAGTGTCGTAACCGTTCCATTTTTCTCTCTGATTAGTGTTATATAGAGGATGGTTGCCCAGATTTACTTCCTCTTAAAACAATAATCACCACCATCACCACCACCAGAGATCTGGCGCAGGTCTTTCGAATCAGCGCCTATAGGTTACCTGCGTTTCTGTGAGAATTGGGTCCTACCTGCGAGGAATTCTAATAATGGCACCCACATACAGCCCCCGAGCATCGGAATTAATCCACAAGGTTAAAATCCCTGACCCGGGCGGGAATCACATCCGCGACACCTCCGAACAAAGGTCAGCACGATAACCATTTAGCCATCGAGCTGGACAACTACTGTCCTCGTCCCGAGGTGGTGCAGCTCTTGTCAGGTACACCTACAATGTAGGCGAGCTGCATGTACCACTTTAACCAAATATCAGCCACTCTGCCATTCTTAAATTTCTAGCAATACCAGGTATCGAATCCGGGCAACCGAGGACGGCAACGAATAGTCATAATAATCGCAAATTATGCACTTGGAAGGGGAAGCATGCATTTTATAAAGAGATTTAGTATTAATTAGTTAAAATGATGAAAGTAGGCAAAAATGAAGTCATTAATAATTTTTGTTGCAGAAGCTTCTGTATGTTAAAACATCTCCTTTATACCTCTCCATTTGTTGCGTAGGTAATTGCAGCAGCTGTGTTCAGTTCTGTGTCTGTTGCGGTGAAAACACGGCCTTTTTGTGGTTCGGACACACTCAGCTACTTTGTGAGGTCTAACACGTAGGCATGTGTCCCAGTTGTTTTTAAGTACCATTTATCCTTCAATAATGGATTCATGTAATCCCCGATGAAGCGCAATTTATCATTAGTCATCGACCAGGATGTGTGAGGCAGATCTATCCAGTTGCCACGTTTCTATATCCTAACGGTAGTTGGGTTTGATTCTGCACTTTCCGAACCAGGTCGAGTTTTTTTATGTTTTCTCTTCATTTTTAATGAAATTAGGTGAAATATGTATTTTAGCAATATTTCTCTAAATGGACCGTAAATCTACTTAATCTTGTCAGGTACTTCTACAATGTAGGCGAGCTGCATGTACCACTTTAACCAAATATCAGCCATTCTGCTATTCTTAAATTTCTGGCAATACCAGGTATCGAATCCGGGCAACCAAGGACCAGTGGTGTATATGATATTCTTGTCCGAAGATTCTTTCGCTTGTTGGGAACAATACCTATAATATGGAAAGTTTGTTCCCTCTTCTTGGCTTGTTGACGGTTTTCGCATTAAGAGGAAGTGGGAACCATATTTTAACACATCGGAAAAAATATTTCCGACACTTTGAAGAAAGGGTAAGGCCGATAAAGGCGTGAAAATGAAAGACCTGAGGCCTCGCAAATATATCCCTATGGGTAGTCGCAAGAGAATAAGAGGTAACCAAGGAAGGTCGATGGTAAAAATGAAAGTGAGAAGGCTGACTGCAGTGAGTGGAAGCGAGGTAATGTCCTGTGGTCGTCAGCCGATGCTCCTAAGTTGAGAGAATCTCTTTGAGTCACTCATTACGATAAGCAGGAGATACCGTGGATTTACGAGTATTTTATCACCCCAATCCGCAAGGGATTTCCTTTGGTTTGCTGATATATTTCATGAAATCTTCCACAATTTCTTTTCAACTACCACAGTAATCATTTCTCAAAACAGTTCAAATGAAGGAAATTTTAAAAGTATTCATTGTAATAAATCTCTGACATTCGTCAGGGGGAAGGCCGAGCAAAGTGAATAAACTAATTTTATATCAGTTTATTTCTGTAATTACGAACGACAATGACATGATCTTTACTGTAATTGTTCCTTGTTATCTTTCCATTTAATTGATATAAAAATCAGAATCATAAACTATTCATAGTTAAAGTTCGGTATTAATTATATCAAATTATTCACTTTGCCCAGGGCAAAGTGGATAAAGAAATGAATTGTTTAAAAGTGGAAATGTTATTACTAAGAAACGATATGTTTGATATTTGCATACAAATGGAATTCAGAAATTTGTTTTCAATAGTTTTTATAGCGTTCACAGTTTACATGTTATAGCTAATTTAAGGATAAAAAAGGGAGAAAATAAGGACACATTCAATACACTGAAAATTAATAATTCTTATTCCGTTCCTTTATGTGAAATCCAAACTTTATATCACAATGTCCATACTGAACAGAGTACTTGCCGTTATATTGATTTTGTTTATTTGTTCCGATAGAATACTGTAGAATCGATTTACTTGAGGACGATTAAACCAGCAAGCCCTTGGAACCGATGTTGGTTCTGGAGTCCGCAATACAATGTCGCGATGTCGACTTTGAAACCCCTTCAGCCAGTTAGCTCCAGCACTAACATTTTTTCCATCTTGAAGGACAAGGGACTTTATTTCTATTGGCAAAATCATATGCCAATTTCATAAATTCCCTTCTTGTAAGTCCGTATAAAAGATTGTCCATTTCTCTCAAACAGTCAACCAGTTCGAGTTCTTGTTCCTCACTGAAAACTATTCTAAATCTGCCTAACTGCTTCTTGCTAGAGCCGGATTTTCAGTGCCGGTACAGTGTAGAAAAGGGCAGACCGTATTTTGTAGCAACGGAGTTAATAGGATTTGTACTGCATTCCTCCAGACCTTTCTTCATTGTCTCTTCGGATCAGCTGCCCTGATCACTGGTTCGTTTGTAATTGTAAACCATCTGCAAACAAAAATTACAATATTTAGTTTATTATTGATGTTAGTTTTTCATGTTATTAGGTAATGGTTAAAATTAATCTGCTTTGAACAGGCTACAATCCTACTGGACCCACCAGTTTACACTTGTCTGCGTGGTAAAATAAATAAATAAATAAATAAATAAATAAATAAATAAATAAATAAATAAATAAATAAATAAATAAATAAATAAATAAATAAATAAATAAATAAATAACTTTTCTATAAAGATAAAGTATTACTCACTCTAAAGTAATTATGGACAAAGTATTCAACAACATTAACCTGCCCGGGCAAAGTGAATAAATATCCGCTTTGCCCTATTCACTTTGCCCAGCTGTGCTCCATTAAGGAAATCTTGACTAAACGCTCAAATGTAATGTATCAAAAAGCAAGCAAAGTGTGTCCATAAGTGGTTGGGAATAACACTAAAATACAATGTAATAAATTTTAAAATAGTTATAAATATCTATCTATAACAGTGTGTTTCTTACCTTGATAAAATTTTAAGAAATATTGCAAAAATCTTCTAACACTTCCAGTCTCACTGTGTTCACCACTGCACTCTGTGCCACTGATTCTTATGTCTCAAGCAGATTGCAGAACTTCCTGCAGAAGCAACTCAGTGATACCTAGCGTCATTTTCCGTAAATTTTACTTATTCGCTTTGCCCGGTCTTCCCCTATATTATACTCTTAACAAAACGTCTCCTCTCTAGCTCATTTTTGAGACTTTCTGTGCTCCTGAACGGATCCACTCACTGCTAGCAGGATATTCTATTAAATTAATGCAGTGTTCTGCAGCTTTTATTCTCTTGCAGAATCCACAGTTAAGTCAGGGCAGACCACAAAACTGCCAACACACAACTGGTGAACGAAACGTGGTTATTACGCGTTCATAACAGCAAGAACCGCGCGACACATATCAACGTCCGAGTTGGAAATAGCGACACATTAAATGGAGTGGAAACATACAAGCCAGGCCCGGACACGGCACGAAAATATTACAATTGTCAAGCCAGATTTGAACAATAGAATTTAAATGGTGGAAGACTGCGAGGAAATTACATAACGTTATACATTAGGGACAGTTACTTCCCCACTGAATATTCAAATATAATCAAGGGTGTCAGTTTTTTTGTTCATTTGTGCTTTCTGATATTAACAATTTATAATCATCAGGCTAATACACGTTATGAGACACATTTTGCTGGAGGCAGACTTTAAAGCTCCCCAACCAGATGGCATTTTATACACTCAATGAATAACTTTTAAGGCGCTAATGTTTCAAAATTGCTAACATAAAGCGTAACGTGTTCCACGGCTTTGCAAAAAGAACAAAAGTGCGTGTGTTAATCTCGTACAAAATTACCAGGTTCGTAATGAATTTAATATACGGATTGTTTTTCAATGCCTTCCCTTTGATACTAAGTGACGGCCGATATATTTTTTTACTGAATGCTTCTCTGACAGTGTCGACATGCCATTTAGGGCTCTAACCGCCTATTAATTAAAATTTCGTGCTGAATATATATTATCAATGAAAAATGTTCGCATGACACTTAGTCGATATATAAAGCTAATACAGCTCATGGAGGAACGTTTTAGGCAAACAAGCGGATATTGTCCATGGCATAGAGAATGAGGTAATATGTAATATTCTTCTTTAATAGGTGTGAAATATACAATAAAATGAATTGTTTATATCACTTGTTGAAGGAGGATGCCTAGCAGAGTGTGTTCGGTTCACCTGGAAATACTTGGGTTCGATTCCCCGTTAGGAAGTTGAAAATTAAAAGAAATGAACACTAGGTTGCTCCTTAGCGGGAATGACAGCTAACCACTTGATCCCACTTGGTGTTGAGATTACGAATAGTGGAGCGCTCTAACTTTCACTTCTCCATAAGCCTTCCCAACCTGCCATTCATTCCTGCATTCCTGAAAATATAAAAAGAGAAATATTCATTTCAGATATTTCTGCAAGATGACTTCATTTAATTTCACGAATTTCACGACTTTCAGTTGGTACTAGTATATTCTATTACCAGGCCCAATCATATAAAATATACATAAATTAAACGAGAAACTACAACTTTCAATATTTTTTCAAGAAAAAGTGTGCTCACGATATTTGTTATATACGAGGTATATACTAATTGAAGTTAGCCACCAGAGTAGTTGACACACGCGATAGTGATTCAAGAGCAGGAGGGATGAAGTTTCTGAGGTAACGTTTTATGGCTATTATTTCAAACGATAATAGCTGCCAGCGTAATTTAAATAAAATATTATCCGTTCCAGCATTCTTGAATATCACGTAGGAAAGATATTCCATTTCAGTTATATCAACAAGAATAATGATAACACAACTTGACTAGTTTATTTATTGAGACCTTCCAGCTTAGTTTCACAAAGAACTATGTCATAATATACAGTTTCAATGATGGTCTTTATTGAAAATCGTCGTCATTTGCACTTTATAGTTGAAAGCAAGATCGGTTGTCCTCAAAATTTTGCTCCTGGAATTCTTTTTTTAATTTAACATGGCCCTTCCTTGCTCCTTTTACCACATACGGCATTGTTTCACGAATTCTTCTGATTATATTGATTGAATAACCGATAGTGATAATAAAATTTAATTACTGTGATTGGACCTGAAGGACATACAAGATGACTTTCTTTACTTTCACCAGTTCTGCAACAAACTGCAAATTTTAATTGTATCTGGTATCTCATGTCATGTAAAATGAATATCATTTCTTCTAAAATTATTTTTTAATTTCATAGAATACACTCAACTCTCGGAAAACCGGGATAATGTAGGGTTAAGGCTTACCGGATAAGTAAAATCGCGGTTAACCCGCGAAAAGTTAAAAAGTTAAAAATAGAACAGGCGTACGGAAAGTACAGTTAAAATGATAATAAATGATACTAGTATATTGTTGTTTTATTAACTTATCTAATATGTTGCAATAACAATAGCACTTAATACAATTAATGAACGGAAAAATAAACAGCACTTTTCGTTGTAACTAATAAGACAAAGAAAAATATTCGGACTACCTAACTTTACAGTTTTTGAAGTTAATCAGTCATGGTTTTCTGCTTTTGTACCGTGCATTTTTTGTACTTTTGACATCACGGTTAAGCCGCAAGACGGTTGATCCGATTACGGGAAATCGAGACTTGAGTGTAATTTTTTGAAAAGCAAATTCATACATGATTACGTCCGACTCGTTGGCTGAACGGTCAGCGTACTGGCCTTCGGTTCTGAGGGTCCCGGGTTCGATTCCCGGCCGGGTCGGTGATTTTAACCTTAATTGGTTAATTCCAATGGCACGGGGCTGGGTATTTGTACTGTCCCCAACATCCCTGCAACTCACACACCACACACAACACTATCCTCCACCACAATAACACGCAGTTACCTACACATGGCAGGTGCCACCCACCCTCATCAGAGGGTCTGCCTTACAAGGGCTGCACTCGGCTAGAAATACCCACACGAAATTATAGAAATTATTAGTATGCCCTTGAAGGCACTTGTCTTTCTTTGGCCGGTACTTTCATTTTTCGAAGTGTCGGATCCCTTCCAACTCGCGAGTTTCAAGATTAATATAAGACATTTCCTTAAATATTCTACTACAATGGAGTTTATTTATCAAGGATATATTCCAAGAGAGGGAAAATTATATTAAATTAATGGGAAATATATTCTTGAAAGTTAAATTCATAATATTCTCTGCATAACATCGTTCAGAAAGAAGACGTACCACTAGAAAGGATATTTAATTGTAATTACATGTGTTTGTACCATCGTGATGTGGAAATATGTTACCTACATCTAATTCGCTAATAAATTCAATTAGCTGAGAGATGGAGACTAGAAAACTACTACGTATCTAAATGTCATTAGTGCGTCGGTTTATGGGTGCTCTACTAACTTGAAAGCCTATTTTCTCTGCAACCAGTCATCAAATTTACTTTTGTAAACGTGGGGTGGGGGGGGGGGGTACGGGGGGGGGAGGGTGCGATGGGGGCATGATTAACACAGTGACTTAGCTGCTGCTGGCTTTCTACCTGTATGGCTGTGTTCGAATCCTGGTAAGTCCCCTATCAGGTTACTCCAGAAATATCATGTGACGTCAGGAAAGGAATTCGGTGTTACGTATATGACCTAAACCAAAATAGGCCTGTGGAGCTTCAGCCAACCCAGAGAGAAACAAAGAAGGAAAGAAAGGAAGTTTCAAATTGATCTTTCGTTACACTGAAAGGTTGCCAGAATAGTAATGTTATCCCGGATATGGTGAGTCCAAACCCAGGCACTGGCTGTCCTAAAAATAGATTCCCACCGTATCACATTCTCAAATCAGGTAAACAGCGGTTTGTAACTTAGTTAAGGCCACAGTCTTGATCTTCACAGTCTTACTCGCGCTTGTAGTGCGACGTTAGGTAGCAAGCGAAATAGGAAGAATGACAAAGAATATTCTGACCTACTCAAATAATTTGTTCCCAGATGGCCCATTGAAATTCGTAAGGATATGGAGAAAATGGGCATCGAAAAATAATTTATTAAGGATCGCCGAAAAGTCAAGTGTTTTCGAGCGGAAGTTAAAAGGAAACCTAAAAGGTGCTCTTTGCGGAAGAACAAAGAAAATAAATAATCGAATGAAGGAATACTAGCGGACACCAAAGCTATTGGAGGAAGAAGACGAATCACACCAAATATACTGAAGCTGTTATTCCATGGTCCATAATTGGCCAAATCGCAATAAAGGAGATCGGAATGCTGATTAGGAATGAAATGAATAATCGTTGTACGACAGACAGCAAGATTTTATGTGCATCTCAATGTGAAATGGAATACTAAGAAAGCCCGTGGCACATTCAGCTCAATAAGGGCCTTGGACTGCCAATATGATTACTGGCCAAGAAGATGGCCTGCAGACATTGTAGTAGCGTGATATCGTCAGGCGCATTGCTTGGCTTTCAATACCCATCATTTCGTAGATGGAGAAAATAATATTTAATCTGTTGTATATTCAATCGTCATTCTGTCTGTACTTTTTATTATTAACCAGATACTTGGCCTAATCCGGGTTCAGTTTCATTTTTGTGTCCGTTTGTCTGTTGCAGCATCACACTTGACTTGATTGGTGGATTGTAATGAATCTTGGTATTTAATTATAAGGTAAGGGAGAGTAATATCGTACTATAATTCGTTCAAATATATCAGCAGGAGGCTTTAGAGGGTGGCCTTAAACATAAAACTCGATGTAGACCTATCTGTTGTAAGGCCGGTTTTACATTAAAATTGCTCAAGACAAAATTTATTCAGGATATTATTTACAAAATTTTCCGTGATATGCCTTTGACCGATAAAGATAAAAATAAGGGAAAGATCAGTGACATCATGTGAAAGTTTATGTCAAAGAGCTGGTAACTAACCCAATGGAGAGTTGTTATGGAAATCATCCTGGCAACATGTAAAGGCTTTGTATATCTATCGGTCTACTTTTTGAATATTAACCTGATACTTCATTTTTATACTAGAAGGAAGAGTAGCAATAATGCATAAAATAGAAACATGAAGCTGGGAAGGGCCACAGAGAGAAAGTACGTTACGACAAGCCACCGACAGCCACATGTCCACCTACGTGCTTCAGAATTTCGGGAATACTTGAAAGGTCGACAAAGGTGTAATCTTCACATGCGAAGTGATTGTCCCGGCAGTTGTCTCTAAGCTCGTGCATTACCTCCCACGTTCCTTAAATGAAGCCGAAAAAATTGCTATGCATAGATAGTATAATTTCAATATGCTTTCATGAACCCGAAGTTTATGTCAGTGGTGCCGAAGACCTCGATGTCTGACCCCTAAAAACAACATTAATCTTCATCATCATTAGTTTAAGTCATGACTTATCTCTCACATGTCGCTGTTAACTGCCAGAGTCGACAATAACAGGTTCTGATGTTGAGATGGGAATCGTTTATTTGAGTAAGTTATTCTAAGGTGAGACGCTCCTGGGCACATTCACCCAAAAATTCAAGACATTATCAGAGCCCACGGTGTAGAAGTAGCGTGCTTAACTCTTACCCCGAGGTCCCGGGTTCGTTTCCCGACCAGGTTAGGGATTTTTACCTGAGTCTGAGAGCCGGTTCGTGGTTCACTCAGCCTACGTGTTTACAATATTGAGGAGCTGTCCGACGGTGAGATAGCGTTCCCGGTAGAAAAAGCCAAGAATAACGTCCGAGAGGATTCGTCGTGTCGACCATACGCCACCTCGTAATCTGCACACCTTCGGGCTGAGCAGCGACCCCTTGGTAGGCTGTGGCCCTTTGGGACTCTTGTGCCATGGGGTTTGGTTTGGTTTGGTCAATCTTTCTCGGAGAAGGTTCTCTGTATTGCTCTCAGTAAGTAATCTGGATCAGAATAATTATTTAAGCCAACTCAATAGGTCAATCCTAAAGCAGTACTCATCAGCCAAATGACGATAAAAATTAAAACAGTGACAGTGACTTCTCGACCCCGGAGCTCTCTGACAAGGAGTTTATTTCGTCTTCGCCATCTTTCCATTGAGTCTGATATCTACCGTCATTTTGCATTCCTCACATTTGGTCCTTTAACTCGGAAAATACAGGAAGTACAAGTAAAATAAATAAATAAATAAATAAATAATAACAGCTGAAATTTAGAGCTAAAACATGTTTGAACTTCTAAATATCTCCGTTATCAGTCATTGTATAAAAACAACATGAGACATAAAGAAGAAGAAACAGTTATACTGAGCGAGTCAACTACGATGTTTTGTCACGTAGCTGTGAGCTAGTATTTGGGACATAGTGGGCAGCCCTGAAGATGGTTTTCCGTGGTTTCCCTTTTTCACGCCAGTGAAATGAAAATGCCTTACTTAAGGCCATGTCACTTCCTTTTCAGTCCTAGCCCTGTAATATCCCTTCCTCACCAAGTGACCGTCCGGCTCCATGGCTAAATGGTTAGCGTGCTGGCCTTTGGTCCAGGGGTTCAGGGTTCGATTCCTGGCAGGGTCGGGAATTTTAACCATCACTGGTTAATTTTCCTGGCAGGGGCTGGGTGTATGAGTTGTCTTCATCATCATTTCATCCTCATCACAACGCACAGGTCACCTACGGGCGTCAAATAGAAAGACCTGCACCTTTCGAGCCGAACCCGTCCTGGGATATCCCGGCACTAAAAGCCATACGACATTTCATTTCATACATGATTACGGCCTACTCCCCTTTCTTGATATTGAAGATATGTTTGCGAAATAATATTGGGAATGATTTCAGGAAATCAACTGAAGTTGTGTAGGTAACTGGAGCGTGATTGCTCAGTTGTATTGTCACTGGCTTCTCCCCAAGGGGACCGGAGTTCGAATCCCGTCTGGTACATATAGTATTTTAAAAATTACATTTTATTTTCATGTGGTTCAGATTCTACGTAAAACTAGAAGTTTTGAAGCTATAATTATGCAGCATAGTACTTGGTACAATTATTTACAACGAAAATTTTGTTCAGTAAGATGAAAAAGGTTCACAAATAATTATCATATAGGCCTACAGGTGTTTCTTGAGTGCGGCCGTGAATTCCGATGCGAAACTTGGTGTGTCATGAAGTGTTATGTGTTAGCGGTGCTGCTTTACGGTGTGGAAGAAATGAACACTAAATGCTACGTTAATAACTAGAGGCCTTTGAAATGTGGGTGTATCATGGAATATTGAAGATCTCATGGGTAGGCCATGCTACCAACGGGGAGAAACTCCCTCGAGCTGGAAAATCATGGGAACTCTTAACCATCGTAAAACGGAGGAAGACAGCCTATTTCGGTCACATCTTCCGAAATGACAAATACAGTCTGATACAAGTGATCAGAGAGGGAAAGAGAGAATGGAAACGATGAAGTGGGTAGAGAAGATTATCTTGGACGTGGAACTTCTGGCATTCACGACAAGATAACTCTGATACGGGAAGCTCAAAATAGGAAAACTTGCTTCACGATGGTCCCCAACTTCCTTGAGGAGACCGCACCAGAAGAAGAAGAAATGAAAATTACGAACATATGTATAAATATAGCATGTGGATGTCTCTAAAATAATAGCTGTGCAGCCATGGCCACACTGTGTTACCTTCTGCAAGTCCCACCTTGTTGAATTATAAGGAGCACGAGCTACAAAGAGGACATTTGTGCATTCCGGCTTTCCCTCAGCAATGATTCTGCAATGACCGATTCTTGCATTCCAGAAGCATTGTAATCGTATTATCTGTCTATCTATCTATCTATCTATCTATCTATCTATCTATCTATCTATCTATCTATCTATCTATCTATCTATCTATCTATCTATCTATCTATCTATCTATCTATCAGGAAAAACTACTGGACATAAAGTAATGACATTTTGAGGATACATTTACATTACAATGTAGATCCTCACTAAGGAAGGATTTTCGGATATTCCATCGATAAGGGGGTTAAAAGGGGGGTGAATTTTTAATGTTAGTGTATCTATATCTCAGAAACTTAAAAGTTTAAAGCTTTAAAAATTGATACATGGAATTTCCTTTAAAAATAAAGAAACACGTAGTTATTGTTTCCAGAAATTCCTCTTAAGAGGGGTAAGGGTAAGGGTGTGTTCTGCCCTAAGGCAGGTCCGAACCTCCGCAGAGGTGTGCCTGAGCCGGAGTTTACGTGCGGTAGGGTGGCGAGTTCCTTTCCGCTCCTCCATTCCCTTACCTCCACCAAGAGCGCGTGGCATCCCATCAACTTCTCGACCACGCCCAATGTTGCTTAACTTCGGAGATCTCACGGGATCCGGTGTTTCAACACGGCTAGGGCCGTTGGCTTAAGGGGGGTGAAAAAAGGTTAAAATGATTTGAATACCTTTCATTAAGATACGTATATCTCAAAAACTGAAGATGTTACAGACATGAAAAATCGGTATTTGGATAATCCTTTAAAAATATTTTTTATGGTATATCTTAGAAATGTAACATGTTACAGACCTGAACATTGGTATTTGGAATCCCCTATAACACTAAAGAGCCACACATAATTAGTTTCAGGAGAATCCACTTAACGGGAACTGGAAAAGGGGCTGCAGTACATATCAAAAAGTTAACATAGTACAGACGTGAAAATTTGCATTTTCAATCTCTTTTAAAAATAAATTAACATTTTTCCGGAAAAAACACTTAAGGGGGTGGGGACAAGAAGGACTGAAAAGGGATTTGAATTATTTTTATTAGGATACTGATATCCTAAAAACTGAAGATGTTACAGACGTGAAAATTGATATTTGGAGTCTCCTTTAGAACTAAAAAAATACATAACTTTTGTTTTCGGAAAATCCACTTCAGGGGGTTGAGGGTGAAAGATTTGAAAAATTACTTGAATTCTTTGCATGAGAATACTTATATTGCAAAAGCTAAATATGTTGCAGACGTGAAAATTGGTATTTGGAATCTCCTTAAAAAATACGTTTTTTTTGATTTTCGGAAAATTCACTTCAAGGGTAGAGTGAAAGGAAGTGAAAATCTTTGATTTATTTTTATGGAGTTACTTATTACTCAAAAACTGGAGATTACAGTTGTGAAGGTTGGTATTGAAATCTGCTTTAAAATTAAATAAACGCGCACTTTTTGAAGGGGAAATCGGCTTAACGGGGTGGAAAGGTGGTGAAAAGAAGTCGATTTATTTTTATGAAGATACTTATATCTCAAAAACAAAAGATGTTACAGACGCGAAAACTGGTGTTTGGAATCTGCTTTAAAAATGAAGAAAGATTTTTTTTTTCGGAAAATCCACTTAGGTGGGGGTAGGATGGGGAAAGGACTGATAAAGTTGTTGAATTATTTTTATGTGGATTCTTATATGTCAAAACCGGAAGATGTTATAGACGTGGTGGAAATGGGAAATTTGTAATCTCCTTGAGGGATGACTGTTTATCACATGTACAGTTCTATTTCGCATCTTAGTCCCAAAAGGCAATACCACAAATGTGGTTTACAAAGACATTCTGGGGTAAATAAACTCAATTTTTCGAGGAGTTTTTATACTTCAGGGATTTTTAGATAATGTCTTAGTACAGTACCATGGGACGATTACTTTTATCAAATTAAGAAATCCACGCGAGCGAAGCCGCGTGTAATTGTTAGTATAAAGATAAAGGCATAAAAATGTGTGAGAAATGCGATAAGTGGTACAAAAATTAATAACTCTGGAAAAGGAAGATATTTTATTAGTCTCTAATAACACCTAAATGTGGAGCATATCACATATTTTTCATTACATTCACAGACTGTGTAATATTGAGAGCTTTACATGAATTTTCGCTGCTGATATGTTTTATCCGTCATATAAATTGTACTGTATGTTTAAGCACAGTTACCAGTCTGACTGCCCGAGTATAAAATTTTGCAGTCCTATGTAGCTATTCATTTTGGGAGCTTCTTTCGGTAATAATCGGTGGTACTGTATGTATTTTGTTATACATACCGATTTCACAGGAGGAGTGAGAAATAATTACTATACAATAAGCCAGAGTAGAATTTTAACGTTAGTCAATTACTTTACGCTATAAAATGTAGACGTTACAGCATATACGTACAGAACAGTACATAACGGTACTTTATATATGTTATTCTGAAACATCTTGCATTTCCTCCAAGTGTATTACACTGGTCATCAACAAAATTATAAACAGTTATAATAATCAGTCTTTTAGTTAAAATTAGACTACAGCCAAATGATAGGGTGTAACTACCGATATATATTTTAATGCTATATAATGTATAAAAATTGTAAGAGCATGACGAACAAGTTACTTGCTTCATATGAAGAAAAATTTGAAATATTCCGAAATATCATGCATGTAGACAATTTGAACCCCTCTTCCCAAGCACAGAAAATCAAATTCATCCCCGTACAGGCCACGACGGCTCTTAGAGGAGTACAAGGTAAAGGCTTCCACAATTCGTAACCTCGGCACTAATTGGGGTTGTGTTCCCCAGATACCCACTGTACGTATAGGCTGAGTGTACCTCAGGGCCATGTGCCTCTCCAGAAGTGGAAGTCTCGTTCCTCAGTGGAAGGAAAGGGGGAGAACTAAGCACACCTTTACCACAGCTCATACGGAAACATATCAACTGACAGTTGAACTTATTAAGTGCCATCACCGCCAAAGAGGGACTTTTCCTTTTTTGTCCGGAACTTCTTCAAGCGATGAAGCGATTGTTGAATAATTTAAAACATATCTGTGCAACGATAGTAAACGGAACTACGTTCACTTTATACCAAACTGAGGTTTGATATATGGTTACTGTATTTTCCGTGATTTATCCCTGGCTGCAAAACACAAGCAATAATAAGCAAGCTGGACAGTTTGAGATAAAAGGCACACTTCCACTTCCACTTCCAGTACACTTCCAGAAAAAATAAAATAAAAAACAATCAAAATATGAAGTGTACTCTAAAATGTGGAAAACTATTTGTATAGTCATGTAAAATAAGTTTAAGAAACTTTTCATTAAAAAACGAGCAAGTAAATTTACTGGAGAACATTCTTTGAACTGTTCTGTAGAACTGCGCTTTTGTGATATAGTGCTTTTCCCTCCGGGGCTCAGACATTTTTTTGGAGCATTGTATTTCGGAAGAACACGTGTTTTTGGAGGTTTTCTTCTTCACACTTTCAAGAATCTATATCATACTATTATATAGAAAATCTGCAATTCCAGAAAGTTTCTTTTGTTTCTTATAGTTCATAGATTATATCTAATGGCATTTCATTAGTATTATTGATTTACCATTGTTATGAGGGGGTGCTTTAACAATGATCCCAATTTGGAGCTCAGGATAGATGATTGTTATTCAAAATCTGTACTTAATGTTGTTTATCTCTGTTAACAGATGATTTAGAAACGTAGAAAACAGTTTAAATCATGGTGAAAATTTAGGATAAAGTCTTTGTGTTTAATTTTGCGGCTCATCACTTCTACAACTTGGGCTTCACTCCTACCAAGAGACAATTGAGAAATGTCCCTTTGTTACACACGAAGTCTGTTCAAAAAATAACCGACCTTTGAAAATCATGTGTAGCTTTTCCAGGAATTTGAAATTGACTGAAATCATCATCCTTTCAAAGTAAATTCCAGTTTAGGGAATATATAAGTGTCTACTGGAGGTAGACTAGGTGAGTAGGTAGATGGAGAAGCAGAGTAGCCTCCGTATTCGTCAAACGTTCATCAATCAAGAGGTATGCATGAGCTGGCGCCTTGTTATGGCTGAGTCTCCACTTTCTCCAGAAATGAAATGGCGTATGGCTTTTAGTGCCGGGTGTGTTCGAGGACAAGCTCGGCTCGCCAGTTTCAGGTCTTTTGAATTGACACCCGTAGGCGACCTGAGCGTCGTGATGAGGATGAAATGATGATGAGGACGACACATACACCCAGCCCCCGTGCCAGCGGAATTAACCAATTATGGTTAAAATTTCCAACCCTGCCTGGAATCGAACCCGGGACCCCTGTAACTAAAGACCAGCACGCTAGCCAAGGAGCCGGACAGTTTCTCAAGAATAATGGCCTCTTTCTGCTTGCATATTCTTTCAAAAGTTTCAAGACTTTGTGATAATAATAGCGACTATCAAATGTTCCCGTGCTTCGCTACTGTGTTCTACATTGTATACGGTTTCTCCCTAAATTGCAATAAAGGCAGTGAGTAAGACTATGTTAAATTGCATTCCTCTTAGCGGTAACCTAGAAAAAACAGGGAGTATGGAATACGTTGTTTCCGATCTAAGCTAGGCATTGTGGAAATTTTTAGAATAATGGCAGGCCACATTTTCTACTGCCAATCACAATCGAGTTCGGTAGTTTCTACTATAATGGAAGGCTCATTTGACAACTGCCATTCGCAATAGATATGGAGAGTTTTCATTATTAAGACTGGCCCTTTTTCTTAATGCAAGTAGCAGTCGAGTTCGAAAGATTTTATTACAACCGAGAAATGCAGCGCTGTCTAACGTATTAACAATCGAAACACGACAATAAGTCATACGACCAAAGTTGTTGATCTCTCCAAATAGATCGATGATTATGCTATCTGTTTTGTACTACGACTTACCGTTTAGCCACCAATTATCCCGATACGAAGGTCTGCACCGTCATTAAAATTGTATCCATATTTCGATATTTTTCGTGGCCAAATGTTATACATTTGCATAGCTGAGAATACTTCCTCAAAGAAAAGAGTTTCAGGGTTTCGGGATTAGCAATTAGGACGGCCGGATAGGACAAATATATAGACACGGAGTAGATTTATTGGATAATCAAATGCCCCTCAATAAGTTATGATGGTATGAGTTACGGATAAAAGAAAGCGGCAACAGAGGAAAAATTAGGCGTAAGGACTCTTAGGTAAACAGATAAGAAGATGACTAATGATTTTATTACTTAAAGCTAATCGAGGACGGTTATAAACTCGAACGACATTCCGTCAATATCCCACACAATGGCCAATTGACGTCTCCCTCGCTTTCTACCCAAGGAACAACCACGAATTTACATAAATGATGACGAAAATACGTGAATTCCCTGCTGGCAAGCAGTCAGAGACGTTGCCATGAAAACCTGTAGGTTGGTTGCCCGTCTGTCGATCACTCAATGCAGAGCATGAGACCAGCAGAAAATAGTAATTTTCTCCGTCAATTAAAGAGTAAGCTAAATTATGAACATAACAAAAGTTGTTTATAATGAAGAGACGTTTCTCATACAGTCCACGGATTGTACAGAAAATCAATAATGTAAGAGAAAATGGAGGAAAATTGTTCTGGTGTTTCTATAAACCTCCCGTCTATGCAAAAATGTTAAAATTATATGCATATCAAAACCTTCCCCGGGATGAGTATACTCTAAATATGACGTTTGCTCGCGATCTATCCAGCCGTTTCGCCATGGTGGTGGAACAAACAGACAAACAGACAAACAGACATGAAAAATAAAAACAGCCGATTCGGCCTTGAGTTGACCTAAAATGGATAAATATCTGAAAAATCGACAAAACAAACGAAATTACAGACAGCGGACGCCCTGCAACTTTATTTGTATAGATTACCCCTCTGACGCTCAGATAAAAATTCATGGCGCATAGCAACGAAGTCAGGAAAGACCCTCACTGCACTTCCGCTTTCGATCTCGGAGAATTTTCCCCCACTGCTGTGGTCATTTCTTACGTCTTCGAACTTATTCTCCCCAGTGAAGGAGAACGGAATGTTGATACGTTACTAAATTCTTCTATTAGGAACCCAGGCATCATAGAAAAAGAGGATTGTCAGTAACTACGAATGATCCCGGACTACATTTCTATATGAGTCATCTTCAAAATATAACCGAACTTTAAAAATAGTGCTCGAATGCGAAATCTTATTGGTTTCCAGTAAGAAGAGCTGTATACTAGTATCCTTCCTAAGTAACTAATGGTTTGACTCACCTTTCTGAAATAATATTAGTTATCACTCAGCAGCCTTTAGTGTTCGAATGTGTTTTTGTGTCTGTTGAGATGTCTGACTAATAGAAGAAATCAGGGTTATCTCATATTTTAAGCGATACCCAAGCTTATTGGTCTGGCCTCGTATTTCCTCCTGTAATCCCTGTGTTGTGCTCCTGCCATTGTGCCGTGTATAATGGTTACATAACACGTGTGCACAATGTGGACACATCGATTAGCTATACAACGTGCGTTAAATACATTGTTCACTAAGTCACTCTACCAACACCTGCTGTGAGGAAGAACAAGGGGACCTTGCGGAGATGGACTACATTCTAGCGGGGGACCAAAGCCTGCCTCTATCGTATTCACCTTGTGGACACTGTCCTGTTCTCTATAGCTCGAGCCCTGTACTTATACCTGATATGATACAACATCGACAACAACAACAATAATAATAATAATAATAATAATAATAATAATAATAATAATAATAATAATAATAATAATAATAATAATAATAATAATAATAATAATAATAATAATAATAATTGTTACGGAGATTTCCGTGGTAGGTAGAGGTGAAAGAAGGTGCGGGTGTGAATAGGTCTCAAACTACGAAATTAAAGTTAATGTAAAATTTAACAAGGTTATATTTTCTTTCCAAAATTCAGAAATAACACAAATGGCAGGTACAGAGTAGCAAGGCAACAAAAGTACAATTACAGTATTTACAGGATTTGGGCTTCGAGCCCCGACCTCGCAATTCTTGGGCAACTAGCCCAACTTTACCTCAAAACAAGATTTAACAGAGGGGCAGAAGACCCCAATCAAGCCCCGGAGCACTTGCTCCAAATTACACAGTAAAGCCTCCTCGAGGCGTACAACAACAACAATTTACACTAAAGAGCGACCCGCTCTCAAATTTAGGCCTCTCCCAGGCCACACCAAACTCCACCTTCAAGCTGTCCTCAACGGACATAAACACAGGGGTAAAATACCCAATCTACTGAGGCCTATTAAGTGAGAAAAGGTTAATTATATGGCCTCTAAAATACCAACTTGTAAGGAAGCTCTCCCAACTCCTAATACACTTTATTTAAAACCTACTTGGCACTAGGCCGTTAATGCAAGGGCTAATCCCATACTACAGAGGTGACTTCAGAAAAGAACAATTTACATTATATTAAGGAAGAATCGGTTGTAAAAAAATAAGTTCACCTCAAAATAAATAATATGAGTGGGAGCTCGAGAGGGTTAAGCACTCTCTATCCCAATATGTGACTTTAAAGAGAATAGAGTTAAGAGACGTTACATTTTAGGAAAAGGTTACATGGTAGGAACGCTTCGGACCCGCCCCGAGAGTTAAACTGCTGAGCTAGCAAGAAAAGAAGATATTAAAAGGCCATTACCTTGGTGTAGAACTGCTCCCCAAAGAAAGAGGCGCTCCCCGCCCCCTGCTATGTACTTTACACACTGAAAGATGGTACTGAAGTGGCACAGAGACCCTAAAATCAGCGGTTTATATACTCTCGCGGAAAGTTCGAGGCGTTTCAGGAAGGAAAACACCCGCCCACAATCATTTTATTGGTTCACCGAGAAAACCCCTACACAATACGAAGAAGAAACATATTATTGGTGGAAAATTAATTAAAGAAATTCGGGATTGGCTGGATTTAAAACAAGGGGAAAGAAAGGGTTAATATTGCCAACTTAAACAATGACAGAAGGAAATTTAACAAAGAACAAATTTTTGAAATTAAATTTTCTCCAAAAGAACAGTTCTTTTTCTTCGCACTAGGGTGCACTATTGTAGTTCTTCAGTAGTGTCCTCTAGAAGAGAAAGTTCACACTTCTTACTACCGGTAAAACAAAAATACATCAAAAGTGGCACAGTTCAAAAACTCCAAACTTTCCAAGTAGTGACATCTTCTGAGAAACTTGAAAATTAATACCGTCGATAAAGTTCAGACTTCCTCCAGCAGAGGAGTTTCAACTGGCGCACATTTTAAATTAGCGGCGTGGAGGTGTACCGCCCGGTACAATAATAATAATAATAATAATAATAATAATAATAATAATAATAATAATAATAATAATAATAATAATAATAATAATAATAATAATAATAATAATAATGTAATTTGTATAGAGGTGTTTTCGTTAATTCATCTTCTATCGATCTCGCCTTTCTGTCTGTACTTTTTGAGTATTAACCTGGCACTTGCTTCGTATACCCGGTAGTTTAATTCTCGTCTGTTTGTTACTGTTCATAATCTCGGGAAAATCGGTTGGATTTTCGTGAAATTTCGTATTTTAATTTAGGATAAGGGCGAGTAAGATCTTAAAATTGTAAGTTGTTCAAAGCATTCAGGAGGAAATTCAGAGGGGTCCTAAAGCATAACATTTTATGTATGTTGTTTTACGGTTGTTTTACATGAGAATTGCTCGCGATAACATTTATTTAAACTATTACAAAAATGTTCTATACCTTTTTCCGAAAAAAGTTATGTCAGTGGCAGTCGATTGAATATTTAAGACCGAGAACATCTAACTAACTATGTGAGGAGCTTCTATACAGATAACCCTGGCAATATTTTAAAGACTTTGTACATCTGTCTGTACTTTTTCAAGATTAACCTAATAGTTTCTATATCTGAAGGAAGAGGTCAAATGAAGAGCAGAAATGACGTATAAATAGATGAAACGGCAAAGGGCCGCAGAGAGTTAGGAAGCGACCAGTTCACAAGAGATACCGGCATAGAGCAGCATGCCCACTTTCATGCTTCAGAATCTTATGAACAGCATGTAATCAGGCACATGATAGGTGATTGTTCCTTCAACGAGTACGTTATTTTTTATTATTAGTTCTTGTAACTGTAATATGTTTAGAAACTTAGCAAAATATTATTTAATTTAATTTCTATAGTTTCATTCATTTGTTAGATATTTAGATTTCTCTATATTATACTTGATGTATACTGTACATCGAAATCTTTGAATTAAAATGCAATTCTAATTGAAGCCGTTCTGTTGTACAGACATATATATAAATAAATAAATAAATAAATAAATAAATAAATAAATAAATAAATAAATAAATAAATAATATAAAGCGTAGATTCAAGTTTCAATACACTGCGCTGATACATTTTCATCTATTCACTCATGATGCTTCACCTTATCCTGACTTTAATACATTTAGAGTTAGAAAAAATGGTCTGAGATAGTTAGGCTCCCCTCACTCTGCTTCATCTTCGCTTACGTTCTGCAGTTGGGTTCACTTTGTACTTATTGCTGCAACAGATATTCGACTCGTGTGAATTACTTCAGCAACGTCCTTATTTCTAGCACTGGTTGTGCCTATTGTCTTTCTTTACACGCGTTTATCTCAACCATTGCATCTTGTTACCTCAAGCTTGGGAATAATATATCTTGATGAAACTTGCTCTTCGCTACGTTACAGTAGACTTACTATGAATAATGATCGATATGGCAATAATTTGATATGGGAACTAAATTTATTCTACTGGTATTAATATACACTAAATTTCAGCTGGGACGTAAAACAAAGTACATTATTATTATTATTAAATTTCAGCTGAAAATCAGGGCATTAGACTTCTCAAAACTTGCTCTTGTATACCTGACTCTATTGCCGATCTCAGAAAAAAAAACAGCTCCGTTTCTTTCCTGTAAGTAGCTCACCTGCATCAATTGGATTCCCTGAAATTTTCCTACGACTACCCTTCCGTCGAAAGGGGGGTAGCAGCCTTTCGATAGTTGCAAGGGCGGCAGTCTAGATGATTGACTGATACGACCTTGTAATAATACTCAACATGGCTTAGCTGTGTTGATACTGCTACACAGCTGAAAGCAACGGGAAACTACAGCCGTAACTAACTCCCGAGGACATGCAGCTCTCTCTGTATGAATGATGTACTGATGATGGCTTCCTCCCGGGTAAAATATTCCGGAGGTAAACTAGTCCCCCATTCGGATCTCCGGGTGGGGACTAGACGAGAGGGGGCGATCATCATTAAGATGGATACTGACATTCTGCGAGTCGGAGCGTGGAATGTTAGAAGTTTGAATCGTTGTGGTAGGTTAGAGAACCTGAAAAGGGAGATGGATAGGCTAAAGTTAGATGTAGTTGGTATAAGTGAAGTACGTTGGCAGGAAGAACAATATTTTTGGTCAGGCGACTACCGAATTACCAACACAAAATCAAACAGGGGAAATGCAGGAGTTGGTTTAATAATGAATAAGAAAATAGGGCAGCGGGTAAGCTACTACGACCAGCAGAGTGTAAGAATTATTGTCGTCAAGATAGACACCAAATCAATGCCCACCACAATAGTGCAGGTCTATATGCCTACTAGTTCAGCGGATGATGAAGAAATCGAAAGAATATATGAGGAGATAGAAGATTTAATACAATATGTAAAAGGTGACGAGAATCTAATTGTGATGGGAGACTAGAATGCAGTGGTAGGCCAAGGAAGAGAAGGTAATACAGTAGGAGAATTTGGATTGGGACAAAGGAACGAAAGAGGAAGTCGGCTGGTTGAATTCTGCACTGATCATAATTTAGTCCTTGCCAATACTTGGTTCAAACACCACAAACGACGGCTGTATACGTGGACGAGACCTGGAGACACTGGAAGGTATCAAATAGACTTCATTATTATTAGGCAGTGATTCAGAAATCAAGTGTTGGATTGCAAAACTTTCCCAGAGGAGACGTGGACTCTGACCGCAACTTGTTGGTCATGAAATGCCATCTGAAGTTGAAGAAATTGAAGAAAGGAAAGAATGCAAAAAGAAGGGATCTAGACAAGTTGAAAGAAAAGAGTGTGAGGGATTGTTTCAAGGAACATGTTGCACAAGGACTAAATGAAAAAACTGAAGGAAACACTATAGAGGAAGAGTGGAGATTCATGAAAAATGAAGTCAGTAGGGCTGCTGAAGAAATGTTAGGAAGGAAGAAAAGATCAACTAAGAATCAGTGGATAACTCAGGAGATACTAGACCTGATTGATGAACGACGAAAATACAAGAATGCTAGAAATGAAGAGGGCAGAAAAGAATACAGGCGATTAAAGAATCAAGTGGATAGAAAGTGCAAGGTAGCTAAGGAAGAATGGCTGAAGGAGAAGTGCAAGGAGGTCGAAGGCTGTATGGTCCTGGGTAAGGTAGATGCTGCATACAGGAAAATCAAGGAAACCTTTGGAGAAAGGAAATCTAGGTGAATGAATATTAAGAGCTCAGATGGAAAGTCACTTCTAGGGAAAGAAGACAAAGCAGAAAGATGGCAGGAGCATATCCAACAGTTGTATCAAGGTAAAGATGTAAATAATTTGGTTCTGGAACACGAAGAGTCTGTTGATGCTGATGAAATGGGAGACCCAATTTTGAGGTCAGAGTTTGACAGAGCTGTGAGTGACCTCAATAGGAACAAGGCACCTGGAATTGATGACATTCCCTCTGAATTATTGACTGCCTTAGCAGAAACCAGCATGGCAAGGTTATTACATTTTGTGTGCAAGATGTATGAGACAGGAGAAGTCCCATCCGATTTTCGGAAGAATGTTGTTATACCTATTCCCAAGAAAGCCGGTGCTGACAGGTGTGAAAACTACCGCACCATTAGTTTAGTATCTCATGCCTGCAAAATTTTAACACGTATTATTTACAGAAGAATGGAAAAACAAGTTGAAGCTGAGTTGGGAGAAGATCAGTTTGGCTTCAGAAGAAATGTAGGCACACGTGAAGCAATACTGACTTTACGTCTGATCTTAGAGGATCGAATCAAGAAGGACAAGCCCACGTACATGGCATTCGTAGATCTAGAAAAGGCATTCGATAATGTTGATTGGACCAGGCTATTTATGATTCTGAAGATGATAAGGATCACATACCGAGAACGAAGAATTATCTACAATCTGTATAAATATCAGTCTGCAGTGATAAGAATCGAGGGCTTTGAAAAAGAAGCAGCAATCCAGAAAGGAGTGAGGCAAGGCTGCAGTTTGTCCCCTCTCCTTTTCAATGTTTACATAGAACAGGCAGTAAAGGAAATCAAAGAGAAATTTGGAAAGGGAATCACAGTCCAAGGAGAGGAAATCAAAACCTTGAGATTTGCCGATGATATTGTTATTTTATCTGAGACTGCAGAAGATCTCGAGAAGTTGCTGTATGGTATGGATGAAGTCTTGTGTAAGGAGTACAAGATAAAAATAAATAAGTCCAAAACAAAAGTAATGGAGTGCAGTCGAACGAAGGCAGGTGATGTAGGAAATATTAGATTGGGAAATGAAGTCTTAAAGGAAGTAGATGAATATTGTTACTTGGGTAGTAAAATAACTAACGATGGCAGAAGTAAGGAGGACATAAAATGCAGACTAGCACAAGCAAGGAAGAGCTTTCTTAAGGAAAGAAATTTGCTCACTTCAAGCATTGATATTGTAATTAGAAAGATGTTTTGAAGACTTTCGTGTGGAGCGTGGCATTGTATGGAAGTGAAACATGGACGATAACTAGCTCAGAAAGAAAGAGAATAGAAGCTTTTGAAATGTGGAGTTACAGAAGAATGCTGAAGGTGAGATGGATAAATCGAATCAAGAATGAAGAGATACTGGATCGAATGGATGAGAGGAGATCGATTTGGCTAAATTTGACGAAAAGAAGTGATAGAATGATAGGATACATCTTAAGACACCCAGGACTTGTTCAGTTGGTTTTTGAATGAAGTGTAGGTGGTAAGAACGGTAGGGGCAGACCAAGGTATGAATATGACAAGCAGATTAGAGCAGATGTAGGATGCAATAGTTACGTAGAAATGAAAAGGTTAGCACAGGATAGAGTGGCATGGAGAGCTGCATCAAACCAGTCTATGGACTGATGACTCAAACAACAACACCCTTCTGTCTTTGAAGTGTCAATTTTGTATAGTAGTTCCTGCATTTCTAAATCACTACTGAGATATCAGACATAATATTTAGAAATCACTGGAGAGGAGGAAGAAATAATTTGAACATTTCCAGTGTGGAATTCTTCGCGGTAAAACAAGGTTTGCAATGTTGATGTAAGAGAAGAAGGATAGGAACAGAATCACGATTGATAGGGATTATGTTAATAAATAATTGTTTGAAATTTTCACCCCAAGCAAATACAGGGACTGTACGTCAATGGAGGTCATGGTTGATTATTTCCCAATTTTACCTTTCTCCTATCCCAGCTTCTCCATAAGACCTGTTTGTCGTTGGGACGTAAAACAAAAAGCAAACAAAAACAGTACAGAGGATGGTCCCATACATACGAGGAGGAAATGAAGCTGAAGATTACTGTCAAGCAACGATTCCCCCTGTGTGTGGGGGCGATAGAATAACACCCATGGTATCCCTTGCCTGTCGTAAAAGGTGACCAAAAATGGCCCCAGGGGCTCTGAACTTTGGAGCATGGTTTGGCGATCACGGTGCCTTCCATTGCTTCCACTTACTTGTGCCAGACTCCTCACTTTAATCATTCCATCCGACCTCCTTTGGTCAACTCTTGTTCTTTTCCGACCGCGACGCTACTAGGTTTGCGAAGGATACGGATTCTTTCATTTTCATGCGCTTCGTGGCCCTTGTCTTTCTTTGGCCGATACCTACAAATTTTCGAAGAGTTGGATCCCTTCCAGTTTTTCTCTCCGATTAGTGTTATATAGAGGATGGTTGCCTAGTTGTACTTCTTCTTAAAACAATATTCACCACCACATCAAACAACGATCCCTCAGTAACTCATTAGACGCTGTATACCTGTAATATTTGTGCCTTTGCAACCATGTATTGCAGAGATAAAGTAATGATCACGTCCGATTATTATTTCACAGCTTGCGAATCAACATCGCGTAAACTTGGATGTGAGAGGAAACATGTCAATCAATATAACAAGCAGACACAGCCAGGAACTACGTTATTTGGTAAGGATGGCATCCCGAATTAACTGCAGGATATATTTGAATTATCATCCCGTTAGTTTTATTCCCCATAACTTCAGGAACTCCTTTTAATCAAATTCGTATGAGTGCTTGGTGTATTTTTATCAATGAATTAAAGTAGACATGCCCTCACCAATGAACTGATATTAACAGCGTCGTATGCCCTCACTCCATACGGACACTGTGGAGATGTTTGGAATTGAATCCGTTTTTTTGGCACGCTGCTGGCCAACATTACTTGTTGCATGATTTAAAAATTTCGCCCAGTCTAACCAACGTAAATGCAGATACATTTACAGGACTGTGAGTTGCTTACACCACTTTTAGTTTCTTTACTCTTAGCACTTAAGGGAATACGCTAAGTAAAGTTGATGCGAGTAAAATAAATTACAAATAGATTTCTGTAAGATTGGTGCTCTATTTATAATAATAATAATAATAATAATAATAATAATAATAATAATAATAATAATAATAATAGCAATAATAATATGAGATATTCTATTTCAAATAGTCAAAATGTCTAGTTCACCGATATTTGATGGGTATCTTGTTTCAGTGTTTGAAATATTAACTTTATTTACAGAGGTGATGAAGCTTTATATGTCACGGTAATTTACTTTAAAGTTGTCGGGTAATTCTACAGTGTTTAAAGACAATTAATTACGTGTAAACAAATTATATCATTTGTGCTGATTACTCATGTATAAAGTCGAATGAGGTATTCAAGTTTGCATGGAGTGGAAAGTGCTTTATAGATATGTGAACCTGTTGTAACCATCACCTGTAATGCAATTAACGGCGAAAGAGATACTTTTATAAAGCAGATGATTGTAGTACAGTTATGTACAACTGAATTCCAATTTTGTATATTCTCCCAAAGAACAGGCGGAAATAACACGGCAATGATTGCGCCTGTGTGTACCACTTATGGAAATAAACTACACTGGATGTTTACTACTGTTGTACTCGTGCACTGAAAGCACCCTATTTGTGGGATAAAATACAGGTTAAAACAGAACAATTGTGCCCATAAAAACCACACGCACTTTACCACACATAGGTTGCACATGGTGCCCGATACAGGAATACTGTTACAGTTGTGTTACACTACATTTAGGTACATCTACTGATTAACGTTATCAGGGGGCACATTTACCTAACTACTCTCTTCATTAAAGATTAGAACGAGAATTAAATAAACCTGTAGTCGTAGTATGTAGAGTATTTCAGAAGTTTTAAATCTGCCCGTTAATGTTTCCGATTATCGTCATCACAATCAACAAGTGGATTGAATTTCGTTGTGTCGATGGCTCCTGTATTAATTAAGTCTTTCTTTTATCTTGAATATACCTTTAAGCTCAGTTCGAACTACGAGATGCATGCTTAAAAGTCTTGAAAGTAGGTCAGGTACAATGCTTTTATCTCAAACCGCATACGATACAGGTGGAAGTTAGTGGTGTTAATTTATTCAAGAATGATATAACATTTTCTGGATTTCTTCACTTACACCCACAAACCCAATCCACTTCACTTAGGAGAAGCGGCGCTAATTGTGGAACTACGCTTGTAATCCGATAGCGATGAAACAAGTATTAAGCGATACCTCACACGTAGGAACATAGACAAATATTGAAAGGTTGAGGGGAAAGTTAGACAGAATGTCGAAGTACGAGTATCTGGCCAATACATATAAACATAAATCGGAATTAGTGGTGTTTAAGAATAAAATAATATTGTCGAAGTGAATCCAACGATACTCTGATCACTCCAGCAACCAGGGCCTACTGAAAAAGGATTAAAGGATTAAAGAGAGTGAAGCCGAGATAAAACACTTCGCTGGTCATAACTGCAGTCATCTCTCGAATATTTCTTGAACTTTAGACATAAGTGGAATATATTTTAGTTGCTGCAGATCTAAGATGAATTCAATTGTGTTATATACAGTACATAACGGCGACATCATCATCAACACTAACAACATATTTATCAATGTAAGGTCATTATTAAAGTTTGTCTATTGTCCCATTTCTAAATCCTCCATGAATAAGTCTAATTATCACAACGTACTCACATTAACTTTCTGGCCACCCCGACCATAGCACATCTGTATTTTTTGAACTATAGGTAAATATAATGCTCACCGAGCTCGATAGCTGCAGTCGCTTAAGTGCGGCCAGTATCCAGTATTCGGGAGATAGTAGGTTCGAACCCCACTGTCGGCAGCCCTGAAGATGGTTTTCCGTGGGTTCCCATTTTCACACCAGGCAAATGCTGGGGCTATACCTTAATTAAGGCCACGGCCGCTTCCTTCTCACTCCTAGCCCTTCCCTGCCCCATCGTCGCCATAAGACTATCTGTGTCGGTGCGACGTAAAGCATCTAGCATATATATCTCGAATATATATCATGCTCCTCTCCGTAAAAAACAAGTCGTTAAATTACTAAATGCTCGCTCGTTCAACATCATATTCGCTTTAATATTGGTTCTTCCTGTTAGGCAATACATCTTTATATTCAACCCTAACATTCCATCTAACTTACCATTATTTATATCGAAGTTTCTTGAATGAGAAATAATGTAAATTTAGTCATCAAAGAATGTAGTAACTACACGTTGGAATTATATGTTGCCTGTGTTATTGTGAAATACGTAGTATGGTACTGTTCGTACTTTTAGACTTTCCCAGAAAGGCTGAACGAATTTTATAAAAATGTGTTAGAGCATCTGCACTATTCTTTAAAGCAACAACAATAATAATATTATTCGTGTTAATAACATCATTGTTACCCTTGGGTCACATTACAGAAAGCTTATTCTTCCCTCGCATTTCACATTAGAGTTTTGTTGAACGTGTCTCTCGATAGTATTAAAGTTAATAACGCCAGATACAAACAACGATGCAGTAGCCTATTTGAGTTGTTCATTTCTTCATGAATTCACTATCTTCTTATACGTCAACTCTATGCTCGTTTACCTGTAAAATAAATAAATAAATAAATAAATAAATAAATAAATAAATAAATAAATAAATAAATAAATAAATAAATTAATTAATTAATTAAATCAGTCAATCACCACTGATCTGCAATTAGGGCTGTCACCCAGGTGGTAGATAACCTATCATATTTTTACCTAATCCTTCCTTAAATTACTTCAGATAATTTGGAAATCTATCGAACATCTCCCTTCTTAAATTATGACAATATCTTCCTCTTCGTGTAAACAATTATTGGTGTGTATCTCTTCTCTTGAATTCCAACTTTGTCTTCATATTACGATCATTCCTACATTTCAAAGCTCCTTCGTCTAGTAATGTCATTCCACGCCATCTATACACTGAGAGCCCGAAACATACCGCTTAGTCAAGCAGCTTGTCTCCTTACTGCCAAGTGTTTGCAACTCAATGTCCGCAACATTTTCGTAACACTCATCTTTTGTCGGAAATCACCCATAACACATCGTTCTACTTTCCTTTTGGTATTTCCCAGTTCTCCAATTAAGGCTGTAAAAGTGTTATTTTCGTCGTTCTCTTTCCAGAAGACAAGAAAGGAAACATTGATTCGGGTTATATACAACATCCTGCAGCATCCAGACTTCATCTGCCGCTAAGACTGGGCTCACAGAGAGCATTTTAGGAGTGACACAATTGCGTACTTAAACTCAGGTGTTAATTTTGTGCCAGAACTTTTGAAATATTAGATCTATGGACAACAATTCTTTATCCGTGAAGGGTCGGATGTCACACCGTGCGCAGTGGCTTTCCAAAGTTTCCTGGTTTCGCGCGTGCAATCTGAATAGCCGGATTCTTGTTAATGTCCAAGTCGACCTTTATTTGTCAGTGTTTTTCGTGGAATTAGATTTTGTATTTATGTTTTAAGAGAACAGTGTTTTAATGTCACAGACAGTTTTGACAATGAGTTTCATAACTTATCGAAAACATGTAAGTTTTAACAAGAAAATATTTCCAGTGAAAGTGTGTCCTGAGATCTTCAATTTAACCTCTCATTCGTTTATGAAATGAAATGTCGTATGGCTTTTAGTGCCGTGATATCCCAGGACGGGTTCGGCTCGCCAGGTGCAGGTCTTTCTATTTGACTCCCGTAGGCGACCTGCGCGTCGTGATGAGGATGAAATGATGATGAAGACAACACATACACCCAGCCCCCGTGCCGTAGGAATTAACCAATTAAGTTTAAAATCCCCGACCCGGCCGGGAATCGAACCCGGGACCCTCTGAACCGAAGGCCAGTACGCTGACCGTTCAGCCAACGAGTCGGACATTCGTTTATCATTGTTTCCAACTCACGGGTAAAGGATCAATGTTGAGGCCTTTGGTTCAGAGGGCCTTGGGTTCGATTTCCAGCCGGGTTAGGGATTTTAATCGCGTCTGATCAACTCTTCTGGCTCGGGGAGTGGGTGTTAGTGTTTGTAGCAACAATTTCCCTTCCACATTCAGACAAACCTTAGAAACCCGCAGTAGTGATCACATCTCTCCATATAGGGTTGGCGTTAGGAAGGGCATCAGGCCGTAAAACAGAGTCAAATCCAAATGTGTGACACAGTTCGCACCCGCAACCCCACATATGTGGAAAAAGTGGTAGACGAAGGAGGTGAAGAATTAGAATTCTTTTATCTTCGTTTTCAACTTTAGAAGTTCAAAATTGACAACTAGCTACTTTCGTAGATTTAATTTGTGAAGTCGTCACATGTGCAAATCTAAACTCGGAAAAAAGGTTTTATATTTTTAAATGTAGTCATTATCTCTGTGTAGATCGAAATTTATTTTGTTGGGGCCGGACATACACGGAGGGAGCTATAAGCGTTTAAAATGACCCCTTTCTTCGTAACGCTGCTCAAGTCGATGTGAGTGGCCTACGACTGCACATTTTAAAGTGTTATATGCAACATCAAGGTCAAATCTGAACAAAGTGAATAAAACAGCATTCCGAATATGTTCTTCATATTACTTGCATTTTCACCCGATTTTTGTGGAATTAGCCTAGTTTTACATCAGGCTACATTTCCTGACGCCAAATCTATGTGAAGGTACATGTATGTAATCACTATAGCACATTTCTGTGATGGTAAGTAGTGTGTTGTGTTGTGCAGGTGTTTATTGACACTAAAACAAGCACTTAGTCCCCGAGCTATAGGAATTAATATTACACAGTTAATATCAGGACTTGGCTTGGCTTGGAATGGAAACCGAAATCGATATACGCACGGAAAGCTACTACGCTGAATATTCAGCAACGAAGCCGGACAGAATTCTGATTATACAACAGAGAAATATGAACAATGCTGATTTCAGTCTCCCATGAGATTTCGTTTCTCTTCTGATTACAATTCGTAAACTCTTCTTAATATTGAACAACCTGTAAATTTGACGTTGTATATTCCTTGGAAAGAGGCATGAATGGAAAGTTCATGATTTTTAGGGAGTCATGCTTGTTCTCAAGAACGATTAATGTCACACATTAGTCATCATTGTTCTGTGTTGTCGTATATATTGTGGGATTTGAGAATGTATTTAAATGATCGGAAGTAGATTGAATGAATCAAGGATTAATGTGAATTAATTGATGATAATTTTTAGAAAATTGAACACTTCATAACAAAATAATATTGATGATCAACGCTGTTATCCACTGATAGTAAAATAAAAGACAGTTTGGAATACGGAAAACTGTTTATAAGCAAACTTTCTAGTATTTCTGTAATTGCTATATTCCTCCGCGTACTTAAAAATCCATAGTAAGTCTAAGAAAGATAAAAGGGACAACTATTCTCTTATATTTCGTAAAATCACTGTATTAGTATTTGAGGAAAATTTTACGAATTATATTTAGAGACACTCCTATGTTGTACAAAAGCGAGGTTTTTTCATCACTAGCGTCGATGATTCAAAATTACTGCTCCTTGCATTTTACTAGTGGAACTTTATTGACTCAATCAACTGTTTGGTGGAACTTAAGGCTTGAATAGTGCAATCCTTTCTGTTAGTATAATTGCAAACATTCAAAAGAATCGTCGAGAATTATGATGGGATTTACTAAACAAATGGCATAAAATTATAATTATTGATCCTGAGTGTTGTAAAAATATCACAAGTTTCAACAAGTTAGGAGTTCTTAAATGGTTCGGTAATTCCACCTTTACAGTACTATATTAGTTGTATTCCTTTTTTCTATTTAAAATTGACATGTTTCGTCTCTATTATATGAGACATCTTCAACCTCAACAAAATTGTAGTAAAACACATAATATTTCTGATAACAATCTAAAACAATGACCTATCCTTATCCATAAACCTAGGAGTCACTATGACTCAGTGAAATCATGCTTAAGAGTTACTAAAAGCAGTTCATATTGTTAAAATATCTTGTGTATTATGTCAAAAAGATTGACTGCTGGAAATCGTGAGCTCCATTGGATTTATACTTCATAAATTGAAATGTCCATTATTAGAATTACAAACAATGTTCTGAATACATTAATATTTAGTGTTATGTAACTAGTTGAATTCGTCACAAGCGTATTGATGTTTTGAAGTACATATTTTTGCAGTGGAATGGGGCTTATTTCGTCTAGGTGTAATTTACTCAATGTATTAGATGCCTTGCCGGAGAAACCATGTGATTCCATATATTGAAGATTGAAAGAATGACTCTAACCATAGCCTAAAGAAAAAGGACGGGGTATAAGACCTAAACAAGTTCTAACATTTTAAGGTTGACCATACGGACTAAGTAAGAAATTCACTTCTTGTGACAACTTTCGAAGTTGTGAATAACTACACAATATTGGCGAACAGGATATCCTTTCCCCGTAAATACAATTCTCCTTAAAAATAATCATTTAGAAACTTTGCTGTGCGATATCCAGAACAAGGACATTCAGAAGGTGACTAGTACCCCCAGTTAAGAACGATTATCATTGAACAACGTATTCTGATATGTAATGTCATATCCTCCTTCGCGCGTCTTTGCCAGTCCATTCCGCACGATCACCCTTCCAAGTACAAATCAAGCCAATCAATAGTTAACTGAATATGTCGATCGAAATTCGATATTTCAATACGTCTAATCTATTATCTAGCCTCTTATATTCATGCACACTTGTTTCATATGATAATACGTCTTGCATTCGACCTGTTTATGATAATTCGCATAAATGTTGTTGATCGTTAAATGCACCCCAACCAAGCGGTTTAATAAAACAATGTTGTCAAATGCAAACCCTCTTCCCTTTTGTAAGCTCAGCAACCCTCTTGAGCCCTGCAGCGCATTTCACGACAAAACCAATGTAATGTACAAAACCACCCGAGTATGGAGTCGTCCACAAGGGGAGGAATTTTAACAATTTTCGAGGAGGGGAGAAGGGGGAAACGTGAAATTTTACCAGGTTAACGCTTTGAGGCTACATGTCTCTAGTTTAGCCAGCAGCTATTAATTTCCCTTTAAACGTTAAGCGAGCGATAATAACGAGGATATGGCCCAGAATGGCGCTGTTGAGAGATAAGGAGATCTCACGTCAAATGGAGCAGCACTGATTACTAGAGCGGGCTCGAGTCGCTAGGCGACGTCAAGTTCACTTAAATGAGCCTAGATATACAATACGTGAGAAATATTAAGCATCCTCTAATACATATTTATTTATTTATTTATTTATTCAGGATCAGCAACAGCATAACGCCGAATTACAACGATCTGAGCTATGTACAATAGATATGAATCTAAAATGAAAGATATATAAATACTTACAAAGGACACAAATATACACAATAAAAACTGTACAATCATATATAATACATATTTACATAAACAACGTTAATAACAAAGAAAAATACATTTACAGTAAATACAGGAGCAGAACGGGAAAGAACAAGAAGGAAAATTAAGTTATATGATAAATATCATGACAGAAGGAAGGAAACGTTACGAAGAGATCTAGGTTGTTGTTGATAGATAATGTATTAAACATTGCTGGAATACGTACCGAAAGGGACCTTTGGGTGAGAGAAAGCCGGGAGTAAAGAGTATGGAATAGGGTCTTCATTCTGGTATTACGGGATGGGACGTGGAGGGGAAATAAGGAAGCTAAATCTGGAGACCTAAACAGACCATTAACTGCTTTGTATAGCAGCTTTAGGTCGGCTACTTTCCTCCGAGCAGAAAGAGTCTTGAGGTTCAGTTTCCCAAGCACTTGGATAGTGCTTAGATTGCGACATGCAGGGACCCTGGCTCTGACGATAGCACAGAAAAAAGATTGTACACGGTCAAGGTGGCTGAGGTTTGAAGAAGCAGAAATGGACCAGACTGGAGAGGCGTATTCAACAATAGGTAAGATACAGGAGACGTAGAATGCTCTGAGGGCATTTACCTCTGTGATGTCAGAAAACCTGTACAGTAAACCAAGGAGTGACATAGCACGTGAGGTAACCCTGTTTATGTGCGAGACAAACAACAATTTACTGTCAAAATGCACTCCTAAGTCTTTTTGATTGTCAACAAGAGCAATCGGTTGGTTCAGTAGGTGATATTCTTGTAGAACGGGGGATTTACGAAGTGTGAACGAAATGGTGGAACACTTGGAGGGATGAGGTTTAAGACGCCATGTAGTACACCAACCTGATAGTGAATCAAGTGCATTTTGCAATTGGATTGTATCTGTAGGAGAATCGATCTGCTTGAAGATTTTACAATCATCAGCAAAGAGCAGTATTTCACATGAATGGTGGGAAACAGTATCGATAAGGTCATCAATAAACAGGGCAAAAAGAAGTGGACCAAGGACACTACCCTGCGGGACACCAGAGAGGGTGGTGGTGAGAGAAGAACTGCATCCATCAAGAACAACGCGCTGTAGTCTTTCGTTCAGAAAGCTATTAATTAGAGCTAGGAGTCTCCCATGCACGTTAAACCGTTCAGAAAGTTTGTGCACAAGAAGGGTGTGATCCACGGTATCAAAGGCCTTCGCGATGTCGATATAGCATACATCAAGTTGAGAGCCCGCGTGGATGGCAGACGTGGCATGATGGAGGAGGATAGCCAAGTTAGTTACGCAGGAGCTTCCAGGAAGGAAACCATGCTGCTGAGGGGATATATAGGGACTATTAGCTACTCGAAAGTCATTGGACAGAGGAGGTCCAATTAATATGCTGTAACAGTCTTTTACATTATTCAACCGTTACATTTCCCAGACTATTAGCTACTCGAAAGTCCTTGGACAGAGGAGGTCAAATTAATATGCTGAAACATTATTTTAAATTACTCAACCCTTACATTTCCCAGTTACAACATTACTTTCAGTATTTGAGTTAGTATTATTAGTTGGTTAGTGAAATTTACTGTGATACATCGGAAATATAGTTTTCTTATTCTTCAAGGTCGATGCTTACTACTTACTTACTTACTTACTTACTTACTTACTTACTTACTTAAGGGGATGATTCATCGCCAAGATTAAACTTTTGTAACGAATATATACACTGCTATTATGATCCCAAGCGACTGCTTCCTATTTTATAGTCCTATATCTATTAGTAAATGGTAAATCATAATTAATGTCACAATATGGCTTTGAATTTCCCTTTGAATGTACAAGCGTTTTACATTGCCATTGTACTCGAATTTTATATGTTGATTGAACGTAAGGTTCACAAAGAACAGACACACCAGTTGATGGAGATTTGCGAACTTTTTTATGTTCATTAAGTATTAATTAAGTAGAAGAATAAAAAATTGACCTACGAGGGACATTTATACACATTTACAAATATTCAACGTTTTTATGGTTGTGCATTAATAACCTCCATAAATATGAACAAGAATAGAAAATATTCAAGATATTTTGTCTTTTTCAATCGTGAAATTACCATCGTTTCGCCCCAGTGTGGCAACGAACTCATTAGCCGGATTGCCTCCTCTCTAGGATGCTGTCAGTCAGTGCAAAGTTGGTGAAATTAAATTTATTATATATTCCTCCTGCGCACTTAATTTTCGACCCATCAATATTGTTTTGAATAATAATTAATTCGTTATGCTTGCAAAACATCTGAACAATTTTAGACCATCTGCGAAGCCTGTACCAAAGAATTCGAAACATTTGCATTTTTAGGAGGTCGTGAATATATAATAATACAAGCTACAATTGATCCGTATTTTGACCATGAGGAAGTCAAAAGTCCTTTTGTGAATTTACTGATAGTTTATTTGAGTTTAAAAGAGTTGTATTAATTAAGGGGATTTTTTCAATCAATGTCACGGACTGTTATTCTATTACTGAATGAATATAGTAGATGGTGTGTTTAATTGTTATTATTTATGTTATTAATATCATTATATTTACACATTTATTATTAAACTACACAAACACACACACACCTACTTCTTCAGTGGGTCCGATAGATCGGATATTGGTGTATTATTTCACGTGATATCCATCCTTTGTGGGACTTGCTTAATCAACATAAGTCCGCTGGAGAATATAAAGTACTATTTGTACTGTCGAGCGTTCTTTCCGCTTAAGGTAGCCACCACTCATTTCAAGCCGTAACTTTTGTGCGTGGAAGTCGTGACGTGCTGTAAATCAATCAGTACTCTAGCTTAAGTAATGTATATGTTGTTCCTCACTGTGATTCCCGTGACCTCGGAGAGAAGGGATGTGTAATACCTGTCGCACTCCCTGCACCTTGTCATGCGGCTGATATATCACCTTAATCTTGTTTCTCGGTTGAGACGCGCCTCCTTATTCTAATCTTGTGCGTGGTGGCGTCATTCTATACGGAAATGTCACGCTATGATCTTTGTCACGTCTTTACTCCCTAGAGACTAGAACAGGAGATGGGAAGGGAATTGTTGTGCAACAGATGCCTACAAGTTAACGTCGAGTTATTTAGGCAGTTATTGGAACACTTTCTTCCTCCTTAACTAGCTCTTTATGGTCATGTAAATCCACTGATAAGACAGTACTATGTTTCAAATTACAATCCATGTTGGCCAAACCGTTTGGAATTCATTTCTTCAAGACTACCACCACTTACTCTAGGTACCTGTCGCACTCATCAAAGGTTTAGGTTAATTCATGAACACAGATTAATTGTTATTTACTCCCTTCTCTGGTCTTGGTGGTTCAGATGGTGGAGCGCTTGCGTTTCAAGTCCAAGTTTCGTGGGTTCTATCCCAGCTTAGTTTGGTGCTGAAATGTGTACGCCAACCTTGTGACGGTAGATTTACCGGTACGTAAAATAACTCATGCGGGATAAACGTTTCAACACCTCAGTGTCTCCCAAAATCGTAATAGGGGTTAGTAATACGTAAATCCAGTTAAATTTTTATTTCATTATTGGATCTAAATCAGGAGTAATTTAGTATACCTTGTGTTAGGTACTGAAGGAACTGGGGAAAAGCTTGATTACTCATACAAAGAAGATATTTGTATCATTGAGCTTAATGTATTATTATACATTGTCGTTTATTTTCCAACACCTAGGCTAGGACTTCGTTTCTGTTTCTCTTAGAATATGTGTATTCTTGGATGACTTTGCTTTATTTCATGGTAGTTTTAATGAGGTTTATAGTTCAGTTTGTGTGTTCCTATTGATTTTCCTCGTACTTTTTGGAGTATTTTAGTATTTATCGGTTTTATTTTGTTAGTGCTGATACCTTATTCTGAATTCTAAAGTATAGCATGTTTCAGCAGTTGTGCTTAGATTTTGTTTTTCCTCATAATCTGTGTCTCTTCATGTGTACATCACGTTTGTTTCTTGATGTATACGTTAGTGATGGTTTTTAATGTTCTTGTTGGAGTGTTTGATTTTTCAGATGTTTTGGTTCGTTACGAGAAACAGTTTTAAGAATCAGAAGTAACTTGTTGAAACTAAAGCGATCCTTATAATATAATACCAATACAAAAACAGTTTTCTGGGCATTGTAAAGTAAATCAGCAAAGCAGTAAAATAGCTAACTGTGCGTGGAATGAAACAAAAAACCCATGGCATTACAGCCCTTGAATGGCCTTGGCCTACCAAGCGACCTCTGCTCAGCCTGAAGGCCTGCAGATTACGAGGTGTAGTGTGGTCAGCACGACGAATCCTCTCGGCCGTTATTCTTGGCATTCTAGACCGGGGCCGCTATCCCACCGTCAATAGCTCCTCGATTCTAACCACGTAGGATGAGTGGACCTCGAACCAGCCCTCACGTCCAGGTAAGAATCCCTGACCTGGCCGGGAATCGAACCCGGGGCCTCCGGTTAAGAAACAGGCACGCTATCCCTACACCACGGGGCCGGCTAACTGTGGGTGGAATACCGTCTATTTAATACCGGTTGTTTCAAGTTAAAGCCAAAGAAATTGGACACATTTTCAAAGACTTAGGATAGATCTAGATGGGTTGTTAAATTAAATCTGCCATAGAATTACCAGTATACAGATTCGTGTGTAAATTTCTCGGATCCATTCGTGACCATGAAAGAAAACGACATTTCTCCCTGCTAAGCACACTGTTTGAATTCTTGATTCATTTATTTTTATTTAAGCAGGAAACGCAATAGCCTTCATCAAAATTATATACTCTTACAAATTGGGCCCATGTTCTAGATGACAAACACCTTTAAACAACTATTATTATTATTATTATTATTATTATTATTATTATTATTATTATTATTATTATAACACTTATCCATAAATATTTATTATTAAGTCACCTCCGTACAGACCATGAAGTGGAAGGTAAAGGCTTCCACCATTGTTAACCTGGGCACGTGATGGGGTAGAGTGGTTAGCTCTACGCCCTGCCGCCTTTGCCCCCAGGAATATACCTGGTACTTATTTTTGGTGTATCCATAAATATGCCGTATACAAATATGCTCTGTGTTTAGCCTAAACTAACATTTGATTCTCAGATTATTGACGGATGTAACATTTTACAATTAATAAACTACAGTATCGTAAAAAATTCCTGTTCAACGTTAGTGCGCTGATGTAATCGTATATCCATACTCTCAGTCTAGTTATCCCGAATTTGAATCCTGGAAACATGGTAACAGACCATCATCGGGCACTGTGCGGTGCGGCTGTGCTGTTGGGGTCGTTTATGAAAACAGTTATACATAACAGACTTCAGCTACTAGACGTACATTAGATATAACCAAATATCGTGGATGACATTACCGAATTGAAGACATAATGATGTCTATAACATAATCCACAAAGTTTGTTTGAGACTACTCCAGAAACCTGTCAGCGATGGATTGTCATGAAATTACAAACAACCATTTATAAAGGCGTTTTAAAATGTTTAATATGATTTAATTTGTTACAAAAACTGCATTTTGAAGTTGTTTAAGGGGATACGGAACGGTTAAAATGGTCAAAAATATAATTTTTTATATTTTTATATTTTATGAATCTCCAAAGTCTGCTCTTTAAAATGGTGTATAATACATTATAGTTTAACAATTAAAAATTGCCACAATTTTAATTTAAACTTGTGCTAACAATGAGAAAATCATATTTGTGGAAAGTTTTAACTGCAGTTTTCTCAGTTTCCAATTTTTTCAAATGTATGTTCCTTTTTCTAGGTGACTATTTAACACAGAGCTGTGTAATTTTCATCATGAATTTGTCTCATATTAGTTAACATTTTAACGGAGGGATTTCCTGATTTAAATAAAACTGTTTGAGATTTGTCTGTTTTTTTAGGAAAAAATAATTCTATTTATTGACTGTTTAAGAGAAATATGTATCTGAGTCACCTTAGGTCCAATTACAAAAACGCTCCGTCAGTACGTCAAGTAAGGTTTGAATAAGATGTGACATAAATTTCATTTTCATAACTTTATTAGATCCTGAGGAAAAGGAACATTAATTAAACAAATTTAACATTGTTAATATAGGCCGCTCCGTATCCCCTTAAGTTTAGAAAGGTGAATAATACTTTCAGTTACGCTTTCGATTCTGCACCTCATCCAATATTAATGCGTAAGTAGGTACCAATACCGTACGATACAGCTCCTACCAAGGTTTGGTCGCCGATATCCAGACATAAGTAGAATGAAACCAAATATCCTACTTTACAATAATTTTCTTTACGTCGCACCGACATAGATAGGTCTAAGGACGACGATGGGGCAGGAAAGGGCTAGAAGTGGGAAGGACGCGGACGTGGCATTAATTAAGGTACAGCATTTGTCTGGTGCGAAAATGGAAAACCACGGGAAATCCTCTTCAGGACTTCCGACAGTGGCGTTCAAACCCACTATCTCCCGAGTGCAAGTTCACAGCTGCGCGCTCCTAACTGCACGGCCAACTCGCTCCGTTATTATTGCGTCATAAGAGGTAATGTTCTATGCAACCTAGACACTTTATAAAGGAAAAATGGAAATGGAAATGCTATAAAAAATCAGGTTATATCAATCGTCATACTTGAAAATAATCAAGATGTGACTTATTGACATAAATATGTCTTATAGCTGGGGGTCATCCGAAAATTTGTGTAGCATAAATATGTCTTATAGCTGGGGGTCATCCGAAAATTTGTGTAGCATAAAGCGACAAAATGTGTGACGGTAATGTAACCATAGCAACCGTGCAGGTAGTGGTGATTATTGTTTTAAGAGGAAGTACAGCTAAGCAACCATCCTCTATATAACACTAATGAGGGAGAGAACACGGAAGGGATCCGACACTTCGAAAAATTAAGGTATTATCGGCCATAGAAAGACAAGGGCCACGAACGGCGTACAGATTAAAGACTCCCAAGGCCTCGAATGCTCTAATATCATCGGGGTCGGAAAGGAACAAGAGTCGACCATGGGAGGTCGGATAAGATAGATTAAAGTGAGGAGCCTGGCACAAGTATAGCAACCGTACAGCCAGTGATGTAAGGTATCCGTGCAGGCTATATCTTACGTCTGTTTGCCATCTGTAATTAGCAGCCGTTGATGGATGGCCAAGACCAGGAGACATACTTATAATCATCTGCTTCTCCGCAGAGGGAAAAGTGGTTTTATTTTAATACGTAGACTTTCACGACCACTAAATGACATTATGTTAATTATTTGGGAATATTAGGTCGTGTAATAATAAATAAATACCAGCTGACGCGTTTCAAACCTGCGACCAGGATCGTCTTCAGAGCAACAACAAAGCAAAATGGCTACGGTCACTTCATAGTAACCAGACTCAAGATAGAGAGACCCTGTTAGAAATATAGTTCATTCCAGGGCCTCCAGAGTCACAGAGAAAGATGTTGACGAGTTAAATATGGAGTGTAGCCATGATCTACTCAGTATATAGCCGTCACTTTTGTTAAAATTATTCGGGCGTTTAGCAATTTCTATCGCCTCACGAATGATTCTGGGAATAAAATGTTTCTCTATACAAATGACAGAAGTTTCATCAAAAATTATTTGACGGTCATTATGTATGGCATGTTCTGCCACAGCAGACTTCTCTGGCTGGCAAAGACGTAAGTGCCTGCGATGTTCTTTAACCCTTGTTGCTACTTTCCTACATGTTTGGCTGACATAAACCGATCCACAGGAGCAAGGAATCATATATATTCCAGCGCAGTTTAAATCAATAGGATCTTTGACAGATCGCAAACAATTGCCTATGGTGATATTAGGCTTAAAAATGGTCTTGATATTGTGCTTTCTGAACTTGATGAAGTAGAGTAATATATTATTTTATTCAAGAGCTAATATTTGCCAACTTCTGTACTATACTACACATTTGTACAGGAAATGAGTAACCGCTATATTGTATACATGCATCTGCAGCTAATTACACTAGGTCTACCGACTTGACTGGTAACTACTAATTTCCATGAATATCACTTGCACCCACCCTCACCCGGTTAAGAAGACGAATTGAGCGCGTCTTCTTGCGTGTGTGGCGGTGTGCCGTCATCTCGGGGCCAAATTCAATTACTCCTTCGGTAGGCAATCTCTTAACATTCATGAAACACTTTGTTACCAAGCAAGGCTGCTTCAATTCGCACTCCTTAGGCAACTCTGCATGTAAATCAGCAATTGACTAGAGATTCGCATCTTCTTGTCTTGTTAGAGAGATGAGGATGCCTAAAGCTCTTACGTTACCTTACAATTGGCTTCACGTAGCAATACACAGATAGGTCTTATGATGACGATGGGATAGGAAAGGGCTAGAAATGTAAAGGAAGCGATCGTGGCCTTAAGGTACAGCCACAGCATTTGCCTGTGGTACCAAAACCATCTTCAGGCCTGTCGACAGTGTGGTTCGTACCCACTATCTCCCGAACCCAAGCTTATGTTACCCTAGGTATGTTATTGGTTTAAGAAAACTTAAACTAGAATCGTCTCTTTAATGAAATATTTCCATAAATAAATGAAAATTAGTTTCTTATTACAAAAGAAAACATCAAAAAACAAACCTGTGCCGCAACAACCCACTAAGTACTTATCCTGGCATGAAGACTTCTGCCTAGGCAGATGGCCTTTAGCTATTGGAGTGTCACTTGATCGTCGTGATGACACCATCAGTCCATTGTTTGGCTCACGCTACCTCTTGTATCAGGTATTCCTCCACTCCTCATGAGGCTGGGTGAATCCGTTTCCACCCATAAATACAGATTGGAACGTTCGGTAATCCAACACGGACTTCCGGCTAAGGGGCAGAAGCTCTACCACTGCGCCATAGGACTGGCTCAAGTAGGTATCACTTGTATTTGTAACACGAATAACGATGTCTGATATTGTGTCTAGGTTTTACTACTCAGGGGTTCGAACTTGCGGAAATGACTGAATTTTCTCATCGGGCGAAATGATCTCTTCTGTGGGTCAGTAGCAATGTATCGGTCTGTGGATCCTAAGACCGCATTTTCAAGCCATGCAGAGGTGTGTGGATTTTTCAGGGCAAGAAATCGTTCATTTACAAATCATGTCGTGCGATATCAGTAGGTCTATGTAAGAGAGATCGGTTACTGCCCAAAAGGAGTCAAATCAAAATGCCTGCACACACACAGCTGAGGCCATATTATTATTATTATTGTTATTATTATTATTATTATTATTATTATTATTATTATTATTATTATTATTATTATTATTATTGTTGTTGTTGTACCGGGGGTTCACCCACTCCATACATTCAAACTGCGCGGCTTTCAGAAGGCCATCTATAATACGATCAGAGAACTTCCTAGGTATATAGCTGATGAAGTTTCGAACTTTACCATCAGATGTCTCTACTATCAACGTGTGTGCCCCCTCGGGTGGGAGGATGGACAATTAATTTTCATAGGAATTTTGGTATGTGGTGGTTTTCTAAACTGAAATGTTTGCAGATTGTTTTTGTGTTCTAAGGTTACTAGCACTGCTATACCTTCCTTCTTCATCTAATTATGAACCAATCAGGAATTTTGAATATTTATTGAATTAGCCAATAGAAATTGAGGGTGTGTACAGGTCTTCGGCCAAGAGAGTTCTGGAACCTTCCTCTCCGCTATAAAAGCTGGTACTTTCTGGGCCATGTTGTCTCTTCCGTCGCTCCACTCAAGAGCTTTAGAGTGTGTTCCTTGCGAAGGCAGTGGGCATGTCTGACCCGTCATCGGAAGGCCACCAGCTCAAGGTAATGGTAATGGCAGACATCTTTTAATAATGTGATAGTCTAAGAAAGCTGACTTGAGGGGAAGGTTTCAAACTTCCTTCGTAATTTAAAGCTATCAACTTTTCAATGTAAATTTTCAAACAAGTATAAGGACTTTATTCTAACTTACGGAATGAAGAGTGTTAACCCTCTTGTAATTCCATTTTTTTTTTTATTATTTTTTTTTTTTTTGCTATTTGCTTTACGTCGCACCGACACAGATAAGTCTTATGGCGACGATGGGACAGGAAAGGCCTAGGAATTGCTAGGAAGCGGCCGTGGCCTTAATTAAGGTACAGCCCCAGCATTTGCCTGGTGTGAAAATGGGAAACCACGGAAAACCAACTTGGTATTGTTGTTTTGTAAACTTCACAATTTATCTCTTCTTTTGGTATTTCATTCTTTCTCTCCATCTAGTCACCACTGTAGTATAGGCTTAGCTTCTGTAACTTCGGGCCATAAGCCCAGATAGGGTTTTTAAAAACTGTCAAGTGTATTTCAAAGGAGTGCAAATGTTCGCCTCCTAACATTTAGGTTTTCGGCCGATTTATTAAAACATTTCTTCTTTCACTAAGGCCATGTAGAATGGGTACTTATTGCCTCTGTTAAAGTTGAACTATTTCCATTTGAGTGTAACTTAGACTATCGAGCGGGTGAGACTGTAAATCTGTTGTGTAATGATCAAGGGTAAAATTTAGATTGTGCCTTGGAGTGGCTTATTTGTAATAAATTTTGGAGATCAGTTTTCTAGAGAGGTAATTGAATGGAGCAGTGTTGCTCTTTGAACATTTTGAAAATTTGGAGCGTCAAGCTCACTCTGTAAATTGTTGTGTACCTGAAATCAAACCATTATTGTTACAAGAGCTGACGAGTTCATCTGGTCTATACAATTGTTATTTGGTGTTGTTCATCAGGCCTTAAATTCAGAAAAGAAAAAGAGAAAGAAATACAATTTCAAATTTTAGAGTTTTAAATTAAGATTTGATCTTTTCTCTGTCCACCCATTCACGCCCGCACTTTCTTACACCTCTGTGCTTCACGGAATCTCCGCATCAATTATTATTATTATTATTATTATTATTATTATTATTATTATTATTATTATTATTATTATTATTATTATTATTATTATTATTATTATTATTATTGGCAGCCCGTTGGCTATGCTCGCTATGGCATCAAGTCTTTGCTGTTGATTGGGTGTCGTAAGCCTGAATTCAATCCCAAAGCTCTCCGCAGTGTTCATATGGAGTGGGGGCATATTACGCTGTTGATGATTATTTGTCCATCGGATGGGAATGTTAAGCCTTGGGCAGGCTGCTTGGTACAATTCGACATTAGTAGGCTATGTCCCGGCACTGTTTCACTTAAGCACCACTACGAGCGCTAATGCGAGTAAAAACACTGTTTCAATTAAGCACCACTACGAGCGCTAATGCGAGTCAATGCACTGTTTCAATTAAGCACCACTACGAGCGCTAATGCGAGTAAAAACACTGTTTCAATTAAGCACCACTACGAGCGCTAATGCGAGTCAATGCACTGTTTCAATTAAGCACCACTACGAGCGCTAATGCGAGTAAAAACACTGTTTCAATTAAGCACCACTACGAGCGCTAATGCGAGTCAATGCACTGTTTCAGTTAAGCACCACTTCGAGCGTTAATGTGAGTCAGTGCACTGTTTCACTTAAGCACCACTAGGAGCGCTAATGCGAGTAAAAACACTGTTTCAATTAAGCACCACTACGAGCGCTAATGCGAGTCAATGCACTGTTTCAATTAAGCACCACTACGAGCGCTAATGCGAGTAAAAACACTGTTTCAATTAAGCACCACTACGAGCGCTAATGTGAGTCAGTGCACTGTTTCAATTAAGCACCACTACGAGCGCTACTGCGAGTCAATGCACTGTTTCACTTAAGCACCACTTCGAGCGCTAATGTGAGTCAGTGCACTGTTTCACTTAGGCACCACTTCGAGCGCTAATGTGAGTCAGTGCATTCACTTAAGCACCACTACGAGCGCTAATGCGAGTCAATGCATTCACTTAAGCACCACTACGAGCGCTAATGTTAGTCAGTGCACTGTTTCACTTAAGCACCACTACGAGAGCTAATGCGAGTAAATGCACTGTTTCACTTAAGCACCACTTCGAGCGCTAATGTGAGTCAACGCACTGTTTCACTTAAGCACCACTACGGGCGCTAATGCGAGTCAATGCAGAGTTTCACTTAAGCACCACTACGAGCGCTAATGTGAGTCAAAAGCACTGTTTCACTTAAGTACCACTACGAGCGCTAATGAGAGTCAAAAGCACTGTTTCACTTAAGTACCACTACGAGCGCTAATGTGAGTCAAAAGCACTGTTTCACTTAAGCACCACTACGAGCGCTAATGTGAGTCAAAAGCACTGTTTCACTTAAGTACCACTACGAGCGCTAATGCGAGTCAAAAGCACTGTTTCACTTAAGTACCACTACGAGCGCTAATGCGAGTCAAAAGCACTGTTTCACTTAAGTACCACTACGAGCGCTAATGTGAGTCAAAAGTACTGTTTCACTTAAGTACCACTACGAGCGCTAATGAGAGTCAAAAGCACTGTTTCACTTACGCACCACTACGAGCGCTAATGTGAGTCAAAAGCACTGTTTCACTGAAGTACCACTATGGGCGCTAATGCGAGTCAAAAGCACTGTTTCACTTAAGCACCACTACGAGCGCTAATGCGAGTAAAAAGCACTGTTTCACTTAAGCACCACTACGAGCGCTAATGCGAGTCAATGCACTGTTTCACTTAAGTACCTATAACGGTATTCGGTGTGGACATTCTTCCAAACATCAGGGTATTGGACCAATGAACACATTACGGAAATAATTATGTAAATAAGTTAATTTGGCTAGAATTATATAAGGAAGAAAACGAGTAAAGCAACAAGCGATTTTAGGCTTTTTTATGGAACTGCATGTAGGCAGGATTGATTTTCGAAATTTGGTTTTTGGTTTGATAGGGCTATCCAAGACTAAAAATGTGAAACATTTCCGGGCCCTTTAGTCCTTCAACTTTCGGCACAATTGAGGAAATTGTTTTATTTTACGTTTTTCGTCGTATGAGGACCCCTAAATTGACTGCTAAGAAATGTTTTCGACATTAAAAAGCGAATTAATAAAGCTAGGAAAGTCACTTGTCAGTCCAATATCTGCAGCTCACCTGGCAGGGTGGCTGCCATCTTGGCAAGCAGTGGGTGTAGTTTTAGTGTGTATCTAGTGCACATCTATGGGAGGTTATCATAGAACTATGGTCCGGCTCCATGGCTAAATGGTTAGCGTGCTGCCCTTGGTCTCAGGGAGGCCGGGTTCGATTCTCGGCAGGGTCGGGAATTTTCCACTGGCACGGGGGCTGGGTGTGTGTGTCGTCTTTATTATCACTTCGTCCTCATCACGACGCGCAGGTTGCCTATGGGAGTCAAATCAACATACCTGCACCTGGCGAGCGGAGGTCCTCGGACACATCCCGGGACTAAAAGCCATACGCCATTTCAGAGAATTACGGCACCATAACTATGATATATACTTTTATAAAGGAAAGATGATTTGAGGTTGAAGTACATTTACATTGATAATCCTATTACTGTATAGTACGAATTGATGGTCGAGTTCGCTCTCGGTTAAAAGTAGAGGCAGACGCGAGGCCAGACTGTAACCTTTGATTGGCTCAGTAAGATTATTTTTTTCGGGGGGGGGGGGGAGGAGGAGGGGGGAGAAGAACACATCATAATTCAGAAATTCAGTGTGGTGTATGACATTCATGCAGTCTGGCTTATGCTCGTGATCTGTTTATAATGGTATATACGCCAGATTGCTTCAAATTTAAAATTTAAGCAGGAATATAGAACATGGTTTGCAAATAAACAGTTAGATATTAGACATTGTCGATACTAATAAGAAAATGGAAGATTAACTGCCATAAATAAGATGCCATATTGGACCAGTTGCAATACTGAGCTATTATCAAATGGCAGCATAGTTAGAAAATCCAACCAAAGTTCAACATGGATAATAACCCGGATTGGACAGTTAGGAGAGTGACGTGAATAGTTACTGTTCCAGGTGTAGCCAATGCCATTGTCATCTACGGAATTTTGTTTGTTAGAAGAAGTAGACGAATAATAAAAAATATGTTTACTTCGGGGAATGAATTGGGACTTATAGGGTACATATACTGAAAAGGTGCCATAAAATCTATGAATGGAACAATCGAAGACAATTTAGTTTGTTCTAACAGATTTAAATCGGTATGTGTTTGTACTATGTACTCTCGTTCCGTTTCTCTACGCGGTCGAGTAGAAAGTGAGATGAATCTTAGTAACGAGTTTTTACGATCAGATGCTCTTCCTGACGTCACCCTTATCAGAGGAGTTAATGAGAAGAAATGAATGACGTGATATGTAATACTAGGAAGGGAGTGGGTGAAAACCGGTGTCAGCACATAGCCTACTCCTGTCAAATAGCACCCAAAATTCTGCTCGAGGCTTACTATCTCCATCCGACGGGTGAATCATTATTAACAGCATCATGTGCCCTCACTCCATACGAACGCTGTGGAAAGGTCTGGAATTGAATCCAGGTCTTTGGCACGTAATCTAGTGATTAGAAATAACTGTATACCACCGCCTCTTCTGCCCTTCCAGCCAAATGTTTTTGACCAGCGGGAATCGAACTGGCATACCATGGTCTTAGACCATAAAGAATTGACGCCTTATCGATGATAGCCACCAGGCGGACTTCGATAGGGATCCCTACTATTGGTAGAAAAATGTTTCTGATAGGAAATAAAAATGTGACAAGTTTTCGGAATAAGATTTTATGAGAATGATATTCGTCCTTTTATGCTTCAGAATATACAGTATGTCAAACGAATTCATTCACCATAGCAAATACTACGTTAAAAAGAAAGTATAGAACGAAAATTTAAATGTATTTCTCTAAGACCCAAGCAGGTTGGTTGCCAACACAAGCTGTTGGGAAGTTCTTTAGAGCAAGTCCATCAAAACACGTCGTGACCGCTCATCCTTTCGACTGTTTACTGTTATCCCCCTGCTATGTATGGAGCGTCTTACGACTTGCTCCATCGCCTCGTATTCGTGTTCACTGACTTTTACAAGACGTTGTTGTTGCTACTGTTGTCAAAACTCGTCCGCACTTCCCTTCATGGATCACTGCGTTTCTCCCTGTTGCCCCCTTACTCACGTAGATTATGAAGCTTAACGTCACGCCTTCTAATATAGGCAAATGCTTCTCACTATGTGTTAATCCACGCTTAATATACATTGCGTATTTGGTAAATGATCTTAATTGTAAGTAATCTCAAGGATATTAGTTACTTTTTACTGTGAGACCGTAATTATGAACATGCTGTTGCAGTGTAATACCCGACGAAAGAATAATTCGGTTGTACGGAATTGTTTCTCTAGTTAAACTGTTGTTCACTTCTACTTAGGCCTTGTTAAAGTGTGTGTGGAATCTGTTTTTTAAGATTAGTGCCTTGTTCAAACCACGACGTTGGTGACCTGGTTTCTGGTCGTAGTTGAGAAGAGGACCAGCCATTAGGCATTGCAAGCTGGAATTTACTTAAAAGAGAGTTGCCACATCCTTTCGTCTCCTTCATCAACTTTAATAATTTGTAACATGGTGTGTGAGTTGCAGGGATGTTGGGGACAGCACAAACACCCAGACCCAAACACCCATACCCCTTTCCATTGGAATCAACCAATGAAGGTTAAAAAACCCGACCCGGCCGGGAATCGAAACCGGGACCCTCAGAACCGAAGGCAGTACGCTGACCATTCAGCGAACGAGTCGGACATACCTTCCGCTAATACAACGACATTCACGTCCTGTATTGATATGTTTTTGCTTTTGTGTCTTTGTGCTCTATTATAGAGCGGGTAACCATTGTTCTTGAAGAATGGCTGTTCCATTCTTATAAGATACAATCTCTGGTTCTTTCTCAGAATATTTGAAAATATATTGAGATAAATCAACATTACTATAACCAAAAATTCTACCAGAAATTTAATAACGAATGTGAGTGATTAATTTTCGGTGGGTGGACATATTTGAGAACGACGCTAGTGAAACCAGAGTTCGTAGGAGTCATTATTTGAATAACTCAAATATTTTGATTCCTTGTTTCTTTCCTGTCCACTTCAAAAACAATCGACTGCGCCACTAAATTATAGAGCACTTTTTTAACTGAAAATTTCGCATTTCAATTTATAAATGTAAACTATATATGCAAAGTGCTAAGTAATGTCTACTCTGTTCCATGTGAAAAAAATCACGTTTATAAGTTGTTGGTAAATTTTTATTATTATTATTTGCTTAACATTGGGTTTACGCCGCACCGACTCAGGCAGTTCTGATCGCGACGATGGGATAGGACAGGGCTAATATTGGGAAGGAACTGACATTTCTTAAGTTCAGCCTAACGTGAAAATGGGAAACTATGGGAAATCAGCTTCGGATTTCCCAATTGTGAATTTCGAACGGGGAATATCCCGTACGCAATGTAACAGCTACGCCGCCCGAACCAATGAGCCAACTCAGTCGGTCTCCGTATTATGATTACCAAGGAGTTGCTTTATCATTTTCTCACAACTGAGTCTACCATAAACTTTCCAGTAACTTTGCCATTACTTTTAATCTACCCACTCCATAGTTTGATAAACGCATGCACTGTTAAGAACTGAGTAATGTACGACCCCTAACCCTTCTGCGAGCCAGTGGGAAAAATGTTTTTGTTGGATGTAAATAATATATTTGAATTGCATACTTATCTCCATCTAGTAAGTGTTGCTTAAATATTCTGGGTTAGGTTGTATCGCATACAACTGCATGCTTTTGAGGCGTGAATACGTCTTATGTGGCCTGATGAAGTAAATGTGCTACGACTGATTTTGAGCATGGTTTATTCAGATACTAAACACCATGTAAGATGTTACGAATGTGAGAAATATGACACATACGCCAAAATTTACACAATAATCATTGTACAAATTTAACATCGGGACACCTAAATCCGGGAGTGGTCGCGGATATGACCGCTGAATGTAAGTCGACGCGATTCTTCGTGAATGTTAGCAACTCTTTCGTTTTGAAGGGATCAAAATTGAAATCTCCACATGTAATGATAGTCATACCGGATTCGATTTCGTCCTCGTAGTCGGTCAAATAGACTGTCCATGGTGGAAGCGCCTGTGTCGGGAAGCACTCTGACATTCTTGAACGAGGCTCTTGGTATAATGTGCCTGTAAGTCAAGGCTTATAGAACTTTGAAATGTGAAAGAAGAGTGACTTCTACCTTACATAAGTCATCGACGAGCGAATATTTTCTTGCTATTCTACATTAAAATGAATCCGGAAAAAGCATTAGTTATTGGTATTTTAAAATCCTAATCAACATGATTCTCCAAACTCCCTTACAACCTAGAGCTAACTGACATATATCATATATATTACTAAGCATATAAATACTTTGAGAAGTGTCACAGGAGACCACCTTACCAGCAAAAGAGAAAAAAAATCGCTTTGACTAAAATTACGAGGATGGTTTATTTCATTTTTCAAAGAACTGCATTTCATCATTGTATTCCAATGTTCGTAGTATTACACATTTTACAATACACTATTCTGTGTGAGTCTTACAACATAGACTAAGTAACACAATGATAGTTGCTTATTTGGTGTCTTTTAATTGATTTCTTCTTGGCGTTAACTCAAAAGTTACTGCAAGTGTTATATAAGAATGGTGACATCCGTCCGTCAATTATGAAGATTAAACAGAAGTGTAAGCACACAGCAAACAGTTGTACTGGAGCCTATCGAAAGATGCTGTCTGGAAGAGGAATGTCTTGATCATTTATAAAGCCCGTCACTTGATTTTGGTTTAAAATTACGGCCAAGCCCCTTTCACTAAATCTAAGGAATGTCACACATTGATGGAGGAATCAGTAATAACCTACTTAACCACAGAAACTATTATTGATGTTTGGTTCATAATTTTATACGGTAGTTTGTTCATACCACTGTATCCCTTGCTGACCTCATCACATCTGCGGAACTACTGTCCTGAATCTTCTTTTTTACATATTCATATTTTTGTATACTAGAGCGAGGTATCTCAAGATGTTCCCTGTCAGTCTATGTCTTTGAACTCCTCTCACAAACTCTACTCAGTATTTATTAATGTGTGCTCCATTTTTCAATCAAACTTTCAGGGTTCTTTTGAAAATCCCAACACTAAGAAGGAGTTATGCTATATAAACAAAATTCTGCTGGCGTGCTTGCGCATCTGAAAGATGATGCCTATTCAATTTTGCGCTCTAATCGACGCAGGTTGGTGCTAGTAGCGCCACTGCTACCCTGCAAATCAAGTTTGCTTTAAATATGAGGTGTACATTTTGTGAGCGTTAATCATCGTCCGGTGTTGACGTTGTGAGTCAAGCATGTCTCTAAGGAGACGCAGAAGGCAGTATTAGCAGCTTACTGAGTTTGGACGAGGCCATGTAATAGTGCTAAGAGAGGGTAGATGTTCTTTCCGTGATATTGCAGAAATTCTTTGCAGGGATATATCCACAGTGCATCGGTGTTGGCAACACTGGTAACGGGAAGGCACTGTCTCAGGAAGACCGGAGTCCGGCCGTACATGGGCCACTCCGGAGAGGGAAAACTGCCATCTTCGTCGGATGGTTGTGGTGGATCGTACTGCAACTGCAGCATCCATTCGAGTTACAGTTGGTACCAGAGTGACACAACAAACTTTAACAAATCAATTGCTTAAGGGACACCTCCAAGCCAGATGCCCTGTAGCGTTCATGCCACTAATTCCGAATCACTGCCACCTGCGACTTCAGTAGTGTCATTGGACTCATTGGAGGGCGGATTGGAGATCTGTTTTGGTGTCGCATGAGAGCCGTTTCTCTCTTAGTGCAAGTGATGGCCGTATTTTGATAAGGAGAAGGGCAGATGAGCACTTGGAACAAAGCTGTCTGAGGCGACAATAGACTGGAACTACACCAGGAGTTATGGTCTGGGGAAAGATTTCCTTGAGTAGCAAGAGAACTCTCGCCGTTATCCCAAAAACTTTGACAGCGGATTTATACGCTGGACTGGTGACTGAACCGGTTGTGCTGCCATTCATTCGCAGTATTCAAGGGGGTGTTTCTCAACAGGATCACGCTCGTCCTCATACCGCTGCTGTCACACAACTAGTTCTACAGAGAACCGACTAGTTGTTTTGGCCTGCGAGATCACCATACCTTCCGCTCACTGAGCACATATGGACATTATGGGATGACAACTCCAGTGTCACCCAATATCGGCATTAACCGTTGCTGATTTGACTGACCAAGTGTAACATGCGTGGAACTCCATCAAACAAAATGACATACGGCACCTGTACGAAACAAGACATGCACTTGTGCATCCTTGCATTCAAAATCGTGGCGAGTACAGTGATTATTAATGTACCACCATGTCACATGTCTTCTCGCTCATACTTGAACCTGTGTTCTTGAAATTTTAATCAAAGTAAATATTTTATCTAAAAAATTGCTTAACTGAAATTGGGTTCCTCTAAACTAATATCTCCTTGGTGGTGGTACTTTTCCGCCAGCGTATATGTTGTAACTGATCAAAAATATTTTCTTGCGAAAGGCGAACCTTGCTTGTCTGTCTGTTAGATCACCAAACAGCACCACCAGGCTATATTGTTACATGGATGAAATCAGTAGCGGCGCTAAAATACAGCTTACTATGCAAATTTATGTGTAAGATTATTAGTCATTCTCTCCTCACAAGACAAAAAATTTATATGGCTGCACGACTGATCCTATGGGTAGCACCATTCAGAACATACAGACGCACAAATCATGCTCCAAATAGCTTTACTCATCTGCACCTACACCTCAGCATCTTCCATACTGTCATACTCATAAATGAGACTGAGGCTTCGTTGGTAGCAACATTTCGGTCTGGATTGTGCCATGAGACAGGTGCAAAAATCTGCACCTACCAAGAAATGGCAGCAAGAAGATCCTTGCTTTGTACTGTATTCTACGACTTCTTCACTTCCGCCATCGTCAGTTATTCTATTACTCAATTGACATTACTTATATACAGGATGAACTTAAACTATAGGGACAATCTTCAGGTGGTGATACCTGGCAGAAAAAAAGGAAAGAAAAAGCTCAAATCAAGATATGTCCGGAAATTTACGTTGAGTATGCGATAAAGCAATCAATACACAATATTACATTGCGCAATAGTAAACAACCTTACATTACGACTACAAGACCCGTGCTGCTCCTCAGCATTCGTTATACAAAAGGTCTGATAACGTGTCTTGATACTGGGACATTTCCCATCAACCCTCATAGCTCATGGGACCATGTGACAACGAAAAATCTACCCCTACTGGCCCCACGTTGGGCGCCAAACGGGACCTTTCCCATCAACCCTCATAGCGCGTGGTCCCAAGTGCTCATGACCCAGTCGGGGTAGAGTTTTCGTTGCCACATGGTCCCATGAGGTATGGGGGTTGATGGGAAAGGTCCCAATGTGAAACTGCTCCATCTGCTGCCCGGATACTTTTTGAATGTCTACTTTTAGGATTTGTATTACCTATTATTTATGTGTCAAGTGAATTTTTGTAGATTTATTTATTGTAAGGTTGATTTATATTTTACGAATTACTTTGTAGTTAGTGTTTTTTTGTTTGTTTGTTAAAAGATTTCCTTTAAGATTATTTTATTTCGCGTTAAACGTTGTCCTTCGTATAGCCCAAATCGTCTAGGAATCAGCTGAACCCCTTAAACAAATAAGTGATAACTGTATGTATTTACGCGCCATCTTATCGAAATTATGTGGGCTACACGATTCCATCTGACATTAAGACCGTCACCAGTCAGCCTAGCAAACCCTAAAACTGTAAATTCAACATTAAAATAGATCATTTTTTATTTCCTTTTCCACCACTTCTCACCCCTAGGGCGATGGTGGCTGAACTTGGTATTAAATATCATCCGGAGTGTCACTGTTCATCTCAGCGACCCCGACAATTATGGATTCAACACTGATATAGGTAGTTTTCGATCATTTTTTCATATCGCTTCCTCCCCACTCCACCCCTATAGGAGCTAGGCGTGTCTTACTCCCACATACTTCTTTCCAGATAGTATTAAGTCATATGTGTACAAAGTTTGGTCAAAAATACAGATTTGCCAATAGTCGCCGAAATTTTTAATCGTTTAGCTTGGCCTATATCCTTACGTAAATATATTGCTCCTTAACTGTGTCCTACCCGCTAAGTACAGGATGTATTGTGGACTAGAGTTGGCCTTCACCTGCTATTACTGGAATGCACTTTTAGTGACTTGATTTTAGGATTAGTCAAAGTTGAATGAACTTAGAGACTTATCAATTCCTCATGATCAGTGTTGCCAACTTAGTCGATTTTCCGCTAAATCTGGCGGACAGTGGATTTTTTGGTGGAATTGTAGATTTATTATAGCGGAAATTAGTGTTTTTATCCATTTTTCGTTTTTTTTAATTTGTACTCCAGTCTGTGTCCGAGCTATTCCGTATTTCTTGTCAGGAGCTAGCCACCACATGAGGAAAACATGTTATTTGGATTTGATGTTATGTGATCATGGTATCATAAAATTGTAATGCGTGGGGAAAGATTACTTATCTCTTGGTTGACGAATGACGACAGATAATGGACTGTGAGAGAGTAGCATTTATATTAATGCTATGAAGGAAGACCGTTTAATGAACTGGCCTGTTCTGTGTGTGGCCCTTGAGTTAGGGGATTCACCTAGTTTGCACCCGGCAGTAAAACGCCTACAAGTTTTAACTCGCCGGCTCGCAGGCAGGGGGATTAATCCCAGTGAAACTCACATATCAGGCGAGTGCAGATATTTACATTTATTATTATTATTATCATCGTTATTATTCTTATTATTGCTCGTTTTTATTGCTCATTGTTTGCGATCGGATTTCTTGGCGGAATTTTAGTAGTATTTGGCGGATCTTGGAAATATAAATTGGCAACACTGCTCATGATTCACCGGTAAGTAATTTCTGAAATACAAATAGACGTGTGGGTCCTTACTTTTCACCTTGCAGCCAAAACTAACAACTGCAGAAAACTGGCGTTTGTGTATGACAATAGCACCGAGTTTCCCATCGTGCACTATGGTAGTTGCGTGTCGGTAGCTGTGGTGGTGTGGTAGATATGGGGGTTGAAAGTGGCCAACTACATATAAAAATAGACGTGCGTGTTCGTATCTTTCACCTTGCAGCCACAACTATCCACCGCAGACCACTAGTGGATGTGTGTGGTAGTAGTCTCGAGTCATCCATTGTGCAATATAGTTATTGCATGTCGGTAGCTGTAGTGGTGTAGGAGATGTCGGAGTTGAAATTGGCCGAATATATACAATAATAGACGCGTGTGTTCGTATATTTCACCGTGGAGCCACAACTTCCATCTTAAACCACTGGAGATTGTGAGTGGTAATAGCCTCGAGTCTCCCGTCGTGCACTATGGTGATTGCGTTTCCGTAGCAATGGTGAAGTGGGAGATATGGGAGTTGAAATAAGCCGAATATATACAATAATAGACGCGTGTGTTCGTATATTTCACCGTAGAGCCACAACTTCCATCTTTTTTTTTTGCTAGTTGTTTTACGTCGCATCGACACAGATAGGTCTTATGGCGACGATGGTACAGGAAAGGGCTAGTAGTGGGAAGGAAGCGGCCGTGGCCTTAATTAAGGTACAGCCCCAGCATTTGCCTGGTGTGAAAATGGGAAACCACGAACTTCCATCTTCAACCACTGGAGATTGTAAGTGGTAATAGCCTCGAGTCTCCCATCGTGCACTGCGGTGGTCGGTAGCAATGATGGTATGGGTGATGAGGGGGTTGAAAGTGACCGACTATATAAAAATAGACGTGTGTCCGTAAATTTCACCTTGGTGCCAAAAATACCCACCGCAGACCACTGGTGTTTGTGTGCGATAGTAGGCACGGATCTCCCATCATGCACTATAGTGGTTGTGTGTACATAGACGTGGTGTTGTGGGATATATGAGGGTTGAAATTGGCCGACTGTATATAAAAATACATGTGTGTATTCGCATATTTCACCTTACAGCCACAACTATCCATCGCAGACCACTGGATTTTGTGTGAAGAGGTAGCCTCAAGTCTCCAATCGTGCGCTATAGTGGTTGTGCGTCGGTATATGTGGTGGTGTGGGAGATGTGGCGGTTGAAAATGACAGACTATACACATAAAAATAGACGCGTGTGTTCGTATATTTCACCTTGCAGCCACAACTACCCACCGCAGACCACTGCAGTTTGTACGGTAGAAGCCTGGAGTCTCCCATCATTCGTGCACTGTAGTGATTCTGTGTCTGTAACTGTGGTGGTGTGGGAGATTTGGGGGTTGGAAGAGTCTGACTATGTAAAATAGACGTCTGTGTCCGCATATAGCACCTTGCAGCCACAACTTCCCATCGCAGACCACTGGTGTTTGTGTGTGGTAGTAGCCTGGAGTCTCCCATCGTATACTATAGGGGGGTTGCCTGTCTGTAGCTGTGGTAGTGTGAGAGATGTGGGGGTTGAAAGTGGCAGACTATAAATATAAATATACATGTGTGTGTGTATCCGTACATTTCGCCTTGCAGCCATAACTACCCACTGCAGACCACTGGTGATTATGTGTGGCATTAGCCTCAATTCCCCATTCGTACTATATAGTGGTTGTCTGTCTGTAGTTGTGGTGGTGTGGGAGATATGGATTTCCAAATTGGCTGACTTCGTCATTGATTGTATTAACATGAATGAGAATATACTCAAAAAGCTGTGATGTATACTCCTTGGTTTTATATATCATGTCTGATTCGTCTCGCAGTTGTCTTTTCATCTCAGAACCATAACAGTTTGCTGCTTGAGTAGATCTGTGCGCATTTTCTGTAATTCTTGCATATAGAGTAGATATTTACTGAAACGGCTCCTTAACAACAACATTGAGGCAGTAATCCTAACCGTCAAAGAAAAATGAAAATCGGTTTTCATACCTTCCATTGATCTCAAATGATTTTTCATTTTGTTTCAAACGATTAAAATTTCAGTGAGGTTAGCTTATAGTATTTACTTATTTATTTACAATTTTCATTTCTTTCTTTGCGTTTAGGCCAACTGTGGACCACGGTGCTTGTGTTCTAGCTGTGTTTTTGTCGTCGTCTGCCCCTTTTAGCATACTGGATTGTATTCTTTCTTTATTTAAATTATTTATTTATTTTTTATTAATTAATTTATTTATTTATTTATTTATTTATTATGTATTGTTTATTTAATTATTTATTTAACTTATTTAGTGAACCGAAACAGGGGGAAGCTGAATTATAGAGTTCTACAAAGGAAAATATATTTACAATGGAGTAAAAAATAAATGAAAGAGCAATGAAGTATAACGATCAATAAGGCTCAGGCTCAAACGTTCCACTAAATGGCGGAGTTAATTTGAAGAATTCCTGTTTTACACATGGTCGGCTCTACGTTGATTTCTCCCGTGTCAGACAAGCACAATATCTTTTTTGTGCTTGCGCCAGACCACAGGACATCAAATGTAGTGTATAAGAATATATTTTTATGAAATGGCTTAGAATATAAGATATTTATGTACTCCCAAAAAATAA